>NW_027466453.1:13505000-14790000 GCF_050575085.1 Anarhichas minor
GTCAAATACCACAGCTCGGGCAATTATTCATGGGACCACAGACAGGCTAAGCTGAGGGAAGACAGAGCAAGCAGGAAGAAGGAATGAGGAACCGGACAAGATTTAAAAATGTCACCGAAGATACCTTATCTCACCTCTGGGCAGGTGACGGAGCACGTTGCATTGCTCAGAGGACAGAACTACTTCAACTCAGCCCCTGTGGACAAAAGCCTTTAAGGCTTAATCATGACTACTACAACTACTCTGCAAGGGGCTGCATAAAAACTGAGGCTGTGCCGAGCGCTCGCAATCGGAGCTGCTTTGTTGCGAAAAATTGGAAGGAGACACTTTTCATTCACATGCTGGTCTGAATGAGTAAGACCGCGAAGGCGGAAAGAGAAGGGAACAAGAGAAAGGAGAGACGGGATTTAAATAGTGTTCTTAAGCGGCTGAAGACGGACAGCACTCAGAACTAATTAAAACAAATAAAGTCCTACTTTTTAAAGTGAACAAAGCATTTCTCATCACCAAGAAAATGAACAATACAACACCAACAGCATAAACAGATTCTATGTGGCAGTAATTACATGACCTAAATGTTTACCCTCTCACAGCTGATCTATACAGACTGTACAAGTGTCTTTGAGCAGATCTTTGCTTAGTTTTTTTTATAGCTGATGTGCCTTTTATTGCTGCGCTTTGAACTCGCTAAGAGGAGGGCGCAGAGCAAACAGCAGACACTTTGACCTACATCTGAGAGCCTACGCAGTGTTACACGCACACTGTGCATTTCAGCTAAATGGAGCCAGAGAGTGTCCTGTTAAGAGCACCTGACCTCACATACAGCACAGGACACAAAGAGGCAAGAGACTGACAGTCAAAGAGTAACATCATTATTATTATTATTATGTAATGTTAATTCAGACAAAGGAACACACACACACACACACACACACACACCTCGGGAGAAGAAGGCACTGATCATGAAGCTGAAGTTGATGGTGGCCACAGTGAAGACGAGCAGGAAGACAAAGACCAGCGTGGGGTCACTGTAGGACAGAACTGCTCCATAAGGGCTCACCTAAAGAAACAGAAAGAAATGAACCCAGTTGTTCAATTATTATGAATTACATTTTTCACTCTCTTTTCCTCTTGGTTTCACTTAGTTCAAACTCACACTGTATGAAGTGTTGCTTTGAGAGCTACAGCTAAGCTACATAGTTGTACTGCTTAAACTATTACGTGCTGGAATGTAACAATGCTTTGTAACACTAACTCACCTGGACACAAAGGAGCAGGGTGACAAAAAAGATCGAAATCGAGAGGAAGAGGAAGAACATGAGAAACCAGGCGCTCCAGTGGAGCCAGTTGCTGAGGCCCATCATCCTCATGTACTCCTGAAACGCATGAAAAGAAAATGGTTGAAAATAAGGAACAGTTCCATCACTAATTTCAACACCCAGAAACAAAAAGTCCCTTGTAGAAACACAAACCTTGAGCTTCCTTTCCTTCTCCTGCACCACGGATCGTACTATGTTGAGGGAGGTGTAGGTAAAGCTGAGCACCAGTAGCAGGGGCAGCTGGTTCTGAATGGCCAGGATGAAGACGTCGTATATAAAGGCAGGGTAAGGAAACCGCGACAGGACCACTCTGATTTGTGGCAGCAGAGAGGCGGCGGCCGTTCTGTTGTAAGAGCGCATGATGGCTCGGTCCACTGCATGCTGTACAGCCAGGAAACCCTCTCGATAATAACCTTAAAAAGAGAAATATGAACGCTGTGGAAAATATGTTGTGGCACAACCCCACTTACAAAGAGACCTGTTCCACGAGGCAAAGCCCTTCTAACTTCCCTCTAAAAGTTAACATGTAAATGGGTGAGAGGCCTTGAGGAACCAAAGTCGTGAGTTGTTATGCATGTGGAGGTTGGAAATCCATATTTATGAGACTCTAAAAGCTTGTCAGTTCTATTATGCTGAGAGGATGACTTCATCTTTTAGAGCATCCCTCTTTAAAACTTTATTATTAAAAGGGTTAGAGCCACAGCAGAACAGTGTCATCCCCAACTTATCATCATCATCATCACCATCATCATCATCATCATCATCATCATCATCATCGTGTTCCCGTCAGTTACGCTTAACAAATCAGACATCCTGACAGACAAATGGGAAGATAAAAGCTGAGGATATTTGGTGCTCGACACCTCACTAATGCCCCACAAATGATGCGAGGGTACAATCCTAGCAGTGCCAAAATTTAGACGCGCGGGGGCCGGGGTTGCCATGGAAACACAGCCTGAGGCGAGGGCTCCAGAGATTGTGGAAAGTAAGTGCTTTTCATAAGTCATGGTCTCTGTTTTATCAGAAATATAAAAACCTGTTTTGACTTAATACTGTGGCTGCTTAAAGGGCTAATCAGGACACCTCCCATAAGAAAGGTGAAGGTTGTTTCTTTTGCGATGACAGACCCTCTCATGATGGTTCAGTAGCATCAAAGCAGACATGATTGTTTTTGGGGGATTAAAGGTGAAGTGGGAGAGAAAGATAACGAGAAACTAAGTGACGAGGGTGTAATAGTAAGAGGCCCTGTGTTCTCACCAGGCGTGCCCCCCTCCTTGTCATACTGCTCCCTCGGTCCTGGCAGCTGAAAGAGGGGAAAGAGGCTGAGCGTGTGCCAGTCGAGGTCATTGTTTGGGTTCAGCTCCAACCTCTCCTGGGGTGGGGCTCTGCGTGGGGTGAAGCTGAAACGCAGGTGGTAGCTCACCTGTATACGAGAGTGCAAAAAGAAAGAGGGGAGAGGACATCTTTATCAACTTGGCTTCAAGTAGTGCCTCTCGTTTAGTCCGTTTTATTGACTGAATGAATCAGGCAATAAATAAGCATACACACTGCAGTGAATGACAGAGTGGTACAGTACAGTGTGTTTCAGCATATTAAATACATCGTCCATGTGTGGCGATCTGTGTGACCTTTATACAGTATTACACAAAGTGCTGGGCCCTGTTTGAGATAGCGGGGTGAGTGAAAACTCTGAGTAAATTAACCCTCAGATGAAGTTTCATTTCCTCATCCATTCAGTCCGTATCAAAGTGGACTGAATGCGTCTCGCTGCGCATGCATTCGCGGCGGTTGACCGTCCGTCAGAATGTAAATCCTGGTGGGATATTCGTTTAGTTCCTCAGGAAAATCTAAAGTTCCTGTTTTTAAAGTTCCTGTCATTTCTTTGAACAGCGGGTTTTTGCCCTCACGTTCATACATTTAAAAGTTCACGCACAATAAAAATCTGCATGTCCTTTATGCGAGTGGAAGTTATTTTTATATAAATATATAACGCTGTGACTCACAATTGATGTCAGCTGTGACAGATTACACATAATTCCTATAATCTCGGAGATTATATGTGAATAATTCTGAGTTAGCAGGCTCTGGGTGAGGTAGCAGAATGTAGTTTGAAAGTGACTTTTTTTTTTTTTTTTTTTTTATATAAAAGTATTTATATAACAGCATTTCAGTGACGATGTTAAACAATATCACATTTGTTGGAGTAGCTGAAATAAAGCTACTGACTGCTGTTGAACTAAGATCCAAATATATGTCTAAGCCTGCCTGCTGTCTGAAACAGGGCCCCGGCAGCAGGAAGAACTTTCTACAAGGATAATAAAGTAATAAATACGGGCAGATGATTCACCCAAAAATGTGGGAGTTCATCTCTCTCTCCCCCCATGAGCTGCGAGCTGTCTGAAGCCAGATAAACATTTCCCCATATGTGACGTCAGGTCTCTTCTCTACCTTTTACTTCTCATTTAATCAGAGTAGACAGAAACCTGGTAGTCACAACCACGTTACCTTACACTGTGGTGCTTAATAATGAACCTGACCAAAAACATGAACGTGTTTGTTAGTCCAAGACTTGTGTGTGTTTAAGCTATCAGCTGGCCAAAACAAACAAAGGGAGCAGAACAAAAGGGCCTGAACCAGTCAAACTGGTAACAAACAGTAAATCTAAATTATTTAATCTTCCTTACACTGAGATCAGTTAAGCAAAAAAACATGTCATTGTGTTGCAGCTTTTACCAGACAACAACACAATGCACCACTCCTCAGGTGCAAGAGTCAAGCTGCTACAGTGTGTGCTACAGTGTGTATGTGTGTGTGTGTGTGTGTGAGAGTGTGCTGCCTTTCACCTTTAGGGGCAGAGGTTCATCGTCGTGGGTGAAAGGGTGCTCAAACACCACAGCAGCCAGTAGCTTTCCTGAGCTAGAGTTTTTTCTCACGTAGTCCTCAAACTGCTCCTCCGTCTCAAAGCCACGCACTGGAAAAGAAACGAACACACACACACAGATTAAAAGAGCATCGCATTAGTGGCGCTGCATTCGTCTCACGTACGCCTGTTTTCATGGGTGTCTCATTGCGAGACCTTGGTGCTCGCATGGCAGCAGGTTCGAGATGCCGTCGGCATACTGAGCTCTATGAGCAATATTATCAAGACAACAGAACTGGATTTCTCAATGGTATATTTCTATTGCACTTATCAAGCACTCGTGAAGGAGTCCGGCAAAGGACCTCAGTGTTAAATATTGGCCCCGAAGGTAAATCTCATAAAATAAACACTTGTCAGCAGACACACAGAGGGCAGACAAACACACCAGTTCAAGCCTGCCTTTGCTACACTGCTCTTCACTTGAACACTGCTTAAATGGTTTGTAGTTTACCACAGTTATTCCCAACCAGGGGTAATTGTATGCAGGGGTTACTTTTGCAGTTGTAAAAGTGGTACACTATTTGGAAAAAAAATTTAAATCAGGAGTTGCTCAAAGTTATACATCCAGATATTTGCATTTAAAATCAGAATATCCATATAGACTTACAAATTGGTGTGATGCAGATTTTTTGTGAATTTATTATGAGAATAACCAGCAAGCTAGCTACGCTAACTGCACTACAAACACCTCCAATCAACCTGAGTCAGCTGTAACACATTAAAGACACGTGTGAATGTTAGTTAGCAAGCGAACAGAGAGTCGAAATGGATCTAAGGTTTAAATGGTTAGATAATAGGATTAAAGTCATTTATAAAAAATTGGAAATAGCTGATCAGCGAGTGAATATTTAAAAAACAATTAGCCGAGTAATCGAAAAATGGTTCAACTTGTTTGCTAAAATTAAAATGAAGTTAGCAGTTAGCATTACCGGTTCATCAGTTGAATAATAATAGTACAAGAAAGCATAACTTCTCTCATCGATGATCTACACAAGAAGAAGTCAAATGTTTGTTTTTTTACAACAACAAAAACTTGATTTCACAAGACAGGAACTCTCATTTCACAATTCAGTATTTCACAATGCACCACATAAAACATATAAAAAAGGCATTTCAACACCTAACATCTTCACAACAAACACTCTTTAGTTGTCCCAGTTCAACAATCCTTTTTGTTGTTTATGTAAAACTGTGACATTTGAAACATCTGAGGGCCTTTTCAGTGTCAGACACATCATTGAGGTCACACTTTTGTGGTCTTCCGTGTGCATCGCGTGCTCAAATTCAACCCCGATCGTCCCCCTCGACCTATCCCTCTGAACACGGAGACCAGCTAAATTATTCATTAATGTCGGGGCTGGGATCTCACACAGCTGGGTACACCTGCAGATACACATCACTGTCTACCTGATGCTACGTCTCTGCCTTCAGCCTCACACTGCTGCTATTTGTCCCTCTTGCCGATTGTCTGTCGGCAAGAAAACAAACAGCCCGTCAGTCAGACCTTCTGCAAGATTATCTGAACAGCTGGTCACGCAGAGGTGCGAGTGTGTGAATTAAAAAGAGAATTGAGAGTAAGTGTCCTGAGAGAGGAGGGTAAGATATATCAGTGTGTGAGCTTCCTTTCTTTCCCCATCTAACCTCCCAGTGACACAGCCAGACACGAGAGAAGGGTGCGGCCTGTTGACCTCATGAAGGAACCAGTATTCCCACCTCCAGACTGACTTGTTGTGAAGGCTGTGGTATTTGTTTCACTGATAATAAAGGTGGTACTAACAGCTCAAACTGGGGACGTAAACATTAGGCTTCGCTGCAACAGTATCCAGCTTTTAGAAGCAACCCATTGCTATATTTTATCTAAATTCCTTTCAGTAATATCCAACAAACTTTGGCAAACTATTTAAGATTTGGGGTTAAAATTTGGTCACTGAAATGTAAACATGTTTTATGAAGTGTTACGCCATATGAAAGGAATAATTTGACATTACATCTTGTTTTGATTAAAGAAACAAGATATAACGAGTGTTAGTGAGCTTCAGTTGTGCTATTAAACAGATTTTCGTAACTTTGGAGGAAGCTAGATGTTTCCCTGTTTCCAGTCTTTATGCTAAGCTAAGCTAATATGCTGGACGCCCTGCTTTTCACAGATTTGAAGTTTAAACACGCCTACATCGTCGTGCTGGACCTGCCACCCATTCCCTGCTGCCAATACCCACCTGAGGAGAGCATCAGGCTGCGGCGCACATCCTCTGCCAACTGACGCACCACACTGGAGGTACTGGGCACATAGGCCAGCTGCAAGTCTCGATACATGCCGTTTGGTAGCGTGCCAACGGCATAGCTCTCGTAGACCGTGGCATTTGGGTAGTCCTTAAAAGGCACCTTCTGGCGTAGCACGATGAGGATGCTGGAGAAGAGCAGGGGCAGGAGTATCTCCACCAGAGTTACCAGGATCTGACGTTTCTGGAGAGCAAGAATAGAGTTGATAGAGGTAAGAAAGAAACAAAACAAGCAGAAGATAAAAGAGGGAATGAGAAGCTTCAGGTCCAAGGGTGTAAAATTAAGGGAATTGAAATATGAGGCTCAGACTGAAAAGATATTGAGATTATTAACAATTTTCATTTCCTAATTTTCAATATGCTTTGAAAATGCTAACTACATGTAATTTTTTAAGTCAAGATGATGTCTGAGCATCAATCACTCAATCAGAAATGATTTCACAGACAGTTGACATGAAGCGTAATGTGACGGCCTCCTACTGTTGAGCGATTGGAGCACAGAGTGACTTGGACAGTTTCAGGACATTACAGCCAAACCCAGAAGGGCGCCAATATCAACCTTCCCCTTTCAGCACTCGTTGAGGTTGTTCGATAGATGCCCAATTTTATGTATTGTTGAAAATATGTACACACTCATCAAAGTAAGGAATCAAAGGGAATATTGTTCTGCTATCAGTATTGACACACAGAACTACCGGTACCGTATCATTTAATACAAGCTGATATTGTTGTTGTTTTACAATCAGAGACCCCAACCGCAGATTATTATGTCTCCCAAGTTTATAAATATTTGATATTTGTTATATTTCAACTTGCATATTATGTCTTTTATTTACTTGTGTGATTTTCTTTTTATTTATATTTATTGAGCATTGTTGGAGGGAGCCGGAGATCTGAGATTTTCACTGCTTCTTTGTAACCATTGTGCACGGGACAATAAAGAATAATAAATACCTCACTAGGGCACAATTGTTTTTAATGATATAAAAAAAGTTCACTCAACAGATTTCAAATACATGTTGTATAAATCCCTCTAAAAGGCTCTTATATAGGACTTAATGATATGCAGAAAAAGTTATTTTTCTTGCCTCACAATGCGGTTCAGACAATCCTTCATTGTGCTCTGGTTAGACAACATGCCGTTGTAAAACAAAGAACAAGTACAGCGATAACATTCATGAGTAGAGCAAACACTTTGAAAAGAACGGAAACCTGCTCAGCTGGAAATATGTCAACATGACCTCAACTTTTCTAAATGTAGCCAGTTATATAAGGTCATTGCAAAGTAAGTAATGCATTATATTTGGTATACATGCACTCTGTGTATGTTTTTCTGCAGCCAAGATGGACACTAAACACTAAGATGCACGGGATTTTAGTTTCCTGCCTGGTCCTAATGGAGTTCCTGTAGTCTCTAGACGCAGCAGGGAGTGGATGAAGGGTGATGGAGCAACTACGCAGCAGATAGCCAATTCAACTCCTCGATAGTTGCAGGCAACATTGTGCAACCATCAACTGATATTAATGTTCAAAATTATGCAAGCTGCCATTCAGACCGATACACACTGGAACTGATAAAAAAGATATAATATATATATATATATATATATATATATATATATCTGTATGTATGTAAACAGTATATAGTAAATACGTATTTGTATATATGCCTTTAGTTCTATTTTTATATAACTTGTTCTATTTTATTGTTGTTATTCTATTAATGTATTGTCTCAGAGGCTACGACTGCATTTCATGCATTGTATTGTGAGAATAATGAATCCGTTCCCCTAAAAACAGCCATAAAATGCTTGGAAAAGCTTGTGACAGCCACCAACATGTTGACCTAGCTGGAGCCACTGTCACAACAACAGTGCAGGCACTCTGTATATTGCTGAGGTCAAGGCAACCAGTTTCCATGTCGCTGGCGAACATCATAAGTTGCAGAAAACAAAATGTTAGTCACTTCACTGTATTTATGACGTCCCGTGAGCCTATAACTTAGCAAATACTGTCATGCAGGCCTCTGCTCGGTAAACACCGACACTTCTGACGATTCACAGTCGCAAAACGATGTCAAACAAGGACACGTACAAGCCGAGTGTAGGTTCACCTCCCCTCCAACTCACCTGCTGAAGATAGTTTTTCCACAACAGTAGTCCAAATTGTCGCACGATAGCCATTTTGAGCGGTACACAGGCCGCAGTCCAGTCAGCCTTCTACAGTGGCTGGAGAGAGAAAAGTTCGAGGTTAGAGCTCAATGTATAATCCAATCTTTGTATGAAGGCTTCTTGAAGCTTTAGTTGCGTTTTCTAAACAGCTTCCCACCGCAGTGACGACTGGAAAGGTTTCGGGTCTCAGTTTCTTTTCAACACAACTCAAGAAAACAAATAAGAGAAGTGAAATTGAGCAATCAACAGTAACGTGATAAGCATGATGTTGTATTTATATTCAGACACTGTACACAAAACAAGTTATGAGTGAAGAAAATCACATGATAGGGGAAGGGAAACAGTGGTACAATTAAATGAAAAGGGTTGACATCTGCAAGGAAATGAGTTCAGTTAGAAAAAACTAAAACCACCCTAATAAGGATAATAGTGAAATAAATTGGCATCCACAAGCTGAACCAGTTACAGGCCAATGGAGATTATGTAAGACGCTGATAAAACGGATAATAAACTCACATGCCACTAGAATAGCTTTTGCTAATACTTCTGTAGTCACCTCCCCAACTAGGTACAGTCCAAAGAGGACGATCAATAAATACAATAAATACGAGCTGTTAAAGCTTCTACAACTGGCCTCGCGGGAGTCTTGTGGGACCTAATTGGAGTCCCATTTCACAGCACAGCTCTTGAGTTCATAATGTAACCATACTGGTCATACTGGAACTGCTTGAATATCACACTGGTGCCATTCATCTCGGAGTGGCTGCATCCTTTTCCCTTTTCTATGTATTATCCATGTAGTTCTTTAGGGCAGCCATTTCTCAATCAGGATGTTTTAGCAAAACAATAAGGCCATTACAGACGTGGACCTTTTTCCTTATTAACCGGAACCTGCCTTGCTCTTCTCTGATTGGTCCAACGCAGCCTTCTGGGCCTTCTGATTGGACGATCGATTTGTTCGTCAATCCCAAAGGATCCGACGAATGCTAATGATGGAGCTGAGAAACAAAGCTCGGTATTTCCCAAATATAACGCGAAATTATATCATTTCACACCCCATACGTCATCGAATGTCCCCGCCGAAGCAGCTTTAAGACATAAATGTGTAAAATTACCTCTAAACAAAGCAGGTTTCGGCACATTAACTTCCCGAGCTGCGGTCCCCTCTTCCTGTCGAGGTGAATGCAATTCCTCCTTCTTTTTGTTGGTGTCAAACCGATGAGAAACGCATCACTGCGGGGGTTCCTCCTTCACCGACACCGCCGCGGCTCTGCTCGCAGTAGTGCAGCCCAGCACGTCAGTAAGCCCCGGTGCTTCTCACCCTCCAGTTCGCTGCCTGCTAGCGAGGCGATGACATTGCACCAGCTACTGTATCAACGTTAGCCCGTGTATTCATCGTGCAAAAACACGGGTCACGTGATCACAGTGGAGCAGAGGTGTCACGTGATCGCAACAGCTTGGGCGCACAGAAAATAATAAATATGTAATATAGGATCTTTTTTTTTTAAATATTCATTTTTATTACAATTTTAGTACGAGTAGTGGTTTTGCCCTTCTGCGTTGTTTCAGACATTACTGTGTTGTAGTCGTTTTTTTTAATTATTTTTTTGTTTCAATCATTTTCTCTATTATGATATAATACGTTGAAGTTTACAGTACGTGCTGGGCTGGCCAAACGTTTTTTATTGTTGGTCATATATCCAGAAAAAATCACAGGCCAAACAATAGTAAGTGTGTTCAACCAGTTACATTATGCAAGTAAATCAGTGTGTCTAGAGCAGCGAGGCTCATGTGACAATAATTAAAATTTATTTGAATTAATTGAATACCTCTAATACAGTGCATGGCTACCTCGTGCAATTCAATGTCTCTTAATTAGAGCGTCCCTGTTTGGTAAAGGACCTCATCTTTCAAACTCCACACCTCCAGTTTGTAACACAGACTTTAAGTCTTTAGGTTATTTTCTCAGATGTTAGAAAAAGTCCTCCAGAGCTGCAGAAGACATTTTACAATTTTTTTCCCCCACTGGCTGTCAAAGGGTGAGAAGTACTCCTGATAACAAGTAAACTGAACTTTACCAGTAAAATCGGTGGCACTTTAACAGCAGGGCCACAGCTACAACTGGGGAAGGAGGGCCTGTCCTCCTGGAAATGTGTTTTAACAACCTGAGAGTTTATGTTTGACAGGCTGATTCCAGGATCTTTAGACTCACTACTTTCCCAACAGGATTCAGTATTTCTTCACCAGAATTTGAATTCTGGCAGTGTGGAGACGGATTTGAATCAGCATTTAGACCTTCATGTTGAAAAAATTTTTTTTTATATTTTTCCTTAAATTATATATAATTTCTTAGGAGTTTCTGGTTCTACTTAAAGGGAAAGTTACAAAGTTCTGGGACAGTTAATATAGTCAACAGTTAGTCCGCTTTGTAGAGTTTTAGGCTGTTCTTGAATTTAAATGATTTAGTTGAGGTTAGGGTCTTTGAACATGAACTTCTTCTATGGGTCCGGCTCTTGAACACAACCTAACTTAAATGTTTTTCTTAAAAAACATCTTGTATTCATGTTGCTGATAGTTCTCACTAAGTCCAACAAAAGCAGTTTGTTAGGGAAAAGAACAATCATTTAGAGGAATGTTATGACAAATTAAATTGTGTGTTTGCGTGGTGGCACAATAAGAAACACTGAAAGGAAACTTGCATGATGGCTTATTTTATTTAAACTCAATACAAAATGACATATTCACATCACAGGTCGATAGAGAAAACACTGCACTGTAGAAAAACACAAGTTTCACAAAGAGAACTGCCTTTTTGGAATGAAGCGAAAACAATTTCAAGTAGTAGTGGCATGTTCCTTCGTCTTTCTCCATGTATACATATAGTACTATGTACATTTTAAAACATAGGTTATAAAACAGGTTATAACCAGCTGGGCATAACAGTTAAAAATGGATTTACAGTCAGTCACAGACTTTTGTGTCCTGAATGAGGCGTACAGCACTTTCAAAACACCGTCAGGTAAAAAAATGTCCCTTTAGTGTCTGAAATTCCCTTTCACTCCAAGAAGGCAAAGCAAATCCATCCAAAAACACTTACGTATTGATTGTTCAAGCGGGTAAATTGTTACATTTCATTGAATGCGATGATAAAAGTGCTAGACCTAATTCCGACGGGAGGAAAAGTGGGTTACGTCCAACTTATCACTTCACAGCATGTTAGAGTTTCATGATGCATCGAGTGCCTCGTTACATTTGAGCTGATTAGTTAAAGACTGTGTCACACTAACACATCTGGACGATAGGCTACGACACTCATCCAGCTGGTGATTCTTGGTTGGTTTCATTATCAGCACACATTGTCAACATCTCAACAGTTAACATCTTAACAACATGTTGTTCCTGATGGGATTAGTGCGCAAAAGGTCTTTTAGGTAATATGGATCAAACTGGTAGGGTAGATATCCGCACATTTAAATCTATGCAGAGAACACTTTATCTTTAACTTCTTCAGGAAATATGGATGAAAAAATATGCAAATATATGCACTCTAGAAGACGCAGACTACTAAAAGAAAAGTCATTTCACAGCTCTGTTTCTATGAAAGTAGATGACCCTGAAAATGCGAGTGACACCACAACAGTACCTTTGGCAAACACGTAGAACTAAAAAAGGACAAAACTCAACAAAATGAGTTCATACAATCTTTTTTTTTTTTTTTTTTTAGGCTTCAGATGCAGACATTCCCGTCACCTATTGATGACATTCACCAACTACAAGATAGTCTTGTACAGTGCGTATCAGATAACTATGATAACCAAAACAATCACAATAACATGACAGCTATGTTCAAGATTTCAGTACAATATGATTTGAACAATGAACACTTTCTTCTTCTCTCCCCCCCCCCCCCCCCCCCCCCGGAAACGAGCCCGCGAGGTTTCATTTCTTTTACAACAATCTGAGATCTGAGATCGGTTGTTGCAGAAGGCTGTAGACCAACAGAACGGTTCCTGAGGAGAGTCGAGTCGTGTTCCAGTGGTTTCAGAGCGGACCGGCTTGGTTTATGGGAGGTATGTGATTGTGTCTGTAAACGTGTAAATGAAATGAAACGTGATAGAAAGGCGAGTTTCCTGCTAATTCATTTGTTTTCCCTTCCTTGAAAGCCTCTTGATCTTCAGGCAATTGACGGCTCAGTGCGGGCTGACAGGTAACAGCATTGAGAACTGAAGAAAAGTGCTGACGGATCATAACTGAGCAGGGGGGGGGGGGGGGGGGGGGGGGGGTCTCTGGGCAACCCCTCCGTCTATAGGCTCAGAAACCCTGCATTGGCAGAATACTCGTCTCCTTCCTCCTCCTCTTCTCTTTCCACCTCACCTCCGCTATGAGCTGCCGAGTTCTTCCTCTTCACTTGTCTGGTGGAGGTGCCCCGGGGCCTCTGCATGGGCACCAAAAGGCGGAAGCCTGGCTGGGCATTGGCAGAGGCGGTGCCCGGGGAAGTGGTAACGGTCTTGAATGTGCAAGGCATGAGGGTGGCGGAGCAGCACGTGGACAAGGGGCTAACACTCTGGACGGAGGAGTATCCTGAACTGTGATGGTCTGTCGGGAAGGGGAGGGGCTCCTCGTCTTTGCGGTCCTTGCTCACCTCCCTTTCCGCTTCAGAGAAGCTCTCTTCGTCGCTGGACAAGGCTCTGCAGTGCTCCAGTCTCTCGTCTGCTTCGGTCAGCGAGTGCAGTTTGATGAATATCATGGAGGCTGTGAAAAAGAGAAGTGTCCATCGTCATTTGTCCACAACGGAAAGCCTGAATAATGTGCCGAAATATATGTGCTGGATTATTATGCTTTCAACTGCCGCATCCTCTTGAGTTGCTTAATATACTGAGAATGACTCGTGCATTATTCTCCTCTCTATGCATATATATGGGGTACTTAATGGATATGCTTTGCAGAGAAACTGGAAATAAACGTGCCCATCAGCCCCTCTCCCTTCTTTTTCCTCAACACTCACAATCGCAGTCTCTCTCTCCCTCGCTCTCCTCCTCCCGGTCCCCCTCATAACCGGAGGAGGAAGTGTCCAGACTCCAGTCCAATATGTCGCCGAGCAGCGTCTCCTCCTGATTGGACAGCTCCGCTGTGGGTGTGGCCACAAAGCCGGCTCTGTGGGCCTGCATGGCGTCATCGCGTCTCCTAGGGAGGAAGTGGAGAAAGTGGAGAAAGTGCGTTAGAGTGAGTCACCGGAGCGTCTCACCGATGGCACAAACAAACTTTTAACAAGTCCGTCTGTTGCAGAGTACGGGAGCCTCGGCAGTGATCAGAACTGCCAAATGAGCAAGGGGAGAGAGGAGTTGTTTCTAGTAACTGAATACCACTATATCACTGGTTTACCTCTTGTTGGTGCTGGACGGAGAGGCGAGGAAGGTGTGGATGTCCGCTGGCTGACCCGTAGGACTGGGAGGCTCCATCTCAGGCTCCACCTCAGGAATCTCCAAGATCTGACACAGCTCTTTGAAATCTATCACCTTGTGGAAGCCATGAAGTTGTATCAATAAACCCTTTTCAGACAACCATTGAGAGACACACGCTGTGCTACAATAAAAAAAAAAAAATGTGTGTGTTGTGTTCCTATACTGGCAATTAATAAAGTACCTTTTCTTTGCTGATGTGCTGGAAGGCCTCATCTTCAAACCGTTGCTTAACACCAGTGAGAGACACGTGCCTGTAATCTTTGGGAACGTCGTCACTGAAACTGAGGAGACGAGAGTGCGAGGGGAGGGGAGACAAAGGGAAGAAAAATGAGTGAGTCTCATGCAGTTTGCTTTGCTGCATCTTTATAATCAGCTCTTGGGGACAAATCTCGTTACTTGTCCATTTGAGAATTACAGTTTGTCGATACGACGCTCACCTATCAAAGTGACTCACCCTGAGGCACGTTTGTGTGACTCAGTTGGTGATTCACTGATGGTCTCACATACACACACACACACACACACACACACCCACCCACCCCCACACCAAATGATTCCCACCGTCTCTTATGACTGCAGCTCTCTCGGGGCTTCAATACCTTAATGGACATCCATTTTCTTGGTCACCAGACATTATAGACAATCTTACATCTAATCACCAATCCATGGAGGAAAGCAGTATGAAGGTACAGTAACAATCTGAAACTGGACTGAGAGGTTTCTAATAGCATTTTCTGTAGCTCAGAGTAAAATATATAGTGTGTTTACCGCACCATGTTTAACGTTGTAGCCACAGTGGATGCCTTCGGTTATCAAACAGTGCTGCTGTCATTACTCAGCAACGGTCACAGTGGATCATTTTTCTAAAACGTTAGATTTACGTTTTCTTTTGATACTGTATCGTTTTAGCTCTTCAGTCCTTTTAAAATATTCAAATATTCAAACTAAACTCCTTTGTTCGGAGCGCTCACTGAAATACGGAAGCTTTGATGAGGGGTTACGAGCTCTCTTCGGTTTGTTTTAAAGGCTCACGAGAGAAAAGGTTTCGTGAACCACCGTGTACACATGGTTTATTCAACGCTTTTTCAGTTGTATTATTAATACATCTAGCCCATTAGCATCATCTTCCTGTTCTCTGCTGTGAAGAAAATAACACATAAAATGCAAAATACAAAGTCCACATAACAACTTTCCGTGGCAACAATGGCAATTAGCTTTTGGGTTAATTTAAGTTTATTTTTCTTTATAGATATGAGGAGAGACTCACCCTGCTGACAACAGATGAAATGTATTTTTAAGTGCCTTTTTAGAATGTATACAATGTCTATGCTGGCCATGATAACACCACATCACTAGGGCTGAACAAAGGAACCAGAAAAAATAGACCTGCGTGTGCTGAATGTGACTCGACAGACGGAGCGGTTGGAGGAGGAGGAGGATGATGAGAGAAGTGGAGACACTTACCACTTGACATACAGCAGCACAGACAGGGAGGCCAGGGTCTCCTTGGAGAAGCCGGTGTAGTCGACTAACTGGCTGGGCCAGACGGGAGCTGCAGAGATGGAGACAGCAGACATAAGTCAACGTAAACTTAACACTCGACTAAGGCTGTGAACTCTATTTGCAATACGCGTCTGTGTTTAACGGGTGATACGGTGCTTGTCAAACAGGCGTGTTGTGTGTGCGTGTGTTATTACCATAGTGATGTAGCGCTCGTGTAAGCAGTAGTGCAGCGCAGGCCAGTTTGGAGGGCGGTGGAGAGGCGAGAGCGGAGTAGAGCAGCGACAGCTCGCAGACGTAGCTGAAGAGGTGAGCGGTCCGCCTCTCCAGAGGGAGCAGCGACAGCAGCACCTCACCGTAGTCCAGCAGCGTGGGGCTCTGAGGGGGAAGTGCATGAAACCTCTTTATATTCAAAAGGTTCAACATCTTTTATCGGCACTAAGAATTCACATCGTCGAATCTAGTTGCTCACATCTTGCTTATTGTCGAATCATGTTTTTTTGGGGCCATTGACACCCCTTAGTTTAATCTTTATGCATCTATGGAAAGTAGTAGAAAAACACCAAAATTGTTTGTTGCTGTTAATTGTGAGAAGTACGCTTTGTTTCATGACCACGTTTTTCCGCTACTGCGAAGATTGGACTGAGATTGGCGGTTGAATCAGGCTCCTAAGATGGAAACGTCGACTATTCGGGGTCTTCTGCCCTCTACATTATACGAGGACATTGGTTGTACTCACCCTGATCCTTCCCTCCAGCACAGAGACGACCTCCCCCATCATTCGAACCAGGTCCTCATATTTGTAGGTGTTGTCTGTGAGCCAGACGGCTTCACGTATGGTCAGGATTTCTTTACTGATATAGCTGAAAACAAAAAGAACCAAACGTTAAAAAAAGACGGATTTTAATCTATAACTAAATTGTATTTATTCCCAAAAATAATAATAATAAAGGATCCTTCATTTTACCTAAAATATTTCTAACTTCCCAAAAGAGTCTAGAAACATAAACCCTTGAAACTGTATTACAACCGTTTCATTCAAAGTGAAATAAATAAAAAGGCATGTGTGCATTCTCACCGTGTACAAACTACCATGCAGGCGATTCCCAATAACTGGAGGCGGGCCTTGGGGACCGAGCGCAGAGCCAGGTAGCGGTCCACACAACCCACGGTCACGTGCAGCGTCAGGCTGGAGAAATCCTTCATGGTGGTCACCTCCACGAGCCAGTCCACCAGGATGTACCTGGACAGGCAGACCAGCACAAATTGAAGCAATGACAGTGTAACAAGAGGCAAAAGATTGAAGTCTTTAACTGGTTCTGGCAAAATGAATGCCAACAAATTGCCAATATTCTCATCGGCAGTCATTATGTCATTTCCTTTTTATCGGTAGTTTAATAAACAATAAAAAAAATAGACATTTTATGACCCATTTCTGTGCAGATAACGTACAAATATAAATACAAGACGGCGTATTTTTACGTTTGTGGAGCGGATCTCCGTTGAGCATCTGCACAACTGACCCCCTGCTCGCCTGCCTGCTGCAGCCAGTTGATTATAGCGGAAGCGTAGTGTTGCAGCAGACGCTCTGCAAACCATCCGCGTATGTTATGCTTCTAATGTAGCCTGCGTGTCAGGCTAGAAGGCCTGTCTTCTATCTATTTTCATACGCGAGGTGTGCACAGCCCTTTCACACAAAGATGGGTCATAATGGGTCTATATAGATATAGATATATATCTTTACTGGTGGACTGGCTTGTGGAGGCCCTAAACTAGCAGACATTATCTGATCGTAAAATTTTGAAAATCTTGAAATCTCCCTGAAGGCTTTTGTTTCACTTTATTCTCTGAGAAGCCACTCGTGCTGGTGTTCCGTTACATCTACTCTTCAGTAATGTCATTAGAGAAAGCCAAGATGATCAGAACACAGCGAGTCATCGCAATGACTAACAGGACAATTCAAATAGTCTAGACAGATAATAATACAACAACGATCTGTGATCATGCCAGTGATATCACGATCTGTGTACCTCATGGTGTCCTTGATGCCTTGCCTCAGGATGCCCTGAGCGCAGTGTCGTGATGCCGGGTTAGAGGAACCGAAGAGCTGAGCCACCAGGTCAGAGCAGGCCTTTGCCTCCAGACCCAGCGGATTCCCACCGCTGCACACTTTAGCCAAGGAGAGCTGAGGAAAGACGACATCATCTGTTCATCAAATGTCTCAGAACGGCTGTGAATGGCTCGACAGCTTGTTGAATTTGATCACGCTGTAAACAATGAGGCAGAGTACTGCAATAGTCTGCTGCTGTGATTACAGAGCTTGTGATTGGGACGAGTCGAATTTGATTCAATGGAGCAGCTTTGGCAAAGCTTCAAAAAGGTGATCTCTTGACACTGCCAGATATGCTTCAATAAGAAGAACTAACAACTCTGGACAAAGAGGAGTGGGAAATGACAGAGAAATGAAACAAAAGCATGACGGATGAAAAGCCGTCAAAAGACAAAACACATCAGTGTCTTCTGCATCATTACAGTGAACCACCGAGGGCAAATAAAGACAAAGAAGGCCATCACAAGACATTAAATCGACTGCTGCATCAATGTACTGGTAATTCTGTCTTCAATCACACACACACACACACACACACACCTGTGCCTCCCAGCATCCTTTGCCAGCATAGTCCCTGAGGGTTCGGATACACTGGAGGTACCTGCCTGGATCGGCCACCTGAAATTAATATATATATTTAAAAAAAACACATATATATCTCTTGTTTGACCTCATTTCTCAATGAATATACTTGCTACAATCAATAAAAACAGTGTTTTGTTGTTAGCCTTTTAATCAATTGAATGCATGTATGAAGTCTTGACATGGAGAAACTGTACAGTAGCCTAAATAAATAAGGTCAACGTATTGAAGTTTAACTCCGATTAGAAAACTAAATAGAGATTCTCACTCACCGCTGCTTTCCGGTTGTGCTCCCACAGCATGTAGGAGCTCTGTAGACAGCCAGCCTGCGACGACTGCTCCAACATAGATACGGCCTCCGAGCGTCTCTCATCGCCCTGGAAAACGGTGACACGGTTCCAGATGTGAGTGAAAGACCTCATTAAACAAAGCGTTCTGTTCTTAGATGCTAACAAAGCGGTCAAACATCGTCTCGTCGACGCATTAATGCTTGTGTGACACGATACCGAAAAAACCAACCAGAGTTCAATGGAAGTGATGTGATGTCATTTTTCATACTATCAAAGAACAAAGCACACCGGGGCCGCAAGTAAGAACAATCAACATGGCCGGTTGCAACCACGGTGTGATACGAAAGAATCGGGAAAACAACAACCGCCCCACCTGTGCCGTTAATAACTAGTCGAACAAACCCCTGTGAGCAATACACTTTGACCAGAGGCCAACAGAAACCTGGTTGGCCTCACCCAAAACAGAGACAGATTCACTGTTACACTCACTTCAAACAGCTGCAAAACTCGGGCCAAACAGTGCAACAAGGGTCCTCTCTTCTCCTGTGGATCAGAGAAAAATGAATGAATGAATGAACACGTACGTGATATAATTTGAATGATCTACTTTATAAACACTGTGCATTCTACTCTACACTTCTCCGATATTGTGAAATTATTATGGAGTCGTGAATGCGATGTTAATTTAAGCCATGGCAGCATCTCCACTGAGCAATAAAAGATCAGCCTTGTTCAGAGCTTTATTTGGTGGTGTCATGATAAAAGCATTGAAGCTCATCATATTGTCTGACCTCATATTTGCATTAAAGAACAGAAAGGGACTATTTAAGAACATTATTGGTGCTAAAAAATGAATGCAGCTTCATCCTCCATCCTCTTAAACGGGCTTAGCCAAACCTACCACGTTGTTGTCACACTCCGCCTTGAGACGGTCAAACACCACGGCCTTGCAGCAGCTGCCGGTGGGCGACCACGGCGGGCGAATAAACACCCAGATGAAGGGATCAGTCGTGGGAGAGCGCAGGCTCTCTGCCAGGCTGAAGAAGTGGGAGGCCTTGCGGCCGCAGACGTCGGCTCGCCCCTCATCGCTCAACAACGCTGGTGGAGAGAAACAAGACACAAAAGAGTGAGGCGCTGTGGAAATCATCAAGAGGGTTTCATGTCCCAGTTTCATTTTGGCCTTAATTTAACCAGGATGCTCTTGTTGTGTAGTGCTTAACTTACGTCCTTCGTTGTACAAATAAGCAATCCCTAGCTTCACAGCAGCTTCAAAATTCCCTTTATCAGCAGCTCTGAAAGAAGATAAGATGTTTCAGGTTAAAACTCACGCAGAAGAGAATAAATACATCTGTTTTTCAGGAGCTGGGTGCTTTTTTTGTTGTATTTGACAGAAGTGAGTGTACCTCTCAAACAGCCATAAGGTTTTGGGGGTTGGCCACGTGTCCCTGAAACTGACGCGGGCCCATACACTGGAGTGGTTGTCAACAATGTCCCGCAGCTGGGAGTGAACCTGTGTAGAGGTCAAGACAATCACCAAACGTGAGGTCAAGCGGCACACACACACACACGCACACACGCTAGAGGTCGGGTAGTAGTGTTACAGTGTGTACAGTGTGTTTACTCACGGCTCTGACAGACAGCAGGTCCTCAGCGGAGAGGCACTGGAGCACACAGAGGAGGACCTCCTCAGGTAGAGACAGCAACGTGAGGGCTGGGGTTCGCTTACGCACACGCTTCCGAGCCGGGACAGTGTAGCATTTTGAACAACGGCAGTGTACTAAGGACAGAAAAGGGTAGTTTAAAGTTAGACACTTCAATAACAAGTTTCCAATACTTTGGCATGGGTGCAAGAAGCAATATAGTGTTAAACACATTTGAAGTGCGCACACACACACACACACACACACACACACACACACACACACACACACAATCATCCAAAAGCATTTCACATCTCAGTGCAAGGCCCACAAACTCATTCTCACGTAAATGTCAGATCAATATTTGTACTTAATTTTAAGGCCAGTAGCTGATAGTCAGACACACACCACGGTGGAGGTTATGGCTCCACATTCAAAAAAAAAAAAAGCCTAACGTAAGGCATCTTCAAACTCTCTGTTTGAATGCTCAAATGTTTAAATTCCTGGAAGGATACTTACCTAAAAAAGTATCATAACAAGCTTATAACATCGTATTAATAAAGTGTTGTAAGCATTAACAGCCTTCTAACGACGGCGAGCTGAGCGTCTGACTGAAGTCAAACCAAGTGAGCGCCCAAATTTCCCTCCTGTGCTTCAAATGCAACTAACGTTAGGTCACGACTACCAAGTTTAAAATGAGTTATTTTATTGCTTTTTTTAATTAGCACAGCTTACAGTGCCAGGAGGGACACACATATTGCCAGCATTCAGCCATTTGAAACTAGTTTCTTACAGAAGGTACCCATGGCTAATGTTACCCCGGGTTAACGTTTGAGTTGGCTAGGAGGTAATAACCAGTGCTAACTCTATTTAAATAGCGAGAATTAAACGCACGTTCACAAACACTCGCTTTACATTACGTCATGCCCGTATTTCTAGTAGTAAGAGTTAGTTTAAGTGGACTTAAGCTACTTACCGCCCGCTTTCATTGCAAAGTGCAGTCTCCCTCCTCAAACAGCGATGCCTGTAGCTAATGTTACAGCACTGAGCGGCGATTCAAACGTTACGGTGATACTAGCTAGTTATAACACACAAACAAGACGTACAGAATATTTCAACAGTTACAGTGTTACACCACTGCTCACTGCCTCTGGTGTGCTGTAGTAGTTGGCTAAAATCTTAACAAGTTGTTAGCTGTTCGCCTGAATTCAAATTCAAGCACGAGTCCTCACTTGGTTGGACCCGCCCCCAAAGCTACTCTAGCACCGCCCGCGTTCACCGTTTAAACGCAAGATTCAATCTGATTGGTCAGACCTGGTGACGCCCATCTACCGCATAGTAGCCCTCTGATTGGCCTAGCGCCAAGACCGGTAGTACCGATTGGCCAGATTTTATAAACTGAACAATATCCCAAGATCATTGGACAACGTAACGCCATTTCGAACTACGCGCTCGCCGGTGAATGTATATGATTGGTTGACCTGATTATGAAGACCGTCTACAGACCCGCCTATTTATTGTAGATTGTGGGAAATGTAGTTAAACAGGAAATGCAGTTTAAAGGTACCCCGTTTAAAGGGACAGCGTCGAACAAATCCAGAGATGACTTTTTATTATGGCAATACCGAAACTATTCCAACAACAAGCAGAGAAGGTGCTTTGAACACAGGCTCCTGGTACCACATTGTTTTCTTAGACCTGATCTGGCCTGTGTTTGTCCATGGCACGATGAGATAGCAAATGTTGGATGAAAAAAGCACAAAAAAGATTGCTCGTGAAGTGAGCATTATTAGATTTTTGACCGTTTTGGCTAAGCTGACAAAAAAACAAAAAAATGTAACATTTTATTTATTCATTAAGCCGTTTGATGATCATTTCTGTAAATTGTATTTTAATCTCCCCACGTTATGGTCAGAATGTTGTTTTTAAAAAGCCACTGTAATGCTTTCAAATCCCTTTTGATCAATTTAGAGTGAATTTTAAGATAGTTGGGTCTTAAAGAAATCTTTGCCACAGAAGATGAGGCGGGAAGTGCATATTCAATTGCTATGATACTGGGTTAATCAAGAGAAATGTGTAAAATGTAAAGAAAGAAAACTTTGGTGGAGCAAATATGATTATTGATGTGTTCCTGTGATGCAGCACAATAGGAAATCATATTGTCGGTCGCCTTGCTCTTTCGCACATTTCACACACACACACACACACACACACACACACACACACACACACACTTACAATGTATCAATTCATCAATATTTGACAGAGCAGAGATTTCAAAAGAAGAGCCACAGATTGGTTTTGGACTCTGATGCAGCTGCCTTTGAGGAAATTGCAGAAATGACAGCATGATTAAAACCATTGTGTTGGATCCCCATTGGGAATAGACTTTGGCTGAATAGTGTCCTCTTGCTGGTCTTTTGAAGAGGGTAAAAGAGCAGAGTACACTGCCAGTAGTAATCATTTGTTCCTTTCAGGCTCACTATTGATCTGCAGCTCATCCAATCTCATCATCACCTTAAATAGCTTTAGTTCAATATGACCTATCACTGAATGGTTGTCTTTAAAAAGAGTAGAAGAAAATGTATTGTATGTTTAAAACAAACAATATTTTTATATATATTTCACAGCCTATCGGGCAAGCCCTTTAATTAATACAATTCTTCGTGTTCTCCTATAAATGCGAACTGCAGCCTGTGTGTCTGTATTCATTGAGGCATGTCATTCTTGCTGCGTCTACTGGAAGTGTTGTATAATTCAATTATCTTGTGAGTGACCTCAGACGGGGCAGAGGCTGTGACATCGTCAATTGGATGCAGTTACTGTTCCCATAGAAACCCCAACCATTTTCTCAGTAAAACACAAAGTGACCAGTAATGGCTATAGGGGAAAGCGATCGGTTGATGCTTTCAGCCTAAATTGAAAACAATTATACCAATAAAACAATGCACAATGTGCTCACTAAACAGTGGGTCCAAGTCTACAATTATGTTCCCTGAGCAATCATTATTTATAGCATAATTTTTCTGAAAATGTGTTGTTGTAAAGCTGCCGCCTCCCACAGGAAGTAATTGGGTTTGATGTGAGAGCGATGACTTCATAGGAGCGCTCCTGATGCAGCGAGGTATTAATTAATGAAATACAGAGCAGAACACATTTTGAAAAAAAGCTTTTGATTATCTATAAGGCGGACATTTGTTGAGGAGATTAAGAGAAAGATGGGAAGTACGGTTATTCATGGGGGGGGGGGGGGGGGTAGAAAAACACTTTGTAATATCTTTTTGTTTGTCTGGCAATGTGTCATATTCCTCTTCATCCAGAAATGATCAAAAACAATCAGCGTTGGGTGCATGTGACAGTCCCCTCCGTACTCTCTTTAAGTATGCGAGTGATTCAATCCAATAGCTTCTCATCACATATGATTCTATTACACTATCTACACTGAGACTGCATTTTAATTTCATTTTTGCATGTGATTTAATTTGACTGTCTGGCCAGTGTGATTTCCATCCACACCTGTGTCTCCAAAACCGCTGCCGAATTTAAATGTAACAAAAGCATAATTTGGAAATGTCACAGCAGGCAGTGACTAATTCAATAAGACAGAATTTTGCACAGATGCTGTTGATCGGGAATTTGAATAAAACATGAATGAAGTCATCAGGCGTGGAATCAAATCCAGACTCTGTGATGTCACTTCGTGCTGCCTGTTTTTCTGGCTTTGCATTTTAAACTGATGTCAGCTTTGCATAGTTCAAACTATGATAAAAGCCAAATAGCACTGAATGCTCAGGTTTGA
Organism: Anarhichas minor; assembly: GCF_050575085.1. Classification (NCBI taxonomy): domain Eukaryota; kingdom Metazoa; phylum Chordata; class Actinopteri; order Perciformes; family Anarhichadidae; genus Anarhichas; species Anarhichas minor. Next base: position 13,529,073 of record NW_027466453.1, read on the forward strand.
AGCCAAGTTCTGGAAATTGAGAGGCGGATGAGTTGCTCCCATCTGGTTTCCTGTAATCTGTGCTGACCCTAGCAGTCCAGCTGACCACTTCCACTTCATCTGCACTTGTTCCCCCCGTCGGCCTCTTTATTCAGACCTAAACACTGCTCCCTTCACACCCAAAGCCGTTTCCCAGCACAGTTACCACTGAATGATCAAACGTGTTCTTTCTTAATGAAATACAAAATAAACTCCTGGTGAACTGAACCAACTGAACCAGTTGGACAGGCCTGTGCGATGACAACGCATAATAATAGGTTAGTCAATGTGTGGGTAGTTTGCCTGTGTTATCATTATGCCAGTAGAGGGTGTCATTTATTCTGCTCGATTCTGGCCCGCCTGTTTTCCTAACAACCAAAGGATCACACATGTCTCTGGGTATCTGACCAAGTCATTCAAGCTGGCAGCACATGGCAATGTGTCTATATACAGCATCGAAATTTCAAGCACAGGGGAGGCTGAGGTGGTCTCGTCAACCAAAGATGTTTTTTTGAATGTTCTATGTACATGGTTAAGTGAGGTGACAACTATAATCTAATGTGCACACTGTTCAAAATAGAGTAAAAACAGTGTAAGTTCATCGTCTCCTCACTAGATCGATTGTGAGAGAGCTTATCGCCTCTTCCCTTTGGATGATTCTGAATAATCTCCCAAAGAAAGCAAGTTTAATACAAAGGGATGTATTTAATAAATACTTACTTTCACCTCAGGCAATAAAGTAGAATCTCACAGTTCAGTTCAGGTAACATTTATTTAATACAACAAATACAATGTACATATAAGTAAAAATATACAGTAAAAATATAAAATTGTCATATATACAGCACCAAATATTAGAGGGCACACAAACAAGACATATTTCGTTGTCACTCGCTCGTGACAAACAGCGTTGGCAGACAGCGTGGCTGTCTACTGGGTGAGGGGAGTATCTCCCCCGCAGCAGAGCGAGGTAGACTTTCCCTTTAGTTTTTTCAAAAAGGCAGACGGGAAATCACTTCACATCTCTATCAAACTAATTCTGGTCACCTGCCATTAATATTTAGTGTCAACTCACTGTCACAATACAGCTTGAAAATCAGCAAGTACAAGTATGCAACCACAATTTACTACACTGCACTGAGCTAAAAAAAAGAACTTACACATCATGTTTTTTTTGCCAGTACAAGAAGGTTCAGAGAAGACTTACTTCACATCGTTTATCTTGGCATTTTCACTGCTGCTGCCAGTAATGCATTATAGCCCCCAAGAATAATACTGCTCTGTTTGGGATGGCGGATCCCAACCGGGTCTAACCGCAGGGATAGCTCTCCACTCCCACCTTTAAGTGAAAGGAATGACCTCCCAAGCTCTGCTTTTGTCTTCCACCATTACCTCCTCATCCGCCCCCTTCTACAAGCTTAATAGAGTTTGGCTGACAACCAGTAAGCAACAGAACATCTAAATGCACAGTGAGCCGCGAAGACATGTGTGAGAGTGGACTGATTGCATGTTGAAGCAGCTGGCCTCCAGGGCGGTCTTTGGCATTGTGTGTTAACTGCTACCTCTGGATGCATAGACACATTTTACTCAGCAACGTCACCACTCTGGTAGCCAGAATCGCCAAAACAGTGATCAATAATAGCTCTCAAGGGTAATGGGGTGCTTTTGCGCGGCCCTTCACATGGAGACAAACTGACTGGACTCCTTTCAGCTATACATTCTGTGATTTGCACTTTCTACTTCTGTGATTTGTATTTTCCATCCCATGTTACATTCAGTGGCGAGAATATTTAAGACAAGACAAAAAAAAGCCATAGTGTGTCTCATCCTGTGAGAGCACACAGCAACAGAAAGCACCTATTCACAGCCGTGGAGTTGAGCGCAGCTACATTCACTCTGTCTTTCCCAAAGAAAGAAGTACATGAAAGGGAAACCTCAGAGACACTGAGAGCACAAACAGTAATCAGTATCCACTAGAGAACAGCCTTGTACCATATTTTCAATACTTCCCACAATGAGAGCAAAACTATCCAATTTTCTTTGGCAAGGAGTGATAAAGACAAATGTCTGTGTACTATGAGCCTTACATTTAAGTGTGTGTGGCTGGGCTATATAACAATGGGGAAATGAGGGGATCAAGTCAGAAACTAGGGATTTAGGAAGGCATGTGGGATGAATGAGGAGAGTCCTGTTGGGGTAAAGTGTGTGTGTGTGTGTGTGTGTGTGTGTGTGTGTGTGTGTGTGTGTGTGTGTGTGTGTGTGTGTGTGTGTGTGTGTGAGTGAGTGAGAGAGAGAGAGAGAGCGAACAAGGGGGGAAATTCTCAGGGGTTCAGATGGAAACGGCGGAATGCGACAGAGCCTTTTTCCATGAGTGCTTGCTCAAGGCACCAAGAGGGAGGGGCCCTAGGGGAGCAGGATCAGTCAAAGTGTCCCTACAGTGGCATGTCCCCTCGGGTAGTGTCCTTCAGTAATCCTGGCCTGTCCTGTGTGGGGTTGAGGTGCCCCACGAAGACACTAGGCTGGGCGTAAATGTGCGCACATTGAAAGTCAGTGCCCCACTCCTTTGTAGTGTGAAGCTGAAGCTACAAATGTTGCTTGACTAGAAGTTCCTCTCGCTTGGCGTGAACATGGCTACATGTGCAAATCTTTTGCTTCTCAGAAGTGAAGCCCAAAGGTCCAACAGACTTTCAGTTCACCAGAATCTTTATTTGAGCACACACAAACACCTTCCACTTCCCCAGCAGGTCCTCTGCCCTCTCCGGCTCATCGTTCACACAGATGCCACTAAGATCCTGCTGGACTCAAGTTCCACTCTCCCGTTGCGTAAAAAAAGCTCCCAACACATTGCTGCGGTGTCACAGGACGAGTGAATGACGCTGGCCACTGACGCGGGTGCCCTGCTCTTTCGGCCCGGGTATCAGGTTGCCGTCTTTGGCCCACTTCTGGCCTCTTGGAGAGTCACCTGTCCTGGCAAGAGGAATGCTGCGACTGACGTGCCTAGTGACGCCAGCATTGAATCCGGCAGCAGCTCTGCATAGCGTGTTAGGTGTCTGCGTGAGCTCCCACTGTGACCGCTGTTGCATATGTGAGCGAGGACTGCGAGGGCCATGTATCCGTGTGTGTAAATATGCATGTAGTGTGCAATGCATATTTGTGTGCGTCTCCTCTGAGGTTGTTTTGACACTGGACACCTGCCGTCTGATGATAAAAGAGCGTGTGAGGCATCGGTGATCCCTCCTTGTCAATCCAAAATGGTACAAACTTCCACTCTCTATGATTTCTCAGCTTAAGTTCTCTCCGGTATGAGCTGAGCCAAAACTCTGTGATAAAGAATAGAGGGGATTAGGCGCTGGGAGGAGGTGAAGTGGCGGCTTCTTTAGCCAACCCTTGAGCTCCCAGCAGTTGGTATGTCTCTACTTTCAAGTTCCTACCACTGTTTTTCCCCATGTGCTTCACAGGGGACACTGCTCAGAGGTAAACGAGCCTCCCTCTTTCTTTTTCCTTCTCTTCTTCTTGTGGACAATCCAACAGGCAGTGGCCGTCAGCAACAGCAAAACACCCATGACAAGTAGAACCACCGACACCACTTTCGTCTGAGGCAGGTCATTATAGGTGTAGGTCACCCCGGTTCCCGCGATGCCGATCACCAGAGAGATGATTCCGAAGGGAAAGATGCAGCGGTACCAGGACTTCTCCATGCCACCGGTGGCCTGGGACAGACGCTCCAGAGAGGACAGCACCTCGGGGACTTTGGCCCCGCCAGCCTCCAGGGACTGGCCCTCCTGTCCCGTGTTGGTCTGGGGTTGGCAAGCCAGGTGGCCTGTTGTACAGCCCATCCTGATGTTGTGAGCTGGGGGATCCTGAAGCCAGGCTGCAGCGTGGGCCTCTTGGATCACGTTCGCAGTCAGCTCTGGCCTGGAGAGGCAGAAAGAAATAGAGAAAGGCACAAAAAGAGAGAAAGGAGAAGGAGCTTTCTAAGACACCGGAGAAATGACTGAAGATGAAGGCTTCCAAGTCAGCGCTGAAATCCACTCACACTTTCCCCTTCTCTCCCTTGCTGTCTCTCTGCCGGCTCTCTGGCAGCACATTGTACACTCTGCTGACTGTAGTGGCGGGGGATATATAAAGGACCATGGCAAGGGGAGGAGCTGGGCAAGATAAACAGGGAAGTCTGAGAGCTCTGATTGGTCTCCTTTCGTGTGACGTCAATCATTGAAGCAGAGAGAATAGGGTTTGACGTCGCACAGGAAGGGGGAGGGGAGAAGAGTTCCATCTTTTCTTCATCTCCCAATCACTGACTCTCAATTGCAGTCATTTCTTTTCTTTTCCTGCCTTGTAAAATACATATGAATACGGAAGCTCACTGCCGCGTGGAAATGAGAAAAAAAAAAAAGGGGGGGAATCCCACAAAATGCCAGATTGGAAAGTTACTTTTTCCATCTCACCTCGCACCACAACAGCACAAATGTTCAATCACAGCCACCTCCACATGACAGTTACATAGTGATGGTGTTTCCACTGCACCAACATCAAACAGAAATCCTATGACCACCCACACACTGCTCCGTGCTGAAGACACTGATTTACAGGAGGACATCAAATGCCTCTGTAATGTAAGTGTATAGACTAATGAGCCTGGCCACACGTGACAGAAATACGCAGGCAGCCCCCATTGCTTTCCCACCCACACACGCTGCATGGAAGGTAACCAAGTAGTAGTTAATCCCCCACCATCTCTCTCTTTCACCAAGAGAAAATCAATCCAGACAATCTCCCTCCTCCACATCTAAAAAGCTATGTTAAGGGAAGGATAAATGTGTCTTTGTTTTTATCTTCAGGCATTACTGGATTTTTCAATTCTTTTTTCCTTCCATGCTTCTTGAAAATGAACTGTGAACTTAATATTGATTATGGCAGTTTGTTGCTGAATGGCTTTCGGATGCGTATTGTTTCCTACAAATCTCAGAACAGAGAATGGTGGTTTTGAGTGTATTTAAGGAGGAATGTGTTATAATGACACAACATGCCTCTTTGCTATGCATGAGAGCTGTGTCACAAAAAATATCTGACCACACTACAGGTCTAAAAAGTCATCTTTGCAGGTATAAAAACCGTAGTGCATGGCATCTTGAGTATCTAAAGAGACACGAGGAACAACTCAGCAACCAATACGATGTAATTATGAGTTTAGAAAAACATCTCTATGCATCCATAACCATAGCATAGGATTAAGGGGCATCTATTTTCATAGGAATGCCCAACTTGCCTCCATATATGAACAGGAAAACTGCTCCTTAGTTTAGACACTGTCTGCTTTGCCTTCAAATAAAGTTCAACCTAATAAATAGCGGGTGTATCAAATAATGAACCCTAACAACTGGTGACCACGCTGACTTAAAGGGGATGTTCACCCCAAAATAAAGAAATACACATTGAGCACCACTAGCCGTGTGCCATATAGTCCCATCATATTGGAGAGAAGGCAGACATCTCCAAGGCCGAAAACTAGGCAACTCGCACCAAAACAATCTAGATTGATAGCACAGTGGGTGGGAAAAAGATGTTCTTATTTTGGGGTGAACTTTCCACTTAACGATCCCTGCTGTAGCTCACTCTGGAACAGAGCTAGAAGAGCAATAAGAGGAGTGACAGAGGGGAAGTGAGGAATGTGTTTGCGAGGGGCGGGGCGCCGGAGAAAAGAGATGTTCAATGGGCATATAAAGGAGAGAAGTGGATTCTTGGTAGCCCTGTTCAGTTTCTGTGGATTTCTACTTGGGACTCCAGCACTGCAGTTGACTAGGGCTAAAACAAAAAGGAAAAAGGGTGAAAGAAAAAGAGTACAAGTAGGAAGGAATGTGAATGACTAAGAAAAGACTATTCAACTCCTTCCCACTCTGAGTGAGAGTAGCCTACGTGTGGCACACAGCCGTGTCTTCATGGGAAAGAAAATGGAGCTTCTTCTATGGAAATTATAATTGACTGCGTTCTTCCATTATGTGACAAAAAGAGGCGTGAGAAACAAACGGGACAAAACGCGTGAGACACGGGTAACCTGGGCAGGGCCATGCTGGTGGGAGTGGGAGAGCTCTGCCAGAGCCAGAGCCAGGCAGCAGCTGATGTATGCAGGTCAGAGGAAGGCTGAGTTGCGTAGGCACCACTCCCTCTGGGACCCGTGTGTAGTGTTGACATGATCTCAAGGATGCTTCCCGGCTTCCTCATTTCCTACTTTCACACACACCGATCCAAGACCGCGAGGGCGGACCAGAAGCTTGCAGCACATTTCCACAGTCCCGTACAACCGCAATCCACGAGGGGTGAGACACTTCTGGAGGAGGAGATCTTGCAAACATGTGTGACCGTATTTCTGATTTACAACCAGGAGACGTTGCCCATCGTCGGTGTGCTCCTGTTGTTTTCTACACGGGTAGAAATCTGAAGCTAAAATCTTCACCTCCCTTTTATAATCCTTTTATTCCTCTCCTCAGGGAGACATGCCATTTCCAGCTTGCAGCACTCAGCGATCCAGGCCCCTGGGCATCTCTGTGACTCAGCCGGCTTTGAGTGTGCACGTCCCTGCTTTTTGTGTGTACATGAGTGTAGTAAGGCCCAAACACCCACGTCCTGCTGTGTGAACCCAGCGCCACCTGTTGCCCAGTCTGGCACAGCCCCTGCAATCCACACGTCATCTGTGTGCACGAAGCCTTTTAGGCCTCTCCGAGCCTTTCTGCATCTCACTTACGCCCTCACACAGCATTCGCGGGCGGGGGCAAAAACCACGATTACCAATCTTCTTAGATCACAGAGGCATCGCATTGGCCCCATATACGCATTACACATCAGTCAATGTAGATTTATAAAATCAAACACACCAGATGCAGAAACATTATGGTGGAGTATTGGGGGGGGGGGGGGGGGGGGGTTCACAGTGGAGAGGTTGCAGGTCCGTCTCATGACTAACGAACACATTCATTCACCCCGTGAGCTCCACAGAATCTCTGATTTGCCAGATAGTAGGAAGAGCACATGGAGGATGAGACTATCACCGCGTCCCCACCGCCTTCTGTGAAAGACGTGATTAAAATAGGACGAAGAGCCAATAGTTGTTAGTATCTTACGAAGTCTTATTTCCACATGTAATTCTAGGTCACGGACTGAATCCATCTGGCTGTTTATTGATTGATTGAAGCAATTAACACAAGTCACCTGCTAGTGTCTTCCATGACCACTTCTTCTGTGAATTGAGTGCCACCTGCTGGTACAGGCAGTGTTGCAAGAGCTCCATTACCGACCTAGGGTCACATCTTTCCATGACATGTTATTCTAGGTATTAATTGTTACGTAGTACAATTATACAACTAAAATCTGCGTCAAAATATAATTTAAACATAGAAATAGCAATCAATCATCAGCTAAATAAAAAACCCTAACCGGTTTAAGCTGAAATATATTTGAGAAGATGAACTGGAATTACAAATATCCAGACTGTGAAACGTATTTGCTACATGCTGGTATCATGTAGTAAACGTATGTCAAAAAATATAAATCAAAACAATGTGAATCCAAGTTTATTGACAGTGTCAGAAGGGAATGATTCAACTGGTGGTACACTGGATTGCATTATACTGAGAGGTAATATGTTATTTATCTTATGTGTGTAACATGTGTAATATGCTCCGTAGTCAGTCAGGCTCACAGTCCAGGACAATGGCAGGGAACCGCTCCCCTCCTTCACCCAGCAGGGAGTACATGTGTCTCAGCACACTGAGGCTGGGACATCCAGGCCCAGGTACTATAGAGGAAAGCTGAGGGGACAGGGTGTCCAACATAGCCTGTCACACAGAAGAAGAGGCGGTCAGCACATTATTCCTTAGCAGATGTTCACCGTAACTCAGAACAGAACACAATCAGGTGTCTGAACTGTTGTTTCACCAGGTGTTTGAAGCCCACACCCCTCACCTGCTCGAGGTCAATCTCCTGTTGCAGCAGCGACACCCTCATCCTCAGCGTCTCCAGCTCTCGGAGTTCGGCCTCTGTCGTGTAGGTTATAGTCGGCGGCAGGGCTGCGGTCATCCCGTTTCCAATTGCCCCGGTGGGGCAAAGACAACCTCCCTCTGGCCTCCATCGATCCCATGCTTCCCACTCTGATGGAAAATATGGTTATTTTTAGAGCGCGAGCGTGAGCAACCGTACCCTAAAACGTTTTTCTGCTCTGCTGCCTCAGCTTTAAATAGCTAGGCCCTTGCCTAGCCACGCCAGGATAGACAGCTTTGAAAACCCCACCGTCACAGGGGGGGGGGGGGGATCTGTCGAGGCCAAGGAAAGTACTGATCTGGCACTGAGGTTTCACTGCGGCTCTGTTTTCATTTTCCATGCGCCAAGATGGAGAGGCTGCATTAGCTCGTTAGCACGCCACATTCATCCACAATCATTTTTCAAATGTCGTCAAAATGCAATAACAGATTAATCTCTCGCTTGGAAATAAAACTCACAGAAATAAACCACTCAGTGGAATGTGGATGTGAGACGCTAGATTGGACGCATGTGCTCGCAACACAAGATGGAAGTGTGTGTGTGTGTGTGTGTGGGGGGGGGGAGCAGGGAGCTAGAAATGACTTGAAACTTCTCTCTCACACCGGCTTTAGCGACATGCTTGTGCTGCACTGGAGCCATTACTGCTAAACATAAACAACAGCCCTTCCCTGAAGATGATACGGTCGTTTGAGTGGTGTGAATGGAAAATCTCTGGGCCTTCAGCTTCATTATAACAGTATCGCTGAAGGTAATGGAAGTACACTATGTTACATACTGGAGGTTCTGGAGAGAGCGATGAGACCCTGAAACCCAGACGTGATAACGCAAACACCGGGTCGGGATTTCTCTACCAACATCTGTGCTGTGGGATAAATCATTTGAATAATGTATGTTCCTCTGCTCCTGACCCTCTTCATACAACCAAAGTCAGGTTGACATGCGATTATTTTGAGAGGGAACACGTGGTTTGAAAAGGTAGGTTGTGTGACAGTGAAACAGGATTCATTCCTACCTCGTTTCGCTTGGTTTGCAAAGTTCTGGAGCTGTGCTGCAGTCATCGGACACCTCAGACAGGAATCGTAGCTGTTTGCCTTACCACCTGCAGAGAAATACACAACAATAAAACAGCATTATTACAGGAGATTGTAGAGCTGTTTGGTTTAATTCCCCTGTGTTAATTAGTCCCATGTTTGTAGTCCGTGCGACTCTTCAAGGAGACATACCAAGCTTATTTTCTGGTGCATACTTGTATTTGGGGTTTCTACTAGTACATGTTTACATGCTTTAATGTTCACAGAACACTATTTTTAAGCCCCCCCCCCCCCCCCCCCCCCCTTCTGGACTTTCTGCCCTGATTGGTCAGTGCTTCTGCGTCTTCCGTGTAAATCGTTAGGTCCTAAAAAAGGTGCAAAATGACCTCATCTGACATGAAATCCAAGATCAAATCTGACCCACCTGTTTTACTCCCGTTTTCTGATAGACACAGCAGGAGAAAAAAAGGATGGTATTGGTACATTTCCATAATGTCACCTTAAGATATCTCAACTGCTCATTCCAGGCTGCTGAGCATGATTGGCGGAGGCTCATCACTCGTATATTAGTCTAATTGGCTCTCAGAAAGTCACTTACTGCCAACTCCCTGAGCAGCTTCCTCACAAATTATCATTTCATCACCCACACACACACACACACTTGTGTCATCAATCGCCTTCATTTCTCCTCATTCCACCGCTCCTGATTCTGTGTGTTTGCGTGCATCAGCTGTTCAGGCGGTTTACCCAGCTCCGTGGTTGATTCCCGCGTCTGTTTGGCCAAAAGCTCCGTTGTCTGGAGGTGCTGGGTGAGGCCTTGCCCTTGGTGAGTCAGCCTGTCGACCAGAAACCTGGTCTGATCTGGGGAACCACGAGGCCAATCCCTGGGGAACTAGAGGGTTCAGAGAGGCAGGGGTCAAGGACAAACACGCCGGGTATCAACACTGAAAGTGTATTCATCGAATTTGTGCAGACTCTTGACAGTCGCACTCTGCTGCACACCGGTGCTCAGTGGAATTGTAACTGCGACAACAGAGTACGTTTCCAAACTCAACAGCATGGAAAACAAGTGCGAGGCTTCCAGCTCATTCCGACCGGCTTCACTAGAAAAAGGAAGGATACCGTAGCTCTCATTCTGTCCACGAAGTGACTCCGCCCAGGCTCAGGTTTCCTTTGTAGGGAAACAACTTTGTCCCATAGCCTAAAGATCGTGTAAAGAGAAAAACTTAGTGTGCAAACAGAAACTGTTGAATCTGCTCCAAAATGTATTAAAAAAAAACTGGCTTTGGTCACCTGTTTTGCTTGCTCTTTAGAGATCTCCATTTCACTGTTTGTTTAGAAACCTTCCTGCCATGAAGGAAAGGCAAACTGAATGATTATAACAGCAAATCAATGTTCACCCCCGAGTCCGACAAAGTGTGGTTTTCTTTGTGGTCCAGTTGTGTAAAAACATACCCATTCAGCAGCAGTGAACCGTGAGCTCCAGGCTCCTCTGTTTGTGAAACTCGCACTGTGTTATGAGAAGGAGTGGAGACAGCCTGCTGTGGTTTCCTTGCCGCCTGGTGATCCACGACCCCAGCTGAAGACATAAGACAGTTCTGGGTTATGTTTCTATGAATTGTGGTTTTGCACTGTCCAGGATAGCGGCTATAGCTGAAGGTTTTTGAGCCCAGCGTGGAGGGCACTGACGTACCGGGCTTTTTGTGCTCTTTTGAAGCGGCAGATTTAGAGGCCGATCTGGACGTGGACTGATTTTCTTCAGAAGCAGAAGCCTGCATTCCCGCTTTGCATGCGACGAAAGGTTCCTTTCGAGGTGGAGATTGTTTGCTCAAGGCTTTTTTAGAACATCCTGTGCCAGTGCGGACTCGAAGGGCTTTCTCCAGGGCTCGCTCAAGCATTTCCATATCTTCTTTTTCCCCTGGTGAGGTATCTGTATCTGTGAAGATAGCAGCATGCAAACACGTGGTTAGTTATTTTACCAATTAACCTGTCTCCGGATACGTGAACAGAACATTTGCACATGACTGCATTAATATATAATACAAACAAATGTTTTTTTTTTTTGTTTTTTTTATTACCTGTAGCAGCTTCATTTGCACACTGGGTCTCATCAGAGCCCGCCTGTGGTTGTGGCGTTCTGCGGGAAAAGACTTCATGTGACTACACACTTAGAAGAATCAAGAGGAGCACAATCCATTCAATTTGGGCAACAATATATAATAAGAATAAATAACATTTGCACAACCTGCTCGTTACGAGGTGTTAAGAGGAAAATCCCACGATGCAATTGTTCATTGATAGACTTTTCTGTTAATAGAATTGCACTATCTGGATTATAGTGTGTATTCTGAATTACATACTATTGTACGTATCTTTGGCTTTACTGTCCGACAATTTATTGTTAATAATAAGTCACCATTTACGCAGAAGTGACAAATCAGCAATGAGGAACCTTGGGCAGAAATGTTGTGCTGGAAAAGGCACTGCTGGGATTTGAACCCAGGATCTCCTGTTTACTAGACAGGCGCTTTAACCATCTAAGCCACAGCGCCAGATGGGTGCACCATCTAATAGATCTTCATTGTTATATCATTTATAAATCAATTTTTATTTGACATGATTGTTTTAGAGTTGTTAACTTCCGATGAGTTTTGTTTTAAATGAGACTCCGCGGACATGTGAACTCGTGAGCACCGGTTAATCAATGTGGTGGATGCCGTTACTTACCGGGTCTGTAATAGTTCTCTGTAGAGTAGAATGCTGTCGTTAATCTTGGCTTGTTCAGCTTTGCAAGACTTGATAGCTTGCTCAACCAGGGACAGCAGTGACATGCTCGTGCACGCAAGAAACCACGAACAACTGTTTAACTGTTGGTTTAAAACTATGAATTAAACGTTTGCAAACATTTACTGAAACTACCAATTTATCGCAAAGGTATGGAATGTCTCGTTGGTTGACGGCTTCCCATTAAAACAACGAACTTTTTCGTGCAGACGCGCGGAATCTAAACTGTAGCGGATGCGGAAGTCACGTTTGTCCGTTCTCACGTTAAAAGTTCTCACTTCTCGCGAGAAGTGTTGTCGTTACCAGGGACACGGGTTGCCAGTGCACAACAGCTCATTTGTACCCTGTTCGCACCATGTTTTCTCTCTGTTTATGTGTACATGTAGATTGTAGGCTGTATGAAATTCAGTGTCACTGTTTCACCAGGAAGAAAGATGAGAAAAAAATGAACGCTTGCATCTTTTATTAATCGGGTCCTGCTCATACTTGACTTAAATGTGTCATAAAGTGTGAATTAGGCTACCAGTTGCAAATGATTAGGCCTACTCTAAAGAGCACTGCTTGTCATTTTGATAAAAACAATCATTACATTTTGTCAGTATGTTCCCAAGCAGCCTGTTTAAATGTCACCGTGAGTTACAGTTATTAAGAATAGGATATGACTAACTCTGGGATAATTTGTTGTTGATTTATGTAACACTGTAAATGGTCCAAATGATTCAGATCCTCTTGTTGGCCATGTGCAGTGAAAGCTAATGCATCGGATTTGAGCACTCATCTGGAGCGGCTTTCTCGCAGAAGCACCAGTGAAGTAGGTTCATTTCACAGCTATCAGTTGTTATTGATATTAGACATGATAAATAAATGGTCTGTAACATTATACAGTTATTAACTTTTCACACAGCAGAAACATTGGCTTCTCAAACACAGGTGTAACTATTGACGTGAATAATGGCTGCATTATATTTATTGTGGCTTACTGGCACATCAAAAAGGAGCAACGCCATAATTAATGTCATATGTTACACCTGTGCATTTCCTGCAAAGGTCAACTTTAGTTAGTTTGTTGTACATGCTGTCTATCAGAAAAGTAAATACAAACAAAATATCTGGGGCAATGTCACAATCAATTAGAATGGCTATGATCAGTGCCTCCATTTTATCAGCCAGTAACAAGGAGCGTTGTTACTAACGTACTAACCTCATGTTCATGTGTAGCTAAACATTCATTTTTCCTTATGAGTTTATTTTATATTCTTGTCATTTTTGTATCTCTTTTTGAGCTTGTGTACTGCTTTCATGTTTCCCTCATCAGAGCCACATTTATTCGGCTTTTCTGATTGCCATGATGTAATCAAAAGCATCAGATCACAAGTGCTGCGTCAACGAGTGGTCCGGTGAAATGGACCTCCTGCTGCATTTCCTCTGAGGCGTGTTTATACGAGTGTTTTTGATGTCCAAGGCATCAGCATATCTCGCATATGGGGTCCTCGGCAGACCAGCGTGACAAACAAAACCAAATTGCAGCAAAACAGAGTCAAAGAATCCTTCAGTGAACATGGTTGCCAAACATTTTGTTTTGTGAGTTTCTCATCTATAAATGGACAAATTAGCATCCAAGAGGATATCAAGTTTGCCAATTTTCCCCCAATCAGAGCATTTAGTTCAGTGATTGTTCTGCATCGCTGGCACAGAATCACTTCCCAAAGCAATTTATTGTAATGACAACAGCTTGCTGGCCCTGTTGGAGGGAAGTGAATCATCTTTACCCCCACCAGCCTTCTGTGGCTCAGTAGTAGAGCGAAAAAGGGGGGGGGGTCTCAGCTGCCACGCCAACCAAGCATCTGACACTGCAGCCGGCTGCCAGACTAATAACAGGCTTTGACGCACACACACACACACACACACACACATACACTTTCTCTTCCCCATGCATGTGAGCATAGACACCCTGACACACACACACACACACACACACACAGCATACACACATAATTAGATACTCGCTGCATGCAATCATTAACCCGGTGGACAATCTGCTCAGCAAACAAACAACTACCCCCTACATAATTAATGAGCAGCATGTTTGAAACATAATGTAAACAAAACACCTGAAAAACTAGGCCTGTAATTGGCAGAATAACCCAACAGCACGTCGTAAACAGGGTGACAGGAAGGAAGCTTGTTTTGTTTGTCCCAGAAGGACATTGGTCAACAATGTGTTTGGGGTGTATGTTAATCTGGAAGCCCTCTGTATTTTCACAGTACACTCCATGTTTACACTACACTGCCAAGCTGCTCTGCTCCAGTTTTGCCACCTTTCACCTCTCCAAATCTGACACCTTCAATTTATTTTTTTCTTCAGTTTTTCAAAAGTGTTTGACTCAACAACAAGCATTTTGGTATCGAGATCTGTTGTGGATCCAAACTCCTCCATTTAACTCCATAAAAGTAGCTTCATCTTATCATTTCTTGGTCTTTGGATCTGCTGAATTTGTAAATTTGAATTTTAAAAGCGTTAGAAAAATAACAATAGAAAAATACAAGGTATGAGCCTTGTGTTGACAGACATGTGTCTACTGAAGCGTCCACAATCGAGTCAACCTGGCATAGTTTCAAATCTGCTGACGCGGTCTTCAGGCAGCCCTGTGGAAAGAAGGAAAAAGAAGAGTGACTGACCCAGGGTCACTCTCTACTGACACTCCATACAATCCATAAGAACTAAGCCATGTTAAACGACACTGCAGCATTGTCATAACAAAGAAAATTGCATATCAACAATCCTGTCATGTTATATAAGAACTACATTTTTTGGAATAATTTCAGTGGCACCAGAGAGCCAGAAGGTATTCAATTTCAGAGTTCATGGATTTCTATTGATGGAATAATGTTTCCAGGAAAAAACAAAAACATCTCATGCACAATATAAACAAACACAATCAAGTGTTATTACACAATTTCTTTACTTTCCATACAAAACATTACTTAAACTACAACATCAGCCAAAATAAAAATTTGATTGGTCTTTTTGATCCGTGTATTCAAACTATTTGTGACACAGAAACCTGCCGAACCAGATTTGCTTGATGTGAATGCCATCTTGTGGTTATTTTCTTCTGGTCTGCTGATGTGGTCTTAGACCTTTGTCTTGGTGATGATTTTGTAGTTTATGGCTTCTTGTGATATGAGAGGTATGATTCAAGAATACCGGTAACATTTTACACTAAGTCAATACTACCAGTAAACTAGCACACTTGGTATTCATTACCGTGTGGATGTGGGTTGCATGAGTAAATGATCAAGTATCTAGCATATATATGTATATAGCACAGCCTGTTACCTTAAGAGACACAGTTTTTTGTATGATTATCTAAATGTCGTATTGTTTGTGTGTTTCATACAATAGTTTACATTGACTTGATCACTGTACCTGTTTACCAGTAACCATTTTGTTTTTTTAAATCATATGATTATGTCCATTATCATGCATTGACTTATTTTTTTACGAATATGACATGAAGCTGATTTGTATTGTAATAAAGTTTAAGTACGTGTAGGATTTGTTCTTGTGTTAAATACATTTAGTTCGTCTAGTTGGTCACATGGGTCTTACTTACCACCGATATTATGAAGTCTTTCTAGTTGGTTTATGGTATTGTTATAGGCTATGTGACTCTTTAGTCATACTGGTGTTATTCACTTTTATTTGTTATTAAACTCATGGTCGATCTGATCAGAAAAAAATGTGAGAAGTTTAATTCATTGTACTCCACTGCACTCCCTTAAGTATGACATTGCTGTTTGTTATCTACACCTTTTAACATCCTCTCTGCACTAAAGAGACACACTCACATGTTTGATGTCTGGGTTAAGCTGCAGCAATTTATGTTGCTTTCCTGCGGCACCAATCTTTTATTGCTTACAATAATACAATACAAGTATCATAAGTAGTACATTGGTGGTACGACAATTTGCGTCCTCAGCACTTCCTGTGGGCACGCGCCTGACAGCCAGCAGCCGGGTGGGGGCGGAGTTAGAAGTGCAGTTCAGTCCTGAATCTCCAGCCTGATTTGTAGTTAAACACGGCCAGGCGGACCGCTCTGCACACTAGTGGGGTGAAGGTTTGTAATGTCAATATGATACCAACGCTTTCTAACCTGTTAATATATACTTAAATAGGTGAATAAACACCTCGAGCCTGCAATGTAATGTGACGTTAATGCCCGCGCGTGAAATCTTAAGTCTGTTTAGCTTGTTGCAATGCTAGCTAGCTGTTAGCTAAGTTAACTAGCATCATCCAGCAAAGTTAGTTAGCTGTTGTTGTCAGAACGATGCTCCTAACAGGTTAGATGACGTCGGGACCAACAAACAAGACGTGCATTCGTATCTCGATGAATGGTGGCTCGAGGGGGGGGGGGGGGTTCTGGATTTAAATCACTAGAATAACTCTCCTCATACAACAGCAGCTATTCTTTGGGACTTATGGTAAACGCCAGAAGGGCCTGCGCTGTGTTGCATTTGCTGCTTTTGTGTTTGGCTGCATATAGTTCATGCCTGGAAGCAGCAGTTCCCATGTAAATCAAGCCAGACCCCGCCAGATTGCGCATTAGCTTTCACTCTTACTTTGCCTTATCTTCCTCTCAGAGTATAAATAAGGTCAAAGGCTTAGCAGCTGAATTAACTTACTGCCATCTTTTGACCCTCACACCAGTGACAACAGTGATTAGAATTAGGGGGAGGGGGGGTTGTTATCAGCCCCCCCACCTGTTTCCTGATTTGACTGTAATTGGCAATTTACTGTGATTGTGTTTTTTTCTACATTCTGCTCTGTGGCCTTTTTCTCCCTGCCGCTGGACACGTTTGAAGTACTTTGTAGTGTGTATATATATATATATATATATATATATATGTATATATATGTATGTTGCCCCTAAAGGTTGTTATTGCTTCAGTGCACAATACCTCAGACCTCTAGAACCACAGGGGGCCCTGCAGCGTGACATTGTTCCTTGTTTATTCTGGAAACCAGTTACACAATCTTGACTCAGGAGACGCATTTAGACGGCTTCAACTAAAGGTCAAAGTAATGATACATTATGCAAGCTTGCATACGTTACTGTTGCGTATGCCTTGATCCCACCTGTAGCAATATACTTCAAATATAAACATGTTTTGTCAAGATTCCTATGTACAATATGATGAAGCTAAATTATGTAATTTGAATGTAAATAATGCTGATTTGCTGACTGATTCTAGGGAACTAAGAGACAGAAACACACCACTAATGTCGGCAGAGAAGATGGAGACAACAGCCAGTGTGTCCAATGGAGCAGGGCCTGTATATGAGGCCAAAGAAGACGCTCTCAGGTAAAATCTCCCACCAGTATTGTGACATGGTTGTGTTGTGGTTCTGTCAAACACACATTATACCCCTTATTTTCTCTTCTTTTTCTTCCCCAGTCCTGAGGATCTGTCTGAGGTGCTGGCAGCGGGGACCAAGGAGGTTCACGAAAAGGCTGAGAACACCCAGTTTGTGAAAGACTTCCTCAGGGGACGCATCCGCAAAGAGCTCTTCAAGGTCAGTCTGAAGAAAATCAGCGAGGAATTGTTACAATTTAAAGGGATGGAGTGCGAAACAAGATGCGTAAATAAATGTGTAATAAACATGTAGGTTATAAAAAGAAGCAACAAAAACTGGAAAAAGGAGACGGGCAATATTACATTGTAACTTTTCCTTCTTGCTTCCCTAGCTTGGTGCCGTGGCGCTCTACTACACGTATACAGCCATGGAGGAGGAGATTGAAAGGAACAAAGAGCACTCCCACTTTGCCCCTCTGTATTTCCCGACAGAGCTGCACCGCCACGAGGCCCTGGCCCGTGACCTCGAGTACTTTTATGGCCCCGACTGGCAGAGCCAGGTCCGCTGCTCCCAGGCCACCCAGCACTACGTGGACCGCATTCATCAAGTAGGCCAGGAGGACCCGGTTCTGCTGGTGGCCCACGCCTACACCCGCTACATGGGGGACCTGTCCGGGGGGCAGGTGCTGAAGAAGGTGGCGCAGAGAGCCATGAAGCTGCCGTCCACGGGGGAGGGCCTCGAATTCTACCAGTTCGATGGCATCCATAGCGCCAAAGCATTCAAGCAGCTGTACCGTAGTCGGATGAACGAGCTGGAGCTGGACATGGAAATGAAGAAGAGGCTGGTAGACGAGGCTGTCAAGGCCTTTCAGTTCAACATGGAGGTAAGGGGCCGGGGACGAGGTCTCGGGGTTAAACTACTGTCTGGTTGTTTCGTCCATGAGCAGTTGCTAGAATACAGAGTCTGCAACAAGCCTGATAACAGCAGTGACTGTGTGTTTGTGCTGGCAGGTGTTCGAGGAGTTGGAAGAGATCGGTAAAACCATCCAGGAGGACGTGCTGGACGCTGGCATGCCTGTCCATGGAGCAATGGGTGGAGACATCAACAAGTGTCCCTACTATGCTGTCAAAACGGGTACGCTTTGATGCTTCTCTCTGCAGCACTGTGTCACGATAAAGCTTTTTGTAAAGGTGTTGTGGTGGGGGGGATCTTGTTTAAGTTTGTTTTTCGTGCTCCCTCAGCGGCGTCTGGTGGAACGGCGTACGCCTCCCAGCTCGCCATGGCTGTCCTCCGACACCCGACCGGACAGGTGCTGCTCGCTACGTGGTTCGCCGCTCTGGCCGGATTGGCTGCGTGGTACCTGATGTGATCCGGCCTGCTGCTGTCAGAGAAAGGGAGGAGAACGGACCGTAAGGAGTGCTAGAAAAGCTCCATCCAGTCGTAGACCATTTCGTAGTTTCACACAAACATTCTGAACAGGTCCAAGTTTATTTAATGTTACGTGTCTGACCTAAACGTGGAACCCGATTCTTGTCGAATGGAATTCCCGTAAAATGATCCGTAGGACCATTTAGGTCGTCGCCTCCAGCCATCCACCCATCCACCCATTAAGCTCCGCCTTGTTACCATTCATCCTCCTGTCTTTTTATTTCTCTACCTCCTCTGCACTATCCCTCCATCCTTCACACTTCCAGTGTGGAAGCGCACGATGCTAACACCTAATTTATTGTGACATTGCATTGCCTCCCAATTAAAAAAATGTACCTGCCAGGTTGAGAAGCATGGTGACGTAGAGGCTGCCCATGTGTAATTAAACGGTGACAATTCGTTAACTGTGATGAATGGATTATCGACATTCATTCATGGGGAAACATACTATGCATATGGTATGCATGGCGTGAGTATAATAGCACAGTGTGTCTTTGCTGGGCAGACTGCTGAGTTGATGTTGAATGAGGCCTTTATTTTGTAATCTTAATTTGACCAGAGAGAGAGAGGAAGTAATGTATGAGTCAATAATACTACAGTATTTTTTTTTTCACTTCTACACATTGATTGAAGTTCCAACGACAACTTTAAAACACAGTGCGGTTCTGTTCTTTTATTAATAATACATTATCACATTTCACGATTCAAAGATTGCCTCAAATATTTCCTCATCGTTTGTACAGGTCGTACTATGAGACGGATGATAGAATAACAATACAGCACACCTACACTTCAACAAGTGTACGATTAATAAACACCTTTCAGTGATTATACCACGTATTTCAAGCTCTACTAATGCATGTTCAAATGTACTATGTCTCTGTTTCTGAATTATATGATGTGGCATCTTGTATTTATGAATAACAAGCTGCCTGTTGTATATGCATAGCTTAATTATACAAGATGGATGATTCTGTTTGACCTGCCACAGGAGCCTATATTAGGACAAAGGGGTTCACAGATGTGATTGCAGCTGTTTTAAAAGGAAATAATATTTTTTTTCTAATGTCAAAGATTGTCTATATGAAGGCTAAATGTCTCGGGTGGTTTATGAAGAACTAGGTGAGGTACTTATATGTATGTCCTTTAGCAGCCCAGTTCTTGCTTACGTATCCATTTGTTATGGATATACCAGCATGCATCATCACTAAAACTACGTAACCGTAATTCATTTTGTGTTCATGCTGTAAGCGTGGGATCAACTTTCCCAGTAATGCACAACCCTGTCTTTTAAACACAGATGAGGAGGAATATATTGTTCCGCGTGGACTGTTTTGCAGTGTATTAAGAAGCTTCCTGTGCTTTGTGTATTTGCACATGTTCTCACATAATGTACAGTTTGGATGCACGGTATTCTTTCATTAGAAAAAGTCATTCAGAGTCTAGCAGGCATGGAGACCGATGTGATGACGCGGTTGAGAGTCTCAGGTTAATGTTGAAGGCAGATGGCAAAACAATGGAGGAAAAGTACAGGGACCGCTTTAGCTCAATGGCCATGTTTTACTTTTCGATGCCAGTGTGATGTGTCAAAATGCTGCAGTGTATTTGGGATGTACTGAGGGGAAGATTTCTATACATCTCAGGAGTTTTGGTCATTGATTAAACCTTAGATTACACAGAGTGGGATGCGTGACTAATTCATTTTGATTTAGACTTTGGTTTTATTAACTCTGCTCTTCCTTCCCTTCCTGTGTCCAACTGGACAAAGCTTTATAGTGTTTTGCGAGAACTCTCCCATTGTATGAGAGTGAAACCCCAGGAGTGTGTTGTGCCGTCTATAATGAAATAAATCCTCTTTTCCTGTTCACTGAAATGAAGGTGATTCATTGGGACTGGTGTTTTGAAATTGCAATAAAAATCTTAAATGATTATGTTCAGTGCATACTTTGGTTTCTCGTCACAGACCTTGAGGGCTTTCACACATTTGTCAGCATTACATCAATAGTAATAACATAGTAATAAACGGTTTCACATTTTTACTAGCGGTGCTAGCCATGTTGGTCGGTGGCTTAGACTTCTGAAAAGATAATATATTTTGGTATAAGAAATAAATGCTAGTAATGGAGAAATGACATTCCCATCAGCCTCAGCTGCATTTTATCTTGCTAAAATGCTAACGGTCAAACGTTAGCATTTTAGCATCGTCACTGTGAGCTAGTTAGCATGCTAACAAAGCCCCTCTGTGTAAGTTGTGCCCCGTGGCGCAGCCTCACAGGCCTGAGAAGTTGGAGAAAGAATGTCCACAGAACATCACTTTGAAAGAAATTGCTAATAGATTTATTCAAAAGTAAAATTCAGGCTCGTTTATTTAATACACAGCAACTTTAAATCTAATCTAATACAACAGCTCTGCAAAAACAATAATCCCACCTTTGTGGTGTTTCTGTTTTCTTTGTCGAGGCAGTTAAGTGTTTTGGCTGCATTATATTTGTATCTAAATGAAGATGAACAAAATGTGTTTTCATATATTCAAGTCTAGATGGAGAGAAAGCACTCCGAGTGCTGTTTCTTTAGTGGTTTCTATACAACAGGCTTTTCTCAGACCATTAGCTTTATTATAGCAGTACAGCACATCTCTTCTATGAGACACATTGAAGCAACTGTGTGACGCACAACAATGTACAAATGTAATGAAGGTGCAGAATCCTCTCTCGTGATGCAAAGGGTTGGAAGAGGGACAGAGTTCGGTCATCAGTCATCACAGTTCAGGAAACGGAGACAAAATTAAACTTTCCACAGCACACAGCTCTGCAGTGTCCAACACCTGAACTCAATGGTAAACATTGAGTCCGGTGATGTTCAACCTGCGAGGACCGACGGCGCTGAGACCTTTTGGGGGAAATTCAACTTTTAAGCATTCATGAAAACACAACAAAAGCATGCAGAACAAAAGAATGAACAACAGGAAGTTCATTTAATCCCACATAAGTCTTTTTCAATACAATAATTAATTTCTGTGCACATGAATTCTGCTCTCACGTTTCTGTTTAAGGGAATTAACAGAAAACCAACAGCGCCCGAATGCTGCGCGACCCAAATGAGCACAACGGACATCTCACTGGAGAGGTGAATGGTGCACAGGAAGATCCTCTCGTGTGTGGATTCACTTTGGCAAAAACAAACAGAGCGGGTGGTCCTCCGGCTCATTCACCGCAGGGCTGGGTGGGTAGGTGGGTAGGTAGGTAGGTAGGTAGGTCCGTCCACAACCTTTGTAGGCCTCGTCCAACACACGATGCTCCTCAACCACCCGTCCCTTTAGTCCCTTTATGATGTGGCTGTGCTGGCCTTACCCCGTCCTCCCTGCTGCCCTCTGATCTACGGAGGACGTTTCTCAGTTCCACGTGGACCTTTTACCTTTAAGAGGAGAGGAAAAAAGAAAAAAAAAGGATTTAAAATGGACTCTTGGTAAATTGAACTTTTAAAAATTGAGCTGGCAAGGCACATGCCGACATATACAACAGACATTTAGGACATCACAGACTGGGGAGACATCCAGCTGAATGCAGGGGTGCATGCATCAGTGTTTTAATGAGACAGCCACAAATCAAATAATGAAAAGTAATCAAAAAAAGGAGGGTTGCATAATGCATTACATTTATTTTGTGAAGACCAGAATAGACATTAATTTGGGATGAATGAACACTAGTCCTACCTGGTTTGTGGCTGTCAGGAAGAGCTAAACAATTTCTTTAATTTGGAGAAGAAGCCCCCCTCATGCCTGCTTTGCCCTGCCTCAGACCGCTTACCACTGCTGCCCCCACCTGGACAGAGATTAACACTGCGTCAGCCAGGCGCACAACTAAATCAAACTCTCTTTCCTTAACCCCCCATCGTAGAAGATCGGAGATGGACACCCAGCAAAGCAGCAGCAGCAGCAGCAGCAGCAGCAGCAGCAGCAGCAGCACAGGGACAGGCAGGTAAACGTCAGAGTGACTGTCCTCTCACCTGTGGTGGTGGTAGTGACACCGTTGACCGTCCCCTCTACTTCCGTCTCGTCCTCGGCATAGCTCGTTAGCAGAGCTCTCTGTCTGTCTGTCAGCGTCCTACACAGGAAGTCAGTGTGTTAGGGTTCTTGTGATTGCAAAAATAGTTTTGATCCCATTTCTCCAAGACTACAGCAAGTCGTCGTATTCAATCACAAGGCCAGTGTCGCATAAATGCAGCAGTTGAACCAGATGTGCGTTTGTCTGCATTAGTCTTACTTGGGTACTTTTATTTTGACATGGACATAATGGTCTCCGAAGCCATAGCCAGTGATTCGGGCGATTCCCTTCCCTGACAGACGAATCCTCTGGTCTGTCTGGATGCCTGCAGCTATCTGAAGACAAGGAAATGATCCAGTCATGCGTCTGAAATGTTTCCCCATGAGAAGAGAAGCCTGAGAATGTGCGTGTCTACTTACTGATAAGTTAACGGTTTCATAAAGGCCCTGTGCTCGGGCCGTGCCGCCCAGGATCGCTTGTGCCACCGAGACAAACAGGTCGGAGTGGATGTCCGCACCGTCCCTCCTGAACACGGGACTCTTTTGGACCTGGAGGCCCAACCCAGAACACATCACAGCCAAGTCAAAGAGCGCAGGCAGCTCAGTGATTCTTACTAGTCAACACACTCGCAGTACGTCACACAAAGACGACGCCATTACAGCGGCTCTGACGTGAACTCCGTGAAGAGCTTGTTTAACTCTGGCCTGTTGATGAAGAAACTCACCCTAAACGTGATGAAGACCTCCTTCTTACCAACTGGCATTCTGACTGTCTGACCATCCTCCACGCCTTGAAGCAAAAACAAGCCACGGTTAGGTGGGACACACGACCGACATTAAAGAAGTTTAAAAATATGTTGAGTGTGAAACTCATTGTGCTTCTTGGTGGGCAGATTTCATGCTCAAAAGATTTCAGGTCAACTCTAATTTCAAGTATAAGAACATTTATTTTATTTTCTTTATGGCCATTATGATTTGTGAAGAAGTTAAACCCACGGATTAAACTACAGCCACGCCTTAAATTAAGTATTTTTCTTCTAACATTTGGGAGAATATTTTCAGTTTCAGGAAAACCTGCAGCAGAGCAAACAGTTGTTGCTTCTGACTTTGGCTAATAATGCTGCCGGGTGACTTCTCATGCTCATTAATAGAAATCCACTGTATGTATCTCCAGTGTGTAAACAGTAGAGCAGACGGTTGGGTGAGACTGACCTGCGGGCACGGGAACCATCACAGCCTTCTTCTGCTTGGTCTGTCCCGCCCCACGACAGGAGACACAGGGAGTGGCGATGACGGTGCCTTTGCCACCGCAGCGACGACACGTGGAGCGCATCACAAACGGGCCCGTGTTCACCGTCTCCTGTAGTGTGGACAAAACATGCGTTACGTGACACAACGCAAACAATCTTTGAAAAAAAAAAGAGGCAGCGCGTCGGAGCTCTTACCATGCCGGAGCCGTTGCAGGTGCTGCAGTGCTGGACTTTGGTGCCCGGCTCATTGCCTTTACCGTCGCAGCGCTGGCAGGCGGCCTCTGTGTTCACGGAAAACTCTTTGTTGACTCCCTTCGCTGCCTGAGTGAAGGTCAGCTCCATGATGTACTGGGTTGGGGAAAAAGAGAGGGTGTTAGAAATGAATCACGAATAAAAAAAACAACTACTAAATGAGAACCAGAGGGGTTCTAAAAAGCCACGTCAAAGGCCTTCCTTGACTTAAATTTCCAATTCACACTAACCCACTGACCTCCTGTGGCTGCTCAAATATGGCATTGAAGTCTCCAAAGCCACGGCCTCCAGAGAACTCCCCAAAGATCTTGCGGAAGAGCTCCTCGGGGTCCACGCTGCTGGCGTGTCCGGACCAGTAGCGCTGCCCTCCGCCCGCCTGACCGCCGTCAAAGCCCGTTGAGCCGTACGCGTCGTACTGCTTCCTCTTTCCTTCATCACTCAGCACCTGAGAGGAACACGGAGCAATGTTTCAGAGGTGCATTTGTAATTGTAATGAGATTGTTTAAACTGGAAGAGATGAATATACATAGATTTGAATTAAAACACATAAGATCTACAGTGCAAGACTAAACCTCGTAAGCTTCGGCCAGCTGAGCAAATTTTTCCTTGGCTTGTGGGTCTTCTTTGTTGGTGTCAGGGTGATACTTTTTGGCCATCTGAGGGACAACAAACACACCGTCAACCGCTGTGAGGACTGGTTAACTGAGAACCAATGCAAGCTCTGAATATACGTCCGGCTGGAGCAGACCTGGTAGTAGGCCTTCTTGACCTCTTTCTGGGTGGCTGTGCGAGGAACGCCGAGGATCTGGTAGAAGTCCTGCTTGCTACGAGCAGCGGCACTTGTGTGAAAGGACAGCGTGGAGGCAGCATGTGGCGATTTGATGCCTGAAATGTGTCAAAACAGGGGAAAAAAAGGGTAAGTTAACACCACTTAGAACAGTATGGCTGCTTTATGTTATGTCTCATCTGAATGGTTATTCACAGCTACTGAAGGTACTGCAGACAAATCAGATGACAGGCCAGCAGTTAACCTGATGTGCAAGAAGATTTCTTGAAAATACAAACGTGTGTAAAACTGAGGATGATTCTCTTGCACTTCCGGTTAAAATAAGGTGAAACACTGTTAAAATCTGGCATCACCTGCAAATTCAACTTGATGACTGCAAACTGAAGTTAGCACATCTGATTGCATAACATACCACAGAGACTCTCAACCCTGCGTGTGTGAAAGCAAATGCATTTTTGTGATACAAGCTCATCTTATCTTAAATGGTCGCTGTTTATAAAAAATAATTAGGTTACGTTGGTTGTTTTATCCTGCGTCACATGAGTAAACCAGACATTTAGCCTAGCCTAGCATAGGCCAGTACCACTCACCTGACAGCCCTCTCAATGTCAACGCTTTCCCTGCTCCGCCACACGTCAGGTTCCCTCCCCGCCACAGTTTTTCCGCTCCCAGGGTAGATATACTGCGGACCCCTCCATGGCCTCCGCAGACGACAGCACCGACGGCCTTGCGTTGTCCAGAGGACACGAAGACTGTAATCCAGCGTGAGGAGCACCGGACAGCCGAGGACGCCATGGTTCCTTCACTCGCCGCTACTCCTGACTCACTGCGCATGCCCGGCATGGAGTGGGCGTGTCACCCGAGAGCGCAAAGATATTCCGACTCAAGATGATGCTCTCTCAAGAAAAACGAGTTTGCAAAAGTTGATCTTAAATATTTGTTTCTTTTTATAAACTCTACTCTAAATGGGCTCTAATATATAACAAATAGGACTAAGTACACAAATACAAACATTATCAGTTTCGTAGTGTCAAAGAGCATCAGAAGTGTGAAGTATAAAAAAGGATGCGCATGTTTTAAGACCCAAGGCAGGACGTGACAGACCAGGGGTTTATCTAGCGGTTTGGAAACAAAGTCACCGCCCAAGCGGACAGCTCTGTGGAGCAAAGCGAGCGGACAACGCGCGGCCAAAACTGAACTGTCAAGCTGTAACAGAGAGTCCTCTGCCGAGTACCAACCAGCTCGACAGAGACACCCGGAAGGCAGGAAAGTCAATTTTGAGAGAGCAGCATGAATCGCTTTAAGACCTCCAAATTCAAAAACACCACTCCGAAAATTGCCAAGAAAGACGTGAGTAGCTCACGAAACGTCTGTGAGGAGCGAGTTCTCCTAGCTAACGTTAGCTCTGGTTATTAGCCGTGCTGCTGAAGTTGTGTTTTGGGGGAACGCCTGCAAAGGGATGTTGAACTTCCTGCATCTGGAAGGCTGCTTAGCATCGACACAACTATCTGAACTAACGCACCGGTATTCAGGCGAACTGTAGAGAAAACTACGAGCCATGTGGTTGCAGAGAGCTGTTAGCCTCATCGGAAGATGATGCAGTGACGCCCATCATCATCATGCTGTTATATTATAACCGTAGCTAACAGAGTTTCTCATTGCTTTTTCAACAAGCACGCGATGTTGCACATATGTTTTGACTGCAGAGATTTGACAAACCAAAGGGAGAAATGCAAAATTTGAATGGCAAATGCGATAAGTGCTATACTACTGTCTCTCAGTGATAGGCTGCAAGAGGCGACATGTCTGGACGGGACTGGAGCGTCTAGCATACAAAAATCTGCCATTTTTCTCGTCCTCTGGAACCGATTTGTTTCAGGTTGCACCGACTGCAGCTCTCCCTGCTGAGGTGGATTATGTACTCCTCTACCTTTTGTTTTTATTCAGGCTCGTGAAATGCTTGGTATTTACAGAGACGGTGGAGTATTTCTCCCAATCTCTGCACAGGATCTGAGACAGCAGGTGGTGCTTTTGCTGCCTTGAATGTTAAAACTAGCCCAACAGACCAGTTCCGGTCCTGAAGTCATGTGACAGGTAGCTGGCACGTCACACGCTGTAGAAGACAAGAATAATGAGAGAAGAGGCAGGAAAACGGGCTTTTAGGGATGTAAAGAGACAAGAAAGCAAAGACGAGTGGGACATTTATCCTCAGACTCTCAAGAACAGCTTGAGTCTTCCACATGGGTTGAGAGAGTTTACAGGTGTAGTCTAATTTAATCAGCTGAGGCTTTCTAATCCTGGGTCTGTCTCTTTAATCCAGAGGAAAAACACACACCAGATCTGGTCCATGTTGACCCAAATGGATATATTAAGGGAAGCCTTTTGTAATATGAAAAAGTGTCGTCATGCAGGAAATGATGCTCCAGATACAGCAATTCTATCTCTGGAATGCTGAAAAAGTTTTGTCTTAATGGAGAGTCATACCTGTTTGAAGTTCTGGAAAGATTTGGTCAGGGAGGAAATTATACGGAGCAGATGAGACAGCTGTGCAGGTAGTCAGCGGCATAACTAATGGTGAGGAGAATGATAATAAACACACACGCTCACATGTGGTTAAGCCAGAAGAAAGGACTGTTATTTATTGGGATCATACGTTTTAACACAGCACCAGTCTTTTGACATGCACATTTGTAGAATATGTAATCCAAACATGTGCATCCTTTTGGCCAAAATGTCTGTCATGGTTGGCCTGTAACAGTTGTCAGAGCAGCAGCAGCAGCGGTGGTTGTTGGAGGGCGTGACGCGGACACTCGGTCCTCTTGCTGCTCTCGCCTGTTAATGTTGAAAGAGGGTTTTTAAGAGTTCTCTGCTGTGCGACGCACTTCCTCAACACTTTGCTCATTCAGAGCCACTTATGTGTGTGTGTGTGTGTGTGTGTGTTCTCAGATAGATCCTTCCTGTTTTATTTTTTTTATTCTGATTGAGACAGCGACTTGGTCTTGTGCGCTCCCTAATATTATGAAACAGATGCTTTTCTGTTGGATTCTTCAGTGCAGCTAGTCGGTTGAGCTCTTGTGTAGACATGTAAACACTCTTCTGGATTCCTGGGCTGGACTGGCATTTCTTTTTCCTCTCTGTTATCCTGTCTGTCCCCAGTCATCTATGCGCGTTATCACACCCTTGTTTCACTCGTTACGCTCCCTCACTCGTGCTCTCCGTGTCTTTTTACATCCAGGGATGGATCAACAATGTCCGAGCTGGTTCCTTCTCCTGCCAGGGGAGCCACATCAAAGCGAGCTCCAAGCTGGTGGCCTTCAACAGCGAGCAGGCTGGTAAGGATTTAAGAGTCAAACAGAAAGGGCTTATGGACATTTAGTTTTGTTTTTTATCCGCACTATAAAGACTGAGAAAGCAGGTTTTAAAAGTATGATCAAACTACATTTTCTGTGTCTGCAGGTGGAGGAATGCTCGGCCTGTCCTCCGTCAAACCTGGTTCAGACGGCCAATGGACGGTCACGCAGTTTTCCTGCCACTCTGGTAGTGTTTGTTAAGTTTTCACATCACAGTCCTTTCCTTTCCTCCCTTGTCCCCTTTCCTACGCACAACTGCAACCCTCAAGGACGCTCTGTTCCCTTTTAAGGAAAACTAATCATATAAGAAATGCGAATGCTTTTTAAGTGCGACAGCTGTGACCCTGATCTATGTTTTTAAATATTTTCCATGTGTTTCCCCTCCTCTCTGTCAGATCTGGTGACCGATTTGGACTTTTCTCCTTTTGATGAAAGCCTCCTGGCAACGTGCTCTGGAGATGAAACGGTGAGATTTCCTCGTATGGATCTTGTCGTTGTGTACACACACATAAGTCCACGTTCCATCCTCTCGGGCTTTGTTTTTCCTGGCCCGGGGCTTTTGAATATGGATATGAACTGGCTCAGGTTTTTGTGTTTCATATAAACCATCTTTTGAAGACTCCATCCTCTCAGCACTTTATCCTCAGCCACAGGTGCCCCAGCTTACTGGAATCTGCTGAGAGCGGGTCTGCATCTTCAGCACTCGGCAGCTCGGTTTACCAAAAGGGAGCCGTGAAAACACACACAACCATTGCCACACATAGACCTCCAACACACACCGGAGTGGTCTGCAGTGCCCGGCATCTGCAGACCACTTTTCCTCATTCCTCTGATCCGTTGCCAACATGGTATATTGTTTCTGAGAGAATGCGCCTACTTGCGAAATACGAGCGTTTTTACTGAAATTATTTTCCATCTCAGCTGCACTCGTACGCCAGCATCAACAAGGAATCCAAAGTTGAACGCAAAACACAAATTTATGCAGTGCTGTATTACCCTTTAGCTCAAACTGCTACAGACTTGCATCCCCTCATCTCATGGCTGCGTCGCTGCGTCTTGACGTTTTTAGATGCCTGCTGTTGGGATTCTTCCAGTCTGCTCCGTCCAGCTTGTCTGGTGTGGCTTCATGGAGAACAGTTCCTGCGCTTTAGTTCAATTTTAAAGTGCTAACCCACTGTTTTTAATATCTCTCTCTCTCTGTCTCTCTGTCTCTGTGTGTGTTCAGGTGAAGCTGTGGCGTTTGTGTGATCCAGAGCAGCAGCAGCCCAGCTGTCCCGAGCTGACCTTGCGTCCCGGTCAGGGCCGGCTGGAGCTGGTGCTGTTCCACCCCACCTCCTCCGGCCTGCTGGCTGTGGGTGCTACCAAGTCCCCCCTGATATGGGACACCAGCCGCCAGGATGCACCACTAGCAGGTATCTGCAGCTGGCAAGCAGCGCACATACACACACACACACACATTTGTTTGTTTGTTGTTTGTTGTATGTATTAAAACGACAACCAAAATTAATTTAGTCAAAGTCTTTGTCGTACTTTGTGCACTATGTCTGTTGCGTTTGACATTTCAGTCTCTTGTCAGTTAGTCTTTAATTTCTGTTTTGAGTCTCTGTGCAACATGATTTTTATATATTTGGGGATGGAGTGGTTGGTTTCCCTTTCTTAGTTTGGGGACAGTCTGACTGACGCTTCCTACGTTTTACAGCCCTGTGGCTCTGTCTAAGTGCTGGAGCAGCAGAGGTAATGTTTTGGTTGTTCTGGTCCCAGTCTCCCCGGACTGCCTCAGGATGCAGTCACTATCCTCTGGCCTCACCCTGCCCCCCCCCCCCCACCATCCCATGACAGCTGGCCTGGCTGCTGCTCACTGCTGATCTGACTTTTCATGAGCTGTACCCCCCCCACACACACACGCTGTCTTTCATCACCCTTGTTCCTCATCCACATGTGTTTGAGGAGCAAGGTCTGAATGATAAAAATCTACTTTTGAATGAGTGATTTTTTTTTTTTTTTTTTTTTTTTTACTTTTTATGTTCATTTCAAATCACTTTTTTGTGTAACTGTCTTAGCAAGAGCACCTCTCATCTCTTTGCACCTGTTTGGCGTCACACTGAAACTGAACAATTCACACCAGCTGTGCTGTGCTCACTGACGGCACCGCAGCCTAGTCCGTGTCCTCCTCGTGGTCCATTCTTAAATCATCCATACTCTGTGTCATTGTGTGTTTTCTGAATTGTCCGTGCTTTTATTTATTGCTTCGTCTCTCCCCTGCATTTCTCAGATGCATCTCTCGGATGTTTTCTGTCGCGTCCTTTTCTCTCGTGCCGTCATTCTGTATCCATAGTGTCTGGCATCATGTTTTTTTTTTTTGACATTCTGTAATATGAACACTGTCCCTCTCTCACCTCCCTAAATGATGATGTCTGTGTCTGCAGTGCTGGAGCAGCACGGTGACCAGCTGCAGAGTCTGAGCTGGAAACGGGACGGCTCTCTGCTGGCTTCCTCCTGCAAGGTAATAACAACCCCGCACTGCAGCACATGTATGTATTTATACGGACCGGTTTGACTGCTGTAGTTGCCGTTTGTGACCACTAGATGCTGCCAGTGGCTCACTTTCGGCGTAGCGTGCCTCATGTTGGAAACCGCTGCTCGTTATCTGTTTATATGGGGGTTTATTTCATCAAAAAGTCAACAGGGGTAATCACCGTAAAAAAGGGCGGGGAGCGCATCACACATTTGATTAGGGATCGGCAATTCTTTAGAGGGAAAAAGAATAAACTTTGAAAGCCCTGTGACGTGAAAGATAATAGCCAGTTTGTTTTAATGCGGTAATAATGATGACAAAGAAAGAGAAATCTTGGCCGCAGTTGATAAAAAAAAGAGCCTGAGGAGATTTTCGTAGTCGGGCTGGAAACTGTATTAACTTCTAACATGGGCACCTACAAAGGTACATGTATGAAGATGCATGTCAGGCGTTTTTATGCATTCATGTGCCCCCATTCTCATCTGTGTCATCAGGAAATAATCACACAGCGTGATGGGCTTTCCATTAGCTAGTTATTAATGCTTTCTGTAGGAGGTGGTACGGGTTTATGAGTAGGGGGGGGCAGAGAAAAAGTAATTTATGAGTTTAGCTTATATTGCTTCGTGAATATGTTTGATTTATAGGAAGGGCTAGAGGCGTTTCCATGTTGGCATAATTCATTTATTGCTGTTTTTAGTCACCGATTGTGCAGCGCAGTGAAGTTCTCACTGTATTAGCGTCCTAGACGATGCACGATGAGCTTACTCGTGCTTGAGACGGATACACTTTGACACAGAAATCCACCACATGTGTGTAATTAACGGCTATGATTGTCAGTCCAACCCCTGTTGTTTGTCGTCGCGCTGACAAGTAACAAATTACTCCGCCCGTCACCGGACCCCGTCCAGATCACGACATTAACCTTGACAGGATAATCAGCCAGAGCTACCACCCCGACCATCAGCCTTGAAAAAGGAACCAGGCACCTGAAAGGGGGGGGAGGGGGACGGAAATGTGAGCCTAGATCAGAGTCAGGGGCCTCTGGGGTTCTTGCCCTGTTGGGCTCTGGTGTCATTTAACCCAAAAAAGGCCCCTTTCAATCTCTCCAATCCAACTTAATAAAGCAAATATGGCCCGCCAACATGTGTGTCCAATCCCTCGGCCCTCCCATAGGGTAAACATTAGGGTGCAGGGCTGTGGGGGGGGTGAAGGGGAGGCTACCACCCTAAAGAGCAGGAATCATGACGGGCCTCGTTTGGACCCAGAGAGATGTATATTTATGACGTACTCGGAGGGAGAAAGGCGCCATTCATTTCAGGCAGAACGAGTGTTTATCCGAATGATGGACAGGACGGGACGGTGTGCTGTTTAGAAGCGAGGCGTCGCTGGATTTATGGTCCACGGTCCACCTTGAATTAGAAATGTCACGTTCTAGCTGAACTCCTGCAGTCTCGCACTGCCAATCACAACGGGCTCCGGCACCGGTAACTGTGGGAGACCAGGACGGGACGGGACGGGGGGGGCTGGCATCGCGGTGTGTTTGACGAGAGAGAGAGAGCACCCCTGGGTGAAGATTCCCAGCGTGTGTGTGTGTGTGTGTGTGTGTGTGTTTGCATGAATGTGAAAGTTGTGTGCCGAAGAAAACTCATTAACAGCAGCTTGAGAATGAGGCTTCGTCACTTTGATTAAACAGCTGCTGTCTCAGCACCAGACACACAGACAAATGCACACACCGCTGAGCTGGCCCTCCATCTGTGCATTTATGAGTTTGAGGTGGTGTGTGTGTGTGTGTGTGTGTGTGTAGCCTCTCATCTATCTGTGTGTGTGTGTGTGTGTGTTTGCACAGCCAGATAGTTTCCCCCCTCATGTTGTTGTTTGTACAACAACACTTGGGTTGATATGCCAGTGAGTGATGTTAATATGGCAAATGTATGTTTGTATATATACATACGATATGTACAGTAGATGTGTGTGTGTTTT
Organism: Anarhichas minor; assembly: GCF_050575085.1. Taxonomy (NCBI): domain Eukaryota; kingdom Metazoa; phylum Chordata; class Actinopteri; order Perciformes; family Anarhichadidae; genus Anarhichas; species Anarhichas minor. The sequence goes on from NW_027466453.1 coordinate 13,561,900, forward strand.
TGGTTATTAAGGGTAGTAAGGATTTTTGCACAGTCAGGGAACTGAAATGATGGCTATGAAGTTTGTTTTTGCCAAAAATGTGAGAGTTTGATGCTTTTCTTTGTAATACATGTTCGTAAACTAAATATATTTGAGTTGGGTTTTTAATTGTTGCTTCTACAATCAGACATTTGAGTCAACGTGGGCAGTTTTAACGGTCATTTTTCACTATTTTCTGACTTTGTATTGACGAAACAATTCATTGATTGATCGAGGAAATAAATAGCAGATTTATTGATATTAAAAATACTTGTTAGTTGCAGTCCTAGTCCTAGTTCTACCAAAATGACTGGTCAAGTTTATCAACCAACTTTCACCACAACTTGTGAGTGTCCTGTGCTGGTGCGCTCAGAGAATGCTGACCGGTCAGATATAGTTTTAGCCAGATTTTGGTATTTTTTGTGCAACAGGTGTGCTCTTATCCGTGGGTCTTGTGGTTTGAAAGTGTGTGTGTGTGTGTGTTGTTCTGGCACTGGTCCCTGAGCCTTGAGCTTAGACCTCAGGTCACAGAGGCCTCAAGACGTCGCCCTGGGGCATCACATTCGTGGGTGGGCAGCTACACAAACAAAGAGAGAAAAAACAAAAAGCACATTAAGAATCCCCCTGTTTGCTATTAAAGCTAATAAACAGCAAATAATTCCCCTCTTGGATTGCTGTAAAGAGCAGCCGAAGCTCTCACTGATCATTTGGATACAGACTGATGGTATAAAATGTGTGTGTGTTAGTGTGTGTGTGTACGTGCTTGACTGTGTCATTGTCAGCCTCCTGATTGGCTCTGACGTGTATATGTGAGTTGGGTCTGTGCTTGGTTTAGTTTAAGTCCTTTATGCTTATTACCTGCCATCAGCCCCGCATGTCTGCTGTGATCACGCGGCGGTGTTGAGTGACACGGCTGCAGACACGCATGTCCTGGTCACAGCCTGGTCCCATTAGGCCCCATTTCCTCCTCGTTCACGCAGGAGGCGCTCTGATTGGCTGCCGTGATTGATGCCAAATGCGCGTTTGGGTCTGACCCGGGTCAAGACTTTGGAGAGTTCACTGGGTTGCGTTTGCCAGCGATGAATCAGTCGTGTCACGCTGATAAATGGCGAAACTTCAGAGCGCTCGTGTTCTTCTTTTAACTTAATTATACTGATGTGGAGGCTCTCTTTTATTAATGGTTTTAATATGTGGCTTTCATATTTCAGTTTTCCATTTAAGCTTCGTTAGAAAGATAAATGCAGCTAACTGAGGAGCATTTAATGCCTTTCCCCTTTTGTTGTGAGAACTTTAAATCTTGACTTTGCACTTCCTCTTTAATTCTACCATTAATCAGTCAGTTTATCAGGTACGCCTCGCTAAAACTAATGCAGTTAAATACAGAAGTCCTGCAATAAATCCTTCCCTCATGAAAGTTGTACTGTTTGGCTTTTGAAACTGGAGAGGTGTTGATTCAACTGTCTGGTGTATATATGTATGTTTTAAGAATGTTGTGTTTTGTGTCATCTGTCTAGGACAAGATGCTGCGAGTGTTTGACCCCAGAGCCCAGCTGACACCTGTTCAGGTAAGTCCCCTAATAAGGCCCTCGTACTGCCAAAACAGGGAAATCAGATGCTGCTATCCAGCCAGGGTCGGAAATTATTAGTATTATCCTCACCTGCCACTGTGGCCGGTCACTGAACATTTCTACTTGCCATTTAATCTTTTGGTCTGCCACTTCTGAAATCTCAATCCATGTGTGTTTAAAATGTAGGAATAGCTTTTTAATAATAATATTTCTTAATGTAAGGAAAACCTATCAACCTTAGTGGCAAGTTTCTTGAAATTTTTCCCTGCCAAAGACAATATTTACCCTGTTTTTGGCAGGTGGTAGGTGCTCATTTCATTCTCTGCATCCAGCATAGGAAACCTTTTATTTAGTACGGACAGAACTTCATATGCAAGGAAAACAGTGGGGAAAAATAGTCCCCGTCCCTCCACTGCCATTTACTGCGAGTGATAAACATGTTGACGGTAACCCAGCTCACCACTAGCCGCTCTCTGTGATCCCTCTACTATTGATTTATGGATGTGCTTCACACGCCGCAGTCGCTGCTCTCCTCTTCCCACGGGTGCCCATCCCTCACTAACTGACCATGAACCTCTCCACTCTCACCGCTCTGTCCTTTCCTCATTGGAAATCTCTCACCAGCGACAACCAGGCCTGAGCCAATAGGACTCCAAGTCCAAGGAAGTGGACCGGTAGAGTGTTTGTGTGTGGAGGGGGAGATGAAGGTGTGAGGGGAGGGTGGACGAGTGTTGTGAGAGGCCGGTCAATGTAGAGCAAATATTCTCACAGCTTTCAGCGGTGGACCTCCCAGGGTGTTTTGATTACTGAGATGCTCGGTCTGCCTTTAGGCCGAGGGCTCTCTCGTTTGTAAATATGAGGAATCCTGCAAAAACACTACATGCCGCCAGCAGATTACATTTTAGACCACAGAATTACCTGGAAGGCCCATCAGCGTGTATAGAAGGAGGATTTATCCTTGTCTCTGCATATGATTTTGTGTGTGTGTGTGTGTGTGTGTGTGTGTGTGTGTGTGTGTGTGTGTGTGTGTGTGTGTGTGTGTGTGTGTGTGTGTGTGTGTGTGTGTGTGTGTGTGTGTGTGTGTGTGTGTGTGTGTGCTCTCACCACGTGTTGTTTGGAATGTGTTTTTGAAACTTTGACACCTCCATGAAAGTTTTCAGAGGTATGTGATGTCGTTGACTCTTGACAGGGAGGGAGACGGCAGTGTGTGTGTTTTTTTTTTTTTTGTTCTTCTTCGTGGCGTCCTCGGAACTGTACGTCTACACTATACAGAGTGCGAGTACAATGCATTCGCTGTCTGTGTTTGTTCTGAGTAACATGAGCCGAGTCGGCGGGCTCCTCTGCAGCGTTTGAACCTGGATGTTGACATCAGGTGCGTCAGTGTTGGAATCCTTTCTTTAACACGCCGCCTGTTTGACTTCTCTCCATTGCAAAGGCTCTGCCTCTTTCTCACCAGACGTGCAATGCGGACATCAAGCTCTTCAGCAGCGCTCCACATCGCCTGAATAAATGCTGTCCTCGGTCACTCCGCGTAACAAATACAATTGCACTGAAGTTTGATGTAAATCCCTTTTTTTTTTTTTTTTTTTTTTGCAGACTAAGGGTCTCATTAGTTTAGCGTCTCCAGTTGGAGCCCAGTGGTTACTGGTGGTGGGGATGAGCTGCTGGGACATTCCAGCCAATTCTACGGTATTTCTGACTTCATTAGATCGCTGTCAGTGGTGAGCAACAGACTGAAAGAGGAAAAACATGCGACAAAGTCCAGATTTAAACCCAGCAATGTGTTTTAAGTTCCACAACTCCTGGACTGCCTGTACTCTGCTCACAGTACAATATTAAGATATTTTACTTTACTTGAGTATTTTCAGTTCTGTGCTACTTTTATTTAGACTACCACTTCACTACACTTCAAATATTGTACTAAACTACATTCCACTGGTGTCTATAGTTACTTCTTAGACTTTTCAAATAATATAACATTTGGTAACATAACAATGAGAGGTTGATGCTGGACTTTTACTTGTAACAGAATCTTTTTTTACATTATTGTACTGCTACTTTTAGTTCTTCCACCACTGCATGCCGTGAACTGTCCCGTGATTCCATAAAAATTTTCCACAAAACAGTTTTGTATACCTTTGAGATTTTCCTCATCACTCCCCCAACGGCAATATACTGACTTTATTAAATTAATAGAGGTAGGTAATGAGGAAACCACTCCGTCATCACCACTTTTCATCACTCAGCAGTACACCTGGGGGTTGCTGAGAGATCTGTGTGTATTGTTTTATTTAGTGTGTAACCACAATGACAGACGGGCAGAAGGAAGTTGTTTTTCTTTTTTTTGTTTAGTTTAGTTTTTAAGCCAGCTCTCCTTTTGTACAATCTCTTTTGTCTTTCTCCTTCTGTCATTTTCAAACTGGGTCTTAAGGCAGAGCCCGCAACAAGACAAGTGGTAAAACTAATAACAAAAAAGTCAATTGATGAGTGATCTGCGGTGTAAAAAAACGGTTGCTGTAGACCGCTGTTCCACCAGGACACAGAGAGACCATTGAGCCACGTCTGCTGGTCTCTCTGCTCTCTCTCTCTTCATTCCCACCCGCTCATTAATCCTTCTGGTCTCACTGCCACGGAGAGGAAGACCAAGGAGTGAGAACGCCTGAGTCAGCACCCCACACATGGCTTCACCACCTCAAACCAGAGAAGAGTTAGGACCCAGATCAAAGTTATCAGAGGGTTGCTCTTCCCTTGTTTTAGGTTTAAAGGGTGCTTAGGGCGATGAATCCTCAACACCATGAGGCCAGTCATTTGGATGCACAGAATAGAGTGAAGCTCTAATTTCTACACGGACCAGCAAAGCAATGTTCAACACCATGAAACGCAATAATTCCACATTGTCTCAGCGGTTACGCTGGAGATTCCTTTGTTTGTTCCTGATTCGAGGCCACAGTGAAGCGCTGCCATTTTCTCCGCTTTTGCATTGTGCTCCGTTTGTTGTTGTAGATGTGATGGCAGGGAAAAGCCAACCTGGCCACAAAGTAATCACAAAGGGGCGGATAAGTGTCCAAGCTATTTGGATTCGTAACCTCACTTAGAGTTCTGTTTGGCCTCTTTTACATGAGAGCCACAAGTCTTCTCTTTTACAGGATTTCTGGAGAAGGATATCTCACACAAGCTGCGGGGCGTGAAAGTGAAGCGTAGTAGTTATCGCTTTTTGGAGGTGGCAAGAAGAGCGGGACACAGCTCATGTGCGTCCACTGTTGTCCTGGTTCCACCCGTAGCAGTGCAGTCGAGTGGGGCTGGCTCATCCCTGTGGCCAGCGCTGAACCGGCTTCTCCCCTAGCCAGGTGGGGTAAATATAGGCCCTAATTACAGCCTTGCTCTTGCCGTATTTATGGGAAATAAGACGGTGCCGGGTAATTAAGTTCTTGGACAGGAGGAGCAGTGTATGCTGCATCTGTAATCAGTGCAAGTGTGTATGTATGCATGTGCGCGAGCCTGCCGGCGGTTGCATTTAGATAGTTGGCACAGAAAGAGTGTGTGTGTGTGTGTGTCCCGTACATGTGGCATCCTTTCCCACCACTGAAGAGTAGATTGAATTTCAGATTGGAGTTCTGTTTGTTTATCTCCCAGTCTGTCCATTAATATATATATATATTGATATAAATCACACACAAAGCAAGCATAGAATCATCAAGCACCCAAGATAAACATTATATGTAAGCTGTTTTTTTTGCTATTCTGGGTTCTGCCCTCCTGGCCATAACTCCCTACACAGGCCTCTTGTTTTCAGATGAGTTTCTTCCCCGTCTCCATGTAGTTAGAGGCCTCCGCCCTGCTTTCCTGTACTGAGCTCAGACCCAGCACACAGGGAGAAGAAAGACCTGGTCCTCATGGGACACGCTGTTTCGTGGACACGCGCCTCATTGGGCATTTGTGTCTCCCCCTTTCTCCTGTGTTATTGTGTCTTTTGATCTGTCCCCAACGGCCGCGTATTTGCCGAGTGCGGGGTTCTATATGCGTGTGTGTGTGTGTGTGTATACCATGTGTGCTTCAAATTACAGGGCTGAAAATACCCCTCATAGTTTTGGGCCGGTGCTGGCCGTAGAGCCGTCGATCTGCGGTCTCTGGAAGTGGAGGGAGACGGGGAAAGAGGGAATAGTTTGCTGGACTCGGGGGCCAGATTCCTCTTTTTCAGCTCGAGCTTCTGCTGCTTCGGGTGAAATTAGAGAGGAGCAGGGGCTGGAATGGTTTGGGCTCGTTGGGCTGGGCCAAGGAAAAGCACAGCGGTTTCACTGCTAGAGGTGGCTGAGAGCAGCCATTCATACCATCTTTTATATCCTGCCATAAATGACACAGTCTGCACTCACTGGTAGGTGTGTGTGTGTGTGTGAGTCTCTATATTTGCCATTACTGGCAAAATGAACTTTGTTTATACATCTGTGTTATCCATGTGTCTTTGAAGTCTTATGATTGGAAAAGGCAAGCATGCAGGGAGATGATGTGAAGTAAAAGAACTTCATTTTAGTGTGTTTGCCTCTTTAATCGACTGCTTTTATTGTATTTCCTCTTCTTCTGTGTTCGCTTGTGTATCTCTGTGTACAAGAAATGGAGGAATACGCTGAACTGAACTGCTTGTAGTATGTTTTCTTCTACTCGACAGGTGCTGCTGTCCAATCATCATGTCAGCTGTGATATCTGTACTAAAGCCACATCGAGCAGATTTTATTAGCTGATATTTGGTTATCACAGATACTTAAATATTGTGGTTTTTATTAGCCATATGTTTTAAGGCTGCATTTTATGTATATTTTACTGAAAAATGGCCTAATTTAAGTTAAGATGTTTTCATTTGACTTTCTTAGTTTCTTTAAATTTTTTATTTTTTTTTAAGTTTCTTTTTTTTCTTAGTTTTCTTAGTTTCTTTAGCGGAGCTGTATTTAACATTTAATAATATTCTGCATCAAAACTACTGCATTAAATACCCAATTATTTTTTTAAAGTCCGTGATAAAATGATTGGGTTATGTTAGAAAATATCAGACAAAAATATTGTTCTGATTTTTATATTTTCATTGTTGTGCTCTAATCTGTATGGATTGCTAACTAATTCATTGTTTACTGTAAACCAGTAATTCACTGGAGACTAATTGGTTAATCAACATTTTATAGAGTAATTGACTTTAGTTGAAATAATAATGGACAGATTAGTTGAATAATAAGTTGGCTTTGAGCCACCGGTTGAGGAGGATAAGCTCAAAGACTCCTTCATCCTTCAGGGTTGAAAAGAGTATCGTATAAAATGTTTTAGTTATTTAAAATATGTTGACACAGATGTGGAAATTCCACCCTCAGTCCACAAAAACATTCAGTATTCTATTGTACCAACAAATTATTCTTTCTCACATAATGTCAACGCTTGCCAGAGAATGAGATTTTGATATTTCCCGCATAATGAAACTTGTTTAGAGTTTGGCAAATGTTTAGTACTAACACCATAGCGATAGAGTCAACATTATGAAATGTGAAATATAATGTCTGTAAAGAGCCGGGGGAGGGGGGGGGCTCATTCCACACAGCCTTACTCGATGCTGAGCTCCACATTCCAACGGCACAAGCTGCATAATTCTACCTTAAACCGAGCCAAAAATGCTTCTGTGTTTAAGAAACTATTCATGTATACAGCCAACATAGCCCATCATGCTCGTTGGCTGGAACGAGAGCCTCCGTGATAACCTGTGATTTAATGGCCAGTCTCTCTCACTGCTGCATTCTTTCTGCTCGTCTGCTAGTGTGGCTGATTAATATGTGTTTGACATCAATTTCTCTTTCCAAATGTAAACATGACACAGCAGAAATATACTTCTGTACACACAGCGGCATTCTCCTCAAAACATTTCACCTCCCCCGGTGAATGTATGACGGCAGGAAGCGCGCAATTTAAAAAAATAATATTCACATGGACACATTTTTTGACAGTGATCTCTTCATAGCAACACCACGATGCACTCACTCTGTCCCCTGCTTGTAGAAATCTCAGGTCTTGTTAATAATAGACACACGAATACACCTGGCGAGAAATATGCCTTTAATTGTGCAAAGGTCAAGCTGCCAATTAGCAGGTTGAACCCCACCTAACCGTTGTAATCCCTTTGACCTTTCACCTTCTCGTTGCTCATATCAATGTAGTTTTATGTCACCTCTTATTAGTCAGAGCTTGGCTTGACATCTTACGTTATGCTGCATGAAAATGCAATAATCATGACTTAAAATACCAATAGGAGTTCATTTATTTTTATCCTAGTCTTTTCTCCCCCCATTGTCTCACTCATAGGGTTTTTCTCTTTCCCAAAAGTCCCTCTGCATGGTGCATTGTGCCTGTATCTTTCTCCATCTGACCCTGGGTTCAGGACTTGGTAATAGCCAGTGGTTAACTCAGCCCAGATGTTGGGACCTCCCCCTCCTTCTGTCTTTCTTCTCTTCTCGCACCATATTTCAGCTCCCTGTGATACTGGCTGCCCCTCTGCCAGTGTTCATTATAGTTTCAATGCTTCTGGCAGAGCTGAGAGCAGTCTTTCCTAATGAGGGAACAGGACTTTAGCTGTCCTGGACAGCTGGGCAAAAACAGTGGCACAAAATCTGGATATTCCATTAACGCGGTGGATGGAGTCTATGCTCAGTTTTCATGGCTTAACTCCCGTATGTGCTTATTTTCATTGTAAACTAAGAGATAATCTTGCGTCGGGTTTGATTTTTGATGTCATGTTTGAATTACGCCTTGTGTGTGTGTGGGTATAAACAGAGGGATGAGTTAATGAATGTTGGATGTCTGGTTGCTGGAAAAGAAGCTGACGGGGTCAAGAAGTGCACAGTCGAAAGAGACGTGGATGAGTTTTGAAGTTTGAAGGGGTTCTTAGCTGCTTTAGCAAATCAACAGGGTTGTTTTTTTTGTGGGTGTGTGCTCTCTGGGGGTAGCGCTGAAGAATTTCTTTGGAGGAAAAAGGGGTGAGAGTGGGTGCCAGCTGGCAGCGACGGAGCTCTTTGCTCACATGTGTGTGTTGTTTGGGAGCGGGGGCCTCATTAGTGTGCTGGCTGCTCTGGGACTCGGCTATACTGCCCCGTACGCACACATGTGGGTGACACCTGGAGCCAGAATATTGATGGCGATTAGCTGCTTTTGCTGCATCCTGAGAGTGAAGAGTCCTTTCGTGATCAGTGCCTCCTTTAGCCGTCAGTCACAGCTGGGAGAAGAAAGATTCCTCATGAAATAATCATGATTACTTGGTGAGATCAGTTCACATGAGTCACTTGTTTTGGAAAGTTTTTGTCATCCTTTTCAAATTGGAGAAAAAAAACACCTTTTTATTTCATATAAGAAATGAATCAGAACATTGACATCAGCACAATTTCGGCATCTCGCAGCTCCCATGTGACTTCACCTCAGTTCGATCTTCACGTTTCAGGATCTTCAATGTGGCTTTAATCGCCCTCTGCTCTGTTCACATCATCCTTTTTATTTTAAACACGCAAATTGTTGCTCTGTCTTTGTTTTAAACTTGGCTTAAGCCTGCCGCTCCTAGAAGGGTTACAAGAGCAGCGAGAAGTCAGGTGTTCAGAACAGCAAATGAGGTGCGAATGGGCTTGTTGTTAATTTAGTCTATCCTGTGTTGTTTTGGAAGTGATCATTTTACTGTGGTTTGTTTGTTTAAGTGTGTGGTTTGATGGCATGCAAGTAGCTGAAGGCATATGTTTGTCCTGTGAGGGTACAGCTCGAGGGGGAATGTGCGCATCAGGCCTCCGTCGGTCATCGGGCAGCTCGCTGTGTGCACGTAGTGACATGCACACAGGTTCTGATTCAAAGTAAAGATCTGTCAGACTGTCGGATATAAATCCACGTACAGTAGGCCCCAAAAGGCACAGAGTGAGAACAAGACACAGCTGAGACCAACCTCGGAGAGCCCCCGAGGGAAATAAAGTGCAGCGTGTGCTCGATCCGAGGCTATAGGCTAGCTGACCTTAGCTCGACCAAACGCCGGTGCTATTTCCATCATCCTCCATGTGTTGGCTGAATCGTACCGGTGGTTCGCTAAGAGGTCAGACAGGGCTGCTGCACAACGAGAGGTGAGAGTTTTTAGACGGACAGCCTGACGATTTCATGTTGTACTTTTCTCAGTTGGATAGTTAAGTGGGGACCATGCTCCCACTAAAAAATCGTATGTTTTTGTTGTCTAAGAGACACAGCCAAGTTGTAAGGCATATCGTCTAGGCTTGCCCAGGTTGAAAAATGATGTCCGACATTTATTACTGTAAACTTTATTGGGTTTATGTCACCTGGTATTTGTTTTGGTCCACACGTAATTGTATCTGTAGGAGTTTCTGTTATTTCAGCAGTCTTCTGTAATTATTAGAAACAGCTTTCAAAGTTTTAATCCAATTCTTTACCCAATGTTGGATGTAATGTCAAACTCATTATATTGCCCAAAAATAAGACTGTAATTACAGATGATTGCCAAAATAACAGAACAGATCAAGCTCAAAAACAGCAAAGTGGTATTTCACCAAAGTGTCGCCATAAATCATTGGTGAATGTAAACATTGTTGATATGATTATCATATTAAACACTCAAGCACAATTTAACATGGGATGCATCTTGACTATTTTTTCCATATTACATAATCTCAATGAATCGACCAAAGTTGATCAAATAGACTCCTCATTCAGTTGTGATCAGTGTTAATTTACTTGCATGTGACTCAACCTTTTATGAACCGAAGTAAAAACAGTGTGTTTTTTTTAAAGGGGAGTGTCTTGAACTGTTCAGTGCCGTCGATGACCCGCTCTACCCCCTGAGCCACAGCTGTGTACCTGCATCGGTGCTGAATGTTTCCCCCTCTGTGTTCACTGTTTCTGTGAGCATAGGGGCCCTAAAATCTGGCTGACACATGTCTTTATGAATGCCACATCCTTTTCCAACAAAAAAGCCAACTCGGGTGATCTTTTACTAATTGAGTTTCTTAAGACAACAGGTTTGTGCTACAGTCTGCGGTTTCATGCGAGAGCTAAATAGTTCTCCCTGAGTGAAGCTGGGAGTGTTGGGGTAAAGTCAGCGCCGGGCGGCCTTCTCTGCCGGAGATTGAGCCGTTTTGTTGGCACAGTGAAGATGAGGTGATCAATCAAGCTTGTCAGTCAGCTGCCCCGTGCTCTGCTGCTGCACATAGAGAATACCAGGGGTCCACACTGCAATCATACATAGTGTTTAAAATATATAAGCATCGGCATTGGTTAGCATGCTACACACTTGATCCCGTTGCACATGCATGTCACTTTAGGCCAAAACCTGTAATTATAATCACATTAAACTTGTTTTTCTTCCATTCGTTGCAGAGTTCTGCTTTGATATGAATGATTCCTCAAGGCCTTGAAGTGGATGCAGGAAAGTTCCAATATCGCACTTTGATTACAGCAAACAAATAGTAGATTAAGGGAAGATTGTAAAACAAAAAGAATAGCCTCCAGTATTTACACAGGGTAAAGGGCTCCGTGATTATACACAAATTACACGGAACACATGTGCCTCCCGAGCGAATCCCGTCGTGCTTCTCTACAAACGTGTGGGGGTACTTTGAAGATGTGAAGCCCTCTGTGAAGTGGTTTCAAGGGAGTGAGCAAAGTCAGCCGATTGTATCCGTCGCAGCTATGAAAGAGCCGTAAATGACAACAGGCACCGGAGGGCCGGGCCAGGCCACGGCGATTGAGAGGCTTCATGGTGTCTCCGACAGTCTGGGCATGATTAGCTGTGTGTTGTGTGCTCCTGCTCTTCAGAACCATCCCAGAGAATCCTCTCTTTGTCTCTACGGAGCAGGTCTGGCGTGCAGATTCTCGGCAGCATCGTTCTCCTCATCCTCTTGTCACATAGCTCTCTTTCCTGTCCTACGGATCTCTGTTTGGGATTTAAAGGACTACGACCACTAAGTGCATCTCTAGAATATTCATCGCTGGAACCTCAACCGCCATAACCATTAAAAAACTCCAGAGATCACCAAACATGCACTTGAAAATCTCTCCTGGCTCGCTTGTGCTTCTTTTGGACCGAAACGGTACATTCAGGCAAATTCAGTGGTCACGTTAATCACGTTAGTTCCAGGAACCAACCACCTCTGTATGATGCTCTGATCCAAGACCAGCCTCTATGACCTCGGCTAGTTTTCCCAGATAGAGGCCCCTGCCAGTAGGCACAGTGCAGGAGGGGCCAGTCCCCCCACAGTGTGGTGTCATTGGGTCCAATCGGTTGTTCCCCCAGCCCCCAAAGTGGGGCGACCACAGCCCGAACTGGCACTGTCTGTAGCCTGGCTGGATTTTCTGACTGTGGCCACACGGCCCAATTAGCACCGTGGCTCAATAATCACAGCCTTCCTACCACTTCAGTGTTTCATTACACTGAGCAGGGCAGTTAAACTGATTTGTACGCTTAGCCTGGACCAAAAAAAAAATCACTATGCAGGTCTGCTTCACTGCAGCCAGAACCTAGTGAGGAGGACTCGGATATAAGTTTGGAAAACATTTTACGGCATCTTCCTGTCTGTCATCCAAAATAAGCCAAATAAAAACTATTGATCCGTGGCTAGATCTGTAGAGTGGATTATTGTGAGTGGATAGAAAGCAACCTGCTCAGGCTGGGTAATGGCTTTTACACCGGCCCCCCTCTGATTTCTCAACATGCTGGATAAGATTACTTCTCCACCACGAATTTGCACAGTTTCATATTTGTTTATTGGCTGTGCTTCATGTCGATTCATCCGTTCATTTCATAGATCACTGTCACCTGAAGGAAAAAAATAAATGAAATCCCCTTTAACATAACTGTATCCCTTTCCATTGAGGTGATCTGGAAAGTATATGAACTTAAATGATGATAGAAGAGAGACTGCAGCAGCAGTGAGGGTATGGTAGCGGAGTGCCAGCTCTTGAAAGCCTACACCGGTGAGAAAGCAGGGCCTCCTGCACTGTGGCTCCCCGAGTGCTTGTACATAAGTCCTATTTTCCGGCCTCACAGACAAACCACACATCTTACTCTCAATGAAGCCCCGAAACCTCTTCCTAACCTGTACTATAGCTCTCTTTATGTCTCGTTCACGGCCTCTTTCTGTTCCCAACACTTTGTCTTTCTTTTTTTAATTCTGTCGTCCACGATCAGGAACTGATCTCACAATAAATGCCCCCTTTGTTTCCCCTCTACTTCTTTGCCCCTCTTGATTTATTTTTCCGTTGGGTAGAATGATTTCAAGGGCCAGTATTTTTTGCTGCCCTCTGAAGACACAGGGTGACGTCTTTGCGGCGGGCAGTCGGTGGCGATCGGTCTCTCACGAAGTCTCCGAGGTTCAGAGTGGAGTCGGCTCTCCGTCCTGTCGGCCAGAAAAATGTATTTACTTACATAGAGATTCATGATATCTTCAGAGAGTTTTGGGGGTAGAGCTGAAACTATTAGTTGATTAATCAATTTGTTGAGAGAAAAACTATGGGAAACTTTTTTGGTAATTGTTTAATTGTTCAAGAAGAAAAAAAAGATTCAAGCTTCTCAAATGTGAACATTTGCGGCTTTTCTTTGTCTTATGTGACGATACCAGAATCCTACAGAAGGCTTTAGGGTTTTGGACTTTTGGCCGAGCAAAAAAATACATTTGAAACGCTTTGGCTTTGGTTTTGGCTTTGGTTTTTTAAAATGTATTGTTTTACATTTCATACACTAAACAAATGATCGAGAAAACAATCTGCACATTTTGCATGTGGAAAATAAGCACTTCATTTATGCGTAAATGTGGCTTTCACATCTGTTGTTATTTGATTTTTCTGAGACCAAAAGTGAAACGTAACGACATCCATGACAGCACTGCACCTGTCACCTTATGGTAAAGGGAAATATAGGATATGTGATACATAGGATATGTAGTACTTGGGAGGATGAAAATAAGGAAATCCCTCCTGATCCCCATAAGATTGATGTGCCTTGTGTGTAAAATCAAGGTTGCCAAATTCCCCTTTCCCCCCCCCCCCCCCCCCCCCCCCCCACTGGTTATCTCTCTATTCTGTATCCGCCTGTGTCCTATCTTTATCCCTGCACGCTTGTTCCCATTAAGGCTAAGAGGGAGAGTGTAGCGATAGAAAAGAGAGAAGACTTCTGGATATCCCATTCTAGCTGGATACTATATTTAACTGGGGATCCGTCCAGTTCGTATCACTCGTCCCTCCCCAGGGGCTGCAGGTCTTGCCTGGTGTCTGTAGAATAGACCTGGCCCCATATCGGTGCTCATGCGCCTGTTGGCTCACATCTCAGCTAGTTTTTTTTTTTTTTTTTTTTACTGCACAGAGCTTTTAGTTGCTGACACAAAGGAAATGAGACGAGGGGGGAAAGAATGACTGCAGGCAAGACAAATATGAAAAAAGTATGACCGCAGTAACGGTCTGGGAGGTGAGTCGGTGGAAGTCGGACTTAGCTGAAGTTTTAAATTACACAATAGTTATTATGTGTTTGCATTTGCTGCTGAAGAGTTGCATGTACAGTATAAGCTGACACTTGTTCATTCATCGTGAGTTCAGGATGTATGTCAGTGGGGTCACTCCTCAGGTTCATGCTGTTACAGCTGCACCTAAGGGTTTAGTCCATGTTGTCGTCTCCTTAGATTACGCTCCCTGCCCAGATTCTGACCTCGCACGTTCATTTTTCATCTTCAGGAAGGGAGAGAGTGGAGGAAGGAGGATGGAAAAAAATAAATAAGAGGAGGGCTTGTGGCTTCTTGAAGAAATTAGCGAAATGTAAGATGGTTCCAATTAACGGCGGAAAAAGTGGCTGTAGGCGGCAAGAGTAAATGAAGGAATGAAATGGCTGGTTTGATTTCCATCTTCTGACCCCCCCCCAAGTTCTCTTTTTCTCCCCCCCCCCTTTCTGTCCTATTTCTAGAAGCCTGTGTGCTTCTGTAGAGTCAGAGTTACATTCAATATATTAAATCACGACTCGGAAACACAACTGAAATGGGCCATGAAGACAGAGCAGGATGAAGAAAACCAAGTAAATGCCGAAAAGGACTAATTTAGTCTGGATGAGAAGACTGAGAGACGGAGTCTGTTTCAGGGGCGATGAAAGCTCCAAAGCATCCGTTATTGATTAGAGGAAATTAAAGGAAAATAAAGATGATTCTGTGAGAAGAGTGAAAAGACGGAGAGAGGGGAAAATAAGGAGAAGGTTGAAGAGATGAGTGGCTGCAGCTGGGCCTGTATTGTTGCCTGTTAGACGAAACGCAGCAAAGCAGGGACAAGAACTGTTGAAGAACCAGCAAACCGACTCCTTTTGATAATATAAAATGTAATATTAACATATATATATATAATGTATATATTTACCATTAAAAACTTTTTAACAAGTTACAATATTGTTTTTCTAGTCAGAAGTCTCAGTTTCTTTGTTTTCTCATCTGACATGATGCCGCTTTCATGTCTGTATAATAAATATGAAACTACAGCCAGCAGCCTGTTAGCTTAGCATAAAGACTGGATATGGATGGTAATAGCTAGCATAGCTCTGTACAACCATAGCGTGCCACTTTTACATTTTTGTTTTTTATACAGATTTAAACGTTTAATGTGTTGATGAGGTTTAGAGTTGCGGGGGGGATTTTGTTACCTGTTGGACAGAGCCAGGCTAGCTGTTTCCCCCTGTTTCCAGTCTTTATGCTAAGCTAAGCTGCGACGACTGCTGGTTGTAGCTTCATATATAACAAACCGGTATAAGAATGGTGGCTTACACTTGGCAAGAAAGCGAATAAGCCTGCGGTACTTTAGTCAAAATGTTGAACTAGTCTGTTAAAAAGGAATAGTGCAACAAAATAAACTGTCTCACCTCAGTGTCTGATATTTTGCTAATTTATTTTATTTTTTTTTAAAAGGACTGTAAAACGTGCTGTGAAATGACAAATGAGTTTGCAGATTTCAGAGCAGGCGTATATGATTGACAAACATTATCTGACGGGAGGATCTGCCATCATGCTGAACAATGAGACTGGAGGAAGTTGAGAAAACAAGCACTCACTCTTCCAGCACACTAGAGACATTTCTGCACCACTCGCACTCATTGTTAAACACTTACACCCCCATTAAGATGATGCACGGAGAGGTGGAGAGACGGACAGAAAGAGAGATTGAGGGAGAGATTCAGAGATTGTGATGGTTCCCATATGTGCACAGAGACACCTGATATTCGTCCTGGTGGGTGAATCAACATTCTCCGTGAGTGACATAAATGTGAACTCGGTCTGTAAAATAGCTGAGGGAGAAGGAAATGGAGGGATTTTGTTTTTGTTGGGAGGAATATTTAATAGATTTATGAAACCATAATTGTCCAGACTGCTGATTGGCACGTTCATCCGTACTGTAAACCCTGCCTGCATTGAGGTTTGATCTAGATTATCACGGCAATCAACGTTTTCATTTTTCTTTTTTTCTTCCATCTTTATGGTTTAAAGATCCTGGCTCACCACTTTTACTGTTCAGCAGTCTGAAAAACATTTGATGCGAACACCTGTGTTGGTAATATTCTTATATATCATGACATTTCCTCTACTGTGCGTGTGAGCCAGCCACTCAAACAGGTGTAACTGATTCTTTACACCTCCTTTTGCGTATTTTGTCAAGTCACTCTCCATTTCTCTTTTCTTTTCCATCCTTCTGTGCGAATCCCATCTGCTTGGATCCTTTTGTTCAGGCTGCTAAGGAAAACATTTGTCATATTTTTACTTTTTTTTCGTCTCGTCCTCTCCTTTTCTCCCCGTTTTCCAAGTGTGTCGTGATCGATTTGTAGCATGTCTGATAGGTTTAGCCGTGGGGGCTCTGGGTAAATGGGATTCGCGTTAAATTTATGACTGCAGACGAGAGATACTGTTTGGCAACATTTCTATACACACACACACACACAAGGTCCAGATGTTGTGTCCTCTGGCTGCCCCGCGGTGTTAGTAGTAATATAGCTTTCTAACGGCTGTGTTACGCTTCCTTAAGCTGGAACGCTGTTTATTGGAAAAAGGTGAGCCGAGCGGCCCAGCACGAACCCCTTAATCCTCAATTGCGCTTTTATCGCTCAAGCTGCCGAGCCCTGATGACATCTCTGTCAAAAGGCCCAAAAGCTGCACGTGCCTTCATATCCGGGTGACGGATGACATCATGGCGGTGCGATCTATAGAGCATACGTAGCTGTCCGCAGTGAGGCACGTCAGGCCAGGTTTACTTGCCTTCAGGCCTGAATCTGGTTGGCTCGGGCGGCGTAGTGGAGGCCTGAGGGATGCTGTAATGGCAAAACTAAGCCCGTCTGCTCCAGAGGCGGTTCACAGAAAGGTGATGTATTTTCAGAGTTTTTTTCTTTTCTTTTATTGACCCCCTCAAGGAGTAATTTGTCTTTTTGTCCTCCCCACTTTACAGTCGGGTCTAAAGGCAGGATAACAATGTGTACATGTTGAAGCTTTTAGCTAAGCTAACGCCGGTCAGTCCATCACTTTGGTAAAGGCTGAAACACCCACATATTGGATGGATTGCTATGAAACTTTATACAGACATTTATGGTCCCCAGACGATGAAAGGGTGATCCCCCGACTAACACCAGCAGGTTGATATTTTGGGGTGAAGTGTCTGGATCTATTACAACTTTTTGAGCCTACGTTGGCACCTCCACTGAGCCGGTGGACTCGCTCTATTGAAACCAATGAAGGCGCTGCGTTTTCTTTAGTCTGAAGGTGAGCTTAGTGTTGTTCAAAGGATTCTATTCCTCTTGTTAGATATCAACAAACGCGGACTGACACTCTCATCTGGTGCTCGGCAATAGTCATGCTGAATATGGCGGAAAAAAGTGATGATGCAGAATGTATGCTGTTTACTCTTGCATGTAACATGATGAAGACAATTGGAATCTCCTGCTTGGCAGCCAGAAATATGAATCAGACGGCTCCTAAAAGCAGTTCCAGTGTCAAACAGACCCCGAGCAGATTCAAATAGTCGGAGCTCATCTGGTTCCTAGTTTGGTCAGAGTACCAACTCTGCCTTGTCTTGCCCCTGGAAGGAAATCGGCCCGCGGTGCCGGTGATGAACAGCTCAATGGCAATGAATTACCTTCGTGTCTGTTTACACTGTGCCTGCTTTAGCCGTTCTCATTCCCCTGCTCTTTTCTGATCTATCGCTTTTTCCGGAGGTCTTCGTTTACTCTGGACCTCTCTCGTACATCTGGGTTATTTTTCAAATGACTCACTTCAAGGGACCTAACAAGGCATGTATGAGTCCAGTTACCTGCACGGGGCACACCGGCTGACTGCGGGCTGAAAAATGATCTTGAGACACGATTTAAGTGTTTATTCAATCCAGGACTTATTATCAACTCCGTCAGTGCTCTGGTAGTGCACCTTCAGAAACGTGTCAGGTCAGTGGAGTGTTTTCTAATCCCTCCTAGTGTATGAAGCTATTTGGGAACACACCAGGAGCCAGAAAACATCTGTGTTGCATACAGATGGTGTTCGATAAAACACTGGTACGGACAGAGACGCATCATCCCTGAGAGAGGTGCAGAAGTGCACATCTGAGGATTTCTTTTTTTTTTTTTAAACGTGGTTTGATGGCGGCGTGTGCTCTCAACATATGTAACAACACAAGGCCTCTCATAGCTGAGAACAATAAACCACCAGTGTGGCCTATAAGCACACATTCAACTGACAGCGTTGATGATTTATAGCTTGTTCTGCTTCACTGCCCGGGATGCTTCTTCTAAAAATCCCGCCCTTATCCTCCATTTTCTTCTGTCCCTGTAACTCCAGCTGCACCCGGAGCAAGCTGACGCATGTGTGTGTGTGTGTCATTTACTGTCCTCATGTATCGGAGTCAGAAGCTCTCTGAGAGGAAAGAGGATTTGGGAAGAGCAAACAGCGATGAAATCCTTCGTGACCGTTTTTAAGGAGATTTAACCAGAACCTCCGTTCCTCCCTTTCAGCAGTCGATCCTCAAACCACTTGGCCCACAGAGTGTGGCCAGAGCGACGTCAGCAAATGGTGAAAAGGAAGTGGGCGTTTAGCGAGAATTGATAGAGCCCACATGTTTGTGTCCCTCTGTGTGCTCAAGCTGGATTTAATATTTCTGTGTTCATCCCCATTTGTCATCTGCAATTTTAACAGTGACGCGAGAATGAGGCGACACTCCGTTCAAAGGTTGTGAGTGTTGAGCCTTAGAAAATACGCATCTGTCCTCTGGCCATACGCAGCCGTCCAGCCACGCTCCTCAGGGTGAGCGTGGCCATAAAAATGACAACAGTAATTTGGGGAGACACAGTGGGCTAAAGGAGCTAACGGCTCCTGTTCCATGTAAACCCCATCGCTGACCTCTATGCCTTATGGGAAAGCTCACTGCAACTCTAGAATTAGGACACAGATACCAAGGCGCTCGCTCACTGACTGACTGTGAGACTCTACAAGAAGTCAGGATGTAAACAACATGATTTTAGGGCAGTTTAAAGACCGTGTTACTTAGAAACCGCACTTTGAAGTAGTTAATTGACAAAGGCATCTTTATTTGTCCTCATGTTAACAATTACAGTAAATCTATGACTTCACAGCACATTAAGGACCCTTCCACTTGCTTCTCGCTCCTCTTTTTACATGTTGTCTTTACAAACATGCACATTCTCTCCTTTCAATGCCTGCAGTTGTTTTTTAGCTGTTACATTTGAAGACCACCTATTAAACCCGTAATGGCAGCGCTGTTTTGGCACATGTTCTCCATGGAAACAGCATAACAAAAGTTCCAGTGGCACGAACACAGACGCAGAGACAC
Organism: Anarhichas minor; assembly: GCF_050575085.1. Taxonomy (NCBI): domain Eukaryota; kingdom Metazoa; phylum Chordata; class Actinopteri; order Perciformes; family Anarhichadidae; genus Anarhichas; species Anarhichas minor. The sequence goes on from NW_027466453.1 coordinate 13,581,336, forward strand.
AGTTTGGTAATCTAAGATGTACTCGGGGCAGAAGTCACCTTGTCTGCTACATCAACAATAACAAGCGCTCCTTTCATGGGACAAGTCCTGTTCTGTCCAACCACAGGGATCTGTCAGAGGTCTGTCTTCCCTCTTTCTCTGTCTCTTTGTCTTCCCTGCGAATCATTCACTCATCACCGCCATCGTTATCTTGAACTACACTTCAAGGTTATTTTTAAAAGTATAGGTTTCATCATAGAGGCATTGACATCAAGCAGTTGGGATCAAGCAGATGTATTTAATTTGTCTCATGTTGTCGTCTGTTTGAAAACGTTTCATTGTTTGTCCCACAGAGTGCCAAGAGCCTTCAGAACAACAAGGACTCACGCATCCTGTGGGCCAAAGACGACTTTTTACTCACCACCGGCTTTGATATGGTGAGAACTCTTTCTACATCTTGCATTGACCTGGAGTCCTTAATTTATAATCTGTCGTTATCTAACGAAGCGAGAACATGTGCGTAAGTTCTGGGGTTTGACCACGAGAAGCGACACAGATTAGTTAGGAACTGAAGTTGCTGTTTGTTAAATGTAATTATGGGAAAACTACAATGACTGGGTCGTTCCTTCAATTCCAACAAAATATGAATTAATTAACATTAATACTGAGACAATGTTACAAATGCCCTGATACCTTCTATCAACAACAACACACACACGCACACAATATTGATTCATGTTTTGGGAGGAATACAGAAGTTTAACAAGGTTTGCTTGTGAAGCTGTTTGTACTCTTTATTTGCTTAAAGCTCACAATATTTTCTCTCTACCATTTTAAGTGTTAAGTGTCTTTGTTCACTATATAGTGCCATCAAATAAAAAGTAAACAATGGAATGACATATGTTCACTATCATGCACACACACACGCGCCAATTGCATGCCATGCAATATATTGCCTTGGCCCTCTGAGACAGATAGACACAGTATAAATTTGTGCAAATTACCATCATGCATTACTGCAAAATCATGATGATTCATAAGAGTAACTTCTTTATAACTCGAGAGTTTAATTTAGTTTGACCTCATCTGTTGACATGAATGTTTGTGTTGACAGTACGTACTGTAACTCCTCATGATGTGTGTGTGTGTGTGTGTAGATGCGTAGTCGGGAGGTCAGGCTTTGGGACAGCAGGAAGCTGAGCTCTTCGGTCAGCTCGACGTCACTCGGCATCTCCAGCGGGTGAGTACTGCATCAGTGTGAAACCACTGCCCCCCCCCCCATAACTGACACAGTCATGACACTGACAGTGTTGTATTTGAATGTCTGCGATGTGGATATTGGTGTGTGGCATTTTAGTTGCCTCTATTGAACGATGTACGAAGGGGCCTCCGCACATTGTGGAGCTGGAGGGGCGTGCAGACCTCCCAGAGCTCTTGACACCGTCCCCTCACATTCTGGCCATTTCCTGGGTCGGAGACGCACACAGAGACTCCTATCCTCTCTCTGCGCCCCTCTGTCCATAATCACTGCGAAGGGTCAGGCCAGCGGTTTACACACATCATCACTTCTCCCTTCAGCTCACCGCTTGTCATTTCTGTCCGTGACCTTCTCCAAAAGCGCTCCGTTTATTTTGTCCAAACACGGGCTGCGGAGGACCGGAGGAGAGCGGGAGCGTGACCGGGCTCCAGAGATGAGAGGAATGGAAAGATGGAGGGAGGAGGGAAGGGAAGAGAGAGAGGGTGGGAGTGAGGGTTCCTCTGTTAGATCCAAATCATGCATTTTAGTGCTATTATAGACCGTTTGGTGGGCCAAGTCATTCCAGACCGTACTCTGCCAGGCGATTCAGCACGCTGTGGTGGATCAAATGCATTTATTATAATGATTATTACCGTAAAAAGGCAGAAAGGTAGCTGCTCACAGCTCTCTTTGGTAAAGCTGTGACAGCACAGATTCCACATCTGTTCTTTGGCACAGATATACGAGAGTCAGTATGTGCCCATGTTTGGTTGCAGCAAGGACCAGAAAGTATGGAGATAATACAGTATATTTGATGTAAATTGTATGTAAAAAGGAGTATACCGTTTGTTTTTTTTAGCCCAAGACTATAGCAGGGAAGCAGCCTCTTAGGCATGTGATTATTTTTACCTTCCCTTTGGTGTGTGTGTGTGTGTGTGTGTGTGTGTGTGTGTGTGTGTGTGTGTGTGTGTGTGTGTGTGTGTGTGTGTGTGTGTGTGTGTGTGTGTGTGTGTGTGTGTGTGTGTGTGTGTGTGTGTGTGTGTGTGTGTGTGTGTGATGGACGCGTAGGAGTTGACACAGCGGGGTCCTAAATAACACCCTCCACTCTCCCTCCTCCCTCTGCTCGCCACTCATCTCCACTTCCTCCTCCATTTGAGTGAGACAGATAGTGGCCTGTCTGAGTGCATCTTTGGAACTCATCGCATTGTTTGGTGCCAGCATACTTGTCATGGAAATGGTGGATATCCGATGCCGCTGTTGGTACATTTTCTTTCTTCCTATTACCAAAGCAAACATGCTTATTGTGATACATATCTTCATACCAGTAACAAGTCTGGGAAACATACTCACAAAACAGCACATCAGGAAGCGGGTGTCTGAGAAAACCACAGACGACGGTGTTAATTAGTTAATTTTATTGCAAGGTTTTGTTTCCCTGGTGTCTGGTAGACAGAGGAATGTTGAAGTTTATTTAGTCTCCGTTCTGTGGTTGTGATGATGGCGCTACTTAAAGAGAATGTACCAGCAAAGTGAGCATTTCTGCTCCTCTGATGACAAGCTGTTCAGTGTTCCTGATGCCTTCTTTCTCTTTAGTGTCTGTCCACACTTTCTTGCTAGAATCCACATTAGATTCATTAGATACATTAGCTCTGAGTTTAAGAAAAAGCCATGTTGGTTTCCTGTCATCCAACGCTAGTTATTCAATGTACTGTGATTATTTTTCATTGGACATAATTGCTGGGGTGTGTGCCTGACCCATCTGCAGTGTGTCCTGTATTAAATCACTTCAATCATGCTATCACATGCCGGTATGGTGTGTCAGGGAGCGATCGCTCCCAAGGCCAGATGCCTGTAGACCAGCACTGATATAAAACAGGTAGGCAATTAAACGGCAGATGAGACCTTGCCCTTTACTGCCATTCTGGCTTTTCCCCTTCTTTCTCATTCAAGCTTCTTTGCTCCAATATTTCGTTCAACCTTCTCCCTCGCAGCTCTTCTCCCCTGCCCCCACCCTCTGTTTAAATCAAGCTGCAGCGTTGACCGAGGTCCCGTCTGGGCTTTTGACCAAAGCTGCCGAGGTTTCATTCTTGTCTGCTAATCTCCACAGTGGGAAACATCCAGAACACGGTCAAGAAATAAACAAAGGCTTCACGAGTTAAATTGGGGGGGGGGGGGGGGAAATGTAATCACTACTACTTATTTAGTCCTATCCATCGAAGAGCCGGCCAAACACTTTGTGAAGCTACATAGCTGCTAGACGTAGTGTGCAATCAGCAAAACGCTGATAACAGAAATAGCTGGCCAGGTAACGGTCAAGGTCAAAATATTTGTTATTGCTGGCTGGTAACTCAGTCTTACTGTATCGTTTTTTGATCAAAGCTTTATAATGCCTCCTTCCACTCATTCTGGCCACTATTCATCCACTATCTCACTCTGCAGAGAACGTTCATTCAGCTTTCTGCATCGGGCTGCCCTCGAGTTCCCTTTGGCCTTCAGGGTTTTAATAGTTTGTTATCACGGTGGGTTTTCTGTGGATACTTTTCTTCTAGTTCAGCATTGCCTCAGTGCGTGTGTGTCTTATGTGTAACAAAGCAGCTATTACATAGACATTACGCAATAATCAAAAGAAGACCTTGTCTCCATTTTTTTCTTTGCACTTGATGGATTGAACCGTGCCCGCCGAGGAAGCTCAAAGTCAAACATCCCAAACGGGGCATTTCCTCCCTGTCATTTTAGGCCCGAGGTGCACATAAAGATGGATCTGTTCTTTTTTTCTTTTCTTGCCTGTTTTTAATTAAAAGAGCCGTGGAAAACACGGTGTGTAATCGGAGCAGCGGGCTGGCTTGTATCAGGTTAGCTGTGCTCGTCCACAGCATTCAGTAGGACTGTTTTCTTTGGAGTGTCACAACATGAGGAGCCCCGGGAGCTTGAGCCAGTAATATGGGGTTGCGGGTGGAATATAATTTGGATGGAGAATAATGGATGGGGGGGAATGTTTATTTTTTGGTTTGGGCTGAAATGAAGACTGAAAAATTGAGGGATGTAGGTTGATGGGCCTGAGAGGGGTGTTTTTAACTGTGCCGAGCTAGCTATTAGTGCTTGCCTGTTTTCCATACAGATCTGGACATTGGAGAACAATGTGTATTTCTGTGTACCGCTCTCCCCCTCATCCTCTTCCCTTTTTGTAAACCCGAATTATAATAATGAGTTTAATTGGGCCTCTAAGCCAGCTGCAATCAGTGAACTTTACAACTGGGCACGATTGCAACCAGCTTTGCCGTGTAAACGCTCGAGACGTCAGGACAATTATCCACACTCCTCCGCTTTAGCAGCTACACACACAGATTCACCGCACTCAGCATTAACGCAGCGAAGTCTGGATGATGTGTGCCTGTAAAATAGCTTGTGATGGTCGTAAAGCGACACCATCACAGATTCCGATTCAAGAACTCACCCTCTGAGGCGAGGACCGCTGACAGGCTGTGCCGTTGGCCGAGAAAGAGAGACGTTTTGCGGTAGCTGCATGGGAGCGCCCCAGGTGTGATGCACGTACTCACACCCTCTATTGACTCTCCACAATCCATTCCGGTGTGTTTTCCTAGCAGGGTCGTGCCTGGGAGCGGGGCCCAGTCATTGGGTGTAATTGAGCCAAACTCCCTTTAATCAGACGGATTGAGAAGAAGCCTTGTGCCCCCAGAAGGGAATCGGCCTTTTTACGGAACAGCCCCCCCCCCCTTCTTCTCTCCCATCCTGGCGCTCTAAAATCAGTCCCAGATGAAGGCTTTCCTGTGGGGATTAGGTGCACAACCAGAACCAAAAGAAAGAAAATGCCACAGAATGTTTCAACAATCGTTTGACCTTGCCCCTTTCTCAAAGTTCACTCCATAAGAGGGAACAGGTAGGAGCTTTGCTGTTTGGGGTACAGCTCGGGAAGTCATGTTTAAGGTGGAGGTAAAGGCAAACCTCAGGGTCAAGTCGATAGTTCAGCTGCTGCACCCCCCCCTCCAGGATGGCCTTGGTTGGGGTTGGAGGAGGGGGGGGGGTAGAGATGTGACCGCACACGCTCTGTCAAAGAAGCTAAACTCTGCGTTCTGACAGTTGAAACATGGTGCCTGGAATCTGTTAGTCATTTGGGGTTTCAGCTTGTGATTCAGTCGAGGGGGAGTTTGACCAGGAAAAGAGGACGAAAAAGGAGGAGGAGGGAGCTCTGAAATCCCCTCTTTATTTTTTATATATATATTTTTTTCGATATCGTGCCTCTGTGAGCTTTAACGGCCTTTTCATTGAAGCCCACGTGGCAACAGCCTTTTACTTCATAACACCTCATTGAAGAAGTCATCTGTTCCCCTTTCATGCCCTGTGATCAACTAACAGAGCAAATGGCCTTTTTATTCCTATTCCCTTCTATCCTGTCAAAAATACAGCCGCTATCCTTCAGTGAATCCTATTAAAAAAAATAAAAAATCCATATCTGTGGGTCATATTCGACCCGTTTGTTCCCATTTGTCCCTCACTCCTCTGTTCCTCGCTGTTCTTTCTCTCTGTCCTGCACAGAGGAAACTGAATGAGGTAGCTGAGTTTTTGACGGTGCTGGTGTCTGGGATTCTAATTAAGTTTTTTTTTTTTTTTTTTTTTTTTTAAGAGCAAAGCCTAATGGAGCCTCTCCGCTCTGGTAAAAACACATGGAAGTATGTGGAGCGTTTGGCAGGGGATATTTAATATAATTCACAGAGGGTTTTCATTTCATCCCGCAGGTATGTGCTCAGCACTCCAGGGATCAGAAGGACCCTTTTGTGTGAACTCGCCACGGAAGGAAAAATAGAAAAAAATCCCCCCCCCCCCCCCTTCCCCACCTTCAGCTACCTCCTTCCTCACTACCCCCCCCCCCCCCCTTCTTTTCTTCCATTCACCTTTATTTTCTTTTATGGTTTGGATTAGAATTGCATGCAGACTAAACTGGAGATGATTTGTCAAGGGAAGCTGCTCTGCATTATGTGGCAGTCGGGCACGTCTTAATGCTGTTAAGGTAATTGCAAAAATGACTGTCTCAGTGTTTGAGACAGTGTCAGACTTCACTTTCCATCTTTCACAAAACGGCAGCGGAGGTGCACTTGCAGCTGCAGATATAGCATATTTTCCAACATCTGGAAAAATGCCCCTTTTTATTAAAAAATGCACTAGCAATAACATTTGGGATCTTTGCCCTACCAAAAGCCTACTTTAGGCCATCCCAAGTCCACTTCAGCACCGTTCTCCCTGTCCTACGGGGTAGAGATCCAGGAACGGAGCATCTGATAGAGATGTGAAGAAGGCAGGGTTTGGCTAGTAGATGCAGCACAGCCCATTATTATTCACAACAGACGGATGCATATTCACAGCATCCGAATATTATTATTCACAACAGACGGAGGAAATGAATAAACACACTGCTATTAAGTATCGATGTGATGGGATGCTATTTCTGGAGGGGCTGCAATGGCAGGTTCAATGAGATCATCCAAACTAGGAGGAGCTTATGTTTCTTCTGTGCCCCATTTGTTGTATCATTTTCTTCACTATTTCTATATCTGTTTACCAAGCCTTCCTTTCCTTTACTCGTTTAATTGATCTACTATGTCTTACTCTCTTTCTGTTTATGTGTTTTTATACACCCCCCCCCCCCTCCCCCTCTTCTTCCCCCTGGACTCCTTTTCAACACATGCATGTGTTTTACAAGACTCATGATTGTCCCTTTCACGAGAATCAGGAACCGTGGCGCGGCAGGGCTCCCGTTTTTAGTTCATGCCTCGCTTCTGGACGCCAGTCACCTCCTGGACGGCTGCCACCTCGCTCTGCTGTGGTAGAAAGAGCAATTTGAGCGAGGGGGAGAAGTGTGTTTCCCATTAGTAGAGGGTTTCCTCTGCCCTGCAGCCTGGCCTCTGCTGCTGCCTCTGGGACTACTGCAGATTGGCAGCATGTCACCGCACACCTCATAGCCTTACAAAGAACAATAAAGGTACAAAGGGAGTGATGGAGAGACTGCTTTATTGATGCACGCAGACAAGCAGGAGTTGATTCATATGTACAGATGCAGAGAGACCCTCTAAAAATACACAGTCTAAGATGAAACCGAGTCTCCATTTGATCAAAAGTGGCTGAAGCCTCTAATGCGATCCATAAGTATTAGACACGTTGTGTTCTGTAGGCTCTGTTGAATAAAGGCTGACTTTCAGCTCCAATTTGAAGGCGTTTACATCCAAATCAGATGAGCTGTGAGGATACTGTGTCCCAAACATAATTGGAACTTTTTTTTTTTTTTTGTGTTGGCTTTAGAATCATTGTTCTGCTGCACGATGATGTATCGTCCAATGAGTTGTGCTGCATTTGCTAGCATCTGAGCAGGCTAGACGTTTCTGCGTTCATCTGCTGTCAGAGGGCACCACGGTAAAAGGCCTCCTGCCCCATGTTTGACAGATGAGGCGGTATTTATTGGATCTTGAGATCTGGTACTGAACTCTGTAGATTCCATCCTGTACTTCTGTTAACTGTAATCTGCTCTTTCTATCCTGGAGACCTAACTTGGTATTTGCATATAAGTGAAAACCCCTCTAAGGTTATCCTCTCCTGGGAGGAGTGTTTGAAATATCTCCACCTGCTGTACATCATACAAAGTTTTGATTGTAAAGGGTCTTTTCACCGTTCCAATTATTCTTCTGTTGTGCGTGAATCAATGATGAAGTGAAATGCACCTGCTCCAGAAACATTTGAGCAGCCAATTATCCCATTATGTTTGGTTTCTTGAACACCAGAGTCATCGTTTCATTTCATATTCAGCCAAAAACAAAACAATTGTTCCTGCCAATGGTGATGCCAAAGCTAATCTCATATTATCTCAGCCAATGGCTTTTCACATCTGTGAATGATCTGTGTTGAAACGCTCATCCACATCTGGCTCAATAGCAAGTCCTCCTTTGAGCGAGCAGACTTTTCCTGTCGTTTTTATAGGGAGAGCAGGCGGCTAGGTGGATTGTCTGCTCATTGTATTCTCCTTTATGATCGTGTTTCCATGTGATCCTGCGCCCGTTAGGCCAGAACGGCTGTCTGAAAAGGAAAAAGACAGAAGGGGAAAGTCTCCGCGATTGGCCGGTGGCAGGTGGGGCCACATGTGCTCCTTGCTGATGTCACTTCCCATGTGGCCCTATTTGTCTGCCCACGCTGTGGAAACATCTGTGTCATTGAGGCAGGAGTAATACGCCACGCTTAGTTTAATGGGAAAAGTGCTGAAGCGGGCGGCTGCTCACCGTTGCGTAACAGGTCAAATGACTGGATGCTTTAATGCCTCACCGTGTTTCAATTGTGTTGTTGAGACACACAGGTGGGTTTGTTGTCTTATAAGTACTAGATGTGATTATGTTCGTGTGTGTAATGGTGCGTGGACAACCGAGAAGAAAATAGCCGAGAAAGGACTGAACGCTGTCAGATTTCTCTTGTCTCGATGGAAATGTTATGACAACAAAAGCTGCTCTGCACCTGCACGGCCTCCCGGTTTCTCTGCCAAAGGTTGTGTGTGTGCGTCCGTGCAAGTGGCCTTAGCAGATTTTAAAAAAAAAAATGTAATTGGTGGGAGAGCTGAGAAGGTGATGGTGGCCAGGAAAAATAATTCTCCATTGTGCAGAGCAAGTTGGAGTGGGAGAGGAGAAGAAAAGATGGAGGACCCTCGGGGGGGAACAGCAGTTGGTGTATAGTCTGTGTGCTCTTAAGGAAACCTCCGTGGACCTTTTCTGCTCTAACGTCAACTGAAGGTTATTTCAGCAAGGTCAATTAGTCAGTCTGAAGGCTTTGTGCGAGGCTGCGGTGGCGGGGGACAAGTGGGAGGTAGAGTCTTGTAAGAGTTGGGAGTGTAAGCCCTCTATTGTGCCTTTGTCGTCTTTTGTCCAATATATTCTTTTTTCCCTCCTGCCACAAAAGATGAGGGAAGCAGACTTCACCATGATTGTTGATTTAGAGAAACTGTTTTAAGTTTAAGGCATCCTAATTACACTACGAGACTCATTTAGCATGTTAATCTGCCATTTCAATTCAGTAGCTGCCAAACAGAACTACATGGATGATGATGAAGAGGTGGTGTGCCGTCTCCAATTTAAAGTCAGTGGATTTTCTCACCCAGGGATCCCATTGCAAAAGTCAACTGAAAGTGGTTCCTGTCCTGGTCTATTATCTATTGAAATGTGTGTTGGGGGGGGGGGGACACAGGGAGAGCTTTGCCAATTCCATTAAGTCCAACATAGGGGCACTCTTCCAATGCACTTTGTATGTGTGTGTTGAGGAGTGCACAGGTGTTTCTCACACAGCTGCCCAATTGTGAGCTGGAGGGGCTGCATTCCTACTGGCAAGCTGGTCCGACACACACACACACACACACACACACACACACGCACACGCATGTATTCTCATTGGACATGCCATGCTGTCATATGCACGTACATGCCTGGACGGGTCTTCTTTACCCTTTTCAGCGCACGTAGACCATCGCCAAACAGTATTCATCATCACTCGGCAGGATTTGACAGGTGGAGTGACGTAAGCCAAATCATCCGTATCTGTATTTAGCCGTGCGTTCAGGCGCAGCATCGGTGATACTTTAACAAGATAGAAACACTTTAAAACAAACAGTGTGAATTCCACATCTTCTTTTCTTTGTTTTCATTTTTGATTAATTTGCTCGTCAGTTCAGTTTAAATGAGTCGCTACATTCTGAGTGTAGTCACAATGTCTTCTGTTGAAAGATATGTCTCTCTCTATCAGCTTTATTCCTTTAGGGAGTGTTTTGCCACTGAAACCCAGACATTGTAAAGCAGATGTGCCTGCTCAGTTTGGTACCTCCATGTTTGCTGTATCCTGCTGTTTTCCCTTTCCAGTGGGTTTCTTTATAAGCCAGCTGTGTGGATTATGTCTTGGAGTGAGAGTGAAAGAGCAACTCTTTCACAAAGCACCTTGGACAAACATGTTTGACCAAAAGACCAGCCCGGAGACAGAGGGAGGCCCTGTCGCTGGAAAATATTTAAGGGACCACTTGTTCCTCAGAGGCCGGAGGGACAAAGCTTTGGGATCTACCGGGTCTTTCACTCTGACCTGCCTGGGTGGCGTTCTAGAGGAGCAGAGCTTTCATTAGCACTCGACTGGAAAAAAAACAACACAGGCTTGATGGACCGATGGCGAGAGAAATTCATACAGACGTGCACTGGTGAGGTGGCCTGTGTTATTCTTAACTGTTCTCCACACATCCTGGCCATAATGGCGCGTCCACGGCTGAGTCCCCACAGCTTCACAGAAGCAGTGGGGACTCACAGCTGTGAGCTGGCAGACTCCCCGCTCAGCTACGAGCTAGCTACTGTGCCAGCTAACGCACGCCTATAAACACATGTTCAGTCATTTGTGTCTTCCGAACTTCAACGCTAGCCTTTTGTCAACATATGTCTTTACACTTTGAACTGACGTCTGACCTCGTCCGACCTACTGGCCTGCTGCTCTGTTCCTTCTTGATCAGAGGAAGAGGTCATGTCACGATGTTTTCTTGAGTGGTATCTGTCTTTGTCAGATATTAGCAGCCATAACAGTGTGGCAAATGCTGCCTGATGTGACGTTTTGTGCTTTTGTGCGAGTGGTTTCGGAGCCATTTTTGCCGTAGCAAAGAACACTGAAGATCTGGCTTTTTATTCTTTTACTCTTTGCTCACACACCCTGTTCACAATGCCTTTATGTCTAACGTCCTTCCTTTCTCCAGCCTGTATGCCATACTATGCCCATTCCACTATTGCTGTTATTCTATTTTTTTTTTTCCTCCCCTTGCTCTCTCTCTGTGTTTTGACCATAATTAAGATGGGGGATGCAAGACGTTGAAACTGGAGTGGAACACCACTTCCTGCCAACCGCGCGCTGCAAAAACCAAGATTGCTAAAAGACACACAGTCTTTGAATAACGCACACACGAACACACGCAAGCATCTCCCAACCTAAAATCCACAGTGATTGGAGTAGGTCCCATAAAAATTGATGGAAAGGATGCTTGTAGAGACAGAAAGAGAGACGGAACGAAAGAAAGACGGACAGAAAAGGAAAGTGGGAAGAAACAATGTGTTGGCTTCTGGGATGGAGTTGGCACCGCATGCTCTGCTCATGACCTTCAGTGGGTTTGTGTAAATTATATCCTTTTTCAAAGGGAAAATATGTTGCGGTTGAACCGGAGAGACCCCCCCCCCCCCCCCTCCCCCGTTCTCTTCATCTATCTGCCGTCATGCACTCTTTTTCAGGAGTGCTCCATCCATCTTCCAGACCCTCCTTCAATGTCTTCAGTGTCTTCATGTCTTCGCCGTTATCTTGCATTCGATACTCAATCCTTTATGAAGTTGTTTCCCCCTTTGGTCACACCATAATAACTCCCGTCCTATTTCGTCCATTCATCACTTCTCCATCCTCCATCTCAACCCTCTACTTTTATGTCTTCATATCAGCCCCCCCCCCCCCCACACTCCTCTCCTTCGCCTCCCTCCCTCCCCACAGTTATGCTATTTTGTGCTGTGCCTGGAGGATACATTTAGCTTGTGGTCACTTGGTAAGTGATGGCTACATTAGTGTGTGTGGGGGGGGGGGGGTCTGGTGAATCGCTACCTTCTCTTAGCCACAGTGGGCTCCATGCGGGCTGATGCAGACTTTCCACAGGGATGAACCCATTGACTCGAGGTGCCCACTGGAGCGACCGGCGTCCGTGCCCACAGCCTGGGCTGGCAGGCACCCACACAGGCACGCGGCGTCAGCCTGCCCAGCGGGTGTCCCATGTTTATGTTTGCCTTGTGCGGTGGCTAGATTTTCACTCTGTTGTGACCATCGCACCACCCAGCCCAGCACACTACCCCCTCTCTCTCTCTCTCTCTCTCTCTCTCTCTCTCTCTCTCTCTCTCTCTCTCTCTCTCTCTCTCTCTCTCTCTCTCTCCCAAAAATGCCCTCTCCGACCCTGGCCAGGCTTCGGGGAGCTGTGGGCTGTAAGTGGCCGTTCCGTCACATCCGTCACTGCAAGTGGACCAGGTCGAGGTCTGCTGTGGCTGCGGGTCCACATACTGAGGCAGTGAAGAGCTTAGGCCATACTTAGAGGGCCATATTGGTGGTTTAGCGTGTTTTAGCTCATGAAATACAAATTGAGTATACTTTAAATTACTGCCTATCATTTTCCAAAAACATACCATTGACTTGATCAGTCCAGCATGAAACTCAACTTGCGTCAGAAAGTTAAACCTTTGCAGTGACCATTTTTAATGTAAAAGATGTGTTATTGTTGCTCGGCACTGCGGCTGCAAACTGTTGCACTTCTAACAAATATTTCTGAGCTTTGACAGGCGTTTATCAAAAAGCATTAGATCCACGAGCTGAGTTCTGGGGAAGACTCACAAAAAGCAAACGTGCATCATTTATTTAGGACAAAATGAAATCACACACGACTACAAGAGTTACACATTACTTATTTCCTTGTGGTCCATTGTCCATGTTGTGAAAATAATTACATTTGACACAAAATATATATATATTTGCTTCTTGCAAATTCTTTTCTCGGTTCTTGTTTTGACACATTTTCAATTTTTCTGTGTTCTGTAATCTCCATCATCAACAGGATCTACCTTGCTATTAAATACGGTTTATTTCAAGCGCGTTTGAGTTTGCACAAGCTGACCTGTCAAATTTTGACGCTGTAGACTTGAGATCTATAAAAAGTCTGTGTGTCTTTGTCACCGTTTAGCCCCGACAGCTCAGGATATGTAAACCAGCTTCCTAATTACCAGACAACCCGTCTGTAAAAATCAACGTTATCCTGGTCTGCTACTCATTCACCAGCTCACTCCTAATCAGCACCCAGACACTTGTGCCTGTCCAGACCCTCCCTACGGACAGGATTAGCAGATCAACATTTTGAGCGTAATGACTCACTCCCTCCCTCTGTGTTATTAGCGGTTAGAAAACAAACAGGTGTTTGTTGGCCGGCGGAAGTTGACGGGCCCATTCCTGTCGAGTTGGAGTTCACATGCAGGGGTCAGAGGTCAGGTGCCCCCCAGCCCTGTGGCAGCAGCATGTTTGAGCCGGCTATTATTATGATCCGCCGGTGAAGACTTGTGTTTGGGCTGGATGTGGATATGTGTTTGGGGGGGGAAATGGAATTAGTGTGACTGATGTGGATTACAGACGTCAACCGTTGTGCCAGAACACATTAGGACAGCACACTCTGTGCACACACGTAGTTTAAGGCGATTGTTTAACGCATCTTTTAACTGGTTACTAGCTTGCATCATTCGTTTCAAAGCTTTTTGTGATGTTATTCCATGTTTTGCACATGAAAACAATGCATACAAAACGTACTTGTATCATCTAATCCACTCAGAGACGTGTGGGGGGGGGGAGATCCCCCATCCCCCATCCTGTGAGAGATACAAGTATGTAAATCATGCTGCCTACCACGGAGACAGCATGAGCACCTACTGTGATGAAAAGGATTCCAGGCACTTAATCCGTGCCTGTCGCCACCCTCTACACACACACACACACACACACACACACACACACACACACACACACACACACACACACACACACAGAGCACTCAATTGGTGAAGAAATTATTTAAATCCAATTTGAATAATATGCAGTATTCCTCCTCTAAGTGCCAGCCTTTAATTAAACTACTTAAATTCTCTACTGGTGGCGTTTGTTTATTTCCATAGTGTGAGGTATAGCTATTTGTATTGGTGTTGGTGGAGCTATTAATTTGAGTGGAATGTTGTTTTTTTTCCCTCTCTTTTCACTTGCCCGTACCCGTCCAATGCCCACCCACGTTATGGCACAGCTCAGCTCAGTTTGAGACTACACAGGAGCTAAAGCCACAAAACAACGTGGAATCTGCAGATGTGTATACACAGTGCAGCCATGATGCAAGTAGAGTTTGAAAGTTAGCGCAGGATGTGTACACAGCAGTGTTTGATGAATGTCTGCTGGTGTCTTGAGTATCGGAGGCTTTCTCCCCCGTCACTGTGCTGCTCTTAAGTTATGGACGTTACGCTTCTGCTGTTTTGTTAGTGGTTCAGGTTCTTGGCTCTTAAAAAATTGCTGTCTGGGAAAAAGGAAAAATGGAGAAATTAAGAGACTGGAGGGAGAGAGGGAGAGGAAATAGTAAAACGATGGTTTCCAAGTCAAACAAGCCACTGTGTCCAGATCGTTTGCCTCCTGTTGAAAGAAGAAGCGTATAAGCGCATGAGAGATTGTTTTGTCTTATTTCAGTTGTTGAGATGGGAGATTTGGGTCGGAATTTTTTTTCAGGCAACCCAGAAATGATGACAGCTCAGTTACTGTCCCGTGTTCCTCTTCCGTTTGAGATGGTTTTGGTTGGAAGTGTTGAGGTTTTGGGCCCCCGACAAACAAGAAAGCATTGTCTGAAGGAGGCCTGCCCGGCGCTAGTGCACGGCAACTGTAACTGTTGGTGACAATCACCGGAATTCACCACTGAGTTTGGGCCCCTTTGCATTGCCTTTGGTGTTTCTAACTACCGGCTCCATGAACAGCTGCTCGGACCCTCATCACTTCTAATCACAGCTGTTTTCTTACAAAGGCCACGAGAGGCCAGCGACCTTCCTCAGGGCTATCGTGACATCCTGACCTCACTCATCCCAGAGAGTCTTGGTGACCTCAAAGGAATTTAATTTAGAAGTTTAATTGTGCATTTGCATCCAGATGTTTACAGCGAGTTTTGATTCAGTAAAAACAACAAGCCAAGAAAATCTGCCCTCCAGCCAGTAAAGTTGGAGAGTGCTGTAAGCTATTCTTACTTGTGCTTACTCCAGTACTGGATTTGATTAGTTTGAAAAACGATACGCTTGAGCTGCGAGCTTCATCTTCGGGAGCTTATTTGGATTTGACCGACTCTTCTAGCGTTTTTGAAAATGGAGCAGTTCTTAACCACTATATGCTCGTACTTGACCTCCTCCTGCACCCCTTTAACCCTCAACGACCGCCTCTCTGTCCACCGCCTCCCCTCCTCTCCGTTAATACCATTACTCATTTGCTCATATTTTTCTAAATAAATAAAGTTCCTCCACCCGCCGTCCCTCCATTCCTTTGAAATGAGTTGCACACTTGAGTTGCTTTCCAGCGGTGACAGGCTGTTCTGTTTAGGTGCTCTTCAAATCCACTGCTGTCTGTTGGGGACACACACACACACACACACACACAAACTCACTCAACACCTCCACTACCCATTTCCAAAGACGGGTAAGCATTTCACGGCATGTGGCCCCGCTTGGACTCAGCCAGTAACGGCGTCCCTCCACCTCCCTCTCCTCTCGCACTTCATCATCGCTCCACCTCTTTAATTTCGTCTAATTCTTTCCATCCTCTCCTTCTTATCTTACAGCATTGGCTGGATAATCGTTCTCCATTTCAGGTTTCCCCATTTGATGTTTATATTTTGCATGGAGTCTTTCAACACCGTGTGCTCGTGAAGCTCGGCTTTCTTTCTACTTCTATAAACCTACAGTAACACCAGCCTAAACCTTTTTGTGGCACTAAATCATATTTGTCTTTGGGGTCCCAAGGTCCTAAAATACTTCATTTCATTTACAGCAGGTTCAGTAAAATGTGGATGAAGGGGTCAGTGAGTATGAAGACACAAACAGTCATTTTACAGTAGAGAGAACACTGCACTGTTCTCCACAGACAAGTGAGACTGCAAGATGAAGAGACAGAACAGTCTTTAGGATGAAGTTTTTTAGATGCTGAGTTGGGACCAGGTTTCTCTACAGCGGTTGTTAAACTCTAAACTGATATCCTCATTCTTGGATGCAGCCTCAGGAACGCAACCAAATGCACATATCAGCGCCTCCCTCGATTGAACGTGGCCCAAGGCAGTTGCCTATACTGTATTTTGCTTAGGCCAAAGGCCGGCCCTGCATAGAGCCATATTCACACTAATGTATGACCCTGATTCGCTCCGATTATACATTAATTACCTGCCAGCTTACATCGTCCGATTCCAGTATGAAATGATAATGAGGCGGGTCAGTCCATATTCTACTGAGGGATGGAGACAATGAGTGAAAAAGACACAAATGACAAGCCTGGGATGGAAGAAAATATTTGCACTAGTGAAATCACACTGCAGTTTGTTTTCTACTAATCTATTAAACAGCACTTGAAATGAATTGCATGTGTGCCTGCTAACGTACGGCGCCAAGAACTAACCAAATTCAAATTCTTCCCTTTTACTTCTTTTTTTTTTTTCCTGTTTTTCTTTCTCCCTCACCTCTCTGCTTTCTGCACACTGCTTTTTGTCAGAGCAGCATCTGGGCCATCTGCTGGCACGGACTGGCAGCCTGTATGCATGACAGGACTGTTATTAGTGCTTCAGAAAGATGTAGAGGGAGGGAAGGTGGGATGTGGGGCAGGAGAGTTGGAGCGAGTGCTGTATAGGGAAACAAGCAGAGGGCCAAAGAACTGGAGCCAGAGAAACCAGGTTCCAAAAACAAAGTGGTGGTGTGTTTTCTCTGCTCAGCTCTTCTTTTCCGTCTCTACTCTTCTACTCTCTGTTGCTTCAATTCCCTCTTTTAAACTCCCCGGCGCTTGTTGGTTAGCACGTAGCAACATCACAGAAACTGAATAAGAGAATAAAAGCTTGAGATTTCAAATTATTATTTGTGTTGGGAGGAATTTTGAAACTTCTTTTTCTTTTCTTTTTTTTTGTAGTTTATGACCAGTTCAATACTTCATCTTGTGATTTTCGAAGAGTTGATTTCATGCTCCCAACTGCTGACTGTAAATATTCTTGGCTGATGTTGGAGAGATGGTTTGAGGTTACTGGGGGGTCAGCTGTGCTGAAAGGGCCGGAGGGATATTTGGAAGATGGGAAAACAGAGAGGCAGAAGAAAAAAAATGAAGTAATTTGAATAAGATATTGGGAAATACAGAGCAAATACAAAAGCTACTTGCAGCCACATCACCTGCTGCTTTAACACATTGTCCTTGGCTGCATTCTAGCCGCTCTGAAGTTGAGAAACTTAAAAATAGAGAGTAAGAGAGAGAGACAGAAAGGAGGGGAGTGAAAAAATATTTACTTAGAAATAATTCCGTGTGGAATTTTTTTTGGGGGGGTTGATGATTGTGAAAAAAGGTCCCTTGAAACTACAATAGGGGCCTTTGAGCAGCGCAGGCTGAGTGCGAGTGTAAAAGTTGGACCTCATCCAGGGACCAGGTTTCTCTTAAAACCAGGGAAAGAAAAGAGGGACTGTTTTATGGAAGGAAAGGAGAGAACACACACACACACACACACACACACACACACACACACACACACACACACACACACACACACGCTCTGTTCTCCTTTTCTTATTTACATACATGACCATTTGCAGATGCCTGTCCAGAGAGAAAGACAGAAACATGCATGCATTCTTTCAGCTGCAGGTATTATTATTATTATCTGACGTCATCTACGTATCCTATCAGTCCTTTTACATGGAGTCCACCCAGTGTATCCATTATTTACGTATGGACAGACATACATACAGACGGACTCCTTCCATTTTATTCAGATGAGAGGCTGAAACAGGCTTCATTCCTTTACAACTTAAACAAATGTGTTTTCATTATTTTAAAATTTCAGGACGCATCAAGGTTCAAGGTCTAGTGTGTAGGATCTGACGACATTTAGCAGTAAGGTTGCAGATTGTAACCAACTGAAACTTCTCCAGGCCCTTTCTAGAGCGTATGTGTATACAAACGGCTCATTCTAAGGTAACGGATACACAGCGAATCTTATTTTCAGGCGATTGTACACTAAAGGAAACATACTTGATAATATTATATTCTATTTCAGCCAAATCGATCCACCAAATGCTACACGCTGTTCCTTTAAAACAGTGGAGGAAGGACAAAGACGTTTAAACGTATTGACCCCCCCAGGAGGTTTCTCCTTTTTATGTCACTAGGAAGTTTGCTCTCTCTGAGCAAGTAAGTTGATTATAATAGGGCCTCCATGCCAGGAGTGGTGCTGTTTTATGGGTTTGTGTTGTAAACGTGGGACCTTGCACAACAGCTCCCAGCTATGGGCCAGTACATGCATGCATGCGTTTGTTTGTTTGTGGGCGTACGTGCGTGCATGCTGCATCAATCCCATACCCAGCATCCTTCCTATAAAACGTATGGGTGGTCAGCCTATTTATTGGGCGGGTTTGCAAACAATGCTCACTCATTAGGCTGAGACCAGTGAGTCATTTTCAATGGTTAAATACAACTACAACCTTAACGAGTGTTTTCAATCATAATCTATATTTCCATTTTGCCTTCAGCTCACTGCTGGCATGGAAGAATTCATATTGTCCATTGAAAGCACACATTGCACAGTCTTTAGGATGGTGGTGCACTGTTGAATGTAGCAAAGAGAATCAAATACTTACACATTCATTATTAATCACCTTGGAAATTGGGGATGGATGATTTTAACAATATTTACCCATGCTAGCGGCATGGTTTTTTAGTTTATGGCCAAATAACTAAAGAACTGATGACATTCTCCCACTTTGTGTTTATTGCTAATTAGCATCCATCAACATGCTAACATGCTACATTATGATGGTGTGCATGCATAGACTGGATAAAAGAAGTGGACGTGGTCACTGTGACGTCACCCATTGGTTTGTGGGCTGCCGTCTTGAAGCTTCGAATTCGACATTTTGTCCCTCGCCATCTTGGATTTTGGCTGATGTCATCGTGTTTTTTTTTTGCAGTAAGTAGTGACACGAGAGGGTGGGGTTCAAGTTTTAAGACGAAAACGAGGACAACAGAGTGGTTTCAAACTGTCAATCCCAAGGTAGCTGTGCCCTAAAGCATACCCTGCGTTATGGTCTATTTTACTCTAAATGGTACCATGTTTTACTAAATGAACATCACGTTGTATTGAAGAGGACTTTAATCTAGCGATTGAGACTATAAACTCATGTTTAGAATGTTAACTGGGTAATAAAATGAAGTGAGAAGTAGTCATTTTTTCATAGACTTCACAACCCCTGCTGTTCATTCGTAAGAATGCCAGTTTAAGGCACTGATCAGAAGTTGCCGCCTGTGTAAACATTATACCTGATTAACATCAGCATGTTGGCATTGTGAGCATGTTGGCATGCTGACATCATTTAGCTGAAAGAACAACCAGTCTGTAGACTCTGTTTTGTTATTACGCTGTACAGACATTAAAGAGGGAGTCTGACATACACTCACATGAATGTCCATGTAGATGTTTGGCACTGTACCAGTATTGAAATGTACTAAGCACAAATACACAAGCACATGTACACACAGACGCACACACAGACTGACTTATGTGTGGTTGAGATCCAGCATAATTACACCTACACTTTGTACCTTTGTTCCCTTCTCTCTTTCTTGGACTCCCCCCTCCTGTGATCTCTCCCCTCGCGCCGTTGAGTGATGGCTTAAAAGGAAAGGGAAGTTAATGACAAACATAATCCCCTCTGTTGCCTGTCAATCTAATCCTTCCTCTTACAAGCAAAAAGGTGGAAACTACAAAAAAAGACAACTTGACGCTTTTTATTTTTGGATATTCATTTAATGATAATATCGCTCTTTCCACTTGTACAAATAAGTTCACAAAATAAAAATAAAAAAAGAATGAATGACAACAAAAAGCTTCCCAAAATAAACAGGGAAAAAATTAACAATCACATCGAAAATAATTTTGGTTATCTTCAATGTATTCTATTTGACAAACAATTATTCCAGTTGCATTTGTTTGTGTGTGTTATAAAGACATGTTAGCAGGGAACTGTTAATTGTGCACTGGGAATACTGTAGGTAGGTAACGTTACTGACATTCACAGATGTGTCTTTGGTGTGTTTGCCGATAGATAGAGTTGTTTGGGGCTTAAAGTACTCTTTGACATGCTGGCAGATAGAGGGTAACTGATAGTAACTTGATGTCTGCAGGTCTTTGCACAAGACTGAACACGTACTTGCATTATCACTGAAGTTGACAGATCTACACACACGCATTCATTCACACACACACACAAAGTTACTTTGAGTCCTTCTTTGCCCTATATTCACAGATTTGGATCTCAGCACTCTGTGTCTGCATAATAACCTTCCTGTAGATCTCCCTCTTTGCAAGTCTCATTGTCCTCTACACAACAAAAGAAGTCTGCACCTCTCATGGACATAGTCTTGTTAGGTGTAAGTGAGCGAAACTCACTTACTCAAGGGAAACACAATACTCAACCACTATTTGCTTTGCTTGTTGTGGGCCAGGCCAAGTACCATGATGTACATGAATTGTAGTTCCGGGATAAAACTGAGTTTCCCCTTGCAGTAAATATAAATAATAAATAAAGTCTCTAAAGTTCTTTTGCTGTATAGTGATTTGAGTGCTTACTGTAATTAAGGCAAGCTACAAACTGTATGGAGTTTAGTGCAGCAACGAAACAGAAGGGGTTCATTCAACTGCTTCCCTCTGTACCTTTTGTAATCCCGCTTACCTTCTCCCTTTGTGGTGGCAAAGCAGACTGAGGGCTTCAGAATCGAGAAGGGGGATTTAGTCTTGAGTCTGTCCAGACTCACATCTACTTAGCCTGTCTGACATTCTGGGGGTAAAGCCCTTTGATTGACTTTGCTGGTACCAAACGAGTTTTAATCTTCAAAGATTTTAATCTGCTGTTTTGTCTGTTAGTCACAAGAAGTGTGTGTGTGTGTGTGTGTGTGTGTGTGTGTGTGTGTGTGTGTGTGTGTGTGTGTGTGTGTGTGTGTGTGTGTGTGTGTGTGTGTGTGTGTGTGTGTGTGTGTGTGTGTGTGTGTGTGTGTGTGTGTGGAGACTATAGAGGGCTGTTAACAGTCATAATGTTACACAATACAAAATAACAAAGACACAGGTATAAAAAAACATACATACAAAAACAAAAATAGTTTAAAGCCAAATAAAGAATACAAGCATCAGCTATTTTCTCTGCATAACTTCATTTGGTGTCTTAAAGGTCATTCACAGCAAGCACTGATCCCTTTGGGGTAGTGCTGAGGAGTTACAACATGCAGCAACAACAATTGCTGATATAGTGTTTAGTTTGGCTGTTGTGACGGGGAAAGGGCAACACAACCCCATTTCAGTGCACTCTCCTTTCTGAACAGATAAAGGAGGGCCTGAGGTCGCCATGTCTCTTAACCCTAGGTCTCAGCCAATCACAACACAGCATCAGTCCCAGCATCACAGCATGGGAGATGAGAGGTTGCCATTCCGGCAATGTGAGTGAGGCAATATTATTGAAGCAGAACGGATGTAAATGGAGTAGAGGCACTTTCAATGCTTTTTAAAGTCCAAACCAAGGTTTTTGAACATGTTTAAAGTCTACTTAAGACAACCCGAGGGCATTGAGTTAAATATATGTCCAGTTTCTCCTTTTATGTTTGCCTGGTCAATACTGTGTCCTCCACTTTCACAACTGCATTTGCTGCTCTCTGTATTTCACCAGTGTGGAAAACAGAGATGAAGAATAAAAAAAATCCTCCTTTAGGTCTGATTAGTCGAAGCCAGGTGTCAAAAGTAGGAGGGCTTGTGTGAAGTCATATTGTTATTTGATGTACAGTGATCCTGTAGTAGCAACACCTCATACTCCAGATTGCCATTCTGAACAGCAGGTTCAGGGGTCATGGGTTGGGGCTGTTTCTGAGGCAATGCCCCGATGTCCAAACCAGCCTTCACTCCATCCAACTCTAGCTGGGAGGGCTCACAGTCTAGCTCCAGGTGGCCCTTGGCCCTTTTCTTGCGAAGATAGCATACCACTCCCACTGCTATTGCTATGAGTACCAGCAGTAGCAAGATGGCAATTGCAGGTACCAGCATAGTTGTCAGCCTCTGGTCGTCAATCTGTTGACGACGGTTGCTGACACTTTCAGCAACCGTACGGGCTTCAGTGCAGACACTGTCCGTGCCACTAGGGGCACCTAAAGGACTGGCACACACCGTGTATGTGGAGTTGGGCTGCAGGCCTCTGAGTATGTACTCTGGGAAGGATGCCGGCAGGCTGAGTTGAATCGGCCTGCGGTCTGGCCCAGAGAGATTACGATAGGTTAGGCGGATTCCACGGATGTGAGGCCGCATTTCAATGTAGCGGTGGAGGTCCAGCAGGATTGAGGTTGTGGTTGCCTGATGTGAGCTGATGTCTGGTGCATCCACACTGACAGTTGCCATGGGGACGTCAGCTTCAGGTGGTGAAGGCGGGTGATGGTTTTGGAATTCACAATACATGCCAGAGGTGCCATGTGGACAGGTACATTCTACCTGACCATGCTGGTCCAACCGACAAGTACCCCCATTCAGACAGGTGTGAGGGGGACAGAAATGCTGCTCCTCGCCTGGGTCCATACTGCTGCTACTGGGGGATGCAGGGACAGGGGGCAAGGGAGAGTCATCTTTGTCTGTGGGGTTGTCACTGGCCCTGGGGACTAGAATAGCTCTAGTGGTAATCGGGAAGGTAGTGACAGGAACAGGCAGGGTAGTGGTAGTTTTGACTGTACTAGTGGTGACTGTAGTTGTAGTAGGACAGCCAAAATCCCTGTGCTCTAGTCTTTCCAATACCTTTCCAGCATTGATAGGTGGGAAATGGCAGCGGGTCTCCTCTGTTCTGTCCAGGGTGATGCTCTGGGCTCTTAGCCATCTTGGGAACCATGCTAAGTTACAGAGACAGTTGAAGGGGTTTTCTGCAACTGTTAGCTTTCTCAGGTGGGGTAAGAGATGAGTGAACTCCTCAGGAAGGCCCTGCAAACTGAGGCTGCTAATGTCCAAGGTCTGCAGCTCTCCAAGGTTCTGCAGGTCCTGAACCTTAAGAGGGCCCATCGGGTTCCCAGCCAGGTTGAGGTGAATCAGGTGGGTCTCCTTTAGCGCTGAGGGAAAGGACTCAAGTTGGTTTCCTGAGATGTCCAGTTCGTGGAGGTTCTTTAGACTACGTATGAGCTCCTTATTCAGGCTGATGAGCCCCACACCACCCAATTTGAGCGACTCAAGGTTTGGGGTCTGGAGATCTGAAGGACCCAAGGTGGGTAAGACATTAAAACGAAGGTCCAGCAGCAGTAGTCGTGGCATTGAGAGAGCAGGCAGGGATGTCAGCTGGTTGCCCTGCAGTTTGAGTTCCAGAAGGTACTCCAAGCCATTAAAGGCATCATGGTGGATGGTCTCGATATGATTACCATACAAATAAAGGCGCTCAAGCAGTGCCATACCCTGGAAGCATTCCTCTGAAATATGGGTGATCTGGTTGGATGACAGGTCCAGGTTTCTCAAAGAGGTCAAAGGTTCAAACACCCTATCAGCAAGTTCAGTCAATTTGTTCTGACTGAGGTCCAGCATCTCCAGGTTTTCCAGGCCATCAAAGTCCTCAGTTGTCAAGCCCTCAATGCCGTTGGCAAAAAGGTAGAGACTTTTTGTGGATGGGTCTACTTCCTTGGGAATGGTAGAGGAGCGTCTCTGGAAACACAAGATGGAGTCTGGCGTGGAACAGGCGCAGTCCTCTGGGCAGTCACTGGACCAGGTGCCATCAGGAAGAACGAGGAAGAGCAGAAAGGGCATCAGTGGAGTGAGGAAGATCTTCATGGTGCAGACTCTTTCTCTCTCCATACACAGCCTATAACAAGAGAACACATAATCTGTCAATTACCTGCACAATCATCCAGAGGAATATATAGTAAATGCTGACAGATTATAAACACGACACAACAGTAGTAAACATTATATTGCTCGGGTCACGTTTGAGTTTAGGAGCATTCAGCTGTTAGACAAAGCAATGTGGAACAGATGCAGCATAATGTTGAACTTCTTTTACAATCTAAATGTTCTCCCTATAGTATATAGTTTGTAAAACAAGA
Source organism: Anarhichas minor (assembly GCF_050575085.1). Taxonomy (NCBI): domain Eukaryota; kingdom Metazoa; phylum Chordata; class Actinopteri; order Perciformes; family Anarhichadidae; genus Anarhichas; species Anarhichas minor. Next base: position 13,605,481 of record NW_027466453.1, read on the forward strand.
TTAGGTCAGCTATTGATTCACTTTGTGGCTTTTAATGCGTTTCAAAGAGTGAGATTACTATCAAAGCTTTAACTCTGCATAGCCAGTGATCAAAGTCAGTCTTTTGTCACAAGGTCTCTCAAACAATAGGGCTGTAGCCGGGACATCAGGCGTCCCAGGGAGTTTTCTACTAAATTCTGGGAAAAGTTGACATAGTGGCATCTTGCCATGCTTTTCTGGCTAAAGGAGTGCCAGATTCTTCCTGGAATAATCTGTGTAATAGATAGTATTGCGTCATGCCAAAACTGTTGTTTCTAATGATCCTACAGATTTCTAGGCGTGTTTGCACGACCACAGCCACACATGCATATATATGACAATATGTGTTGGAGCTAAATAAAAAAATGTATATTTGTAAGCCACCCACCCACTGCTATTTACTGCACACACTGTGGTTGTAGTGGGCTCACAGTGAACCGTTCTCCCTATGTCTATGACAGACTTCATAGCCTATGAAACAAAAAGGCACAGAGCAGCAACGAACAAATCCAACATGCTTCGTTTCTGAGATATCAAAGTGAAAACAGAGTGGCTCTGAGCATTTTTCTGTCCCTCCAGAGCCACTGAAACAGTGAAAAGCTTCGCACACGCCCTCTCAATGATTCACCGTAAACACTGCTCTTTTCTCTCCAGTTTCATACATCCATACCGTGTCAACTTTGTTTGGCTGTATGTATGCCGTGCTGCACGTGGCCACGCATCTGTGGATGATTTACTTTGTGGCGTTCTAAACTCGGAGAGTTGCTTCACCGATACGCCGAAGCTGCTTCTCTAACCATAGACGCTATATAAATAACACGCTTTTTATGTTGTCATTACGTAGACTGACGGCCGGTGCTGCTGCTTGCCAGACAAGTTTCTCTAATTCTGGATGAAATACACAGAAACCGAAAAGAGTACTGTCGATCATCAGGATGTTTGTTACTGTGATTTAAGCCCATTTCACCTGAACCCGAGCCTTCCAAAACAAAAGCCCTAATAGAGAGTCAACAACTCAGTATTCGAAAAGGAGGGAGGGGATGATGGAAAGGACAGAGGAATGAGGGGAGATAATGAAGAAACTAGTTGCTGACAAGAGTCTGCATGGCAGTTTATCATCTTCTGCTATCTAGTGAGATGGCCTTGGGGGAAAGAGGCAACATCTCTATCTGTTAACCATTTCTCTTCTTCAGACCGCTGTTTTGTCTCGTCTCTTTTTCATACTTTTCAGGGAGTCAATAGAAAGCACTTCTTTGTCCGTAATCCTGAACCAGAGGCACCCAAATACACCCAATATTCCCCTGGTGTCCTGTTATTACTTTAGTTAATGTCATAATCTAAGTTTATTGATTGGAGGCAAGGGGAGTAAAAAGTTGTCCCCAAACATTTTGAACATTTATGACGCCCCCACTGTATGTTCTTCGACTTGAATGCTTGAGGGAGCTTATGCCCTAGGGCTTTGAATGGTGCAATTGTTGTCTTTACTGCACAAATACCTGAATGAAAAGCCAAGTATGTGTGACTTACAGTTTTGCTCGGGGAACATTCCGTTCTTGCACCGCTTTACCTAGGGGTTGTGACCTATTACACAAGATATGTCAAAGAAATAGTTTCAGACATTTTATGTTCCTCATTTCGTGTTCTTTTCCGTTAAAGTTACAGCATTCACATATTTATAATTTGCACTCTTGCATCCATTAGATATACAAACATTGAACCAGGCTGTAGAAATACAGTTCTTGTTTGTTTGTGAGTGTGTTCATACGTGTTGGGAAATAAATGCACATATTTTTCTCCCTCTGTCTAATTGTCTTTCCTATATGCAAATCTTATTTATTTCAAAATTAATGTAGTTGTGTTTCATTTAACTATTGGCATCAATGCCTGCTTAGTCTGTCCCCTGTTAATAGAGAAAACTCTACTTATCTACGTGTGTTACAGTAGCTTCAGAGCAGCTGCCAACTTAAATAATGTATCCTTTTTACAATTAATTTCCTGCTCTTTCCTGTCACTCAGTCTGTTTAATGAGACATTTTCTTTCCCACTGCCTCAAATGTCAGAACTTGGAGAGGAGATGAAGGGGGTTTTTTTTGGTGGGGGGGGGGGGGGGGTTGAGGCGAAGGAAGGGTATCATCTCCTCACACCACAGCTATGGCATGTGTTTTCCTTCTCCTTCAGCATACTTTTCTTTCTGCTCCTCCTTGGAAAGATTCCCTGATGTCTTATTTTTCTTTCTCCAGTGTATAAACTAAAGGCAGTCATGGCATTCCCCTGAAACCCACTGCCAACACCTCACTCTTATTATTCAGATAACTCTTTCAGACAGGGCAGACATGTCATTCTGTGCAGCCAGGCGTCAATAACATGACCCTACTCGAGCCTCGAGGCTTGATTTACCAAAGCAGCTAACTACTTTCCAGAGTCAGCGCCTACTGACGGCACTGAAAAACTACCGGACCTTTGGCAGTCATGCAGAAAAGTTGGACCCGCTAATTGTTGCAATTGTTTATGGAAAGTCTTGTCCAGAAAAAACCAATAACATCTGACGGCCACAGCTTGCTGTTGGCTACAGCTGAATGGGCAGCGGAGGTAAAGGGTTGCAGCTATCCCATAATTTACACACACGGAGAAATTCACTTCAACGGTAGTTACATCTACAGCATTTTAAAGATGTTTTGAGTCATGCCTCAGTGGCCAAGGTAAGAACATTTTAACTGTGGTAATCATTAATAACGTGTTCTTCCACTCTCAATAAAAGGTACTTGCTAGAGCCATATAGGGTTCTTCGGCTTTTGTTTTGGTTCTTAGAGGAATCCGTTTTACCCAGAACCTCTACGGAAAACCCCTCTGTGGTGTGTTGTCCCACTCAGAACCCTCACTGGAGGTTCTATCCGGAACCTTTCTACCTTCTAAGCGCAATAAGAACCCTCCCAGGGGTTTTTACCTGGAGTCTTCTCGTATTCCAAGGGTTTCATCTAGAACCCACCCAGGGTTCCTCATGATGCTTCTAAAGGACCAGGGTCGATGTGGTGCAAGGCAGCCCACAACAATCATAGTCCACAATCACGGTTTCTGGGGTTGTGGGCATTCCTTTTTAACACCTGTGCTTTTAAAAAAGGGTTCTTAATGGAACCTTTAGTCTTACAAAGAACCCTTGAAAACCCAGAAGCAAATGGTTCTGGGTAGAACCTCAGCCCTTCAGGAAGAACCAATTTGGAACCCTGATTTCTAAAAGAAAGCCAAAATGTTTTAAAATGAGTTTCGTAGAAAAGACAGGTCTCAGTACAGAGCTCGGTAATGAAGATGATAGAAAGCATGGCTGCAGTGCACATGCAGTGTGTATGCAGAAGTGTATGTGTACCCATACTTTATGTTAAAGGCTGCCTGTTTAGAACAAACGCCAAAAGAATCCAATCTCATTCCTTCCGGAGATGGAGAAACTTGACTTTGGTACATTATATCCGTGCCAGAGACGACTATGAGGGTTTCGGTGCCAGAACATACAACAACATCAAGGCAGCCATGAGAGGAGAGCGAGATAAAAAAAAAGAGTATTTTCCTTACAGACTCAACGTGGTGATTCTAACGTAGATCCCCGGGGCACAGTGTTTATTTGAGTGTGCCTCATTCCAAACTGGGCCAAGCAGATCTGATAACCCAGCGGAGGAGAAACTGTGGCGGATGGGGAGGGGTTCAGTCAGTGAATACTGCCAGATCACAGATAACACCGTAGCTTGGGAGGTAATAGTCTCCTGTTTTCTTTCTTTCTGGAGAGGAGTGACTTGTGCAGGTCTTATCAGGGGGGAAGATAAGGTACAATTGTGGCGTCACTACAGTTTGGATCCACAGTATGTGGCTGTGAGGCTTTAGTGTTTTGAAGTGTGTGCAGGTGGAGGGCCCGGAGAGAGAGAGAGACAGCAGAAAGACAGGCTTGTCATCATGCATAAGGAGGAATGCCCCCCTCTCCCTCCTTGCCTTCCTCCTCCTCCTCCTCCTCCTCCTCTCTTGAGTTGTAATTTCCTTTTTGCTCCCCTGCGCTTGTTGAGACATTCCTGAGACCGGCAGCAGCTGAGTTAGAAAAAGTGAGTTTGTCTATCTCACTAGCTTGGCATTCAGAGAATAACAGGGAGTCTCTCAGGGTTTATAAACAGACGATGGATTGGATAAATGATGCCTTTGCTGGGCGTTCAAATCTTTGTCACCAGATCTGCTAACTAACAATTCTTCTTGCATCTCTGTTTTCTTAATGCATGAGTCGAAGTTTTGTGGGTTGTATTAGAATAAAACGTGTTGGCTGATGAGTGCGTGGAATCACATCGGGGGCAGTACCGGTAAAGAGAAAATGAAGAAAGAATCATGGGAACGTCTTTGCGCAACACTGAGTGAAATACAGCCCCTTGAAATATTAAAGAGGCGATAAGAAGGGGGGGGGGAGAAAAGCATTTTCCCCTCTCCCTCGGCTCACTTCTTATCCTGCTTTTCTTTCTTTTGAAGATGAGTAGGAGAAGAAAAGAAAAGCAGGGGAACAGTGCAGACAAAAGCAGGTTTCTGTCAGCAGGGGCACCGGGGGTGGAGAGGTGGATAAGGCCCGGCTTTGCGAGGGTGAAGTGGGCTTCAGCAATTAAATCCCGGCAGGCCAAGCGTCAAGAGCCCTTATCTTCAGAGCTGAAGGCCAACACTGAGGGGCAATGAAGGTTGCAAGAGGAGGAAGAAGACTGCAGTGTGTGTGTGTGGGTGTGGAGGAGCGGCAGGTCACTGTGCACTTGCATAATTCAGCAGAGACTACGGGGGGGCACCACGCCAAGTCACAGTAAGGGGATAAGGCTGCACACTACAGAGTGCATACTCCCATCAAAGAGGCCCCTTCTCTTCTGGGACTTAATCTGTGAAAGGAACAATACTTGTGGTATGTGCATTAGAGTATGATCTACGGTGTTGTAGGTCTTGGGGTTCATTTCACTGTGACGCACTACTAAAATATACTACTACAGCAGCTCCTCGTGCAGATTTACCACAGTAGCACAGGGACATTCATACACAATGGTTATAAATGATAATTTTGACAGCCAAAACAAAATCCCATGTCCCCCCCTCTGTATTCGCCCTGTTTCCAATCCCTGGCCCGATGAGAAGACAGAGGACTACTCCTCCTAACACACACTTCCACATCCCAATCCCTGTCTACTGTCGGCAACGTCCCTTCCAAAGCTGGACCTCGTTATCACCAGTCCCGTGTGGGTTATCCGTCAACATGACAAAGGGGTCAAAGAGAGAGTTGGGACGGTGAAACAAGAGTTGTGTCGGATATTTTAGGATTACTTAGGAAGTAGCACAGGAGAGAGAAGGGAGCATGTTTGTGCAGAAACGCGTAACGAAACTATGAGTTTGAAAATGCCCGCTATGTTAATGTGAATCGGTCGGTATGCATGTAATGCTGTGAAGTATTTGTCACAGGTATGTGCTAATTGTCACTCTATCGCAGTGCTCCATTACTGTTGTACCTGTTGGTAAAACTATGTAACTTGAGCAAACAGAATATGTCTGATCAGAAAGGAAGCCATGTTTGAAGACGGAAGCGTGTTTGCCTAATCCTCGTCCTAGGTTTTCCATTTAGGGGCAGCATAGTAGGAATGTAGATTTATTTTACTTTTATTTATACTGAAAAATAAATCTGGTCACGCAACAGCTAATGGCTATTTTCTTTTGTAATTTAGTCCTGTCAAGGTAAGCTGCATCTGTCTATCTTAGAGCTTAGATATATCTAAGATGCTCAAATTTGTGAAAAGACGAGAAACAGATTCGGTGTCTTAACATCAAGGATGGGCTGCATAAAACATACATAATGCCGGTAGTAGCCTTTCTAAAAAGGAGAGCGGGTATTCTAAAATATGCTCTGTTAAATGTGCTCTTGCGTCGAGGTCAGATTACAGACATAGGCAGGAGAGAAGAGGACATGTGGAATTAAAGAGGGATGATAGTTTCATGGTTTTTGCTGGCAATACTCATCTTGAAGCCACGATATCATTGGTATGCTTTGTAGTGGTATGAAGGGAAATTAGCAGCCATAATAGATTTACAATGTTCTGCACAAACAAAGCTTTCCAACTGATTTCAGCCTGGCCACAAGAGAAGAGCCTGTAATAGTCACATCCAACTGTGTCAGTGCTGACTGATATCAAAGGGTTGTTGTTGTTTTAGTCGGCAACTTAACCAGAAGGCAGGTTCCTGTCGGCTACCTCCTCGTTACAGACTTTATTTTTTTTGTTATGCCTTCCCTCGTTCGACGCTTTTTGCTCCGTACACTCCGCACGTCTAAATGAGTTGGGAAAACAGCTTCTTCTTGGTGTGAAAGGCGGCCCTTTTCATCTCAGGATTTATGCATTTAACCAGGCCTGCTCATGAGGACAGTGTGAAGCCTTACCATTAGAGCCTGCAGCTGGGGGACTTGAAAGAGAGCATAATATACAGTCCAGGGGTCAATGGGAGGGTAGTGAAATAGTAAAACTTCACAAAAACAATGTATATTTGTTGCACTATAGGAGGGATACGGGGCAACTCTGTGTTTGGTTTTCTGATCCACGCCGGTAGTTACATCGTGCGATTCCGTTTTGTGCTAAAGAACGTTTTGTTTGATTTTTAAAATAGAACGTTAATCTTAACACACAAAGAAGAAAGGAACCCAAAAGGCAGTCATTCCTCTGGTCAGATAGCATCAGTCCAAAGGACAACCAAGCCTGCGAGGCAGAGAGCGACTCCTTGAGGTCAGAGGTCAGACTCGGATTAATGTTTCCACTGCTGCTCAGCATTCTGTGTCTTCTGTTGTAACCGCGGCCCAGACGACACAGATAACGGGCCCTGTTCGACACGGGGCGCACACCCAGCTCCGGTTACACACAGCGTACACCTGAAGCCTGCTGATCCTCGTCTCCACAACAGGTGCTTTCTCCGCTCCTCTGGGGCAACATGAAACTCAAAACCTCTGGAGCGTGTCGGAGTAAAAGATGCGCCCTGCGCCCAAAGCTTCAGCCTCAGCCGGCTGCACGCCTCCGCCTCGGAGCAGGCGAGACCTTTTCCTTTTATTCCTCCCGTTTTATTTTGTATAAAGGCACACATGAGGGGAGGCTCTCTCTTCTTCTCTGCTCTCTCGGGTTTGCACACAGTGTCCTCTTGTTTTGCCCACTGAGGGATGTCTCAACACTGACACTCGTCTTTTATCGCTGCACCCTGCCCTGTGGCCTCTCGGGACAGATGGCCATTGAGGTCACAGTCGCATCCAATCTGTCTGAGATCTTAACCACAGGACTCTCACATTACACAGACACAAAGGATGTTGGAGCATGGGCCTTCATCTGTTTTATGACTTTACCGTGGTGTTTGCACAACTTTTGTCAATCCGGTGCCTCCTTTATGTCGTCTACTACTCTGCTGAGTCTACCTTTCGACCTGGCTTGAATCGGTCCCAAACAACAACTCTCTGCCTTCTCTCCGTCTCGCTCTCTTTCTCTGTTTATCGTCACCTCTCTCCCAGACACAGCAGCAAACAACACCACTGCAGTAGTAACAGCCTGATGAGTCCAAAAAGGACAACATCACCAGGAAACAGTAAATACGACATCCTAGTGTCACAAAGCTGGACTCTCTCCAGGCCTCGTCTTGTGCATTCATGTCCAGTGTTGTCCAGAGCTTTGTCCTCCTGTTATAGGGACACCCAAAGCCAGCTGGTCTCTCCAAATACGCCCGAGAGAGCCCGGCCTCGAGCGGGGACTGGGCGATGTTTGTGCTGTGTGTGCGCTTGCGGTTAGAAGCGGCTGGGCCGACCAGTTTTATCACTCAGCCACAAGCCCGGAGTGATGCGAACACTTTGACTACCCCTATTGACATTCATTTCCAGTTCCAACATGACTGCAATGTTCGTCTGTCACCTGGCCACTTGATTTATTACCTTTTTTATATCACAGATAAAAAGGTCTTTCCCTCATTGTCAGGACGTCTTTGGACAGAAGGCTTGAACTATCCTTCTTTTGGTCTTTTATACAGAAGATCAAGGGATGGACCACGCTGGATGTTGGCGCTTTTTTTTTTTTGCCTTTGTCCTTTGTCGCAACTGCCCCTGTGTAAGAGTTCAAAATGGAACTCTGCTAAATCAGAGGGTGTGTGTCAGGCGGCAGGCAGGCACACTGACTGACTAGGAGCGGCCGGGCAGCCAGGCTGACTAGCCTTCTTAGACAAACAGTGTCGCACGCACTCGCCGAGGAGACACTCGCACACGCGATCCCTCAACCTGTCTGCTCGTGTTGTCTCTGCGTCCGGATCATCTTTCCACTTACACTCGCATGCTTACTTATCTGAGCCTCTGGCCTCCAACAAGTCAAATAGGCCTCGACCGATTCTGATTCAGTCAAAGTGTTGGCGGTGAACGTGCACACGAAACACTTGTACAGCTAACAGGTGCCATTCTTGTTAGACACATCGCACAATTACTTCTAAGATTCTTTGCCTCGTCACTTCGTCTTCCCCTTGCTCCCTCTGCTCACCTCTTTGCTCTCTCTTAAATTTGGTCGTGTAGCTGGCAAGGTTATGACTGGAATCTGGTGAACAGCCCCGCAGGGCCTCATGGCAGCTATGTAGCTGCCAAAGTGTTCATTAGGCGGAGGACCTTGTGAGGAGCCCGAGGCTAAAGTAATGGAACGGTAAACAGAAATGTAGTGCAGCGCCCGTGCTAACAGGTAAACATGCAACTTATTTACCTTCAGCGTAGAAACTGACAGTCTTGGAAAGGACGCATACAAACTCACAGCTCATTGGCACAGAAGGGTTATATTAAGGCCCGACAGAAAATAAACTTCCACATTTAGCCAAGTCTAAGGCAATAAAACATGGAAGATAATTACTACGTCCGGTAGAGGAAGGAGGCAAGTGATTTATTGATGAACTGGTTGACATTTGCGAGTGCTTTATCGGCTATTGTTCACTATTACTCATAACCAGTTTGGTAGTAATGGTTGAAAGTAGCTCTGGGCGATATGGAGAGATGTGAACTTTCCGCATTAACATTTTTTTTCCGCAGCCTCTATTTTAAAGGCAGGCATTGTGCAGCGCTACCTGTTTTTCAGGCCCCCTAACTTCACACCCCGACGTTTTCTAAGAGTTACCGTTTGTGATTTTTCTTGTCATTCTGGCCTGGAGGCTTTTTTTTCCTTCTAATAAAAATGCGCCACACATACAATGTAAATGTGAAATGAAGATCGCTGCTGCTGATTAGGATGCCACAAAGGCATTCATTGTGAAACGGTTGCCTGTGTTGGTAGAGCGCCAGCGCTGGCTGGCAAACCAGCAGTCAGGCAGCACAGATCCCCGGCCCCCAACCCCGACATGACTCTCCTGCATGGCCTCGGGTTGCCCTGCCTTTACCTCCTGTACTAAGACTTTGCTACCACAGTGTGATTGTCTTCTAGGTATTCAAAGTGGCTACTTAGACACACATCTGATTTGAATAATGTGGTCATATCTTTTCCATAGCTGGAGAACTTTTATATACTTCCTATAAGATTGAATTAAATTCTCGTTTTCCACTGTGAGCTTAAGGAAGTCTGATATCGAAGGCCAAAATCAGTCTTTAATCCGTATAGTTTGATTGTCACATTGACATGCGTACGCCTCTGGCTGAACGAGTGAGCCCTACTATCACAGCGAGTGTGAAGACATCAGTCAGCAACAGTCCATTAAGACAACGTTGACCCTCAACTCCACAATTGCCTGCAGCAGGTGCTCACTGCCGGGAGATTCCTCATACCCAGCACAGACAAGGTGTGAGAGAGAGAAGGAGGGAGAGGAGGGTAGTGACAGAGGTGGAGGAATAAATAAGTCAGCCCTCTTCCCCGTCAGGCTTAAATCTACCGAATGCACACTGAGGAATTAATTGTGCAGTTCTTAGAAGACCATCAAAATGACAATGAACTCCTAATTCCCACACCTTAGAGACAGAGTATGACAGAGTAATCCATCACACAGAACAGGTTTGGATTTATCTGTTCATCACATTGTCACTGTGCGGGAATGCAGGTTGAGTTCAGTTTGATTTGAATCACCTCGTCGTAACAACAGTTCAGACTTTTCAGAAAACGATGCAGACTTTGTGTTTACGACTAAGTTTCAACAGTCAACCATGCAAACCACTGGTCCTTTAAAGGGCCCTTCACCCTGACGCCTGCTTAAGCCCGTTCATTGAGTTTAGCAAAAGAAGGTCTCTTGGTGGTGTTGTGAGAGGGAGATTTAAGCCTTCAGTGTACAGGATTTGTGTCTGTATGTCTGTGCCCTATGGGTGAGTCAGTCACACTGTCATAAATAGAGAACCTGAGACGACCTGTCAGACTGCCACACAGAGAGAGAGAGAGAGAGAGGGGGGAATGAATGATGCTTTGTTATTGAAACAGTGAATGGCAATTTGTCTATATAAAGAGCAGTTTGTTAGCTTTCACATCCGTTCATACGCGTCATTAGCGGAGTACAGTGGATTCCTGAGCTGACCTGTAACACGCAGAACAATGCGTACCTGTGTGTGTGTTCACTGATCTGCTTGTGTGTGTGTTCTGATGTCAATGAGTCTGTGTGTGTTTGAGTATCTGCATTGCACCCTTCTTTGCTCTTCCATGTTTGCTTTTAGGTAAAAGAATATTGACTATATTAACCGACAATTACACATGCTCGCCGTGGTGTCGGGACGTTAAAGAGCAACCGACTGAGTGGGAGAAGTTGTGTTTATGCTGTAACTCGACTTCATGTCTGGATGTTTTAACACACGCAGCTACAAGTCGCATTAATGGGAAACACAGACCGCTAACAGCGCTTCGGAGCCTCGTATCGTGCACGCACTCGTATATTACTGCATGCTCAAACATACATACATTAGGTGTGGCAGCGAAATGCAGGTAAACCACGCGCAGGAATGGCTTCAATTCATCGGTACCGGCTCTGATGTCGAAACTTAAAGGATCAAGGCAGAAACTGTTTATTTTAGCATTGAAGAATTGGATGTATAGCAAATAATCTACAGCACTATAAGCAAATTCCTGAACCTCAACCTCAGGATAAGAACTGCGCACCTCCACTGCTCTCTTCTCTGATTTCCCCTGAGGACGACGGGGCTGCTCAGAGAGGCGTGCAGGAGCTGTAAGGCAATTAGCGAGAGTGGCGGTGTGCGCCGAGAGGGCCGAGGCTACGGTCTTGTCCTGCGCTATGTGTGTGTGTCTTTACAAGCGCGCACACACACACACTTCCTGTCACAGCTCATTGACAACTAGCACAACACAGGAATGAGGCAGGATTGAGGGTGAGGGGGTTTGAAGTATAGAAAAGAAAATCAGAGCGACAGTTTTCACCCCAAACGCGATAACAGGCGATAACCTCAACACATATAGGAGGGTTATTAGTTTAGTTTTTTTATTGTTCTAACAACGTTCTGGGAATGTGAAACAGGCAAAGTTTAAGAATACCATTTCTAACAAACACTTAGTGGGACCTCATACTGAGTGAGAGAACTCCAAACTTCTCTTTTTCCCTTTCCCCTCAGTCTGCAACCCTACACAGCCTCCCTGTATCTATTAAGGTGTGTGTGTGTGTGTGTGTGTGTGTGAGTGAAGAGAGCTGCTCTTGTTCAGAAGGCTCAGAGTTGTGTGAAAGGACCCTGTTGAGGAAGCGGGGTGTTACAGTTAACACAATAAGGACCGCCTACAGCGTGTGATTTGGGTTTATATGCAAATATTCAAAGGAGTGTATTATTATGAGGTTTGTCTTTGCTTCCGTTTGTCTTTGTTTGTTTGTTTGTTTTGTATTACAATGAACAACTACTCCCTCAAGTTAACAGGAGGTTAGTATTCTGGTACCCGGCTAAAGCTCATTCATAATGTCAGATTTAATTAATGGCTTCACTCACCCAGTGAAGAAGCTTCCTCTATTCTCGCTCCACTTTTCTCGGTTTCGGCTCTTCCTTCCCTGGAAACAACACAACAGTTGTACCTGTTAGCCATACTGTGCGTACCCCCCCCCCCCCCCCCCCGTCCCCGTCACGCATTGTTCGCAAGCAAAACAGGAAGTTTTTTGCCTGTTAATTGGTTGGATTCCAGCTGTGTGCGGGAGCGTGCTGAGTGCTGGCTGGCCGTGTGGCAGCACAAGAGAATGACAGAGCGGGAAGAGGAAGAATGCAGGCCGACCACTCTCCACTCTGTCAGCTCCTTGTGCTGTGATATCAGCGCATCAGCCACGGCCCGAGAGTGTGTGTGAGTAGGTGTGTGTGTGTGTGTGTGTGTGTGTGGAGCGTTGACTTAAGCAAACACAAGACTGCTTCTTTGAGCCCCTATGTGTTGTACTGTGTGTGTGTGTGTAGCACAGTTTCTGGTGTGATCTGCAAGATTAATTGAGTTTCACTGTCATTTCCGACAAAGACTAACATTTGCTAATATTTCAAAGCAGGTATAACATTTTTACTTCTCTGATTTCCTTTGCCTGTGCTTAACCTCAACTGTTTTGATTAAGTGTGTGTGTTTGTGTGCGTTTAAGACAAAGACGGGCCCTCAGTTCTCCAATAAAAGCCAACAGCAGCTTTAATTGTATGTGATGTCAGCGGGCAAGGCCCAAATTGACCACACTGTCTGTGTGTTTTTAATTGATTAGCGTCTCATTAACCGTGACCCGAGTGGTTTGTGCGTGCGCCCGTTTGTTTGTTGCTTTGAATGAATACAGTATTAACTAGTATTGAACGTTATTTTTGAGCGCGGTTATTGGATCACGCTTGCGTGTCGGTTTTTGGGAAACTCAAAGTGACCACTTGATAGCTGTTTTATTAGCGGGAGACGTTTCGCCAAGAGCAGCTCCCCACACTTCTTTTACAATGTTCATAAAGTTGATTGAAGGCACGGTCATTAAACAGTTTCTGAGATAATTATGCACATATAGCATCTCTATTCATACTAGCGACGCTAGACTCACTCTTCCAGTTATGTTACCAAGCCATACCTCATATGCCTAAGCTCTGAGTCAAACAAAAGAAAAAACAGCGTGACGAACAAACCACTTGTTCTACATGATTGTGTAACACCTGAAACATCACCTCACGCTACATATACCATCTCTGAGTCACCGTGCAGCTCGCGGTGCTTACGTCTGAGAATAATGTGCCGCGGCTCGGTGTGGCCCGCTGACCTACTGCGAGGCCTTCGCTGCTCTCTGCATCCGTGTGTTTATTTGTCTGTGGGAGTTTCGCTTTGCCGCAAAGAGGCTTCTGTGCATGCTTTGTTTTGTGTGTGTGTGTGTGTGTGTGCCCAGTTTTGGATTGTTCGCATACATTTCACTGGTAAACACAAACGATGCACGCTTGTCAGGGGTTACTGCCGATCTTCTGTGAGTAACTACTGTTTTGAGGACTCTGGTGCGCTGAACCCTCTCGTGCGCGGTCAGTCTCCCGAGGGTCACTGTGTCTCCCTCTCAGACAATCCCTTGACTGCACTGTAAATATTTAGCTCACAGAGTGGAACTCGCCACTCAAAATAGATGCAAATCATCTTCGCCACTAAGCTTCGTGAGTGACCGTAAAAGACAAAACTGCCGACAACAATATTCCCGTCTTGGTAGGCCGCCTTCTCCACTTTCCATCTTTCCACGAGACACTTTAATTTGTATAGACTGCACACTGCCAAATCATTGGTAGTACCTCTTATTTTCTCACTTTTCACCATTATTTGTTTACTTGTATATGTATTCTCTTTTAAAGGAGCTGTTTTTGTCATTCCCTTACTTTTCTCTTCACTGTAATTTTCTTTCTTCCTCTGTGTTCATCTGTTAAACATAAAAATCGCCTCACCCTTCTCCTCCTCCGTTTCTCTTTTTCTCTCTGTGTCACTCCCTTTCTCTCCCCCCCCCCCATCTAATCTGGTCTCCATGTTTGAACCACTTTGTAGTGGCATCATCTACAACTGTCAGCAATTTGTACAAATTACAGCTCAAAGCTTCAGTCCAAACCCTAAACCTGCAGATGACGGTTGGGATAAACAGAGAAACGCTTCCTGTTCAGCTGTAGGTGTGTTGCCTTGCTTGATATTTAACGTGCTTCTCGTATGCTGAATTTGTACACCAGTGACAAGCTGTGACACGAGGCACCATTGCTGTTGATTTCAGTGTTGAGTGATTGAGATTTGGTGCTGATGCACACAGTGGCATTCGGATGAACACATTTGCACGTACACGTGCACAGATTTCTCTCGCGCGCGCTGCCTCTTGCTCTCTCAAGGTGCGGACAGCAGCAGATAACAACACTATTTGTGTCGCTGGCTGCGACGGAAATAGACATGAAGCAAAAGGGGACGAGAGAACTCCCAACGTCGACTGATGTAATGCGAGAAAGCGGCTCCGCGCGTACGTGCCAGCTTGTATGTACGATGTGCCTACATGAGAGTGTGTGTGAATGTCACCACTCTGTGATGAACGAGGTCTCAGACAGTCCGTGACCTGAGGGCGAGTAGACACACACTGACCCGCAGGTACACACCTCGCATATTTACTCTGCCGTCTTATCATTCGATCCATATTCAGTAAAACATTAATGTTAATCTCGGCGGTTCAATATTTGACCTTCCTCTCAAACTGTCTTTCCCACTTCTGGTTTGGGCCAAACAGTGCGTGCGTGCGTGCGTGCGTGCGTGCGTGCGTGCGTGCGTGCGTGCGTGCGTGCGTGTGCGCGCCCCCTTGCTTTGCTCTTGCCCAGCAAGATCTGGTTCAAGGCTCATTTCCTAATTACAGTGCTGGCCAGAGGTAATTACAACCTAAGATTAAGAGCTGTTTCTCTTTTTTTTTTATGGGCCCATTGAAATGCAGCAATTTGTGGTGGCTTTCTGGGATGATCATCCTCCCTCTCATCCTCTCTCTCTCTCTCTCCCTCAATACTTCACTGCTGTTGGTTTAGGAGTTTGGGGGATTTTTCTGGGCTTTTTGCAGATTTTCCAACAAGAGTGAAATTGGTTTTAAAAAATAGCATTTAATGTAAAGTTTGAGCGAGTAGTTTCATCTGCTTTAGGAGATAGATCTGACGACAGTGATCGTGTGTGTGTGTGTGTGTGTGTCTCTGGATCCGTGGACACGGAGGACAGCAGTTATTTGAGGTTTGCGCTCAAGATGGGGCACTCCAAAGCCCTCCGATCCCTTCGCATGTGTGTGTGTGTATATTTACGCAAGGTTTTGAAGTGGTTCTTCTGAATGCATCATTTGGCTGCATTGGCAAGCTCTTCTTCAATTTAGCTTGGCAGGCGTACAGGCTGGGGTTTGCCTCCGCATACCGCTGGGTCAGCATTGATGTGTGAGGCGGAGGCCATTTGAAGCCGGGGGTTTTATTTAAGACGCCTCTTTGAGAGAGCGGCTCTTGGTAGGGAATGCCCCCCCCCCCCCAGCACCTGACGAAGGGCACGCCAAAGCCTTTAATTCTGACGGAGGAACATCTCTCTCTCTCTCTCTCTCTCTCTCTCTCTCTCTCTCTCTCTCTCTCTCTCTCTCTCTCTCTCTCTCTCTCTCTCTCTCTCTCTCTCTCCACAGACTCCTTGCTAATTGTGAGATGAGCCCTCACTGTTACATGGCCTTGAGAAAAACAAACACACACCCACATATTCCAACTTTCTGCTCTGTCGACTTCCCTCTCTCTGCCTGCTGTGTGAGTGGCCCACTCTGGTCCTCCTCTACCTCCACCTCCCCATATCCCTCCTCTCCTCCCTTCCCGAGGACTCCTCGCCTCAGCACCTGACTTTTAACCCTCTAATCCCTCTGATGCAGAGGGTAAGATGCTTCAGGCACTGCCCCTAATTGGCGTAAAACGGAGCTCCGGCGATGTGAGGCACCATGTGAAAAGTCCTCTGCTCTCAGCCGGTTTGGAGATAAGACGACGAGTGGCAAAAAGATTTACAGGCGTCGCGGGCTCTCCTGTGAGTCATGTCTCAACACATGAAGAAAAACAACTGTCATTCATCGTCGGCGGAAGATTTAGACATCGGTGCTCTTTTCACCCGCGCTCTTTGGCACAGATAATGAAATGTCAGCTGTGATTTTGTAAAAAAAAAAGAAAAAAGGAGAATAAAATAACAGAAAGTACAGACTGACACAATGGTGGTAACCGGATCCCGGAGGACAAGTTTTTGTTTCGACATCACTGTCACAGCGGTGTGACAGCAGGCCTGTGCTTAATTGCTTAAATTGGGTTTTAAGACAGAGGGCTATACTTCGCCTTAGTCATGCTTCCTCTCCACAGACGGACATTTAAAGACATGAAAGGTCGGGATAATCCACCCAGTGTGCATATGTGTCTCTCTTAACGCTCACACCAGCACACACAGTTGCACACTTAATCGCCAAAGTGAAATATTGATGGCAAGCTGTGTCTTTAATTTTACATCACAGGTAAACTTTACCCCACCTCATTTATTCCTTCTCCCTGTGTCTCTCCTCATATAGCGACGTAATGTATCCCCTCAGTGTCACAGTGACAACAAGCGATCGTTCAAACACAACGGTCTGCAGTGAGCTTCACACCAGTAAATAACAACCGCTGTAACTGTTACAATCTGTGCATCGTCGTGTAGCCGGAACGTCCTCCACATTAGCGACGGATAATTGGCCTCCTGTGGCTGCTCTGCTGTGTCTGGTAGCCTAATATAAACCAATTACCACTGTTATATACTGTCAATGACACAGTAGCTTCTGCTATAGCATAATGACAGCCTGTGAGGAAACAAGCGGTACACCGGTGTAGGGGTTAATAGCGGGGGTTGTTGGAGTAGTTTGCCCCCAGGAAAGATTAGGCAATTTTCCATGCCTGTTTGTGGGGGGCTGTGTAAAAGATGGTAATCGGACTAAGAGCTGGAGGGATCGCGGTCAGAAGACTGCGCTTACATTAATTTAGCATCTCAGACAAAGGATGTGTGGATTACTGATTCCCAGTTTGGTTTTAGGGCTTCTGGTTGGTTCTGGTTTTTCATCAAATATAATAATATATTTTAAGAATCATTAAATTGTTATTTTATGCAGTGTTACAGTGAGATTACCTCTTTAAAGGAGGACTGGTTTGATCACGTTTCTGTTGTTGTCGCCCAGGCCACAGAGTAAAAACACTTCCACGATTGTTGCTGAAAACTAAGAATATAAGGGTCCCTCTTTAAAGACCCGCTCTCAGAGAATCACAGAATACATTGGCATAACATTTGGAAAGATGAGATGGTATTTATCCGGAGAAAACAGATGCACTTGCGGTTCTTTGTAGCTCCAAATGTGTTGTGTCATGTCACTTCATTGGATGTTAGCTTATTTAGTGGAGTGGCGGGTCACTCTGAGATTTAATCTTTCAGGAATTTGACCTCATCCGCTCATTGCTCTGCTGCACACATGCTGAAGGAAAGTGATGTATCTCTAATTTCTAGTGTTTCATTCTGTCCACTGCTCCGCCTTCAGCTAAAAACCAAGTGGTGCATGTTTTATTTATTCTAATTAAATCATGGATCCGTCTATATACCAGTAGCAGCTGTTTATATATCTCGTTTATATTGTAGGGTGGCACCAATTATGCGTATCACTGACACTTGGCCACCACACACTTGCATTATCTGACCCGTGCGTATCGAAACCATTCCAACACTTGTGTCCTATTGAACTCTCTTGTTATGGGACGGTCCCCAGTGTGGGTCCAAAAACAGCTTTTCCCCTGCGGTGAACGAGGCTCGGTGCGGTCTAGACGCTCGGCTCGGCCCCTGCATGCTGCACGGCGTCCTGCGGTCCCACACCAGCCCGCCTCGTTACCGCCCCGATTGCTCCTTTTGCTCCGCGCGCACGCTCGCGTTCCCAAATACAGTTTTATTGTCACATTACCCACATCGCCAATAAAACCCTGTTACATTCAATAAGACACTGGAGCGGTCATGTTGATTTGTAACTCCTTACAACAAAGAACTATAGGTTGTTGTTTTCGTTTTTACAGGGATGCTATGTGTCTATTGAAGAGAAAAAAAACACTGTACGTTACAAGCATTTGTTATACTAGTATTACCTTACTGTTGAGCAGAACAGAAACACGGTGAGTCTCGGAATTAAGACAGAGTTTCTGTAAAGGGAGTTGTCGCACGGGACACACAAACGCAACTTAAATGAACACCGATCAGCGGTGGCTTATATTTATGGGACATACACTTTGAGAAATAGTTTGGATTTTACACTGTTGGCGCAGTTAATCTATTAAGATTTTTTTTTTTTTTAAGTTGATCATACTCCACCGTATTGCATTCGTCAACGTAACCCTGTTAACGCGTCTTTACGCACGTCTTGGTCCTGTCCCAAGCGTCAGAGCTCAAACATACTACATGTCGATCCTTAATGTATCAGCCAAAGTAGGAAACCTCTTACCCTGAACTTCGAAGAAGTAAAGTTGTGAGCGCAGTCGCACCCGTGTCTTTATCCAAGCGGAGCAGTTCGCCGATATAACTCCCAAGACCTTGTAGTGTTCCGTGTGCGCGCGCTCTCAATAAAAAAAAGTTTCTCTGAACGTATCGAACTTGTAACGACCGGTCTTCATCAAATCCTTGGAGAGATCCACCGACCTCCACGTCAAGGAATGCGCTCAAGTGCTGCCTCCCTGGACAAAACAAAGCGCTTTATTGGTGTGCAGAGGAGAGTTTGGGAGGGATGGGAGGGGCGGGGCGAGGCGCGCGGCAGCAGAGCGCACTCCTGCACAGACCCGAGAGCAGCGAGCAGCTCACCTTGCAGCTCGTGTGCTAAGGACAGACATTCCAGCCTCCTTTCAGTTGGCTATATCGTTATGCCTCCCTGCACGACCTGTTTCAAGCAAAATACATCAGTGGCTCGTTTTATTATTTACTGAAAGGTTGATTACGACCCACTTGAATGACTATTAACTTTAATAACTACCCTGCTTTGCTTTCTTAAATGTGAATTTTAATTACCGCCTCTGCAGGAAAAGTAAGGGAGGTGAGAGGCTTCAGTATTATGCGACAGTCTGAAAGGGCAAATCAAGCACAACATCCCTTTAAACTAGAATACATAATAAACATTAGTTGTTAAGTGATATATCAATTTATGAATCTTATCTGTCCATTGACATATGAGGTATACTGACCATTGCCTCCGCCGTGTATACGCAGTGTACATTGGCACATATGGTCGCTTCATTCACAGAGAAAGCTAGTGAATACTTCCTAACGCCAGTGACAAACTACCCGTCGGCAGCTGGCAGCCTATTTCAATGTCAGCCTGTCACAACAAGGTGCAGTAAGGTGATAGCTCTCAGGAAACGTGTCACCTCCGACGTGTACTTTTAGCCACATGTCACAGAATTAACCGGAAACCTGAGGCCTCTTGTGTACAGCGCTTTATATACTGGCGTAAGTCTGACCCACACGTTTGTGCAGAGCTTCTGTTTTCTCCACATGTTGACAAGAAATTGTTAAAAAATAATTGGAACCAGGGCAACATTCTCCTTGTGGTGATGTCACTCACCCATGTGATGAAGCCGTAGAGACTCCAGGAAGAAATATTCAACGAACAGGCCCCCAGACTGGCGTACGTGTCTCCTGAATCCGCCCTCAGTATCCTCTGGACAAGGAACACTTTTGACTTCCACTTGTTGAGACATGATTCTATGTATTTTGGACCGTTTACTTTTTGATAGCGGTCTCCACAAAGTCTCGTGACTTTCTCCTGCCCCCTCTACTCCTACTGTAGGAGTTATTACATGTAACACACACACACACACACACACACATGCACATGCACTGTGCCATCTGCAAGGCATTACAGTAAATTGCAGGAATAGAGAAATGATTTCACGCACGTCCCGCAGGGTCCAGATGTGGCTCCTCAGTCGTAGCCACAACTTAGTTTTACGTGTTCTGGAGAAATAAAGAAGGGAGTAAATCTTACCCTGTTGCACTTAATCACGCGGGCTCACAAAATCAGAGCTCGTTCTCTGTCCAGCTCTGTTTCTCCCCCCCCCCCCCCATACACATAAACCTCCATGTCAACAACACCAGAGCGGAGGTCTTCCAGGCAACACTGGGGGTGAGTCATTTATCTCAGTGTGTTGGATGGTGAGCTCAGGTACTCAAGGACTCGCCTTCAAACTGGCAACTGGCTGTTTTTTATTTTTTTTATTTTCTGCAGAATCTCAAATTCAGAGTCGGCATGATCTGAATGCTGCCACAACTGGCATTAGAATAACTAAATAGATGAGTAAGTCCAGTGTTAAACACAGTGCTGCAATGCCAACATGCATATTGAAGTAATGGCAGAGTTAACTCTGAAATTTTACTTAATGATATGTGGTTCGATATTTCTTAAATATGGGTTAATATTTAATATTTTATCGAATTTTGATCTCCACCCCGTCATAATATATTTTACAAAACTGGACATCAATTGATTCAATACATGGTTGACTAGCCACCGCCAGAAGCCTGAACTTCTCTGATTATTTTCCTTTTTACTCATTAAATGAATTAGAGTATTTAGTTCGGTCATATTTCTGTAATTCTTACCCCCTGCTGTAATTGTTTAAATGCTATCACAAAGCCCTCTCCATACTTCAAGGATATAATCATTGTGGGGAGATATTACATTTTTGGATTATTTGTTAATTGAATTTAATATTTAATGATATTTATCAGAATCATGCCTCAAAACCCACAATGCTTTCTGTGTACTGTAATTATAGAATATAATCTCCCCCTCAACCCTGACAATGTTTCTACATTTCAGCTCACAATTTATTTTAACATTCAGTTTATAATATTTGAGAATGAGTTATTTCCTGACCCACTTCGAGTAGATTCTCAGCAGCATATATTAAATATGAAAACAACCAGATGTGGTGAAAACAACAGAAATCATCTCGTCATGTTTGAAGTCCACCACCTTTGTTCTGCAGTTAAATGACCAGAACGGGAAAGTCTGTGTAGTCTGTTCCACATATTTGTACATGACAGGACGCTCGGTCAGTGGTGTAAATCATAGTCTGGTGGCTGTAACGGCACCACTGAATGCTCCGTCAGCACGTTGGGCTCCGTCACGCTGCCCAGGGGAACCAGTAAAACGCTGGTCTGCCGCTGAGCCAACCGCAGCCCGCTAACGGTTTAAAAGCTCGGGGCACCACACAGCATCACGCTGGTTATATTTGGGAGGTGACAGGGATTTCTTCTTCTTGTCAGATTTAGTCATTTTTACCAATAATACCCTTTCCACACTCTACCCACTGAACTTATACTCACATTTTCTCTTGCTCTTCAGATTTTATTGCGTTCACTCATCTGTAAATTTGTTATATGTGTGTGTGCGCAAACTCAACGCTGAAGTGTTTCGTCAACCAGCAGACTTTCATCACTTTCTCTTTCCTTACCCCAGTTCGGCCTTTTTTGTTTTTGACTGCCTCACTTTTTTCCCCCCCAACATTTGCTTCATCACTTCTCACTTCATGACTTCATTTTCTTGTAACTTTTACACTGTTGCTCAACTTCATTTCAAATTCATTCTTTAGGATCTTATCTGACACGTGATTTACTGTTTGGAATTGTACTTTTGTCAGGGACGCTTCAAAAGAGAAGTCAAAGATGCAGAAGTAGGGCCACCGCCGATTCAAAATGACTGTGAAGATCGGATCATATTCTAACTCCACGCGGAGATAGAAACACTTGTATTTGCGATTGATGGATTAGTTTTATCTCTCAGTGCGCACCGGGACAAAGAGCTTATCAGAAAGGCTTAACTGACTAATCTGTCTTTGTCCTCGTGTCCTTGCTGTTTCTGTTTTTTACAGTTTGGTATGCTTTTTCTTACATTTTTAAGTGGTAGAATATTGTTTCTATTAGTTTACTTTGTTCGAAAAAAATAAGTAATCCTAAGCAAAGTGGCTTTTTATATTCTTATGTCACCAATTATATTTTTGTCTCACATCTGAGTCAGAGGGTTTTCATTTTACTGTAGACCAACATGAAAACACAACTTCATACTCCACAGTCATACCTTCCTTATTCTTGTCTGCATATCCATTCAGAAACATGAAGCACGCGTCTTGGTTCGAGGTGTTTGTCTTTAGTTGTTCACATCATGCCTGTGGGCTTTTACTTTTTGGAAAAGTAGGAAACAAACAAGGAAAGTGTCGCTGCAGGAGAAGATAGGGAGACGGTCATCGGGAACAAGTTTAGGAGAGTAGTTCACCACAAAATGACTCATTCCCTCATTCCCTCACTTCCCACATTGTCAGTTGAAACAACAATTTGAGAGATTGAAGATGGTGGGATGATCTTTCTACAGCTCCACAAATGGATGTCTCCCTCTATTTTGTTGCCAAACAAGGCCACTTTTTTATCCAACATATTCGTCACAATGTGCTAATGTTTCCTCAGTAACAAAGCTTTAGTCCTCGAAGAAGACGAAGAAGTTGCTGTTGTGGGATGCAAAATTATTGTTTTACCAACAACTTTTTGTTGCTGCTTCTATAAACACAGAACAAGGCTGAGCTGTACGTTTGTGGGCGAAACAGCTTCATGTTTGGTGGTCCTATAAAGTCTTGGTGGGTAGATAATGATGGCATTTTAGTTGTGTAGTGGGCTGTTCCTTTGACATTACTTACGTGTTCGAGGAAGGTTCAGAGTTAGTCATGTTTCAGCACAATTAGTGAGCACAAAGACGAGGGGAGCGGTTTTGGGAATGATGCGCTGCGTTCCCATTAGGAAAGCCTGGGAATGATCGTCCTGGGTTATTTTGTGATGGAGCCCCAGCTCATTATTCTCTCTCTCTCTCTCTCTCTCTCTCTCTCTCTCTCTCTCTCTCTCTCTCTCTCTCTCTCTCTCTCTCTCTCTCTCTCTCTCTCTCTCTCTCTCTCTGTGCTTTAGAGGCTGAGGTGTGAGTGTGCTCTTTGTTAGTGTTTAGTATATCTGCATATGTATTGGCATCTGCGTTCCTCTGTCCAAAACGACACGTCTTCCCGTCACACGTAAATGCGCTCTGACGGCAGTATGTGTGGGCTGCCGTGACGGCCGGTCCCTGGCTGCCTTTCTTCCCACAGTGCCTCAGCGCACCGGTAGGGAGGAAACAACATCCGTGGGAAGGAGTGCCACGCAGAGGAGGAGAAACCTGGGAAGGGAGAGGGAGAAGCTAGGAACATCCATGGTTAATTAGCTGCTGCTATGGGAACCAGGAACACGGCCAACGGAGAGGGGAATGATGAGTGTACTCAAAGCAGAAGTTGTCACTGTTTGTGTGAGAACAAACACGTAATGCTATAATCAAATGCACCCAATCAGATAAAAGCGAAATGTTGACTCTTCCCACCTATCGTCTCTTGCCAGCTTCATAAGTCAATCTGTTCCCCATAAAGCTGTCTTCTGTGGACGAACCTTTTGTGTATAACACTATAAAAAGAAGTGCACTTTTTATTATCCTGTTTACATACTGTGTAGTTCATCTTTGGTTAATTGGAAACCAAAGTGGCTCACGGGGGGGAGGGGAGGGGAGGGGGGGGGGGGGGGGGGATATGTGTCCCAAACTGAAGTTCAGTTTTAAGGTGAAGAGGCCAGAGGGGTGCTCACCCCAAAAGCATCATTTTGCCCTTTCTCACCATTTGTCAGTTGGAGGGAGTGTTAGACAGGCTGTGTTAACAAACCCGTGCTTTGGTAAACACAGACGGGATATCATAATATGAAAAAGTCCGGCTCCTGTTTGTCGCTTCTTAATAGTTTTGTTTTTGTGCTTTTCAGTGTAATTGTGATCCTTTTTTGTCATTTCCTCATGGCCCTGTCATGGCATTTGGGCCTCATTGGAGCAAGCTGCGAGCTTCATTTAAACCATTTATCTCCGTGAACAACACGAAGAGGCCCTCAAACACAAAGACCTCAAAAGAAATATGTTCCCGAAACTTTTAATGATCGCAGGAGCTTGTTTGTTTCACGCAGAGGAGGGCGAGACAGAAAGCACACACACACACACACACACACACACACACACACACGCACACACACACAGAGAGACCTAGAGAGGTCGGACCACAGTTCACTTTGAGGTTTACTAGTCTGTTGACTCTGTGCTCGCTGGCACTTCTCATTAACAAGGAGAGACACAGATCGCACAGCTGGGTCGTGCATGCCTCAGAGCTGGACAAGCCATTAGTGCACATCCTTTTTATCGTTGAAAGGATGAAGAAACCCACCATGAACCAACTTCCATTACCGAGCTCATTGAGAACATGTTTCCCTCAGCGACTGTGCGATTTTGCAATTTAGCCGTCAAAAGTCTTCTAAACTAGACACACATGTGGCTGCTGCGTCAGCTGTGGCGTGATGGAGCAGTTTAGAGAGGGATTCCTGCTTGTCGCTGGGGCTCTGATAAGAGTGACGATGGAAGAGGAGAGAGTGCAGCGATGCCTAAAGGAGAAGGGGTGAGATCCAGAGGGAAGAGGTCGGCTAGAGGGAGCGCGTGGGTGACCTCCCATCCCCCGGTTACGGAGGGGGGGTCATCCAGAAGTGGCATTTTCCCATGACCGTCTTTTTTTTTTGTTGTTGTTCTCTGTGCTCAACTTAAATCTGACAGCAAGGCTTTCATGAAAAAGCAACATAACAAAATATAAAAACGTTTTGCCTGTCCTCTCTATTCAGACTCCACCCTCTTTTCTTCATCCCTCCTCCCAATCTCCTCTTCATTTCCTCCTTTCCTATAGCTTCCCTGTTGTGCCTCCTCCCTCCTACCTTTCACTCTTCTTCTCACCCTGCACTCCGGTATATCAGGTATTGAGTAACAGCAGCATGCCTGTGGTTTAATGCGGGAAGTAACTGCAGCTTAGCTACAGTATGTTTGCTATGACAGCACTGCTGTAATAGCGCTGTGACCGAAACTCTATCAGAGGAATGAGAGCAACTATGTGTCACGGGTCACGTCGGGTCGGACGGGTCATTTACATGTTGTGGTGAAAGAGGTCAAGACGTGCGTCTGTGTCGGCTGTGTGTAATATCTGCCAACACAAAAGTTTTAGTGAACTTTACTTTACTCAAAATTATATTCTTTGCATATATTTGTAATTATTATAGAGGTCATGCAGTTGCACTTTGTTTCGGAGTGCAGATGCCGCCTTTTCTCTAAAATGTAGATCCATATCTCTGAAGCAAGATAAAGAGTCCAACCGCTCTGACTCACCGTCTGTCAGATCCTATTCAGCGCTCTGGCAGACAGAAAGGTTGGCTAGTCACGTGATGTGGTATGAGCGCACCGTCCTGTGTAGAGGAAGATCATTCTAAAAAAAATCACTGGGAAATATTTAAAACTCAGTCAGACTGCATGCAAGTCCTTATTTCACATAAACACACAGTCCCACTACTGGTGTAGCCCCCTCCAGTCACATGCACACACACTATTACAGGTATTTATCTTTAACCTTGTTTATTTCTTTCATTTTTTTTTATCCCACCACCGCCCATCATGCAAACTGTGTGGTCTTGATGCTTTGTTTCCAAACTGTTGTGGCGCCATTCCTATTGCACTTATGCATTTTTGGTTTTTATACCTTCTCATTCTGCCTCTCTTTGATGACGATACCATGCCTCCTTTTTAAAAGCGCTTTTTGGCTTTTTGGCCAGACGATCATTGAGTAGTTTGGCGCTGACCTGCCTGGTTAAATATAGGAGGTTAAATAAAAACAAACACACAGATAACAAGCCTTCTTCAGAGCTGTGACACACAGCGCTGATGGATGGAAAAGATGGATGTGGAGGCCGTGACGTGGAGGAGAGGTCAAATAGAAGTTGGTTCAATGAAAAGAAAGAGCGTCTTGTTTCTATTGTCGGCTGTTTTAGAACTGTTATTTTTTCTTCTTCTTTCATCTCATGACCGTCCAGCCTCCTTTTTGTCTTTGTGAGGCTAAAGCCCATCTGAGCGTAATTCACTGCAACATGAGCGCCACTTAGCTTTATCCTCCAGAGGAAATACGCATCTGCTGCGTTAACAAATTGCCGAAAGCGGCCCCCCGTCATGCAGCGGTGGAAGGGCTCGGGCCGAGGCTGGATGTGGGCTTGCAAACATTTAGTCAGAGATGGTGGATCGCATCATCACTGCATCTCCCTTTTGTCAAACGCACAGTTCTGTGTTCTGACCACAACCCCTTCTATTCACAATGAGAGGTTTATACACTTGAAGTGTTTGAGGTATGTTTGCATGGTATGACTGGAACACTACACTGTGGATCAGCTATGGATACTCTGTGTGGGTGGTCAGAAAATCTCTACCTTTCTCTTTTCTGCCTAGATGTACCTTGATAAAGCTCAACGCATTCTCATAAGGACACTCACACACGTATGAGGAAACAGCTGTTATGATTTACTGCACGAATGTGATAGTGATCTTATCTCTCACTACTCTCTGTCTCGCTCAGTTTATCTCTTTCGTTGCTCCCTCCCTAAGCCTTTCGCCGTCTCCGATACAGTAAATCTGCTCTGTTCTGTGAGCTTTTTATTGGTTTTCACTGAACAAATCCCTTCTTCGGTCATTAAAGCAGATGATTTAGTGAGGGTGTGTTGGACCCCCTGACAGTAAAACACAGGCTCTCGTGCTCAGGCGGTCCGCCTGGGACAGAGTGGAAAGGTGAGGCCGAGGTCTGGGGCCTCAGGCGGGCTGAGGGGACGATGCTGAAATCATTTTTAAGGCTGTTGAACCTCAGAAAAATTATGATTTTAAATTTTTTAGTCGCAGCTGACGAGGTGTGTGTTTGTGTGCATGTGTGTGTGTGTGTGTGTGTGTGTGTCACAGAGAGATGAGTCAGATCACGTGGCTCCAGAGACCCGCCGGCTGGGAGACAGCGGGACTGATAAACTCTGTTAACTGACTGATAAAGCAGAACTGGAAGACACCACGGAGCCAAAACATGCGCGGATGACGATCGGTGAAAGGCGCTCTGTTGAATGCCTCAGGAATGTTTTTGTAGCTCTAGTCGAGCTGAAGACGTTGTTTTAGGGTTTATATTTCTCTCTTTATTTTTCTCGTCCCCTCTCTCGAGAGAGAGAGTCGACCACTCTCACTCATTTGCACACACACGTACTCTGGCTTTTTAGGGAAAAACAAATATTAAACAGTTATGTTTTGTGTCCGTAATTCACTGGGATTTATGGTTCTAGCATTTGCAATAACTCTGCCTCGGCGGTCCGTGAAGGACTCATACAGTCATACAGGCATTAGGGCAGTATACGGTCTGAAAATGGTTTGGATCGTCCAATGTGAGCTTTGGAACCAAGTCAAGCTCTACCAGCGTTTGAGGGAACGTTGGCTGAAGGTTTGAGCAACAAAATATTCATCAATAAACGAAGAGATCATGTGATATCGGCGTGTTGTGGCGTACTCCAAACCGTCGGCCGGCGGCGATGCTGCTGTTGCAGCCGAGTGTCGATCCGAGAGCGACCGCGGTCTGCTGGTGGGGATTTGTACGGGGCAGTAAGTCATTCATCGAGCCTGTTACTGCTGGCTTTAAGAAGCAGACTTTATTGAGTGCGTGCATGGCAGATCGGCAACAGTTTGCACTTGCGGCTTTTCCACGGTAGGAAAAATAGACGAGAGTGCACCTAAGACTGACATCGCTCCCTAAAAACAAACCCAAGCCGTGTGGAGTGACTGACCCAGTGGAGCCAAGTCAAAGCTGAACTTATGATCATTACTTTTGAGTTAAACCTCTGGCATGCAGAATGATTACTGTGCAATGCATTATGTCTACGCCTGATTCACAGCCTGACATTTCTATTTTGTGGTTTATTCACTGAATAAGTGGATTTATACTGAGGTATCTTTAGGTCAGATACTGGTACAGATTGTGTGCAATCTAAATGTTCAATAAACTCTATATCTGCATCAAAGAAAGTAGTTTTATTTATTCATCATTGGTTTGATTTTATGTTCAGATTTATTATTGGGATTTCCCACCTTGGCTTCATGTTATTTTGTTAAAAAAAAAACATGTATCCCTGTTTTTCCATTAGTATTGGCTTGTATTTTAACGAGAGAAGGTAATGAGACTGCTCATGAAACACTTAACCTGAAGAGACAGATATTTGTTAATGAAAGGGGATAACTGAACGGAAAAGTCGAGCATGATTTTCTCTATTTTAACTTGCAAACTAAGCAGATTTGTACTCGAGACGAAAGTCACGCAAAGAGAATGATGTTTTTGGCAACTCTATATTTCCAAAAGCATATTTCTTCAGACAATTTGTGAGCTGTCAAAGTAGAGAAGCCTCCAGACTTCAGGGATTGTTTCATTGTTATTTTTTCATAATTTATTTGTGCGTCACCGGCAAAGAATTTGCCGATCAAAGAACATCTGTGAAGTACTAATAATGGTGGATAATCCATCAACTGCTAGTTGAGAGTGCAGAACAGGTTGCTCTCTTCTCACTTCCTCTGAAACATGTGTACCTCTGTCTGTTTTCGGCATTTGAAATGCAACTGTGACGGGAACCGGACTTTCCTCCGCCGAGAGGGCCGTTGTAGTCGTGACCCTCACCTCTCCTCTTTCTGCCGTCTGTGCCAAACGCTTCCGCTCTCTTCTCTCCTCTGAGGCCGTCGCGGCTGCTGATCGGTTCCCAGGCCCACGCCGACAGGTCGTTTAATGGTCATCTAGTCGGGGCCCTTGATGCTGGACCCCGGGGGTTAACGCGGAACGCATCTCTTCCTGGGCTCCGTCAGCAAGCAGCCACCAGCACTTCAGAGACGCACCTCGTACATTACAGATGTAAACAACAACTTCAACACATGCCGATATACAGTACACATGCTGTTTATTGTCACCTTAAAGCTCTCTTTAAGGTGGGAAAGATTTCACACAAGTTTTCTCACACCTTTCCTCCCATTCAGTTTGTATACCGTGACGGCCTCATGCCCACCCACATCCTACAACACCCCCACCCCCACCCATGTCGGCCCTTCGGCCCTCCCAGTCCACAGAGCAGCGCTGAGGTCTCTTGCCACTTTATGACCTGTCGGCTTTATTATAGCTCAGCCAGTCTGGACCAGTTTACCACGCCGAGTGTTTGCGAGTGTGTGTAGACATTTAGTGTCATTTTAAAGATTAGCTTCTAATGTCTCTCTTAATTACCTGGGATAAGTAAAACTGTGTGTGTTAAATAGGTCTGTGTAATCATCTGTTCCACCAGTTAGAGCCCTGTGTTTTCTCCCTCTGGGTCTCCTTTTGTAATAAAAAACAATTAGGTTATCAATTCATCATGTCGACATTATCCAAAACATACTGTGGTCAGACAGCACTGTGCGTTACGTTGTCTTGAGATGTCTCTAAGCGTCTACTATGAGGGGTTGTTTTTCTACACATGCTTGAGATTTTTGCAAAGATCTGATGTGTGACTGAGGCAGCAGGACTGTCGCGGTGTGGGCTCGTTGTTTCCACCTGCAAAGAGGGATTAACCGAGAGATGCTCAGCGCCGATTGGGGCTGCTTGTGTCAGTGTGAAGATGAAGCTGTACTGACAGGCTGGCATGGTAATGAAGTGTTATTCTGCTTCTTGTGGACAGGAGGGAAATAAGTGCCGAAGCTGTTGCATTTTGGCAACTTTGCATGTGGTCGTATGTGGGAGTGGGAGTGTGTGGGGGGCCGTCAGAGGGGTCACTGCAGACCTGTTGACACGGGACTCAGTGAGTTTAATTAAATCCTGAGCATGCGTGCATGTGTGCCACTACATGTACTTGCGTGTGTGTGTGTGTTGGTTGTCAGGGGCCAGAAGACGGGGCCCGGTGAAGCGAGGAGAGAGAGGGCAGAGCAGCCGCTTGGCAGCCTATCTGAGAGCCTCGTCACTGGTGCTCAGAGGGGCCACAGCTGGCCCCTCCACCAACAATCCTGGCTTTTCTTTCCTTCTCAGGAACGCAGCGCGTCAACTCTAATTCCCTTCTAATGAACTGGCTACTGAAGGTAGCTCGGCAGGCAGACCCAGCATATTTATTAAACACACGCACACACACACGCTGGCAGCAAAACACACAGGCTCAAACACAGCGGAGAAAGAATGTTGCACTTAAGTACATTTCACATCTCTGCATTGTGACTGTGCAGCTGGACTTAAATTCCTGCTGAGGATCCTCGAAGCTCATCGTGACTTAGAAGCTGCATTCAGTGCCACAACAACCGGAGCTGTGTTTTAGCCTTTAAGACCATATGAGAAGCCACAGTGAGCCCAGTGTGGGCCTCTTATCTGTTATCGTTGTGAATAGAGCGAAAGATCAGTTATTCTGAAAGATGATTAATAACACCTGTCTCGAAGGTAATACTCAAAGACCATCTGGATAGGAAAATATTCAATTTAATTAGGTATTTACACTAAAAAAAGACAAAATAAAGTGATTTGTTTTTGTATTTTTGTGTCGTACAAAACAAATACGGACATATATCTCTTTATCTGGAAATACAGTCACAGTCGACTTCTTTGTTATCATGCCATGGACAGAACATTTATTTATTTAAATGAGCAGAATAGCCTTAAAAACAGTGGTAGGACTTCTCAAAGATCCTTAGCTCTGTTACTGGAGAGGTACGAACTGGAGCTAATAAGAACCAAGTCATTATTTTTGCTTCCTCATGTCCAGAAATAAACAACACAACTGGTACAACTGGTGTTAAGTGAGGACGGTCGAATGAATGTGAGTTGCTGACGCTGTAGCGTTCAATCCTTGTGAGTTGAAGCCTTATTGGCGTCGCCCTCACTGTGACCCTGTGCTTCAGCTTTTGTGGTGCGGGCTTTGGAGCGCGGATGCCGCTAATGGAAACATTTGTACACATCGAGGCAGAACAAGTGCAGAGCTTTGATTGATCTGTGATTCTCTTGAGCTTACAAAGGTGGCAAAGTTCATCTGCTGTGATAGATTGTTTATTTGCTTTTGGCACACTTTGGTCCTTTTTAAGGGATTGTTATGCTTCAGCGTTTGAAAGGACCAATCATCGCCAAACCATTTGTTTTGCTGTTTAGATGACCTTTTACAAATTCCTCTGAAACATTCGCTCTCATGTGGAAAGGACTTCTCTTCTTTATTCCACATATTTGCAGAACACTAGAAACCAACCCGGGATATACCATCCTGGAGACGGTGTTACAGGTCTGGTGTCGTTCCGTCGTGAATCCCATTTAATCACCAGTGGATTATTCCGCACCAGTCCCTCTTTTGTCGGGGTAATGTGAGCGCCCATGGGCCTGCAGCGTAAGTGTGCATAAAGCCATTAGCTGTGTCCAACTCCCTTAAACAAGAGCAATTACACTGCAACTGAGTGTGTTCTGTCACAACAAACGATAAAGACAGGAAGAAGAAATGGATAATCTGCTGGTTATATGAACGGCCATCACCAGAGAGTGATAACGAAAAAGAATGGAAAGGCATGTGCTTTCATGGTCATACTTTTAAATGGCAGACGCAGCTGTTAAGTTCCAGCCAACTGTTCATCATACCGCATATTTTTACTGATTAATTTCATACTACAACAGATCCGCCACGTTATTAATCTGCTGCTGATTGTGTGTATGTGTGGGGGAGATAAAGTACTGTACAGTAAGTCCGAAAATGGTCCGCCTCGTGCTCTTATAATGGTCATAATGGCAGCAGCGTGTCATTCTATCAGTTAGTCGGTCCTTTTGGTCCAGACTGAATTATCTCAACAACTATTGGATGGATTGTCCTTAGATTGTGTACAGACATTCAAGGTTCCCAGAGGATAAATCCTGACGGCATTGGTGATCCTCTGATTTACCTCCAGGTTGATATTTTAGTTTTTTTAGAGAAATATCTTGACAACTGTTGGATTGATTGTCCTAAAATTTGGCACAGACATCGTCATCGTGAGCGTGTTAGCATGTTGACATCAGTACAATCTCACATCTCCTGTTTTATTACAATATGAAGACACACGTATAGCCATGAAAAGGTAGATATATTCAATATAGCACCAATATTTATTGACATTTGACTCCAAGATAAACCGTGTGATGAATATTTGTGTCAACCACAGTTTTTAACTAGAGACCATTTTGCGATGGATCACACCAGCTGCGTCGCCAAATCTTAACCAGGAGCGTAAAGTGTACTCGCCAATTCCTACCGCCCTACCTCTGGCGCCCTTTCTCGGACCACCCCCATCTTCTAACTCGGCCTTCATTTGAACTCGACTACACACCTTGTAAAGTTTCGTGACGGCATCTTTGCACGGTTGCGACGCTATCGCAGTGAAAGAATCTGTCCGCAGACAGAAATAAAAGCACCTGGTAAAGTACTCAAACCCGCTTCCTCGGTAGTTCCCGCTACAGTAAGCGTTTCCAGGACTAAATTTGGCCGCGATGACTCACACACAGACTCACAAGGTGAGGACGATACCAGCGGCAGGTATTAAATAATTTCATTATGATTCTCGACGGTCACCTCTGATGTCAAATTTTGAGCAGAATAATATTTTAGACCAAAAATATTCTTACTTAAAGACATTTTATTCCATTTAAAAAAAGACCTGAGCTTTCATTGAATTTGATGTTCGAGTGTGGGAAAAGAGTATTGACCTGATGTTTATGTTTATGACCGGCGTAACAAATGTGCGCTCTCACACGTTCTGTGATTAAAGGCTCCCAACAACACGTCCTCTGTTCCTGCTGTGACCGACCCTAAATGTCCTCGTAACCCTGTGTGATAAAGCAAACATTATTTTATGGCGGCTCTAGTTTCAAGCCTAAAACACTGTGTCACTGCTGGCCGGAGGGACAGCAGAGGCCTGCTGGGACAGCTGGACAAGCTGCAGGCCCCGCAGTCTTTTGAGGCAGGAGGGCTGATAGAGTGGACTGCTTGAGTTCACAGATCAGCAGACCCTTCACCTCCAGATACTGCTTCACCACTCGCTCACTCCCACTGACTGGGATGACGTAACCACGGGACTGATAAAGAAGGAGTGGATGACGTAGAGGAAAAGGAGGAAATGTAAATAATAGGAACAGTAAATAAAGCAGAGGTCACACCACCTAATCTCAAGCCTAATTATGACCATGATTTGTCCGTGAAAGCTGGTGAGATTTATGAATCAAATCTCTCACCTTCAGACTGAGATTAGGAGGAGTCAGAATGGTTGTGATTTGAACAAATGGTAAGAGTTCAAATTACAACCATTCGACTGGAATCTAGTCAAATCCGTACAACATACGCATCCTCTATAGTTAGACCCTCAATTTATATGAAAAAATACTTAAACGGGGAAACAAAAACAGCGACAAAAATAGAAATAAATATGTGTATCAAACTTACAATTGGGGAAAAAAAGAATGAGGATGAAGCAGTTCATTACGGACATGTTTTGTTGCTCTTTTCATAGGTTGTTAGGATGCTTGGATTTCTTCTCGTGTGTGCCTAAGAGCAATAGAGTGGCCCTCTGAATACTTAAAGAAAAAACGAAAGGACGTAGACAAGCAGCTGCTTTGTTTTAGTTTCATATTCCCTAAAGACTTCCTCCCTCTCTCCGTCCAGCTCCTACCTGTCGACTGGAGCTTATTGTGCTCTCTAATGTGTGTTTTTAGCAGCAGGCTGAAGGCCGTGATCTCATGCAACGGAGAAAGGTCCCTTTGACTGATACCGATCTGGTCATTGCTGCTCAAACCCATAACCTTATACCTCTGCAGGCTGCTTTCATTGGCTCCACCTATATACTGTATATAATGCGCTTCTCTGTGTGTCCGATGCTATCTGGATCCATATGTGCTCACACAAGCGTACAGAGCGTGTTGATGTGTGTGCATTTTTCTTACTTTTACCTATTTTATCATGCTTGTAAGAACACACAGCATTTTTTTCACAATGCAGAATGTTATCTCTGCACTTGACTGTGTTTCTGGAATGATTTTGCAGGTATATCCATAACTTTGACGCAGTGCCTGCTCCTATTGTCCAATGACATGTTTTGCTCAGTTGAACTCTTATCAACTCTGAGGTTTCCCTCCATCTCAACCACAGCTGCAGATGCCCAATCTTCAAACACACACGTATAGACGCGCACCAGTTCTGCACATCCATTCGTCTGGCCCTCCATTAGTCAGTTATTCCACCGATTCACCCTATCGCTGACATTATCAAACGACAGCAAGTTCTCATAATCATAATATACCTGGGCCGACTCTGGCCCTTTCATACACACGCACACACAGATGCACATTAGAGTGGAGTAATATGCCCGTCATATCTGCTGGTGCTGAAGGCTGCTGTCATGGGCAGAAGGTCATTTTATGATGTGCCATTGGGTGTGTGTGTCAGAGAGGCGGCGCGAGGCGATGGCAGACGAGGCGGGAGGCGTGTTCTCTCCGCTCTCTGTTTAGTGTAAACTCCCGATAGGAGCAGAGTGCCAGTGACAGACTGAAGCCAGGGCGGGGGGGGGGGGGGGGATTTCTGAAGCGTCGAGGCGGCTCATGGCGGCGTGCTGGAAGAGCTTGGAGAGGTGTTGAGAAGTTAGTGGGTGCAGATAGCTCTGAGAGTGTGACACTTGGCCGCCATAGTCTGTCGTTTTTTTGGGGGAAATCTTTCAAGGAGGAGTCCTTTTTAGCTGTTTATGTCACACAGCTGATATTGTGGTTGTCTTTCCCTCAGCATTATATAAATACCATACTATTTAAGAGCGTGTGTGTGTGTGTGTGTGTGTGTGTGTGTGTGTGTGTGTGTGTGTGTGTGTGTGTGTGTGTGTGTGTGTGTGTGTGTGTGTGTGTGTGTGTGTGTGTGTGTGTGTGTGTGTGTGTGTGTGTGTGTGTGTGTGTGTGTGTAAACCTGTCCTAGTCACACACCAACACGGAAAAGGGCTTTTGTCTGGATTAGTGTGTTAGGCTGGATTCGGTACTACACACACACACACACACACACTCTCCTGTTAACAGCCTCTCCCCTAAGAGCATGAGCAAGGCCTGCAATAGAATTTATTTTCATTCATAATCAGCCCGTGTGATGGAGATCTTCACTATAAGCCTGCTCGCTCCCACACTTAACCCACTGTTACTGCACTGCTCTCATTAATGCATGCGCACACACATCGTGAAGCACATGTATGTTCGTGTGCTTCTCCATCTGTGGGCGGAAATATGCACATGCATGCGCGTATGTGTTTTCCTGTGTGGGAAAATGTGCTGTTGGTGAGGTGGAGCATGAAAGCGATGGTAAACAGAGGCCATTATCAGCGATAAAGCTCCGCTCCTATTATGTGGCTGTTTGACTTGTTGTACGTTTACTGTGAGAAAACCAGAGATAAGGCTCTGCAGAGAAAGTGAGGGAATTTTTGGAGGCACCAATTTGGGATCGGAGGCAGAAAGAGGCTGCGGGGGGAGCAAGGTGGTGGTGTCGTTGAATGGGAAAGGAACGGGTTAGGGAGGAAGTGGAAGACGGGCAGCGGAGAGGGGTGTGGGAATGGAGGTGTTTAGGGACTCCCTGTGGACTGACTCCGACATGGGAACACACAGTCGCCCTAACGAAGCGTGGCCGCCCCTCGCTGACTTTATAGACAGAGGGAGGGAGAGAGGGAGAGGTATTAGAGAGATGAGGGGGTACAGGTCTGGGACTGGCCTATATTGTTGAAAGACAGATGCTTGGGATGAATAAAGATAGAGAGGTAGAGTCGGGTAAACAAGGAAAGAGGGTGTGTGTAAATACCTCGGTTATAGCGAAGCTTTAGCATGAAATTCACATTCACAGTATTCTCAGAGTTAAAGTTATCCATCATTATAAATATCTTTATCTATACTTTATACGTCTGTTCTTCCCTTTGTGGGATCAATAAAGTTTATCTTTTCAAAGCCTTCTCTTTTGATCCTTGCAAAATAAAGAGGCCTTTCACCCAAATACAGTATACAAATAATGTCTCATTTTTCTAGACCATTTCCACTTGGCAGGCTAGTTTACCAAAAACTTTTACGCCTTCCCAATCATGACCGGCGTTCAGTTGTTTCTCCGTCTGCTAAAAACTGCCAAGAGCAAAATGACTTCCCGAAATGTAACGTAAGACCCAAAAGAAAACGATACCGACATTCTTGTCGTCGTAGTTTTGGAAAACATTTGTGAACCCGACAAAAGTTGCTTAAGATACCCAAACCAAGTCTGTCATTATACTGTCATACTTGGAGCATTACATCACCAGTCTGTCGCTCTCAGTCTACGTGGAGGCATATTCCTCACCAGGAGCACTTTATACAGGTCGTCATCAGCAGCCAATCACCGGAACTGAGCTCTCTCCACTTCAATCGGCCTATCTGTGATGTGAAGTGGTCAGATCAGCCGCCGCTCTCTGTCCTCTTTGGATGCTGACCGTTGCTCTCATTGATGAAGAGAGAGACTGAAAGACTCGCAGTAAGAAGGAGAGAGGGAGAGATTTGTCAGCCTTGCATGCGTTTGTGCAAGTACGCGTCTGTCTAAGCCGTTACTTCCTGTTTAGTTTATTTACTAAAGCCCAGTTGTTTTCCCCCATTGAGTCTAAAGCGCATTGAGTTTCCTCATCCCGCAATCTTCTTTCCTCCGATCACGAGAGGCGTGGGTGAAGGTTTGAGGCAGAGCTTAAATGGTTTGATTTGTAATTAAAGTTATTTCTTATGCTTTTTGTAGCAGCTTTTCCAAATGTGAGGATTTGTCGTTTTTCATAGTCAATAGTGAACTAAATATCTTTGGGTTTTGGGACATTTCGTCAGACAAAAACCCAGATTTCTATGTGGTGTTTTATTATTTGTACCTCTTCTATAATTTGTATATCTATTTAAGCTATTTTGTGTGTGATCATTATGAATTATTTTGTCGTACATCTTACTACCTTTAACCTCTGAAGTTTTGTCGATCCATTGTGAAGTGCATTTGATTTGTTTGAAAGGTGCTATATAAAGATTGTTTGATTGATCTATGGGTTTTTTTTCACTAAACTGCGTCAATTAATTGAGAGCATTCTGAGAAGATTAAGCAATAACGTAAATAATCAATAGTGTCCAAATGGCCTTGAATGTTTTCATCTAGAGACATGTTCCTCATTTGGTTTTATGCTATATTGGTCTTTGATAATAACCTTTTTAGCACAGGTTATAAGCACTAAGGAATTTAAATCAGTGAGTCTGAAAATGCATTTGTTTAGCTGTAAATTTTCAACAGAGTTGGACTTTTTTTCCGACTCTTTTCCTAAACTGCAGATAAAGATCAGTGGAAGAAATCGCAACACAACCTGTGTGATGCAACTTGACAATATATTACCACCTAAACTTGAGCACGCTGCTCCATCTAGTGGCGCCTCTGTAGAAACTCCGACCCTGTGACATGCTGAGGCGTAAGAGTAAGAGCACCACACCAGTGGGCTGTTTGTGAGCATCATTTGAACGTGTGTCTCGTCTCTTTGCTTTCAGGATGGTGATCCCTCTGTTTGATGAGGACACCGGTCTGCTCATACTGGCTGGCATGGTGAGATACTAATTATCGTTATTGCAACTGTTTGCTTTTTTGACAGTCATGCTTTGCAGTACAGTGTATGACTGAACGATGTTCCCTCTCACACAGGGAGAAGCTGTGATCGATTGCCTCGAAGTGTCTGCGTCTGAGTTCACGCAAGGTAAAGCTTTGTTCATCTGTCCGGTCCGATTATTACAGCTCTCCCTCCGGGTCTTTGATCCCTCTCTTTTTGTTTGTTTTTTCCTGTACATGTTGTAGTGAGCCACTGTCTGACGGACACCTCATCACGCGGAGTTGCTTTGGTGCCCAAGCATGCGTTGGATGTCCTGTCCTGCGAGGTGATGCGTGTCCTTCAGCTGACGGACAGCTGCATTGTGCCGATCAGCTATCAAGTCCCTCGCAAGGTGCGTATGTGCACAGAAATGACTGACATGCCGACACGTACACCAGATTCATAACATTTGCAAGTGATGTATATCTTTGTTTTCACACCCGCATGTTTGTGTGCGCTTCATTGTCTTACAGCAGTCAAGCCAGGAGTTTCATGAAGATCTTTACCCAGATACAGTGGGCACGACTCCAGCCATGACTGCTGAGGAGTGGTGGAAGGGAGGGAACAAGCAGGTAAAACATCTCCACTCTCAAGTTTATCCAGTCGTCACACTGAAGGGACGCCTCAAACTGTCAGCTCTGTTTGTCCTCAGGTGGAGAAAGTCAGCCTCCAGCCAGACAAGCTGCCCAAATCAAAGGCTGCACCAGCAAAAAAGAAGGAGCTGACCAGCGGGGGGAGCAAGGAGGTAGAAAACGTTTAAGTATTACTGACCATTCAGGCTTCATCGACCGTCATCTTTTTTTTAGAATTTAGTTAACGGCCACCCTGCTGTTCCACAGGATCCGGCCCGTGGCTGCTCCACCTCCAGTAGTCCTCTGAGCACTCCCAGCAGCAGCGCTGCCCCGTCCCGCTCTCCTTCCTCCACCTCCGGTCTCTCCTCAGGCTTCCTCCCCAGTCCCAGCCAGAGCACCAAGGCCATCCAGAGCCTGCTGGGTATAAACACACACACACACCTAAAGTCTCTCATTCCTCATTTTGGTGTCGGCCTTTTTATAATAATATTTCTTCAGTGACAAATCTGTTGAAGTAGAATTATCTCTGATCCAGGGCCGACCTCCAAGTTCCGTCACATCCAGGGTGCAGTGATGCACCGGGACACGCACATCACCAACCTGCGAGGCCTCAACCTGACGACACCGGGCGAGTCTGACGGCTTCTGCGTCAACCGCCAACGCGTGGCAGTGCCCCTCGCTATCTCCGGGGGCCAGATCGCCGTCTGTGAGGTACGGCAGCGGCTGGAGATTACAATTTAAAAACTGTGTTCAGTATCCATGTTGAGTGATTGAGTGACTGATTTGGGTCCTCTCCTCTCCTCAGCGCTCTCAGCCTGGCAGGCTACCTGACACAGCCCTGCCCACCGTCGAAAACTCTGTTAATGTGGTGGACTTGTGTTGGGACCCCTTTAACGCACAGCGGCTTGTTGTGGGTAAGTGAATACGTTCGACTGCGTAGGTGTGACCTGATAAGTGTGTGTGTGTGTGTGTGTGTGTGTGTGATTTAACTTGCGTATTTCTATTCGTGCTAGCTGGTGATGATGCAAAGATCCGGGTGTGGCAGGTACCAGAGGGAGGGCTGAAAGAGACCCTGACTGAGCCTGAGGTCCTCTTGCAAGGTAGGACCGGGCCCACCTACCGAAATTACCTCAATTTAGTTTTCTCTATAAACAGATTGTTGATTGACAAGCCTGACGAACAACAGTAGAAGTCAAGTTGATTGACAGCTGCTGTGACCCCCCTCGTAGGCCACACGGAGAAGATTTACTCCATCGAGTTCCACCCTCTGGCCAGCGGACTCCTGGCATCTTCATCCTACGATCTCTCGGTCCGACTGTGGAACCTGGAGAACAGAGAACAGGTCAAACTCCTCACCGGACACCAGGACCAGGTGGGTGACCAAAATCTAGGACTTTATCAAATCTTTGAACACAAGAGTAAAACATCATTTATGACAGTTTGGACATTTTGAATGTGTTCGCTGACACACACTGGAGTAAATGCATCCACTGTCCATTGTAGCCTCTGAGCTTCCCGTTCTTCTTCCTTCTTGTTTCCGCTTGTTGCTTGTATGCAGATCTTTTGCATGGCGTGGAGCCCAGATGGTAAGCTCCTGGCCACAGTGTGCAAAGATGGGAAAGTTCGCATCTACGACCCCCGCAAGTCTACTGCGCCTGTGCAGGTATGTACAGCACATCAGGGAATATGGGAGCATGCAATTCAAAAAAAGATATTTGTTTTTAGGTGTGTATTAGCACACGTTGTTTTTGTTTCATTAACTAATTCAATCTTTGAATAATTCTCTTATTCCTTCTTTAGGAGGGCCCAGGTCCTGAGGGCCACAGGGGAGCCCGTGTGGTGTGGGTGTGTGAGGGCAAGTACCTGTTGGTGTCAGGATTTGACAGGTACTGAACATGGAAAATACTTTCTTTGTTAAAGCGTTCCAAAGCTGGCAAAAATATGTAATATACAGTATGTGTAAGAGTGATGTCCGTGTTCAGATGACAATACTAACAAAACAGAACTATGTGAGCGTCCTGCACAAAAGGCAAACTGCTTGTTTGTATTTCTACTGAAAACAGTTCAGCTGAGTGTTCAATTGTGTATTTAATGCATCGTAATTCAGTGGGTCGGTCAAAAGAAAAGCTCACCATGAACTCTTCCTTGTCGTCCTTCTGCAGTCGCAGCGAGAGAATACTTTCCCTGTACTCTGCTGACTCCGTGTCCTCTGGAGCCATAGCCTGCACCAGCATAGACACCTCTCCCTCCACACTCATCCCTTTCTACGACCCCGACACCAGCGTGGTCATCCTCACTGCAAAAGTAAGCAACAATAAAAACAGACAAAATATAACTGCATGTAAGGCACATTTGAAGATCAAAACTGAGAACAACATGAGAATTAGATGCAACCTGTGTGTTTGATTTGTTTTCCAGGGTGATACAAGAGTGCACATTTACGAGATTGTCGCTGAAGATCCGTACTTCATGGAGTGCAGCAGTTATAACTCTCCTGAGCCACACAAGGTACTGAGCTGAACTCCCTCGTGCTTTCATTCATCTTCGTCATATTTCAATTGTCTGTCACCATACACCTGCATGCTGCACATGGACAGCTGAACTCTGACACTTCCTGATTGTTTCCTGTTTTGCAGGGCTTGGCCTTCCTGCCCAAGTCAGAGTGCAATGTGCGTGATGTGGAGATAGCTGTGGGACTCATAATCACCAAGACGGCTATAGAGCCAGTGGCCTTCCGAGTGCCACGGGTCAAGGTGAGCCAGCTACACCGCCTAGTTGACTTAATACTGCATACTTTGCTACCTGATGGTTATTTATAATAAATGGCTATTGCTTTTACGATATAAAGTATAAATAACTGTGTGTGTGTGACTCTGTGTCTCCAGAAAGAGTTTTTCCAGGACGACGTGTACACCGACACCGCTGTCTGTTGGGAACCAGCACTGACGGCCTCTGCCTGGCTGTCGGGCTCCAACGGCCAACACAAAAAGATCAGCCTGAAGCCTAAAGACATGACGCCAGGTGCTGACATGGACCATATGCATACACACCACGGAGCTTTGTCCAACACATCTCTCCACCTAGATGGAGATGCTACAGTCTACATGTACGTATATTAGATTTGTGGTTTCTGATTTTGACTCTGTGTGTTTTTTTTCAGTGAGTGAGGCCCCCAAAGAGGCTCCAGTGAGGAAATATCTGCCCTCGTCAGTTTACCTGGAGGAGAAGACTGATGAACAGAAGAAAGAGGAGGTGAGGATGAGCTCCATCTCGCGTGTGTCATGTGTGTGATGATCTACGACGCACGTCAAAATCCTACCGCTGAATAAACGTAGCGGTATATTTTTACTCGTGTGTCTTAACGCTGAATGCGTGTCTGTGTGGCCCAGCTGCTCAGCGCCATGGTGGCTAAGTTGGGGAACATGGACGAGCCGCTGCCACAGGATTCCTTCCAGGGGGTCGACGAGGACGAGTGGGTGAGTGAATGTGATGGAAGCAGCTAATGACATGTCATGCTTTAAGCTAGTTATTTTACTACCGCTGTATATAAGTATGTGTATCATCATATGATGATATGACAAATGTTGGCAAAATCACATTTAAACTAAATAATTTGATTATCTTCAGTGGAAAAAAGTAAAACAAAAACGTGTTTTTAATTAGAATTATTAATTTCAACACCAGTTTTGATAAATGATAACACAACATCATCGTATCACAATAGTCTTCCGCTGAACGCCGATAGCTTAACATCCAGCACTGAGACAGCAGGGGCCGACGAGGTACTCGAGTAAAGCAGATGTATTACAAGTCTCTAATCTCTGGTAACTGTGCCTGTTGTGTCGTCCAGGATGACTAGAGCGGACGCCATCTTGCCTTTGATTCAATCCTGGTGCCGACAGCAGAGAAGAGACAACTTATCTACGGTCCTCGGAGCTTAATCAGCGAACATCTCATCCTACGGCGCGCACAAAGAATACTGTACAATGTGAAAATGATATGGGGGGAAAAAAATCACAATAATCTTAACACCCTCTGGTATCAGTATCCATCACTATATCTGTAAAGGTTTGGGAAATCAAATGTCATGTTGTCTAGTTTGGTGTTCATCATATCCGACTGCATGAAATGTTATATGAAAATCATTTTTTGGTTGTAATCTTTAAGATTTAAGATCAAAATGATGTCACACTATTCATGATATTTGGAAAGAAATCCCACCATGCCGGATAATACAACAGTAAATATGAGAAAATAGTTCATAGTCTGAAAATAGTCGATTGAAATCATAAGTCAGGACACCTCAACACTGGTAAAGCAACCTTCTAAGTCAGGATCAGTGGTTGTAACAGACCAAACTGATTTTTCAATTTTTTCTCTGATATGCAGCCAGGGTTTTAAGCATGGTAAAACACTCTGAGGTGTCCTTATATATAAATAATAATGGCCTCCTCTTGTGCCCAGTCTGTTATTTTCTGCTAAGATGCCAGGTTGTGTATCGTTGCATTGTGAGTGCACATTTACCTCCAGCTGTGGACCACTGCTTGCTTCTTTCTTTGTTTTTCTACTGGCCAATCATTCGAGCACGCTCATTCACGATGTGTCTTCGAAGGATGTAATGTTGTTAATGATCTCGTCGCGTGAGTGAATCTCTCGTCTTCCTGTTCGATCAGGTAAAATGCACACACACACAGGATTACTGTAACACGTTCAAGCCTTCAGCAGCAAAAACCACACTGAGGATACAACAGGGTCACCAGTGTTCATGTTTGGCCATGAACTGGGATTTCTTATGACAACATTAAGTTCCCTTTTTCTTTGTTAGCCAATGATAGAATAAAATGCCATTTTAACAATAATGTGTCATTCATAGAATTGATCAAATGTTTTGCCATGCGGTAGTCTTATTATAGTCTTATAACTCGGGGTTAAAGGTTAATGAAACTAAGATGCCAAACCACCTCTTTTTTTTAGTTTTTAGAGGGGCCTTTGTATACTCTAAGATGATTATTTACTTTCTTTCTTTTCTTTTTAGCTGGGCAACGTTTAATCATGATCTTTGTTGCCAGACTGTTTGTGGATATTCCTCACTTAAATGAGCTAATTTTCTTATCTAATGTTAACTAGCAGTAAGTGTTATTAGCCAATAACAGTACAGTATTAATAACTTGCAAAACAGCCATAACAGGTATCATGTAATCTCCAATCAGGGCTACAGCAATAATCAAGTCTTGAACCCACCAACAACCGCTGACGGACCATCGATTCAGCCGTGCGCGGCCATGCACATCGTGTTGAACAGGTGACCTGCAGGTGTCGTCTGTGTTTGTGTGGTGTACACTGTATGTGCTTGTGATTCTCAAACGCCATACTTTGTAATATTCAGATTGGATTAGCTGCCTTCCATTGTGTTAAAGATAACTTTCCTTTTTATACACTGAGTAGATCATTGTTGTTGTTTTGTCGTACTTGAGGAATGGTTTGTGGAATTTTTTTCAATATTGTCTCGCAATAAAAACATATTTGAACCAAATACTACTTTTCGTTTTGCATTATTGTCTCTTCGGTGGAGACGTTTGGCACAGAAAATAAATAAGTGCATAAAAAAAGAATAAATACACAAACAAATTGATTGTGCTCTTTACTATATTGTGCATAATATTGTTTATATTAATGTTATGAAATACATTCTTTTATTATAGTTTGAGGGTAACATCTGGTCAGGGACAACGGATGGAAATAAGCCTTCTAGGCTAACTCTTGCTCAGTAATAAACTAATAGAATACAATAAAGAGCTGTTAAAATAAATATTGTTTTTGTTTCTGATGTGTAAACATGTCTACCTGCTAGAGAGAACAGCATCAAGGCAGACGAGCCTGACATGACTGTTGGTGATACTTTTAAAATAAAGCGAAGTTATTAGAATAAGGGGTATGATAATGTTAAGTGTTCACTTTAGTAGTCTCAGTTAAAAGCCTGCTTTAGTCTTCATTTGGGGACATACAGATATGTATGCAGCATATTTCAGAGAGAGCGAGACAGAGAGCGAGAAGAAGCTGCAGTTGACCTCCAGGCCACTAGGTGTCAGTATTATAAACGGCGCGGTCCACCTGTTTTCTCTTGAATTCTGTGCTGTCGGCGCTTCCTTGAACTCTGACCCTTAACTAACCTTCATTGGGGTACATGTGTGACAACAGACAGCCGCTCACTGTCTCGAGGACCCGTTTAATATTATAAAATGGTAAGAATACATTTGCTGTCGCTAACGTTAGTGAGTCAGTTGTCATGCTAGGTAGCATTAGCATGAGACGTGTGTTTCAGCGGTGTCATGTCGCATGTAACGTTGCATAAGGTAGCTGCCTCCTCTTCACAGGGACGTTGTGAATTTGATTCAGGGAGAAAATAATGTGCCAAAATGTATGTTCATTAATGTCCACAGCTGAATTAAAGGTGCTGCTTACATCATCACCTGCAGACACTCATTACCTCATCAGCTTAATTGATTTTGGGACTGATGTGGGACT
The DNA here is from genome assembly GCF_050575085.1 of Anarhichas minor. NCBI lineage: Eukaryota > Metazoa > Chordata > Actinopteri > Perciformes > Anarhichadidae > Anarhichas > Anarhichas minor. Next base: position 13,650,123 of record NW_027466453.1, read on the forward strand.
CTGTAACGTCACTGTTCAAAATGAGGACCACTGAGTGACTTTAACTCGCTCTCTGTTTTAGGTTCTCATGACTGTCGATGTGGAGATACGTCTGCGGATTGTGTTTTGTGATTTAAACTGTGCAAACCTGAAGTTTCGTTTCCTCTGCAGGCTAAATATCTTGCACAGATCATTGTGATGGGAGCACAGGTGGTGGGACGTGCGTTTGCTCGTGCTTTACAGCAAGAAATTGCAGGTATGATCCACGTGTGTTTAATATTACTATATATTTTTAGCAGATGATACTGAACCGCTTTTTTTGCAAATAACTTCACGTGGTTATCTACATTGGACACATCATTCACAACTAAAAGCATGCGTGTGTTGTTTGCTCAACACTGCCATTGAAATCACCTGCACCCAGAATGCACCTGTGAAGACACCTGCAACCAATTAGATCACTTAATCAGAGCTTGAACAGGATTCAGGTTTGCTCTCTGGGTGTGCACAACAATGGAGGGCAATGAGAGAGATTTTGTGTCTGATTCTTAGTTAAATCGTTTTAGCTCTATGAAAAACACTCTTTGCCCTTTACATTCACTTATATTGTCTACTGAACTGAAGTTGTGAGTATTTGTTGTTTCTCTCGCAGCCAGTCAAGCAGCAGCGAAGGCCAGGAACAGTGCGGGTCAGCACTCTGCTGCAGCCTCCAGCATCACTGGGATGAGCCTGCAAGAGGCACAACAAATCCTCAACATCTCCACACTCACCCCCGAGGAGATTCAGAAGGTGCGAACACACCGTCCGTCTCCTTTAGAGTTTTGTAGCTAACAAAGTGTTGGCACTAAGTTACATGAAATGTTTCTTTACCTTGTGTTGTGATAATGTTTAGAAAATAGGTCGAGGTTCTTCCATGTTCTGAAAAGTGTTCTTCTCTTCCAGAACTACGAGCACCTTTTTAAATCCAATGACAAGTCAGTGGGCGGGTCATTTTACCTCCAATCAAAAGTAAGTATTCCGTTTCTTAGGATGCTACACGATGGTTTTCCAATGTGTTGTAGAGTGGACAGTGAAGGCAATTTATCGTTTAGAGGAGAACCGAATATGACCTCATTGCAATTATGTTTAGCTCGCTAAAATACAAAAACGGCATCAGAACATATAAAACGAATATGACATCAGGAAGCCATCAAACCAAATGTTTTAAATCATGGCTTAAGACATCAAAAGAATACTTTTGATTTTTGTGAAGTGGTACTTCAAGTGAAGTGGTATGATAAGGTACTTATCATAGTCAGTGTATCACCTTCATTATGTTTAGGTGTTAAATACCCGTTTAGCTTTAGCAGTCCAGCTGACCAAAACCATAAGAAGTTGAATGTTGGCACCGTTTTGTAAACTCTTTTTAAGATTGACTCTGAGTCTCCTAAGAAGATTTAACCTTTGCCTTCATATCGTGAAGTTATGGCTTTAGTCATTTTAGTGTAGCAGTGTAGTGCTGTACCAAAATATTTAACACCTTTTTTGCAGTTTCAACAAATCGACTGTCGCAACTGTGTCGTGTTTAAAATGATGATGTGACTGTTTTTATCTCTCGCTCTCTGCTCTGAGTGAACCATCGTGTGAATTGGTTGTTTTAAGTGTCGTCTCTTCTCTTTCACTCGGTCATTATTGTTATTGGTTGTGTGCAGGTGGTGCGGGCTAAAGAGCGTCTCGATGAGGAACTAAGTATTCAGACACAAGACCATCCGCATTCACAGCAGAAAACGGAAACATGAAATTATGCGTGCCCTGTCTCTCCTCTCCCCGTCCTCTGTAAATTATATCCCAATAAAAGCCTTTTCTCTAGTCTTGACTCTGTGGCATTTTAACAATAAAATATGGGCTTATTCATTTTTCTTTTAGATGACTCATATGTAAAATGGTGTTTATGGTTTCAGATGACCTAAATCCAAAAATAAATATATTTATTTATTTGTTTCAGCTACTGTGGATTTTAATAGCCGAAACGCTGAATACAGTGAATGAAAGTGCAGCATGTCGACTATTAATCAGGATAATATGATTGTTTTTATTCCGTTGAAGTGTGGTGGCGTATTTGCACATTTCTATAAGATGGAAATTATATTTTTGGAACAGAAATGAATACACGAGTTGTATCAAATACAACTTTATTAAACACTTTTCTTTTCATTGACATTATCATCAATATCGTAATAAAATTCCTCTAAAACAGGAGAACACCGCTATGTTGTACCAATTTGAGACTTTTACAACTCTAAAACTCTGCATGTTCAACCACAGAACATGATGCCAGGAAAAATATATTTTCATATAATCATTTTTTTTTTCATATAGTGTATAACTTTATTTTACCTATAATAAAAAGGCACTTGGAAAAATTAAAATACTGACAATATCTCACAAATGTGCAAAAAACATAACTTGGAACAGGCCTTGCGTGGCCCTAGTCTCATCATTAACCCTTTGTGCAACACTGTGGCACTCCGGTCAATGGCACCCCTTTATAATGACACTGACCTAGCTAAAACAAATTCTGTGCCCTGGATTTCAGTTCCACCTTTTCATAGCATTAAGTGAATATTACTTTAAAGTCTCCAGGAGCAAGTACCAAAACAAGACATCAAATTCAGACATTTTAACGACTTAGGATGACTTTTTTTACAATTATTCTTGGTTCTCAAAAACAACTGCTGAATAGCGCTGTACACTGAGAAAGGATGTGGCGACATCCCCGTATCTACACATGTTATGGGAGGGGCGACAAAAGTGCAGTTCATTACAGACTGAGCTCAAAGGGTTAATGGATCATACAGCTTATTTGATAATTCGAAAAGATGTGGACCCTGTGAGGGTCCGTGTCATATTATTCAGCTTTCTGCCGCCTCGTTCTCTCTCTCGCCCTGTCTCTTCGATCTGCAGGAGAGAGAGGGAGACAGACGGGGGGGAAACAGATGGGGGGAGGAGAGGTGGGTTTCACTGTTGCCACGGAAACCATGTCTAGCCTACTTAACACCTGTTTCTGATGACATCACATGCCAGGGTTGTCCTCTCGCAACGAGAGATTCACTTCGATGCCCAGGCTGAACCCAGAGAGATGCTGCTGTGTGTGTGTGTGTGTGTGTGTGTGTGTGTGTGTGTGTGTGTGTGTGAGAGAGAGGGGGGGTGTTTGAGATAACAATGACTAAGAATCACTGAAGCAGAAACAAAGGTTTGTAGTTCATCTCTGCTGTGAACCCTCACAGACCTGTGGGAGGCCTCAAACAGGAAGGGTTATATATTTGTTTTTGTTTACTGTGAACTGCGGCTTGTTAGTCTGTTTTCCCCATCTCTGGTAAAATGCTTTGTGGCCGGGAGGGGGGGGGGAGTGGAGCCTTTTGGGTTTAATCTATAAAAAAAAAAAGAAACCAGCCAGAGGGCAGACAGAGTTCATTGGCCTAGTTCTGTGCAGCCTGGTATGCCCGTGAGTCGCTGCCACATCGGGCACAGCACAGCCAGTGACTTCAGAGCCGAGAGGGCCGTTTGCCGGGTAGGTGACCAGATGGAGAGCGGCTGCACGTAACAGCTATCCTCTGCTTCTTCTCCTCCGCTGGCACACTGCCTCTCTCTCCCCCCCCCCCCCCCTCATCTCTTCCTTTCCCTTGTCCATTCATTCAGCCAATCCTGTCCCTGTTTGCTCTCATGCTTTCCCAGCGCTGCCCGCCATTTCACAGTCAGATGTTATTTCTCTACGGACTCCCTTTATCTGGTGGTGGAAATTAAAAGTCAGAACAAAGGAAGCAGAGTTTGCAGATCTAATTTAGCCCCGGAGATAATTCAGTTGGGACACTTAATACAGACTTGTATTTTATGCCTACACCATCTCTAAATGATCCCTTAATGTGATTGTCATGGAGGAATGTGATATCATTTGGTCCACTAGATATTTTCCCCCTAGAACAGTGGTCGCCAACTTTTGTGGCTTGCGGGCACTTAAATGAAGCAATATCATCCCCTTATCACGGCCTGGGTTTACACATATGAGCAGTTCAGCTAAAGAGTGATTTCTCTTTCCCACATTATTGTAACCATATTCAGTATTTCACAAGAAAGGAGACTAAGAGTCTACAGCCGTGCTATCAGCTTTGGCTGCGCTTGGGCACAGCTGTGTGTTAAAAGCTAACATCAGAATTGTAACGTGCTCACAGAGACAATGTCTCACAGAGACTATTTATCTGGCTCACCAACTCATTTTAGCATATTGGCGTTCTAATATTCGCTAATTAGCACTAAACAAAGTGCAGCTGAGGCTGTCAATGTCATTAGTTTAGCGGGATTTTGGTCATAAACTTAAGTATCGGGCAAATTTAAATTTTGACCCTGTGATATCACTATGTAAAGACGGGGAATCGCCAAAGTCATTAGGGTTCATCCTCTGGGGAACATGAATGTCTGTACAAAATTACATGGCAATCCATCCAATTGTTTCGATATTTCAGGTTGGACCGACCAGCCGTGCCATCTATTGAGCCACATTGCTAGCATCGCTTAAAAGCAAACAAAATAGGAGGGGAAATCTGCAAAAAAATAACCACATTTTGTGTAAAATAAACCTTTTCCTCCTCCTTATACAAAATGTAATCACCATATGACCCTTCAGATTTATCTCAAACCCCCCCCCCCCCCCCGGTTAGGAACCACTGCCCTAGAGGACCCCCCCCCCCCCCAAACCTCTCCCTCTCGTCTTCTCCTCAACCCCGTCAATGACTCATCCGCGACAGCAGAAAGCTGAGTGCAGAGCAGCCGTCACAGAACACAACAAGCAACTTCAACATCAGAAAAAAATGTCTCGTCTGAACAGCAAAAACATAAACATAATGACAACAATAAAAAAAATTTAAAAAAAACAGCAACAACTGATTATTTGTAAGACTGGGCGATGGAAAAGTGAGACCACCGACATACGCAGAGATGGAGGAGTGAAGAAAGAGGAGGGTAGTTTGTGACAGTCTCTTGAGGGAATGTTCCCGGTGTTGTGACGATCCTCTCCTGCTCCCTGTACCTCTCCGCTGGGTCAACATCGTGCATGCATTAGCACTGAGCAGGCCTGCAGTGACTCCACAGCAAAATAGACCCTTGCAGAAAAAATTGCAATCTATTTTTGCAGTTGGCAGTAACATTTTGTAAAACATGTAAGGAATATATGTGGTAAGTGCGTGTAGACGGCTTAATCGAACCGTGAGAAACGTTTTCCCAGACGTCAAATTAGTCTTTTTTTTTTGTTTTTTTTGTTTTGCCCCTTTGGACAGCGTAAAATGAGGCAGTTTGCAATAGTGTGGCTTTCTCGTCAGTCCAGCTGTGTATGTGGCATTGAGTGCTTCACAACCCCCTCTGTGGCACAATACGTGCGTTCCCTCTTTCCAGCTCTCCAGGTATTTTTGGCACAGCATGGGACTTGTTGAACTTGGGACAAAACTTCAACCGACCAGGCTAAGTTTGGGCTTCGACTGGACGACCACCTGTTTTTCACAGCTGGTTTCAGGTCGGTTCGCTTTTTTAAAAAACAAAACACTAGTGTTTATCGCCACAGTGGCCCTTTCATCCACAAACTGGCCGTGTTGATTCAATTTTTGGGAAAGCAGCTGGACAATCCAGAAGTGGAAACAGTGCGAGTTCTGTAAATGGAGAGCGGAGACGCTGTGTATCGAGTCCTGCCAGAGGGGGGAGCCAGACACACTGGGGGTTTACATATCACTTGTGTAAAAGTAAGTAAGTGATGATTGGTCATTATCAGGTGATGCAACACCGTCTGTCTGTGTTAAGCCACCAGTTCGCTCTGTGCCCTAAAAAGCCCCTAGTCTGCACACATTCTGGTGGACTAGGCTGGTCCATCTTGGTCACCCTCCCCAAACTGGGGACAGATTGTCAAAAGTGCTCTCTCCCAGTTCATGTTACACTGAGGGAGCTGAGAGGTTAGCAGCAGTTTGGAGGTTTCAGTACGATAACCAGCTGACACTATTAAGTGCTGTGTTTAATTGAACTGTCTCGGAGCTGAAACTGCAAATCCAAGACCGTTTGAGTTCACTTGCTTTGGTTTGGCAAGCCCGTCTGAATCATATTAATCACAGCCGCCTGTGAAAAATAGGTCATAACTTCAAAATCAACTGTGGAGAATCGTCCTATTACGTGCAAGTTTGCCTAACTGTGAGTGCGTCATTCAGTTACACGGTACATCTATCTCACTGCTACGCCGGAGGCACACTGTCTATGCGGCACAGTTATATAAATACTTATCAATGAATCGGGACTTTTGTAAGAACACAGAGCACTAAGACTGTCACATCAAGGAAACAGGAATGAATAAAGAATAAAATACAAAATAAGAGAGCAAAGAGGAGCCCATTGTCGGGCCTTGTGATAGAAATACGGAGCCGTATATGGTCCTGAACAGAGTTCTTGGGCCCCAAGTTAGAGTTTCCCATCAATACAAGAGGCTTGCGTTGTGTAGGTGTAGTGCTATCTATTGTTTTGCTGATTGAGGGTTTGATGAGTTTCTATAGTTTTTCTCCGTTTCTCTGAAACGCGTTGCCTGGATTTGATTGTGCGAGCCAGTCCCTATCACCCTTGACCGTGTGTTCCCCCACTATGGCGTTCACCCTCCCATCCCGACCCCCTGAGCTCTTCTGGAATGTGTGTGTGTGTGTGTGTGTATGCATGTAATGTGTGTATCAGTTGACCACAGCTGGTTTGAGCACCACGGTGCCTGGGGGGATGACCACCCAGGACAGGGGATCATGGGATCCCGTGGAGAGGTTCAAGACCCCCCCGGTCACCTCGTTCTCTGCCTCCTCCCCCCGTCTCCTCTTGGCCTGATGGCTGTGGGACCTGCGCTCAGACGAGGCCCCCAGCATGGGCATCATCGACAGGCCCAGGGCCGAGGAGGGGAAGCCTGGGGAGAGCAGAGGGGATTTGGCCAGGCCCAGCACGGAGCCGTTGAAGGACAGGATGGACGCGCCTCCCAGGCTGCCTGGAGGTGAGCCGGGGCAACCGAGCGCGCTGAGATCCAGCGGCCGAGGACTGAGGGCGGACATGGGAAGGGCACCGCCCAGACCCTGCAGAGCATGGCCTCCAAGGAAAGCAGCCGCTGCCCCTGGGATGATAATGTGGGCCGCACTCACATAGGACAGCTCTGAATCCTTGCCCCTTCCGCCAGCAAGCACTCCACTTTGACTCCCCCTCAGCAGCGAGCCCACCCCACCCGAGGAGCCCTGCTCCTGAGTCACAAAGTGGCCGTGGGCCTTGATGTGCTTGCGGAGAGAGCTTGGGTCTGTGTAGCGCTTCAGGCAGCCCACCATCTTGCAGTAGTACGGCTTGTCCACATAGTGCGTGCGAGTGTGCTTGAAGCGGTCGCTGGAGTTTGAGTAGCGCTTGTTGCAACCCTCGTAAGGACAAATGTAGGGCTTTTCACCTGCAGTGAAGGAGAAATTATCCAAATGTTGAGAATGCAGTGACCAAATCTCACAATTTTACTTTTTGAGCGTTTTGACTTTAGCGGTGGCGTACTGGGTGCGGCTGTACCACTGACCTGTGTGTGACCGGTTGTGTATCTTGAGGTTCTCCAGGCGTGAGAAGCTCTTGTTGCAGGTGGGACAGCGATGGGGCTTCTCGTTAGTGTGAGTGCGGATGTGGATGAGCATCTTGTACCTGCAACAAAACAAAAACAAAAAAATTCCTCTTTAATTCTCCACTGATACCAACACTTAATAAATTACCCAAGTGTCTGATTCTCTCACCTAGCATTGAAACCCCTCCCTTTGCGAGCACAGCCCTCCCAGTGGCAGCAGTACCCAGAATTCTTCTCAGGCTTGACATGGAAGTCATTGACATGGTCCACCAGGTCTTGCAGGGAGTCAAAGAGCAGGTGGCACTAGAGGAGAGAAAGCATTCACCATTTCAAATGAGTCGTAAGTGGTGATAATGCTATTTTGAGTTGATCTTAGTTTGGAAACAACGGGTTCATAAAATGGGTTTTACTCTCTTGGTCTTACCTTCTTCCAGTGGCAGGCCAGCTGTTCATCCGCCGATAGGTCAGGAGAGGCTCTTCTGTCGCTAGTCTGTCCAATGAACATGGAGGATGGCAGGTGAAGTCCCGCCCCAGCTCCGATTGGCACGAAAAACTGAAAGGCCTGTGAGATGTGAGAATTCTGGTAAACGAGCAGAACAAAAGGAAAAAAGAGCAACAGGATTATGAATCCACTGCACACAAAAGAAAGAACCACGCACATGTTTAGCACCATCTACACGGCAATATTGCCAATAGGCCGTCAGCTGGGTGACGCAAACAGGTTCTGATGGCCTCGCTAAGAAGATAACTTGATAGAGACAAACGTCTTTCTTTTTGTCAATGGAGTACAGAACAGCTGATCTTCATCTCTTCTTTCAAAACTCCACTTTTTCTCTTGTAGTCACCCGCTGCGTGCTACAAAACCTCCCTACATCCCCGAGCTCGGCATGAGAGCTGCAAGATTCATTGAACCTCAGCTGGGGCTCAAAGAGCTAATGCACCGGCTTACATACACATGCACACACACACATGCACACACATGCGCACATGCACACACACACACACACAGAGCTAACTTAGCTCAAGCCAAAAACTGAGTGGAATTTTGAATAAAGGAAAAATAAGTCAGAGAGTAGGGAAGGACAGAGAGAATACTGTCTCATCTTCATGTGTCAGAAATGAGTACTTGATCAATTTCATAAAATCACACATATTCCCCTGCAGTCTGCCTCTGCATGTTAAAGTTTGTGACACAGTTTGTGAGATGCTGAAGGGGAGAGAACGTGTGAGTATGTGTGCAGCTGTTCTTTTATAACAAGCGCTTACTTTTGTACGTGTGTGAGAGAGAGAGAGAGAGACAGAGAGAGAGAGTGAGAGAGAGAGTAAGTGGGGACAGAAAGCATCCTATCTGCGTCCACTGGGGATAAGTAAACTGTAGAGTATCTGTGATGGTGGGTCAGCGTGTCTCAATTCAATTGGGAGGGAATTGAATTAGGCGGTGTGAGGTCTGCATGGCTGTACCTAGTCTTAAATTTGATTATACACGCACACACACACACAAGCATACACACTGAGACACACTTGCATGCCAGTGGGACCACTAAGTGCAAGTTAAGCAGACAGAGGCATTTGTTGGGGACACAAGAGGTGTTTGATAAGAGCTACCCCCCCTCTCTCTCACACACACACACACACACACACACACACACACACACACACACACACACACACACACACACACACACACACACACACACACACACACACAAGCCTCCCACCCCTTGCAAAGCCTGATTCCCTTATGGAGAGTGTGACACAACCCGATGTTGTTCCTGACTTGCTGTCCCCAGCAGGCTGAGTCACCGCTGTAGACAGGAGACAGTGTTTACTGCGTTGAGACAGTGTTTACTCTTTCAACAACTCGGAGGTTAACGAAGAGATGGGAGACAATAGAGGTAGTGGAGGGCAAAATAAGGTGTGTAAGTCGGTCAGTTTAAGTTTAGTCTTGGGCCTCTGGACCTCTTAGTCGATTAGTTGACTTATTGACCGTTTTGGTCTCATTATTTGATTTCTTTGGTCGATTACTCGTTCTTTATCGATCAATTTATTATTCGACAAAATAGTACGAGTGTAAGTCGACTACGAATGCCCTAGTTTAGTCATACTCACTCCTGAGGGGATGTAGTTGCCGTTGGTCATTTCTGGAGAGCTGGTGGTGTGGCGAGAGGAGGGAGACATGCTCAGGTCCACCGCAGGGGGTGTGGGGGTGTCTGCCCGATCATGGGGGACCACCTGCACACCTGAGAAAACACACACAGACACACACACTTGTTAAGAAGACCTCTCACCTCTGGGATTTGATATGGAGGCTCTAGCGGTTCTGTTAGTCCACCACTTTTGTTCAGACTTAAATATTTGTACGTGGTAAAAACAATATGCTTCTAAACATCAGCACGTTAGCATTGTGAGCATGTTAGCATGCCACCACTGTGCCTAAATGCAGCCTAACAGAGCTGAAGTCATGACTGCAGACTCTTGCTTTGTTGTTACCTGTGTGTGGAGATGCCGGCGAGGCGGGCTCTATGACTGCGGTGCCATCGTCCGCCATGCGGAGCTGGCGAGCTCGCTTGGGGTGCAGCGGGGAGATGGGGGGAGAGCGCGCCCCTCTGTCCCACCCATTCGCCCGCCGAGGGAGCTTCAGGTCCAGGGGCTCGTCCAGGGACAGCATGACCACAAACCGCTGACCTCCCACCTGCACAAACAGTCACAGAGGGGCAGAGTTAGGCCGAGTGGGGCCAATGAAGGATAGCTTGGTTTTCATAAAACCACACATACAATGAAGCGCTGCGTTCCGACGTGAGACAGTGACAGATTCTCAAAACCTGCAATATTTCCCACGTGAATGTTGTAGAAAGTTTCTCACACTCCCACTGGTTACTCTCCGACAATGGTAAACAGACCACAATCGTAAACTGACACACTGAGTAAGCCAAAGAAAAAACAAACACACACACAACCATAAGAGATCTGAGTGACCCCCTCCTCTTCTTCCATGCTGACCTTTACTCGCACACTCTTCCTGAGGAATTTCTACAATCCAATCCAGATGGTCACCCTCACCGCCAGCTCTGCTTAACCCCACCCCTCGGCCAGTCACCAGCCCTTGCACCCTGTCACATCACCCCCCCACCCCAGCCCCCACAGTGTGCACCTTCAGACCCCATGGACCTTTGAGACCCACCAGCGACCCCCTCCCGGGGCCTTCAAGTCCAGCTGCACCTACTCCCTCCACCTCCTCTAAACACACTGGCCTCTGGACCCAGCCCGAGGGTTGTGAGCAGGAAGTTTCATCTTACTGTCATCTTGAGTTTTAGTTGTCGTCTTCCTCTGCCACCAGACTGAGCCAGCGTCCCTGTGTTGTACCTTGCAATGAAGTATAGACATTCCTGTCCACTTAAATGTCAACAAATGCTGCGTCTACTCCTCTTCATCCAGCGTGTTCCGCTCCGCACATATAGGCGGTGCTAGTACAGTACTGCTGGTTTAAAGCCGAGCTCTCTATTCAACACAATGTGTTAGGGTTCACTGCTCCTTCTCCCCGGCCTCACACACACACACACACACACACACACACACACACACATCTCCTCAAAGCATTTTCCGTCGACACACACAGTTGCAGGGTGTCCTTTTTTTCTGCTGGAGTTCATGTAGAGCAGCTCCCAGTGTGCATGTTGAGTGTAGATACACGCACACACACGCACACACACACGCACACAAGCAATTAATCAAACTGTAATTTCGACAAATTTACCCCCTTCTTCCTCCCTCTCTCTCTCACACACACATGCCGACACACACTCACAGAAGCCCCGGTTGGTGGTGAATGGTGGGCTTTGAGAGCGACTGGCCAGGGGCCACATGAGAAGCTCTTGTGTCTGGGAGGCACGGAGCAGAGAGGTCAGCAGGTTCACCAGCCCAACGAGGGATGGCCACCAGCTCACACACACACACACACACACACACACACACACACACGCACACTCAAACACACAACCAGAGGGAGAGGAGGGGGTGTAAAGACTCAATCAGCCATAGATAAGAGGATGATGATACACACATGTACTGATGCAAACAGAGGAACATACTGTATGAACATGCACACAGGGCAGCATTATGGCATTATCAGTGAGCTCTTTCTGTTTTGATGCGTACATATACTGTATATATACACATACATATATACATGTATGTTTCCACATGCACATAGAGAATCGTATTTGGCAAAAATTCCCTTTGGATTGTATCTGACTATAGACCCCACTAGGCTAGCACATGACCCACCGGTTCATCTTGATCTTGACATCAAGTTTCTTCAGTTGCTCTTCGGAAGGGATCTCAGCAGGAGGATTGATTGACAGCCAATAACTAAAAATGTCGACCCATCCCTTTTTTTCCCCATTTTGACAATTAACAGATACAGTAAGGCCCGCTTGTGTTTGTCTCTTGGGGGTGTATGTGTCCCTTCTTCACCGTCTAATAATGTCTCCATCCTTTGCTAAATGTATCCATTATACCCTGACACATGCTTAATGTATTATTATTATTAGCTCCATCAGTTGAACCCAGTAATGATAAAAGTGTATTACTGGCTGTTGCTCTAAGAGAGTTTGTTATGTGGGCAAGCACTGCCATTAGCTGTGAAAATAAACATCTTTGGATCAGTCAGAGCGGATGTGATCCTCATTTAGAACAAGCTGCGGTTGATACCACATCTCTCTGGATTGGCTGCGTGTGACTAACTTACTGTAACTCCTACCACACAGCCTGCCAAGACTTTTGGCTTTATTGTTTGGCCAAAGTAGCATAAAATCGTCTGTCAGCCACTTTGATCGAGTAAAAGCTCTTACCCTGAGACCGAGAATCAGCTTAACCTTCCTATAAATCCTCCTATCAGCTGCGGGGACAAACAGGAAACTGGCCGTGCTATAATCAAGGCTGTAAAACACGATGAGAAACAGATATGGAACTTTTTTTGATCCTTATAAATGTGGAAGATGACCCATTTTGGCACCTCAAATGTGATCAACGCGTGATCCTACAGCTCTCCCTGTGTGACCAGCGGAGAGACACTACAAGAGTCTCCACACACAAAAGCTCCTCTCAGGCGGCGGCTCCACGTGCAAACCATTACTAAACCTCCATAATAGAATGTATAGCCAATTTATAAAAAATGTGTCCTTTCCCCGTTATAATGAAGAGCATTGTTGGTATCATTCAGCCTGTTGCATGTTGTAGAAGGAGAAAGGTCAGTTTAAATCTGCAGTGAGCTGTAATGGAGTAAACATTTTAGCCATTTTGTCCCTTTAATTCTAGGTAAGTATGTGTGTTATGTGTGTGTTTTTACTGACCTGTTCACTTCCAACATATTAAAGCTGAAAAGATAAGTCGATCAATCCATTAGTCCACCAATGGAAAATTACTCAGCAACAATTTTGACTTTTCAAGCAAAAGTGTCATATTTCCAGTTTTGGAAATGTTCTTACTTTTCCAAACAAGCACTTTTTAAGATATCACCATTTTGTCACTATTTTATGACACTTTATAAGCCAAATCCGATTAATGTAGAATTCATTATTTCTAATGTATATATTATATAGTATGTTTATAGTTCATATTCTATTTGTTGTGGCTTGGTGTATTTGCAGTGTATTGTAATGTATTCTTTATACTGTGTATTCTGTAGATCTCTATCTCTAGTATGTAATGTATTCACTGTTAGGGTTGCTGCTGTAGAAATATAATTTCCCAATTTGGGATTAAAAAAGTAAATATATCTCTCTATCTCTAAAATAATCCCCAGATAAATTGATAATGGAACTAATTGCTAATTGCAGCCCTACAGCATATTTACCCTTCTTATAATGTTGAACTAAAGCACAATTATGTCTTTTCATAGAGGCTGTTGAGTATGAATTAAAAGGAAATAAATATCGACGGTGATTTATTAGTCGCAACTGTGCACAGCCTCAAACAATACCAGGATGAAGATAAGGTAGCTGAAAGCATGGCGTACTGCTGGCATATCGGCTCACAGTGGTCTGCATATCTCTGTGTGCGCGTTCTCAAGGAAACAGGCATGACAAACAAACTCTCTCGGACTTCCGAGGAAACTCAGCAGGTCATAAGACATCTACAATACCCGCTTAACCCAAGGCAGTCAATCCCGCACTAATGTGTTCCCTGCGGGGGCCCGGCGAGTGCACAGCTTCTGGTGAATCAGTCCCCCACTGCTGGATTTCACCTCAGCCCACCCTCACGATTATTTCTTAGTGGAGAAATAGTTGAGACCGGCTGGGAAGTGACTCACAGCGTGTGGATCCTGGACTGAAGTTACGGGATCTCGACTACGTCCTCCAAACAGCAACAGCCACTGAGAGGAGGGATTGTGGGAAATGTGAGACAAAGAGAAAAGGGCGACGGAGAGAAAGAATGATATACAGTGAAGAAAGGAGTATGGTGTTGGCGTGATATGCGAGTGTGTGTGTGCGTGTGTAAAGCTCAGTGGCGGATGGCTGTGAAGTTTGTGGAAGGGGTGTTGGCTGGCCCCCATGCAGACTTCCTTGCTCAGCCGTGGGGTCGACAGTCTCTCTGAAAGGCAGCATTGTCCCTTCTCTGGGCCCTCTCTCTCTCTCTCTCTAGCAGAGTAAACACAGGCTACAGCAGAGAGAGAGAGAGAGAGAGAGAGAGAGAGAGAGAGAGAGGAGGGATGACCGGAGGGGCCACAGCAAGGATACACTAGGGTGAGGATGAAGGGAGGAGAAAGTGGAAGAGGAAGAGGAGTCCTGAAAGAGAGGTTTGTGTGTGTCCTCTTTAGCAACCCCGGTCACCTATTCCCCTGCATAACCCTTTCCCGCCCGAGTCCCACATCCACCCCACTGCGTAAGGAAACCGCCCTTTGATGAGGCGTGTGTGTGCGTTCGGGGTGAACGCGGGTCGAGGTTGGAGGGTGTGGGAGTTGGCCGATGGGTGAGCTACCAAAAGTGGGGGCATCTGGTCAAAGGAGGGCTATGTGTTTCAACACCTCCATGCTCCCGAGGCTGGGCTCACATGGATCAGAGCTGACCTTTCACCCCCCCCCCCCCCCCCCCCCGACCGATTGATCTCTAGCCTGATGTGATCTGCGGGGGATCGCGTATCGGCTCAGTCTGCTCCATCTGATGGCGCGGAAGCGAGAGCCAACAAAAAGCACCGGTGAATATCAAAGCTGTGCGGCACAAGACGATCATGTTACAGGGCATGAAATCATATTGTGTAATATTTTATTTTCTGCGAGAGAATGTGTGTGCGCGCACGTTTTGTGTGACCCCCTCTGAGGTTGGCTGTAACTTAATCTGCCTCCTGCTGGGACCCTGGGAGGTGGTCTGTAGGAGGTAAGCCATCCCTCCCTGGGGCTCTTTGCTCTCTCTCTTTCATTTCCACACACAAACACACACAGACCTCAGAGAGAGAGAGAGAGAGAGAGAGAGAGAGAGAGAGAGAGAGAGAGAGAAAGAGAAAGTGGTGGGAATGTCTCACAACTTTTGAAGTGATGTTGGTGTGAAGGACATAAACCACTTAAAAACACTGCTGTTCTTGCAGGAAGACGCAATTCCGCAAATATTGTTGATGCAACTCAGTGTCCTTTTGAGGCCGTGGTGATCTTGAAATTAGTGAGTTCCGACACTTGTACAATTTTAAGACCAAGTTATGAAACTGCGATCGCAGCAGAATCTCAATGCCACGGCACAGTTTACCATTTGATTTCCTTCACTTGATCGGTCTGACAAGTCTTCACCACAGCACCATTAGAGAGTTACAGAGACTTACTCATTCTGTCCAGCAGTGACCACATGAAAGTAAACAACTCTGTTTAGTAAACTAATGTTCCTGTTGGTTTTGTAACGCTGTGGTTTAAACAGTGATGTGTAAAGACCTGCAGTTGCAGCGTGGGTCGTGTCTAGACCTGCTGGTTTTTACATCCACCAGGTGGGGAGGGGGTCAAAGGTGACTGATTGAGGCGTGGGTGTGGTGTGAACTCTGACCCCTGACATTTGGGTTTCACATCTTCAGGAATAAACAACCTGGCACGTTTCAGGCAGGTTTGCGCACACACTATTCTCAGAATAATCGGATTTAAGTGATCAAAGCGTTCAAAGTAAAGCGTTTACATGGACTGCAGCTTTCATATCACTGACAAGGAAACAGACAGTTAGACTGAGGTGAGACAAGTTAATAAACAGTTTGTTTGTTACTGATTTGGAAACACAAGTGCTCACTCCTTCACTCCCACTTCTGTCACCGCTGCTGACGTTTCTTGAGGTAAGTGATGCCACCTCCGCTCACACATACACGATTGAGCCACAGCCCCCGCAAACGCCCTTCACCACTGATGGATCACTCAACACACAAACGCACACAGCTGAGAGATTTTCGACTCTTGCCTCTGTCCTCCTCAGCCAGCTGACTCCTCAGACAGGAAACCTCAGTTTCCACTCCTCCTCCTCCTCCTCCTCCTCCTCGGGGCCTCTCATTCCTTCTTTCTCTCTCTCTCTTTACTCCTCTATTCTTTGCTTTTGTTTTTCCCTCACGTTCACCGCTCAGCTTCCTCTTTCATTTTGTGATTCTCTTTCACGCTCACCTACTACTGCAACCTCTACCTGGCTTTAATGGAACGTTAATTGCCAGATTATTTACACTATTCACACCATTTCTTCAAGAATAATGAAAGCAGTAAATATAACTCGCTCACTCTTACTGTCAATCTAAACATCTCCCCGTTCCCCTCGCCCCTGTTGCAGAAAAGCCCACTGGATCGTACACAGGATTACGTAATAGCAGCATGGAGCCGCTGGGGATGGGCTACCAAGGAAAAAGAGAAGTTGTTGAAGCACTGGAGCCACAACGCCTGAGGTTCAGAGACAAAGTGACAAATGTGCCCACATGCTTTAACCCAGGGAGAAACAAGTACAAGATTGCCACTTCTTCTTTTAGGTTTTTAAAAAGAGAATAGAAATATATCACCCTCAAAGTGTGAGCATGCCAAATCAGGAGATAACGATGCAGCGGAGGAGAGGAGGGGAAGAATCTGAGACAACACACGAGACAGGGGAGACACGAGAGGGAAGGAAGGAAAGAAAAAAAGGAGGAATAAACGGATTGAAGGAGGGAGAGAGTGCAACAGGAAGCTTCTCAGCGAGCTACCGATGGCCTCCAGCCAGAGTGTTCAGACGCTGAGGAATTCCAGGCAGAGGGCAGGCGGGGAGGGAAGGTGCCAGGAGGGAGGGAAGGAGGGAGGGAGGCACAGAGCGAGGAGGGCGGGTCGCACTTGTGGTTTGTTGTCAAAGGGGACTTCTACATGAGAAAGGAAGAGCACGCGATCGCTCAACAACAAGTGATATCTCAACATTAACATTTCTGTTAGGATGCAAACTGCGATATGAGCAGTCTGACACTAGCTTTCCTTGCTTTGGTTATGAATTATGGGACATTTAGCTACACAGTTTGGTAAATGGGAATCGGTGTGTACTGGACATCCATACTGGATACAAAATCGAAATACTAAGTTTAATAAATAAAGCTTCTCTTTGACTGTTTGTTTGACAAAACAACAGATTTGACGTTCAATTTTCAAAATGTTCTGACATTTTACAGACCACAATAGTTGTGTGATTACTCAATAATACAAAAGAATATCTAGGTGCAGCCCTACATGCTACATATCAGGAATTCATTGTGGTATTATGTTATGGGCCTGACACGCACACATGCGTCCATTTTAAACCTACAGGATGCAGACGTTTGTGCAGAAAAACACTGTAAAGAATACACTTCTGACATTGTGGATTTTGATCAGAGACTTTATATTAATAGCAGAGCAGGCTGAATTAAACATTACAGGGAGACGGTTAGTGCTACATAATTATAATTTGACAGAAAACACTCCACCAGACTCTGCATCTTAATAGCATCCAGAGAGGCCTGACAACGGCACAGCAATTCCACTTAGTCTGCCGTACAGTGAGATTAAAGCCACGAATGATCTATGAACAGCCATCTGACTGAGATTTCACATTGTGTCAGTAAGCCTTATGACCTGCTCAACCCGGGTTTAGCGCACGACACAGTGACCCGACTTGACTCTTGGTGGGGAGGGGATGGATGGGCGGAGAGGATGACGGATGAATTTCAAGGGAAGTATATGCAATTACTAGATAAATATAATAATGCTTTTCCTCTTACAAATAAGAATTTGACTTTAGATATGCAACGCTCATGAGATTTGTTTTTCATCATGTAATTTAGTTGAAGGGGCCAGATTGGGCAAATATCATTAGATTTTTTTGGTTTGACAGAATAAATGAAAAGAGAAGAGGCAGGTATAGGGGGAGAGAGTAGCTGCACATTGGCATGAGGCTATAGGAAACTTCCCCCAAGCCACAGTCAATTTATTAGACTCCGTAGTAGCTGCTATATGACATGAACAGTATGTGATTGAGGGGCCACGTGTTGCAACATGTGTTTTCAGTCACTGGTTAGTTTTTATCCCACCTACTCCCATTCAAAACCCGACACATACGTTTTTAATCAACTAAAAAACGGCTTTAATCTACACAATAAGATCAGCACAGCAATCAGCGGTTAACAGATACAACTCCACGGGACAATGACTCCGAGTGTTTGAGCTGTAAACCTACCCCAACACTAATGCTCGAGGCACTTCGCACGACGCCACTGTGGGCTTTGAAGAGCGGTGAGTAATCTTACAATAACGTGGGGCATTTCACAACAATGCAGTTTCATAGCGCAGCAGAGGGGCAGCGGGGGGGGAACCAATGAGCACAGCAGGAGACCTACGAGCGTCGGTGAGAGGAGAGAAGGCAGGGGGAAGAAGAGGAGAGAGGTATGTGTTTGTCTTTACACTCAGGAGATTTGAACACATCTCCCCACCCTGGCTTTCTTTGACCTCCCACTAAGTCGGCTGGGCCTCTCTAACTCCTGCAGGCCACCGAATGCGTTCCCTCCAGCCCCTCGCTCCTCCTCTCTCGTCTTTGCTCTGCCATACTTCCATATAAACAAAAACGTGCGTGATCTCCCTCAGCCCTATTCCCTCTCAACTCCTTCCTCGCGTCTTTGGGCTGTGTCCCCATCGTCTTTCATCGCTTTCTCCTCTTCTTCTCCCTCGTAGACCCCCGTCTCACGTGTCTCTCTCTACCGCTCTCCCCCCCCCACCCAACATTTTCAGTCCATTCCTGTGGCCTCTCCCCACAGGCAGTGATGCAATCCTCCGACTCCTGCGCGCAATCACAGGGTCTGGAGTTGGCTCGCCAGCGACAGCAGGGGCGTCACCGCACCATGCTCAGTAGGAAAGCAACAGGAGAGGAAAGAAAAGAAGACATGAAGCCAACGAGAGAGGAAAAACTGTCTGAGACTGTCAGAGTGGTGGGTCATAGAGGAAAAAGCACCGTGATAAAAGTTAACAGCTCTGTTTTACAGTTTGTGCATTTTCACAACTCAACTTGGGGTAAACATGTTTATGTTGTATGTGCATGTGGTGGGGTGCGTGGGGGTTATTTTGACTCTTGTTTTCTTTAAGGTACGGGAGGAACTTTTGAATGGATTTGATTCTGGAAGGCAACGTCCCAGCTCGTTGCCGTCTCATCAGCCCACTAACCAGCTGTGTCCGTTTTGCTGGGGTTGCTGGATGGGGTCTGTGTTTTCGGAAGTGATGGTTCTTTGCTACTCCCACACAAAATGCTGTCCTTCCAGCTGACTCACACCACCATTAGCATTATTCTAACAGCTATACTGGCAGTATGAAATCCAAGTAATATCTTCTGGAGGTGTAGCTTTGTCAGATCCGGCATTTGAACGTAATCTCTAGAAGTTACACTTTTCCAAACAAAAGTGTCATTTTCTCCATATTTCATTGCTGTGGGGCAGTACAGGTGGCACGTGTTACCACTGTGGTGTATAATGGATAGGCAGTGGTATACTAAGCCCTGTAGAGACGCATGCATGCAAAGAGTGATCTTATCAAGCAAAGTGCACTTAGACAGGGATGGAAAGGGAGGTTATAGGATTTTATAGGGCCAAGCTTAAAGCTGAAACCTTGTGATGCCCATGTGCAGATGTGCATGTGCATATATGCACGCACACGTTCGCCCCTGGTTTGCCAGCTTTTGTAGAGACAGACCTCCCCTGAAGGCAGCAGCAATGAGGTCAGGTTAGGAATGCAAAGCACTGGCACCTGCCTAAATCTTTAAAATTCCAGGTTCTCTCAGCACACACGTACAAACAAAAGGCCACTCCCTAAATCCCAGGGCAGGGTTTAAGCCTGAAGAGAAATGGCTTCAGCCCAAAAACGAAGCACACAGGTGTGCACCCCAAAACCTAATGATGTATGAAAGTATTACCCTGAATAACCACCACAACTTCAAGCTGCTTTCAGAACATAACTAAAGGCGCTGCGGTTGAACTCAACGGGAGATGTCTTGGATTTTCCCTCACTGGTGAAAACACAGCACCAGTTCTAAGCCACTGGGTAGGAGGGAAAAGGTCCAGAATTCTCTTTTTCTCTCTCTTTCTCTCTCTCTCTCCCACACAGTTAACAGCAAGCTGAGGGCAGATTAATAGGGGTGACATGGTGTATGGAAACTGTGGTAAGATAAGCAGCAAACCCGGGGTATATTTCAGCACCAGTTGCTGGGCCAATGACAACTTCAAGAATCCGGGAAAGCCATTCAGTACACGCACACATAAACACACTGATTGCCGTACAGACTGTGCATACGTGTATTAGTGTGCAGCATGCTGTCTGTGTATTGCGGAGTTCAGACCAGTTCAGAGCACTGTGGTACCGCTCCAGCTTTGGGAGGGGTGCGCCTGTCTCACAGCCATTTCCTGGACGGGAATATTATGGCACCACACGCATGAGAAACAAACCCCTTTCGCCTTTACACGCTGACCCCAGCCACTTTCATTTGCTTGCAACTCAATAAGCCACCGGCACATAGTGAACTCCCCGGGAAGCAAGTCTTCTCATTCAAAAGCCGCGGTAATACGATCCCAACAACAGCTTTATGCAACACGGCCTCCGGGAGGCTGGGGGGCTACACATGGGTTGGGGTGGTGGTTTTGCTCTCTTCATCGCTGTGCGGTGTTGCTGAGGCCAATCGGACACGTCTATGGTGTCGTAACTCTTCTACCTCTTTGCCCCCACAATTTCTGGATGGCCCCTCCCTGTCCCCGGAGAGGGTTTGGTCACACCTGTGCACCAGCTTCGCTGCTCAGGACAGAGAGCGGGAGGGGGAGGGGGAGGGGGAGGGGGGGGGGGGGGGAGACGCACAGAGAGCCAGATGTGCTTTGGACAGGGGGTGTCTCCGTTACTGTGTGTTTGTTAACGTGTGATTCTAAATGTGTGCGCATGTACAGAGAGAAGGCACAGGACAGGGTCTCAGCTTCCAAAACATAAAGAAAAGCATATTGAAAGGGGAAGAAAACAGGAAGAGGGAGAAATACAAAACAGCAGACGGAGTGACGTGATGTGTATTTGTGCGAGTGCGTCGCGGGGGAAACACACACTGCAGGGTGATCAAGGAGCTCCTGCTTCTTTAAATTTGGGTGTGCCCCCCATACTGTGTGCTATAGCTCCATTTCAGCCCCCTCTGCCTCCCTCGCCATGATCTCACATATATATATATATATATATATATATATGTACACACAAAGCGGGTGTTGTCTTTTCCTTGTGAGGCTGTGCCAACTAAACTGTGTTCTCCCTCCTCACATGGAGCGCCTGCTTTCTCTGAGTAACCCTCCGCCCCAGCGTGTCCCCTCCCACCATGGCTGGCATTGAGACAAGGTCAATATGACAGTCTTTTCTCCCTTTATCTCCCTCCCTCTCCCTTTTTCTTTCTGTATTTCTGTGTTCTAGCTCAACTAAGTGACAGGCTCCACCCTACAGCTTTTATCTTTTGCGGCTCCATCCGAGAGAGAGAGAGAGAGAGAGAGAGAGAGAGAGAGAGAGAGAGAGCAGAGAGATAGATGCAAAGGGACAGATGGAGGGCGAGTGAGATGGCGACAGACAGAGTTGAGCATAATGCTGTAAAATGGAGAAGCACTAAACTCTTGATTTGAATTTGTTGGCGTGTGTGTCATCTGTTGGAAACAAGCTTCAGAAAGATCTGGAGCCGATTCCTCTTTTGATTTGGCGACACACACTGAACAGCGAGGGCTAATAAATGTGCCGCGGACAAATGCAATCGTACAGTGTATGGGCAGAGTTGGGCAGAATGAGCCAAAGAGAGGATCTCACTTAGTGTTAAAGGTCAGGGTCATGCTCTTACACACTCTTCTGTCCTGAATCAATACTGACATTTAGAATCAATTAAGAAAAGCTCACCCTGACTGACAGCACCATTTATTGAGACCCGAGCAAACAAGGAGCAGGGGCGTTAAGAGACAACCGCATGCCGTAAAAGAGCGAGACAGGCTGTGTCAAGGTAGTGACTGGTCCTTATTCAAGCTGGCCACTAGCAGTAAATTATTTTAACTTTAAGCAACCAAATTAAAACAGTGAGGCTATTTCAAAGTAGTATCAGGTCAGAATAAGTCTTTATTTCACAAAATGTAACCTCAAAAACATTTGCAAATTACATAAGGCTCCCCTCATAAGAAAAAAAAACATCCACGGTACATATGAATTAAATTAGTGCTGGCAACATCTCAACAACACCACAGAGAAAGGTAAACACTTACGGGCCAAACTTTTTTTTCTCTCTCCCCTTGACTGCATGTATAAGATGGAGAACGTCTTATATAATGTCAGCGTCACGTATGGAGCTGGGGGCTCGTGGAAAGTGGGAGACGAAAATGCAAGGGAGGGACGAAGGAAAAGAGGGAGCAGAAGCAGAGTTAAAAGCGAGGAGGAGATGGAGTCCCGGGGAGTCGGGGATGAAGGAGGAGGAGGAGGAGGGGGGGTGAAGGGGGCAAAGTCTGGAAGCTAGCTGACAGGACTGGATATGCCCAGACAGGGAGCCGGGCCCAGGCCCAGACTTGAGAGTCTTATTTGAGTCTCAGAAATGCCTCACCCGTCTCTCCCTCATCCACTTCTTTAAAAAAAAAAAACATCAATCCCTCTCCCCCGTCTCTCTCTCTTCCCTTTCTTTTATCTTCAAACAAGCAAACACACATACATGCATACATACCTCTGAACTGCTGTCGTGCTATTGATGGTAAAGTGGAGAATCCAGGTTGTTGGCCAAGCAAGTAAATAATAACACAAACCAGCTGTGTCTCTACTTAAACTACATGGCTGTTTGCATATTACTGCACAACTCACAGCTTCTTGAAGCTCCCAGATATCCAAAACATCCAGCTAGAATCCAAGTTGACTATCATCTATAAGTTAAATATTAAAGTATGTTGGTGGAAAACCCAAAATGGACTTTCCTCTAATCCCTCCACCCTGTCTCTGACAGCTCCTTTACGTTGCTGTTATTCTTTCAGATATTGGCGTTTCTCCTGTATTCTCTCTTTAACTTTTCCTCATCGAGTGAGCCCGGCCCCAGACACGGTCTGCGTATTGTCCGAAGGGCTCTGCGAGCTGAAATTCTCTCACGATAGAAGCACTGAGCAGGGAGAGCGCAGAAGGAGCATTAAAGAGAATGAGAAGAGGTGGGGTGGGGTAGCTGGAGTGAGGCACTGAGTTGTCTGTGTTTATTTTGGAAATGCAGGCCTGCAGACTTGCAACAGAGGAACTGACCCCTAAACCTCACCGTGGCAGATCCTCACAGAAAGAGCAAGAGTCCTGTGCTGGTTTGGGATGTCCCACACAGGTGATTAAAAAAAAAAAGGGGAGACCATATATTCCCAGAGGGAGCATTTTAACCCACCCTGGGGACCCAGGAATGGTCTGCTCCGGGAGGAAACAGTGAGGCCGTGGGTGATTAGTGGTTACAGTTTAACTGGAGAAAAATGCATGCTTCGTGAGCCCGGCCAGCCAGGGAGCAAAGCGGTATGCACTGGTCTCCTTCAGTTTGCAAGTTAGTGTGAGTCAAGCTCTGTATCCGCTCCGCCTGTTCTTACTGTATGGACCCAGGAGTCTGGCCGTCACCCCACATAGACACATCACACTGTAGCACTCCGAAGTATGCGTGTGTCACCTGCACACATGGCAACGATTAGTGACGAGAGATTCTATCGGAAACAATGCACAGAGCTGAACTGTAATGATACGAGAGCTGAGAGAGTCATTCGCTGTCATTTTCAAGTTGAACTCCAGTTCAGCCAATGAATCAGCTCTGTTTCAACTTAGATTTCAATTCAATTACACTGATGACTTCAGTCTTGTGGCTCGTTGGAATTTCCCTGGTTTATAAGCTGCAAAATAACAAAGAATTTGCCGAAAACTTTAAATGATTAACAAAGTGT
Organism: Anarhichas minor; assembly: GCF_050575085.1. NCBI lineage: Eukaryota > Metazoa > Chordata > Actinopteri > Perciformes > Anarhichadidae > Anarhichas > Anarhichas minor. Next base: position 13,674,139 of record NW_027466453.1, read on the forward strand.
GGGGCTCCTGACCACGGATACTGTATCATGCACCATGTCCTCTCTCTAGCTCATATCACTGAAGGGACATCTCCTGTCCCTGCGTCCATCTACCGCCCAATCAAAGGTCAAGAGCTGGGATGTGCAAATCCATTCAACATGACATAACCTAACGTCAGTCATATTTCATCAGGCACGTGGAGGAATGACAAATTGTCTGATTGGGATCAAGAGTGCTACGGAGGTCTTGTCTACAAGTGTAAAGGACATATCTGTCATGGGGATCCCTGTGAAGATAAATGTGTGCATCAGGTGCCTTGATTTCACTCCATGCTGCCTCTTTCACTGACCACAATAATCCTCTCTCCCCTGCTGCTGAGTTGCCTTTCAGCTTGACCGTAATCCCCAGCAGCTATGAAACCCCACTGTGATATCAATTCAAACACTCACACTGGCTCGCCCACTGTAGCTTGTACCGCTTACATTCCACCCAATTACTGGTAGCGGTCCTCATCCTCCTCACAGTTTTTTCCCCTCCAGTGGAAACATATTTTATTGGCCCCACAACAGGCTGACAACACTGTGTGTGAAAAACAAAACCTACTGTCGTGGATGTCGGATGAGAGTTTCTTTGCGGTACCATATTCGCAATGTAGGAATCAACTGAATGTGCTTCTTTTTTACATCAGATGCGGTGCACTTTTATTAGCCTGGTTTAAGGCATTAAGTACAAGTGCACTGTGGGCTCCCACTGTTCCCCTACCACAAGCCTCGTGGTTGTTCTGTGACGCAGGAATAAGCCATTAGGGTCCACCTTTTCCACCATAAAGCAGCTGCCTTACCCTCACACAACTTGGGACTTCAGGGGTATGATGTCAGACAGTTGTGGTGGGGCGTTAAATCTTAAAGGCACGGGAAAATCGGGGAGGTGGTGACCACCACACCCATGATTTGATTTCAGACACTGGCGTGGTGGAAAGCCTTTATGGTAGATCTTCTTGTGTACTAATTGCAGCAGATGAAGCAAGTCGGTGTCAAACTCTGACCAAATCTCTGTGCAAGCTGTTGCACACAGCAGCTGCCAGAGTATGTACATCTGGCCAAGCATGCAGTCAGGATGAGAAAATGTACAGCAAAAAAAAAAAAAAAGACTGCCTCCACAAACACACACACACACACACACACATCCTGAGAGTGTGGAATGCCACCAGAGGGATGCACAGCTGGACCCCAGCGGACATCTGGCTATATGATGGCGCTGAGAGCCTTTTCTCTGCAGTGACTCGAGAGCTGTGTAAGAAAAGAGAAGTATCACGGTGTGTGCCGACGCTGATAGACGTCTCTCTGTCTGTCTTTCTGTCAGATGGATTCTGTGGTTGAACTGAGGCTAAACTGTTCATCAGCTGATTGGATAAACAATGCGGTGAGCAGGCTGAGGATGTGCGGAGCACCTTTGCTCACAGTTCAGATGGGGGTTATGGATTAAATAGCAGGGGCCTGGAAGGGGGGGGGGGGGGGGGGGGGGGGGGTCAATGTCCTCCCTCTGCACAAAGCCTGTGCGGCCTCTTTCGCTGCTCCTCTTCCCCACATACTCTGAGAGAGGTCCAGTGGGCCCGAGGCCAGACCTCTTCCGGCCTCATATGATATCTGTGTGACGGTTTCTCTCATGCACCCGCACGCTACATTGTTCATACAGTCACCCTGGAAATAAACAGCCATCCTCCTCTGATCCAAAATGCAACTGCAGCCCCCTGAGTGTGCCTCGGTCTGCATTGTGGCCTATGCTTTTTAATGATCAGGCCTTATTCCACTCCAGCACAGGGCTTGTTAGGTCTGCCTTGGCAGAGCTCAACTCTTTCCCCTGGCATCTTCTGGAACAATGGGCCCATGGGAGGCAGCCAATGGGGAGAAGGTCCATCCCAAACCCAGTCCCAGTGTGCACACAATTAGGCTTAGGGACAGTGGAATTGCTTAATTGGAGGAAAACAGCTCTTTATCTAGGCATGTGTGCCTGTGCTCATCCTCGCCCCCTGCGCTACATGATTGGCCTCAACTAACGGAGAATTGGTCAAAACAAAAATGGTAAGTTTGGTTTGTGAGAAGTTATTAGGCATAAATAGCTCATGGTGGGCCATATATATAATCAAGGGTAAACTCAAAAAACTAAGCACACTTCCTCACATAAAACTTGGTGACATGAAAGAACAACATATTTAGTCTTTCATGTGGGAAACCTGAAAATTGACATCATTTGTTCTATGGGTGTGTACCCCATGTGGTGGTCACAGTTGTATTTACCAACATCCCATCATGTTGTAAGTGAATGTCAGCAGTCTGTAGACGTTGAACTCTTTTATCAGATGTTGTGACAGAACATCAGAGAGCTCAGTACAAGCCTGCATCTTGCACAACAGCTGGCTGAGCTGTGATGAACGCCCCTATATAGGGCAGGATTTGTGATACTGCTCTAAAAATGTCTAAGGGTTGGGGAGGGGGGCGAGTTTAATTAAGAGAGGACGCGGACATGCGGGGGGAAAGGTTGTTGAAACAGGTAGCGACGCGGTGCGTAAAATGGCACAGACGCCGGTAAAGGCACGTCCGCCGCGACTGGCCTTAAATATGACAGTGTTGGGAGTCCAGGCTGCAGTATATGGGCGCACCGCTGGAGAGTCTCCGAAAATAGGTCACTACCCTGTTTGAACTCGTGCAATTTTTTTCACATCGTAGCAGCACACTCAGACCAACGTGGACACGCATGACAACAGACGCAATGTACAGGACTGACATTCAAAATAAAGGCGCTCCGGGCTTACCTTTCGGGGAAAATGCCGTGGATATGGCCGAGATATCTCCGACTTGGCCCCCCTCTTACCGGTGCAAACTTCGCACACAAAGTCCTGTGGCTCGAGCAGCGTCGGTGTCAAATGACTCCTCGTCAGTTTGTCGCTTTTCCTTCGATAAACGCGAAATACAGAGCCGATACGTCTTGTAAAAATAGATCTAGGTGTCTGAAGAGGCGGTCCGTTCCCAGACCATTGTCAGGATTCTTTCTAAGCATGGGGGGGGAAAAAATACATAAACTCAAAACGCAGCGTATTAGACTGCTGGTCGTTTGAATAAAGACTAATCTGTGGAATGACAGCCTTGTCTGTTGCCGTGGGATGATATATTCTGCATGTCACCAATCCACTGGAAACCCGTCAAAAAGTGTAAACACCCAAATCCGTAATCTTAACTGTTCCCGCTGAGGAAAAAAATAAAATGAAGACCACCGGTTGTGTTGTGCATCAAAAAAAAAGCAGGTGATGTCTTCCTATATTCAAAGCGCATCGCTTAATGGCAACGCTGGTCAAGTGGGGGTTTCCTATGGGTGGTCGTGCTTCTCCTGACGGGGTGGGAGGGCAGTTCAAACCAGAGGGATGGCATGAAGTGGTGGGTAGGGTGGATAGGGCGGGTTGGCGACGGGGTGTGGGGTAGAGGGGGAGGATCGTCTCCTTCTTCTTCGGTGCTTTTCCAGATGCCGAGGTGGGGCTGTTTGCTTTCCTTTTTCTCGCAGTTATCCTCGTGTCTCTTCTGCCTTTTTCTTTGCTTTTTTTTGTATTATGTGTGAGCCCTCCAGGAGACGCGGTGTTGGTGGTAGTCTCCCCCAAGACCGTCTGAAGCGCATAGACAGTCGCCCGGAGCCCCAGCCAGCCCGTCAGGACCAGCCCAGAGTCTGCCAGCTCAGCGCATGCTTACTGCTCCGCCCCTCCACCATGGGCAGTCCCCGGCTCCTCTCCAAACTCTCCCTCTCTCTCTCTCTCCGTCCTCATGGCCGTGTCTCTCCGCCTCAGGTCTCCTCCATCAACAGGCCCCCATGAACGGTAACGCCCCTCTATTTCACTGTCTGTTGTTTTGCAGCTGGCCACCACCTCTGTCTGGCTAATAGTTTAAAAGTTCTTCTTTTACTATAACTAATTCTATTTCCACCTGCATGAATCAATACAACACTTGCAACTATGTGCGACGGTAAACCTGGAGGAGAGAAGATTAAGACAATGTCTAAGTCAAAGGAAATTACAATTTAGAGTCTAATTCACACCAAAATGTGCATTACTCTTGTAAACCACATACCGCATAATATGGTGAACCCAAAACGTTAAGTTGTTGTTGAGATGATAAGGGTTTTGATTCCATTTTTCGAGTTTAGAGTCTATCTGTTGTTCAAATATCTTGTTTATTGTGTTCACTCAAATAAACTCTTTTATTGCATCAAGAAATTGAGAATAACCATCTGGAAATCTGGTGTTTCCTGTTTGCTAAAGCAGTTTTCCTGCTACATGTCAGTCTGATGTTGTAACATTTATGATTGATGCGGTGAGCGTAGCTGATTATTACAAAAGTATCCACACAAGTGCCTTTCACAAGTTTACACCAATTAGAAGCCATCACTGACAACCTCAAAAGCAACCATCACTTGCTTTAGTATGTTGTCGTTTTTTCAACATTGAAAGATACCGTTTAAACTAAAGTGGTGTTGCATACAGATGTTTCTGTTTTGTCAACCCTTTGAGATCCAGTGTTTCAGTGATGCTGGAGTGAACATCTGTGCCACCACTAGAGGGCCTACAGCAGCCTGTTAGGAGATTTAATCAACCCGGGAGTCCTCCGAGATGTATTCATTGGTACGAATTGATTTGCCAAGCCTTATATTTCCATTTTGAGGAAAGCCATAATACTTGAATCATTTAACATTTCTAAAAATAATGATCAAGTCCATAAATGTATATTCCATCTGTGAAGAATCAATATTTTAGACCTCAGTTTCAAATATAATGTCAACAGCTCAGGTTTCTGTGCTTTGGTTTCAGAAGCTATAAGTTTACCAATTCAGTGGCCCCCAATAAGACCAAAATATGACTTGATTAAGTTTCATGTTTAATTAGTTTCAAGGGTTTTAAATATTTAAATTCATTATTAATAGGCTACATTATGCAACTATTGCATGGAGCCGATATGCATTTTGGTATTGCATGTAATATTCAACCATGTTGTGCTCTGGAGTTTACTGGTCGCAATTTGTACCATATAGTGAGCCTTTATGTATTAATTGATTCTCTAACTTACTAAATATTAAGTAAGCAGTGAGCTAAACGATCATGTTCATGAAATGTTTGTATAATACTTAGTTTTGATTGGTTGAAACCCATTCCATCGTATTGTAAACTGTACACATACTGTGTGTGACCATTGTAACAGCCAATTTAAATCAGTTGTAGGCAACGGCATAGAACTAGTATATTTTATTGTCCTATTTAAGCTGGCTCAACGTGTGTTTATTAGCCTAGAAGTAACATCATGTTCGTTTGTAAGATGAATAATATTGTTTAGCCTATTACCTTTTTTAATATAAGCGCCTTCTTTAGTTTCTCTTAGAAATCACTGCCATGGTTTCTTGCAACTCGGCTGATCCAGATGTGTGAACAGCTGTGTGAGAGCAGCATTAAAGACGTGATTATGTAATTGCTTGACAACTTACATCCGCTCCAGCAAGGTGGACTCATTAATAAAACGCCACCATGCGCCTCTAACAAGGATACAGCTTTTCATGTTTCCGGGTGCATAAAAAAAAAACAAATTCGCTGCTCCCATTTTTGTCGCTGGTATCGCTGTTTGCGCGTCGCAGCTTCTGATAAATTCGGTAATACTGGGGTTTATCCTCCTGTGCTGCCACTGTTACACCCAAAATGGTGAACGGCAAACACATTCGGTCGTGTTGTGTGTCAGTCAGCGTCCTGTCCCTAGAAGCCCTCCCCGGTGGCTGTTGCTGTGCAGCTCTGCCAACCCGTCAGCTGATCCCTCTTGTTCGCGTTTCGCAGCTGTTGGGAGTATCCGCCCCTACAGCAGTCCCGCTCTTTATTTACTATATCAATGTCACAGTGCAATCTACATTTAGGTTATTGTTATTGTCATTATTATATTAGGTTTGGTTTGTTTTTGGTTCATAATTATACCTGTCAACTTCATTTTAAGGAATGCTCTAAATGTTTATGGGTTGAAGGCGCTCGTAGTATTAATTTCACTGAAACCATAAAAGGGGGAAACATATTTGTGATTGATAATCACCGACTGTAGGATTCGTGCATTGCTGTAACTCAACACTGTACCGCACATTTAATCATGAATTAGCAGCCAGTGTTTCGCAGACATCCATATTAAAGGCATATAATCCCCCTTTAACCCTCACGTGTGCGTTTCCTTGATGGTGTATTTATGCGCTAAATAGTCCTTTTGTTTACATGCAGTCCCCCGTCTCTGCGGAAGGAGGCTTTTGGAAGCGAGTGTGACTCTTACCAGCTGTTTCCCGCCTTGAAAGCCATCCGATCAGCTGCATACACACACACACACACACACACACACACGCACACGGTCATGCAGAGGGAGAAAGCAGAGGGGAGGGAGAAAGAGAGAGAGAGAGGTAGAGCGCCACACACAACGAGGGAACCCCATCAGCTGGAAGTCGAGTAACATTACAACTCTCAGCAGCCTGAAACTACATTACACAGACCAGGGATCTATACGTTCTCTCAGGATTTAACCCGCGTCGGATCACGGGATTTCTGCTCCATAACGTCAGAATTTGTCTTTTATTCTACGGAGACTGTTTGCTGTTTTTTTTTTAAGGAGGTGGGGGGGCAAACTGGCGAGAGGAGAGCATGGAGTATTTCATGGTACCAGCTCAGAAGGTGCCCTCCTTGCAACACTTCAGGAAAACGGAGAAAGAAGTGATTGGAGGTCTTTGTAGGTGTGTATACCTGTGTTTCAACCAGCACGCCGCGTGCATTATTCATCTGTTTTGGGGAGAAGACGCACTTGGCCGACTGCGCTGAGGCAACATGCTTGATCTGATCTGTTATTGTGTACACGACCCACTCACGGGGGAGCTGCGGGCATTAATTACCACCAAACACTTGTATTTATTTGCGTCTGAGCAAGTGGGGGACCCGTCTCACACCTCGGCATCCGCCACGGGATGTTGATTCGCGCATTTTGTTGCGAAATCGGCGTATTTTGTAGCGAACAAACACAAACCACGTGGTTCCGTGCACACCACGTTACTACTCCGCTATAGAGCGCACCTCTGCTCTATTTATCCTCAAATTACCCCCCAGTGTCACCCATAGGTGCTGTGATTCGCGTAAGAACCGGAATGATTGTGCGAGCGAGTGTTATTCGGTGTGAGGGGGGTCTAGTTTTGCCGCACACGCCGTGCAGATCGCCGATTCTTGCTCAGAGCGAGCTGAAGTTATTGTGGGTAGTGCGGCCATGCTTGTGGCTTGAGCTAAAAGTGATGGGGGGGGGGGGGGGGGTTGTCTGGTGTCTGTTCCCCGTTAATGGCGCCGTTTTTCGTTTATTTCCAACGTGAAAATGTACAACCGCTGTGAAAATCGCCCCCATCTGAGGTAGCGGTAGTTTTTGCGGGTGTTTCCGCGCGTCTCGTTCGCTCATTCGAGTCGCCTCCACTGCGTCTTTTCATCCCGCACCTCTGCCATGCTGCCTGCCGCATTGTTATAATGGCGGAGGACACGGGAAGTCTGCTTGGAAGCACGGAGGTGGCGTCGGGCACTGTGATGAGGAAGAAGGGGGTTTATTTGACCGTTTTACGCGTAAACGTATTTCCTTCGGCGTGCCCGCTAAAAGGGTCACTTAGCGTGCGCGGGGAGGCAGGGGAATTAAAAGTGGTGTTATTAATAAGGGGGTGTGTATGTCGCGGAAGGCCTTTCGATACGTCCGCAGCCCTGTTTGAAGAGGGAGGCGGAGGGATCTGTTGCTGGTGGCTGTTGGTAGTGACGCAGGCGTTGTGGGAGATGTAGTCCCTTTTAACATGTTTCTTTTAATCATTCCTCATTGTTAGTCTGCGGAGAATTGCTACACAACGAGGAAAATCTACCCCCATTTAACCCGGAGTGTCATAAATGTATTTCGTTGACTTAAAATGACTGGAAAACGACACAAAGTGTTGTGCGTCTTGATTACGTTAAGCTGCAGAGCCTCTATTTACATCTCTTGTATCTTCAGCTGTGTCACTAGTATAATAGCTAAGAAAAGATAATATCTAACTGCTGGCAATTTAGTTTCAGCCCAACAGCTAATGGTTAATTGAATTGTTGATTTAGATGTAGGTTTAATTTTTGGACTATAAAATGTCAGAAAATATTGGGGAAATTACTATTTTCTAGAGCCTATAATGTCAGAAAATATCTTGTGTTGTTGACCAACACTCCAAAAATATAATTTCCTACGAGGACATTGTAATATATAAGGCACTAGAACCATCACGTTTGGCTAATTTGCTTGAAAAAATGACATATGTATTGATTATCAATATACTTTCGGAATAATCAGATTTGTTTTGATCGGTTCAGTTTTGTTTAGCTACCTGGCAGGTAAACTCCTGGTTTAATAAGCTTTGATCCGCTCTAATTGTGTCCCAGACTGTTCCTCTGTAGTGGTTTGCGTGATATGGTAAAGTCTAGTTTTGGTCATGTTTTGGCAGTGGATGTGTTTGCTGGATATGCCGCTGCAATGTTGGTGTGTGTGTGTGTGTGTGTGACTGCGTGTGCACACACTCCTTTTCACGTCTGTGGCTGCACAATTGTTTCCAGTGTTTGCACTGGGGCAGCTGAGTCAGTACAGATAAGAGCTTGGCGAGAGAGAGGGTCCCAGAGATACTAAGCTGGATACAGAGTATGTTAGAGGAAGTTGGCTTAAAATTTCCCCTCAACTGAATTGCAGCATATTGTGTCTTTTCACCACAGCTTTAGGGGGGGGGTGGGTGGGTATTAGCAGGCTCAGTGCGACTCTAATTACATCTCAACTGGAGTTATAAGCAATGGTGCAACTTTAATGATGCTTTTTTTTTTTTTTTACCACGTGGGGTGCTTGTAAGGTGTCTTGAGAAACATCAGTACTGCTTCAGTGGCAGGAAACATTTACACTCTCTTTCAAAAGCATAACTTTGGGTTGCATTGCATACATTATTAATGTGTGACTTTAACACCTGTTAAGAAATGTCATGGGCTGAGAAGAGCAGCGCCAATCAGTGTCTGCACAAGAACACATGCAGGGAATGATGCTTACGTGTTGTTTTAGGGTTAAAAAATAGTTTCATTAACGATGCCCATCTGCATTTAACCCGGGATTGCAACATGTATGATGTTATAGATTCTTGAATGTTTGCTTATTGTCCACGCAGGAAAAAAGTAATTGATAGACATAAAAAACAAATGACGTCTAAACACCTCTGTAATAGCAGGAATGTGTTTTGCATTTCTTGGTGCATTCTACTGAGATATTAAGGGCTCTGTGAATTAAAATACAACAGTAATGTGCCTTTCAAAGATCATAAGACATCAAATAATGACAGTAAAAGACGCCGGCAGAAATACTAATATTGGCCGTGGCCTCAACAGATGACGTCACAGGGCCAGACGTGTTGCGTTAGACAGGACTGCGATCACAGGAATACTGTATTCATGTCCATATACGTAGCTATGATGGGAAAACATCGATCCAAGAAGCTCATCCACTGTAAAAAGTGGGAGTAGAAATAGGCAGATTGTGATCATTTGGGTTTCCAAAAAAGAATATCGCAACAAAAATGAAGGTAGCTGGAAGTTGTTTGGCCATCAGCCGGGATGGGTCCAATGGAAGTAGACTGACCTGTGAATGGATGTCAGTCAACAAGTTAGTATTCGTTATAAATGTGTTATTGGTAATGTTTTGGTTTTATTTTATTGAAAAATTGACTTTTTGGTAAAAAAAAAATGGTTGTATAACATTTTGTATGGTTCTAGCCCGTGCTGTCTTTGGATTAGGGTTAAAGTTCACTCTGTAAGGGTGATGCTGCTGAAAATGTTTTATTTTCTCCATTTGTCCAACTAACTGCTTTCTTCCCCCTTTCCTCCCCCTTTCCTCCCCCCTAGTCTGGCCAACATTCCTCTGACCCCAGAAACAGCCCGGGACCAGGAGAGGCGAATTCGCCGAGAGATCGCCAACAGCAACGAGCGTCGGCGTATGCAGAGCATCAATTCTGGATTCCAGTCACTTAAAACACTCATCCCACACAGCGACGGAGAGAAGCTCAGTAAGGTGAGTCACGAGAGAGGTCTGAACCAGTTAAAGGGGGCCACACGCACCTTCACGACAGACCTGTCACAGCCTTCCTCTTCTCTTTTCCCCAGGCTGCCATCCTGCAACAGACGGCAGAGTACATTTTTACTTTGGAGCAGGAGAAGACGCGCCTATTGCAGCAGAACAGTCAGCTCAAACGAATCATACAAGTAAGGCATCGCCGTGCGAAACCTGGAAAGGCTTTACCGGGATTTTCTGTCCGTCAGGATCATCGGTTTAAGTGTTCATCTGAAACGGATATCAAATTTCTGTTTGCTCTCCCTAGGAGTTAAGTGGTTCCTCCCCTAAGAGGAGGCGTGCAGAGGAGAAAGACGAAGGGATTGGCTCACCAGACATCCTGGAGGAGGAGAAGACTGAGGACTTGAGGAGGGAGATGATTGAGTTAAGGCAGCAGCTGGAGAAAGAGCGCTCAGTCAGGATGATGCTGGAGGATCAGGTAAAAGGAACAACCCACGACATGTAACGCAGTTTCGGACAATCCTAAAAGTCTGTGTCCAGAGAGATGCAGTGACTAACATGGTTTTGAACCTTCATCTCCTGCTCTGTTGCGTGTCAGATGCGTTCCCTGGATGACCAGTTGTACCCAGAGCAACTGAAGGCGATCAGCCAGCAGGCCCAGGAGCACCAGACCCAAACACAGAGCCTTGTCCGTCTGCAGCAGAACAAGCAGCTGGAGAGGGACCTTACTCCAGCCCACAGCCCGCAGGTTGGAAACGTTTGCATACGAGTGTGACTCGCACATAAACTGTTGGGTCCTTTTTGAGAATTTTGCTGATAAATTTCACTTTTTGTAATCGGTTAACTTCCTTAAGTCTGATGTACGAAATCCAGAGTACACATTTCATGCTTAAAGGGCCAGTGTGTAGCATTAAGGGGGATCTATGAGAAGAAATGGGACAAAGTATTATATTAAAAAGCATGTTTTTACTTTATAGATTCTGTGTCCAACATTTAGAGATTTTTTTTTAAACAATCATCGTTGCAGACAAACTATTTTCAGCCCAGTATATTTTTAAAAACAGTGTTTTAGGCTCTTTACCCTAAATTCATCTGGCAGCTGGCACCAAAACTCCCCTCCTCCCTTCTGTGTGTAGCTGAAAAAGTTTATAGACTTCTTTGAGTCGATCACGTTGAAGCATATTGCTTTTTAAAACACTTACACACAGACACGTGAACTAATCTCACAGCGTACTGTAGATCCCACCATGTCCAGAGTTGGACTCATTTACAGCGCGTCAAAGGAGCAGCTTACACAGCTTCCTGCCCTGACAGCCACAGTATCCTGTTTCGTCAGACTAACCCTAACTGAACACGATGCCAAATCAATTGGAGTGTGCTGTCTGCCCAGCCACTACTTGTGGCAGCTGGGTGCTGGTAATGAAAGATGATTGATCGACTCGGCATGAGACACTCTGTGACTCACCAAGCAGATCTGAGCCATATGGCCTCAAATCAATATCACCGTGAATTATTGACAAAATGACCTCAGTAACGAGGAATTACTGGAAATAAAACGACTCAAATATATCGTGTTTTTTGTTACAATCATGGCTCCATAACAACTAAAAGCTTGATCTGCTCTAATATCACATTTTAACTTTTCTGTATTATTGGAAAGGAAACTCATAAACATATTATAATATATGCATCAAATCTTCAATCAATAACAATAAAGGGAAATTGACAAAAACGTCAACAAAAGCTTCTCTTACTAACTTTTTCTGGAGCTTTCAAGTGCATCTCTAGTTATTGGATGTTTTTAAGTTATAAAAATAGTTGACATTGATTTATTTTTCTGTTCAAATGTCAATAATTAATAGAAACAGAGGCAGGTTTTAATGAACATTTAAATTGCGAGTTGTTCAGCGGCAGATTGGGCGGCCTGACGGATCCGTTAATGGGAGCTTAATCATTTGCACCAATATGGGCTTGTGTGCTGCTTTTAGCTGAAGCTCGGGTTGATCTAAAGCACCGCGATCTGAGCACCCCCGACTTTCACCACTTCAGAAAAAAACTAACTAGCTCCCCACTAAGTTTTGTTGTTAGAGGCAGCCTTAAAACACTCGCGTGAAACATCCCAAACACAAGTACAGGACACCATTTAGGTTGATGAGTGATTCCTAACATCTGGCCTGGTTATTATTCAATATGCCGACAGCTGTATTCCCAATTTTGTGTGTAATATAGTGCCTGCGTATGTGCACAGTTTAAGCATGTTTGTATTTATATATATTTATGGTAGTTTCCGCAGGTTTAAGTGTTCTCTCCATTTAACGTTACTCTACGATACTACTTGACCGTTACAATATGTTATCACAGTGTAGTGGTGACACGAGAATATTGTGTAATAATGCCTCCTTTCCACCAGGTGATGGCCCCGGCTACCCCCCCTGCACCTACACACCATGCCACAGTAATCGTCCCTGCGCCTGTGCAACCCGCCCCACCCCATCATGTCACCGTGGTCACCATGGGCCCGACATCGGTTATCAATACGGCGTCCACATCTCGACACAACCTGGACACCATCGTTCAAGTAAGGGCAGGAGTAGACTTGTGAACCGTTTTTAAGGTTGGATCGGTTTTCCACATCTGAACACCAGAGGGTGCTGTCGTCACTGACATCGCTTATCCTCTTGTCTCCAGGCGATCCAGCACATCGAGGGCACCCAGAGGAAGGCTTGTGTCGGCGAGGAGGAGAAGCGGAGGGCGGTCATTGTCACTTCAGGTCGCGTCCTCTCCGACGCGGCGGGCTCAGACACGGCCTCAAACAGCGACGGGCCCGACGACTACTCATTGCCCTGAGTTCATCCCTGACGTCTCACACGCCGTACACTTACACACACACACACTTACACGCAAAAGGCCCAGGCAGACCGGGGCTACAGGAGGCTTCAAACCCACAGCACTCTAGTTCAGTGGACATTAATAGGGCTGGTAGACAGATTGAAGCACTCCTTTTTGTTTTTTCTTTCTTTTCAGTACAGTCTTACGTGTTTTGTTGTGATAGGCAGCCCAAATAGGTTTACACTCGTACATGCAGTCTCCTCTGCGTCTGTTTTCTGCTTATCTTAAACTCCCCTGCTCTTTCACACACACACACACACAAACTCATTCCTCTCCATTAATCTAGAGAGGTTATTAGAGTACCTACTTCACTGACTGATCTATAACGATCCGTCATACTGGACAGTAGAGTGTCTGCTAAACATCACCATTAATCGCCCGGACTGTTCTCTTTATTCGGCCCTGAAGAGATGTGACTGATCCACGAAACCAGAGACACAGAGCCCAGCAGTGTGGCGTCATCACCACCCAACACCGGAGCGTTTTTGTTTAAGATAAACATCCTTTAAACCTCCTCCTCTGAGCTGTTTGGACAGACACTGTGAGCCAACGAGACTGTTTCAAAGTTCCACCTTTTTAGACTTCTGGATGAAAGAATATGCTGTTTTACTCGTGTGAAGTCTACTTTTCCATGTTTTGTTTCTTTAAAGCTCCCTTATCCAGCAACTTAAAGTGATTGTACTGGAGGTAAAAAACAGCACAACATCAATGGGGATTTAAAAGCTGTTTTTATGGCTGACTGGTGCTCACAACAAAATTAAGCTAAGGTTGGGGGGAGAAAGTGCGCTTACAGGTTTATAGCTGTATTCTTTTTTTATTTTTTTTGTTTGTTTTGTTGCCATTTTTTACTGGGCTGGGTTCCCGGTAATCCCACATATGTATTAGGCATGTTCTTCTTTTTACTCATGGCCTGACAAAAAATATCAGTGCTTTGACATGTCCTGACAACGTCCCCTCTTGAATTTAAAAGCACATAGCTTGTTAAAATAAGCTAATCTGTGGGGACTTTTGAGTGATTTCCACTGGTGTGTGTGTGTGTGTGTCCGTGTCCCATTTCGCGTTTTGAATCAGCAGGGCTTAGCGGTGTCCCAGACTCTGGCAGTCTGCGACAGCACAGCTTTTGCCTTGACGTTGAGGCAGGCGCATATGTGCACACAACATACGTACAAATATGACTAATATACAATCACTTGTTTGCGCAATCGTAAAGCCCGTTACAGTGTAGCTTCTTGTCCAACTGTTGGGACATCTATCAAAGCAGACTATACTTAAAATACAAGGAAAGTGCCCGGTGAAATTGTTTGAATGTGCCATGGAGGTGACTGGGTTGGCCACACATGCTCTATGCATTTGTCCCTTTTTGCGTGCTTTTTGTCTAGTGTACCATGCTATTGACACGTTTCTGCTTAGACCATACTTTAAATGTTTTTGCCTGGAACTGTTGGTTGACAGACGGACATAAAGACTTGTAGAGAGAGGCAGCAGCTTGCCTTACTAAGAGCCCGTGGGTGCAGGGAGGCACTGTGAAGCCAGCCTTAACACAGCCTGAGAGATGTACCTGAACACTTGATCTGGGCTGGTTGGTGGCCACTGGAATCCCTCTGGTTTCCCCCTCGCCCTTCCAAACAGGCTTGTAAACACCCGAGTGTATTCGAGCATATATCCCCGGGTATTTTGTCTATTTTTCTATGTTTTATTATGTTTGCCACAAACATAAATAGGTTTCTGGTGTGTACTAATGCATTCAAGCTCTCTCTGATATTCCAAAATGCATCCAGTACTGACTCTTGGTTAGATTCACATGTAGATTTGCAACCGTCGGCCCCTTCATGTGCACTATTAAAGCCAGAGCTGTGGTTAAAAAAAGAAATTCCACAATGAAATGTTGACATTCCATAAAATGTTACAAATTCTTCCACGTCAGGTTGAAGTGAAACCTGGTCTATTTTGATATTAGTCACATTTAGCGCTTTACACACATTACTGCTATTATATGATTGCATTTAGGGACAGCGTCATCATTAGAGTCCTCTGCATAGATGGAGCTTTGAACTGCTGGACAGATAACGTGTTCGATTGAACGCAATCTCATCTATCATGATTTATGTCATGGAATTGCCCTTTAAAGAAATATTGATGTCAGCTGCACTGAAATGAGTGACACATCTGTCGAATTAAATCATGGGACATTTGTCCCAGTACTTATCACTAGAGGCAGGGGATTCCTGGATATTGAAAATGTGTTTTGCAAGCTCTGCTTTTGTAGAGCCCTGTGCTTTTTCTCTCTTGAGTATCTGCATTTGATAGTTTTTCTGCTGAATCCCAGACCTGTTTTTGTTCCATCTGTGTTTTGTGTGTTAGGAAACGTTACGTGAACATATCGACTTGTCAGATGAGTAGGGTGGGCCTGGGGATCATTAACTAGGGTCATGATTACAAAGCACTTACTGTACTATACTGGAGTCCGCCTCTTTCGTTTGTATAAAGAGGCGTCTCCTCAGCTGAAGCTCTTTAGGTAATGAGTAATAGCCGCACAGCTGTGTATCCCCCCTTTTCCTCCAACATCTTGTCCTGTTTGCGCCTCTCATCTTTTTTTTATTTTTGGAAAACCTTTTATGCTAACTTTGTTTATCAATTGTCAATATCTCTCGTGTCCCTTCACATTTCGCTCCCTCCTCTTGTCTTATCTGTAACTTTTTGTTTTGTTAGACCTGTGCATATGGTTGTCAAGAAGCTATTTTGTGTCTTTTTTGTTTTTGTTTTTAAGAGAAATGTTTTGGGGATAAAGAGGCTTGTGCCTTTGTAAAGACAGAATAATAAAGTTTGTACTTTGTTTTTTACGCATTGGGCCCATTGTGTGTGTCTTTCTCTGTGTTTTTTGTGTCATTTAAATACGTATTTTATTCTTAATATTGACTGTTCATTGGCGCAGACAGTTTTCAAACCACGAATAATGACATAACCAGCTGAATTTGTCTCCTCTCCGGTTATGGTTGGCCGTCACTCAAGCAGTACAGTTGATGCACAAGTGTCTATTCCTGATTGGTGACTGGGGTTTTAAAGCCCCCCCCCCCCCCCTCCCCTCCCTCTCTTGCTTAACAGCTCATTGCTAAATTAAGATCGCCCACCTTATCTGTGACAGTTAAAATGTACACTAGGGACAGTAGATGGCATCTCTTTGCCATCATCCTCTGACATGCATTCATTCATTCCAGGCCTCCTGTTCACACCCTCACACGTTCATTCAGAAATACCTCCGTTTTGTGTGTCCACAGAGGCTCAATCATTTCAAATTTTTTGTATCTTGTAGCATATGCTAATAAGCATAGACGGAGTTTCCAAAAACAGTTTACTGTATTATTAATATGTCATGATATATTAATATCATATATGAAATTCAGTTGTGGGATATGGACCAAATGGCAAAACTATGTGCGGTATTAAGGTGGCATCATGTCAAGGAGCAGAAGATCAAAGAAACATTTAAGGTAGTCGTGCAACAATCGACACTATAAAACCCTGTAGACATTAAACAGCTTAACTACTGTTATGCGGTTATTTTCCATTGCAGTGACGGCAGCATCAAAGCCGCAGCTAACATTTTAAAGTCACCTCAGTCATCTCTAATTAACAAAGAATTAATGTTCACTAGAATTTATAAAAGCTCAGCCAAAGCACAGTTTTTCTCATCAACAAATCATCCCACCACCAGTGAACTTCCTGAGGATTAAGGCAGTTTTTACGCACCAAAATGAACACACTGTATTGTTTGGACACGCTTCCCGAATCATATGAGACGGACTTGCACGAGTAAGAAACGCCTGCCATATTTGGGGATTAATTCACAGTTGAGATGTTGATTCCCGAGGAATTGTGAGATTATGTTCAGCCCAGTATGTCTGCTTGAGTGTGATAAAGCAGTAATCCTCTCAGTGTCTAGCTGTGTTAGGGTTTCTAGGTAGACTAGAGGGCCTATATGTTCCAGTCATTCCCACTCTTCAGCTCTTCCTCTCTCTCTCTCTCTCTCTCACGGTCTTATAAAGGATCATTTTACAAAATTTTGTTTCAGAGAAACAGGATATTTAACAGAATTTAAAATAGAATATTTTAGAACTGTTAGGTTCAACATTCTGGGACATACACATATTCACCTTCTTGCCAAGAGTTGGATGAGAATATTGATACAAAGTATGAAGCTGGATCAATCAGCATATTTTAGTATAAAGATTAGAAGCAGCTGACCTGGCCCCCTCTCCAAATTTTTAAAATCTGTCTAAACCTACATCTCTCAAGCTCACCTTAATTCACTTTATGTCTCGTTTGTTTAATTCTTACACATATTGCTTCCAATACTTAGGCTAAGTGGTATCAACCTTCTCATCTCACCTTTCCTTCAATACTGCTGATTTCAAACCAGTTTGCCTTTTAGGTCCTAGTAGCATATACAGTATCTTTTTTGTTGTGTGATCCAGCACTGACACATTTATGCCAAGGTCCGAGCTGCGACCGCTCTAAAAAGGAGAGTCAGCTGCTTGACTCCTGCAACACCTCCAACTCACAGACCTCAGCCCCTCCACCAACTGGCCCCTCCCTGTGCTCCGCCTCTTCTCTCTGCATGCCCTTTAACCTTCCTGCCTTGGTATATATAGTCTGTGTGACTATCACAGTTCTCCTGGCAGCCATCATGAAGGGTACAGTCTTGATCTGCTGTTTCCTCTCCCTGCTGCATTTGCAGGCCACAGCAGGTAAGACTTTTAAAGATAGCATTCGGTCAAACATCTGGCGGATTCCTCGTTTTTTTTATGTTGGGCGGTGCATTGTGGGCACGAGATACGTTTTGTGTACAAATGCTGCTGATGAATGAAATAGTGATGCGGTGTAAATTTAGAGGCGGGTTAAATGAATGTTTAATGAAGGCTTGATTGCTCTGTTAGCTTGATCATACTGTGACCCTTCAGAGATTCAGAGGCTGTGATTCGGACTGTTAAAAGTAGATGGCCTAAAGTAGCTCTTGTGTCTATCGTGGAGGCAGTTTGGTCAGGAATGGCACTGTTTTCTAGAGGCAGAGTGCGTTTGGGGACGGTGACAGTCATGAGGACACCAGCCGAGGATAGACAGTGACAGTGACAGAGACAGAAATGTAAGCCCTGTGCAACCAAGCAGGACTATTTCAAATCGGTCTCAGTTTATAATTAGATTTGAGTGGCACTTTGTCGTCTTTCTAATCATCAAAATCCAAAACACACTCGACACTTTTGATGCATGAAGAAATGTCTTATCGTACATTTAGGTGACTCCACAAAGGAGAGCAGTTGAGGATCATTCAAACTAGAGTTCAGGCTCTCCTGTGGACTGACAGCATGTCAGCTGTCCTAACGCATGGCACCAGCTGATGGAAAGTCTTAGTCTAACCAAGGAGAGAACAGCCATGCGGGAACTTGAATGAACATTCAAAAAAGTGATCTCTTTGCTTCATTCTTGAACTTTATTTTCCACAACTTGGTTTTGAATTGTTAATCCAGACTTTTAATACCTTTAGGGGGCAACATTTCCTACAGGGATCGAGACAACTTCACAATACAGACATTAGATGGCACCCATGAAGTTAAATGTCATACTGACAACATCTTCTCCCAGATTACCTATTCTAAAAATGCGGACTGGTCACTGGGTCTGGACTAGAGTGGTTGGCGTTACCCTTGTCCGTCACCCTTGTCCGTCCTTGGGGTAGCTCCACAGCCCGGGCCCAGGGCTCCATATTCCACGCTGCTGTCAAGTGTCTAAGATTGGAAGGCCTCCTGAAACCCAACACTGTTCATTACAGTTCCTCCCTCCCTCCGCTCCACTCCCCGTCCCTTCTGACTCCTCACCCCTCCCAGCCCCATGCTTCTCTTTAGATACACGGCACAGCTGCTGTCACTCTGCACTGTCACAATCGCAATTTATTCCCAGCAGTTGACCTTATAGGGACATGCATTCTCCAGGCAGGAGGGGCCCGGGCTTTGGCTGCAACTCATGCCTTCATAGACCCCTTTTGCAGCCCCGTGCATCTTTTGGTGGCCTTTGGTATTCATTTTTTAAAGCCGCATCGCACACAGGAGTTCTGAGTCCAATACCTGCAGGTTATGGACAATTATGAGAATCCTGAACTCCTTGCCGCTCAGTGCGTAATCAATTGTGTTATTGATCTGTTACATCGATATCAGGAACTCTATTTAATATATTTTATGTACAGTTTGTGAGAAAAACAGCTGACACATTGACCTGGTAATCTTGATGTTGTTGATGTCTTTAATTTCAGTTGCCAGTTGATTACACCAATATAATTGTCTACATTTTTATGTTAAGCAAGGACACCTTGACTTTGGAAATTGTAGGCGGAATAAAGGGAATCATTTTGTTATCAAAATGCATTCCTATGTGTGTGGTTAGACATCATTAGGCTCTGGTGTAGCAGTGTGAACACACCTGCAGGTGTAGTAAGGCCAAAAACATCTCCCAAGCCTGGTGAGCTCATCTGGCTCTGCCTCAATAATTTCCTCACAGTCATTTACCAGCAGCTGTTCAATCGCTTCCATATTTTATACCAAAGCAAGGAGCAGAGGGAACCTATGTTTTTTTTGGTGGTGGTGAATGTGTCAATAGGTTACATGGCCAACCTGGCCCCATGATGCTCACATGTCATGTAGGAGTAAACATAGGTTGCTATAGTAATGATTGGGTTATTTTAAGGTTGCCAGAAACCCGACACTAATCAGGTCTTGTGTGAATGGCGCTGACTGACCAATTACAATTGAATCCATGTCCAGATTTTGATGTTATATGTGGCGTTTGAGTGTGAAAGGGGTTTTAAGGAAGCTGCGAATACAATATACAATGTCATTAGTGCAAATACAATCACAACATATTGCTAAAATGCAACACTCAGAACCTGAGAGCTGACTTTTTTTGATATACAAATATATCACAGCCTCTTTGGGACCTTGATTGGTTCTTCACACCAATGTGTTTATACTTGAGTGGTAACACTATCCATCCTCGATACAGTAAAAACATCTTTGACCTCCTCGCTTTGCGGAAGGGAGACATACGCACTGTCTCCACGTGATCTCCTCTAATGGTATGTGGCATGTCTGGGACATCCCTACGCTGGCAGTAGTAGAAGGGACGCACCAGTCACACTCCACTGCCTTACAACACACCCCTTCTTAAGACAAGCCCCCCCCCCCACAGTCCCAAGGGCACCTGACGTCCTCTCCTGGCTTTTAAACAGGAAAGCAGAGACAGAGGCGTCAGATCAACACCTCAGGGTGAAGTGTCTTTGCCATTGCGCCTTCCTTTGAGCTTGTCACTCAACTAAATGTCTACTTGTCAGTGACCCCTTAGAGGACTAATACAATAAATTACAATCTGGATGTGTTTCACATAACATGGTCTGTAAGGGCCAGTGGCAACCCTAAGGGTCAGTGATGTCTTTTGTTTGGTTGTTTTTTGTAAAACTAAATACACCAACATTTGCATCTAGAAAATAGTCTGGCTTTTCTGTTAAAGACTGTCTTTCTGAAATAAATAAATTTTAATTTAATTTTAGTTTGGAAGTAATGAATTATACTAGTGATTGAACTGTATTTCTTGTGTAAAATGCCTGAGGTACCAGGAAAACCATAGTGTGTCTTATTTGCCAAGTATCAGCACTGTATTTGAAGCTCGCATGAGCTACTGAACCAGTTAACAGTAGCTCTCAGTCCATTGGCCCGTATTACACAGTCCGCTCTAGGGATGTGGATGTTTCTGAGTCTCCAAACTGACTAAAATAGGAGCTACCAATTCTGCCCCCTCCTCTGTCCATCTTCTGACCCATTGTGGGTCTATTTTTGACGATGGGGGAGTTCTAGCTACACAAGCTGTGCCACCTGTTGCAATCCGTGGCCTCTTCTCACCACGCCCTGCTCAGGCTCTGCTGACTGCTCTCACACCTCTGACCCCTGCCAGAGGGAAAAAATAAATCATGTGCATTTCTATGGCTATAGGTTGACTTTGTATTCACTCGCTTCGTTTTGAGTGAAATGTATAAGCCATGTCCTTAACGTGTGCAAGAGAATTGGTTCGTGTTTTTGTAGCATTAATGCTATATCCTTTGGTATTTTACAGACCAGTGGTTATGTGAAAAGTGTCTGCTCTTTTTAAATTTGAATGAAGCCGATGCTTCTCTCCATGGATCTTTCCAGTGGAACCCCCTGGCCTTCAGTTAAGGTTGCCTGAATCCCCCTGTGCTCAGGATAAATCCTCTGACTGGGGATTCCAGGCCTGTCACCCTCATCATGTTCATAATTCAATGTACCTCCGCTGTGCTCCAAGCAGAACATGATCCGGGTTTTTTTTATACATACACAGATATACCTAATATATACAGAGTAAGTGCACATGTCTGCAGATACATACTAGCACATAATTCATGTCCACATCAGATGATATTATGCACATAGGGTAATCCCGGCTTGTATGTTTTGCCTACATAACACTGTTTGCTTGTGTTCTTATGATTGTCTGAATTAGTTGACAGAGCTCAAGATACATTTTTGTTTAATTTATCTCCATTTCAGCAGAATTTGCTGTGTATTTCCACAGTGGATAGTGATTGGCTCCACAAACCATACACAAGAACGACTCCTATTTCAGGGAAGTACGAAGCCTTCTCCACTCAGCAGAGTAAATGTGTTCATACATCTATCGATCTTTATAGTAAAGGTGGTCTTTAAAATTGAGCAAATATAGACGTTTCACACTTACAGTAGGTGATTGACCTTCCTTCTGATGATTGAATAGCCTCCACACAAGGATCTATAGTTGAGGTGTGACTTACTCGGCCGCTGATGCCGCGGTAGGCTTAAATCTCCAACATTCCCACTGGATGTGCTGATGCCACCAGAATGTTTCTCCAAACTGAGGGAGGGTTGTGTGGCAACGGGCTCATTGCGGACACATGGTCCTGGGCGCAGATGTCCGGGGTTCAACTCCCCTGGCGCCTGCAGGGTTAATTTTGAGCGCTGATGCAAGGCCCGCCTTCTGCAGGCAACACTACCTCTCTGATCTTTGCAGACCCCTGTCCCAGTGCTTCCATCAGGGATTGACTGGATTGGGAGGTGTTAACACACTCGAAGCAGTTAAGGCCCACTCAAGAGGCTTGTGTTAACAGATACGACTCTTCTGAGTGATGAGTCAAGTTACGGAAGCTTGAGTAAGCTCTGTGTGCTACAGGGACAGGCCTGGCACTGTGAAGATATGGTTCTCCTCAAAAGCCACTTCAGCCTCCAACTTGAATCATCCTTAGTGTCCTCTGAAAGCCGGCTTCTCTCAAACACTTCCTCATTGTGTAATTCATCCTATCTTGTAGTCGTGTGTGTTCAGATTACTTCAATTCCTGCTTTGCAATGTTTCTCTTGACTCAATTTGACAGTGTGTGTCATTGCTGCCACCCTGCAAAAGAGCAACTGTTGAGGTCTCAATTAAAGACGAATCGTCCTAATCGTCACATCATTGTTTACCTGTGCACATACTGTACTGAAATACCTCTTTTTGCTTTCTGTGGTCTGATACGCTTTCAAATCATTTGATTGATTGAAAGTGCTTGCTGTGTTTTTCATGAATCGAGAGACTTTCTTTCTCTGCTTTATTGACCATTTCATTGAACGAGAATATATTTCTACCCGTGGTTCATTAATGCAATCAAAACAGTTTGCTTCAGGCTTGTAAACACAGAGGACTTCAGAAGATTTAGCTTGTCATTCGATGACGCATCCGTTTTGCCCAAAGCAGAATGCCATTCTGACTTCTGTCCAGAAACACTAGAAGTCATTGACCTCATGCCTCATGACCGGTGGTTGCACTCCAGGCGAGGGCGCAGGATGCCATGACAGTGCCGCCCTCTCATTATTTACAATGTATACATTCATCGAGACAAAAATCCATAAGCTTTAGCACTAATTTAGTACCATGGTGGAAGACATAGAAATGTGCAGAAGGTCAGCGATGATGTT
Organism: Anarhichas minor; assembly: GCF_050575085.1. Lineage (NCBI taxonomy): Eukaryota > Metazoa > Chordata > Actinopteri > Perciformes > Anarhichadidae > Anarhichas > Anarhichas minor. The sequence goes on from NW_027466453.1 coordinate 13,697,175, forward strand.
ATTTTTGTGATACATACATATTAATAGGTGGCATACGTTAAGCAGATATTTGACAAAATTGTCACTTTGATTATATACCATTTGTAATACCTCAAATGTTAGCATTAATGAGGATCAATCAAAGTGGAGAAAACCATGTCATCATGTGTTATTCCTTTGTTATGATATATTTGGTTCTGACTCCAGAAAACAACCATTTCTTAGCATCTCTCTCATCAAAAGATGGTTAGTACACAAATGTACAATTAGGTAGTCTTTGAAAGGACTTGTGAATGTGGATAAGATGGTGAGAGGGGCGTAATGGAGTGTGTAAAAGACTTAAAGCTGTCACATCTAAGTTCCAACTCAATATGCTGTAACTACAGAACAAAATGACTGAAGGGAGACTGTATCTGACTGCAGTGTACATAAAATGATTGCAGTATCATCCCTCAGGTCTAAGATGTCTGTGAAATTATATTTTACCTTCCCACACCAAGTGCTTCTGCTTCACACCAGTCCATTTCTGATTGGTGATGAGTACTGCAGGCAGAACCACCCAGCTGAGATCAGAGGGTCCCTGGGAAACAGTGCCAACTTTTCATGCTTTCTGATCCTACAAACATGCAGATCTCCTAATCCGAACATACGATATTATTAGTTTTCCGTCTGCAATGTTGAACCGTTTTTTGTCATATTTATGTCAAGGAGAGGTGTGCAGCTGAGGAGGTTAGATCAAACTTTTGAGTTGAGCACTAGAGCACTAAATTTGATCTGTTTTTTGAATTTAGCATCTTTAACAATGTTAATATGTTTCCTGTGCCAGTAAACTCAATTTAACTGGCCTGTGCTGACATGAAGTATGCAGATGATGCGTTTATATAACAAGATCAATATTCAGACTATGCCATGTGTTTTACACGGCCTGATTTACAATTGAATGACTGCAATTAATCACCCCTACAACTACTACCGGATTTAAAATTCCAGAAACAAGCTGTAAATACCTTTAAAATTCACTAACAACTTTATTAAGGCAGTGTCTGGAAGCTAGAATTCAAAGACCAATAACCCTTCAGGGACATAAAGGTATGAGCCAGGAAGACTTCCCCGCTCCTCCTATATATAGCTCATAGCCGTAGCAGGTTTGTCTGAAGCCGGACTGTGTGGGAGGGGTTACAGGGAGGCCTGTTCTGAGGCCTGGACACACAAGGACAGGCCTAACAGTGCGATAGGTCTGTGATAGGTGGGTAAATATAGAAGAGAAAAAACACAGGATTGCACATCATTGTCTCATAGTGTAGCCTATATTCCTCATGGGAACACTCAGTCCAGCTCTGAGTTCTCCTCCCAGTCCATAATGCAACTGGGGAAGTCCCCCTTTTTCTCTGTCTCTCTCTCTCTCGGCCCCTCTCATCTTTGCTGTGGCTATAAAGCCCATGGTGATGCCAAACAAACTATGTTTATTTACAGCATTTGCTTTCTAAATTAAGAGCTGATTGTACTAACAGCTGAGATCTGAACGGGCCGATATGTTCCAAAGAGATATGAGATCATGTCATGGTTATTTTATGCACATTTACATTAAAACTGATGAATTTGTAGGCTAGAGCGCACACAGGGTGAATTTAGTTCTTGTTCCTAATGGATGATTCACATTTATCACACAGCAGGAAAAGGACATTGTAAAGGATGTGTGCCACAGTGTAATCACCAACAATTGTCAGTTCAATAAGCTGTAATTGTGCATAGCAGCTAGCTATGCATTGTTATTCATGCATAGCTAGTTATCATCATTCAGGTTTTGTAATTAACAAAGAAAAAAGGGAAGACAGAAAGGTAGATGTTAATGAAGATAGAGCAGAAAAAACAATGTTAAGAGGCATTCGCTGTGCTTGTGGCTGCAGATGAAATCAAAGCTCAGGTTGGAAACATCTGACGGCTCAAATATCTGTGTCTGAAGTTGCTATTAGCATCTAATGCAAAGCTGTCACTCGGTGCTTATTATCATTTATCTGTGTGTCACACTTAAATTCCCAGCAGTCGTGGTACTTATTGAGACGGAGGATGTATTGACTGACGTGCATCCAGAAATAGCTACACCGTTGGTCTCTATTGAACATTGTATTGAACATGTACAACTGGCTGCCATCAGCCCTATAGTGAGAGCATCATAATGAAACTGTCACTTGATTGGTTTGCAGCCACCTCGGTCCACTTCCATTATTCATGTTATCAGATCATTAAGCACATACACTGACAAAGTTACATTTTGTTCATTTTTTTTTTCTTTTACAGAGGAAGAAGAAGGAGGAGATGATTTCATCTCCACCCTCAGGGACAGATCTCACATCGACGAGACGCTGCGGCTTGCAACTGAGGAAAAATCAGGAGACTATGCAGGTGAGCATCAAAGATTCATTAGAAGTGTTTTTTATAAAGTTTTATGCTCGCTTGTACTGTGTCTGACGAATTGAAGTTACCTCAGTGAAGCATGTCAAGCAGTTGAATACTGTGTTATCCTTTGAATCTCACTCCCTGATTTCCTTTCAGCTTTCATATGTATTCCTCAACTTTGACATTTGTTTTGCAACACATTTCTGCACCATTTTAAGGCAGAAAGGCTGGGAGCCACTGTACTATCATGGTAGAGTGACATTTTACAAAATTGGACTTTTATTTCTCTCCTTCTTCTCCATCATGGCCTGTATAATTATCCCTCTTGCCTCTTTTTAGATCTCTAACGTCTTTATCATCCTTTCCCCTCTCTTATCTTGTTCCTTCAGGGGCTATACAGCGGTTGCGGAACGTCTACCACTCATCCATCAAGCCGATGGAGCAGGCTTACAAGTACAATGAGCTGAGGCAGCACGAGATCTCAGGTATCACAGAAGCTTTGGCTACGTCTGCACTTTGGTCTGATGTGTGGGTTTCTCTGTTTGGGTTGCTTTGGTGACTGATTTGTTGACTTGTTTGTACAAACACATCATCCTCACACCGTCAACCGATACATAACAGAAGGATCTTTTTTTCCATTGTAGGGGATTTCATCGTATGTCACTTTTTATTTTATTTTTATGGGGGGGGGGGGGGGCTCTCAGAGTCACTGTTATGTGAGGGTACTCTTTTTTTTTACTTGTATGAGTACCTTTAGAGGTAATTTGTAGGCTTTTAGGTACAGAAATAGTAAAAATATACCTTATGTAGTCATTATCTCTCCATTCATGCTCCTTAAAAATATTTCTTCCCCTTTTCTTCTATTCATTGACATACTTTTTGAAATGATTTTTAAATGAGTGTGTACAGTTTCTTCACTGTAACCTCAGCAAGGACAAACTCTACTTTCCCACAATGATGTGAAGCTCGCCCTCCTGTGGCTTTTTAGGCTGTAGCATGCTTGCAAACTTGACAAATATCACTTGAATCATGCTTCTAATTTCAAAATATATATTTTTAAAAGACAGTAAAAAAACAAACGGACAAACGATTCACCTTATCACCCGACTACAAAAATGCATACCATCCATTTGCAGACGGACATGTTTGACACATCAGGTCAAATATGGGACTAGATTGCCACCCGTTCATCCACATTGTTACTCTACCCCTCCCTGTTGTTACTAGAGACCTCACACCCTCACTCCTCACTCTCCTCCACCTCCTATTCCCTTCGCCTCTCTTTACTCCACCCTCTCCTGTCCCCATCCCCTCCACTCCCCTCATCTAACAGCCTACCCTGGACGAACCCTGGGGGACTCATCCGCAGGTTGGTGTGGGCGGGGCTTACCTGTGCATGGCACAGCCTGAAGTGCTCAGCCCCTTACTCTCCCCCTTCATTTGTCCTCATACATGTGTGAGCCACTCAGACTAATTAATACTGCACTGCTCTCTGTGGGTCACACATTTCAAGCATGTTTCACTTTGGGTGACACCCAGGTGTACCAGCCCAGATTGGGGCCTATAGTCAAAATGATCCATAGGTGAAAGGTTCAACCCAAACAGAGCAAAATGGATTTACACTTTCTTGATTTAGAATCGTTTAGAGTTTCAACCAAAGCTCCATAATTTAAATTCCATATTAAAGAAGTAAAAGGGAAGAAATGTAAATGAAACAAGTTTTAGAAATTTTAGGATTGATAGTGTATTTACAGAGAGAACAAGCATTAAGTTGCGTAGGGTATGAAATGTAAAATATAGAGGGGGTTGCATGTGCAGTTCTGGCTTTAGCAAAGGACACATAGGTGTGAGACACTGGTGGGAGAGGATGGTCAGTGTTCGGCTTGTAGGTAATTGACTGACTTTTTGTCAAACTTTGGTATTTTTTAATCAATTTCAAAGCCACTAGATTCAGAGGTGTTTTGATGAGGACATTTTCTCTTTGTTCTTCTTCTGTTTTTGTTCTTTTGACATTTGTATCCTCGTCGTCTTTTGAATTCATTCAGCTTTGGACCAGTAGGTTAAAACAGAACTTGACTGCACCCTACCACCCCAACACCATGTCCACTCACAACACACATGGCAGCTTGTTATGAGACACGCAGCTTGCTCTGAAAGCCTCGCAACTGAGGAGTCAATGGCACTGCTTTGACGTGTGTCCCTGAGTTATGGCTGTATCACTTTGTTGAGACCTTTCTTATGCTAATAAAGAAGCATAACAGCTTTGACGCGCTTTTCTTTGCTCATATTTCTTTTTATTTGCTTTCTTAGTCTTACAAAACATTTCTCTGCGCTGCTCATTAAGAGTGACAGTGCTATCCTGACGTGCCTGTACTGTATAGTTAACACATACATTTTGGATGGATTATATTTTGGTTAAACTATCTTTATGAGGATAATGGAGAACGTTGCAAACATTGGCTTCTTTTGGCAACATGAACAGCTCAAGTTCTCGCGCCTTCTCTTCTCAGCCGCAAATAAAATCCCAGCATAACTGGTAAGCTCGTAATTTTTCATGTAAACAGATTTTAACCACTGTTGTCTCTCCTTGCCCGACAGATGGAGAGATTACCTCCAAGCCCATGGTGCTGTTCCTGGGACCCTGGAGTGTAGGAAAGTCCTCTATGATCAATTACCTCCTGGGCATGAACGACAGCCCCTATCAGCTCTACACAGGCATGTTACACAGATTTCGTTCTCGTTGTTTCTTTCTTTTTTTTGAACTATAATTTAATGAGGATAAAGTAACCCTTAAATGTCATTATAAATCTACAGGACTATTAGAGAGGCAGCTACTTTATCTAAAAATTACAGGATTGAGCAAGTCAGTGCAAGAATGCATAGTGGTTATCAAGTAGGCAGTCAGCATCACAGAGGTTTTGTTAAATTAGATCCATGACCTCTTAAGAAGACTCAACAATGATCTCTGACAATTTAGTACCACTGCTCAATATATTTACAGCAGCTTTGATCTATATTAATGTTAATGATGTTGTTCCATAACTGCTGGATTTGTGAATTTGCTAAATTTTCCGTATCAACTTAAAAGCTGATGATATGACAACATCAAGAAAATAATTTATTGCGGGTTTAAACGTTTCCCCTGTGCATACACATCATGGGATTCTCTTTCTTTAACATGTTTCCGAATCTGTTCCTCTTCTTGGTACTACCCTTGTTAATTTCTCTCTCTTGTTTTCCACAAATTTGTCTTCAGGAGCGGAGCCTACTACCTCTGAGTTCACTGTAATTATGCACGGCGAGAAGATCCGCTCTGTTGAGGGTATTGTGATGGCAGCAGACAGCTCTCGGTCCTTCTCTCCCTTGGAGAAGTTTGGCCAAAACTTCTTGGAAAAACTGGTCGGTATTGAGATGCCCCACAAGCTGCTGGAACGCGTGACTTTTGTGGACACACCAGGAATCATTGAGAACCGCAAACAGCAGGAGAGAGGTAAAACAGAGTTTTACCTTCAGTTTGCAGGTTTTCACAAATCACAATTCAAATACGAAGCAGCTGGCTGCAACTCAGCATTCAGTGATTTATTTATTCTCTTCTTCCAGGCTATCCCTTCAACGATGTTTGCCAGTGGTTCATTGACCGCGCTGACCTGATCTTCGTGGTGTTTGACCCCACCAAGCTGGACGTTGGCCTCGAGCTGGAGATGCTCTTCCGGCAGTTAAAGGGTCGCGAATCCCAGATCCGCATCATCCTAAACAAGGCTGACAACCTGGCCACCCAGGACTTAATGAGAGTCTACGGAGCGCTCTTTTGGAGCTTAGCTCCCCTCATCAATGTGACCGAACCCCCTCGCGTCTACGTCAGCTCCTTCTGGCCATATGACTATGCACCTGATACCAGCCGTGATCTCTTCAAGCGAGAGGAGATCTCCCTCCTGGAAGATCTGAACCAGGTGATTGAAAACCGCATGGAGAACAAAATTGCCTTCATCCGCCAGCATGGTATCCGCGTACGTATCCACGGCCTGCTGGTAGACCGCTACGTCCAGACCTTTAAAGAGAAGATGAGCTACTTCAGTGACCCTGAACTAGTCTTCAAGGAGATTGTGGACGACCCAGACAAGTTCTACATTTTCAAATCCATCCTAGCCAAGACCAACGTCAGCAAGTTTGACCTGCCCAACCGCGACGCTTACCGTGACTTCTTTGGCGTCAACCCGATCACCAACTTCAAGCCCTTGACGGCTCAGTGCTCCTACATGGGAGGCTGTCTGCTGGAGAAGATTGAGCGGGCAATCACCAACGAGCTGCCTGCCCTTCTGAGCAGCATTAACTCTGGTAAGCAGCCTGGCCTGTCCTCCTGCGAGACAACTGGCTGTGGTGAAAAGCCAAAGAATCGCTACCGGAAGAACTGACGAAAACAAAATAACTTGAGTGGGGAAAGTAAGAAGAGAAGGGGTCTGGTGGAAGCCAACCTTGCTTTTGTCACAACGCCTGTATTGTTGAGGAGACAGAGGAGAATAGTGTTTGTTTGTTTTTCTCAGGAGAATATTGGGAGGTGCATTTAGGGACTCTAGGAATGAGGCAGATAGAGGGAGGGAAGGGTCATTGTTTGATAAGGCAGCTTAAGGACAGAAGTCCTGAAGAAATGAGAACATGCCACTGATCACTGAGTTTTGTTAAAATACATGCTCTCCTCTTTCCCTTGCACAATCACTTTGGACTGTCTGGGATTTGGGGGTTGGGAAAGTAATGATGTGAAGAAACACAGAAATGAAAAAAGTAAGATCAAATAAAAATTGAAAATCCCGAGACTGAAAACAGTCAAATACCAGCTCCCTTGTATGTGAATAAAATGGGAAAAAGTAGAAACAGGACTTGCAAATTTGTGTTGTAAAATCTTGAGAATTGCATTGCAGAGAGTCAATTCCATAAGCTTCAGAAGCTGATTTTGAAGTAGCCTTTTTGTGGGTGCTATACATGTTTGTCATCCAAACCTTTGCTTTTGACATAGATTAACTTTAACATTGCATGTTAGATGTTATTTAACAGATGCATGCATGTCCTGCTAATATAAAGTTTAAGTAATATTTCCTCGTGTAACTGAAGCATGAACCAACCCTGCCATGCAACAAATAAGGCCGTTTTTCGTTTTTGTTTTATACGCTCGTCAGTCCTGGTTGTTGACAACCTATGAAATGAGCACTGTGATGGAAGCAGAGGTCAGGGTTCAAGGGTCAGAGTCTTCAGAGCGGGGTGGGTATGTTCATTCTGCTTCACTTCTTAACTGTTCTTACTGTTTCTGTCTTCGTCTATAAATTTTGTCTTTGGCAGAAATTCAATACTGTGTTATGATTTATTTCTTTTCTTGAACAATAAGCTTCCCAGCTTTTAGCTGAATGACCATAACAAATAACACATGAAGAATGTGTTGGATTATAGCTATCTTTAGCCATTTCTTCTGCGGGATAGCAAGCTATTTATTGATTTGTATGTAAAAACTTTCTAAATGGGCATTGAAGTTGGCTGTGTATGTGTACTGAACACCAACTGCTATATAATTTTACTACCCCTGCAAGATTGTTATTTCCCAGCGTGCGAAAAGTGAGCTTAAGGTAAAGGTAAAGTGGAGGACTCATGAGTTGACCCCTGACCTCTGTGGAAAGAAGGAAGAATTAAATACTGACTTTTACACCCACAACGATGTTGCAGTGTCATAGCTGCAAAGTCATATGTAAGCCTACCTCAATGAACTTCCCAGAAGTGTGGCATGGTTATTGCTTAAAATAGTTTGACATTTTGGATCGGCTTCACTTCCAACACAGGGATATTTCTTGGGCAGTAACTTCGTCACCATGGGTGAGAGTGGTGTCAATCTACCAAAATGTCAAACAATCCTCAATGGATGGATAAGTAGTAGGCCTAGGTTTCGAAAAAGTTAACTCATGGACAAATGCACTTCCAGTTCCCTCTGTGTCCTCCCTCACTAACCCCATTGTGAAGAGTGTCTACCCAACTAAAACCTGAAACATAGCTAATTAAAAAGAAAAGAAAACTAACAAACACACACATTGCTTAATTTTCTCTGTTTATTGTGAGTGTGAGTGCTCCACTGGATGTTAGTACGTTTACACTGCAGATCCAGAAGATGCCCACTAGAGAGTGCTGTGTAAAAGTGTAAAAAGTTATACAGACCACGATCACTCATCGTGGCAACCATTTATAGTGGTCGAGTGATAGCGTGAGCTAATTACATTGTGTGGTTGTGCTTTTGGTATATTTCAGCATTAATCATCTTAATTTACCTGTGAATTAGATCTGGAACGGATGTGTGTCCCATTTAAGTAGTTGTGGATTCACTTTTTTTTGTTTTGCAATCAAATTTAAATTAATCTTGGCCCAACTTTGGAAGCTTGATGATAAAGAATAAAGATTTCTGATTGACTATAGTGAAACTTTGTGGTTATTGTGATAAAACTATCAATCCTTAATCAGGGAGACTCAAAAAAAGAAAACAGATCAAAACTTGTACCAAACTGATTTTCTTCACTATCTCTGTTTCTCTCCTTTTTGCTTGGCCTACAGCTCTTTATCACAACTCAATCTACATCCATTTCCTTGTTTCTTTTCTCAGAAGGTTCAATCTCTCACTTTTGGATTTTCAATGACTTTATCCTATAGCTGCAATGCACCAACAGTTTGTCGTGACTGGAAGTGGGGAGGAGACTGTGTGTGTGTGTGTGTGGTAGATGGAGTTTGTATGTCTGGGTGTGAGACCCCGAGACAAACTGACTTCAACCTGCAAGTGTTTCTCCGTGAGTGTATTTCCACTCTTCCTCAAACATTATTTTGCATATATCCTGAGGAGACTGCAAATGAAAAATAAAGTTAATAAGAGCTCAAACACTCTTAAGGCATAGACCAAAGCCAATTTCCGGCTTTTTTTTGTGTGTATGTACACAATATTTTATACACAATGACCTTAACAAAATGCTGCTTTATGTACGCGTTTTCAAAACAGTCCTTTATGATTGAACAGACATACACATTGGCATCAAGAAATGCATGGATCATATACAATAAACACGTAGCGTAGAGGGCAGTTTTTTTTACCAGCAGCAGAGTAAATGCTTTGAAAATCACCAGTTCAACACAAAGTTTTATTATAAAACTCAGCATTGCAAATTGCACTCTGATCCAAATGTGGAGGAAATCCTGCCATCTTGCAAGAAGTCCACTGTCCCTCTTGGGGATCTTCTCAATATACCGTTCAACTGTGAAGCCACAGTGCTGACTACAGAGGGCTGTTGTTTAATATTTCTCTCAGCTCACTGATTTGAGAAGAAATCTAATGCTTTATTCTCAAATCAGTGAGCTGAGAGAAATACTAAACAACAGCCCTCTGTAGTCAGCAAGTTCTACTAGACTGTGCTGCACATATATACTGTAGGATTATAGGATTATATTGTCTCACCCCTGAATAGTCATCGTTTTTTATCATGTTGATGGTGCTGAAATATTGCAGTGTGCATTAACATTAATATAATCCAATATTCCGGTTACATTTGAGTGTCTAGAGCAGTTTAGTGACCTTGTATTTAGGATACTTTGTCTCCTGTGGCTTCAATAAAATACAATTACATCATTGTATTCCATTTCCCTCAAAAGAGAGCTATTCATTTTCCTCTGTTGTCATCCCGAGGCAGATGTTTGCATCCATACAAAATGAAGCAGAGTTTATTCTAATTGTAAAGGGCAGTGGGAAACACGAGAAGGTGGGGAGGGGGTGCGCTCATTGCGGTCAAAACAAGACGTCCCCACCCTTCTCTACAGTGCGCGCTCCTTACCTTTCACGCTTTCTACCAAGCGCGTGCACGTACCTCGACCGTACCCCTCCCCTCCCATCAATAGTGAGTCCTTTCTTTCCTCAGCTCGCCAAACACACACAGCAGCAGCATCAAGTCAAATGTAACTACCAAAACGGAAGCACATCATTATTTCTTTCAAAACAAATTACTTTGATTTTCACTTTTTGGGTTGAGGCTCACATATTTTAGAGCCTTTTCCTTAGCCTGGCAATGTATGGCTGAAGTTTGAATACTTATTAAGAGGACGAATGACAACACTAGTACGTAGGCTGCGGTGTAGATTGCCATCAAACACACGTGTGATTTTATTTTGAAAAGAAAAGCGGAAATCATCTATATTTTGTTTTTGCGTACTTCACACGCGTATGTACACGCACGCACACACACACACATACACACTCACACACATACTTGCGGCTGGACGGCTGTAAGCGCACAGAAGATGGTGGCGGCTGCTGCCACTGCGATGCCCACTGCGCCTGGATAGCACGCACAACAGATTTCATGCAGGTGTCGACGCTGCTGCAGCGCACACACACACTGGTCAACTAACGGCGATAAGACAATCTCACTTCACTGTGGACGATGCAGGGAATGGAGAGACTGGACGATGCAGCAGCCCTAAGCCATTATTTGTCTAGGGTATAAGTGGAATTCTTTGGAGGTATGGATGTGTTTTCTAGTGTATCCCGTGCAATTAAATTCGAGTGGCTGGATCACGGCAGCACTCAGCCTTGACCTGTGGGACTCTTGGTGTGGGGGGCGTGGAGCGGAGGTGGAGACCTTTTAATTAGCCCGACTCCCTCCGGGCATTTCGTCGTCTGCCGTTTAGAAGGGGGTCTGAGGAGCCGTGGCCAAAGTTTACTTCAGAGGGGGAAAAAAAAGACAATACTTCATGTAGTCAGCTCAAGGCTGCATTTTCTTTTTTTTCCCCAACCGTCTGGGTGACAGATAATACAGCCAGGAACCGGCATGGTCAGCATATCTGGACAATTTCCTTGGGGCGCACTGTGACGATGAATTGGCGACATTAGGTGTGTGACTGTGGAAACCAAAGCTATACCACTCAACGCTGATCCAAGACCGGTTGGTGCATAGCCCTGGAGGAGCGCGTTTACACACGAGTCACTGGCAGCTAAGCTCTTGCAATAGAACTGCTAATCGGGTGTTTTCTGCGCACCACGTCTCATGCATTTGTCTCCTGCGGACCTGTGTGCACACGATCCCTTGTGGGTTTGGAGACGCAGCGGTTGCGGAGACTCCCGACTAGAAAGTCAGGAAAGGACGGGGCTCCGTCCACGGAAATAGTCGCGATTAGGCCCTGCAGCAAGGAGCGTTTGGGTATAAATAAAAGCGCTGATGGCAGTTTTTGTGCTCAGGTTCCTATTATCTGGAGTTGATGTGTGTCTTAAAGTTCAAAGCTGACTTTTTGTATCAAGACGGGAAACAGCATGTCGAGTCAAAGCAAACAGAGAGGAGGATGCGTTTTGGATGAAGTTTTGTAGAGTTGTCAACAAAACGTGGTGAAGGTATATCAGTAGTTAAACTGAGAGGAACAGAAAACTGAGAATTGACACGCACCAGTTATGAAAGTATATTGACTGAAGCGGGCTCTTCATCACAAGACATTTTATATTCCACACGCAGTTGCGACATCTCAAGGACCCATTGATTCACTTCTTTGGCTTTTTTTTTTTTTTTTGAAACTTTCCCCGTTTCGCACATTCTTTTGTAATTCTCAGAGTTTTCCTAAATACTTTTCCAATGAGTGATGCAGTGTGTAGGCAGCTGAGTGGGTTTGGACAGGAACCGAGAACGCATCGAGTGAACCTTGCAGTCTCAAGTGCGCCAAAACAGACGGGACCATAGAGGAATGCAGGGACTGACGTCAAGAGGGGCAATAATGAGCTTTTCAAAACCTTTGAAAGGTCTGCTGGCGTTTCTACAGCCACTACACTGCTAACGGAGTGGAATTTCCTCAAACGGGTTTTGTTTGTGCTCTCCTTTTAGTTATTTTTTTTAACTTTGAAGAGTAAACAATCATTGCCCTAGTTGTTATACAGCCTCCCCATACCTTGCCTTACTTCTTTATCAACTTTATCTTTGCAATAACTGTCCTTTCTGCATCGTCTTTGATTTTTTTTTTTTTTGATAGATTAAAAAGCAACATGGCATCCCCACAACATCAACAACTGCTGCCTCGCAACACAGAAGTGAGCTGTGACTCAAGTGGAGATGGAGGCGTCTCAGTGAGGATTGGCAGTAGTGTCAAACACAAGCATGGAGGCGGGCCGCTGGGTTCAGTCGGGGGAGGCTTCATGGGGGGATCCAAGCACTGCAAGTACAGCATTTCCTCCAGCTGCAGCTCTGGAGAGTCCGGAGCCAAGAGGCTCGTGGTCAGGAGCAATCGCGCACATAAGAAGATGCCTCAGCTTTTTGAGAGATCTGCTGGTCATTTCTGGGACCCAAAGTTTGACTCTTCAATCCTGGAGGAGGCCTGTAGGGAACGGTGTTTCCCTCAGACCCAGCGGCGCTTCCGCTATGTGCTCTTTTACCTGGTTGCCGCGGCCCTCCTCTGGGGATTATACTTTGCTGCCAACCCTTCCCGCTGTGACAGGACTGCCTTTCTCCTTCCCACCGCGTCCTTCCTCCTTTTCTGCCTCATTCTCTTCCTCTTAACTTTTACTAAGCTCTACTCTCACTGCTACAACCAAGCGTCTCTGCTGCTCATCATTGTAACCTTCACCCTGACCCTAGCCCCTCAGATCCAGACATCAAGCTTCAGGGACCCGGAGACTCCCTCACCTGCACTCGATGGGGAAGAGTTCAGTGGCATGGGACCCACATACAACCTGTCTTATGACAAACCCCTGGGAGGTAACGCCTGGTCCCCTTGTCTGTCTCCTGTTGGCACCTTCTCCCTCTGTATCGAGGTTCTTCTGCTGCTATACAGCGTTCTCCATGTTCGTCTCTATGCTTCTGTTTTGCTTGGGTTTCTCTACTCTGTCTTTTTTGAGAGTTTGGGCTGGCTGCATCTCACCCAGGCAGGGGAAAGCTGGGACTTAGCCTCTCAATCAGACTGGGATACGTTATGTTGGCTTGGCCCAGCCAAAGCTCTGCTTCATCTCTGTGCCCACGCCATCGGCATCCACCTATTCATCATGTCTGAGGTGCGGTCACGCAGCACCTTCCTTAAGGTGGGACAAGCTATCATGCATGGCAAAGATCTGGAGGTGGAGAAAGCCTTGAAGGAGCGAATGATCCACTCCGTCATGCCCAGACTTGTGGCTGATGAACTGATGAAGCAGGGTGACGAGGAGATAGGTGATAATTCTGTCAAGCGATACTCCACCAGCGGTGCAGCAGCTGTCATCTCCAGCCCTAAAAACAATAAACGCAAGAAAACCTCCATCCCTCGTGGCCAGATTATCTTCAGACCCTTCAACATGAAACGGATGGAGCCTGTCAGCATCCTCTTTGCAGACATTGTGGGTTTCACAAAAATGTCTGCCAACAAATCTGCTCATGCCCTCGTCGGACTTCTAAATGACTTATTTGGACGTTTTGATCGACTTTGTGAGCTCACTGGCTGTGAAAAGATCAGTACTCTGGGAGACTGTTACTACTGTGTGGCTGGTTGTCCTGAACCAAGACCAGACCATGCCTATTGCTGCGTGGAGATGGGCCTGGGCATGATTCAGGCTATTGAACAGTTCTGCCAGGAGAAGAGGGAGATGGTCAACATGAGGGTGGGTGTCCACACTGGCACTATACTGTGTGGTATCCTGGGCATGAAACGCTTCAAGTTTGATGTTTGGTCCAACGACGTCAACCTGGCCAACCTAATGGAGCAGCTGGGAGTGGCTGGGAAGGTCCACCTATCACAGGCCACTGCTAACTTCCTGGATGATCGCTACCAGCATGAAGATGGACAAGTCATTGAGAGAATAGGACATAGTGTGGTGGCTGACCAGCTCAAAGGTAGGTGCTCCGTGAATGTATGGCTTAAATGTCCCTGCCAAGTAGAGATGTAGTGAGTTGAGTACATTTTGCTGCCTTTTCCAGACTTTGTTTGTTGAATTCCTAACAAGAATAATAGAACTCCAAAGTCAGGTTCCTACAAATTGAGACGTATTGCTGCAATTGTTCCCCCACGAGCCCACACACTTTTTTTTAGGTATTCTGAGGTGCTTAAGTTAATGTCCTGTAATGCCTCTCTGCCAGACCTAGAAGAAGTGTGACAGCCTATGCCAGCATATTTGCAGTTCATCCCCCAGGTGGATCTCACCAGTGTCAGGGGAGCATTTGCATTGGTAAAGATCGACATCGTGTTTTAGCATCATGTAACCTTTACAGATGGGCTAGCAGTGGTTGGAGTCTGCTACGTGCCCTCTGTGGTGTTGGTATTAAGTGACTGTATCACAGACGGACGCCATCTTCTTTCCCCTCCTCCCCTCCACCCTGTCTATTCCTACTCTTTGTTCTCTTGTTCAATTACGTTGCCTTCCAGACGTCCTCAATGTGTCCTGTTCTCTTAACCTCACTGTGAACCCCAGGGATGGCTTTACAACTTAATGCAACTATCGCCTTCTCTAATAGAGATTTGCCTGCAGCTTTATATTCAACCCTCTCTCTTATCCTCCCTTTTAGTTGCCTCTAAAATTCTTGACTGCAGCTTTTATTTGATACATCAATGCAAATCGTTGTAACTAAATGCTGTCTTAATGGCTCTTTTCATCATTCAAGGCTGTAAGTGAAGTGGCAGTGTCTGACTAAGGCGGTGCAGATGGTGTTGCCCCTTTGCATTAGCATTTCAGGTTTATTTTTGTTTCAATAGATGCTGAAATGTGCTTCCTTGGAGGCTGCATGCCTGATTTTGTACAGAGCAGGCATGGATTCATATCAACTGGTAATTCATGCAATTTGTATGTGCACATTAATAATTTGTGCGCATAAGGTACCAAAACATGTTATTCCTGCGGGACTCTGCACAGATTTCCATTATTTTGGCCTAGAAGTAAATGCTGTGACCTGTCAAGGAACAAGATGGAGCGAAAGTGCCTCTTGTTTACCAGCCCGCAGGAGTGATTCATGGGCCTGCATTTTCCCCTCATCTGTTAAATTAATGAGTGACTACCACTTTTGCTCTTGTCCTTCTTTATTATATTGTGAGGATAAATGTGTTACCCACCGTGTTATTGCCACACCTCACCTCCTCCTCCTCCTCCTCTTTCTCCTCGACTTCTTTCTTACCTCCATCATGTATTGAGTTCCCCTTTTCAGATGTATCCTCTCCCTCTAGATCTGCTGTGCCAGTGAGAGCCCTAGCTGTCAGGAGAGTTGTGATCCAGAGTTGTAAAAGTCCCTCCACGGTGTGGCTCAGTCTGGGTTAATCACTTGGTATTGCAGCCAGACATGGATCCTGGCTGGGGCTGGTCCCTGTTGTCTGACTCTGAAGTAATTTGCTCTGACCAAGGCCCTGATTGCTGTGTCCTTTTTGAGACAGTGGGATGTTTCACTTTCTCCCAAATAGTTTTTGGCTTATGAGTGATTTTGCAGTTCCACTATAACTTCAGGCTGAGGCTTTAGCGTCAAGTTTATTTTGTCTCATCCTGTAGGTGCACATGTTTAAAAGTGTATACTTATTTTTAGCTTCCCACTGTAATTATAAGCTATTTGTGGCTCATTGTAGCAGAGGTTCACATGGGGTGCAACCACGTGTGGTCAGCTGAGTGTTGCAGCTGCATCCTGTTGGCTCCTCAGCACTGACCCGAGGCCTGTGGGTTTAGTAAGAAATGGAGATGTTGTGGCTCTGTTCACATCCCACTGGGTGATAGCTGGTGTTTGAGGTTAAGTAAGACAATTTGACAAGATAGTTTTGAGGCTCTAACTAATGATTCATTTAATATTTTCATTACCGCTTAATCTGAATTTGTGATTTTTCTGATAAATGTATTCATTGTTTAGTCTGTTTGATTGATATACGATTTATTCAATGTCAAATTGGTTGATTCATTGTCTGATGATTAACAAATTAATTATTTCAGCACCAGTTGGCTTAAAGAACAGAACATCTGCAAATTGTTTACCCCTTACTGCTTAATCTGCTAATTATTTTCTAAATTTTTAGATTAATCTATAAAATGTCAGAAAATACTGAAAAATGACGGTTAAAGTTTGGTCCAGAGATATTAAGTTTACATGATATGAAACGTCGAAAAGCAACAAACCCTCACAGTGGAGATGCTGGAAGTAGAGAATCTTTGGTATTTTTGCTTTAAAAATATAAAATAAAATAAAAAGAATCGCAGTGCATTGCAGACGCATTTCAGATGCACAAGAGAGCACAAGACACGGGTTGAGGGGAAACCTGGCGGAGGGGTCGCCTGTAGCCTATACCTGTGTGTGTGTGTGTGTGTGTATGTGTGTGTGTGTGCTATGTGTTACATTTGCAACAGGGACCAAAGTTGTTGTTGTTGCACTAAGGGTGTTGGATATTTTCATGAACAAACATAACACAGTGACTGGTCTTCATAGGGGAAATAGTAAAGACATCAGAACAGTACGGAGATCTTTGAAAGTCGTGTACTGTGAACATGGTTAGTTGCAGCTCTGTCTTTAACCGCAGCACAGCCCGTTTGAAGGATGCACTGAGACAATCTGTGTTTGTCTCTATAATGGGCTGCATGTGAGGCCAGACGTTGTGCATTTTTCCTTTCTGGAAATGGGAGCTCTGTTTCCATGGAAGGTACCATCTATGTCGTACCTTATGTGCTTAATGTAGAATGATTGCTCCTGCAGAAGATTATCCCTTCAGAGACTGTCAGTTTGGTCCTATTATCTCTTTGCTGATGACAGAATCCCCACAGAGAGACAGAGGTGGTTCTTCTCTCTTTCAAGCCTTTGTTTCCAGGGGAAATTAAATTGTTTGTGTGCTGATGTTGTCTAAGGGTTGTGTGTGTTACAAT
This sequence comes from Anarhichas minor, assembly GCF_050575085.1. Classification (NCBI taxonomy): domain Eukaryota; kingdom Metazoa; phylum Chordata; class Actinopteri; order Perciformes; family Anarhichadidae; genus Anarhichas; species Anarhichas minor. The sequence continues at coordinate 13,714,384 of NW_027466453.1, forward strand.
ACAACTGGAGGAAATGTAGTCATTAGAGTCATTGCCAGTTGTTGCTTGAATGTGTAACAGTACAGCACTGTTGCATATCCCAGCTGCTTCAATTATCTTTGACTACAATGCCAAGATACATGCTTTCGGTGTCTGAGTGGCAGGCATTAAATCATCTAGAATGTTTTATTTTTTTTTAAATATAAAAATGTATTAAATAACAATGTGAAAGGGAAATCTTTTGTGTAGTGATGAATCTGCAGGAAATGATCACCTGAATCTGCAGCTCACCCTCGGCTTTACGGAGCGAGTTTCAGACCATTGTTTATCTGTTCAGCCACAACCTTACTGTTCTGCTTCACTCTCACCGCTCTCTCATATCGTTGCAACAGCTGCATGTGTAAATAAGCAACTGTTTGCAGACAAGTTTGCTATAAGTGACAATATGTCATTGCTGTGTTCACAACTTGTCTCCACTGCAGGTTTTTAAACACTCGTCATGCTTTTGAGAGTTTTCCTGTTTTGCATTCCTTCCTCTCACCTGCTGTGAATTATTCAGACCATCGCTGTAATGCAGTGTGAATGAGTGACAATGTATTAACCCAAATGTACACTAGCTCCACTTTGATGATCAAAAGAACATTTCGATTAATATGAGCTTCTGACAGCTATAATTGCACAGCCCCTTTCCACTGTACTAATTATGTGCTGGGTTCTCAGTAACCCGCCGCCTCAAGGTAAGGCATGTTCTCAGATTCCATTTGAAATTGTGAGTATGACCTTTTCTAACTTAACTGCTGAGCGAAGCTGTGCCAGGCGGCTACGTACAGTATATCCCATCCTGACCTGCTCTCTCGCCTCTTTGCCCTGCGAGAGATTTATAATATTGCAAGACTGTAATCTCCTTGGCTAAAGTGATTAATGTTAGTAATTCTCCATCATCATATCTTCCCACACTGGCCTGGTGTTATACCGACCCCAAGAACACACCAGCCACCTGCCAGCCAGTCGTTTGTATCACAGCAAAAAAAATTTGATTGCCTATAATGAGGCTGTCATGGCTGTGCTTATTTATGATGAGGCAACAAGAGAGGGTTTCACGTCATGTGGATATTAAAGAGGACCAACAAAGACCAGAGGTTGTGCTGGCTTTATAACGGAAGATAATTTGTATTCTGGTCCACGATATGAATTTATCCCGATTCCTTGCCCACCTTTTAAATCTTCAGAACAATAATGGATTAGCTACATTAGGACTGATTTGAGCACAGCACAGAATGTAGCTGCAAATGGTCCTTGTGATGAATATTCTGTGTCCCATCACTCTGCCCCTATTACTTCATGATCTGCAGCAGGTATGGTTATCGGGAGAGCCATTTGTATTTTTGGGGAGACTCGCATGCATACACACACACACTCGCACTCACACATCCCGTACCCTGTGAATGATATTCCTTAGGGATGTACTGTCTTACAGCAAAGTGTTCAGTATTCGCCTGAGGCTCAGTGGAGAATAACTTATAATGGCTGCTGTCTCTGACCTTGAAAAATTATAAATGAGGCTGCTGTTGAGTTTACACTTAAAGACGCAGGGATGGAGGAAAGCGAGAGAGAACTAGACAGGGAAAGTAGATGAACTGCCCTTAACTGTGGTCCAATTCTGGTTTTTGGTCCAAAGGGTTGTGGCACTAGAGAGCAGAACCGCGGCAGCGTTGCCTAACCACCATTACATTAAGCCACTATGTATGTGTGTGTGTGTGTGTGCTTGCGCTGTCAGTCAACACTCTGCTGTACTTGACAAAAAGTTAAACGATTTGGCTTTACACCCTAATATATCCACAGCTGTCTTCTCCCCCTGCCAACAAATCAAATACCTGGCATAAATTTCGTCTAGACTCTTGAGTCTAAATCAGTATGCAGAATCAGCATCCAGCCCTTCTGTAGAAAGACAGAGGGGGGTTGATAGTGAAGTAGAGTGGCTTACTACAAGGAGGGGGTAAGGAGGGGTAGACATGGAGCTAAAGCATGTTTGACCTATGGTGGCAGCTGTTGAGATGGTTTATAAAACCAGTGGTAAATAGGAAACTATTACACAACATACCACGTTCTGTATAGCTGCCCTTTCCTCTGAAGGCTGGGAGGGGAAGGTGGCTCATCAGAGGCTGCCAGGGATCAAACTGCCATACCGAGCCTGGCCTGGAACACCTTGGCTCTGCAAGGATAGATTACAGCTGAGAGGGTAATGACATAATACATCGCTCCGCATTGTACAACATCGCCCTGTGCTGCGTATTATGGTTCAGCACAGCATGGCATCGTAGCCTACAGCAACGCAATCTCATCATTTATTATCTTTGACCTTATCATAATGAGCTTCAGCATCCCAATGACATGCTCTGCAAACATGGGGCCATTATGGCAAGGTTATTTAAGGTCTATGATGTGGTGATTAGCTGGATTTTATAGCTGCAGTCATTTAGGTTATGTGCTTTGTCACACTAAGCAGGATGTAACTACTTGTACTCGTCCAGGAGGACTGTGCAGCAAGCGTATTGACCCAGCAAGCAATAATAGATTTGTACTCGGGTGGTGTAATGACTTTCTGGATCAAGAGCAGAAAACCAGAGAGCTTAAGTGGCCAAGTGAGTTTTCTATTGAACTGACGCTGTTGGGGATTTTTGTCGGAACATCTACGTATCCTGTTGTACTCCACTTAATCCTGACAAGTGTCAGCAGACCCTACAGAACTCCCGGCCCCCCCTATAGGCAGCTGTCGTATTGACTCAATGGTGAAGTGTCCTGCCTCTATCTACTCTGACAGAGATGACCCAGGGCGAGGTGGATGACAGCGCCTGATATCAGTGCCTATACCGTCTGTCTGATAAGGAGGCACACATGCGAGCAGCTAACACAGCTGAGCCTTTGACGTAGAGGTGGTATGTGGAGTGCAACATGCTACACAACGTGCTGTCTATAGCAAACGCTTTTTCACTTTGTTAGGAAACTCCTTGCCTTTTAAGCGCACAAATCAATATCAATGGCAGAAATGACAAAGTATGATGATCTGATGACTTTGTAGTGGACTTCTTAATCCCCTGATTTTTGTTTTTAAAAGAGTAACGTCATCTATTTTCCCATGTTTTTGTGTCTAATTGACAAACGAACAATTTTTGAAATTGGTACAGTATTGAGTCAGTTCGCTACAGACGGCGTCCGCTAAAGTGGCTGCTATGCAATGGCTCGGGGCAATTCCTTACCGACAATGCACAACAGGCTCAGATCGGAATTGTGAGTGTCTCACAACATTGTGGAAAGGACCCTACAGAGACTTTACCTTCTTGTTATTGTGTCTCACTCGAGGAGAAGTCTTGTTGTGAAATCTCGCGTCACATCCGCATTCTTGGAAACCAGCTAAATATTCAGCCGTGACGATGAAATTTGCAAATCTGTAAAATTAAGTGTCACCAAAATCTTTTAGATGACACTAAGCTACGCTTTCTGTTCTCCAACACAAGAAACTCTGACAACCAGGGGCACTCATCCCCCCCAACTAGCACTACACCACCATTGTCTTCCTGCAACAAGTCACATGGCACAATAACAAAAAGCAAAAGGTGAAGAGAAACATGTTTTCTCTCTGTAGGGTCCTTTCCTTGATGTTACCATACACTTATGATAACAATCTGAGCCTGTCCGTGGCAAAAACAAGAACCTTTGGTGGCCATAAATTGACGGCGAGTATCTTTGTGTTTTCAACCGTTGGTCAGACAAAAAAGAGACACTGGACACCGGGAACTTATGACATTTACAGTGTAAGTCCTCTTATATTACCTTGGGATATCATTGTATGAATCAGCACATATAAAATACTTACCGGTTTCTCCTGGTTATTTTTAGGTACAGCGGTATTTTATGAGTACTGGGTACTTACGAGTTATTTTAGAAGTAAGAATAATTTATACTGTAAATATTTTAGTAAGTACGGGGTATTTTAGAGGAAAGGAGAAATTATTTATACTGTACTATTAAACAATAAAATAATTATAGTATTACTTATTTCTGCTTTCCTCTGAAATTCCCAATTTTTAGTCCCTTGTTCCGCTGCACCTACATTTTTAAAAGAGAATAGAGACTTACCCAAGACCTGCCTTTCCACTTTTCCACAGAAATAACCTCAATTTATTTCCCCCTGGTGAATCTGGTATGGTGAAATGGGAAAATAATGTTCTTTGACTCCACATTTCAGCTGCTCCATTAGCTACCATTAAACTGTTTGGGTGATGCAGTGAAGCCATGCATTGGTTTGTTGTGTGGAGGTAGTCATGTGGCAGATATTTACTGTCTAATTATAATTAGCCCATAACTCACAGAAGTTCTGAGTAGTGGAGGATGGAGGGAGTGTTGATCTGCAGGATAGTATTAATATCTTTGTTGTGTGTTGTTTCTGATTCAAACTACAAAGTGCTAAATAGAGAAAGCTGCTAAATAGAGAAAACATGCAAATGTAAATACCGCTAGAATTTGACTCTTTTCATTACATTAGGTGACAAAACTTCAGATATGCTGTTTTGATATGTTTTACTATAATGTAGATTAATGTCCCATAAAGTTCATCCTATTTAGGCCTTTTGTGTGGCTCCAGCTGGCTCACAGTCATAACACCAGCCTCAACACAACACATGAAAGAGGAGATTTCCCATCTGCGGCAACACACGCACACACACACACACACTTACTAAGGCCTACCCCAGTTCTGCACCCTGACCCCACCAAGGCTAATTGCCATGGCAACAGGCTATTGAAAGGGGCATGGGTCAGCTGGTAACTGGAGGCTCTTTTTAGATGGAAGGACTGGTGCTCGGACTGGGAAAGAGGGGCCAAATTGAGTGTATTCAGCTGAAGCTCTGGCTTTCATATTGAGGTAAAAGCCAAGCGAAGGCCTATTTCTGTGTTAGCCCAGCAGGAATAAGCCGAACACGTGCAGCCACTCTTCACCGCTGCAGCTCTAAAGGACTCCTACACAGATGCAAACTGCACACATTCTGACTCTCAAAGAGATGTAAACCTTGAAAAAGTGAAAGAAATGTATGACAAGGCATCTCTGTGTGTCTTTCTCCTGATGTTTCTATCTTGCTGTATTAGATCTCTACTTGTGCAGTGGGGGTTGAGATGCGCATGGTGCTAAGCTTGCTCTCCTTGCGGTTGTGCAGATGCTCGAGTGATAAATTGCTATCATGAGTCATTGAGGCATCCTTAGTTTTTTTCCTTTGTTATCAAGGGTACAGAAAACGCCAGCACGCCTGCTAACAGACACACAATAGCTTTTACTGACATTGACAGATGGAGCTGAGTCTTAAGGTGACGCACACAATAACCCCCCTCCTACGCACACCCACACATTCACTTGCACAAACTAACTTTATACACTGCGTTCCAATACATTAAATTCAAACATTCACTTATACATCCGCATCCTGTCTGTGTTTTTCAGATGACATTTTTGCATAGACGATGGCTTTAAGTGGTCAAACAACCCTCTCTTGGCTTTTTGTTATCAGACTCAAGATGACACATGCAGGAACCCCCTCCCACCCTCCTACACACACACACACACACACACTTACACAGACTCACTTTCTGCACTTTGCAATCAAGTACACTAAATGCAAACACCCACACATGCAGCTGTACCCTGTCCGTGTTTGTGGGCTGTAGTGACTCGTTAGTGTGCACAGCGGGAGAGTGTGTGTGTGATAAATGCCTGTGTGAATTATGAATGAGAGACGATGACTGGGGAGCCAGTCCATCCTGAAGCCTGCTACTGCACTCACCCTGCAGTGTGTGTGTGTGTGTGTGTGTATTGTACAATAAAAGTGTGTTTTCCCCTATGAATTCCTTCAGTATATTTTATAGCTGCATGGCTAGGTATTTTATTATCAGCATTGTAAACTGTGACATGAAGTGTCTCAGGCCAGCTTTAAGAATGAGGAAGCATCTATTTTAAAATACTCACACCCTCTTCCTGTGTTTCTCTGTTTTATTTATGCAGTAAATCAAGAGACTTTTATCTTAAGTTATTTTCTTTGGCTCACTCCTGACCCCCCTGCACCCTGTCTCCTCTCTTCTTTTATTTATTCTCCTATAATCTTTTCTGTTCTCATTATCTGTAGCTATTAATCTTTAATCTACTGCAATCCTTCTTGTCCCTTTATTTCTTGAAAATAATATAGAATTTAGTTTTGAGGAAGTGAGTGTGTTTGTGGGTGTCGTAGAGCTCAAACAATCTGCCAATTAATCAATTAGTCAAGTAACAAAAAACGCATGGGATGACAGTTCTGTTGTTTTATTGATTACCAAAACCGGGATGAATAAAACATGCCGACAATTAACTCTTTGTATTTGAGGTTTTTTGGCGATGCCTGGGCCTGTGACCCTGCTTTTGTCTGCTGCCCGGCTCACAATGCACCCAATGGGTCTTGTTCACAAATGAGGGTAAAGTGGAGTGTGAGATAGACAAGTGGTCAGTGTAGAGCCACTGCTCCTTTGCGGGGTCAGTTGAGGTGGTTTGGGTATCTCATCAGGATGCCTCCTGGGAGCCTCCTGTTAGAAGTTGTCCGGACTGGTAAGAGGCCCCGGGGAAGACCCAGAGCAAGTTGGAAAGATTATGTATCTTGTCTGACCTGGAAAACGCCTTGGGGTCCCAGAAGAAGAACTGGAAAATGGATGATTGGAATACTTTGCTTAGCCTGCTGTCCCTTTGAAACAGCCCTCGGATAAGCGGATGAAAATGAATGGATGGACATTTGAGGTGTTGCTTGCTTTTGTCTGTCAGATTGTTTTTTGTGGTTTTGGTTACTCGTGAGAGGCACCTATTAGTTTAGTAGTTTTTTGACTAGATAATAAAACTGACTAAGCAAAAGGATTATTGAATAATTGATAATAAAAGGTTTCTTACGCATATACTGGGCTTTTTCCAGGCTGATCTCAGAAACATCTTGCATCATTTGGCAGTTCTCTACTGGAATTTCATGTTTCTTATTGGCTGACATCCATTAATACTAATATATCGTCCACAAGGATATATCAGCGGTGCTTTAGGTGTGGCTGGTTCCTGAGCTCCCTGCCTCAGGCTCAACTCCCTCCGTTAGCTTCATTTGGGGACCTCCCTCCCGTGTCGCCAGCTATCAGCTGCTCCTCTATCCAAGTACTTTATAGCCCCAGGAATCCCCCATGCTGTCACGCCTAAAGGCCAATCTCTGACTTACTGCGTATATGTGTGTGTGTGTGTGTGTGTGTGTGTGTGTGCTAAGTGAAATATTCCTGACAGAGGTCATTCCCTATTAATCACTTTCAATCTGTGTCTCTTTGTCTCACTTCTCCTTTCTGCCTCCCTGTCCCCTGTTTTTTCTTTTGTTTTCGTACCATCCATCTTGCTGCTGTCTCATTCTGCAACTGTTGAGTCAGAGTGCTGCCTCCACTGTTTTGTAAATGACACCTTCATCAACAAACATTACAGCAATGCTCATCTTAACAGGCTGCATATCAAATTGTTCCCTGACGTCCTCTCTGTGCTTGACCGTGAGATTTCATTTAAAACCTGTCAATTCCGATTTTTAGGTCAACAGTGCAAGCAGTCATCAGCATACATACAAGTTGTGTCTCTGTCTTTGGCAGAATATGATTCAGAGGTTCCTGTGGTGGTCTGACGTTGGGTTATAGTTAGCAACCTTATTTAATCCTCCTGTCATCGGCCTGCTTCAGATAAAGTCCTCGGGGAGTGGCGCAGTGCTCAGCAGAAGATCCAGCACTTTTTCTTCGTCAACCCCCTAGTGAAGATGCCATTAGTCAAAATGTTGAGTAAGCAGAGTCTGTGGTACGAGAGCAGAAGGCAATGAGAGGATGATGCATGAGAAGGAGGGAGATGTTTGTCTGCGTTGCCTGTTTGCTTTGATAATTTACCCAGAGTCACAAATTCTGTCACTGTTTGACCGATGAGCGAGCGATGCTCATGACTGCAGGTCAATAGCATCTCAGGCCCAGATAATACAGCTTGTGATTAAATTGAACAGAACATCATACAAAGACCTGCTTGTAAAAGTAATTATTAGCAGAGATTTTAATCAGAATTTTTAATGTCCTGGGCTTGAAGTGAGAGTCCTAGATGTCTAACACTAAAGACATGGCTTTTCTGTTCATAAAAACGTTTTCTTATCCTGCCAAAGTATTTCAACTGCAGAGCGGTTCAAACTTTGTCTTATACATTGTATCAAAATAAATGAAAAATTGAACAAAGGTGATTTCATTTCTATTACAAAACAACAAGCAAATCACTATAAAGAAAATTTCAACTGAAAATGTTTGAAGCAAATGGAGCAGGAAACAAGTGAACTGGACTGATGTGCTGAATAGCATAAGGAGCCATATGGTCCCCATTATCAAAGAGATGAAAAGTGGGTGGGGGCATTAGCATTCAGTGGAGCATGCGTGGGTAAAGGGTTTGACAGATTAGAGGACGATGGTGTAAAAAAAGATGATGGAAAGTGAGTTTGAGCTTTTAGGATGATGTCAGCCGTAAAGCCTGCGTAGCGATGAGTTAAAGCACAAAAGAACAGGGAGGATAGTACGGTGAGAGAGAGCGAGAGGGTGAGAGAAAGACAGACAGTAAGTTACAGTGAGATTGACAATACAGGGAGAAACTACAGCCCACTGAGCAAAGGGTGGACGCAGGGGGGGTAAAGATTTTGGAGGGGTGTCAACTGTCTATCTATTGTTCTGCCAGCAGACCATGGCAGCCTGGGAATGTCAAGGATGGAAGGACCAAAGACACAGAATCCAAATCGAGTGCAGAGTGTACACGAGACAGACGCAGCCAAGCGAGAGTTAAAGACTTTGGAGAGATGTCAAGTGTTTCTATTGTCGTTTTTGAGTGAGCCACGATGGGGCCGGATTGCAGCCAGGAAAAAAAAACACGAGCCAAAGATCGAACTTTTGTTTTGGTGCCACCCCTGTTTACAGCAATGAGGGACAGAAAGAGGGGAAGGATGTTTACAGATGTTACTGATTGCAATGGGAAGAGAGACCTTAGCATGGCTTGTTGTTTGTGTCTCAGTGGAGAAGTGCTGTGACGTAGTTCACAGATAAGAGACGTGTTTTTGTCCCAAACCTGGAAAGCTAATGTGCTGAGAAAGGCCAGGTGGTGTCCAGGACTTGATGTCTCTTTTTATGGCTTATACAACTCGTTCCAAGAGCTCACTGTGGGTTATCTCTGGTGTTTGTGAAAAACTGTATTGGTTTAGCTGCGCCTCAAGAGTGAGTTTGACGTGTTCACAGAAGGCACACCGTCAGTTGTATCCAGATAACACCTTGTTTGTCAAATACCAGTGCTCCACTGCAGTAGTTCCCTGCAGTTTGTGCCCCCTAAAACAAAGAAAACATACTTACCACCCATCATTATCAATTACATGTCAACCAATATGTGTGCACACATTTGTTATATGAAAAAAAGTCCCAATGAGGTAAAATTACAACAATTGCAAGAAGTAAAGGTGTCTTAAAGATTTTTTCTTCAGTCAATCATCTTGCAGCCCCTTGTTGGGGGTCTTGGCCCTGAGGATGGGGAACCACTCTTTTTGTGCACCAGTGGGACTAAATAATGTGAGGCAGCAAACAAGTACAATAACTAAAGAAGAAGCAGTAACACTTTAAAGTGACTGATATGGAAACTTGCAGCAATGACCCCAATTCAAAGCCCTGAAGACGGCACATATTGAAACGTCAGCTCATGGAATTAAGCTACGCTGAAACTCCGTCATTGCAGAGTGGAAGTGCTCCTGCATTTTTAAAATGTCAATACACTTGTTTGAGTCCAAGGTAAAGCAAGGCTAATACAATTTCTTTGAAACAGTAGACTAAGATCTCATTCTCAAGAGAGTAATTTAATTTTGTAACATTTCTGGCATTATAATATACATTATTTTGTTTCTACTAATTTACTCAAAACAAAGAATCGAAAAGAAAAACTATTACATTTTAGTAAAACAAAGTAGCCAGCAACGACTAGTGCTAAGTAAGGTCACCAAGGGGAAAAAAAGTTATCTGAAATGCTTTGAATGACACTGTGTAAACTAGTGTCATTAAAGGGTAGAAATGAGAAAATCATTGATCTGCTTTGGGGAGATTGATATCCATAAATCTTATAATTATGCTAATAATTCTATTTTGCATCATCAATATATTATTACGATATAGTAATTTTCTGGATTTTCAATTGTGAATTCATTTTATGACAAAATAACCAGATGAGAGCTTTTTAGGGTAATCTAGTGAATGAAATACTCCTCATCAAATTGATGCTAAAATCTATTAGACCAAATAAAAAGCAGTCCTTAACCTAAACCGCCTGTTTCAACCGGAGATAGAAATATTATATAGATAGAAACAGCAGGTCAAAATCTTTACAGGTTGACAAATCTGTGTTGTTTTACAGTTCTACTATAAATCCATCAGAGGCTTACTTAAATTATACATATTGGGCATTGATACAGTTTGTTGTTCCATGCCCAGTGTGCTTATAAGCACACAATCTATATTTAAAACAATCAGCATTTAGCTCAGCCTGCTTGTTTATGTACGTAGTAAACTGAGCAAAGTGTGAAACATCCTGTCTTCTGTATTATTCATCATACTTCTCTTCTTGACTCAGACGGACACTCTGCCCAAATTTAACATTGTGAATAATTCTGCTCATTTCCTTGCATGCCCTTTAATGCTTTAGACATAACAGCTCAGCAGAAGTGTTCAGCTGTAAAAAAAAAGGAAGGTCAGAGATGACGGTGTGAGTCCCTTGATGATTCCTTATGAAAAATGTAGATCGTCTTTCATGCTTTCTGACTGAATGGGTTCACTCATAAACGGCACACAACTCACAGACTCACTCTAGCCTCCACGTCTTTCATCTCTGCTATCTTATCTCTGCCTCCTCTCCTCTGCAAACCATGCCAGGGTAATGAAGTCCGCCTAAACAGCCTGTCATACTGGACAGGTTCCCTTTATGTTCCTGCTGCCCTCTCCCCCCCCCCCGATAGGGACAGCAGGATGTACAGTATATCCCAGGAAGTGGGCGCAGTGGTGGGGGAGGGTGGGGGCTGCTCGCTGGCAATGCCAACTGGCATGGAGAGCTGTCCAGCCGAGCAATGCTAGTTTCTCTGCGCCACCTGCTCCTCTACCCTCCTGCTCCAAAATCTGGCCCTGGAAGGCAAACCTGTCATTATAAGAAGATAAGGCGCATGATGTGTGTGTGTGTGTGTGTGTGTGTGTGTGTGTGTGTGTGTGTGTGTGTGTGTGTGTGTGTGTGTGTGTGTGTGTGTGTGTGTGTGTGTGTGTGTGTGTGTGTGTGTGTGTGTGTGTGTGTGTGTGTGTGTGTGTGTGTGTGTGTGTGTGTGTGTGTGTGTGCGCTGATCCAAGCATTTCTGCCAACTCTCCTTCCCCCACCATTGCCCTCTGTGTTCTGCTGCTTTTAGTAAACCTCCCCAGGACAGCAGCATTGGCTGTTCACTACCATCTTCTTTTTTTCTTTGATAATTTAGCCTTCCATTCTTTATTCCCTCTTTTTGTGTGTGTGTCAATGTAAAGATAGATTGATAGACAGACAGACAGACGAATAGACAGCTGGATAGATTGATAGATAGATAGACAGACATAAATGTAGACTAACTGTCTGTCACAAAGTGACATCTATTATTCCTTGACATATAGAGGACACTAAAAGTGTCTCTAGCAGCCAGGCTTTTCGTACCTGGTCTTTTGCATTCCAGCTAGTTGTCCATCTTTCTCGGGCCAGATCGAAGGTTATATTGGTAGTGTCGGAAATGACCACTGCAGTCACAACTTATGTGTTGTCTCCACCTTTTTATCTATGTTTGTTTGGCGCACCCAACCTCTGCACTGAACTCCTCTGAGCATCATGCAAAGAGAGGTTCAGGGGCGGCTGCAGTCCCTGAAGAGTGTGGACGTGCCGAGAGGGAGAGAGGTGATGGTGTTATTTGGTTGCAAAGTGCTTTTCTCGTGTTGCTCTCCTCTGTCCGGAAACAAAAGGGCCTGGAGAGGGAGATAATAGGAGTGGGCTCTCATGGGGAAAGGTTGTCTACTGTTACCTGTCAGCTGATAGCACTGGACAGGACACTTCAAATTGCTATAGAGGCTTCCACTAATGATGCTCTTCAATTAGCCCAGGGTCAACAGACATGGAGAGCGGCAAACACACGTACATGTACTTGTATCGCAGATCATCAAGAAGATGTGCACAGACTGACCGATACGTAGTCAGACACACTCAGCTAGAAAGAAACAAGCATGGAGTTTCCTGACCCTTTCCCCTGCCACAAGGCCTTTGGGGCACAGCTGTTCTGATGATGTTGGAACCTGTTGAAGGGGACATTGGGGCCAGCTACTGGTCAGGCCAGGTTATCAGAGCCACAATTTACTACGACAACAATGTAATTTCATCTACCACAAGGTTGGATTGTTACTATGAGAGATTGTCCCAGAATTGCCAGAAACAAGCGGACAAACATCTGCAGACACTTGAACTCATATAACCCCCTCATACAAACAAGCACGGATAACATGCTGTGCACCTTTGCAAGCCCCTGCAGTCGATTTATCTTGCTCTTCTCTGGCTGTCAGGACTCTCCCTGAAACAAACTGTCCACAAGATGTGATCCATCTAATATACATCCGCATTAACCTCTGAAAGAGATGGCCATGGATTCCTGTCTGTTCTCTGCTGTCGTCTGACAGAAGGGGAGCTCTGAAATGTCTGAAATCAAGCCAGCAACACATTTATTTTGACGTAAGTCAAAGCCAAACATGAGGTGATAGGAGGGTAGACTGCAGCTGATCTCCCGCCCCCTCACTCAACAACAGCTTGCTGTGGTTTCCTTCAGTTTTAAGAGTTTTATTTATGAGTTTTGACCAATTTTTCCCTTTTTTTTGTTCCACCTCTTATCCAGTTTTGTATTCATGTCTGGTATCTTGTTTGTAATTGTCTTTGTGTGTTTTTTTAAAATATTGAGTCATTATTGTTTGATCCACTATCAAATGTTCTGCTCTAGTAATGTGTTGCTGTGTGTATTATCTTGCTTGAAACACTTAATTATCTTTCATAAGCTGTTACGGTATTGGGGAATAGAGGCAGAATGGTTCAGTGATTTCTGTTTAGTCGGATTTGGCTCTGTCCCCGTCATATACAGTTTTATTATTACTCAGCAGCCACCATTGTTTTTACAGCAGATATATGATTTGCATTAATCGTGACTCTAAATATATTAATAAATAACACAGTGTGACTCACATACTTTGGAAGTTTTGTGTTTTAGCCTGAAACAGACATGACCGTCTTTTTGACTCAAAAAAGAGAATCTTTTAGAAATTGCCGTGAACAGACGAGAGAGCAGTCCCATCAATGCAAATCTCTGCCCACGGTCATGGGGAAAATGAGACATCGTTTGACATTTTCTTTGCTGCCCTACATACGTCATTTCAAGATATCTTTACCTGTTTTGCTTTTAGAAAACACTGTGTTGAGGCAAAGACAGAAGACAAAAGCAGAAACCAAGAGAAAGGGGGGGGGGGGGAAAGCAACCCTGTTGACCTATGAGCAGAAGCAGAAGTCACTGAATGTCCTGGTGGGAGGCAGAGAAGGATTTGATTAGCAAACTAATGAAATCAGTCAACGCAGTGTGTGAGTATTGTGTGTGTGTCTGTGGATCTCCCTTTGACACACAGTCACACTCACACATTTTCATCTTTAGAGGCAGTCAAAGATTCCTCTTCTTGCGGGCGTGTCATTCTGCATCACTGGTGCAGGGAATTAGTTCTTTGTTACTGCTGTTTACCGCCTTCGCTTCCCATCCCTGAATCCTCATCCATCTGGCTATCGACCCAGCTACAGCGAAGCCGTCCATCCACACCTCCGCTCGCTCTGTGTGCTGTATACGTATGTATTTGACTGGGTGTGTAGGTGATTGGAGGTGCTGTATTTCTTTTTTATATATATATATATATATGTATTTGTATATATGTGTGTGCATATGTATCATTGCAAATGAGAACATGTGCCACATGTGTGGTCTGTGTGAGTGTGTCAGAGTGCAGCTCCAGGGTTGCTCAGCAGAGGCTCAGCAGTGGCAGGACTGTCTGAAGTACTTAGGGCAAACAATGCTCAGAACCAGACGCTGCAGCTTCACCGACAGTTGAAATATGTGGATAAGCACACGGTCCCAGGTACTTACCTATGTTGCTGACACACACACATACACACACACACACAGATACCTGTTACTGTGGATGTGGCTTGCCACTGCAGTGTTGCAGACAGATGCGGGAAATATGAAGAGGGGATTCGGTAACAAACACTTAGTCTCAGTTAGTTAGAGTGTAAAAATATGCAGGCTTGTGTATTTCCGTGCATCCAATGTTGAAAGCAAGTGAAATATGTTGTGTGTGTATATAAGCAGTTAGATCATTTGAAAGACATCTCTCCACATTGCCATGTTTTGTCAGTGTCTTGGGCGAAGTGGTCAATTTTGTTGCACACAGACACACACACACACCCCTACAGACACAGACACACACACCTTGTAGGACTGATGGAAATGATAACATGTTGATAGAAGTGGGAGGACGCAGGTGTTCAAATATTTGGCCCTGGCCTGTTGTGTCTGAAACTCTTACTGTCTCTCATGAGGACCTCACATTCATGCATGTGCACATGCATTCTATGGGATACATTTATGAAAGATGAATTATCTCATTACAGAGAAAAATGGATTAATAATGATATATGGGAGGATTTCAGCGCTTCTATAGAGAAATTCTTCCTCAGGCTATGGAGTTGGAGCAGAGAATTAGGTGTGATGAGGAGGGTGCAAAAGAAATGACAATGGCTCTTCTGTCTCATTCTAGAGAAAGAAAAAAACATACAAAACATTGCACAGATGCATCACACATCTTTTCGATGTATATGTTTATGGAAACAAGAATGAGTCATGTGTGACCTTGGTTTTTTCATCTAACATATATTGATATTCTCTGCGTCTCCCTCTCTTTATTCTATACTTTCATGCGAGAACCTGCTGACATGATTCACTGGGGAATTCATTGTGCCGGGTACTGAGCCTCTGCTGAATCCTAAAACAACTCCCCAACCACCAAACAGGGATGACTAAACCCAACTCAGGCCTGTACCAGTTTCATCTGAGAGTAACAACTGATCTGCCACTGACATCTTCCTCTCCCTCTCTGTTTCTGTCCCTCCAGGCCTGAAGACCTACCTGATCTCTGGCAGGAAGGTGGAGCCTCCCTCTCTCTGCAGCTGCTCTCAGTTGGGTTTGGCGGGGCCTGAGCTTGCAGATCGTCGGAGCCCCACTTCCAGGGTGCACACACCTGATGGAGCCCCTGCAGCCTGCAGCCTGCCTCCAGACAGTGCTAAGGTAAATGCACACTACCTCTGAGAAAATTATACGAAACATCAGCCATGTTGTTGAGGAAGTGGGATCAGTTTTTTTTTTTTGCAGATCAATATTGCCTGAGGCAGAAAACTGAGCTGCAAGTTCTGCTACAGCCTCTTTGCTATTCATCTTTTTGCTCTCTGTGTACTTTTGTTTATATGGGTGTATCAGAAGCTTTAATATTTTCATTTTTTTTGCATGCAAGTAGCTTCCTTTTTGTCTTGAGTGGAGGCAATTAAAAAGAATGGCTTTCACCCCTGTCATTACCATGCATCTGAATCGTTAAGATCATAAAAGGCAGGGTTGGTAATCTTCATCAAATCTTTTTGGGTGCCATTTGTGTTAAAATTCTCACCACATCCCGACAGCAATGAATCAAATGCCTCGACAAAAAAAAGAAAATAATTGGGTCACTGTGGCTATCGCAGGACTGTAATAAGCTCATTCAATCATTTGATTCGGTCCAAATGTAATAATTGGACGAGCTACCTGCTTGCATGTCTGCTTGCGAGCAGTCTGTCCATGCACAGTCTTCCTCAAACTGCTCGTTTGTTTTTCTTTTACTTTTCATTGTAAAAGAGTTGTCAACATTGGTCTGGGTTTTTCAGTCGGATCATTATAAAAATTTAGTGTACTCTTGCTAGTAATTACATGGTCTTCACCTTGGGTACCCTGCATGGTTAGAACATCTTTGTTTATTTCTCTCTTCACTTTTGGTGCGTCTGTTTGCATGCATCCACACATGCCTCCATTAGTGTAGTGCCTCAGTCCTCATTAAATCCGTATTATAAGAATCTAAGAACAAAACAATGAGATCTTACTGATTCATTTGATTAATTAGGCAATGAAAAGCGCTGTTCTCCCCAGCAGGCAGTCTATATATTAACTGAACCATCATCATGCTCTGCTCATCAATCTGGAAAATATCCATCCACTGTGTCCTCCTTAACTCTGCCTTCAAGGGAAATGTCTGATTTGCTTCCAAATCATACCACGAGGTCATGGACTCACAGAAACTGTGCAACACATTATTCCCTTATAATTACCCTCAGAACTCTGCACCGCTGTGCCTTAAATTCACCCCAATTAATCCTCATTTCACTGTACACATGTGCACCCCATTATCCCTGCACAGATCTTTCAGATCTCTGCCAGGCCAGGTGGTGGGGGGGGGGATACTTGGGGGAGCAGTGGGGGTCCTCAGTATGGTGATGAGCTCAAGCAGGGAGATGGGAGGTCCTTCTTCTCAATTCTTTCTGCCTTCATCTGACGACTCCTCCATTTACAGCTTTTCATCTTCAAGCGTGGCTCTCACTTATATACAGATATGGCTCACACTGAAGGATCATACTCTTAAAAATCTTCAAAAAGGCTTAATAACTTTTGAATTTGTGAAAGGGTTCATAGGGCAGGTGTGGTAATCCATGTTTGCACAATTAATGTAGCATGCAGAGTGTATTGCGACCGAGACAAGACCAAGACTTTAAGGGGTCAAGACCAAGTTAAGACCAGGACCAAAACCAGTGCGAGTCCCATACCTCATGACAACTTCAGATAAGATGTAAAACATGCAAACCATAGGCACTTCTCAAATTGATCTGAAAGATCCACATTCCCATAAAAACGTATGAAGATTCTCTTCATGCACTTCTTTTATTTTCATATATATTTTATATATGTGTGTGTATCAGTATTAACACATTATTGATAAAATAATCAAAGGGAATTTTGGGGTGAATTTTATTTGTGGGGGTTTTCTTTTGTTTTCTATGAGCAATCACAGTAATATGTTTATGAATAAATCAGACAATGTACAGGCAAGTTAATGATATCCACACAGTCGTGGCCTTGACCGGTCTTGAAATAAAATCCTGAGTCCTCCTTGTCCGAGAGCGAAACAAGACAGAGTAAAAATGCGGCCCTTTCCGAGACTGAGACCTTCAAAAAGTGGTCTTGAGAGCGGCCTCTGGTACTAAAACACTGGGGTGTGTGTTTTGGCTTCTCAATATTTCACAGTGCCTTGCACATGTCAGCACAGTTTAACTGTCACACAAATCTCTTTCTCATACACACACACTTTCCATTCTGTTTGAAGAAGATGAGTTGGATGAAAATAAAAACCTTGAGTCTGTGTAGACGTCTTCATCGGCTCTTGTTTACTTCATTTCTTTATCTGTCTTTCAGTAGCTACTGCCGCTCTTGTTAGCATTGTCATCGCTGGAATAAGTAATGTTGAGCTAATACAGATTTGTAAGATGATAGTAAGACTCGTCAAAGCATCCTTAGTTTGCGTTTAAATGACAAGTTTTCTGATGAATGTTTTTTTGTCATCTCTCTTTTGTAATTTTGTCGTCCCTCAAGCCTCTCGGACTCGATCTCTGCCATCATTTCATGTTTTTCTCTCCTTACATGCTTTCTTTGATCTGTATCTCTCAATGTATTAATTATCTTTCTTCGTTCCTGCCCCCATACGTTTCACGCCCCAACCTCTACCTCCCTACAGTCTCCTTGTATATCCTGCAGTGTGGTACTGATACCAGGGGAGGATCAGGTTCTGGAGGAAGCAGCTGTGCACAATGCCTGCCCTGACGACCACAAGACCATCATTAACAAGGTTAGTCTGTTGTTGTTACCTTCACCAAAATGATAATACTCTAAACTCTTTATCTAAGATGCTGTTTGACTTTTCACAGTTCGAACAACAGTTTGGCACTATTGATGTATGTCCAGTGTAGTATATTTTATGTAGTTATTTGCCATCACTTACCTATCAAATATTGGGGCATCGTGAACCAATTCTACATTTACTCTTGCCCAGCAGCAAAACGATGGACTTAAAACTAGTTCAAAGAAATAGAACTCATGAGTCCCAGATAAAATGTGTCACACACACATGCATTGGTGTAACTGTAGCACACTCTTTAGCTTTATATTTCATATTTAGACTACTTCTTATCAGTGTTGACCCTGTTTCCAAAGCAAAAATCCATTACCCATGTTTTTTTTGGGGGGAAAGTCAGGTTATCTCTCCCCCGTCTTTTTCACCTTTAGGACATTCCAAATCTGAAGTGTTCCCCAGCTGTTTCTGCAGGGCGCAGCCCCAAAACCCTAAACGGCCTGCTGAGTCCTCAGCTGGAAGCCTTAAACAACAGCCAGACGTCCCTATGTGAGATGCTGCAGGAGAAGGAGAAGAAGACGTGGAGCGGAGGAGCCATGGGCATGGACCATTCAGCGCTCATCCCGCTACGCTCCAAGAACTTCAGGGAGAGGAGCGATGCTCACTTTGTGGATGTTATTAAAGAAGACAGGTTGGATCCCGCTGCTTACTGATGTTATCATCCAGAATTTAACTCATGTTACAATGAAGTTAAACATATTTGATATTATTGGGGCGGCCTCGATGAGGCTGTAGAGCCCGGCTTTCGAATGACCTAAAAATACATGCAATAAACAAATCTTGCGACATTTAAATGTACATTCGACGACCAGGAAGTCAATCTTGATTTTTAATGTCAATTTTCCAGAACATTTTAAGTAAGTTGATTGTAATGTATAAAATCTAGGATGAACATATTATACTGACTTTCCTCTCTGCCTGTTACAGCCTTATGAAGGACTATTTCTACAGACCTCCCATAAACAAGCTGAGCCTCACCTTCCTGGAGAGGAGCCTGGAGTCTGCTTACCGGATAAGCTACCAGGAGGAGGTGTGTGTGCGTGGTTGTGAGAGCTGTTTTTGTGCATGACATAATGGTGCATGCGTGCCTGTGAGTTTAATGCGTGTACATGCATCTGTTTTTATTTTTGACATTATCCTTGAAGCTTAAAGTAGTTGTCTTAAGTCTTACTGTGAGTTTTACAACTGTCAGAGAAAACCAGTGTGTTTTTGTAATTCCAGTCATCCCAACTCTGCTGTCTCCACCTGTGAGCATCTACCTGTATTTGTGCATGTCTTTCTGCCTGTTTGTGTTTCTCTGCGAGTCTGTGTATTGTGTCTGGGAAGCCTGTTAGCACTGCGTTATGACCAGACTGGGCAAGACTGCGGCAAAGAGAAATCACTGCAGGACCTTAAAAGTAGTTTTGTGTTAGTTTGTGATGTCCTCTGCTGGTGTAACCTCAGAAGTGCATCGTCATTCTTCGGGCTGCAACTGTTGCTCCATCATGTAATCAAGCGTCTGAGTCAGTGACTTGGGAATAGGGATGGATTTCAGTAGACACTTACTTAAGTCATTGAATTATCATTGATTGTTGGTTAATTTATTTCCAAGTCATCCTGAATGGTGAGACTTTTTTGGTCATGCATTTGTGCAGCTGCCGTTTGGTTGGATTTCACTGACTACTCTTTATGAATGCCTTATTTGTATGTTTATTTATATTCTCATATATTTTAATTTTTGCTATGTTTTTCCCTCCCTCTCTCTTTCCCTCTCTGTTCCTCCCAGGTGGAAATCCAGGCACCAGTGCAGACTTTAGCCAGTCCAACATTCAGTTCTTTCCTCGACATGCTGCTGTGCTGTTCAGTGTTTCTGGCTCTCTCACTGGCCTGTTTCCTTCGACCGCTTGTTTCTCAGCAGAGTTTGTCCACACCAGCACTCATTCTGACAGCTGTAGTCGCCCTGTTGGAGGCACTGGCTTTGCTGTTTGCTATACGGTGAGATACTGAAAATAAAGTATGAGTCTTAACCTTCGGGCCCATGGGCTAGATCCAGCCTGCGAGACAATATCAGAAGAGATTACTGGAAGATGTATGTTTTGTAAAATAGTGGTGTCTTGTAATCCCGTGTGGGATGGAACAGAAGTTTGGCATGACACAGAAATGAAAAAATTAATAATTTGGATTATTAGTTTCCATGATACTCGTGTGGCCATATTGTTATTGGTCATGTGCTTTCTAATGGGGAAATAGAGCGGGTGGTGTGTTTTCAGGCAGTTGGAAAGCGGAGGAAAAAGACGGACAAGGGGAGACGAGGCAGATAAAATGTTGACATGGATACTTATTTGGCTTAAAGGGCAAACTCAGGTAGGGTGTATTAGAAATAAGGGGCCCTGGAGCAAAAATGCCTTTTAAATATATTTGTATTATCTTGATGTACCCACTTTGAATACAAATCAAGGTGTAGACAATCATGTCTGAAATCAGGCTGGGATCCGACAGGGGTTAATCAGGACACTCAAGTATCAGATAAACACTTCATGAATCTCTTATACATCATAATAATCTCTTTATAAATCACATGATATTGTTTCTCCTCTCCCAGTATGGCTTTCTACCTGGACACTGTGCTTAATTGCACTCGGGTGCTGATGACAGCCATTTCAGGTTGGATAGCGCGTCACTTTATAGGAGCCGTCCTGGTCTCCCTGCCCACTGTGGCTGTCTTCTCTCATGTCGCCTGTGACATGCATCTCTCCATCCAGGTGGATTTGAAGTTTCATATTTTTGGCATAATAGTCTTTTAGTTGTTGGTACAATATGTTAAATTGCTAAAAGTCATTGGAATTTATGTGATAATCTTCTGGGCTATTTTGACTAATGACTCTGTGCCCCACATTTTCCCCAGTTCACCATGTTCATCTGCTGCGCTGTCATCATAGCTATCATTCAGTACTGTAACTTCTGCCAACTCAGCTACTGGATGCGCTCAGTTCTAGCGACTTTGGTGGGACTAGCACTGCTTACCTTGCTCTTCGGCTCCCCCTGCAGGTATGGCATACTCAAGAGATAATGAAAGGAAAGATTTGTAAAATGTGATATAATTGAATAATGTGATGACACTTGACAACTTCCAAGAAAAGAGCACAAGTTTATGTTGGATGGTGCTGAATTTCTACATGCACTTGATGCATTAATTAGGAATATTTGTGTTTTATCTCTTCCAGTGTTGCTAAGAGTCTGTTTTTCTGGTAAGTGCAGTGATTATTGTAAGAGTTAGTTCACTTCTTTTTGGTAGATGATTGCTGGTAGTCACTTTTGTGTGTTGTCTGCATGATGCAGAGTTGAATTTGGTAAGGTGCAAGCAACTTTTGCCAAAAGCTTCTGTAATTGTGATTATTACTTACAGCTATAAAAGCTGCAAATTTATTTTTTAAAAACTAAATATTTATTTTATCCTTCAGTTTTACAATTTTTCTGCATTTTTCTTTCTTTCTTTCTTTCTTTCTTTCTTTCTTTCTTTCTTTCTCTACCAGGTCAGATGGCCAGAGCTATAACAGCAAAAGCAGCAGCAATAGCTCCAATGTCATGTCTGACAGCCCAGCAGACCCAAACCCACAGGACCTGCTAGGCCCTGAGGCCTGCGTGGCCTTTTTCCTGGTCCTTCTCCTCATCTGGTTCCTTAACCGTGAATTTGAGGTCAGTCACCGCCTGCATTACCACGGCAACGTGGAGGCTGATCAACATCGCATCAAGATCCAGAACATGAGGGACCAGGCCGACTGGCTGCTTCGCAATATCATCCCTATCCATGTGGCCGAGCAGCTGAAGGTCACCCAGAGCTACTCCAAGAACCACGACAATGTGGGTGTAATATTTGCCAGCATTGTTAACTTCAGTGAGTTTTATGAGGAAAGCTACGAGGGAGGCAAGGAGTGCTATCGTGTCCTCAACGAGCTAATTGGAGACTTTGATGAGCTGTTACGGAAGCCTGCCTTCTCAAATATGGAAAAGATCAAGACCATCGGTGCCACGTACATGGCAGCAGCAGGACTCAATGCGCAGCAGTGTGCCGATGCGGCACATCCTCATGCTCACCTCCGCGCTCTTTTCGAATTCGCCCTGGAAATGATGCGTGTGGTAGACGACTTCAACAAGAACATGCTGGGCTTTGGCTTCAAGCTTCGCATTGGATTCAATCACGGGCCTCTTACAGCCGGGGTGATTGGCACCACTAAGCTTCTCTACGATATCTGGGGCGACACAGTCAACATCGCCAGTCGCATGGACACTACAGGTGTGGAGTGCCGTGTCCAGGTCAGCGAGGAGAGCTATTGTGTGCTCAGTGCCATGGATTATGAGTTTGATTACCGTGGCACAGTTAACGTCAAAGGCAAAGGTCAGATGAAAACCTTCCTCTACCCGAAGAGCAGCGACAGTGGCCCTGTGCCTCAGTACCAACTCTCAGTCTCACCAGAGATCCGGGCCCAGGTGGATGGTAGCATTGGGCGCTCGCCCACTGATGAAATTGCCAGCATGGTGCCAACAACCAGCATAACTGCAAGCAGTACCAATACTATAGTACCCAGTGCCAGCGCCGGTTCCTCTACTACCACAGGGCTTAACCATGAGAAACAGGTGGACAGCCGTGAAAGACGTCCCTCTACAGAGACCTCTCATGCCAGACGTTCTACGTCTCACCAAGAAGGACCTCATTCTTCTGCAAATAAACAACTCAGCTCATCCTCAGTCCAGCAAGACACACCCCAAAATTCCACAACAATGTCCCAGAAAGACATCAAGAAGGACAAATGCGATGGTGATTATGACAGCAATGTCGGAGAGTTAACCAGACTTTAAGCATTTGCTACAATGGCGCTTTTATCATAAATCTATCTCTACCCTTTAAGCTCTTGTTCCTGCCGGTTGGCATTCGTAGAATCGCTGTTTATTTGGTCCTACCCAAGGTTAGAATCTGAGAGAAAGACCCACAGGCCTCTTCTCTGCATCAGCAGCTTGTTTTTACTGTCCATCTGATTGGCTGATGTTATCAGTGGAGGGATCTAGCTGGACCACAGAGTGAGTGTCAGGCAGCAACACTCAGAGAAAATGGGAAGAAGTGATGGGTCACTCTGAACCTTCTCTTGCCTGCTACAGATCCCATCGTCTCCCATTAACTTACTTGATTATCTGTATACCTTTAATCCTAATTATTTCTTTCATATGTCTTTTAAGTGCCTTTAGAGTAGAATAATGTGTAGACTAAGCCTTTTTTTCAGCAAGGGAAGCATAACAATAAGGGAAAACTGTAAAAAAGCTAACTTTTTGTAAAAACCGCAATGCTTTATTTTACTTTATTTTGTAAACGATACTTTGCTGTGTTATATTCCCTTTTATCAAAGATGAGCTCATCTTACGTATGGAAAGTGCTACAGCGTGAGGAGAATCACAGTATGTGTTAAGTAAAGGGAAATACGATGTTACGCCAAGATATGTATTAGTAAAATCTGCACTAGTGCGTGTTTCCATGTTCTTCATGAGAACCAGAAAACTCTTCATGAAAGGCACAGCAGAGACTAATCGATGCAGGCTAAGGGCAGGAGGGGCCGAGCTGCGTGTCGTATGAGTATATTTGCATGCAAACCGTGTGTGTGTGTGTGTGTGTTTATGTGTCTTGTGTAGTAACAAAATCACGCAGGCTTAAATAAGGAGAGGTCCCTGCGAGTTACTTGACTGACTTGATGAAACTGCAGGATGATGACGAACAGTTTAGGAACGCAGTCGGTAAAACAAATCTTGATTGCCGATGTGGCGAATTTCTTCTCTGGCCTCGGTTAAGATCTTTGTACTGCCTCAGTACTGAGGCACGATGGTCTCAGCTACATTTAATCAGCATGCTTGCAAAAACAGCATTGTAGACGAGGTTAACTGTGACTAATGTTTGTGCCCTCCCCCATGATCCTGGTTCTTATGGGAACGCAGGCTGTGTTAAGTGTTGATGAGTATTTCAATGGACGCTACAAGGCACTGCTGTACCTGTAGAGTGTCTTGACTGTAGATCGATTAGAGAAAACAACTGTCTAGGTTTCGCTTTGAATTTCACTGTGTGTTAGTTGATAGAGCTGTTAAGAAATGGATAATCAAAGTGGAATGTCCCAAATCAAAACTAAATGTGTTTTATTGTATTTATTGTTACACAAAACTTGAACTGTTTAAGTGAAGCTATCCTCTCCAGTGTTTAGTATTTGAAAGACATTACTAGATGGAATCACCTGGACGCATTCGCTGCTTCGCAATTTTAATGGCATGAAACTTAATGTACTAGCACAGTAAATGCAAAGGCAGTGGAATTTTATACTATAGGTGTTTTTATCTTTATTTTATACTTAATTGATTTAATGCTATTATATCATATTACTAAGGATATCAAACTGATTAAACTGTACATCTCTGTTGCTGTTACAGTTTCCCTCTCTCACTGTTTCTTAGCAAAAAGGATTGTGTGCTCAGAGGCAAAAAAGTTTTACCATGAAATCCTCTTAATTGTCTTATTTTGGACATTTCAGTACCCGCAACACCTTAACCTCATGCTGTTGAATTACTGTTTCATAATTCGTACTAAAGCAAACAAGACAAATACTGGAGAAAAACAAGTTTGCCTTTTTTTTTAAATCATCAAATCATTTATTCCAACTGCCACATTTAAGGTTACCCTAATGGATCAACATTATTCTATGTGTGCAGATAAGGTTGCTTGTGCCTTTTAACTTATAACTTGAATTTCCTTATCTTTTTTCTCTGTCTGCTCTGAGTTGCTTTAATTTTTATGGACAATACATATTTCCAAAGGCTCATGGTAAGCAGGAGAATGTTCACTAATGCTTAATTTTGATGGTTGAGGTTTTCTAAGGTCATGAAATTTGAGCAGTGCCTTTTCTTAATGCAAACAATGTAAACATACCAAACATATTCAATATTAGTTGGCCTTAATGAATTTTGTGAATCCCTTGATGTTTGGCCTTCCATTGTGTTCTGTATCTATTGCTCGGATGGAGTTGGGTTGATTTAAATGCAATAAAAAAAGTTTGCAAGAACAAATTACCTTCTTTACGCTTATGAGCACACAGCCCTTATACTAGCCCAAAATTAGTGTTTGTTATACTACAATAAAGGGACGTTTATAATAATTATTGTCATTATCCATGGTCAAGTTCTTCATAGAGGTTACGGTACTTGAGTGTCAGATAAAGCGTATAAGCTACATTTCTTTTTTTCTCCTCCTTGTCCTTGTATTTTTTATGAACTCTGAACATTTGTTTCTGGATTAGTGTTGTATGTGGGACAAACAGTAACACTTAGACAGGTGCGTCAACTAATAGCTTTGATTGCCACTTGTTTTTATCAATCCCCCCCCCCCATGTTTTACTCTAAACGTGAGCTAAAATGTTGATTTGGTTTGATTTATCGAGATGTAAGTGACATTTCTTCTTAGCAGAATGGCACACTGTGAGAATGTGGATGCCAAAGAGTGTAATTAACATCTCTTGGAGTTTCTTTGTTAATCTTTCTTCTCCTTAATTTGCAGGTTGTGTTGTGAAGATTCAAGAAATGTCATTCATATATTCAATGTTAAAACACATTTGCACAAGACGCTCACTTTTTATGTACAGTATGCCTTTATATTGTATAGTATCTGAGCATTTTCTATTATTTATACAAGCGCATGTACTAGAGTATTAAACAGTCTAAAGAACTGGGTTATTTTAACAATGTTGGAATAATACTTGTGTGTTCTTGCCTGCACGTGTGTAAAAAAAAAAGTGTTTGTAAAACTGTGTGGTTTTATGTGTTTTGGAAGGGATGCTCCAATCTTATTTAAAAAAGTAAGTCACTAATGCTTCAATCAATGCAGACGTCTTGTTTTCCTTAAATTCAAACTGGCCAAATACAATGGGCGAGATACTACCAGATGTCTGCAGGTAGGCAGTGTTTCAGTAGCCTGCTACAGCCAAGTTTGAATGAGTTGTTGCATTCTTTGGTAATGTTTTTGTATATAGCACGCTAATAGGTATGCAAGTGAAGGTTAAAACTGAATAAAGTCAGTTGCTGGGAAATGTTGTCCGGTTGAATTTATAGCCTGTACACTACATCCGGTTCTGCATTTACCCGTGGTGGATTGTATCATGATCTCAAGTACTGTTCTGAAGTAACCAACACATTTGAGGTAATTTTACTTGAGTATTTCTTTCATATGCTGTTTTAGACTGTATGCATTTAATACTATACTAATCCATTGCCTTACAGTGCTTTTTAGATTAAGATTTTACATACAAAACATTAGACACATTTATTAAATATAAAACATTGTTATAGATTCAATTACCCAACATAACACAGAGTAGTTTACATTACCTTCACCTCAAATCAGCTACACCATTAAATTAAGCAAACTTTTAAATGCAGAACTTTACCTTCAAATTGAGTATTTTTCCACAGTGATTGCTACTTTTACCATAGTTAAGGATCAGAATACCTTTTCTACCACTGGTATACTGGTACCTATACAGGGTATTAAGAGAAATGAGAATTACTTGGCGTCTTTTGTTGAGTACATTCACTATGTTTAAATAATGTAACTGCCCAGGAGTATTTGAGTATGTTTTTAAATGTTTTAATCAACACTGAACAGTGCTCCTATCCTGACAAAATTATTTGTTTCAATTTCTTAACAGCTGGAGCTGTGCACAGCTGTGAATGGCTTCATCTAACCTTTGCTGTTTAATTTGCACAGACTTACTTATTTATGTACTTACTGTTCTGTATTCATGTACTCAATGTACATAAATACTTGTGGGGAATATGACTGGTAGAGCTGATTAGAAAGTTGTTTTAATAAAATGTATTAGTATTGGGACTTTTACGAAGCACTATGTTAAGTAGTTATGGAAGAGGTATTCAAATTGTAAATTTTATATATATATATATATATATATATATATATATATATATATATATATATATATATATATATATATATATATATATATATATATATATATATATATATATATATATATATATATATATATATATATATATATATATATATATATATATATATATATATATATATATATATATATATAATACAAATCATTTTATAGGAACTGTTGGGATTTAAGTACTTCGTTTCATCGCGAGTGATTTGTGTTTTCCCTAAAGTGACCATGTTCTATTTGAAGTGTTACGTGTTTGTAAAGTTTAAAGCAGTTTAAAACATAGTATATTCAGTTTTTGGGGGGTTATTCCACCCTTAGAGGCTACTTCACGTACGTCCCCATGACGCACGGTTGGGGCACAGGTTTACGTCAGGGCGTCATAGCGCGACACCTCCCCCTCCTCCCCCCACAGTCTAGCTGGGAAGAAAAAAAAAAACTTTTTTTTTTTGTATCGGAGGAATCAACAGCCGCCATCTTGACGCGGCTCAGAATCGGGATTTCGGGGGGAGCATTAATTTTAAAAACCGACCGGAGCTACTCAGACCGGGCTCAAACGGCTTTTTTCTTGCAGAAAATCGAAGTGTTACTCCTTCTGATGAGAATTAATGCAAACATGTGAGGATTACATGCGTATTTATCGTCTCGAAAGGCCACTGTATATTTGATTTCCCTTTTAGCGAGCGCCGATTCTCGCCGTATCTCCGTCCCGAGACGCTGTATTTACCGGGAGACAGCGACGACAAAAATAATCCACCTCATAGAAAATATTTTTTGAATTTTGCTCTTTTTATTCGAGCCTGAGATAGATTTTATGGCTGCTCGTTTCGACTGCGAAAAAAATGATTCTGTACAGACGTGAATCCGGCGATCTGCGGAGAAAAGGATTTGCCTACGCCTTGTGTAATATTTTATGATTGATTTTTATTTATTTTTCTCGAAGCTAAATAATTTTTGGACGTAATTATTGAGGATAATTATGTGGGTGTTGGGTGTTGGATTATCATGGGGTGATCTTCGGCGGCGAAGCGTGGCGCTGTTGCCTTTCTTTTGAAACCTTTTTCTCCAGGCAGCATTTCGCTAGTCTGCCAGTCAAGACGAAGAAGAAAAAAAAACAAAAAAAACAACCTCCAAGATACATTGCTCCTTTACGCTCAACGTAAAGGAAAAGTTACCAGTTATTACGAGCCACAAGCCCGACCAGGGGGACTGATCCTGCTGTTGTTTTCCTGCATCATCATCCATTCATAACCGACCAGGATGGCTGACAATCTGCTGGATGTCGGACCCCCCACTGCAAAGCGACCCAAGCTCAATTCACCTCTCTCAGTGTCAGATGGCCCAGGTAAGAAGGACAAGACATGGTGTTACAAATGTGAATTACTGACTCACAGTAAAAGTTATATTTATTATACTTGCACGCTGTTCAATCCTGCTGCACTCACCTTTTAGGAAAAGAGATACGGCGAAGTAGCCTAAACCGATCCGCCACTTCAGCTGTGCACATATCACAGGAGGAAAACTGTTATATCGAGTCCCTGGCTCGTGGGATTGTCTGATTTAAAACCTGCAGCTGATTAGAAAAATACCACAAATTGCATTAATACTGTCAAAAGTGCGAACTCACTCCCTCTTCATCACATGAGAATTACTCAACAGGGAGAGTGTGCTCCCAAGTTATCAGTCTTCAAGGGTTAACGGCTAAGTTACAAAGCATAATTGTGCTTTGTAACTCTTTTGTTTCCAACTAAGCAGCACAGAGGAACATGTTGCCTCTGGACTGGACTTGGTGTCCTCAGTGCCTCCTCGACAGTGCAGATGCAGCACAAGCACTTTGAAAGATAATCTCTCACCTCTGGGTCAGTCTGCCACTGAAAGCGCAGTCCTTCCTTCCACAAAATGTTTGACTGACCTGGGTTAAAATGTATCAAATAAACAGGAAGATTTCATGTGTTTCGTACCTACATCCACAACTTTTTTTCAGCAGCCGTTATAATTGGCTAGCAAATGGGCATCATGGAGCTCATAACGGCTGCCATGTTAAATATCAGAAACTAGTCCTCGGCTCTGCATCTTCACCAGTCCAACCTGCAGTGACATTTTGGAAAGTAAGTTGGGACAGTTGACCTTGTAAAAAAAATATTGTGACATTTTGTGTCCAGGACATTGCGTAATTACATAAAATAGTAGCTGAGGCTATGCCACCCTCTGACATAGAAGTTGTGTGCCTTGGTTATATGTTTTCAACACACACACACACACACACTTTGTGCATGTGGTCAGTGGTTGATACAGATATATGAGCATGCACACGATTGTTTTGTGATGAGTTAAGTAGTATTCATAATAGCTTTATTATTTAGAAATCATGTCTAATCATCGTTATACGTCCCCAGCCCATTTTTTTACAGTGGTCATTCTTTTTTTCTAGTTGTCAACTATTACGCAACAGGTGCATTTTTGGAAAACTTCAACTGTAATATAAACCCTTGTCACCCAAAGACATTTGCTGGCTTTTCAAGAAATTGTTGTGTTTTGTTAATCTGTGAATGAGAAATGAGTCCAGATTAAGCAACACTCTCAGACATTTGATAGGAGTGGAGAACAAAAAGTTTGAACCACTACCACTAACACCTGCCTGCAGATATTACGTTTTTTTTAAATGTCAAGAAACAATGTCAACTGGACAAGAGTCAGACTGATAATACTAATTTAATACACTTGGCACCAGAAATCTCAAACTTTAACAGAACTTTTGGCATCTATTTGTCCGACGAGGACTTATCCTTACAGGAGCTAATTCATTTTACATGGTCGTTTTATGGATAGGAACTTTGAGAAGGGATAACTGCTGATGCTGCAATCACATCGGTTCTACATGAGAAAGAGGTTTTAATGCATCTCTCAGTAGAAATTTGGGAAAGGAGGGGTGTTAAATGGCTGCACTAGCTGTCAGTGTGTAAGATTAACAGGCAAAATGACAGCGTCGATGAGACTGGAGTGATGTGAATTTGCGATGGCGCGGCGCGTTTGACGCAAGTTGAAATTTTTCAACTCGGGTGAAAAAAATCGCGTGCCGCTGCGGTGCGATAGCCTATCAGCGTTGAGATGCTCCTCCTGTCATCACTGACGTCCTGCCGTTGTTGAATCAGGAAAAATATATTGTAGCCGTAGGCGTTCACCCAGAGCTCTACGATGTCTCATATTAGTAGAGACCGGGGAAACGGTATTAATGTATGTGTGTAAACCATATGGTACAAACAATGAATAGACGCTGCCGTATTTACGCCTAGATGACGTTATGTTGAGTGTTGATGGAGCTGCTACAATGTTGGCATAGAATAGCACCAATCGATCCGAGCTCCAATGAGAAAACAAGTATTTAAAAAGTTATTTACTTCTCGTCTTGCGGAGAGAACTAACAAAACATGAATTCAAACTTTTTACAAATCTGCATCATTGCGTAGTTATTTCGGCGTCCCCTTTTGTCCGTTTACAACTCAGGGAGCAGACGGGGACAGTATCAAGACCCCAGAAAGAGCTCCGGGCTTTGAAGCAAATTTGACATAGTGGACAAACGATGGAATTACAATTTCCAAGTCCCTCCACGGGCCCAAAAAGACTTTTCCCCATAGACTTACATTGGGCAAGCAAATTTTCGCATTGCGTTACTCGCGGGACCATTTGTGGTTATTCGCTTCATTTGCGCTAGAGGCGCCGGAGAGGAGGAATGGCTTATCTCCGTTATCAACTAAGCCATTTATTTCCGCCATCAACCATTTAAGAAATAACTGCTATTTCTGCTTAGTACTTCTTGTGGAAGTCCCAGATATCCTGGGAAACTAAACGCTGTCTTGTCTGGGTTCATATCATCATCTGGAGGCGATCCGTGGATTTCATCGAGGTGTATTCACTGTATCTAGCAAGCCACACGTCGGCTGTTTTACTACAGCTGTATGAACCCAAAATAAACAATTTTGCCGAAATAACTCCGAAATAACTACATAATCATGCCGGTTTGTAAAAAGTCTCAATTCATGTTTTGTTAGTTCTCTCTCCCGCAAGACGGCAAACGAATACCTTTTTAAAATACTTGTTTTTTCAATGGAGCTTGGATCGATTGGTGCTATTCTATGCTAACATTGTAGCAGCTCCATCAACACTCAATAACGCCAGTTAGGCGTAAATATTACAATTGCTGTGGCGATTGCTTTAGCCCTGTTTGAATCGGTAGGGAACAGCTACCTAAACGCTGCGGGGAGAGTTTGTAGCGTGTGTGCACATTGTCTGTTACGTCGGGTGGGTTGCCATGTTGAGCGCAGTGGCTCCACCGAGAGAACATAATATTTCCCACAATTTAAGCTTCTGCATCTTCCAAATGCAACAGTATTATTCAAACGTATTGTTCGGTTCATAATGCGTACCGAACCGTAAGCCTCGTAGCGAACGGTTCAGTACGAATACGTGTATTGTTACACCCCTAATGACCATATATTGTACGACAAGTTGACAACGTAGTTATCGTGATAGGCCTATACGATGATATAAAACAAAGAAAAGCAGAAACTCAGACATTGGAGAAACTGACACCAGAGAATGGTTGGCATTTTTACTGAATCGATTATAAAAGTTCTTCTTAA
This sequence comes from Anarhichas minor, assembly GCF_050575085.1. NCBI lineage: Eukaryota > Metazoa > Chordata > Actinopteri > Perciformes > Anarhichadidae > Anarhichas > Anarhichas minor. Next base: position 13,746,161 of record NW_027466453.1, read on the forward strand.
TTTTACTGGCAATCAACTTATTGACTAATTGTGCAGCTTTACTTAAGAGCTGAAAACTTCTCGGTGAGCTCCTTCCACTTTGACTTTAACTTTATTTTTTCAATTACAAAGTCTGAAAAAATGGTGTGAAAACAGTTGGGCACCAATTTCCGATGCTTATGAGCTAGAAGTAAAATACTGCTTTTATTCTTCGGTGTAGGGTTCATCGGCATGTCTTAGTTGTGAATACTTGCTGGGTACTGAACATAGCTTTGTTGGTGTCGTTTGTGCAGTAGCTAGCACCAAGCATGAAATAGCATGGACCGTCTGATTTCAGTGAAGTCAGTTTTGGGATTGCACCACCACAAGCACCTCTTAACTCATCTTCTGTAGAGTACAAAAACGGGTGCAATTGCTTAATTTAAATTGCAGTGGATATCAAAAACATCTGTCTGCCATTTACAAATGGCGAAGAACGTGAAGTTTCTTTGTCACGTCTTCTGTGGGCAGCTGCATTATCTAGCCGACAGTCTTCAGCCGAGGTAGCTCATCTTCTCAGAGGGGCGACGGGAGCTTTCGCTGGGCAACAAAGCGGCTCTACACCGAGACCGACTCCTCCCCCACCACCGCCAGAAGCCCTTTCTGTCTCAGTTGACGCACACGCACACAAACGCATGTAGTCAGTAAGACGTTGCACAGTGTCTCTTGTAGACCTGCTCTCTTTGAAGTCCTGGATGCAGTTCAGGCTCTTAAGTACATTGAGAAGATTTTAAGTGCCAGGCTGCAGATGGGAGGATAAGTACATTTTCTTTTTTTCTTGAGTTGAAAAAGCCCTAATTCTGAGCAGATCTGTGAACCTGTAGCTTGCAGCCTTTTTCTTGTGCACACTCCACAATTACATTTACTTGGTTTCTTTGAATTGGAAGTTTATGAATGAATGAAGTGAATCAGAGAATCTGTGTGGTGAACATAAATTTACAAAGAATGATTGATTTCGGGTTGCACGTGGATGTTGCTGTATAACTTTCCCTCAGACCTGTAGATGGCTTATCCTGGGCACCCTGGATGTTCATATGTGAATTTCATATCTCAACAAACCCCACCAGTATTTGGTTGCTTTTAAGATTCAATGCATAATGGCAATTATTGTTTTTTTGTGTTTCAAAGGGGTATCATGACAATGTACCCGAGTGGGTTTGGCGTACTTAGTCCTGTCTGTTATTGGTAAAGCCTTTCCATTATTGGTCGTCTCAAAGATAACAAAGACGTGTCTCTTTGCCACATCCAGCCCACAGCCACAGATTAGCAGCCTGTCTTTGATGTTTATGTTAATGTGTGACAGGTTTTTTATGGTGCTCTGGTCTCGTGTCAGTATGTGCTTGCGCCTGTGGCCACAGGCCAACGCTGGGCTTGTTTTCATTTGTGTGGCCGGGTGGGCGTATCAGCGCCAGCGATGAGAAATGGGCAGCCACTGCCCACCCCACTGTTCACCTAGCGGGGTTTCCTCCTCCTTTGTCTGGCATGTGTGTAAGATCACCAACCCCTGGTTGAGTATTATTCAGCTACATTAGCGTTAGCTGGCGTCAAGTGTTAAAACGTTGTCTTCCACCAGCGTGGCGAAGTGGTGGCAGACGATCCTCTGGATCTGGCTAATGTGTCATCTGAGGTGGAACTGATTGGGATGAGGAGAGCGGCGGGTGGCGGTGGATACCATCCAATCTGCCACCCCCAAACAGCCCTGCATTGCAACCCTCATCACCTCTACCACTTACCTCCCACTGCTCTCAACCTTAGTCACACAGCCCCAAGATGCTCATGTCCTCTGGAAATAGACTGTAAATTTCAGTGTCTGACTGCAAGAGCCAAATAAAACAGTGTTTGCCGTCTCAGATAGGGTAACTATAGAAAAAGTTAATTTTTGTCATCTTCTCTGAATAGCTGTAGTCTTCATAAACACTGCAGCAAATCGCTGCAGCCCCAGCTTTACAAGTACCACTAATTTTGTACATCTTGAAGTCATCATAGCTCCTCTTATAAAGCACCATATTAAAAGTTTTACAAATGTACCGCCAATCATATGTGTGGAAAACACCGTGCTCCCTCAGTTTTTAAATGTGGCACGACATTTTCACAATGTTGCTGTTAATTCTACCAGTCTGATGATAAAAGAATGTATCCATCAACACTAATTGTTAAGCAAACTAAGTTAACTGACAAATATGAATAAGAATTTTGTCCGATCTGTTTAACCGTAAAAAGAAAGATAAAAAATATAAAGCGGCTCAAAACTCAGGAATGTCTTTTCACTGAAAGGAGAATAGCTGGTCCATCTTAAAGGTCAGCCCACCTTAAAATGAGCTGGAGTCAGAGTACAACTCTAACTTCAGGGCTATCCCCCTCCGCATTAATCAGCAGGTTGCAGGCTGCTGGCACGCAAGACACGGGAACTGAACCTGGGTCTTGAGGAGTTGTAGCATTTATTCAAGTGAGTGTAACGGATGGTATGGTTATAGTGGTGTAACGGATCGTCGTTGATCGGATCCCCCCTCACGGTTCGGCACGCATGTAAAGCGTGGGTTAATTACACAGTTTAACGATCACAGTGTCAAAAAAAGTTTTACAGATAACAGTTATCCGCCAATATTTAGTAAAATATGTGATCAGAACATCGGCATTTATGCTTTTGTAGTCGCCAATCTCTGATAATGTTACATCGTAAACAACCAATCTGTGTTTATATTGACAGGAGAAGAGCTAGTAACCTACTTTTATATACAGTCTATGGTAACGTTAGCAGCATCGCTAACGGCTAACAGAAGAAGGTTCCGTTATGATGTGTTCAAATGTTATCTCGTAAAGTGACTAACTTGAATGAGTCCAGTTGTGTGAAGGAGATGTTTTTACAACATGAATAGATATTAGAGATGAATTATGACCTGTTTACACTAAGCTCTAAGCAGTTTACAATGCATTATTAAAACTACTAATAAAGATTTGATTTAATCAATAAAAATACAATCTTTTCTAATGTGAATTGTGTGTTTTTATGAAGGAAAAAAAAAACCACATTTCAGAGTGGTTGAAATGATTTTTAGGACGGTGGTAAAAAAACAAGAGTCTGGGGCCTTGTAGACCAGCTGCTATGATCAAACAACAAAGATCTTTATCTGCCAGTATGGATCATCAATGATTGGCAATTAGTGTCGGCGGCAATAAAACGTGCTCAGCTATCTCTAAAAGTTATACTCGCTCCCTTTTTGCTTTTGTGCTGATCCGATTTGTGATCCGATCCGTGATACAATCCCAACCGTGTGTTTTATGATCCGTTGCACCACTAGACGGGAGCAGTCGATAATTATTATGGCACTCCTACAGTATATGAGAACTGTTAATAATCAACGGGCATTATTTTAAAGCTCACAACTGATTTATTTTTCATTTAATAGTTAATTTGACATGCTAGTACTGCTAATATCTAAACTAACATGCTTCAGTTCTGTTCTCAATCATTTAAGGATCATTGTAACTAATACAATAATGATAATTGTGTAATACTGTGAAACCGTGATGTTTTCTGAGCTGGTTACTGTACCGTGAAAATCTCATACTGTTACAACCCTATTCACTTAATGTTACTCAATATCGCAAAAAAAACACACCGGGGTCAAAAATACCTATTTTCTGGAAAAAGGCAGAGAAGAAAACTGCGATATCAACTTGAGGCAGTGTGAGCGGGGGATCAAGGCCACTGTTGCTGCAGGGTTTATGATTTTCAGAAGGGAATCGAGACCAGACAGAAGGCCCAAAACGTCCATGGCCGCTGTGGCTGCTGGTGAAATTCCTGCCCTTCTCTGATCTATAAATGTCAACTTCAAGGTGGTGCTAGAGATGAATCAGGCGATCACCAAAGGGTTCATCCTCAGGGGACCATAGATTATTAAAAATATCTTTGGAATCTATACATTTTTTTTTTTTTTTTATTTCAGTTTTGACCAAAGTGTTGGCCCGACAGACCAACATTGCAACCTTAGAGCCGCTCATGTGATTTAAAACGATGATAAAAGCTCAGGCCGTTCACCGTGTCTCAATAAATCTCTGAATGGAATTCTTCAGTTTTTACACATGTTGATCTTTCGAAAGGCAAAAAAAGGGAAAACCGCAAACTTTATCTAAAATGTGCATTTCTTTGGATATGACTTACATGGCAAAGCACTGGAAGCGAGTAAGACGCCATTATTCTCAAAGTAAAGACACTGATATTATCTAAGATAATATGTTTGTTCTCTTAGATTGTTATCTTAACATTGTAATATTTGAGAGTGAGTTCGGTGTTATCTCATACTGGCCATGACCATTTTCTTTTTTGTTTTTCTATTTTGCAACGTAACCTCTCCAACATGCACTGCTGGATGTTATAGGCTGCACCCTGACCACTTTCCCAATGTTTAGCCTGGTCCATTACAAATCGAATGTGTCCCTTCAGCACTGCCAGGATTGCAGAGAAACTTTGCTCCCTCTCTCTTGGGGAGAGATTGGGGGAGGGGGGGGGGTTGTGGCGCGGCGGCATCTTACCCTTTCCATCTTATCTCTCTCTCTGACTCTGGTAAAGCAGCAACAGCCTGCTTGAACAGCCTGTTATTATCTCTCAGACTGAAGAGTCTAATTGAAGATCGCTGTTGAAAAGCTTCGGGTGAATTACAACCGGCAGCAGCCATGTCTTCTTCAGGTGAGAATAGTGCGACTCAAGTGTTGGGATTCTGTGGTTAGTGGATGCTTCAGTTGTCTCGGCATGTGATTGCTTGCTGCTGGATATGCTCATCATATCCTTGTTGTATAAGGGGCAAATTTAAATTGTACTCTCAGCCTTTTTGAAAAGAGTAACCATGCTAAAGGCTGTTTTTTTTTCTCCTTCAGCTAGCTTTTTTTGCTCCACTGTATCTTCTCCCTCTTAAAGTTGTGTGGTTTCAATCTTGTTGCTGAATCGTTCTCCGGCGAGGCACAGGTGCTTGCTCTCAACTATGCGACGTTCATGTCTCTTGCTCTACTCGGGGACTTGTTGCATTAACCTCGTGCGGTTAAATGTTGGGCACTCCATTTAAAGCATGTGACCGTAATATTTAAGCTCCCATTAATTGCCACTATATTATATCGATGACGGTTGGATTTCTCTTCAACCTTTTAATAACCGAGTGGCCCCAGACACTGAGCCAGGCGTGTGTGAGGATGTGGCACTCGCACCCTCACGTGAAGGACCGTGGCATCGAGGTGTGATCTGAACGGCAACCCTCATTAATTTTCTGTTAATGTTTTTCTTGTTTACTTTTTCTCACGGCACACTTCTCCCCTTGTCCGAAGGACTGAGCTTTTTTTAGTGTACATGTACGCACAGGCACACTTCTACAAGTTACACGCTACGTTTCCAACACAAATACTTACAGAACTACACTCATACAGTTTAGTGCGTTATATTGTCGCATGCCAAATGAGCCTCCAGGCTCACTTAAGGTGGTATGACTTTTTAAGGTGGGCCATCAGAGTTTAATCTGAGTTAAGCTTGTGTTGAAGCCAACACACCTGCAAGTGTAACCTGAGTGTGTGAAGCTCTGTGGTGTGAGAGCGGGTGCCGTTCATTAGACGATTGCCTGCGTGTTCTGAGCGAGGCCTCATCTGCACACCTGTTCTGCAGAGACAGAGCCGGTGTGTTGTCTATGTAATTATTTATTTATGAGGTAACCGTTTACTGTAAGAATATGGGGAGTATACATCTCTATTATTATTTATGACGAAATAATATCTTTATTTAAGATTTCAGGGTTTTGTGCTGCATTATACGATGACTTTCATGAATTGAATTGCTTTTAAATGGATCACAATGTTGGGTTCAGTGGTCGATGACTCAATAGATTTCTCCTCCTATATCTGATTCTTTGTCCCTTTTTCCTAACTCTGATTAACAGTACAAGGTAAAGTCATGTTACAGTTGGGCTTAACCTTAAAGCCACGGGCAATTGGTCCTACGTGAATATACCTTCTAATTATCTCTTGAAACGGATACATTAGTTCCTCTGCACTTGGTGGTTTACAGCTTCTTCTGTTGTTGGTTAAAGGGGATGAGTCAGTGATGAACACTAATTCTTATTTCCGTGTCTCTCTCTCTCTTTTTAGATCTTGTGTCTCTGTTCGACCTGGAAAACGACCTTCCAGATGAGCTCATCCCCAATGGAGACTTGGGAATGGGAATGTCCTCTAATGGTGGTCCAGGTGGAGGGGGTCCTGGTCTCAACTCCATCATCCCCGATGCAGCTGCCAAACACAAGCAGCTGTCCGAGCTTCTGCGACCAGGGAGCTCCTCCATCTTGGGAGGTGTTCTCAACTCTGCCAACCCCCAACAGGGAGGCATGGGAAGCCAGCTGGGGGCTGTGCTTGGTAAAAGTCCACACGGGCAGGGTTCTCCCAATCACCAGTCTCCCCAGGCCCAGAAAGGAGGTACTGCTGCTGGACAAGGCAATGGGGGCATGAGCTTCAACCAGGCCATGTTGAACAGTGGGCAGGGCCACGGGGTCATGGGCCAGACGGGACAAGTGATGAACGGGGCTCTGGGACCAGCAGGCCGGGGCAGACCTGGCATGCAGTACCAAGGCATGCAGGGGGCACAAGTGGGTGCTGGAGGCAGTGTGCTGGCAGAGACACTCACCCAAGGAGGGCCACAGTTGGGTGCACACAACGCGTTGAATGCTCAGCAAGCTGGAAACATGAATAAGGTGAGGTTCAAAATTCAGCTTAATTGATCCCACAAGTTGTAAAGCAAAGCACAAGACGGGCACATAGCATGGAAGATCAGAAAAGTCTGTTGAGCACATAAACTAACCACTGCAGTCATGTTACAGTTGCATTTAATTTAATGTTCACATGTCCGGATTTATCAGATTTTTCCAATTTTGATTTTAAATTAAAAGTATTTAGTGAACCCTAGCAGCAGTTATTAAATAACCCTAATTACTTTGTGCTCATCATGACCTTTTCTTGTCACAAATATAGAAATGTAAATTTTCATGTGTGTGCTTTTCAGTCAGTCAGTGTTATCATTTCATATCTATAGTGGTTATTAGGGCTATCAACGAATATTCTAATTTGTAATATATATTCATAGTAGTAATATTCATAATAGTGATTGGCTGAGTTGTACTTTCTATCTTCTAACGTTTGTACTTTTTAAACAGAAAACACAAGTATAATATTGTGATATTTACTGGAAATGATGATATAGCCAACAGCAAGAAGAACATTTTCCTTTAGCCATCTGCCCCTTTATTTGGGGAATGAGCAGGTGTTATATAGATAACTTCTCATTTCAACTTTACGAATCAGCAGTTCCTCATCCATTGCGGCGCTTTCAACGTTAGGACACGATGTCATGGAAATAATGTGCAAAAATAGATATTCAAATAGTTTTTGTAATTCTGGGCAATTTTGACAGCCCTAGTGGTTATTTGCATAAAAACACACAAATCAAATCATTAAGAAATGAAAGATTGTAATTTTATGGATTAAATCAAATCTTGTCATTAGCAGTTTTAATGTATTATAAGCTGCTTAGAACTAGTGTAAACAGGTCATAATTCCCTCTCTAATATCTATTTATATTGTTGTAAAAATGTCTCCTTCAAACAACTGGATTCATTCAAGTTTCTCACCAACACTACATTTTACGAGATTACATGTGAACACGTCATGATAGCGTTATAATTTACCTTTGCCCAATTCTCGTTTTCACTGAGCAGAGCCTGAACGCATCCTAATGTAACTGAACGTAACCTTCGTTGGTTGGCCATTATTGGTGCTACCCCCGTCACCATAGACTGTATATAAGAAACCGTATCAACAACGATCCGCTACACTACTACTTCCAGCTAACGGTAGTGTTGGAATGCTAAACGGGTCACAATTCCCTCTATATATTTTATATTTCTATGAAAACATCTCCTCTAAACAACTGTATCCATACAAGCTTTTCGCCAAAAAACAAATTTTAAGAGATTACATGTGAACAAATCCTGATGATGTTAAAATGTACCTTTGCCCAAAAGTAATTTCTATTGAGAGCTACAGCCAAAATGCACTTTAATGTAACTTAATGCAACCTAATTTAAATTTGAGAACATCATTTGGTGTGTTGGTAGAATGAGGCCCATCCAACCAAGGGGAAGGACTAGAATGTCTTATTTCCTTTGCCTAAGCCCTACAGCGTGCTTGTCGTCAGTTGTCTCCCCCTCACTTTGTACTGACTTGTTCTTCTACCTGGAGCTTCCGTAGGAAGCAGTCACCCAGTTTAGGGGGTTGACTCTGTAGTCAAGTGCATCAGTCTCTGTGCGTCTAACTCGGCCCACCACATAGTTTTGTACCAGTGCTGATGATGTGTTTTATTACCGCATTCCTGTGCCTCACACATCTGAGAACCAACTGCAGTTGAGTGATGGTAATACTACACAGCTAAGCTTTATGAATGAAAAATACGTACTTGCTGTTGGTTGTTTTTCTTTGTAAATATCTTTATTATGAAGACTTACTATGAAGTGCTCGATTTCAGAAAATGTTTCCCCATGACTAAGATTCTCGGGGCTTTGTGGTTTGACAGGAAACAAAGGTTAAACCAGCACCCGAGTTGTCACTGAGATTATTTTGACAGACATTGCCACATGAAACAAGCCCCTCCTTTCCCATACAGACGTATACAGCTGAGGCCCTGCGTATATTGTCTATGTTGTGGTAGAAAAACAAATTGCTTGATGTGTGCCTGTGTATTGGTGAGGTATGTTATATTCCATACAATACTGAAACAAATGCCTTTTACATTACGTTGAGATGCCAGGGTTGGGTTTGAGGTTTGATAGAACGTCATATTTACCGTGCATAGCTGCCTTCAGAGAAACATGGGGCCAAAGTGTGGGAGGGGGATGTTAGATTTGCCTAACAAGCCGCCCAGCGGCAACGGAAAACACAATGCACAAACAGGTTGAATCCATCATTTACCGCCAGCTTCAGTGTACGCGCAAAACGGGCAACTCTCTCCAGTTCACCCGCCCGCGAGAGTTGGTGTTGAGTGCATTGTCGTGGACACGTGCTGCCACTTTCCCCGTGTCTGTCCGGCATTCCCTGTCAGGGTTTTCACCGCGTATGTGGCGGTCGGTGAGCATGAAGTTAGCAGTAGCGTTATAGCTTTGAACGTAGCAGTGCGGTGTGTGTGTGTGTGTGTGTGTGTACAGTTCAGGCGGTTTGTCGGTGAATTAAATGCTTCAGCTCCAGGAAGACCAAAGCTAAGTTCCCATGTCTCTGCTTGCCACCTGCTGATTAAAGTGAAGGGGGTTAGCCCCAAAGATAGCAACAACTTTGCCTGGGTTGAATTTTTTTTTAAACTGAATACTCAGTCAAATGTCAGTTAACGGCCACATGGTTTATTCTTAACATCCAACATTTATAACAGAAAATGGGACTGTTGGATCAGATTGGAATCATCAAAAGATGCGCTGTACAAATAAAATGTATTCTTATTATATTTGCAGGTATTGCAGTTATATTGGTGAGCTAAGGCGACGTTGTCTTGCAGGTCACAGATTCCCGTTATTGGTGGTTTCATTCATTTCTTCTTGTTCCATGTCTTGCTTCTGCTTATTGGCCAATATAAGTACGAGACTTGTGCAAGAGATACACCAGTGGAAGTTCTTGACTATAGCCTCAGGAAGAATACGGGGTTCAGAGTTTGGAGATGGTTGCTGTTTGTTTAAGAGCCTTTTGAATGGAAAAATCCAATTCATATTTTCAAATTAAATTATTTATTGTTCATTGTATAATATTAATCTCGGTCTTGCAAATGTGGTCAACAGTTTGTGCTATAAACACATTTAAATGTATTGCAAACTATTGACTGACTGGTGAGACACTTTAGTTTCACTCTGCTGATAATGTGTTGCTGCAATAGCAAAAATGTTAAACTGACCCAAGTTTTGCAGCAATGCAATGTCCTTTTAGATGCTTTGCACTTTCTTACCCCAATGAGTTTTGCAAATAGGATATTGGTCTCTTTCAAAAATCCCTGGCCAGCTTGAGGTTACCAAAAGGCTTCTACACACAATTTTTGCCCTTACTTTTTAAAGTGCACACGCTTAGAAAACGGTGGCAAATTGAAGTTAAAAGTGACATTGAGCAATCACTTCATCGCTAGTTTACACTCCTAGTCAGGAGATAGAAATGATGTACAGGTGGATTTCTGGTTTCACATGTTTTTGTTGATGCTCATTGTTTTCTCTTTGCTTTCTTTTCCACCATCTTTGTGTGCTAGTATTCACTCTTTTTTTCCCTCAACTCCTTTTTCTTCTCTTTACCGAACATATGACGTCTCACTCTGGGCCCCCGTGGCCTTTGATAATGGAGCGGTAAATCATATTCAGAAGAGCCGGTTTGAGTGTTTTTGTGGGGGGCAGGTGAGAGAGGAAGGAACCGAAAAGGACATGTTAAAAAAAAAAAAAAAAAAAAAAGGGAAACACTAGAGGCCTTACTGTGTGACTGTGCCGTCCTCTTCCCTTGTGACACTCCTGTAGTAAGTGCGGACCGTCGAGTGGGAGAAGCCGTGTGTGAGAGAGGATGATGACGCTGTGCTCATGTGTGAATGGGAGGGAGCTGGCAGGCCAGCATCTGTGTGTTTGTGTGCAGCGGAGGGGGGAGGGGCAGGCGGCAGTGCAGCGCTCTCTGCTCAGCTGTTGAGCAAGCTGATCTTCCGCTCCGTGTGTCCCCTCCCTTCTCTTTCTCTGCTTGGCTGGGCTTGCTCGGTCTGCCTGAGCACTACTGGCTGTTGGGAACCTCTGCGAAGCAAAGCAGCAGACAGATGCACGCTGAGGCCATTGGAATGGATTACTCCTGAGGGCCTGAGAAGAAACTATTACCTGGGTTGATTGTGAAATAAAAAATTATTAATTTCGTAAAGATTTTCTGTAGATGTGAACATTTATTTTACTTTTTGGAATCTATTTTTTTCCAGGAGATAAGTAGTTTTAAGGTGTTTTTTATGACTCGCAATTTTTATTTTTCAGTATGGAAAACAATCGGTGCACAAATGCGTGTTATATTTGTCCCTATTGCTCCCTCCCCCAAGAACAAGAGGGATGACCAGCAGTTCATTAAATCAATAATGTGGCTTCGTAGAAATAAAATTTATATTAAAAAAATAAATATATAAAATAACAAATACACACATTGATCCTCGGTACAGATTAAGACAACTTTAAGCCCATTTATCATAAAATGAAATGCCCAAATCCCTTTCCTAAAAGCTTTTTAATACTTCCACAGTTGTATGTCCCACATAGGACAATAACACTGAATAATATTTGGACGCCTTATTATTTTTGATGGATGTGTACTGTGTGTTTGCATTCACACAAAGCGTCTCAGTTCAGGTAGAAGTGCTGTGATGGTATGCTGCACGGTGTGCAAATAGTCTGACCTCTCTCTGTCCTGATTGTCTACTAAAGATGGGGATGTCAGGAGGCCCATTTGGCCAGCAGTACGGTCAGGCTGGGGTGCAGCAGATGGGGGCAGCGGGGGTCAACGCCCAACAACTCCAGAACAAGACGGCCCTTTCCAACAACCTGCCCCAATTCCCTACAGAGCTGAAGGGAGCTGGGAGTGTGCCAAACCTGGTGAGTGTCACCTGGATCTTATATCTGTCTCCGTGCCGTTTCGTTTTATGGGAATATGGATCCGTGTCCACAATATCAATGTGTTGCACTTGTCAGCGAGGGGAAGATATAGAGCAAAAACATGTGTAGAGGTGCATTGATACTGTAAATATACTCCTGCTATAAAATACTTGTACCATGCTAACGTCAGCTAACATGCTAGCCGTGCTATCGAGCCAATCTTGTAAAATGTAATTTTTGGCGAGAAACTTGAATAAATTCAGTTGATTGAAGGAGATGTTTTCACAGCAATATAAAATAGATATTAGATGTTGGAGAGGGATTATGACTCGTTTATCTTCCTAACACTAACGTTCGCTCTAAGCATCTTATTTTATTTCTTAATCATTTGAATTGTGTGTTTTAAGCAAATACCCACTATAGATGACAATAACAAAGTAAAAGGATAACGGCCAAGAAAACTCATATCGGTGCATCTCTAATACTAACCCTGCTTACTTAAGCCCTCAGTCAGGCCTAAACTTCACACAGCCCATACACATTGTCTGCTTCAGCTTGTGTGATAAGATAGTGCTACAACCATTTGTGTATATTGCTTCCTTGCTTTGTAAAACAGAGCCTGGAGCTATGCAGATATGTGTGAAGGACGGGAAATGGGCCTAATACAGGCAGGAAATGCCAGCCCATCAATTTTGAGAAAGTTAATACTTAGATTTGATTTTCCTCGTTTACCAGTTCCCTCTCGTTTCTTTGTGGTTTCACTCATATTTTCTTTTACGTCTTTAGCTTTTATATTATAACTTCCCATCTTGTCTCTTTCTTCTCTGGTGTCTTCATTTTCATTCCGTTATTTCTTTTAAGCCCCTCCCCTACATCAAGGTATTCTCATTATTGGTTTATTTTTTTATTTCTACTTTAAACCCAGAAGTCTAAAATGAGGAAAGTGTGATTATTCTGGTCCGTACCTAACCTGTGCTTGTATGTCGATCAGTCCCAGATGCAGCAGCAGGTAGCGTCGGTGGGCATGGTCCCCGGGGCTGGCGGCGTGTCAACGGGCCCGACGGCGGACCCCGAGAAGCGCAAACTCATTCAGCAGCAGCTGGTCCTGTTGCTCCACGCACATAAGTGCCAGCGGCGGGAGCAGGCCAACGGGGAGGTGAGGGCCTGCACTCTGCCCCATTGCCGCACCATGAAGAACGTCCTCAACCACATGACCCACTGCCAGGCCGGCAAGTCCTGCCAGGGTGAGTGAAAGTGACATGAATGTGCTCACCTGTGTGACCACAATGTGCGAACTGAAAATGTGTCACTCATCGTAGCATATATCTGTCTCTTGTCTATTAATCACTGAGATGTTATGATTAATATACAGATGTTTTAACTGTTATGAGCAACCATAATCAGAGCCTGTGATTCAGCAGCTTTACACACCACAGGAACAGCTCAGCAAAAGGTGTTGATGACTTGTTGCTGCCTAAAGCGCCTGTCGCCTTCAGCGCTTCATATAACCGCTCGTCAATCTTGTCCTTCGTAAAATGATTTATTGATCTATATGTGTCTGACGACTGGTTAAGGAAGTTTCGTGAAATTTGCATCCCCTATAAGTTAACAACCACATTGCTTTGTTGTTAGACAGGAGGTGTTATAGTGTTTAAAATGATTAATGTTCTTGACTTAGTTTAACTTCTATTCAATATTTCTTTTCTTTTTTTCCAATGCACTGTATTTGAGGCCGACGTGGTGCTGGGATTAACCACATAATATATCGTTCTTTACTGAGTCGACACCAGTTTTACTTGTATATATTGTGGCGTAGTATGAATTCAGTGTGTTTCAGTCTGTATTTATAGCCTTAACTTTTAAAATGTCCGTTAGTGCTGAATTACTGAATTACCACACCTCATTCTGTCTCTTTTTCACTTTTATTTCTCCCCAGTGGCTCACTGTGCATCCTCCAGGCAGATCATCTCCCACTGGAAGAACTGCACGCGGCACGACTGTCCGGTCTGCCTGCCTTTAAAGAACGCGAGTGACAAGAGGAATCAGCAACGTGAGTAACTCCAGCATTTATACATCCAAAGAAAAATGGGTTACAAGTTAATAGAGAGCAAATATCATGCTAAGATATCATTTTATAAATCTGTAAGCTTGTAAACTGTTCAACAAGGCAGTTGTCACTCCGCAGCGAGTGTGTGTGGTGTGTGAAGTGCTGCCCCCTGCAGGTTGTGTGTCTCCGCCGAAGCTCTGTACCGACGAGAGCTCAAACAGTGAGAGGATTCCTCTAGAAAGGCTGGACCTGTAATCTGACACCCGGGGGAGGGGCTACATGGCCCTGCTATCAGTAGGGGCAGGGTCTTGGGACAGCATGCTCTCTGATTGGTTAAAAGGGCCTATGACAGATTTAAATCCCCACAGAGGCAGCATGCTCCCTGTCAGCAATCAACACAGCAGGGAGCAGTGCAGGGATTGTAGATTGAGGGAAGCAGCTCAGGAAGACGTTGTTTTGCATAGATATAAAACATAGATAAAAAAACAAATGTATATAAATGTATATAGTCAAATATTTATGTTTACCTTGTTCAGCTTTGTTCTTGTTGTGGTTGATTATCTACTTCTGTGTATATACATTGATATAAACAAAAAACAAAAAAAATCCTTCTATGTGTCCACATTCTGATTCTGATTCTGATTATTTATGTAAATTATTTGTGTTTCATGCCTTATATTCATGTTTAGAAATTATGAAACACTGGAAGCAGCAGGTTCTTCTCAATTATGGCAGTGTTTTAATTAAATGCATTATTTAATATTGCAAAACTATTTATTTATATTTCCTTGTCTTCTCCCTCCAGCCATGCTAAGTTCTCCTGGAGCTAGCCTGCAGAACGCTATCAGTACAGTGGGGCCTGGCCAGCCCAGTGCCACAGCCATCAACAGTGCTGCCACACACATCGACCCCAGCTCTATGCAGAGGGCCTATGCTGCCCTTGGCCTGCCGTACGGGAACCAGTCCCCTGCCCAGGGACAGGGACCCTCTCAGCAAAATCCCCAGGGCCCCCAGCACCAGCAGCTGCGAAGTCTGAACCCACTAGGTACCAAATCGATCGGACTTCACTTCCAATTCATACAAAAGATAACAATACTATAAATCTGTTGCTCCGTCATTTTCTTGTAAACCCTTGTAAAAGACTATGTGTGTTTATTAGGCACTAATCAGATGAACCAGATGGCAGGAGGCCTGGGTGTCCCCTCGTCAGACCAGGCTGGCATGCACTCTGACTCCTCTCTACCATCCACACTCAACAAGTGAGTCCTTAATATGTCACACAAAACACACGGCCCTTGCTGGCATGATCCTTATGTGATGTAGCGGACATTTATTTAATTTATAGACCAGAACAACATCCAGTGCATCTGCTGTTGACAAATAATCATCCATGATCTCAATCTGCTCTGTCAGAAATATTTTAAACAATGTAAATTACAATTTACGGTCACATGGTATTATTAATGAAAGGATTTGTAGAAGCATTGTTTTGGAAGTAATTGTTTCTTTCTCTGTCTTATAGTCAGCTGATGCCAGATGGGTCAGTAGTGGGAGGCATGGGAAACCTGCCCACTGCCACCCCTCTCTCTTCTTCGGGGGTAAGGAAGGCCTGGCACGAACACGTCACTCAGGACCTGCGCACCCACCTGGTGCACAAACTGTAAGTGCAAAAAAATGAAACTGATGTATTCTAAGTACTCGAGTTCGGTCATATGAAAACAGAGAAAGACGTTGGTGCTCTCCAGACTGTTGCTGAGTTTTGTACTTCTCTGCTGTCTTTCTTCAGTGTACAAGCCATATTCCCCACCCCAGACCCTGCAGCGTTGAAGGACCGAAGAATGGAGAACCTGGTGGCGTATGCGCGCAAGGTTGAGGGTGACATGTACGAGTCAGCTAACAGCAGGGTAACTAATATAATACATTATCATACCATTACCACCGGAGTGATGAAAGGCATCTTTGGCTACTTTTTAGGCCTTTCTCTTGAGATGAGAGCAGATCATTTTTATCTGTACCAGAGACTGAGAAACACTTGTATTATTATTTTTGTTTACCTTTCATTTCATCCTGTCTTGTTACTAGGATGAGTATTACCACTTCCTGGCAGAGAAAATCTACAAAATCCAGAAGGAGTTGGAGGAGAAGCGGCGCTCACGGCTCCAGAAACAGCCTGGCATGGTGGGCACAGCTGGGCCTCAGCAGCCTGGAATGGCTCAGCCCAACGCCATGGGCCCAGGACAGGGCGTCCGGTCTCCCAGTTAGTAGCCAAACTCTCTACACTCTGGGTGACAAAATACAAAAGGGGGAAGATAAGAACACTGACGAAGTATTCTGCAGTCCTCAGCTGATAAAAGAACACAGCATTTCTGTTACTGATAGCAACTTAGAAATGAAAACTGTTTTGTCCTGTCTTCTCTCAGATGGACCTGTGCCTATGCCCAACATACCAAATCAGATAATGAACCGTATGCAGGTGCCCCAAGGTTGGTGTTTGCTGTTTGCTTTTTTTAGCAGTTGTTTACAGAGAAAATAAATCCACATGTCCTTCTTTGGCTAAACCTCCTAGTTCTTATTGTTTCAAATATATTGATGAATGTTTAATTGTTGTACAGCAAATTGGTGAGCCTTTCAACACCCGATTGTTTAATCAGTTAAAGCTGAATACATTTGTCAGAACTCCGATGTTAAAGTGAGCCGGTTCAGTGCCTTTGCCAGCCCAGTAGGACACGGATTATTAAATTACAACGACTCCTAAGTATGATAAACAAGTATATAATTGTGTGTATCTGTTCCCACAGGAATCAATCAGTTTAACCCAATGGCAATGCAGAGTGCGCAGATGTCTCAGGCACCCATGGGAGCACGTGCTCCCTCCCCCATGAACCATCCACAGCAGATGAACATGAGCTCCGTCCCAGCGGTTAGATCTTTCTCCTCTGTCTCCCTGCTTTTATACAAAAATATTTCTCATTTTCCAGCTTTTTTCACAATGTTTGTTTTGCTTACAGTTTGTTCAGTTCCTGCTCCATTCTCTGGCTCTTTCCTCCACCTTTCGCTCCTCTTGACTATCAAATGCCCCACGCTATTTCACTGATTGTTCATTTCTTAGTCTGAAATTTGCTGCATGTGGTCGACACAGGTCCTGATCAATTTATCAACCAGCCGCAGCAATCTGTAATGTAAACTTGGCATGGCTGAGCCAAGAGCTGTGTTTTGATTCGGCACATTGTTTATTTGGGATTTACACCACATAACATTTAGAAAACCGCTGTAGTAATAGCGTGCATGCATGCTGCATTCCATTCATTTTATTCTACTTGGCAGGCGTTCAATATTAGTAGCCTGCTGCCATAATGACTTTATCCGTTCCATCTCTCTTGTCTTCCTTTTAGATGGGTATGTCCCCGTCAAGGATGCCTCAGACTCAAGGAATGATGGGTAGTCATGCTAATAACATGGTAGCGCAGCCAGCCAACCAGGGCCAGTTCCTGCAACAGGGCCAGTTCACTGCTGCTGCAGGTGGAGCTATGAATGTGAATGTAGGCTTGGGTCAGCCCATAACGCAGGCTGCTGTCACACAGGTGAGGATATTTCTGCTGTGCTTTACGCTCCTAGCGTTTTCAGGGCTCCCTGCATTTTGCTGTCTGAATGTGGCCTTATGAGTGTCAGCATGTTGCCTGCTTAATTAGTGGTGTGTATTGGTATGCTCACCGCGCATCCCTCTTTGTCCCAGCAGTCACAGAACTCTAACCTCCCTCTGAATGCACTGGGATCCCTTGGCTCCCAGCTCCCCTGTGGCCCTTCAGCCCAGCCTTCCCTTGGCACTACACCTCCACCCAATGCCTCCGCCAGCCTGCAGCAGCAGCAGCAGCAGCAGCAGCAGCACCATGCTTCTGCACAGGCCCAGATGCCACCGCGACCCACTACCCCCGCCTCCACGGGTGGGCCCTCCTCCACCCCAACCCACATGCCCGGTAGCCTCCCTGGCCCCCCCTCAGCCAAGGGCACACCTGACCCCTCCCAGCCTATCACACCCCTGCAGCCGCAGACAGAACCCCACAGCCAAATGCAGCAGCCCACCTCAGTGCAGGCGCAGCATCCCAGCACACCGGTGAGATACTGGTTGTCACGTAAAACGAACTATAGGGGATCACTCGCAGTCGATCCTCAATGTGCTTATTAATCAATATGACTTGATTTATATATATTATCAGCATCGTGGTAAGATTTTCTCTTCCTCCTCTCCTTACAGTTGTCCCAGGCAGCAGCGAGTGTAGATAACAGAGTGCCCACCCCAGCTTCTGTGGCTGAGCTGAACTCCCAGCAGGCCCTGCCGGACAAGAGCAGCGCTGAAGCCAAGCCTGAAGTCAAAGACGAAGAAGATGACGGCGGCGGCAAGTCTGGGAAGAAGCAGCAAGATATAAAAATGGAGGCATGTTCTTAATTTATCATTTACTAACAGAAAGAATATAAAAAGAAGCAATCTTGCATCTACTGCAGGTCAGACTAGAAGCCATTTGCTGTTTGATCTCCTGTTATTGTAAACGCAGTCCACCACATCTAACCCTGCTCAAATGTCATGTCCAAAGAAGTAAATCTGACTTGTGGTAGTGCCTTAAAGTGAATTAAAAAGAAAGAATAAAAAAAATGAAATGCATTAAATACTTGATTGTTTCCTGACTCACCACGGTAGGATAGCTGATTAAACCATTGTTATGTTCATGTAGCAGGATGATGACATCAAACCGATGCTGGTGAAGAAGGAGGAGCCAGATGCAGCACAGCCAAAGCAGGAACCAATGGACACTGAGGAAAAGAAGCCGGAGATGAAGACAGAACCCAAAGAAGAGGAGGAAAGTGGGGCCAACGGCACATCAGCCACCTCCAACACTCAGAACCGAAAAAAGAGTAAGAACACAGAACTCGTGTGTGTATATCAAGTGTGTCACAATATGTTGCGGTATTACATTTTGGGCTAAAATAATGTATCTCAATATCAAGTAAATGTATTATTTTTATTTATATATAGTGTGTGTGTGTATAATGAACTACAATCTTGTATTTGCCAACTCCCATATTCTGTTTGTGTTTGCGTCTTATAACATTGTTATTGTCCGTCCAGTTTTCAAGCCAGAGGAGCTGAGACAAGCCTTAATGCCAACACTTGAGGCCCTCTACAGGCAAGACCCAGAGTCACTACCCTTCAGACAACCTGTAGACCCTCCAATACTAGGCATCCCTGTGAGTTTCCTCAACAACACACACACACACACACACACAATCATTCTGAAATTACAAGACCCACAGAAAATACTGTTAAGCATGATTTCCTCATTCCTGCAAATGCGTCTCTCGTGCTTCACAGGACTACTTTGACATTGTGAAGAATCCCATCGACTTATCCACCATCAAGCGCAAGCTGGATACGGGTCAATACCAGGAGCCGTGGCAGTACGTGGACGACGTGTGGCTCATGTTCAACAACGCGTGGTTGTATAACCGTAAAACATCCCGTGTCTACAAGTACTGCAGCAAGCTGGCAGAAGTGTTTGAAGCAGAGATCGATCCCGTCATGCAGGGCTTGGGCTACTGCTGCGGCAGGAAGGTGAGACCAAACGAGACGGGGCACAAAACTGTACTTATTACTGTATTCGTCTTTATGGATTGTTAATGTTCTCTCTCATGTTTCCGCAGTATGAGTTCTCACCCCAGACGCTGTGTTGTTATGGCAAACAGTTGTGCACCATTTCCAGGGACGGCACCTACTTCAGCTACCAGAACAGGTAAAATTTGACTCTTCTGAGGAGTTATGAAGAGAAAGGTGTGCAGCTTGATCCTCAAAGATTAAACGCATCCAAACATACCGCCTCACATAAAGCCATACAAGTCAACAACGTTATCCACATTACCGTTCCTTTATAGGGGTGTCGCAGGCACCACTGAGAGTTGTATATTGTGGCCAAGCAGAATGTGCATTATCTGGCCCTGTGTTGTCCTCGTATATCTGCTGTGCCCAAGAACCAGCCCCAAAGCTCCCCCTGCTGTGCAGAATCTGCTTCTGCACCTCAAATCATTCCAATGCAACGCCATTCAATTATTGCAGATACTCGCTATGAAATGAGAAGTGAGGTTTAGGACAAAACGTCAGTGTTTATGAGAATGGAATGGATTCCTTACATTATTCTAATCTTCATCTAAATTCCTCAAGCATTAGGACTAAAATCCCCTTGACGTAAATAACATTACGTCCGGTAACTGAACACTTACTGACAACACCTTCACATTTTATTTTTTGTTGTCCCTCATCTTGTCTCCCCCAGCATGACCATATCATTCCTTCATCTGCTCATAATGCATGTTGCTTATGTTATAAAGTATTGCAGTGAAACAGTATTTCTGTTATGTTTTCATATTCCAGTTAAATGCTGTCGTGTAGACATACAGTAGTTTCCCGCACATTCATTTGTTGTTGACAATCATTACCATTATTAACATTTGAGCATGTTTCCCACATTTCTGTTTGAATGAATGAGAGTGGCTGGATCATGACCATTTCAAGTGTCACTAACATGTACCTCTGCATGTGTGCGCGCGTGTGTGTGTGTGTGTGTGTCCCTCCGTCTGCACGTTGCCCGTGCTCCGTCTTCGGTTGTTGCCGCGTGCGCCGTTTACTCTGCATTCTGCCACCTGTACGCCGGTTTGCCTGTGCTGCTACTGTGTGTCCTGGCTGCAGTTCACCCAAATATGGCCTTATTGCCGACAGGTATCACTTCTGTGAGAAGTGCTTCAACGAGATCCAGGGCAACAGTGTGACCCTGGGGGACGACCCGGCACAGCCACAGACGTAAGTTACCAGGCCCTGGTGGCTGACCACCAGCTGATGATCACCTCGCGAGATTATCAGGCTGTTTTTTCTCTCGATTTATTTGTGTGGAAAGGAGTTTCAATCACAGGAGCAAGCGTGAACTTGGTTGTCTCTTTATCTCTTTTTTGTTTGTGCAGCATGATATCAAAAGAGCAGTTTGAAAAGAAGAAAAATGACATGTTGGACCCTGAACCGTGAGTAGTAGTCGTGGTAGAGTTCAGTTTGACTCTCGTTGATGTTATGGCAGTAATTATTCTTTCGGCAAAGGAAAGCACAAAGTAAATATTTGTCCTTGCCAGGTTTGTTGAATGTAAAGACTGCGGGCGAAAGATGCATCAGATCTGCGTGCTGCACTACGATGTTATTTGGCCGACAGGGTAAGTCTCGCTATGGCTATCCAGCTATTTAAGCATACAGTCCATGTTTGACTTCAACAGAATTCTTACTTCTTACTCGGTATTCACTTATGCCAGCGTAACTGTGTGTTGACTCTAAACGGCAGTGTAATCTTTCTTCTTCCAGCTTTATCTGTGACAACTGTCTGAAGAAGTCTGGCAAAACAAGAAAGGAGAACCGGTTTTCAGCCAGAAGTAAGTTGCGTTTAATGGTAAAAGAACCGTAACATATTATTTGATTTTAATTATCCTTTATTTGATCACGCTAAAGTCTCAACGTTTACACCTCGGATTGATATTAATTGCATTTTGTTCTTGTGTTTGCGCTGGCCTTTGTAAAGGGTTGCAGTCCACCCGGTTGGGGACGTACATCGAGGACAGAGTGAACAAGTACTTGAAAAGGCAGAACCATCCTGAGGCCGGCGAGGTGTTTGTGCGAGTGGTGGCCAGCTCTGACAAAAATGTGGAGATTAAGCCTGGCATGAAGTCTAAGTAAGGTTCTCACCTGCAGATTACGTGGGCCTCTTGTGATTTGCAAAACATTGATTTAATGTTTTTTTTAGATGTAACATTTGTTTTGGGGCATTTTAGCCTTTATTTGATAAAGACTGTGTAGGGGAGAGAGGAGGGATGACGTGCAACAAAAACACCAGGACACCTCCACACATCGCCACTTTTAATTCATAGATTTGATTGTGTAAATAAAGACATCCTCCGTATAGATCTCTATTGTGGTGACCTGTCGCTGGAATAATATAAATGCACTACAAAAGTACTTTGTCTTTGTTCTCAAAAGCAATTGCTAGCACATCAGTTTTCCTTTAAAAACGTATAAATCTAAATCTCCAAGTAAGCAAACGTGCATGAAAACCTGACCATGGATATGATCCCGCTGTAAAATATGCAGATTTTTCAAAAAAAACAAAACCCTGTAACTTGTGCTTCTCTGTTCCCATAGGTTTGTGGACACAGGCGAGATGGTGGAGACCTTCCCTTATAGAACCAAAGCACTTTTTGCATTTGAGGAAATAGACGGGGTGGACGTTTGTTTCTTTGGGATGCATGTCCAGGAGTACGGCTCAGAGTGCCCCTTTCCAAATACCAGGTAGAACTACAGGAAAAAAAGAAAGAATCGCGCATGCATGTTTTCCTCAGTTTATTTTGGTACTTTGTGTGTGTTGCTCTTTGATTCAATTCTCCATGTTTTCTTTGCAGACGGGTTTACATATCATACCTCGACAGTATTCACTTCTTCAGGCCCCGTGCGCTAAGGACTGCAGTTTACCATGAGATCCTGATCGGCTACCTGGAGTATGTGAAGAAACTGGGGTAGGTTGAGAGTAACTGTACACAGTGTAGTGTTGCACACAATTTCAAGCTAATGCTGCAAGTATCATTCCTGCAAGTGGCTGAACGCTCTTGTTGCCCTCAGGTATGTGATGGGTCACATCTGGGCCTGCCCACCCAGTGAAGGAGATGACTACATTTTTCACTGCCACCCTGCTGACCAGAAGATCCCCAAACCCAAGAGGCTCCAGGAGTGGTACCGAAAGATGCTGGACAAGGCGTTCGCTGAGAGGATCCTGCATGACTACAAGGTCAGAAAATGATCACATCGACTACAGTGGGATGTCGGATGCCTTACCATATTACTGTATAGATTAGATTTATTTTAAATTGCACGCTGATTCTCATATTATTTTGGTTTAGTATGCATACAGTGTTCTCTTGATCCTTTCTGTTTACTGTTGGTGGGTAGGCGATGATTTAGTTTTACTGTCGCTTCATATCATCGTATTAACCGGATTCTTTCATAAAGAGATGGCGGTTCACTGTTGCACATGTCTGAATGATGAGCAGCCGTGGGAAGTAAATGGAATACATGGAGCGGTGCTTCGTAATTATGATTCAAAAAAGGGTAACTGTATTCTGTAACAGCTACAGAAAGAAAAGACGTAATCAGATTTCCGAAAAGCAGAACAGGAAAACATTTTGCTTTGAAGTGGTCTAATCTAATGATTTTCATCTTTCAACTAACACACAAAAAAGCCTAATGGGATTAGATTAGAGTTAAACTTTACTTGACATATCGACATAGACTGTTTTTAAGTATTCCAATAGTATTGTCTATAAGGCCCTTTTCAAAATCATATTATTAATATGCTTTGAACCATCCTTTCAGTCTCTGCCAAGGAGACAAGTGTGTATCAGCATGTCGCTGTGTCCGGTCCAAACGTGTGCAGTAAAGGAGGGCTCCCCCTTGTGTTTGCTATAGTTTATTGTAAAAAGTAGGAGAACAGAAACTACAACCCTAAAACAATCTATGGCTTAGGCTAATCTTTACTGTATGCTTTAGGACTGACATGTTTATTTTACCTTTCGAATTGGTCGTAAAAGGCTGCTGAAAGTTTTAAATTGTACTTTATGAAACTTCCAGACATTTCCTTTAAGAGTTGTGTTACTATCTTGCCTGATGGAAGTCTTGTGCGTTTGGGTTCAGGACATTTTCAAACAGGCAACCGAAGACCGGCTGACCAGTGCCAATGAGCTGCCGTACTTTGAGGGCGACTTTTGGCCCAATGTGCTGGAGGAGAGCATCAAGGAGCTGCAGCAGGAGGAGGAAGAGAGGAAGAAGGAGGAGAACACGGCCTCCTGTGAGGCACCAGAGGTGAGTTGGATGGACAGGCGGCTTGAGCATGTTGAAATGGGTTTTTATGAAAGGGTCGCTCCGTTTTATGCAAAAATCAACAGCCTGGTGCTTGGGCTTCTGTTTCAACCCAGATTTTATCATCCTCAAGTGCTCATTATATAAAAGCTTTCAGCAGTCATTCAGGCATTGTGTAACCACTCTGCTTAATTGCGTAACCTCATCTTGTCTCTCTGAACCTTCGTGTCCATCTATTTCAAGGGGGCCCAAGCTGACAGCAAAAATGCCAAAAAGAAGAATAACAAGAAAACCAACAAAAACAAAAGCAGCGTCAGCCGAGCCAATAAGAAAAAGCCTGGGATGCCGAATGTAGCCAATGACCTGTCCCAGAAGCTCTACGCCACCATGGAGAAACATAAGGAGGTGAGAAACCCGAACAACTGAATCAATCCACTTTCATGCAACATTGCAGGACTTGATACTTTTAAGCCAAGCTGGTAGGTTTAATAGGTGACCAAATAGTTGCACAGAACAGGTTCTTTCTCGTTAATGCACATCTTAGAGGTACATCTAGGCACCAAAGTACCCCAGCACACAACAGAACCCATTGGCTTTAGAGCAGTGCAGATACTTAAATCCCATGTAGGAGAGACCACCTACATGGGATGGACTGAGATTTTGTCCTTACAACTAACACATTTCTCCTCCTTTTCTACTACCAGGTGTTTTTTGTAATCCACCTCCATGCCGGGCCAGTCATTAACACCCTGCCACCCATTATGGACCCCGACCCCCTGTTGACCTGTGACCTGATGGATGGTCGGGATGCCTTTCTGACTTTGGCCAGGGACAAGCACTGGGAGTTCAGCTCACTGAGAAGATGCAAATGGAGCACGATGTGCATGTTGGTGGAGCTGCACAACCAAGGCCAGGACCGCTTTGTGTACACCTGCAATGAGTGCAAGCACCACGTAGAGACTCGCTGGCACTGCACCGTCTGTGAGGTAGGAATAAGGACACTACCTATATCTTTTGAAATTTGTCTGTATTAGTTCTGAATTAAATGTTAATCTTAACATAACCTTAACGTGGTCTTCCTCAACTTTCATCAGGACTATGACCTATGCATTAACTGCTACAACGCTAAGGGCCACGAGCACCAGATGGTTAAGTGGGGCCTTGGTCTAGACGATGACAGCAACGGTGCGGGTGGAGAGGCCTCCAAGAGCCCTCAGGAGAGCCGCCGTCTCAGCATCCAGCGCTGCATCCAGTCCCTGGTCCATGCCTGCCAGTGCCGCAATGCCAACTGCTCTCTTCCTTCATGCCAGAAGATGAAGAGGGTGGTTCAACACACCAAAGGCTGCAAGCGCAAGACCAATGGTGGCTGCCCTGTGTGCAAGCAACTCATCGCTTTGTGTTGTTATCACGCGAAGCACTGTCAGGAGAACAAGTGTCCTGTTCCCTTCTGCCTCAACATCAAGCACAAACTCCGTCAACAGCAGCTGCAGCACAGGCTCCAGCAGGCTCAAATGATGCGCCGGAGGATGGCCACCATGGCTGGAAGGGGTATGCCCATGCCATCTCCACCTACCTCAGCTGGCCCCGACACCCCCAACTCTGTGCAGCAGCCTAATACACCGCAGACACCCCAGCCCATGCCCAACCAGCCCCAACAACAGCAGCCACCAAACCCTGCCAATATGGCCCAAGGCTTCCCCAACAATGGCCGCAGCAGCCAGCCCCCAACACCGGTGCCGCAGGGCAAACCAGGGCCTCAGTCATCCCCTCTTCATCAGCAACAGTCACCTCTGCCTAACATGCCCCATCAACAGCATCCTCAGCAGCATCCTCAACAACAGCAGCATCCTCAACAACAGCAGCATCCTCAACAACAGCAACAGCAACAGCAGCAACAGCAACAACAGCAGCAACAGCAACAACAGCAGCAACAGCAACAACAACAACAGCAGCAGCAGCAGCAGCAACAACAACAACAACAACAGCAACAACAGCAGCAGCCCCTGCTGGCAGCCCTTAAGGTGGCCAGACAGATCGAGATGGTCGCCAAGGCGAAACAACAGCAACAACAACAGCAGCAACAACAGAATTATACCATGAATGGGATGCCCATGAACCACCCTCGAATGATGGGGCCCATGCAGGGTCAGATGCAGATGATGCAGGGGCCACGGGGCCCCCAGGTGATGCAGGCTATGCAGCAGGGTCAATGGGGTCCAGGGATGCAGAATCCCCAGGGCCATCAGCCACAGGTCCCTCCTCAACAGGGCCCTATGGGCCCTCAGCAGGCTCAGGGAGCACCCATACCCCAGCAGAACCAGCTCATGCAGAGGCCCATGATGCCCCAGCAACAAGGTCTCCAAATGACTGGGGTCATGCCTCCACAGGGGCCCTCACAGCAAGGCATGACACCACAGCAGCAAAACATGCCACGAGGGATTCCTGGTAACATTGCGCCGAGTGCCCTGCAGGAATTACTGCGCACTCTCAAATCTCCCAGCTCCCCACAGCAGCAACAGCAGGTCCTCAACATCCTCAAGTCCAATCCCCACCTCATGGCCGCTTTCATTAAACAGAGGACAGCCAAGTACCAGGCCACCCAGCCGCAGCAACAGCAGCAGGTGCAGCAGCAGAGCGCACAGGCCATGCTGGGGTCTCAGGCAGGAATGCAGGCCATGGCAGCCATGGCAAACCAAGTGCAGAGGCCAGTGATGGCACCTCAGCAGCAGCAGCAGCAGCAGCAGCAGCAGCAGCAGCAGCAGCAGCAGCAGCAGCAGCAGCAGCAGCAGCAGCCTCCTCAGCAGGCAGGGCCCCAGGGCATGGCAACCATGGGCCCCCAAGGCCAGATGATGAATGCTGCTCAAAACGGCAATCCCCAACTGTACCGCAGACAGCAGCTGCTCAGGATGCAGCAGATGCAGCAGCAGCAACAGCAGCAGCAGCAGCAGCAACAGGGAGGCATGCCTCAGGGCCACGGTCAGTTCCCCCAACAGCAGACAGGGCCAGCAAGCTACTCCCAGCTCCGTATGCAGCAGCAAATGGCTATGCAAGGTGGTGGGGGGCCCATGGGACAGCTCCCTCCCACATCTCAAATGGGTCAACCTGGCATGGGCATGGATGTGCCCCAGAACCTTATCCAGCAGCGCATGCTTCAGCAACAGCAGCAGCAGATGTTAAAGCAGCAGATGGGCTCTCCAGCACAGGCTAACTCGATGAGTCCACAGCCTCACATGCTCCAAAGCCAAGCCCAGGGAGGAGCTCACTTACCTGGCAAGACAATGGCAAACACCCTGGGAAACCAAGTACGCTCCCCAGCCCCAGTGCAATCGCCCCGTCCGCCTTCACAGCAGCCCCCGCATTCCAGTCCCTCCCCGAGGATACAGCTCCAGCCCTCACCTCAACACGGTGCCCTCCACTCCAGCTCTCCCCACCCCAGCCTTGGAGGCCCAATGTCGGGCTCCATGGAGCAGGGACACATGGGAACACCGGAGCAGAGTGCCATGCTCCCGCAACTCAACACACCAAACAGAGGGGGGTTGAGTAATGACATGGGTATGGTGGGTGACACGACGGGAGACACGCTGGAGAAATTTGTTGAAGGATTGTAGCATTTTGGGACAGAAGAAAGGCCTTGTTCTGTTTTCAGCTGAGAATTTTTTTGTACTTGCTGGTGTAAAAAGCGAAAAGAAATACAAACAAATGAGTCATACGAGGCCTACAGACTGTGAACTTTCCTTAAACCAAGGGACTGCTTTTTCTTCCAACACAGTGAGAGTGATTTAATACTTGCTGTTAAAAAGAAGACAACAAAGACACACAGAATATATTTTTTGGTTCAGACCAGCCATGCAAGAATTTGCCCTGGTCTTGGTGTTTTAATTTGTTTTTCATTTGTTATGCTCTGGTATTGACTTTTTTTAACAAAACTTCTCAAAACAAAAAATATTTCATTTTATTATTCAATTATTTTTTTGTACCTTTGCAGATTAATATGGTATTTGTGTTGAGAAGACTGTAAAATTATTTTGTCTGGGAATTGTTTTTGCCAGGTTTCACCTCTTGCTCAGTTTCTCTGTTCCTGGATAATTTATTCTAATATGCCATTTTTCAAAAGGACTGCCTTTGGGAAAGCCTTAATTTCTTTCCTGTTTGCAGAGTCTATGGGAGATAAATGTATTTGTATAGATCTAGGAACTATTGCACACATCCAAACACAGAAGGCAGGTGTAAGAGAAACCTGTCTTGAAGCTTGTTAATGTTCACAGGTGCCGGAATGTTCTTTTTAGGCCTGGGCCCAGTATTTGTCTTGCTTCGTCTTTCCCTCGGTCAAAAGAAATTTTCATCAAGTCCTGAACCTCTTTTGCCTGTGGTGGGAAATTAACTTGTTTGACTGCTGATTTGTGTTCAGAGAGGGTTTTGTGCATCATTTTCTCTATTGCATTAAACTTGAATTGATGAACTATTCTCTAATGTAAATCATGCAGCTAGACAGTACTGTAAATATGCAGAAAATAAGAATGAAATCACTGTACAAACTGGTTCAAATGGCTCATTTCGTACTTATATACCATATTGTTAAATAAACCTGTGTGCCACAGACTCTGCTTTTTATGTTTCTGTTTGGAAAGAACTGTTCTGGTAAGAGTTTTAATTATAAATGAATCTGCAGATTACTGTCTCAATTATTTGATTCAATCAGTCATTCAGTGTATACAATACTAGAAAAAGTAAAAATCACAATTTCCTAGAGTTCAAAGTGATGATTTTGAAGGAAATGCTCCAACTTCCACATTTGAGAAGCTGGAACCATCGAACGAACGTTTAACATTTTTTGTTTGGCAAAATTACT
This sequence comes from Anarhichas minor, assembly GCF_050575085.1. Classification (NCBI taxonomy): domain Eukaryota; kingdom Metazoa; phylum Chordata; class Actinopteri; order Perciformes; family Anarhichadidae; genus Anarhichas; species Anarhichas minor. The sequence goes on from NW_027466453.1 coordinate 13,774,654, forward strand.
CCCAGCAATTAATCATATCAAAATACATATATAGTCCTAATGTATTGGGATATTTTCATATTTTTATTTGTTTATCCTAATTAACACTGTTTGACCTTGACGGGCAAATTGAGAACTGAAATGACAACCTCAAAAAATGGAGGGTACAAAATAAGACGATATAAATACTTACAGTATTACTACGGGTTTTTCCACACATATCGACGAACCTAAACAGTGCACTTAAAATACTTTTATACATGAGATCATTTAGAAATCAGTCATTTCCGCTTTTCATCAGGCAGTGTAATGGACGCCCCCACTGGCGTCATCACAAGGCGCAAGTCACGGGTCCTAACTGTAGAGCGCTCGTCCCGGCGTGTGTTCCACGGTCAATCGAGCTGTCTCCTCTTATCGTCCCCCCCTCTGTCATCATGTCTCGCTGCCTCGCGCTAGCTCGGTTCGCCTTGGGTTCCTCTCAGAGGGTCAACTCACGACTAACGGTTTGTGCACGAGGGCTGAGCAGCGGAATTACCTCGCGCTCCCTCATTGGAGGTAAGCTGTGTTTGTTAGCTTAGCCGGCTAGCTGGAAACATGTCAATGCCGCAGCTTTCAGCCCAAGCAGTTGACTCCTGGTGTCCTCAGACCTGCAGGTTGGACAGCAGCAGCGGAGGTGGAGCAGTCGGCCCGGAGTGTGGAGCTCCCAGCGGTCCTGCCTCGGCCAACAGTCTTACTACAGCACCCAGGAGGCCGAGAAAGAGCCAGAGAAAGAGCCCGAAGAGGAGCCTCTGCACACCATCATCAGTGATACGGAGTCTGTTCAAGGTGCTGCAGACACACTTCTGCTTTGATGTCAGGGTGAAGCTGATCATTTGTTAGATTTAAGATGATCTGAATCTTGCTATTTCCCCTGAACCCTGCAGGTAGCCTGTCCAAACATGAATTTAAGGCTGAGACGAAAAAGCTTTTGGACATTGTTGCCAGGTCCTTGTACTCGGAGAAAGAGGTGTGTGTGTGTGTGTGTGTGTGTGTGTGTGTGTGAGAGAGAGAGACACACACACATCTATAACTTTTCTCCTCTTCCACGTCCCACCAGGTGTTCATCAGGGAGTTGATCTCCAATGGCAGTGACGCTCTGGAAAAACTGCGCCATAAACTGATGACAGCAGGCGGAGAAACTGCTCAGATGGAGATCCACCTTCAGACCGATGGTGCCAAGGGAACCTTCACCATTCAGGTATATATATTATATACTGTGTGTGTATATATATATACATATAGCCAAGACTGAGTCACATGTGCAGTCTGCATGAAATATATTTGATTGGTGTTATCCTTTTATCCTTTTTCAGTTAAACAAGCAGCATTATAGACACTGCATGGACACAATATGAAAATGTCACCGTTTTTTTCAACACCATGAAATACACACTTTTACATTCATTCAATATATAACGCAGCATAAAAATGCTGCATTGACCCAAAAGAAAGAAAAACAAACGACAACTTAAAATAAGAATGCTCCTCTTATTTTAATAAATGTTATTCTCTACAAAATGTTGTGTATATATTGTAATTGGATGCAAAATAGAGCGGTGGAAGTATTTAAAAGTAAAGCAAAAATTCAGAAACTGCTTAGTGGGTTCTGCTTTTGTTTCCATTGTTCTCTGCCTGATTTTGGGATGAGTTTCTGGAGCTAACAGCAGTAATCATCATTTTACTATTTCCTCTGTATCAACCAACTACTACTATTCTAAAGAAGAATGGAGCTAACAAATATGTCTAGGCCTTCACTAGTCTGGCAGAAATTGGGATACAAGATTGTAGAATAAAATAATCACAATGTGTTATATCGCACCCTTTCACGCTCATTCAACTATAAGCGGTCATTGCAAAGCACCCCATGAATGTTACAGCATAGAAATGAAGCTGCTGATTATTGGTTCTTTATGTTGAATCACAAACAAAGGAAGAAAATGAGTTTAACTGACAAAGAACACTAATATGTCACATAAAGGTCATAGTGTGGTACATCTTAAAACAAAAACTCAGAGTACGTGCACTCCTTCTCCAGCGGCGCCCCTCTCTTGACTTGACTTACTCAAAGTTATGGTAGTTCGTCCTCAGTGTGCTGATCTGTCAGTTAATGAAGGATTCTGATAAAAAGGGCTTCTGGTGAACTCTGGCTCCTTGTGTGATGTTGATATAGACGCCACCTGGTGGATGAATATTGTACAACACGCTATAGTGACTTCAATGAGTGACGAGTCTCTGTCCTCCAAACAGGACACAGGAGTGGGGATGAACCAGGAGGAGCTGGTAGCCAACCTGGGGACCATCGCGCGCTCCGGATCCAAGGTGATCTTTCAAAGACTCGTGTGTTTATATATCTATGAATGTCGCACCTGACTTGTATCTATAATGTATCCTCCTCATTCGGTTCCTCTCTTCGTCACACACCGCAGGCCTTTTTGGACGCCCTGCAGAACCAGGCGGAGGCCAGCAGCACCATCATCGGTCAGTTCGGGGTGGGGTTCTACTCTGCCTTCATGGTGGCCGACCGCGTTGAAGTCTACTCTCGGTCCGCCGAGCCTGACGCACCGGGATACAAGTGGTCCTCAGACGGGTGAGAAGGAGGGAGGGATGATCGACGTTTCAGAACAAAGAGTTCTGCGTAGTGACTACAACCAAGTGTGATAATCGCACATTCTTCTGTCTCCGTCAGCTCTGGGGTTTTTGAGATCGCCGAAGCCAGCGGCGTTCAACGGGGAACAAAGATCGTGCTGCACTTCAAAGACGACTGCAAGGAGTTTTCCTCTGAGGACAGAGTGAAAGGTATGACTGCCGGGAGCGATAAAACGCGTTAGTGTCGCATCACTCCCGTGTGCTCACGAGCTGTGTCTCTTTCAGAGGTTGTAACGAAGTACAGCAACTTCGTCGGCTTCCCCATCTTCCTGAACGGACGGAGGCTCAACACTCTGCAGGTGAGCCTCTCTAATAGAGACAATACTGACTTACCTTTCTGCACACATTGGCACCATTCTAAGTGCAATATTTTCTACCAGGGTGGCTGCTGTAATTGATGATACTTCACTTTCGCTGACATGTTAATATTGTGCATCACTGCTACAACACATGCTTTGACATTTATGTCCGTGGGATCTTTTCTTTCTAAATGAATTGCTGTGTGGCCTCTTGTCTCCCATCAGGCCTTGTGGATGATGGAGCCGAAGGAGATTAGCGACTGGCAGCACGAGGAGTTCTACCGCTACGTCGCTCAGGCCTACGACAAGCCCCGCTACACGCTGCACTACCGCGCCGACGCCCCGCTCAACATCCGCAGCATCTTCTACGTCCCGGACTCGGTGAGTTTATTTTGACGAGCAAAACTCTCACCAGCCTCTTTCCATACTCGACCTGTATTAAAGATCATGTTGCGCGTCTTTGTCCCCTAACAGAACATGTTTTCCGGTGGTAGTGAGTACCTACGTTTACTAAGAATAACTTATTTTGTCAACAGAAGCCGAGCATGTTTGACGTGAGCAGGGAGATGGGCTCCAGCGTGGCTCTGTTCAGCAGGAAGATCCTGATCCAGACCAAAGCCACGGACATCTTGCCCAAGTGGCTTCGCTTCCTCCGAGGTCTGGACCCCACCCTAAGAAGCTCCACGAGTGTTTTTCATGTTTCAGTGCTGAGCTAAACATTGTGTGTGTGTGTGTGTGTGTGTAGGTGTGGTGGACAGTGAGGACATCCCGTTGAATCTGAGCAGAGAGCTGCTGCAGGAGAGCGCCCTCATCAGGTACAACACACTTCTGTCTTCACCGTATTTTCTGATGCTTTTCCATAACATCTACATTTTCAGGAATATTTAAATGTGAATTCAAAATGCATTTCTCAGTTCTTTTAACTGTCGTTTTTACTTCCCTGTGGCTTCAGGAAGCTCCGTGACGTTTTGCAGCAGAGGGTGATCCGCTTCCTGCTGGACCAGAGCAAGAAGGAGCCGGAGAAGTACAACAAGTTCTTCGAGGACTACGGCCTCTTCATGAGGGAGGGCATCGTCACCACGCAGGAACAAGACGTCAAGGTGACTTGGAGAATGCAACCGGCTGATTACAGATGTGATTGTGGTATCTTGACTGTGGACCCTCCTTCCTGTCTCTGTGCAGGAGGACATTGCTAAGCTGTTGAGGTTTGAGTCTTCAGCCCTGCCGGCGGGTCAGCACACCAATCTGATGGAGTACTCCTCCCGCATGAAGGCGGGCACGCGCAACATCTACTACCTGTGCGCGCCCAACCGCCATCTTGCACAGCACTCTCCCTACTATGAGGCCATGAAACAGAAAGACATGGAGGTAGTGATCAAAACTTCGATACGATAAGGAATCCATCGGCACTTTCGATATGAGAAAGAAGTCCAGAAAACATATGTTTTATCACGTCTCTCGTGTCCGTCCAGGTGCTGTTCTGCTACGAGCAGTTCGACGAGCTCACCCTGCTCCACCTCCGCGATTTTGACCAGAAGAAGGTGATCTCGGTGGAGACGGACATCGTGGTGGATCACTACAAAGAGGAGAAGTTTGAAGACAGCAAGCCCGGTGAGCTCCGCTCTCACACCTCCAGTGTAGCACGACACCCGTCACCGTCACGTCACGTCACGGCTGTAGTCTTGACTGCGGTTTATCGCCTTTTCTCTCCCGCAGCCTCCGAGCGTCTGACGCAGGAGCAAGCAGACGACCTGCTGTCCTGGATGAAGAACGCTTTGGGCCCCCGAGTCACCAACATAAAGGTAAAGATAAGACTAATGCTGAGTCACCAACATAAAGGTAAAGATAAGACTAATGCTGAGTCACCAACATAAAGGTAAAGATAAGACTAATACTGAGTCACCAACATAAAGGTAAAGATAAGACTAATACTGAGTCACCAACATAAAGGTAAAGATAAGACTACTAATGCTGAGTCACCAACATAAAGGTAAAGATAAGACTAATACTGAGTCACCAACATAAAGGTAAAGATAAGACTAATGCTGAGTCACCAACATAAAGGTAAAGATAAGACTAATGCCGAGTCACCAACATAAAGGTAAAGATAAGACTAATGCCGAGTCACCAACATAAAGGTAAAGATAAGACTAATGCTGAGTTAAAGCCTTAAATGTGTTGAAATCGTCTGTCGTGAATTCAAACTAGTTTTTTTCCCCTCATCTGCCCCGTAGCTGACTCCTCGGCTAGACACCCACCCAGCTATGATCACAGTGCTGGAAATGGGAGCTGCGCGACACTTCCTCCGCACCCAGCAGCTGGCTCGCACCCCCGAGGAGAGAGCTCAGATACTGCAGCCCACACTGGAGATCAATGCAGGGTGAGAGAGTGTGTGTATGTTACTAGATGGAATAAAATAAAAACCAGTTGACATTACTGTGTCCAGCTCTCACATTCTTGTGCTTTTTCTAACAGACATGATCTGATCAAGAAGTTGCAGGCACTGAAGGACACAAACTCTGAACTGGCCGGTCTGTTACTGGAACAGGTACTGTGGGTTGTTAGAGCTGCGTGTGGAAAACATGTTCATCTTTGTTTTCTGATCTGCCTGATGTCTTTAAGTTCAGGATAATGTACGACACATTCATACCGTTTCTCCTCTGACACTTAGTGGTAATGACTTCACACTTTAAAGCTGCTCACGGGAGGCTTTTAATTTGAAACGTGCAGGAAGTCTTCAGTTATTGACAACAGCTTAAGAGCACTCGAGGAGTAGAAGTGAATGTTCACTTTCAGGAGAAACCATTCTGGGGAAAAACACAAGACTTGTAATCAACTTTTTGTCTCTTTGTCTGTATTTTGCAGATCTATGATAACGCCATGATCACAGCAGGCCTGAACGATGACCCCCGACCGATGATTTCCCGCCTTAATGACCTGCTGACTAAAGCTCTGGAGAAGCACTGAGAGCTGCGCACCAACGTGAGCGGTTACAGACGGACTCTGTTTTGATGACGGTGGCTTGTGAAGCATTTACAGGCGGAGAAAGCTGGAGAACTGCAGGCCTTGTTCATCTGGAGCCATAAAATACCGTCCAAACCCCCCCCCCCCGGGAGTATTTCACTATGAGAGCACGTAAATGCTTCAAAAGCACAGCTGGCGTGAGGATGAACTGCTGGAAGCGTCTCCGTAAAACACTTGTATGTGTTTAGCACTATTTCATCAAGCTCCATGTCGTCCACATGGATGAACACCAGCCACAAACAATGAGGGAAAGCAGGCATTAAAAAACAAAACAGGCCAAGAGTGTGGAAGTAAATCTGATTTCTAGAGTCACATTTCAGAATTCTCTTGATATATTCTGTAACGGCTTTATAGTGAAGTGTGGATTAGAGCTTTGAAACGATAAGATGTCCTCACTGCTAATTAGAGCCGTTAAACTGTTATAAACCCTCCAATATCCATGTTTTTCACATTATTTAATATTTTGTTGACTTGCGGTTCCAGAAGCTGAAGACCTGAAGGTATATTTCATGTAACTGTGTCAAATAAAAAACTGTTTAATGTGTATGAGCTGCAAATGTGACTCAGTGGTGATTCTCATCAGGTGTCATTGAATCTAATAAAATGCTTTTTATTTTATGTAGCTGTTGACGTCCTGTGTACATTATCAATAAGATGAGTAAACATACCAAGACGGCTTCTTGAAAATACAATTTTACTGCATTTCAAAAGGAACATGACATCTCTCTTGTGAGGGCGGCAAGATGAGCTGAACCCCACGTCGTCCTGCAGTCTGACGCAGAATATTTTTAGAGAGGGATTGGCAAGTTCAAAGGCGAGAGTTCAAGTGAGGTGATTCTGTGGTTTCTATGCGAGCGTCCCAGCGCTGTCCGTCCATTTAAACCACATCGGGGCCTCTTTCAACCCGTCACACCAGCCCAGGCCTCCTCTCTCCACTGTGAGCCTGCTCCAGGTCTCCACTCCCGACCGTCTGTCAAGATTCACAAATTCCAGCCGGATGTCAGGACAGCTTGTCGATGTTGGCGAGGAAACGTTTTGCCCACCATTCATCCAGATCTATGGGAACAAACTCTGGAAAAAGAATCAAAAAGATTAAAAGTCTGTTGGCATTTGAGTTTTAGGGTCTTTACATCCTAAACCAGTTGAAATATGCAGAGAAAATTTCGCAACCATTTTTTTTTTTGGGTCCTAAAGTAATGACGAACATTGAATAGCAGTAGATACATTTATAATATATCTACAAATATATAAAAATAGAGAACGAGACATGCCTTGATACTAAGTTGTCGTTTTTGTTGGTGATATTTTAGTTTTGACGCTGATCGGAGCTGACCGTGAGCCAGTGTGCATTTACAATACTGAGTGTTTGTCGCCCTCCGGTGGTCACGGTGAGAAACTGCAACATTAAGTTAAATTCGTAGCTAACAAACTGGTTATAATATCTCGTTTAAGTCAAAAGGTGAAATCAGTATGTCTACAGAGAAACGTATATAAATCCATTGTGTTCTCATGCGGTCAGTTACAGATTAGAACGACGTAATACGGTATTTATATTTAGAACGACCGTTTGAATCATTTGAGGTAATAACGGAATCCCAAGTCACACGCTGCCCTCTGGTGGTTACAATGAGGAACTGCAATATGTATATCAATTAAGCTAACGCCAATACAGCAGTTGTAGCATACTTTCAAAATAAGGTGAAGAAAATGAAAACAAATAACACGGAAGTAATCACAATTTCTTTATGAATAAGCTTTCTAAATCTGCCTTTTTATACGACGTTTGATTATGGTATCCTATACTATGGCATTGACCTATGAGTTTTTCAAAATTTGATATGACATACTATATTAACACCTTATTTAATGATACGTTATGATTTCTACTTTGACTATATATATATACTATAACTTTTTACTATACGATTTTTTTTAAACTTCTTTTCACATGACTTTCAACACTATAGCTACGGTCGTAAAGTCAAACAATTACCTCCTCACGTGTATTCCTAAACATTTTCCTTGACTTCGAAGGAAAAGGTAACAAGGTCAAGGAAGTATGTGAAGGAGAATTCTTAAGGATTCAGGAAAAGACAACTGTGGCACTCAAAGAATCCGACACTACAACAAAGAAGGACTACAAAAGTGCAACAGAAATATGGCCCCATGAAGTCTTCAAAGCTACAGCATGCAGGCTATATCAACAGAGCCTTTTCTGACAGACTGCTTCCCTCGTGGTGTGTGATAACAAAATGGTTATCACGGTCTATTCATCAACACAAATCCCATGTTTTTGACATTCTAACTATACTATGACTTTTGTGGAAAAAAAAAAAAAGTCAGTGCTATACTATGACTTTATTATAACTTTTTTGGACATACTATTTTTTTTACTTACACTATACTATGACTTTTAATGGCATACTATACTATGGCATTATATTACTTACTATCATGTGACATTTTAATTACACACAACATATTTTTTTTACGGCACACTATACTATGACACTTTATTATGAAATATTAATGACTTACTATACTATAACTTTTCATGGCATATTATAACGTGACATCTTTTGTGACTTTTTATGACATACTACACTATGACCATTTTATAGCATACTATTACACTTTTTGGTGGTTTTTCTATAACATTCTACTATGACTTTTATATGGCATACTATATGACATGTATTGGGCCTTTCTTATGGGTTACTATACTATGACTTTTTTTCATCACGTACTACACTATGAATATTTTATGACATGCTATACTATGACATTTTAGTGACTGTTTTATGGCATACTGTACTATGACTTTTCATGGCATATTGTAATAGGACATCCTTTATGACATGCTATAACATGACTTTTCTATATCATAATACAAAATGACTTTTTGCGACATACTATACTATGACTTTATTCTTACAAATTTCCCCCTGGGGATGAATAAAGTATATATCTATCCATCTATCCATCTCATTCTAGCATACTATAACTTTTTTTTAAAGAGAAGTCCGTTTTGTACTGGGAGCCAATGAAGTTATTTCAGGACCAAAATAACATAAAGTGTGTGTGAGGACTCATTTTATTTAAGCTTGAGCTTACTGACTGTTTAAATAGAGTTAAAGTAGTCGAACCCGTTTGAGATGAATACATGAACCAGTTTCTGAGAGTCAGTTGGAGATGTGAATGCTCGATGACATTAGTTATAAAAATCTCTTATTACATTCTTTATCAATTAATATACTATAACTTTGAGGACTTTTTATGACGTTCTATAATATGACAGTTTTATGAAATGCTATTTTATGACTTAATTATATTTTACATAAAATACTATGGTATGCCTTTATATAACATTTTTCCATGACTATTTTTTATGCATTTTTTTTATTATTTTAAATATTGTTTTTTATGCCATACTACTATACTGTGACATTTTTCTGTCATCCTATACAACGAAATATTTTTGTAACATAGTGGAGACCATAGTGTTTGACCATCAGACAATGATATTCCCGTACATCACATAAAGAAACGCATAAATGAATGAAGTGAAACAAAGTGGCCATTCATCCCGTTTATCGTGCAAGGAAAAAATTGATTTCCTCGAAAGACTGGTTGTGTAAGATTGTCATGTTGGCTACACATTTGAGTTCAGTGCTGGCTGTAGCAGGATTTTCATTATTATCTGCATATGCTAAGAACACCAATAATCCAAAACTGAAGCGTACAGACCACACGCATGTGTCAACAAAGTTGGCACAACTCATGTAGACCACGAGGAGAGACAGGCTTGTGACCTCTGCTGGCTTCCCTCCAGCTGGACGGATCAGAAGCAGGTCCACTAATCCTTGTTTGGCATAAACCAATGCAACCTATTAACAGTAGGTCTTTGGGCTGTTGTCATCAGACAAAATAACAACTAAAAAAAATGAAGGATTCACCACTACTTCAAAGAAAACGTTCATGAAACACCTGTGTCAAAGCACATGTCCTGTAGATGCTTTACATTGACATATTTGGACATGAAAATCTTGTTTAGTTACGCCGTAACCATTAAAATGCACATGAATGCGAGGAGGACCGTGGGGAGGAGGAGGAGAAGCTGTACTCACTGTCCATGTGCAGGCTCGGAGTGGTTTCTTTGTACTGGACTGCTCCCTGGGCCTCCTCTGGCCCCTGGCCGGGCCCCTGCTGCACCACCTCCTGCCAGGCTAAAAACACAACGACTCGGTCAGCACATCTACTACTAATACTTATAAGCTAATATACAGTATGTTGACACTTGAAGACATCCCTTTGGGCTCTGGGAAAATTTGGGGCATTTTTTTTCCAGTTTTTCCAGCCAATAAATTAATCAAAAATAATCTCAAGAAGCAGATTAATCCATTACAATTATTATTATTACAGCTAAAATAAGCATTAGCTGCAGCTTTAACTGCAAGTCTATAATTTGCTTTAATACGCCTCTGATAAACAACAGAGCCTGTGCAGGAGCCAGGATTCAACATAGTTGATTTATAGTTAGAATAAATAATGATAATCTGAACCCAAGAACATAGTATTAAAAATGTAATTAGTGGGTAATGGCAAATTGTATCTACCAAGTTAAAATCGTCTGCACCCCAGTGTCACAACCACAGCAAGAAACAAATAGTCCACAAGGCCAACTGCTTCAAAGGGCCTGCTTGCTACTCCTGCCACTCATTGGTATTTCAAAGAATGCACCATGTGGACTGCTCCCATGTAGTTAGTGTGTGAGTGTGTGTGCGTGTGTGTGTGTGTGTGTGTTTGAGTTGTATCTTTGGTAGCTGCCCTCAGGTCATGACTTTCAGAAAACCCTTGTTTATAGCATGTATTGAGTTATTTCAGAGAATGAATCAACCCTGAACAGCTCTCTTTCTCAACAGGGGGGGGGGGGGGGGGGGGGGCGGGCCTTCTTTGTGTCCTTGTCCACTAAACACCAAGGTTACTGGAGTTGTTTATGAGTTGCTGTGGCTGAGCTTCAACACCAAGCAGCCAAGCTACATGAAGTCTCCCAGAGACTGAATGAGCCTGTGCATGTTAAAGAGAAGTGCTCACTCCAAAACTGGGTCACAGAGATTCATCCAGACCCAATAAAACACTTCAGCCTGTCAGAAGTCTTTGTTTACCTGAAAGGGGGACAACAAGACTCCTTTCCCTGAGTGGCTGCTAGTTTAAGCCAAAAATGCAATTTCCTTCAGCACATGTGCCAGCGTGGGTCATGAGAAGTGTGATATGTGGGTGTGAAGGCATTTTTCTGCTAGGTGCCTATCATGGCTATCAGTGTCAGAGCAGCTGTGTGTGGGGGAGGCCTCAGAGGGGGGGGGGGGGGGGGGGGGGGGGGGAGGTTAGCATTTCATCTAAACACTTGATGGTGAAACAATGGCATTCACAAAACAGTCGACGAGGGACAGGTTTCTGGTAACGGTGAGACAATAAAAAGTGTTCATGTGTTCCCTTACCGTCATAGACAAATTTGACGTTTTCCTCGTGCACAGGTGTGAAGCTCTCTTCCTGCTGGTGGTCTGCAGGGAGAGCCGGAGCAGGGTGATGGTACTTCTTACCATTCGGACGGCTGAAAACTATCTTGGGTGCAGGAAGGCTGATGGGTATAAGAAAAAAAACAACATGTCACAAATTAATCTGATATTTTCTGCAAATTCTGCACATCTGACAACTCTCATGTCTCAAAAGTATCAGCCTTTGGGCCTAAAAAGCAGGGTCGGTTGTGTGGGAGTCAGAGATTGAACAGCTGAATGAAGGACCATGTGCCTCCTTGACTTCCTACAAGGTCAGTCACACACACACACACACACACACACACACACACACACACACACACACACACACACACACACACAGTGGTTTAAAGGTAGCAAAACAGCCCAGCAGGCAGACTGAGTCTCAGTGAAGCTATTGTGTGAAGAAGTTATAAATCATTCAGGCTGATGAACAAACGCCGTCCGTCTCAAGCTGGTGACGTCCACTGCTGCGATAGAACACTGTCATTCACTAACACACGCTTTAACGAACCCAACTTAATCTGGACACACATGAAAAAGCATCACAGACGCAGTACTGGGGGCACTAGGGTGGGTTTTCATTACCAGCAGGAGATGTCACTCCAACAGTTGCACACTTACTCAGGGATACTCCAGGACGTCTGTTTGTGCTTGAAGTCGTTTATTTGGTTGTCAAGTTGCTGAGTCTGCCCTACAAATTAAGGAAAATTCATATTTTACTTTTAAAAAAAACAAGACAAAACAATTGGTACCAAGTGAATGTCTGCTGGATCGGTGTGTTCAGTGTCTCACCTGTCCGTCGCTGGGTGACCAGTTTGCTGGGACCTCTTGTAATTGTGTACATCATGCGCAGGAAGAGTCACCTGTGCAATTTGAGTTTGGCACTTTGAAGTAACAAGTCCAGACGGTGCAGGTACAAGGGGGGCAGCACGCCTACTTTAATCAAGGGCACTGTAAGTCGAACACGTTGCTCCAGGATCTGTCGATGAATAAAAGACTCCCTCGATGTGATAAGAAGTGTCAGTCCTCTCCTCAGCTGATCAGGCTGGATTCCACTCACAGGGCGAAAGTTTGAAGCCAACGCAAATGCACAGAGCTGACATGAGACGACACAAGGTGTTTGGTAACCGCGTAGAGAACAGAACCGTGCGCCGATTTCTTCTCCGCGTAAAACCAGCAGTCGGGGCGCATCTCATCCAGCGACCCTCCCCCCTTTCACCTGCCGGTGCCCCAGTCCAGACCTTTAACGCAACTCACTTTGGGTGCTGAAGTGTCCTGCACTTCCACAATGTCACACAACCTGAAACAGCGTCTGCCATTCATGAGTGGACGCAAACACCGTCGAAGCGCACCACTTCTTGACGTTCACACACGCCTCCCTCGGCGTTTTAAAGAGACAGTGTCCCCCGACATTTAGACCGAGGTCCACTATTTTCTTCACAATTCCATAAATAATTGTATTAATAATTACTTCCCCCGCTACACATGTTCCTGGATGTTACATAAATAAAATGCTACCAGATGAGTTAAACTTGCAGAATGAGAATTTATTCAATGGAGATCATGTGTCTGCTGCTTCATGTGGCCCCCATGTGCCCAACAGTGTTTACAGTACACGCAGGTGAGGTCAGGTGCAGAGTGCAATCACATACACAAGACTATGTTTACAATGCAACCGAGCTTTACTAGAGAATATACTGACTGATAATGTGATCAATTAAAAGATGGGTGGACAAAGATACCCAGCTGGCAATCAACAGAAACCAATACAAAGAACACTCGTACTAATACTTTTTTTAAAACTATAATTTAGGGTTTTCACTTAACCTCCATCAGTTGAGTCACATTCTTTTATTTCAGAAGAGGAACATAAGATATTTTGACGAGTGATCTCATGATTTATCTTAACACTACAGGAAAGAGAAAGAAAAGATACATGTTTATATATATATATATATATTTAACTCTGAGAAACAAGTTTAAATATGACCGTTTTCAGGCAAAACAATTAAGTTCGATTAAAATAAGAGAAAGCATTTCTCCCTCTTAAAGCTCTGAGGAGAGTTGTTTAAAGCAGCATTAGATCATTATAACAGGAAATATGACTGAAAAGTTAAATGAAAAGGTTTTATGTTATCTAGTCCAAAAACAATTTCGCAGATGACATGGTAATTTGCACCTATACTTTTATTTGATTTTGTCATGATTATTTTTATTTATAATATTTTCTTTTTACAATTCAGGTACGAGCCAATATCACAAACAAATTGTTTTCCTTCTCTGATGATTCATTATGAAGGTATTAAAGAAGTATATATGAAGAATATATTTGAGTTTACACTCACACGTGTCTCAGGATTCATTGGCACACTTACTTTCCCTTCGTTGGAGCATCAAATCTGATATTATTTCAATTAAAATTCTTGTGTATTAGTGCAGTTAATGAGTAATGATAGAAGGCAAGTTACTGAACAATCAATGATCATCATAACAGACTCGAGAAAATCCCTTGTTAATAGTCTATTAGTAAATAAATCTCACGATGGCAGGCATTGATATGTTACAAATATAACGTTACAACTATTTACACGGATGTTTCTGAAAGATCAGAACAGAAGGTAGAAAAGTCTTTTAATGGACCATAATCCTATGTAACCTAATCCTGGTCTAGGAGAGTTATAGGTACTGCTGCTGGTAGTAGGATAAAGACTAGGAAGTATAGAGCTGGGTCTTTGTGGTTTACTGGATTTAAAAGGAAATGACCTGTATGCCAGCTACAGGTAATGCCGTGTTCTTACCTCTCCAGTAAATCACATGTATTTCTATAAAGCTTGGATTGTTCGATTGCCACAACAAAGTTGTTTAGCACCAAATATCTAGCATCCCCCCCACCTTATAATTAACTTCATCTACATATTATACATACATTTATTCATACATATAATTTAGTATTTTATGTTCTTTAAAAGGACAATAAACTGGGAAATGTATTAATTATGGTAATTATGTAGTCTTGTCAAACTAAGGAGTTTCCAAAATGTCATCTTTTACAAGTTGAAAACACTTGAGATTTAAATCATCCCTGTCTGTGTGTGTGTGTGTGTGTGTCTGTGTGTGTGTGTGTCTGTGTGATCGTTCAGTAACGTGGATCACAGTCTTCCAGCAGACTCTCAGTGATGTAGCCAATCTTCAGCAGATTTTGGTAGTAGTCTTTCTCCACAGCAGTGTTAACAATCCAGCCCACCACCTCCACACCTCGGTCGGCCCAGTACTGAACGTAGTCCCTGAGCGACAGAAGGAAGGAAATACATTTACAGCTCACTGAATAAGATAAGCCCCACAGCCAGACAAATATCTTTTAGTTGCAATAAGTACATGATATAGCATAGTGAATATATATATATATGAGAAAGACAGGTATATCGTTAGGCATCGTTAGCCCTGAGCTTTGCGGCTGTGCATTTTAACGCCAAAAAAAACAAAATGTCACCTACAGTGAGATGAAGTCTTTCTGTACGAGGATGGCAGAGACACCACAGAGTTTCCACAGTATGTGGTGGTGGGCCCAGTCCAACAAGACGTCCAGAATCCCCATCCACAGCTGACCCGATGTCGTCAGGGACCGAGAAGTGCCATCGCTGAAGCGGCTCAGTCTCCAGGGGCGGTGGATGAGAGCCGTGACCACGTTGGGGTCCGTCTGGCGCATCTGTGGGCCGCAAGAGGTCGGAGTCAACAGAGTACTGTCAGAATTAGAAAAAGGGTCTGCCTCTTCAGGCAGAAGCAGTCTCTTCATCAGTTAAAAGCAGCAAACCAGAAATCCAAACATTGTAATAGCTTTCTAAAGACTTTCATTTGTGTTAATCAGTCATATGTTTTGTTACCTTGTAGATGACTTTGGGTTCAAAGGAAGAAACAATGCTGGAATTGTAAAGGACAGGGAACTTCTTATACATCTCACGGAGCACTGATGCAGCCTAGAAAAGAGGACACGTTTTCAATGTTCCATAAAAAACAAGAGATTACCAACAGAACATTATTTAAATATCCGATAATAAACCGTCTAACGTCTCTGCATTAAAGCATATCTTTAGGCTACAGCCAGCTTACATCATTGTTCCATATATGCATGCATTCATATATATTTTTATGAAGTCCTTTTTAGTACCTTATCAGGTTGACCTTTGACATCAAAGAAGATGGTCAGCTGGTGTCTGATGCATTCCTCCACTGCCTCCTGCAGAGTTGGGACCTTCTCCCCACTGAACTTGTCCCTGGAGATGAGATTTCTCCCTTATTGTCTTTCAAATTTGTGACAAAGCAACCGAGTAGAGATATTTTAAATGGTGACAAGTACATCTTATGTCATGGTACCACTGTCCTTTGTTTCTTTATCCAAACATTGAATCACAAGCTAGACTAGCAGAAGTGACGGCTCAATGTGCAGCTTACTTCAGCCTGTGACGAGCAGCAGCATCTAGTTTCTTAAGTTGGACCAACAGCAGATTGCTAACTGGTCCAGAGCCGTTGGTGGTGCGGTCCACAGTCTCATCATGCATCAGTATGGGCACTCCATCCGCTGTGAAACTCAGGTCCAGCTCCACTCCAGTTGCCCCGTTTCTACTGGCCTAAAGCAGGGCATCACAGGGACATCACAGTGACATCACAGTGACATCACAGTGACATCACAGTGACATCACAGTGACATCACAGTGACATCACAGTGGCATCACAGGGACATCACAGGGCAGAAGAAGATGTAAAGATAGATTTCTTTTGCAAAATGGAAATTTACTGACAGGTAGAAAAATGGTTTTGGCTTGGGGTTGGGAACAACGGGAGAAAACGAGTAAGTAAGGAAGTTCAACTCAGTAAGTTAGTATTTAATAGTAAGGATATTTCTTCCATATCTGTGGACAGTGTGCACATCTTCCAGTGCAACAGCCACATGCAGAGTACAGTAGATGTGTAACATGAAAGAAGAAGAGGCAAACAGGCAACGTATTCAAATGGCGCATGTTGATTTGAATGTGTCTTTAGAACACATAGAGTTAACGGATATAACATTTGAAGGGTGGATACTCCAGTTTTAGGTTTTTTTGCACGTCAAAAGGATGCACATAATTGTCACCAGAATGCCCACAAATGGTGCAAACCAGAGGTACCTGCCCATGTTCAGTAATACAGACAAGGTTCAGTAGCAGCAACCTGGAGCTCTCCTCCATCATTATCAACTCCAAAACAGTTGTTTCAGTGCTGTGCCCGTCACAAAATCTAGAGCACAATTGATTACGTCATCTTATCCTCCAATTTCAATAGCTGCCAAGCTGCCGAGGGAAGGTTAAATAGGCTAATGTGTGAGAAGAGGCTTTGTAGAACAAAAGAAACTCATCCAGAGGTGAAGAAACTGGACAGGTGAGAGGCATTAGGAAGAGTATAGAGCTTAGGATGCTAACTGCATGTAGGACAGTTACGCCACAAGCACAGCCGACTCAGCACCTTCAGTATGTGAAAAAAAAAAAAACAGAAACAGAGGGTGGAGAAATGGTTTATAAGTGTGTAGACTTCATCACGAAGATGGAATCAATTCATCAGAGCATAATGAGCCACCGATCGGATGGAAAAAAAAAGCTAACCAGCTATAGTCTCCCTGTCCATTCAGAATTGCAGATGTGGCGCTCAGCTTACGCTGCACAATGGGAAGTCACGACATGCAAAGCATAAACAGTTTAATAAGCTATCAATACAATTATTATTGCACAAAATCGGTCATTGGCTTAATATTCCTTTGCACCTGCAGTGCTCTAGATTCCAACAGAAACTAAATATAGAGAAGTATTTGGGTGTTGAATATGTAGCTACATTTCTACAGCCTATATACTTAAGTTGTATAGTAGGGCACACAGTCACAGCTACATATTTGCATTTAAACAGAAGACTGATGCCCGCATGCCACCTCTCTGATCGCTGCCACGGTGTTCTCCGGAGCGTCGTAGCTGCCTCCGCGGAGCGCCACCACCGGGACGCCGCCCGACGGAGCCCTGGGCCGGAGGACGCGGCCGGCCTGGTCCGCTGGCACCGGAGGAAAGCGGAACATCACCATGAAAACGTAGAGGAATGCGGTGAGCAGAGAGGCTCCGGTGGCGCTCCGCGTCCCCAACACCACCAGCAGAAACACCGCCGAGAAATACACCACCTCATCTCCGATCTGCAGCATCTTGAAACGGGCCCGGACGCAATATTTATGTCACGATCGGAGCGGAAAGAGTCGTTGTTGTTCAGAAAGATGCCATGGATGAAGCTCTGTTGTCAGCACGCAGGTGACTGCATGGCGGAGAGCAGATTAAACGCACGAGGACTGCAAATCAGCAGCTCGTTTCGTGAATAGATGGGAGGATGGAGAGGTAACGTTACCGTCAATGTCAAGTTTGAAAAAATAAAATAAAATAAAAAAATATATATATAAATAAATAAATATATATAAATACATAATGACAATTAGTCCATTGTCAGGTGTTTAAATACAGTTTATAGAGGTGAAGTGACTTTAGGATAAATGTGTAAAGTGCTATTTTGATTTTCACAATTTGTATAGAAACCATGAGTATTACTTTTATATACATTATTTAATAATGGGGTCATTCAATATTGAAAAGATTCAGATTTATTTGAATGTAATTTGCACTTGTACATCTCAATATTGAAGTATTGTTTTATAAAAAAGAAGAACAAACAAACACATGACCCCAGCTTCTCTTAGACTCGGCACCATCTGCAGTCAGGGATGGTGAGAGTTTTGGGTACAGGAATTCACAAAGAGATCTTATGAGTGTATCACATTTAAAACACAACCACAGTGCATCAAACATCGGTTTGTTTTCATTAAAGCCAAACATCAGAACCAAAGGATTACAGTCGCAGGAATGAACGCAGAAAAACAGTTCTTGAACAAATGGTCAAGGACATATTCTGTATTAAAAGGGATATTGAAAAGTTCAACTATAAATAAAAGTCATCTACTCACCCACACGAGAGCTAATTCATTCAAGGCAAGCATTTTCATTTTAAGGGGAACGAGTCCTAAAGTGAAAAATACTCCACCGTATTATTACCATCATGTTAGAGGTTGTTCATCAATGTTGTACAGTTAAAAGTGAGAGAGCTCTTTGAATTGAGGCACAACCTTCATGTCACTCAGGACGCTCTGCTGTGGCCTCTGTGGGCAGTGAGCCGATGTGCTGCAGCAGCTGGTCGCAGTAAAGACGACTCCGCTGTTGGTCTCTCACTGCCTCCGCCTCCCTTCTCAGAAGCGCCGGGTGGACCGAGCTGCCTTTCTTCAGAATCTCTGGACACACACAAACAGATAAAAAACAAAACCAAAGACTCAGGAGAGTCGGCGGCACTCAGGATGTGAGATGAAAGAGGACACAGCAGAAACACTCAAAGTTCTGCAGAAATATCCGCCATAAAAACTGCAGTAACCAAAGTTTTGACATTAAAAGCACACAAAAAGTATTGATTTTCTCATCTCAACAACCTCATTGGGCAAACTATTCCTTTGAGCCGAATTCTTCAGGGGTCTCCCAGTCCAAGTATGGAAGCTTGTGACCATCAGTTCAAATGAGTTGATGGTCTGATCACACCTGCTCTGATGCCTTTGTTTAAATTATTCTTCCATGTTGCTTTTGACAATGAATCAGGTCAATTTTTCTACATAAAACATGTACTTAGAGGGGAGAAGAGTTTCTCTAAAATTCAAATACTCAGCAAAAATGAAGTTTTTAGTTTCCAACATGGTGCAGGCAGATAAATAATCTCTGGATTTTATGTTTTCTGTAACAAAGTCAAAAAGCAGTTATGACGCCAGCAGATGGCAGTGATGAACTACAATACGTGAACCCCGCAACTCACACCTTGGATGTGCAGGTGCCCCTTTCTTCCGCTGGGAGGCAATGATCATCTGGTCAAATCTATCCCCCTTACTGTTCCCACACCGTCTGCTGGTTTTCAGAGGTATATTGAATTACTTGGAATTGCTGTCAATGGGTAAATGCTTCGGAAACCACAATGCAAAAGTGCTGTTCCAGCGGCGACACGCCATCACTCTGGATGAGTTAGCTCATGTAAACTCATCATCCGATACCCGCCTTTGTTCTTCAAGGAGATGAAGGGGATTTTTTTTTAGCTTTTCTGTATACTGTACTCAGATAGGATGGAGGTGGGGGTGGTGGGACTTTGAATCCAAGGAGAACAATGATGACTTGTGAGAAGTGAGCGTTACACCCGTGCCAACAGTCTGCGTGATTGAGCAGGTAGCAGCCTTGCTGCCAGGACGTCGGGATTATTAGGGTGGAGGACTAGATGAGTGAGAGAAGGAGGGATGAGAGGGAGACAAGGGGAGGGGGGGGGTGTCCATCATGCTGTCAGGACATGATGCACAAATCTAGCCACTTCACAGATATGCGTTTGAAATCCAAGAAGCATAAGAATGGGATCAACTATTAAAAGGAACAAAGAAAGATGGAGAGGAAGAAAGAGCGCGAGGAGGACGGGGAAAGAATAGAAAGCTTCAAACAGAGCCGTGCACGAGAGGGAGGAATGCCTCCACATTTGCGGCGCAGGCGGTTACGGGTGCTGTCAGATACACACGATCACTCGGCAAGATGTGAGGTCATCTCCTTTCACAAAGAGACTCCGAGCTGGCTCGGAATCTACTGGACTTTATGGAGATCACAGGTTGAAGAACACACAATGGCTCATATTTGTATCTTTACACTGTTTGGTTCAGATATCCTGAAACACTCTCTGAGGCTGCCCTTCTTTCATTAGTGGTGCACTACCAACATCTTCAGACATGAGAACTGTTTAACTCAACAAATAACTTAGGTTCGTCTGGTCAGCTAATTATGTTTACAGAATAAGACAATATTCTATATTTTTATCACTGTGAACAAATCCCATGAAAAGATTTAAAAACAAAAAACACCAACACTCAACACTTTCGGTCTTCCCTTGCCGATCTTTGAATCTCAAACCCAAATCAATTTGTTCCCACTGAAAAGGACATTTTTTTTAAATAAATGAGTCACACATGTACTGTTTATATTGTTATTAAAAAAAAGAAAGAAAAGGGGATATAATCTCTTAAAACAACTGTAGTTTTTAGCAAATGTTACTCAAACAGGATTAAATGCATGTTTATTCTGCCTTCTGCAGTCAAGGTTACAGACACTTTGATTAACTAATGACATCAACAAATCTTTATTGTCCTCGGAAGGCTTTCAAAAGCTGTCTTGCAGCGCTAGAATTCATGGTATGAGAACTACTGCTGCATCTGTGTGTGAGTGCCTTCGCCTCATTTCTTCTTATGTGAAGCAGTATGATGAAGATGAGAGATCCTGTAGAGAGGCCTCTCTGTGCTGGCTAAGGCTTCAGCCCTCACCTGCATCCTGTCAGAAGTAATGACAGCTAACATCCATGAGAGTGGGAGAGACTGAAAGACCAGAGGAGCCGAGCCTCGGTTACACACTTCAGGAAAAAGCCACTCAGACTTTCCACTGATACGTCAACAAACACAGCCGTGAAGCTAAGGGTTTGTCTGAAAACACAGAGTATGAGGTGAGGACGTTCGACGCACGGATAAAAGACGGGGGGGATTAAGCGGGATAGGTATGGGGACAGATATGGAAAGGTGGCGAGAGGACGGGGGCTCCCCCCATGTGGTTGTCATTAGATGTTCTGTGTTGGAGGGAGATCCTAGGTAGGGAGGCAGAGATTTGAACAGCCCAGTCTATGAGACTTCACTGGCAGGGAAGTTAATCAGATATCAGGGCTCACATATTGACCTGTGAAGTGTCTCTCTCATGTGGGTGCTTATCCATATCTGGATCTTGTGCTCCACTCGAGGGCCACCTCCCATTCAGCCCCTCGGGGGCTTGCTTTGGCAGGAGGAATTGCTTGAGCTGCTTTTGGTGATAAATTATGTGGAAAAGAAGGATAAAAAAAAAAAGTATAGGTGGAATCTTCTGGCAGCGAGCCAGGCAATAATCTAGTGTTTGATAGAGGATACCCCTATTCCCTCTCATCCTTCTGTGAGTGTCTGGAACACAGCAGGCCGGTCTGCAGATCATCACGGCAAAACTCCGCTTCCATCGCCACCAGCTTTACTATCTGTATCAGCCGAATGTGTTATTTCAAGCCATATACAGCATACTGTATGCACATAACGTTATCTTCACAATCCCTCCTCGTTCTTATCGGCACTAGCATCAAGGACGGTCAACAACGCATTAAAAGGCCAACTAGAAAAAGGTTTGCCGTTTTTGACAAGAGTTACAATTCTGATTAATAGTCAGGAATCATAAAGAGTTCAAGGAAAGGCTTCGGTGCATTCCACACAGAGCAAATCTTTTCTAAGATCCAGACTACTTATTCATGTTTACACACAGCATTATAGGGCCATGTGCATATCCTCCTGTTAGGCCCTTACCTTTAACTACCGATCAACACTCCCATCCTCATCTCTGAGGGTTTGCAGGTTCAAAACACCCCTTTCTAATCTTACCAAGCACTTTGTCCTGGACTGAGCCGTCGGGGTCATCCAGGTGCAGGAGGAGCTGCTGGAAGAGGAGCTGCAGATGAGCAGCACAGAGCTCAGGGTTGTAGTCTTTGGTTAGGCTGGACAGCCACAGCCCGAGGGCCTGCAGGGCAACGGCGCGCACCTCCTCGCTGCTGTCGTCCAGACGCTTCAGCAGCACTGTGGCACAGAAACAAATCATTCTAAACTATTTCACTGTTTAGTCTTTATCTTCATTATAATCAATGCCAAATTGAGGATGAATTTTCAAATGTCACATTTCTGTCATCCACAGTTATTTTAAATGTGAACAGACATTATAAATGAAGTAAAATGTGTCCCCATGCAATAATTGTGACATGTGATTTTATAGAATTAAATGGTAAAGTGTACATTTCGGCAGGCAGTGTGACAAAATGTAGTGCATTCATCTCTGTGTGTACGTTCAACACCTACTGGGATAGATCTTGTTGAGGGCCTCTGGGTGTAGACTGGTTCCTATGAGTCGGAGTATGGCTGACAGGGAGCGACAAGCAAACAGTCGGCCCATCTGAGAGTCTTCTTCCAGGGCCGACAACACCCGGGGACTCAGCTTCTCCTCCAGACACAGCAGCTGCACACAGAAAAGGCAGAGACCAGCATTCAAATCTATTAAATGTTGAATAACAAGTTCAATATCCGCGCACATGTGTAGTACAATTCAAACTCACTAAAAGGAGATTAAAGCAGTTTACAAAACGGTGGTTTTGTGTAAAAAAGTACTATTTCTTTCATGTAGATTTCCATAATGGTGAAAAATGCAAAAAATAAATACATTTAAACTTTCTAGAGTGACTGATTTGAGGCTGCATAGTCAGGACCACTTATTTTAATTCCCCCCCTTTCTAAAAAAATGTACTTCCATTTAATTTACAACCCTTATGATGATAACTACGGGCTGTAAATTAAATAGTAGTACATTTTTTTGAGAACTAGAAAAAACAAGGCCGATTAGTGAAAGTGGCGACACGTACCGAGCAAAACTCCTTTCTTCTTTTCAATTTCCAGACTTGTCTTCAATTATTTACATTGATTTATGCAGTTGTTTTGTATCCAAAGTGAAATATCACCTGAAGCACGACAGATTCACATCAGGCCTGGATTAGTTTATACAGACGGGGCATGGAGCCCAGCTTCAGAAGTACAGCGTAGACCGATGTTTTCATCACACCAACAGATGAGAAACAGAGGAAATGGACAAACAAGGTGAGGCTGAGCACACAGAATCACAGGCCATAGAGCTAATGGCTAAAACCTCTGTAACGCCGTCTGTTTGCTATCGAAACCGTGCGGGCGAAACAGTAAAAACGGGAGCGAGGGAATGAGACAGAAAGAGGCAGGAAAATTTGGCAGAGAACAGATCCGGCATTACATCAGTGACAATCTGAGGGTGCCGAGTGTAACTAGAGCTGCTAATTGTTTTCACAGGGAGTAGTGAGGAAACAGTGTCCTTCAAAATGAAATGCTGTTTGATGTGCCCATGGAAACAACACATAACCTTCTGTTGTTATAAGGACATGTTGTATATTTCAGCTATACTGTTACCTCATTTTGAACCTAAACTTGGAAGGCAACACTGCCCTGTTTAGCCACCACTTTTCCAGATTTTTTATTCTTGTGAGGACGTTTGGGTGCCATTAGATATTAAAAGTTGGATCACACACCTACACCCACGCTCACATTGTCCCCCCCCCCAGCTGTTTGCTTTGCCTTGTAGTTAAAGACGTGTGAATAGAATAAGTGTGTGAGCCGGTTTAAACTGGTCACTCTACAGAAGCAAGGGCAAACACAGCCATATGAGCGTGTGTGTGTGAGCACAAATACTGCAACTGGGCACATGCTCGGACAGGCAGGTGCAAGAGCTTGTCCCGGTGATAGTTCCTCCGTACAACAAGGGCTCAGAACAGGGGAAGGACTGTTCCTTCGGGACAAAGGTATGCGAACCCGTTGGCCCCCACGTACACCTGCTACCTGCCGCGGCCAACTCTTTCAGCCAAGCGGAGCAAGATGGCTGATATATTTTCCTAAATGACCAAGTGGGAGCGTCTATTTTGTTGTGAAATGGACAAAACAGAGAAGTAAATGTCAACTCCTAGTGGATTAAAAGAATGCAGTAACACATCTTTTCCTTTACAGCCAAGTCAATAAAAAGTGTTTCTGCAGAATGGATCAGGAGTACGTACTACTGGAGACCTTTGATATCTGGTGCTTGCATCCAATGCTCATCAGTCATTCTGCACAGGTGGAAATAGATGTAACCCCTGGGGTGTCATATGTGCAGGGCCCCTGCAGCTTTTATGTGTGTGTGTGTATGTACCTGTCCTGGTGTGATGGCCCCTCCATGCAGCAGGGCCAGCAGACAGCTGAGGGCGGAGGTGCGGACGGCAGCAGCAATACGACCTGCCCGCCACACCAGGTTAGGAAGCAAGACGTCACACAGGAACTTCTCCGACTCATCACGGAAATGCCTGGAAGGAGGCGGCGAGTAAAAATATTGAGACAGAAACAGGAGCAGAGAAAGACATTTCTGTTGCTTCATGTAGGAGGCCGATGGCGTTTATATAATTTTAACAACCAGCCAGCAATACTGCCAATTTTGAGGAGAAGTGAATTAGGATGGCGCCTGGTAATGCATCCATCCATTATCTGTAACCGATCATCCTGTTCAGGGTCGCTGGGGGGCTGGAGACAACCATTCACGCTCACATCCACACCTACAGGCAATTTAGAGTCATCAATTAACCAAAGCTGCATGTCTTTGGGCTGTGGGAGGAAGCTGGGGAACTCCAAAAGAACCCACGCTGCCAAGGGGGGGGATGGCTATACTGCAGTCACTTTCCTACACTTGATGTAAGACAGAAGCGGGGGGGGGGGGGGGGGGGGGGATAGTGGAGGACTGCACTGCCCTTTCGCTCCAAACCGGCTCTGGTAGATACCTCTAGCCTCGGACTGTTCAGCTGGTGTCACAACTTTGTCGCGACATTAATGTGCTGTGACGGTTCAGTGCCAGTAGGGGGAGACTGTGTGCCACTAATACAGCCAGGACTGTGTACTAATGCACTTGTTCAGTCTCTTCATCTTGAGCAGGTGTTAGAAGCTCATCATGAATGACGCCAGGAGATGGAGAGACATTTTTCCAAATAGTCTTTACCTTTATCTTGTATGTCTGTGCACACGCACATGCATACACATTTCCAGGAAATTTCATCCGTACACCTCATGGGTCTCTACACATTGGAGCTATCTGCACTTCTGTGCTGGTCACAAAGCAACTGCAGAGCACACAACAACCTCCCTCGCAGCTTAACAAGTCAATGAGTTTGTCATCAAGTAGGACTGGGCAGTGATTCAATTATATCGATTATTAGATTTCATCGGAAGTCATTTTATGCATTCTTTCTACAAATGTCTTTGATTTAAACTAAATTCCCCATTTAAGTGTTTGACATGGATGAAGAATTTGGTTCCATATACTGCAGAACATCCTCTGATTTCTTTATGGATGATTATGCATACATTTACCACTTCGTCCTATATATAGAGATTGTGGGAAATATCCAACATATTATTGTGATAATGTTATAAAAGTACATTGTCCATTGCTTTCTCAAGTCTTGAAATCTCTGCCATTATGTTGAGGTGAACTCATGTTACATATATATAATTATGTCACCTTATATACATTTTAAGGGAAACCACATGAGACATAAGAGGAATATCTCACCCCAATAGCATTTCTTTCTTGTTTTATGTCTTGAAAGCTGACATTAAGACTTTTCCAGTTCACGCGTGCATTAAAGCACACACTCTTATCTCCCTTGTAGGGGGCAGATGATTTGTGCCACATTCAGGGGAAAGAGGATGAACTTTCATTTCTCACACGTCACCTTCTACTTAAATTTCACATTCAGCTTTGTAATCACAGCACACAAATCCACATGAAACAAAGACATTATGTGTGTGTGTGTGTGTGTGGGGATGAAAGGAACTTATGAACGTATGTGTAGACGCTTACTTTCCCTTTCTGCTTGCTCTATAGTGGAGCTGTCATTATGTCATTTTAGTTGCAGAACAAAGAGAAGAGTTTTCTGTATGACTATCATTGCCCTCTTGATGACATATAGCGTGTGTGTGTGTGTGTGTGTGTGTGTGTGTGTGTGTGTGGGCTACAATCTGCTGAGCAAGCTCAGGTCATAAATTATGAATGGATGAATGGATAAAATGAGTATGAATGGAAATATTATGGCAGACTGCACCGCACAGCCCCATATACAGTAAGTTAAGCATTTGTTTGAAAGCTTTTGAAGGTGTAACATGATTTCTGTCTCCTGATGGTCCTGTGATCACCGGAGATACATGAGGAGGCAGTTAGCAGCACAGGTGGCCCCGCTGGGAGTGGCGAAGAGACAGAGGCTCCTTTTGTCTAAAACTCACTTTATGGATAAAATAATATGATGAGGGCTGAAAGCAAAAGGTCCAATTTCAACGTTTTTGGCAAAGGTGGCAGAATGTTTTGGCTTAAGAACACTTCCTGTTGTTTGTACACATTTTTCACTGACAAGGATATTATTTTGTCTGATGTTCTTTACACTGCTGCCAGGCTCATGCCAAAAGCGATCCCTCATATTAACCAGTAGAAACACCTGCCAAGCCTTATGGACCTTTTTATCTGTAGGGTTAGGATAATTTACACCCTGCACAGACCACAGACGGACAAACCTCGTCCACGGCAACCCCGTGGACGAGGTTTGTCTTTGTGATCGACAGCAGCAGCTGCTATGCTCGCTGGGACCCGGTGAGAGCCTCAGGTTTAATGCATTCCCTCAGATTAGAGCTCTGAGCCCGGCCTGAAGGCTGGACAGCTGAGGGCTCGGGGGGAACCCTGGAGGGTGAGAGTGGAAGCACAGAGGAAAAAACCCACAAACCAAAGCTTCTCTCTGGGTGCCAGACATCCCTCCTATCGTTCTTCTCTCATTAGTCAAACACTCAACGGTGTTACTAAATCACAGAGGAGCGATTGTGTTCTTCAGGCATGCTCGGGAGTGATTAACTAATATTAGATAGTCTAACCGATACTCCCAAAGAAACCATGTTTACACAAATGGGACTCCTTACAGTCTATGTGGTATTTGTAATGAGGTTAATCATTTTTTTTGTATAATGAACTGTATCACGCCTGATATACACCCCAATCATCATCATCATCATCTACTAAGTCCTAAAGCAGCTGATGAGGTTACACTGTTTTTTTTGTATGTTTCTTATTATGATCCCTAGTGGGTGCGGTACTAATTTGCAGGTTCATGTGAGGTTTATTCTAAAAATATGAGCTGAGCTAATAACGATGACTTGGAAAACTCAGACTAGATGAACACAAACAGCTAAAGTCCAATGTGACATCATGCACAGATGAAATGGCAGAAAAATTCACCTGCAATATAGCTGTTATGGGTGTCTTTGTTTCACTCTGTGTGTGTGTGTATTGAGACGTTATTCTTTGCATAGATTGTGTGCATGTGCCCCTCTCACCCCTGGGAATCCAGTGTGTTGGTTGCATCCAGTAGCAACTTAGCAAGCATTGTGAAGATGCTCATCCTCAACTCTGGGTCTCTCTCCGGTTGAAGGCAGCTGGACAGCAGGGGCATCAACTGGCTCACAAACTCTCCAATCACTGGACCTATCACACACACACACACACACACACACACACATATACACACACACACACACACACACACACACACACACAGTGGGTTTTGAATTGCTGTTATTGCAAGAGCTTTTTTTGGATATATAGATAGAAAGTATGGGGAGAACAACATGCATCAAAGGTCACCAGCCTGAATTTAAGCAGGATTGTAAACACTCATTTTCAGTCCAACCACTAAATACTAAACTTATCGTTAAAAACTTGAGTGTTCCCTTTTTTCGGAGCGAAGGCACATTCATTCACACATTTTTATTCTTTGTCCAGACTCCAGGCCAACTGTCAAATGGTAAACAGGAAAAGGCCCACAAAGACTTGAGACTTGTTGTGTTTAGTACAGACCAGAGGGCTTGTCATTGAGACCTCAATGGACTGGCGAGCCAGTGACACAGCGCTTTACGGAACTGAGACATAAAAGGGTCTTTGTGTACGCTTCTAGTACAAACGCTCTCTTACAGGAAAAATAAGAAACTCACAGTGCAAATATTCCCAGTTATACTCATCCCCACACACCCACCAACCGTCTGACTGTATATTTACAGAGCTATATATAGTAATCTGCGTGTAATGAGTGATAACAGTGTCCATGCCCTGTTTGGACTCTGAATTGTTCAGACATGAGAGGAGACAGAGGAAATCCTGAGACTGCCTGAGGGTGGCAACCAATGTTAGGAAGAGATATGGGAAAACAGAGCGACCGACCCATTTTATCTGATGTGAATCAAAGCGTGTGTCATTTAACGAGAGGTGTTAGAGGAGAGGTTGCCACACGCCATCTACGGATATGACAAGGCAGCAATAGGACATTTCACTACACTAATGGAGACACACGCAGACAAACACACCTCAGTACTGCTAAGAGAGACTGTCAACATGTATCCTGTCCTTGGGCAAGGCACTAAAACCCAAGCAAAGAGAAGGAGATAGAGGGAGATTGCTCCAGTTTACACACAATGGACCAGACATTCTCACACCATCTGAAGGACAAAAGACTGTGAGGAGGATATGAGAGGGCAATAATTATTCCTGTCTCCACGCACACAGATGGAGGGTGCGAGAAGCTGATGAGCAAGCAAAATGACCAATTCTCAGTTGTCAAATTAACTACCGTCAATTGTTCAGCGGAGGGTCGATTTCCCCGAAATATGTGCACATCAAACAAAGCAGCCACACGCTGTCTGTCGGGCTGGCCGTAATGAAGTCCTTGGGTCATGTTAACAGACAAAAGATCAGTAGAAATGAAACCAAGGGAAACTTAGAGCAGCATTCAACAGGCTCAGATAAAACACAGACACACACACACAAAGAGCTTCAAAGTAGCCTTGATCCAGGCTAAGGTCAAGAGCAGGCGTCTGTGGTGATGTTTGATGTAGTGACCTGGGGATCACTGAGTGGACTTAGAATGGACTGGTCAGTTAGCCGTGGGACTGTGCGTGAGACTCTGTGTGTGTGTGTGTGTGTGTGTGGGAGGGATTAGAGGGGTACCCGGCTGCCCAGTCAATTAGAAAGAGAGAGGAAGGAGGGAGAAAGAGATGGGGATGAAAGTGTGCTACATGGAGGTGCTGATGATGGAGGATTATATGGTAAAGAGGGAGGTAATGTGAAGTCTCAGCACCAAAGGCAGGGTCACAGCTTTTTAACCCACTGCACAGACAGACAGACACAGAGACACACACACAGAGACAGACTAACCCCTCCAGACAAGTCTGAGACACAACGACTGACAAACAGGGGGAGCAACAGGAATTTACAAAAGTCAGAAAGCCAACTGGCCAACTGGCGTCTTTTTTTTTTTATCTGTGTATCAACAACCCTGTTTTTTTTTTTTTTGTTTGACCGTGAGCCTCTTTGCTTGGGTAACAGAAACAAATGTCTTCCACTGTGTCTTTGAGTGATGGCCATTGATGGGAAACATTTTGTAAAACAACAATGGAACAGCACGCATCCATTGGGGCGCCAAGCAATAAATCATACTAAAACCTGTAATTTATTGCTTGACGCTCCAATGGATGGATGGACCATTAATACTGCGTCATTCGACAGCCCTCATATCCATCAAGTGGTGCTGACAATTGCTCAGACCACCATCGACACGTACATGTCTAACTTAACTGCCCATGTACGTACCTCTCAGGAGCAGTGTGCGACTATAGGAAAATATGGTTGAGGCTTTTTTGCTTCTGCTACGAGTGCAGCAGGTACTAGATCACAAACAATTTCAAGAAACTATCTGGATCCTTTGTACAAGAGAGAATCTGTGCTGCTGCTTTGACAGCTGCTGGTTTTGATGTGCTGCCTCGATGATGGATCATGTACGAACAGGAAAACAGCTTGACGCTTAAAATACGATGTAACACGCGTCTGAACAAGTTAAGGAAAGAATGGCTTCACAAACTACACGACGCAGTAATGTTTAATAAAACATGATCTGGATTATATAGCCTCGTCAAAGTGTTGAGATGGACTCAAAGAGCATGTTCAGACTGATGACTGACATAGTGATTTTCCCATCATTAACAAGTAATTTGACAGACCAAATTCTCAGAACCGTACTACATATGTTTGATCATCATTGTGTCTTTATATGTGCAAATTTCAGCACCTGCTGTATAATTTGGTAATGTCTTCAGGCTTCACTTCTCACCTGATTGTATGACTGTGATATGCAGTTGAAGTCTCTGTGGGGAGTAACTGGACCAGGTGTTGACAGAGCCAGATAGCCAATCCAACAGCTGGCCCATATGTTGTCTATAAAGCTCCATCGCTGAGTCCAGGCCCTGCACCTTACTCAAGAGCTGTACACTCTCCAAGGCCTGCAGGAGAGAATGATAGGTGGAGCAAAATTATGTCAACACATTGTTTAACTTGCATTCTTTACATAAAATCATATGACAAAAGAGACAGAGAAGATTGGGTGGGAGAAAGGCTAAATGAAGAGTTGATGAGGAAAAAGTGATAACGGAGCAGTGGGTATTGTGTTCAAGTTCAACAATTACAGCCGCTTTTTTTTGTAATTTCAGGAATTCTTCGGGTCACGCTCACACGAGAGGCACAACACTATCATGTGAAACCATGGGAAGAACAACACTGCAGACATGACAAGGTCTCACACATAAAGCCACTTTAAAACAAAAACCCAGACAGATACACAGGATGTCACAAAGGCACAGGAACCCACAGGAACCGACAGAAACACACACACACACACACACACACACACACACACACACACACACACACACACACACACACACACACACACACACACACACACACACACACACACACGCACACGCACACGCACACGCACACGCACACACACACACGCACACGCACACGCACACACACACACACAGCAATAAAACTGAGCTGGGAGGAAAGTGCAGGAATGAAAGATTGGAGAGTAAATAATTAGCTAACTCTTCAGGTCAGGGGAACTGACCTTTAGGGGACTTCATACTTCCCTTCATAGTCCCTCAGGGATCGACAGGGACAGAGACAATGTCTGAGTCACAGATCGGCCCCTTCAGAAGAGAGCTAGACAACCCTGAGCTGTCCACTGATGGGAAAGACGTGCCCCTTTTCTGGGAAAACAAGTTCCGCTTTTTCTCTGGGTCCGGGAATGCCCAAGGCCATTCTCAACCTCCCTCTCTTTTTCTTAATCCATTCCATTCTCATCCCTAACATTGCTCCCTGTCCGAACATACACACTGATGCAGACGGACATAAACACACACTCACACTGGTGGCCCGTGTGGTGTCTGGTAAGCATCGCTGCCAATCCCTTCCCGCTCTCCGCTCCCTGTCATTAGCCTCCTTCGGCGACTAGCCGCTAGGCGATGCGCTGGCCTCGGATACCGTTGGCTTCACTTGTCACTGTTCCTGTTTGTTCCTTTGCATTTAGAGGTTGACCACAACGTGCAAGCTTGTTACTTTTATATTGCGTGGCTGCTGTGGCCTGAGGAGGCGTTATGGAGCCACAAATGGGGACAGGGCCGATGACACACACCTGCTAAGAAACACAACTCACCTCTCCCTCCACACTTCTCTCCATCTGTTTTTCTCATCTATTTCTGGCTGTCTTTTTCTCCACCTTTCACCCGCCTCCTTTCACCCAGCACTGGATTTAAAGTTCCTCTCCAAAGGTGCAATTTCAGCTCCCCTGACTAAGTGGGTAATCATACAGTTGGCCATGCCTACTTTGAACTCATACAAATGCTGACATTCCTCAAATAGCTCTCCTGCTTCATAAAACCTACTTACCTTTCTAATAAAAAAAAGGATAGAAAACATAAATTTAAGGGGTAAAAAAAAGGTGCCATTTCAAAGTAGAATTAAAGAATTACTCGGGTGAGGTGATCTGTTGAACAAAGTGATGTTCGAGCTGCAGAGAAGAAGTATCTGGGATTACATCTGCCAACTGTTGACTTGTGTTTTCTCACCTTCTCGCTGAGACGTGGCTCAGTGGAGAGACTCTGGACAGTGACCAAAACCTGCAGCAGCTGCAGGCTGACTGAGCCGTGGTCCGACTCACACAGACGCAGCAGCACATCCACGCAGGCCAACAACTGCTCCAAGTACATGACCTGGGAAATAGGGAGATATGTTATAAGATTGTCTTGTCTGGCTTTTAACAGATGTGAGAAGTATTTGCCTTGAATGTTCAGCCCGTCTATCAATGAACCCCAACGCACTTCAATCCTCACGATCTCCTTTTTCACAGAGTGAGAACTTTCCATCTCCAGACATGTGTGTGTGTGTGTGTGTGTGTGTGTGAGAGATTGCTGTCACTTGTCAGCCAGTGTTGTGCTGAGCTCATGTTTAGACAAAGACCTGCAGCTCAGGCTAATTTCTATGCCATCACTGGGATCATGGCCTCTTTTCCTGTTTTCTCTCAGCCTGTCATTAGGGCTGGATGAGAGGGGAGGGTGGAGGTTTGAGGGGGATATGGAAGGTAAGGTAAGTGTGTGCGAGTGAGAGTGAGAGAGAGAGAGAGCGCGAGTGTGTGTGTGTGTGTTTTTTTGTATATGGAGAGTTGAGAGCTGGTTAAGCGCCCTCCAGGTGTTTACTTTGGTCTGGTGATGAGGAGTGGGGTGGTGAGGGGGACTGAAGTGTGTGTGAGGAAGAAATACCCAATGCAACCTCCACATATGCTCCATCGCTCAATACACACACCCCGACAAATACCACAGCTCGATCACCAGGGGGCACACTATCTTTTCACAAATTTGAGTAGCTATTGTACGGCACAGCTTGGCATTAATGTGGAAGGAAAACAAGTGTTGAGCCAAGTAAAGATGGTCAGCGCGTTAAAAAAAGGCAGGACCTTTGAGTGCTGAAAGAGGGCTCAGGGACTTCCAGTCTGCAAAGGTAAATGTTTAAATGTTTTCATTTTGCAATAGTGTGTTTGAGCACACATTGGAAAAAGCTTGTTATGCCTATCTTAAGTCCAGGGTGTCAGTTATGTGCACAAACACATTTTCCTGAGGCAGCCTGAGGCTAAACTAAACTTCCATGTAGCCCTGAACAACCTTGACTTGCAGCAGCGACTTGAGTGCACTGTGCACTCCTGTTTGAATGTGTTCACGCAGTCATTGATGGGGGAAATCCCTGCCTATGGGTCAAGCCATTCACTGGCACATAAACACATGAGGAGTTCCAGGGAGGCAGTAGTGGAAATAACGTGCAAACAGTGGCAGACACACACACACACACACACACATTAGTGTTCACACACACGGACACCTATATTATACATGTGCAGAAAACCACCATTAGGGCTGACTGGCCGAGAGAGAGAGAGAGAAAAAGAGGGAGAGCGGAAAAAGTGGTGCGGCGTAATGATAAGGTGGACACCTGGAGCCAGGCGCGATACACCTGGTTTCATTGGCCTCGGCACGCTCCAGGGGCCTCGTTACGCAGTGTGTGCGCGCATCAGTCCACCACTGGATACATTAACTACACACATACACTTAACTCCACTTTAAGTAGCCATACCAGAAGAAGGATTCCTATCCAGTGGGGAGCCCCCCACCCCCCCCCCCCCACAGCTATTGATGTTGCTACAGCAACAGGAAAACAAACACTGGCGGTGCATGGGATGTCGACCCCTTGTAGTCAGGTAAAGTTTGCTATGCTGCCTTTCTTCTCCTCGTCTGTCATTCCGTGGAGAAGGGGGCAGTATGCAGCTGTCATTCGTGACAAAGGGCAGGCATGCAGGAGACACGCTGATGTATGGCAGCGTGTATGTGTTCAGCAGAAAACTGGTCGTTTGTGACACCAGTGCGGAAGTTTCTCTGTGCACAGACAAGAGGACATATAGCCTACTGTTCTCCCTGCGCTCCTACGGACATGTTCCTATAGGCTACTGTAGGTCAGGCACTTTTTTTACAAAGCTACAACAAAGCAGCATATTTACTGTGAACAAGCTTGGTTGTGAACATGCCTTCTAATCCGCTGTCAGGCCCCTTCTTTATGCCGTTATTCCTCTCTCTTGGCTCGATCTTTACCAATTTACTCCAGCCCTGCAGATAATGTGATGCCCCCGTCACCATGGCAAACCACAACACAGCGACACTCAGCTGTGTAAGTTGTGTGTGTGTGTGATGGTGGGGATTTGTTAATCCGCTGTGGAAAACCCTTTAAAAAAAACAAAAAAACCCTGCATGTTGCATAAGCAAATGCCATCATATATCTAACTACAGAGGGTACCTCAGAACATGGTGGCTTCTCTAACCACTGACTCGCTTTTCATTTTCCCTCAAACCCTTTGACATCATCTGAAATTTATGACCAGTACTTCTATTTTTCACCGAGCATCTGTCATGTATTTTTATAAGCAGTCTTTTTCTTCTTCTGAAATAAAGAAAAGAAAACAGGGACTTGAAAGAGCCGGCGAGGTTAAGTCGCACAGAAGCATCGTAGATCAGTTTCAAATCTTCATCTTGTTCCCCAAACTCCCCACAGAGCCCTGCAAGTTCCCCCTGCCTCTGTTCACTTTGAAGATTATTTATATTTCTTTTTTTTTCCAACAGGCCTCATTTTTGTCCAAGTAAAACATTCATTGTTTGTGTGTATACAGGTAATTAAACCGTTACCATATACTAGTAAATCATGAAGGATCTAAGGGCTAACAAACTATTTGGATTGAGCAACTGTTATTTAAAGGAGTGCACACTATTCTGGGTCAGCCTTTCAGCACAGGGAGAAAGAGGGAGAGAGGGATGCAGGTGCTCCTGTCTCCAGTGGTGTTATTTACAGCTACACAGTGATCTGGCACTGCTCCCTGCGATGAACCCTGCCTGTTGTCAAAGAATGTTGCAGGTGCTTTGTCTGGGTTAGCTCTTGAATCCCAACGCTTCATGCTGTGCTGTCAAAAAACAGAGACAGACAGGAGGACAGAGGGAGATAGATGGCGAATCAGAGAGAGGGGCAGCAGAGGTCTCCCTCCATCTGTGTAAAAACGTGTGACCGTCCCGTCCTGTTAGTTTTCTCTCTGGTTGACCCCGCCGGATAGCAACGAGGGGGTCAACTTCCCTGCCATTTATCACCGGCCTTGACCAGGCTGGGCTTTGAAATTTCAGGGATTCTTTTAATGCTTTGGATGAACCACAGTCGGTGCGGAGACCTTGCACATGGCTATAAAAGAAAACAAAGACTATGCACTGCCTTGTCTGCTTAGAGGGGTCAGAGCAGCTTTGCAGGGGGGTCACGTGAAATTAGTAGATTTTTGTTATCATTATCCCAGGGAGGAAATTCTTGCAGGCCTGACTGGGAGGGGGGGCGTAGGGTCATGGGTAAAGGTGAGTCACTAGTGCGGCAGGATCAGAAAATAGCTTCTGCCAGACAACTGTTATTTTGATCCTGAAAGGGAAACATATTTAGCACGAGAGAAAAGGAAGCGGGGAAGAGTCTGCTCTGGACCTGATGGTATTTTTCCACTGGCAGACTGTTGCAGAGACAAAAAAACATTAAAAAAAACATTTTTAATCACTGCTGCCATGTAAAAAAAAAAAAAAAAGTTGTGGGAGCACATTTCACAGATGCGTGTGAGCAGAGTCGTTTTGATCAGAGACACGTAATATTAGATTAGATAAACACCATGTGGCCGGCCTGTCACTTTAGCAGGGTCAGCATTTTAGTAAATTACTCAACAGTGGACCCGCTGAACTCAAAGTGTACAGTAGTGCTATTGAAAACTTTCAAGCCCTTTCAAGAGATGTGGCATCTTATCAGGAAACCTATTTCTATAAGGGACAAATGGGGCAAGAAATATACAGCATGACTCACTGTCAAAAATAAGAGTGTTAAAGTACACCGGGAGAGGAGAAGATGACCTTCTATGACACCACCAAGATCCCCTAACAAGACTGGAAAAGAAAAACAGCTGATGCTCAAGACATGCAACGCAGTTCACAGCAAAGAGGAGTCATTCTCAGGTGAATAAGTAAAAAAACAGGTCACCCACAACCAACCCCTCTGCTGACCTGGTGATATTCCTGGCAGACGTCGGGCTGGGACAGTGTGTTGGCAATCTTTTCGAGATGTGGAAGGAGGGTTTGGGAGCAGCCTCCCAGCACCGCAGCCAGCACCATGAGGGGGGCCCAGGGGTGAGAGGAAGAGCAGGGGGCTGTCACTTGATCCAGGAGCAGCTTGAGGAAGACGACAGGAGGGACAAAGGTCCCCAAGAGTTTAGCAGCTGCCAGGCACTAGATGTTGGTACAGAGAGAGAGGGAGATAGAGAGAGAGGGGAAGAGAGCGAAGAGAGACACATGAGGGAGTGTAAAGGAAGATGAGAACCACAGGAAGTCCTTTTTTGATCCGCCACACATCAAAGATCTGCAGAATCCTCCGATGTAAACAGGTGCATCCCAAGTCCTTGAGCCCTGCTCGGCCCGGTCTAAAGCTCAACAGATGTGTCCTGAAATCCTTCCGTCTGGTAATAACGATTATCAGCAATAAGCATTATGAAATGCCACACCTGATCCAAAAAAAAAAAAGGGAAATACAGTGTGAAGTATAACAGTCTGCTGATCAGATGACTAGCTCTCTGGGACTCACATTGCTGACCACGTCCCTCTCTGTGTCCGTGCAGGCCGTGTAGAGGGTGGCCAGGAGGGGCTGCAGATGCTGGGTGCTGTGGTCCTCGGCATGAAGCAGCAGCACAGAGAGCAGTTGAGAGGTCCTGACCCGCGTGGGCACCAGCCAGTCGGTTATGTCGTGGGTAATGGCCGGCACCAGCCGACCCAGGTTTCTCACCACAAGCTCTCTGCAGCCCAGCCCTGGCCGCTCTACTGGAGGAGAAAATGAAGAACATTCACCTTTTCATATTCCCCTCTCCTAATGTTAGAGATCAGTATTTGAAGAGGTCATTTAGTTAGTTCAGTTAGTGAAGAATTTAGCTTTGAACAAACTCCGTGAGATGGGCAAGTTGTTGATTCTCAATTAAGGTTTCTGAATGACATATATACATATAGCCAGCAAGAAGCTAGCACCTTGTTCATGACAGCTCACTGCAACATCTTTTCTGGCTCCAGTGTCTATGTATCTTTTATGAGTGTTCGGATAGTTTACTACGATATAGATTACAAAATCCAACAAGATCAAAGAACCCATAACTTTTTACGATTAAGATTTCCCCACAAGGGACTTGTCCGAGCAAGTGAAAGACATTCTCAAATAGCCCTCTACATTTGAAATACAACAACCCTCGCTCTTTCTCTGCCCCACCTAATTCTCCTTCTCCCATAGGCTCACTAATGAGAGAGGAAGAGAGGACTAAAGGAAGACCGATATAAATCAGATAAACACACCAGGACAAGACAAAACAAGTCCCTTTTTGGTTGTCTCTCACTGTCTGACAGTGACCTCTTCACACTGGGAGGCCCGGCAGATTTATGACGGCAAGACAGAGAAAGACAAAGAGGAAAAGAGAGCCTCTTCCTTCCCCGTCCCCAGGCAGAGCCCGTACTCATCCACACTGTCACATGTGTAACTGTGGGACACATATTGGATCTTTAACTAAGATGCAAAGCCAAAGAAACTGTACCCCTGAAACACACACACACACGCACACACTTATTCCCGGCCCCGGGGCAGATACTTATCTTTCCAAGCCAGTGCCTGCCGTGAAAACTAAGATGTCCTGGGCAACATTATTTTTACTGTAGGTTATAAATTTGGACAGCGGTAATAAAGAGAGATGATTTAATGCAGCAAAATGTGCAGAGATTACTTTTACATTCCCAATGTACTCTTGCATTTGACTGGTGTTTCGGGAATATAGTATACATGCTGAGAGACCAGTGAAGCCAATGCACCAGCAGGAAACGTTGCTCTACTCTGCAACACTGGATTTCAGACACCATTCCTTAGAGTTCACCTAAATCAATCCTTTAATAAGATAAGCCAGTAAGATAATCTTAAAGGATGTACAGAAGTCTGAGTCGATGGCCTGAGCTTTACCTGGATCCCAAGGATTTCCTTGCAAAGTTTATTTCACTTGGAAAACATCGGGTCTGTCTAGACAGTCAAGTCCTTCTATCACCAGGTTTCAACATTTGGTTTCTTACTCTCTGCTTTGTTGAAAAATAGTAACAATGGATGCTAATAAGAGCTTTGGGTGGGCAGTAGTAATAGTCTCTCTCAATGCTACCATCCAATCCTGTACTCACTAGGCTCTACGACAGGGATGTATGAGTGTTTCATAGCTGCAGATGTTGCCAGGAGCAAAGCCACTCTTCTTCAAACTTTAAACAGGCATACTAAAAAAAAAAAAAAACAATGACTCCAAAGGTTATTCTCTTTAAACCTATGCATCTTACGATCAGCTAGTTATACGCAAATTAAATGGGACAATGAAGATGATTGATGCCAGCAACTCCCACAATATATTAATAAGCCTTTTCTTTGCAACCATGCCGACAGTGACTGACCTCCTGGTGGGTAGAAGGGAGGTGGGGTGAGGAGGAAGTCCATCTTATCCTTGATTTCGTCCTCATTCTCTTTCTCCCACTGGGCTCCTACCTGCTTCCATAAATCAGCTGATAGAAGTCTGCAGGAGGGGATGTGGAAACACATTGTCCCAAAATATAAGTATACAAAGCAGAAGAATGGATGGCATATAACAGATTGTGTCACATTGTATTATAAAGGAAAGAATAAAATATCACAATGTCCAATTTTACCTTATTTCTGGGATGTCATCATCGATACCGGTCAGCAGGAGCGGGATGAGTTTGTGGAAATAAGAGTATCTGTCTCTCAGGTGAAGTAGCCAATCACCAACAACCACTGTCACAGCTTTTCTTACCTGGAACCAAAGAGAGAACGATAGAGAAAGCAGAATTGAGCAAAAATAAGTTATTTAGCAGTACACATAATGCCACACAGAGGTACTTCTAACATTGATTAGTTGTTGTAAACTTTAAACCTGCGGTGAGTCGTCAAACAGTCTCTGTGCCAGGTGGGAGAGCACGTCATCCATGTTTTTCCCAGTGCCGTGCTGAATGACAGCCCCGGTGGCTTCAACGGCAGACACTCGTACCCGGGAGTGTTGATGAGAAATCGTCTGCATCAGAGGCTTAACAAGACTCTCAGCCTGCATGTGAAAGTGCTCTAAAAGAAAAACAGATTAAATGATTACCACACCATTCAATTCAGTTACTATCAAGCTGATTGATGGGATATAAATAATGAGATACGAGTCCATCTAAGGGGTTGCAAGACTCTTTCTTAAAATGATGCATTACTGAAAAAAAAAAAATCTTATGTTTTCAGGCATCTAGAAATGATTCAGCTGAAATAAGGGAAGAGAAAATGGTTGACTTGTCATAAATCATAGACATTTAGAAGTAGTGACAGTTGGTCAAAGGGTTGATTGTTGACAAACCGCTGCACTAAATGATTAATCAAAAACACAACTGACAGATTAATCGACAATAGTATTTGCAGGGATATTTGAGACAGTGATGGAAGTAAAACACTGAAACTTTTGTAACATTGAAGAGAAGCAATTCTAGTGTTTCAGTCGAAGTCACTAACGTGTGCATGCCTCGAAACCATGGGAACAGACTATCAACAACAACAAAAAACCTTTCCACTAACCGGGCACACACTTTGCAAAGTGTATGGTGCATTTGCAGCTTTCTCTTCGGACATCTGGGAAAGGGTCCACGATGGTTATCCGCAGTATGTTGATCACTTCGGTGAGATACGGCGCTAAATGCTTCCCGCACACCTCCACCATCAGTGTCAACAACTCCACGGCCGACAGCCGAAGCTCCTCCGCGGGCTCCGGGAGCTCTTTCTCCCCGAGCCTCTGAGCCAGACAGGGCATGAGATACGGCAGCGACTCCTCCGGTTTTGGGACACAACGAATAAACTCTGTTATCATGGTTATCGCGGTTTCTCTGCATCTTTCCATCGGGTCTGACAGACATTTGAGGAGAGGCTTGAGGAGGGCAGAGAAAACCTCTTGTAGGACGCTGCTGGGATGTCCTTTATCTACAGTCTCTCTCTTGATTAGCTCAAGCGCTCTCTTTCTGGTCGCCTTGTTGTCTTCGTTTAGACAGTTTAAATGTCTGGCGAGTCCTCTCAAAACTTCAGAGGCAGCATGTTCGTCTCCAGCCGCCATCGCTGCCATCTTGACTGTCGTTATGACAACCCGGAAGCTGCGCGACAAACAAACGGCTACTTTACGGTAGCTTCCGATTCAAAATCTCAAACTTTATTTACATTCACAACATTTTTTCTGTCGCATCAAGCTCTCTCCTCTATCTTCCTGTTTGTATTAACAAAACTAAATCAGGCGGTGTCACGACCCTAAACACACTTAATTCATTGTTTTGACGCCAAATCCCCTTATTAGAATATGAATGACAATAATTCGGATTTAAAATAATCAGATAAACTTGCGACTGTGTGCAACATACACACAATTTAAGAATTATTTCAGTGATATTTGATGAAGCACACTTATAAGCCTCTTTGACATTAAGCTTGGACAAATTGGGCAAAGGGGCATGTGCAAGTCCCTTAGGGGCCCCCAATGCCAGGTGTATGGTGTGTCCTTTCATTTGTAATATTTTTATTGACATTATCCCTCAAAATGTCACAGTCAGCTTATTCTAGGACCTTTGAGACTTGCATTTATGTATTATCAGGAGGCATTTGTCGGGTCTATTTACATTAAAATGGTGACCAAATCCGTGGGTTTCACTTTGATTGAGTGTTAAACCTCGATGTGCTCACAGGGGTGAATCAGAAACCCCTTAAAATACACATGTTTGATTTTATTGGCTCATTTCAGTGTTTCTTGACTCAACATGTTAACTGTGCTCATGTGCAATATCATTGAACTAGCACAATGTACATTTCATATTAAGGCGGATTTAAAAAACAAAAAAATAACAATGACAACAAAGCTGAATTATAACTATATAACATATTACACGCATATTTATTGTGTACACACATTCAAACATATGCTTATGCAAGTCATACTATTAATGTTAATAATAATACATAGTGCAAAGAGTGCTGGGATGAATAATACAATATAAAACATTTCCATTTGATGTTACCATTTTGGTAAAAAAAAAAGGCTCTGACTGTGAACCTGCACCAAAGACGTCCACGGGTTCTCTCTAAATGGCGGTACTCATCCCACAGTCTGTCTTTAATATCTACAGGATAAAACATTTCCAGTCTTGCAGAAGCGGAGGTTTCCTTTTAAAGATGCTTTACCTGCAGGGGGGCTGGCCCGGGCGCGATGCCGGTGGCCTCGAGAGAGCGTCGCTGCGGTCGAGGGCATGACAGATTGACGTCATCGGGATTGACGCAGAGCGAGCCGAGTTATCAGAGAGACACGAGAGCAGCAGCAGGCAGCAGCAGCAGCAGCATCCCGGCTAACCAACGGTAGCCTTCCTCACTAGTCTCCCACCGCCAGCGAGGTGTTTTCTCTGTGAGCATCCTCCACAAATAACGGTAGGGACACCGGCGAGAGCACCGACTAGATCGTGTTTTTATGAGCACATAACAGCGGCTAAGATCAGGCCCTTCACAGCGTTTACGTCGCAGTACATCCCCTTCGTTGTGGTTTGGTTGTCATTGTAATGTTAGCAGAGCTAGCGGGGCTAGCTGTCTATTGAATGCAGCTGAACAGGTGCTCAGCTTCATCACCAGCTCCACAGTATGCATGGGGACATTGTTATGTGATGGCACTGTTTTGCTGTTTGCGGTGAAGACAACTTGGTATAGATGCCATGACCTGAATGCATAACTGATTTAGATTTATTATGCAATGAAAAAAACACATGATAGTGATTTCCATATAAGGAAGTGATACAGGGTTAACAGTTAGCTACACCTGCTCAGCTTCCTGGCTTGTTATGAGAGACATGCTACTATGTTATTTGACATAACTGTAGCTTGACATAATCATAGCTGTTGTTGGCAGTTGTCATTACACCATCATATGATTTGCTTTGCCTTCGCCCGCTGAAGTGTTTAACTTTCACAAATAACCAGTTTCACAGTAAAACGTTCACACTTCATACATACATACAATACCTGTTCATGTATTAGTTATGCATCCAGGGATACACTTTAATAACAATATGTGAACCAAATATGACAAAATAGCTACCATGGTATAAACAGAATGACAAATTCTCAGGTGACCAATTCATATCGTCTAATGGTCGTCATATTGCCCAACCCTGTTTACAGAATTATCTTTTTTATTTAACTAAGAAAGTTATACACTTACACAACTATTACCTTCATCGTGCACTCTCATGTCATGCTAAGGGTATTGCCAACTGACAATAGTTCATGTCTGGAGGACAAGAAGCAGCAAGATGTGAAATGTCCACTCACCTCCTTCCCACGACTATATTGCGCCTCCATTCTACTTTCCTCGTATCATTCTGTATGCGCTGCATTTTGCCCCTCCTTTGCCCCTGTTCTGCCACTTTCTCTATGGAGCTTTCTCTCCCCTCCTCTCATGGTCCACCCTGTTTTCTCCCACTGCCACAGAGATAAAAAGATAAGATGGCCACCTCCTCCTCCACTCTGGAAGAAGACGAGAGCTTGAAGGGCTGTGAAATCTTTGTGCAGAAGCACAACATCCAGCAGATCCTCAAAGAGTGCATCGTGAACCTCTGCATCGCGAAGCCTGAGCGGCCTATGAAGTTCCTGCGGGAGCATTTTGACAAGCTGGAGAAGGTTGGTGATAACAAAGTTTAGTAGGATTTAATTTTCTCAGCCTGGGTATCTCTTTCCGTAA
Source organism: Anarhichas minor (assembly GCF_050575085.1). Lineage (NCBI taxonomy): Eukaryota > Metazoa > Chordata > Actinopteri > Perciformes > Anarhichadidae > Anarhichas > Anarhichas minor. Next base: position 13,817,807 of record NW_027466453.1, read on the forward strand.
TTTCTGTGTTGCCTGAAATCTTGTGTGGTGAGTTTGAAGTTGTTAATTATAATCTACTTTCAACCTGAATATGATAAACTACATGAATGTTCATTGCAGTGAGTGCCGGTTGCCAGGTAGTTGTACTTCTTTTCTGATTGCCAGGTATTTTTATTTTTCTCATAATGTATAATACATGCACAGTGTGTTGGTATTACAGGTGCACAAACATTGCTTTATTTGTTTATTACATTGCATTTCTTCAACTGGAACTTGTAACGCCATCATAAATAAGCAGACAGAGAACAGCTAGTTCCTGTGTTAAAAAGGCAGGACTGTACTCAAACTGTTATAATAGAGCTTCCATTTTTTGTTATCCTATAATAGGAGAATCCATTAGGGAATGTGAGAGGAGCATCCATAAAAGGCCAGTGTCCTGTTTGCAGGCTCGGGGAATAGGACTGCCTGCCTGTGCTGCCTGTCTGTCTGTCCGTGAGCAGAGAGAAAAAAGAGGTGACACATTCATTTAAAGATAATAGCTAGTAGATAATAGCTAGTAGAGAAAGGCTTTTTGCGAGATGAGGGAAAAGAAAGATCACGACTGGAAAATAGGTTATAACACTTACTTCTGTAGCACATTCCCTGTGGCCCACAAACAGTGTGACTGCTCAGAGTGTGCTTTGCGTCCGTCTCTTTTAGGCAAATGTGTTGGCACCGACTGGCACCGCGACAGTGGCGAGATGCTTTTTTACATTAAAGTTTCTTCACAGACGCCTGCTGTATTTATTAGGTGTGTTTGAGCTAAATATCGTGGAGTCTTCTTGCAGGCACACCATACTGATGATTTAATATATAAGAGTGCTCAGATTTTTTTTTTTTAGCTTTTTATGAAGTTTCAAAGGAGATACAGGTCAATTGTTATTGTCCCTAATATGCAAGTTAAGTTGTCTCTATTTAGACCAAATAGATGATCTTTCCCAACGCTTGTCTTTGATCAAGCAGAGACAGTAGTTTGCTCATGAGTGGATCATATGACTTCTTTGTTCAAACAATGGGCTCTACTCTTGCACTCTTGCACAAGTAGGTCACAAAGGTGCATGAGATGTAGCTGTAGGCTGTCGATGTTGGCCCGATGAGGGTTTCGGCTGTGGAAAGAAGTCTCCAACAAGAGAAGCGATTGTGAAGCAGCATCAGATGTAGCAGGGCTGAAGTTCACCATCCTGACGCCTGGAGGAAAGTTCTCCATCCTCGCTGCAGTCATGTGCACGTGTTCGCATGTGAGAGTCATCTGATTTGATCATCATGTTTATGCAAGTGATGCTTTGCCTTCATGATGAATTCTATATATTTATTCATGTATCACCCTGGTATTTATTTATCCAGACAGACCAATCAAACACTTATACTCCACGACAGTTTGCACCTACAACATATTTAAGTCTAGGTTTTCAGGACAGAGCCAACAAAAAGTGTTTGCATCTGTCTGCTACCAGAATCTGGAGCAGTGGTCCTGACAGAGTTATGTGGCCAAGGAAACAGTGTGTGAGCACAGCGCGGAGCTTCTGCTGCTGTTAGTGGCTGTAATGCTGCATAGTCAGAGAGGCAGCAGGAATACTAATGTCCGTGACAGAGCTCAGCAGAAGCATACTTGTGGCACGTTGCGAGTGATTCATGCTGTAAAATTACATACCGCACACTTGCACAATGTGTATTCCAGCTCAATAACAAATGAGCATCAAAGCAGTTATTTTCCTGAAACTTGTGCTCCGGTGTCCAGAGGCACCGGAGCAATCTGCATGAAGGATAAATACATGTGTTATTGGTGGGAAACAGTGTTACATGGGACATGCTCCGCTCTCTGCATCACATATTCGTCTCACCGTGAGCAAAAGGTTAATGCGCTTAAGCTGCCGTGCTCTGCGCAATCATGCTTGCTACTATCGTCACTGCTATTGGTTAAGTGTAGCATTTAATCAGCATCCACCTGTGGGCTCTGATTGCAGTGTCCTCTGAGTGTTTTTCTATTCTCATTTTCACTCCTCAATCTCCCCTTGTGCTGGCTAAATGTGTCAGACGCAGCAACCATCAAACACTGTCATTTTAAAAACAACAATAATCTGACTGCTTCCTTGATTGCAAAACGAACAGCTCCACTTAATATTTCTGTTTACATGACAGGAAATAGCATTTTGATTATCCAGAGGAAATGGGGTTTGTCGTTTTGACACATCATACACTAGTGCAGTGTTTTTGATAAATGACACCTGATTCTCGCTGTCATCTTGCAAGCCAAAATGCGTTGTTGTTTTTAACCGGCGGTAGGCAGCAGTGCACTTCACGTGCCTATAGCGCTAACATTTAGAAGTTATAGGAAGAAGAAGTCAGTCTTTTCCTTGTACCTTCCTTGAACAGTTATGTTGTTGAGTGGTGGTCAGTGAAATCACCTGGTGTATACAAGTGGTTAGAATAAACAAAAAACTGCAGCTTTCAGCCCTCTGAGGCCCACAGTTGCCCAACACTGTTCCAGTCAAGCCTTCTAAATCTGTACTTGTGTTGTGAGGTCAGTCATTCGTGGAATTTAAACAGGCCACGCTTTATGCTTTTGTGGTGTCCCAGTTATTTCAGAGGCTTATTGTTCTCCTTTCCTCTGGCGCAGGTTGACTTTTAGGACAATATTTTGGTTCATGTCCATTTAATCTGGATTTCATTTTCTATCTTGTATCGTTATCAAGTTTGATCAGTGTTCTATTGCTCAACACATTTATCTCAATCTTGAAATCTTTTGAAAAAAAACAAGCTGTAGAGGAAGACAATTTTTAAAATACCAAACAACATTTAAAGTTTTGTTGAATCAAGGTGTTGGATCTTTCAGAGCAGGAAGCTCTTGTTCTCAACACAAAGACATAGCAGAAAGTGGTCTTTCGTCGTCACACATCTTCTCCTGTGCTTCACCTTCTACGTTGTCTGCGTTTCTCTTTCTTTCTTCACTCGTCGCCCAGTACAGGCGGTAACCTAGGGAACAGGGGAGGATAGATAGACTGTAGTCTATCCAGTGTTGAATGAGCCCCTTTATTCACAAAGTTTAATCCATCTCTCCCTCATGTGTTCAGGTTATTTTTTTTTGTGTGTGCCAATTAGATCAGCGGGGTACTCTTTCTCCCCATCTGCCAGACCTGAGTTAACCTCATTTCATATCTGCACAGGATCCAGTTCATATGGCATTCACAGTCTTATCTGGAAAATATTTTTTCTTTCACCAAGTTCCTCCATCATCCGCTCTCAAGGTTTTGTTCTGTGATGTTAACTCACACACACACAAACTTGATAACACACTTAATCATCAGTCTGACTAGTGTGTTTTTAACTTTTGTTCCGATATAATGACATGTCTTTGGTACTCAGCTGAAATAGTGAATGGGAAAATAACAGGCGTCTCGCTGCCTTTCATCCTGCCTATTTATGCATGGTAATGATGCCTTTGATCGCTACAACAGTATAGCTTCAGATGGGGGTTCTCATCTCTCCATCTCTTATCAGCTCAGCTCAGTGTGTCATTTTCTGAGGAGTGAACCCTAATCTTTGGCACACGACAGTGTGAAAAGACAATAATTCCACAAAAAAGCATTCTGACAGGACAATCTGAGGACCATCTCTGAACTAGTGTGTTTGTCGCTGCTATTTACTGAAAGTTCACGGGCAAAGCTGTTCAGTTTACAGTGGAATATCTTTAACCAGGCACTTAAGTTTGATTATTTTTAATACAAAAGTTTGTTGTCTCTCCTGAACAGCAGAGATATTGAAACAGTGATGCACAGAGACTGAATTTCTAATACACAGGGTTCATTGTTGCAGTTCTTTTGGCCGCGATCATGTGCATAATAAGGTGACTTTTTCTCATCAGACTGCATCATTACGTATTTGTGCAACAGGCAGCATCTAAAAGTGCAAGAACTGAATGTGTGAGTGTGGATATGTCCCTCAGTATATCAAGTGGGCAGCTGCCACTGCAGATGTTTCATTGACTCATTGACTCTTCAGTGTTCTAAAGTGTTTTCTGGACCGCCGTCGCTGGCTTTGTCCGGCCATTTATCCACAGAAGATCCTCTACTTTCCCCGCTCCTCTTTCTCTTTCTACTACCTTCCGTGAGAACATATATCTGATGACTTAAGATGCGTCTCTCTCCTCCAGCAACACTTTGATCACCAACATACCACCTGCACTGGCAACCAAATGTTCACCGCATGACAGCCGTCCCTCCTCAACTCCATCTGTACTGTATGTGTGTGGTGCTTGGATCTGAGTCGAAGCACCACATTTGGGTAACTGCATGCCTTCGGCACTGTTCTGTGATCTCAAATCGAAACTTAGGACCTATTGCAGATGTTGCTTTGTCATCTTTTGGGTTGTTGTTCCCCATTAATAAAGCAAACAGGTTTAGCTTATTTTTTATAAAGCCCTTGCCATAGAGCAGCTGCTAAACAGTTTCTGCATCTTGTGTGTGTGTGTGTGTATCTGTTTGTGGTTGTGTGTTGGTGTGTGTTATCAATGCCCCTTGTATTCCTTACGCTCACAGGGCTGTCATATGTTTGGGTCTCATGATTCACTCCAGGCTTTTTACAGTTTCTCTATTATCCGTCTTGTCCTTCATCTTTTCATTCCCCTCTCTTCCCTCAGCAGTTATGTACATTCAAGTTTTTTTGTCATCCACTTGTATCCTGTCTTTATAGTTCACATATTTTACCTCTGTATGCCTTCTCCTCTGTCATGTCACATGTCCTTTGTTGACCATGTAACTCAAACTTGCTATATCTCCATTTCTCCACTGGAACTAAAGAATCCCCATTTTAGCATCCATTCACTGCCTGTTGAATACATATAAACAGGACTTTATTGTATACAGCTTTAAATTCATAAGCTAAATACTAAAAGCTCTATTCCCATTCCATTGCAAATAATTGTTATCCTCATTACCAATTCATTCTTTGCTTGTTTTGTCCGACCAAAACCCAAAGATATTGAATTTACCATCACATAAAATATACTTAAAGAATTAACCAATTATCAAGATAGCTTTCAATTATTTCTCTGTTGGTTGACTAAATATCTATACTTTTTATTCTTATGTTTTCATTTACTATTCATGGTATTTTTCTGACATGTCGTGACTGCCTTAAGCACTTAGTAACTAGCTATGGTTGTTTGAAAGAAATAACATAACAGCATCAGGAAAGCTCTTTCTTTGTGTCTCCACACCTCTACAGGCAAGCGTTGCATTGATCCCACAACAATGATGTTCCCACAACATCAAGAACGCACGCCGAGTCAAACAAATGTGAACCGTGCTGCATCGGCTCTGCTTGTGAAAGATCCCATCACATTGCATTATGGGAGATCCTCACTCTCCGTCTGTCAGTCTATCAGTCAATCAGCCACTGTCTCGCCGTCGCCCCTGTAAGACGAGAAGCATTTCCGTGCTGCCAGCCATTCAGCTGTCACCGGGACCTATCATAACAAATCCAAGCCAGTCCCTTCAAAGGCCTCTGATTGACTATTTGTCAGGAGGGTTTGGTTGTTTCTTGAGTCCACTGACAGCATTTTAGAGCAGAATTAGTTGTAGCATTGAATTATCTCCCCTATCAACTTTTTCTTTTCTTTATTTTATGTTGTCCCAGTCTTCCTCTTGTTCGGCTCTATGACTATTTAGCTCAATCTATGTGTGCCAGTGATGTATATGCCAACAGCATATTAGCAGTACTGTTCTATAGGTGCATGTCCCATACATACGTTTTGTAGCACAGTGTGATTAGTGTCTCCAGCCTCTGTGTTCACTCATCACCACCGCTATGGGAGCGGGGTGTTTTGTCAAATCATCCTGGGGTGCACGCAGTGACCCAGGCCTAAACCTCCACCCTGGGGGGCCCCTTCAGGTAAATCGGGCCCCCTTGCCCCTGTTTCCCTGGTGGTCCTTCTTTGTCCTCTCTCATCTGCCCGTTGCATCCCTCCTCCCTCCCCGACTAATCTGTGGTTGGTGTGAGAGAAACAGAATAGGTGTCAGGTGTACAGCACTGAGATGTAAAGGGCAAGTCAGAGACAGCAAAGAAGACAAGTACAGAAACTACACAACAGTGAACTAATGTTACATCTAGACAGAGCATTGGTAAAGCAGGCAGCAGCGTTTGATATTACTAGTAGATCGCATAAGAAATTCTAAGGCTGCAACTAACAATCATTTCCATTATCGATAAATCAGAGGATTCAAATGTTCGCTTTGTCCGTCCAACAATCCAAAATCCAACGGTATTATGTTAAATATTTCAGACAAAGGAAACTAGCAAAGATTCACACTTGAGAAGCCAGCAAAATAAATTACTTATATGATTGATTCGCAAAATTGTTTCAGATTTAGTATTTAGTCAGTTGAGTGTAATCAACACAGCAATAGAGTTTCAGTTACGAAGAATTCCCTTTTTTAATCTGATTTTTACCGGCATGGTGCAGTCTCGATAGATGTGAAACTTATCTTATAGATTTACTGAAAATACTCAAAGAACTAAGCAACAGTGAACCCTCAATACCGAAAGAACTCCCACTAACATCCTGCAAGCATGAGCAAGCTGTAGATGTGATGTGAGGAGCAGGGTTTCAGTCTCGCTCCTGCTCTGAGTCTTTGGCTGTCAGCTCTCTGTAGCTGCTGTCATAGTCTAGCAACAGTTTGATCATAATTACTTGGGGACGGAAAGAGTTTATTTTCGAATTCAGACTTCGTTTACCGTTTGTAAATGGTTTCAGCAGTTAAATTTGAGGGTTAAGATTAGAAACATGTCAGAAATGGAGAGTTAATATTAGGATAGCAAGACAAGTCTTTGTGTGCGTGTGTGTGTGTGTGTGTTGCATCCATATAGAGAGTGAACATTATTTCATAGCTAGGAGGCCAGCACTGCACACACACACACACACACACACACACACAAACACACACACACACACACTCACACAGTCCGAATACAGCAGCGAACTTTCTGTCCATTGTGGTGCTGTAATGGTGTGGAACAGAGTGATGAGTAGACTGTTAGCTCCACTGGTGGATCAGCTCTCCATGCTTCATTAACTATGTGTGTGTGTGTGTTTTATGTGTGTGTGTGTGTGTGTGTGTGTGTGTGTGTGTGTGTGTGTGTGTGTGTGTGTGTGGCACCTTGTTGTTTTTGGTTCACTTGCATGCTTTCAGCTCTGGCATTGCAGAGTGAAACTGTCTCCGTCACTGGATTAGGGCTACCTAAGGTAACGGCTTATGGATGCTTCCGGTTTTTTTCAGAAATGATTTTCATGGAAGAATAGATATTTTGATGTATTCGTGCTGCGAGCCCACTGAGCTTCTATGCTAGGTTCATGATGGGTGGAGGGCTGATTCATATTGGTTAGTCACAGCTATTAGGATGAGTGTTAGTTCTAACTTTTGTTCATATCTGCTTGGTGCAAATTGGCTCAGGGAATAAACAAAACAGGAGAGGCGCATTTAAATATGACGTCCATAAATTAGTGGAAATTGGAACAACGGTGTAATAACGGTGACTTTTGATTTAAGCGAGTGTGGCTGTAATTGCATGTGTGTCATCTTTTGTCTGTGTGTCCATTCTTTGCTTTAAACTCCCACCCACACGTCACTGTGTGCAAAGCCCACTTTTTACAAAGCTTCTGTGTCCTGCTTTCGACTGTGTCCTCTGTCTCCTCTCCTGTCCCCTCTCTCTCTCTCTCTCTCTCTCTCTCTCTCTCTCTCTCTCTTTCTGGCATCCAGCCGCTGATGATGACGCAGGGAGAGCAGGAGGAGAGAGGGAGGGAGAGAGAGGCTGACACAGAAATTACACTAAGATAGTATAGCAAAAAGGGTAAAACTGTTGCAAAAAAAACCCAACTGCAGATGTGTTTTGCTTTGCTACTGTGTGCCCTGGAAATGATAAATGGCGCTGCCTCAAACTGCCTTGCCTGTGTGTTGTTACAGAAGAGCTAAAGCAAGAAAAAGTTTTCCTCTGCTGCTGCTGAAGACACATTGCAGCTGCTCTCAGCTCACCTCGGTCTAATGAAGCCTCCTCTGCACTGTATATATGCATTTACACGTATGAGACGTCAGAGGTCATGCTGCCGTGCTGCTGTGTCCCTGTGTTTGAGCACTGGGGCCAGAACAGTATGAGGACTTGTTGGAGGCAGACACAAAGTCCTCACTTGATGCAGCGTGACCCTCTGACCCAAGAGGAAAGCGTGCGGGTGGGGCTTAAGAACAGCAAGGAGTGAGGGAGACACTGCATGGTACGGAACAGTGTCTGGCACACTGGGCGGGGCATGGGACGATGATGTATCCCAGTGGGAATGTTTGGAGCCATTGGCACACGTCATTTGGTCAGAACAGAAGTCTGTATTGAGGGGATTCTGTGAATCCCTGAAGACGGATAAGTGAGGGAGAGACAATCTGTCAACAGGCGTCAGAACGGGTGTGAATGTCGGTGTTTGAGCCACCGTTGCTTCCAGCTCAGACTCGCCGCCAACTATTCAGGATGCTCGCAGTACCCGGTCGTCATAGTGACGGGGGGGGTGGGGGGGGGTGGGGGGGGGGAGGAGCCAGCTGATTGTGAGTGTGTGCGTGAGAGAGAGAGGGAGAGAAAGGGAGTGTAAGAGGGAGAGGGCTGGAAAGCAGGGACACAGAGTTGCGCAGGAGCGATGGCGAAACAGGCTTTCTGCTGTGATCAGTGTTTTCATCAGTAGTCTTGTTCTTCAGCTGCTCTGTCGTGGGGATTGCAGGCATTTCGCCACTCTCTCACTCTCTCTCACACACAAACTTGGAATAATCTCTGATTACTCACACACACACACACACTCTCTCTCTAACCTGACACACAAGACGTACACATAGCGGTCGCTGTGCTAGCATGGCAAGATGCTGCTGCTGCTGCTGCTGCTGGGGTGTGACATGTGTGTCAGGTGTGTATGAGCTGGGGATCCGGGCGTGTTGATTCCCATGCACACTTTGACACACTCACACTTTGACTTGATGCCTGGTGCGTCTGACAGGCCGAGAGGACAAACAGCACGCCTGGCCAGGGGCCCTCCATGCCAATGGTAAATACCTCTGCTAAGAAACATTGCCTGTGGTTAGCCTCCTGGAGCTAACCTGTGTAATCTCATCGAGGCAGGAGCAAGTAGTGTACAACACTGTGTTTGTTGTCGATGCATGTGAAGTTTCATTGCAAGGCAGCTAGTTTGAGTGAGTGTGTGTGTTAACAGTGAGCGTTTTTATGCATGTATCGGCACTGCTTGAAAGAAAGGGAAGCGCTGTCTTCAGCGATAGTAGTGTGTTACCTGATTGCAGACCTTGATTAAGCTGAAGTGTGTGAGCTCTCCCCCCCCTCCCACGCAATCCGCCTGTGCATGTGTTTGTGAGATCGCGTCTTGATGCTGCTCTCCGCCTCTTCCTCTCCTCTTCTCCTCCTGCTGGCCGCGTTCGCTCGGGCAGTGACTCTGCGTAAGCAAGATGTGCGCGCGTGTGATCTGCATCATCACACCGTTTTACACAGACAGCGAGCGAAGCGTCACAGCAACCTCAGGATGTGATTAGCAGGAAGGACACAAAGTCAAACAGAGAACGCAGTGAAATGGAGAGAGACAGAGAATGATAATGAGATGAAAGGATAGCAACTCAAAGACTTGAGTGAAAGTGCAAGCTGAAGTGTCTAACAGGCTATTGCTATTGTATTGCTGCTCTCCGTCCTTATTACGTTATGCTGCTGGGATGATCGTTAAGAAAGAGAGAAGTGCTGGAAGATCTGGATTTGACAGTTTCGTTTGTCTCAGTTTCCAGGTCGCCCCCTCTTTCATTCTGTCGTCTTTGCGAGCTCTCTGTCACTCTGTTGCCTTCCTCTTCCTCCCTGTCTCTGTCTTCACCTCCCTGTCAGTGTATGAGCATGAGTGAAGCAGCAGCCATTTCTGCTCCCTGCTCAAGGCACTCAGTAATCACCCTGCTCCCAGCTGCTCCAGGTCTTCTTCTTTTCTTCTCCCCTCTCCAGTTTGCAGAGGAAAAAAAAAAAGTTGCCTCGCTGTGTTTCAAAGAAAATGGTGGTACTTGAATTATACAACGCACTCTAAAAATGTAGAGGCGGTGGGAACTCAATGGGGCCACAAAAGCCAGGACGCAAAAAGTGTCTGCTTTGCATCTTTTGTCTGCATTTGCTCTTTGTGGTGTGAGCAAGAAAATGTCCTTAATTGATTGCTGTCCTTGTTAAAGATCAATAATCAATTATGAATGAAAGGTGATAGAATACAAACTGCTTTAAACTTTTTACATTGCTTATTGTCTCAGCACAACCCAAATGAACTTGAATCATAAATGAATTCGAACCACAGTAAATTGTTTTATTCATCGATTTAAATTATCTTATTATCTGCAACTGATGCTTATTTTTCGTTATCGAGTGACCTGCTGTGGTTCTGGTCTGTAAAACAATGACGAATAGTCATCACAATTTGTTTAAGCCCAAAGTGTTTATTGAAATGGCTCGTTTTGTTCGACCAGCAGTGTGAACACAAAGACATTCAGTTTACTATCGAAGAGTTAAAAGAAAAGCAACAAATCTTTGCTGTTGAGAAGATTGAACCAGAACATATTTGGCCGTGCTGATGCATTTTTTGTTGATCAGCTCATTGACAATTTTTCAATGTGTCTCTCGATTAAACCGAAATGAGAAACCCAGCTTGCTCACGTGATGGAGCAGGAGAGACCACGAGACGGATCACACAGCTGCCTGCCTTCCTCCTCCTTTACACCATCTCTCTCTCTCTCTCTCTCTCTCTCTCTCTCTCTCTCTCTCTCTCTCTCTCTCTTTCTTTCTTCTGGTTATTTCTGTCGGTGTGGTGTTTTCTGTACTGTAATGTGAGAGTGCCACCTCTTGCTACTTGCCTACCTGGAGTCCTGTCCCTCTGAGACACCTTTGTTTATTTATGACTACCCAGCAGCAATGCAGTGAACCAGCCAACAGATGAGATTGTGACCGTACCAAAACATGCGATGGTGAATAATACTGCTGCCAACTCATTCCCCGCTGTGCTATTAGACACCCCAATGCACTCAAATAAAGGAATAAACCCACTGTGCCAGCAGGTGCACACACACACACACACACACACACACACACACACACACACACACCAGTCATTGTTGGTGGAAACTCACAAAGCAGTGGATGTTGGCTACCTTTGCACACACTGTTATCCCACTGCCCCTTGTCTCACAGCACTCTCACACAATAACTAGCCTGCATGGGTTTTCTTGTGTACTCATGCTAATGTGTTAATCAAGTGTGCAATCAATAATTCATCACCTGCAGCAGTTAAAGCAACAGGCAGTCAGAAGCACCGAGTCGCCCCTTTCATCGTTGGTTTTTGGTCTTTATTTGTTTTGTTTGTTGATTATCTGAGAGGAGGAGAGCACCTCGCTGAGCCTTCTTCTCTCTGCGTGTTCAGGCCTGCAGGTATTAATATTTGATGCCTTTCACGTCATACCATAGCAGCCAGATGTCCAGACAACGTGCACTCAGGACTAGGACATGTCCACTGAACTGTCTGACCCGGTTAAGAATCCACATGACGCTTGACGTCAGAAAGGGTGTTCAGAGACAGGTTTGTCTTGACTGAAGCTGCAATAGTAGTTGATTTTATTTTCCTAGGTATGCACCTTTTTTTTCTCTCGCATTTATTGAGTTTGTCAACAGGGGCCACTGGTTTGATGGACCATCTGCTATTTACGCTTGAACTTGATTTTTTTTTTCTCTCCCTCTCTGTGTGGCGCTCTCTATGCTTGTCCCTCTCTAACAATCTTGTCTCTCCTCTTCTTTTCACAGGAAGAATGCAAGCAGATCATGGCACGCCAGAAATCGAACAGCCAGTCGGACTCACACGATGACGAGGTTTCTCCCCCACCGCCCAACCCTGTTGTTAAGGCCCGGCGCCGCAGGGGAGGGGTCAGCGCCGAGGTGTACACTGAAGAGGACGCTGTCAGCTACGTACGCAAGGTCAGCGTTGAAAGATGGGTGCATACGCAAACATGTGTGCACAGGCGCATCGTGGCACGCACAGCCGGAACATTGATATGCATACACATCATAGACAAACATCCAATACAAAAATTTATTAATATGTGCATAAGTCACAGGGCTCTCATCTAAGTAATCAGTGTAATAAATAAAAAATTCTAATGTGATCAAAAACACATTTATTTGTTTATTTGTTTGGAAACAGAGCTGTTGGTCTGATGACACCCACTCAAGAGCACGAATGTAAACACATTCATCGAAACATCGTGACAGTGCGGAGGGAGATAAGCTGTGTACATTTATGACAGCAATTAATGAACGGACAGGGACGCTGACAGTGAATTTATTTGCTGCAAAATAGATGTTCTGCACAGATGCTGAGAATCAACTCTGTGACGTTAGATTGCTTGTGATGGACTCCCACGCAGGTTCTTTGCAGGGCAACGGTTTTCATTCATGTTAGTTTTATTTACTCGCTAACTGAGCTAAACCACCTCAACGTCAGATGGACCCCCACATTTCAATGCATTTACATGCGCACAAGAAACCAGGTTCATCTGTGGAAGCTCACTTATTAAAAGACTTCTAGAGGCTACTTTGTTTCAGTTTTTGAATTAAATTGTTCTAAATGCGAGGATGCATTGTTACATGTAATCAAATTTATCTCGTGAAGTGACTTCATGTTTTCTCATTTTGGACAGCATCGTCTTGTCATGTGTTCATTCCACAATTTAATGGAGCTAGTGGAAAGGGTGCCCTTTAGCCAGAAACTATAACTCACCTTTCCAGACACACACTCACATACTGTACATACTTATACACCCTAGTCATTGTATCATTGCCATGCTTGCTCATTTGTAATTAACTTGACGCGCAATTAATTGCCGGGTAATGACAAAGCGGCACGAACCCCCATCACCACGCTGTAATCGCATGGCCACTGGAGCATGCAGTGAGTGTGTGTGTGTATCAGGTGTGTGCACACACCCACGAGCACTTGTGTTTATGGCTCTAAAGTCTCTACCAGACACTGCAGTTATGTGTCGAGGCAACAAGCCTGCCCCCATCTCCAGCCTCACTGTCCCTCACTATCTCACAGACGGACACACACACACACACACACACACACACACAACACACACATGCAACGAATCAGACGGCCACGTCAGCTGCATGTGAAAAAGAAATGAATTCATGTGCTTACTCAACACAACAGGCCATCAGAGACGAGTTCATTAAAATTGAATTAGAAGATGAAAGCCCATTATTGCTTCAGTATGAAAGAGCGTTTCATCTGGCCATTGATGTACACTGAGGTAACGGACACACAGTCACACACACACACACACACACACACACACACACATGCACTCTATGTGCCAACATCTCCCGACATCATCATTTCCATTAATGACTCCACTGTGAAAATCAGCAGCTGTTAAACAGAGCACAATCAATTAGCTAACCCTGCTCATCTGATTAAAAAGAGCTTTGCCGTAAATCGCCATGAGTCTTAATAAATTGTTAGGCCTGTCGGCCCGGAGATGACTCTGACAGAGTGAATTGCAGGGCTGGCGTCAGATTGATGGGAACTACTGTGGAAACCCTCTTGACGAGCTGGAAACAAAATGGGCACCCAGTCAGATTTTCCCTCCAACTTTAAAGGGTTCTTGTGGGATTAAATATGGAGCTTTGTATCACAGCTAAAATCCCAATTTACCGTATGTAAGGCTGGTGAAGAAAAAATGCAGATGGGGGCGTAATTCTGAAGCCTAACTTCACTTTCTCTCTTTCTCATTCTGTCCACTGTGTAGCCAGGCCCCGAGTGCTGCAGATAGATACATCTTGGTACTTTTTAAAGTCATATGTGATGTGGTTTTGTGTGTGTATTTGTGTGCATGTTGTGCACAGCGCTGCGTGGTCGTCTTCATGTGGAGACATCTGTTGCTCTAACGTAATTACAACCTACCCCCTCCTCTCCCTCACCACCAGAGACAAAACACGTGCACACACACGGACACACTCCTCTTCCCTCCTCAAGTTATTCTGTAGCAAGAGTGGTTCGGCTTGGTCACTCTTCCTCTTTCTCTTTTGCCTTGCCTTCCTCACCCACGGTAAAAGGTTTCTTCTAGGATGCCACTTTATATATACAGACTTATGTGGCTTTGTTGTGGCTACAGACTTTGCCATTCCCTTACACACACACACACACACACACACACACACACACCACAGAATCTGGGACATGAAAATGCATGTTTTATGAATGAGTTCAGGCCCCTTGTGAATTTTTAAGGGCTGTGTGACATTTTGAGTGTAATCCCTGAACAGATGGGCTTTCCCAAAAATACGCAGACACACGTGTGGGATATTCCTTTTAGAGTTTGCCAATACGCTGCTCTTTAATTACTCAATTTAGTCCGCTTTTGAAGTCAGGCCCATTATGTGTTTGTGCTGGTCTGTTTCATGTGTCCACCTGCATAGTGTTGATGCGGTATACTGTAATGGATATTACTGCTTCGTCCACACAGGTGATCCCTAAGGACTACAAGACCATGACCGCCTTGGCCAAAGCCATTTCCAAGAATGTGCTGTTTGCTCACCTGGACGATAATGAAAGAAGGTACAAAACATTTGTGAGCTCACTGGCTTCTTTGATAGGTTTGCACGACATCCTGCGTGATGCCAGCAATCTAAATGTGCGTGTGGACTATGAGTGCATGTGTGTAAGCTGATAGAATCATCAATGGGCCATTGTTCCAGAGTGTACTGCCCTCGTGGTCTCTGTGTTGCCTGCTCATCTCAAGTCTACGGAGAGACATGAAGGGGTGAACATGGACAGATGCAGCAGAAGAGGAGGGGTATGCAGCAAAGGGTGGCCAAGTTGTATTGTGTTTTGTTGTCGGTTGTCATGTTAACCTGTCTGTATGTCAGTATCATGTTGTGTATTCAGATATGGGTGGTGGCGCTCAGATACATTGCTGAGAAATCAACGATTCTCCATAATCATCTCAGAAAGAGAGGGACGCCAATTTTCCTCTATCCCTCCCTTTTTCTTACCATCTGCCCCTTTTCATCGTTCTTTCACATTCCTCCTCTCTTCAACCATCGTCTCTCCATCCTTCCATCTGTCCCAGATCTCCAGTGATGGCTGGGTCTGGGCTCTGGCAGAGGAGGGGGTGTTGTGGGAAAGGCTCTCAGGTGGCGGCCGCCAGCCGGAAAAAAAATGTTTCATTGGCGGGGAGAATCCATTATGCCCCATGGAGAGGAAAACACTGGAGCTTTCCTGTTGGCTAAAGCCTCCACGGACCAAACCCAAAACACACTCTTTCCAGTCTTTCGTCAGCTGACAATTTACAGTGCTTCCTTGGCACAGGCACGCAGACCTCTGATTGCACGTCAGTGCTTCTGAAGCAGCCCCGAGCAGAGTGCAACATTTGATAGGTCCGGACAGTCTAAAAAAAAAAACACGTACTTGGGTGGCTGATGTGGCAGATTAGAGTTACACCACAGAAATATCTGGCAGTAGACCATAAACCATCAGGTTTGAATGCACTCAAGGCCCCTTGGCATGCCAAGCAGTGTAATGGCGTCGTCGTCGGCCCATGAAACCATGCATGATGTAGAATTTATTCGACTGGCTGTCGTGTTTGCTGTCTCGCTACACACAGCCAGCATCAACCATTAATGCGGTGCACACAGGAATTCTTGTTGTGTCATTTGTGGGTTAGCAGCGCTGAGTGCTCTTAGCTAGTGAAAACCTTGTCTGATTTGCTAGATTGGACAGTGACATGGCAGATAGTTGGCTGTTCCTTCGTCTAAAACTCTCCACTCGTCTTTCTCTCTCTGTCGCTCTTACAGTCGCCCTCACTCTCGTCTGTTCTTCCTCATTCTTCACTTCCAGCTGATGATGCCGGACGGCTGGCTGGTGGCTCGGTCACATTGTGGTTATGTTTTGCGGTTGTCGCGCCTGGAGCCCCTACCGACAGAAGTGTGTTGATGTATGGCCAATGTGATCCTCCGGCATTTATGGGAAACTGCACACAGCAGCCAGCAGGGCTTTGCACATGGCTCAGTGTGCTGTAGAGCACACTACATGCTCTCATTGGTACAGTTTGGCACAAAACTTTGACTGAGAAGCTGCATCTGTGACTTCAGCTCATCCTAAATGATCTCAGAAATCGACTGTAGCAGTGCATGTTCATATTACTACAGGCAAATATCAGCTTTAGAGTAATGAATTTTGCATGTTGATGCCTTCTGTCGTGCCATTTATGAAGTCACGGTATGAAGTACATTGGCTTTTTTTGACGTGCCAGAACTGTCAGGGACTGACGCACATTAGCAGATGGAGTCTGATTGCACGGTCGTCTCTCTCTGTCTCTCCCTCCTTCTCTGTTTCTCACTCCTCCCTCGTTCTACAAACAGCTGGCTATTTGGGTTATCAGATGTTCTTGCACATGTGGTCTCATTGGGTAGGTAGTGACAGTGGTCCATTGCTGTATGGGCCTGTGCTTGACATCAGGGGGTTGGGTCAGTGAATGCATCACTGGATGACAGATGGCCACATGCAAGAACTTGTGATGTCTTCTTTCTCCTGGCTGCTGGTTGGCATTGGCAATACTTTTTTGTACTTACTAAATTATTTGAAACATTCACAAAATGGCTATTTTTGTTTGAGGGTTGAGTGCGTGTGACACAGAAAGAGAAAAAAACGCAGCGCTAGTAGCTGTCCGTGTGTCGAGGAAACATGTTGTGTGATTAGTCACTCAGCAGTTATGTAAGCTGAACTCCACGCTATTTGTTCCCCCATTAGCACTATATTATGCTACCGTCTTTCCCTTCAGTAATGAGCAATGAAAACAATGAAGCCCTCTTCGTTTCTCTCATCTCTCTTTTTCCTCTCATCACTCTTTGTCTCTGTAGCTCTCCTTTTCCGTGTTGTCTTATCCTCTTTCACAATGTCTTTATTTACTGATCTGCCCTTCTAGGAATCCGGGAAGACTGTACTGGTTCTGTAAGCATTTTTGACAAGTCTGCGTTTTCTACTTTTTCATTTTTAAATTATTTTTGCTTCTGCAGCAGCCATATATTGTGCTGTGGTATTGCACATCAGCATCTATTTTAATTTTACAGACCAATCCATACTAATATAGCAACATACATAAGCAAAATCTATATATATAAATATAGTTTTCTATATGGATCATGCTTCATATCTGCCAGTTTTGAACACTAGGACCACTTATCATGTAAAGATGTCAGGGTTTACGTGTGTTTGATTGCGTTCTGGAGAGATGTAAACAAAGAATATAGAGGGGCATTTAGAGCATGAGTAAAGCCATTTGTTTTCCCTACAAACTCAACACTTTTTTCCTGTTCCACCTGAGCTCAGTTCATGAAAGGTGAGAGATAAAGAAGGAAAGAGGCAGAGACAAATAAGAAAGAAGCTAGAGAGATGTGGTACTGTCTCTCTTTCTGCTATGGAGACCCCTATTATTTGCTCTGCTTCATCCCTCTCAACAGATTTCTCTGATCAAGCAAATCCTTCCAATAAACTATATCAATATAACGTTTTCATGGAGATTTAAAGGGTAAAGTTACGGAGAGGTTTAACAGAACAAATGTATAAAACCTTTGTAATGTTAAAAGGGTGTAGCAATCACATTCTATACACACACGTGCAAAAATCAGGCACACAAATACCACCCTATCACTACAAAGGGTGACAGGGATTACATTATCATGAGAAACACACACACACACACACATAAGGACATTTTCGAGTATGCATGTCAGACTGTGTTCCCAGTGAGGCTGCCCCAGCTGGGAGCGTGGAGTCTTTGATTAACACGCCATTCCATATGTCAAACTTTATGGCCTGAACGTTTCTGAGCTCCACCAGCCGTGTGTGTGTGTGTGTGTGCGTGTGTGTGTGTGTGTGTGTGTGTGTGTGCGTGTGTGTATTCCATCTTTTCTCAGCTGCCTGGAAGGGAAACCTTGACACATTTCTGCCGTCCAGATTTCAACTAAACACCGTTTTTATAATTAAAAGGCAGGTTGTTTTGCGAGCTGAGGAGGCTATAGAGATAAAGAGATCAAAACAAATACTTTTCTTTTTCTTAAAGTATTTTAAATATATATTATTCAGATTTATCCTGAAAGACACACATTCGTATTGCACTCTTGCATTACATCAGCGCAAATACAGTTAGGAATATGTAGTTTTGCTGAACAAAAATGGTCATGGTTTGTTTTCAATACAAACTGTGAGGGAATGAACATACACTGTACCATCCGTCTGTTTATCTCTGTGACCTTGGCTGGTCTCTAAATTGACGTGTGTCATTGTGTGGCTGCCAGCGGGCGGACCCCTCTATTTGCTTCCCATTAGCTGCCATAATGACCTCATTATGATATGCCCACACAAACAGACAAACAGGCACACAAGATAAGCTGGGAGCAGGTGTTTGACTTCACATTGTGCTGAGCCTGCTTTACTAACACTGAAATCAGCAGGCCACCACCTGTCTCAATACTGTATCCGTGGCGTTATCGTGTTGACTGAAACTATTATGTCACCATGTGGATGTGTGATTATTCCGTTTTGGTTTCAGCTAACTAACAGCACTTAGATGAGAGTTTTCAGATCAAAGGTTTTGATAAGAAAGCGGCATTGTTAGATTACAGAAAGAATCACAGGTCACACTGTTTTGCACCAATTTGGATACGGATGTCAAGTTTACAGGCCTGTGTGTGTGTGTGTGTGTGTATTTGTCCAGGTGCACCCTCAGCCTATCTAATCCACCACCTCCCCACTGTTAAATGCTAGTTGAGAATCAGTCATTTAATGCGGTCATTCGCGCTATCGCCTGTTTAAGCACACATTCTTTCAGTTTCAGTGTTTCTTATCTAACTTCCTACTGAAGTGATATGAAGATTTGTGATAGCAGTAGACCGTGTGCTGTATGTGTTAATGTTGGCCTGTTTTTGTCCGGGTTTTTTTTGCCCACCTGGATAGATGACCTTGATGATCTCCAGCTCTGTTAATGTATGAATGCAACGATGGAGAGAAAGCAGGATGGGACAGACCCAGGAGCAATTCTTTGAGGTCACATTTAGAGAGAGATTAATTACAGAGGAAGAGCCTAAAGGAAATCTGTCAGAGGTGCATTTATTTTTCCCTTGACACAAACAAATAGATCATCGGTTTCTCCTGTCCGCATGCATTAGTCTAATGCCCTCATACCACAAAACACTCTCTCGGGGACAAAGCAGACACGAGAAGCCCTGCTGTCTGTCTAACCACATAAATTGTCTGGCAGAGATGAGGGAACCCATGTTATCTCATTCCTCCAGCTACCTTGGCAGTGTTTCCAATATTCAAAAATAATATTACCATCTGGTAGCAGGAGTTGTTAAATCTCTTCAGTTCAGGACCCCATTGTAAAATTAAGCAAATACAGCACTTTACTTATAATATGTAGAGAACCAGAACCTGATCGATTAAAAGAAAGGAGCACAATCAATCTGCAGTTAAAATGTTATAGCAAAGGATGTAATGGCTTGTAAAGAGGTGGTGCTTACCTCATCCTGCCTGCTTTAATCCCTTTATTAAGAAGCAGAGTAATGAGTTGATGAAGTGACCGATTAGTTGACCCCTGACCCCTAAACCCTGACCTCTGCACCTTCCCCACTAGCCCCTGCCGATGGACAAGGAACATCTTTAGTGTACTGGCACTCTTTGTCTGTGTGTGTGTGTGTGTGTGTGTGTGTGTGTGTGTGTGTATTTGTGTGTGTGCTTAAAGAGGTGTAAAAACAATAATAAATAAATCAGGGAGAGACAGAAAACTTGAATAAACAAACAAAAGCGAAGTGAAAGACACCAAAAAAGTGCCCGAGAGAGATCGTCTCGTGTTCCAGCGGAAGTTTATTTAAGGCCTGTGTGAAGGGACAAAGCAACAAAGAGGATGAGATGTGAGATAGTGCGCTCTGCAGCCGTATCAGATGAACACAGCTCTCATCATCATATCTGAAAGCATTTATTTGAATCAGGTCCCAGATCAATAGATGTGGAACTTGAGCTCTGTGCTCCGGTGAATGGCTTCACAGACACGCTGTTTCTAAAATGAACCGTAAAGGCAACATTTGTTTTTTTTGGTAGGCTATAACAAAATGCACAGTTGTCCATCACTACTTCCATCTCCATCGTCATGGTCATGTACACAGTGAGACACTTAGAGCGTGCTGTTACCACGAAGCAGCCTCTAGGGGGTGTTTTTGCCACACACTATCTCTATCAACTATCTCTTAAGTCACAGCTTCTGCGAGTCAGCCACACTAGTCCTTGTCCTGGACGCAAATATATATACACACAAAATGTGTGCGCCCACGTGTTTGGACACTTGTCTTATGTGACGTCCTTCCTGGCAGTTTATAGTGCTGGTGAAACAGGATGCAGTGGCCCTGAATGGATGGCTGTTTGTCTCCCACCAAAATCTGTTTTTCACATGCTTTTGGAGTGACTATGAAGGAAGTGTCCTGCAATCTCTGTGGTGTGGCTATTTGCGTGTCTTTTCTTATCACTGAGAGGACCTTTCTCTCTGTGTGTTCAGGTGGACGACTAGTTTAACTGTTTAACTGCGTCTGGGATTTGTATTTTATGGCGGGCTGTGCAACAAAGGCATGAACAAATCAGCAGGTTTCTGTCGTGTGTTGTTTAGTCTATTTGTTTGCGTGTATGTTTGTGTTTCCTGTCCTAACCCGATGCCCTCATTGACTCTCTGTGTGTTCTCATCCTCGTCTCGTCCTGAGAGCGTGGTGGTCCTCTTTTTCTCCCTTTTCTCTTCCTGTCTTTCTCCCTGTCTCAGTCATGCAGGCTCTTTCACATCTACATCCACACTCACATCCAGTCCCTCCCCCACATTCATCTCTCCGTCCCCTGCATGGCTTTGTGCTGCTGCCACAATGCCAGGGGCCAGGCGATGAGGTCACTCTCCACAGGAGAGCTGCAGGCCTGACTGAACCGCGACCATCCCCACCACCATCCAGTGCACAGAGGACTAACAGGCCAGCAGCCTCACCTCCCCCAGCACATACATCTGTCCCTCAGCTCAGACACCTTTACGCCCATGCAAACCACAACCACACAAACATATCAATTGCAGGAAGTTCATATCTGTACATGTATGCTTGCAAGCTAGTGCAGATAAAACAGACTCAAACATGCACATTAACAAGTGCACACAGTTACACACACAGCTGCACGTATTGCTGGAAACTTTTGTCCTCTCTCATACCCTCTGCTGTGCTTCAACCTGTCCCCTGCTGCCTCTTCCGCCCCCTGTCTCCTTTCTCAATCCTTCCCTCCATCCATTTCTCCATCCAAACTCTTTAGAAAGCAGTGAGTCATGGAGTGGTGTTAGTGTCTGGAGTCCTTTAAGAAAGTTGTGTTTCCTCCTAAAAGGTACCCCAGAGTCTGTGCAGGACAGTTTTCCAGCTTGCTATGATTCATCCCTGCCTTTTCAGCTGCTTATGCCATCAATGTAAGTGAGTGAGTGAGTGTGTCTGTGTGTATGCATGTTTTCCCGTTCATGAATGTATGCGCAGGTTAATGTGCAAACTGTCTGACTGATGCACATGAATGCTTAAACGATGGTGTGTGAATGTATGTTTCTGTACAGGTATTCATGTCAACTAGCCTCCGATTTTAGATTTGAGCAGCAGTTGGATCAAACAGTGGGAGAAGTAGCGAATCACCTCAATCTCGCCATGATCTCTCCCGACAAAATGGCCCTCAAACGTGCTTTAACTGCTGAGAGAGTGAAAGTCAAGAGGAACAAGTAAAAGAGAGAAAGCCTATTAAAAATCACTGTACGCACTTAGAAGCTGAGACGTGTGTGCGTGCACAGTCGTGGCAGTATATTGATTAGGAGTGACTCAGGGCGTGAACATGGACAGTGGCACGTTTCATTTCAAGTCAATGAATATGTAGGGTAAATGTGCGAGTGTGCACGACAGTGACTTCCTAGCCAGGCTCTGCCCCTGCTGTGAGGACATGGATGTTCCTGCAACCCTTCGGTGCCTTCATAGCTCAGCCAGGTCCAAAGCACAACCCACACATGAGCCGGGGACGACGGAGCAGCCTAGCGCCCTACAGAATAGCCTGGCTTGGCCCATGGCCTCCTATTGTATACATCCCGTCTGCTTTGTCTACACTACTGAGATAGGTTCCAGTGTACAGGCACAGACAACAGTCTTGTTATAGCGTGTTATTCTCCCATGACCTCCTCGTTGGTTTGTGGACATGTCACTCTGGTTGAGTTTCATTTAGATTAGAGGTGCTCAGCTCATTTCCATGCTTGAGAAGTTTGAATGTGTGACGTCTCAAAGAGCTTGTGTTATAGAATTTAGGTCATCGTAGAGCAATGTGGCTTTTTTTTTTTTAGGTGATTAGACTCACGCCGTTGTCTAGTTTTCTACAGTACATACAGTGACTCAAACTTTCAAGTGGGCTCTCAGCTTTAGGGCTGCATGATTATCTATTGAAACATCACACATGATAATGATTCTGCTGTATTTGCAGTAGCAGGGACATCTCCCAAAAACTCATTTCATGTTAATGAGAGAAAGGGAGAGAAATTTGGGAGTAAAACAGTTACAAAATTAGCCGTCAGAGAAACATTAACATTCAATCTTTTATTGATTTATTTTTTTGACATTGGTTTCCTCCCACATTTTCAAGAATTCAGAGTGTTCAAAGTCAAAGGAAGGAGATTTGTTCTTAGTTTGTGATATTCTGCTTTGTCGTCTGTGCTGTAATAGTGGGATGGCATGCCTCAGAAGTCTAATGTCTTGCTTCGTAAGATCTTCCATTAGTAAGGAATCAACATGAGCCTCTCTAAACGGTGGTAATAACATGACCTTTAATTCCTCATCTATGTAGGGACGAGCTTCAGACCTCAAAAGCTCAGCCATTGAAGTGAAATCAAGTAGTTTCAGCATCCATAACAGGAACACAAAGAGAATGTTGTTTTAATTACAAATGTTAAGAATTGTATCCAGCAACTTTCTATGAATTGTTGTTACAGTCGAATGACGTTTCCAGTTAGCAAGTTGCTAACATTAGCACATTCCATGGTGTTAGCACATTGTACACAAGGTGCTAGTTGGTTGCTCAACACTCTCCAGGTCTGCAGGCTGTGTGTCTGATGAAGCTGTCTGTTTATAGCAGGGAAGGCCTTACGTCAGTCAGATGTCAGCTATTGAATGTCAACTATTTCTCTCTCCTCCAAGCACCAAGTGCACTTCTTACCTCACTGCTCACAGTACTGCATGGGGTTTATGCACACACACTCACACAATGTACAGTTTTAGCCTTTAGTATTTCTACAGTGGATACCTCGTCCTTCCCTTTTCCCCGTCTAATCATCCGCTCATCCTCCCCTCCCTCTTCCTCTGGCCCTTCTGGGCATTTTCTCGGTCTCAATTGCAGCCTACATACCTATCTGTGTGAGCACGCATAATGTGCTGTGTTGTGTAAACACTTCTCAGGTTTAAACTCCAACAAAAGACGATTTGTGTCCCGATCTGCTTCTCTAATGCTTATCTTGTTCTAGTGTTTGTCTTCTGTGAGGTGGGAGTGAGGGAGCGGAGGGAGCGGAGGGGAGGGCGGAGAAGAGGAAAAGACATGCCCGCGGGACAGCGGCATGTCTTGTGATGTTTAGCGACGTGTCAGGATATGTGTGTCTGTGTGTGTGTGTGTGTGTGTGAGAGAGAGAGAGAGAGAGATATAGAGATATAGAGAAAAAAAGAGAGAGGCACAACGCATCTGTACACAATATACACAGTTATGCATTCAGTTAAATAACTCTTTTTATTTTATCTCTGCACATCGGATGAGGACAAGAATGTGTCTCCCTCTCTATGTGACATGTCCCCTGTAGACACATAAGAGCGGTAGAGGCTTAGTTCCGTCAGCGCCTGATTCAGCCTGACCCCTTTTCTCTCTAAGTGGAGGAAGAGCTCGCTTTTTCCTGTCCTAGGGCAACAAACATCAGAGACAGAGTGGTCTTAGGAAAGTGTGAAAATGCTAGTTTTGAAGCGTGTTCTAGACCGACAGCATGAGGAAATCGAGTCAAAGTGAACCGAGGGAAAAATAGAGACGTGAAGCTTTGGTCAAGTTAATCAAGAGCATAGACGTCTAATCTCTACTGAACTATTGCAAGAATGGAAAGAAAGGGAGAGGAAAGAAAGGGAGAGGAAAGAAAGGGAGAGACTGCATGGTCGGACATGTTTGTGATGTTTTGAGGCTGACATCATGGCTGCATCAGCAGGTGGTGTGTGTTGGATCATCAGGTAGGCCTGTAAAACAGCCTTGTCATACTTAATACGCACAGCAGTCGGTCAAGAGGGAAGCAGGGAAGCTCTAACCATGGCACCAGAAGGCCAGCAATGTAGTGTTGAGATCCAGCTGAATGTGTGAGTCAGATGCATTTCTTAATCCTCAAACTCAAATCGTTAAAAGTATTTATAGACGTGATACAGGACAAAAGGAAGACATACATGATATGGGCTAACTCTACTGTATTACAGGTACTTTGCTTGGGAAATGATTCAGCTATTCTCTGCAGTGGCATACTATAACCCTATGATTCTAAACATCAAAAGATTCTGATGAGGCGTATATTTACAATCGAGATCCTGTCAAAGTATTTGGTGTTTGTTCCCCGCCCTGTAACACATCCTCATGTCTCCTCACATCCTCCTATCAACTGCCCCCTCTTTCTTTTCTCCCTCTTTTCCTCCTCAGGATGGTCCTTTCTTCCGCTGCCATGCAACTCTGCCTTTCACCTCCCTGATGCCAACCTGAATGTGTACATGTGTGTGTGTGTTTGTTCCAAGTCACGGCGGAAGAACGAGAGAGTATGAGAGTGTTAAAACTTTTGGAAATTGTTGTAAAAAAACAACAACAACAACTTTGAGCTTGAATATGTGAGTGTGTAAAAAGCTGTCTGGTACAGTGTGAGGAAAGCAGTGGTGCTCGAGGTACTGGGCATGGTAAGGGTGTGACAAGGCCGGATTGATCTCTCATGAAGTTGGCGTTGGCAGGCGAGCAGAGTCCAAGGTGCCGGTGCCAGTTCAGTGGTAGTTCAGTCTGATATTTTATCTGAGGACTACTGCTTCAATTAGGCTCAAAGGTTTGAGGAAAGCTACCATGTCGGTTAGTCTTTCCCTCCCTCTCTGTTTTACAAGCTATTGCTTATGTTTGTTTGAATCATTGTCGGCATTTAAAAAACATTAGCAAGTGTTTACCTCGGAGCAGTCGCCACAGTAACACGAGCTGCTGGAGTTATTTCTTCATTTGGACTTCTGACGCCTCGGACAGTGATGGATGGTTATTGGCAAAGTTTAGAGGAGTGATGTATCATACTTTATCTTTTTTTTGACATTCATGCCTTCATAGTGATAGTTGAGAGAATGTGGAGAAAGAGAGTATGGCAATGACATCGGGCAAATAAACCAGGAGACTAACTGCTCAGGGCTTTTACGCTCATGTGATGTACGCCCTAACCACTCAGCTTAAGATTCTCCACTGATTTTGATTTTCAAACTGGAAAAAGATGCCAGCATGTTCTGGAAATGTCTTTCCAAATTTCAATCAGTTCTCTGGACACTTATAAACAAAACTGAGCTTTTGGGGTGTAACGGAGCCTTTGCAAGGTTAGAGAACGTTGCATCTCATCACTGCTCAAGTAGATGTTGCACTTTTATTGTGTAACATGTCAGACAGAAATTGGACATGTGCACCTCACCACTGCACTGGTGGACTGATCGCAGGTGTCAGCAGCAGTGGTACAGGTCACACAGATCACCAGCACCGGCCCTCAGGTGCTCTGGTGCACTCTTCTACACTTTGTGGATACAGGAGGCAGTCAGGTTCACACCCCTTATAAACCCACCAGGCCAGGTGTGTGGGTTTAACGCAGTGTGCTCCCTTGCCCTCTATTGGTTTTAAATGTAACTTCCAATATTTAATTACACAGCTTACTCAAGCTAGAACTCTTTAGCCTTCAACGTATATAGATGTTAGCCTCCATCAGATCTTAGATTAGAGACAGAAATATCAGAGTCAGAGGCACTTTTAAATTCTATAAAAGATTTGAGAACTTTGTAGTTTGCAATGGACAATGTCAAAGTAAAAAAAACTAACTCTACGTTTGTTTTGGAGCGTATGATGTTTATCAGAGGCCCAAGAACCAAAAGCCAAGGGCAGATTGTGAAGAGGTTGAGTTTTAGAAAAGTGAGGGTTCTCTTTCTCCTCGGCTGGCCTCGGCCTCCTCTCTCCTCCCACATTGTTGACCATCTCTAAGTGGTCATTGCCACCAGCCGTAAACTGTTATGTCCACCTATAAACCTCCAGGACCACCTCTGCGCTGTTGCCTGTACACTCAGTATAGGCCAGGCACATCGGAGGACCTCGTAAAATCACTCAGAAATAAACTCAACCATACTTTAAAAGAGGAGCAGAGGGAAGATATACAACAGTGTGCATAAAAATAAGAGTGTGTAGCTTTGGTATTTTTTGAAATATCTGCACTAAAGATGGCAGAAAACTATGGTACCGCCACAAGCTACAGCCAGAAATATGTGCACTGAAATGCTTTGCCTTTTGGAGTGTGTTTTGCCTTCTCAATATGCAACGCCTTTCATTGTCTCTGCTGCTTAGACTTTTGTGATGTGCAAAAAGAACTCAGTTTACCCGAAAAAAACCCATAATCAACTTGTCTGTTTGTCCCAAGATATACGAATGTACATTAACAGGAATTACAATTTCTATTAACAGTAACAGTTGTAAAAAAATATAATGAAAATTCATCTTCTCTCAAAAAGCTGTTGTAATATAAAGTATCTTGTCCACCTCTATTGTTGAAAATCATCATTTTAGTTTTAAAAGTGGACGCCGGTTGTGATTTGGTGGACAGAGGGGATCTTTGTGGTGAGTTTTTATTAAGTAAGACGGATCACTCTCTTGGAGTTTGGAGGCCGATGTGAAGTAACGGGCAGCAGCTGGCATGGCCCGGGCCCTCCATTTTCCGCGAAGCCTTTAGGGAGAGACAAGGCACGCGCCAAGAGCTTTCATGTCATAAATATCCTCCCCGAGTGCTTCAGTGCTGTATAATTACACCTCCTTCATCTCTCCCTTTACTCTTTCTTACTCACTGTAATACTACTGCCTATTGTCAGCTCTGTGTGTGTGTGTGTGTGTCTGCATTTGAGTGTGTGTATGTGTTTATATGTGCATACCAGGTTATGTAATTCGGTGGTTTTAAAAAACGAATGTCATTGTGTCCTCACTAACGCAGCTCAGTGGGGTGAGTTGGTTGTTCCGTGTGAGTAACATTGGCTGCTTGTGCTCAACTTTAAACTTTAAACTGTTACTCCACTTAGTCAGCCTCATAAAGATATTTTCCATTTACTGTGATATAGCCATAATGAGTCACACAACAGGCTGGTAAACAATTCGGTTAACCTCCATCATCTGTGAAAACCCAATTTATTTTGTCGTGCTTTTTTTGTGTGAGTTTGCTTGTGCTTTTCACATTGTGCTGACTAAGCACAACTCTTCACCTGACAGCCAAACAAAAGGCAGTACAGTCACGCGTGTGTTTGTCATACAGCAACCTGCCACTGGCACTACAGTACGTATGCAGCATAGATTCTTTTTAACAAGTCACTCCGGAGCCTGAAAACATAAGGGATGAAACCTTTTTTACGTGTTACAGGTGTATATTTGTGTTTGTGTTGTCAAAAATATTGAAGTATCGATAGATGTCGATTTTGAATATTTGGAACAAGTTGAACCAAACACTGCTTTTTACCTTTCAATAAAAATCTAAAATGTTATGCCCTTAATCGCTCCCTGTGGTATCGAAAATGACACTGAATATCATTGTTTTTCAAGGTAATGAAGTTAGAAGTTCCAGTATCATGACAACATTTGTATGTGATTCTGCTGTTCAACAGATCATTGCTACCTCGTATGATTCTCAGTTGATCCCTGTAGGGATTGTTTCTGCTCAGCATCTCACCCTGCTGCCTCTCTCAGCCGACAAAACTTATATAAACACATATTCCTCTGGCCAGTACTTATATCATGGAATTTTGCAGACTTGTGAAACAAAGACTATTGTTCTAATCTGCCAGAATAAGCAATCTGAATTACTATCAACTGTGTTAGGGAAAATTAATCCTTCAAGCACTAATGACGTAAACACTGTGCCAGCCAAACCAGTGGCCCTTCTCTGCCAAGCCAGGACACAACTTGGAGAGCCGGGAAGTTCCCGTGTGCGGCGCAGTTGTTGATTGTTTTGGTTATTGCTCAACGTCTTCAGACGAGTGTATTCTGGATGGGTTCCCCATTAAGGGCTTGTGTAACTCAACATTCTGCGGCCCATTAGGTAACGCAAAGACATGGCGGCACACTGCTGTGTTAAAGAGCCCCTTGGTGCTAATGGCGTAATGGCAGTGCTGAGGTAGTAATGTAAGAGATACAACAAAGAAACAGCCGTGTTGTAGGAGAGACGATGAGGAAGGAGGGAAGAGGTGAGGTGAGTGAGAGAGAGAGAGAGGCAGTCCACGCCAATGATGAAGAACAACGAGCAATCCAGCTAAAACAAGCAGGCCTGATTTTCTTTCATTAAAGACTGAAATCCCCCAAGCGAACCACATTTTTATGGGCGTTTGAGAGCAATAATAGGCTGTTGCTGCGTCGTTGTGTGCATGTGCGTAAGAGAGCGAGAGTGAAGGCGCACATAAGCTTTTCCATTCATTCTCGCACAAACAGACGCCTACATTTGTGTCGTACAACTTGCAACCTGACGTGGCAGCTACATTTTCTTGTGGCTTGATTAATCTGACTACAAAAAACAGTTCGCTGTTGAGCACAACACAATGCAATGCAGGGCGCTACATAAAGGTGTCTCTGCGCTCTTAATTGCATCCATTTTGATAATAACTCCAACCATGACTGCATCTTTTGGCATCATCGGTTTCTCCCTTGAACTTAAAACTGCTGCTTCGCTGCCATGATTGGAATGATAGTTTGAAAATAATTAACAATTGGGCATTTACATGAATACATTTTTGCATTTTTTTCTTAGTATGTGTTCTTACATGCATGTTGCAGGGAAGTATCTTCACATATCTGAACCATGACACAACCCATATCTTCCTCCCGAGGCTGGAGGTGAACTTCTGAGCCCCCTCAGAGTCTGCAGGGTCCCCCTGTCTCTCTCTCTCTCTCTTTCTGTCTCTCTCTGTCAGAACAGCACATCCATTGTTTGGGGAGGGGGGGGGGGGGGGGTGCTCTGCCTTTACATAAGGTCAGACGGGCTACAGGTATCAGAAAAGACAAGATTAATCACTTCATCTGGGACAGGCGGGGGGGGGGGGCGATAGACCGAGAGATGAGGGAAATAGGTGGAGCAGCGAGAGAATTAGAGGGAAGAAAGGGGTAATTGAGAGGGGAGAGGAAGAGAAAAAGTGACAGGGAGGAAGTTGTGGATGAAAAAAGGGAAAGAGGGACAGGTAGAGACGAGAGGAAGTAATTACCTGCATAAGTGTCTTTGTCGAGCTCACCGATGCATTCAGCGGGAGGCAGGGCATGGAAAGAGAGAGGTGGTCATGGGTAATTACCTAACCGCAGGTTCGCTCACCTTTGATCCTCTCGCTATGACTCTGTGTCTCAGGCGAGAGCCTCCTACTTAGCTGCGTGATGCATCATCATCAACAGCATCATCATCACCACTGCGAAAGGGCTCATGCCAAAATACAACCCATCCTGAGTTAGATAGCACTGAAATACATTTTGTCCCTTATAATATATGATTTTAACATCATTCATGGATTTTCAATCTGTATTTTTACTCTATTTTCAAAATGACTTTCTTCTTTTGCTATGGTAATTATTAGTTATACGTGACCAGCTCCCCGAACAAACAGACTCCATGCCGAGAGCAGGCGGTCACAGATGTGGGGAGAGTTGAGGGCACTCTTGCAGATGTTGCTCTGACTAATCACCATCAAAGCGAGTGAGTTTGTGTGTCATACGAGAGTGCCAGTATGCATGTTTTTATCGAGAATGCCCATGCTCAAATATGTTGTTGTACTTGTGTGTGTGTGTGTGTGTGTGTGTGTGTTGACATGCACAACTGAGTTCTGGTTTCATGCATAGTACCACGTGCATATATGGAGGCTGTGTTGTGTATGAGAGTACCGAAGTGTGTCTGTGCATCTTTTACCCCGTGCTTTTACACTTCAAAGAGAAAGTTTGTTCTTGTGTTCACAATTATGTGTGTGTGTGTGTGTGTGTGTGTGTGTGTGAGTCAGTGGCCAGCTGCATTGCACAGGGCCTACCTGTGGGTGTAGTTGGCCCAAATCCACCTTCTTAAGTCCGTTCACTTCCAAACCGCTCAATGGCATCCTCAGATCTTTCCCCAAAATCTGTTGACCTTTAGTTTTTGTCTTTTTTTTCTTTTTTAGCGAGGATCATGTCAAGCAACACTTTTATGTCTGTAGTGTGCAGCAAGGTGTGTGTAAGCCTGTGTAAGCCTTTTCATTTTCAAGTGCTGCCGAGTCTAGTGTACTGTCATGAGCACAGACGTATTCAACGCCCACACATTATTTTGTACAAACCTGCGTGTTTTCATCGGCAATACACACTCAGACGCAGACACACCGGATCATCACATTCTGTGACACACGTGCATATTCGAGAACGGGCTCAAACTTGCCCCACATTCACTCAGCGGGTCTTGTAAGTCTTTGATATGCCTGACCCTCTTATTGTTTTTTCTACATTTCTCTATTGGACGCGTGGTATGCAACTGATTAGATAAATATAGCCTGAAGGTGCGAGGCAAGCAGAGAGGAAGGATACAGAGTTTTCTCTTGTCCCAACACATCTCAGCGGTGGAACTTTAATCTAGTGAGGCTTCATGCATTTAAACGGCCCGATTAGGAACAGTCTAACAGGCGCTTTTCCTGCAGGGCTGAAACAGAAATTATGTGCTTAGGCACAGCCAACATTTTGTTTGTTTTCTCAGCGCCTCTTTGCACACGGAGATACGGGCTTTGATAATGAAACAACACAGAGTCATGTTCAAGCCTATGTTCGGTACTAATACGATGTAAAGACGCAGAGAAAGTGGCTGAAGCGTTGCAATGTTGTTTGATCTGATGTTTGGGACTTACATTGAACAAAGTTCAGTCCAAACACCAGTAAAAAATAGATAAGTAAATTCACTTGTTTAATTTATGCTTTAACTGTGGTTGATTTGTTGTAATAAACCGCATATAATCTTATTGGCATAGGTCTGTTCATTATGACGGTTTTAACTGAAAGTAGTGGACGATGAAGAAAAAATCAGTTGTGCACACATTCAGGTGGGTGCGTTTAGTGCAAGTGTGTGTTTGTGTTGGGGTCATCCAGAGTTCTCAGGCCTGTCTCTCTGGCTATGCTACCGGTTGATAGAGTCAATACAGTGGTGATGGCTGCCCTGCCTTTCCCAGCATGCCGCTCTCCCTCGGTACAAACTTCTGTGTGTGTGAGTCAACAATTCAGAAGATCTCTGGGGTAAATTACCGTAATAGCATGTATGTTGGGAATAACCATGTTCTCCCTCCTTCTTTCCTTTCCTTGTCCCTTCTCCTTCCTCCCTCTCTGTCTGTTTCTCCTCCAGTGACATATTTGATGCCATGTTCCCAGTCACCCACATTGCGGGGGAAACAGTCATCCAGCAAGGTATGTGCAACTGTTTTGTTTAAGTGAATTTATGGCATCAATCTGTGCAGTAAATCACAATTTGAGTTCCAGTAATTAATAATCCTAAAATATCTGGAATGTTACTAAGTGTTAGAAGTTTCTGTGTTTCCATTTCTGTCCATTTGCTCCAATTCTTTATTTTGCTGTTGGTGACTAAATCAAATTTGTGCCAAAGCGCCAACAACTCACTTGTCTTGCCTCATTTGATTTAACCTCCTACCTGTTTGCGCCTCTCCTCCCACCTGTGTGCCATGCGCTGGCCACCAAAATACCATGCAGTCAGAGCTTTGCCTGCCTTGGCCGTTGCGTTGCCATAAAAACAGGGCCCTCTTCCTTCCCTTTCCCTCTCTTTGCCCCACTCATACCATCAGTCTGCACCAGATGTCAGGTCCCTCTCTTCCCGCCTCACCACAGTAATCAAAGCCTTCACTCTAGACATCCCTGGACTTTGAGGGAACACAGAGCTTAGCAGGGCCAGACTGTATTTTTCCAGTAAGCCTCACCCCAAACTCCTATCACATACAGACATAGACATGTTTAATCACATATGAAGTCAAAGTATCGGCTGTTTGGACACACACTCGCTTTGTCACTCCCACCCACTCCAAGACAGCATCCAGAGGTATATCAGTCCTAATTTGGTGATAATAAAGTCTAGCTAACTGTGTAGGGCCCCCGGTCCCAGAAAGCCCATTGTTATACACACTATAGAGTATGGTATACAGTATATAGGGCGTTGATGTCATTGCTAATGTCTGGACCACTGTACAGCTTAAAAAAAACACCCCAGTAACTGGCCCATCGCACATTATTCAGACACAGCTAGGAGTTATCGACCCTGTGGCTCGAGTGGTATTTAAACAAAGGGAGAATCATCATTGTAATCTATTTAATGTGCTGTATCAACTTCATTTCATCTGCTGTTTCTGACATTTATCAAATTTTTCAGTTATCAGCGATTGGTTCTCTGGTTCAAGATTTTATGCGTGATTCCAAATTTGAAATAATTTTCAACATGAACTCTGTTTTGAAAGATGGACATGTCTGACTTAGTGGTGCATCATGCAGCATTGTGGGTAAGAAACGCCTCAGAGGCCGAGGATGCAACCCATGTTTTCCTTTTGAGCAAAGTCAAAGAACCTTAACAGTGTTAACGGCAATTAGCTTGTGTTTAAACGAGGCCACACTGAGTACACCTTCTCGCCTGTGTGTGTGTGTGTGTGTGTGTGTGTGTGTGTGTGTGTGTGTGTGTGTGTGTGTGTGTGTGTGTGTGTGTGTGCACGTTCTGGTCAAATATTTGCCTGCACTCTCAAGCATAGGGGGATTGAAAGGGCACAAAACAAAGACTCCACCAAAAGTGTGTCTGCATGTGAGTGTGTGTGTATGTGCTTCAATGTGATAAAAGACAGGAAGAGTAGAAGAAAGGAAAGACAGAGCGAGAGGGAAGTGAAAGAGAGATAGTTGAGATGAAAGAGAGAGAGAGATAGAAGAGGGCCAGGTTGCAGCAGGTTGTATGTGTGTGTGTGTGTGTGTGTGTGTGTGTGTGTGTGTGTGTGTCTGAGGTCTCCACTGGGACAGACCATCAGACAGACAAGGAGCATTTTGTGTGGCAAATAGAGCTGTATGATTAACGAGCACTCTCCACTCAGTATTAATTAGCCGTGTGAACTCCTGTGAACTTTACACACAGGGTGCTCTCAGCCTTTCAACTCTTCAGGTGAACATACACACAAGAACACACATGCACACACACACCCTCACGAAATCCATACATGCATGCATACTTGTGTCATGTAAACTCGTGCATCATCACCCAATTGTACCTCTGAATGGAGTTGCATTTGTGTGTCATTGCAAGAGTGAGCTGCAGGGAGAGCTTCACAGTGCTATCGCCTGTGGCTGTCATCCCCTTTCCATAATTTCCCCCTGAGCCCCATGTAACGGATACCATAATTAAAGGAACACTTCACCATTTTTCAGCCTTATCTCCAGACTAGATGCTTTTAGTGGACATCAACCGACCAGATCCCATGGCTCTCTTCAAGGGTTAGCTTTGAAGGCACAGCATGCCCCACGTCAATGACACAACAGGGAACCAGTCAGCAAACCAGACAACATTTTGCGTTGCCAGTCATGCACATTTGATAGCGATTAGTTGCGGCGGACCAAGCCAGCGAGAGATGAAGGAAACACAACACAACAAACAAATCTAACTGTAGAGCTGTAGCCACTGTGGATGCATGTTTTGTCTTTTTGACAAGCAGACGACAGGAAACTACGACAACCTTTCTGCTGGTACCTTTAAAGGAATAGCTTTACATTTTGGGAGTGAAACTCTGATGCAATGTCTGTACTATACTATGAGTCTCTGTGCTTTACATTGCATTGAGGTGTTGTCACTCTGCATGCTCAGGCTTTTAAGCCACACAAGCAGCGGTAATAAGCACTGTGTGTTTGCTGGCGAGAGTCCTATTTTACAAAGATAATGCCAGGCCCAGTGAAATGTGCATTCTGGAGGAGGCAGCATCATCTCTGACACTTTCTGTCTGCCCAGAAGCTTTCAGAGGGCCTCCGCTTTTAAAGACCTCAAGAAAAAAGAGCGAGACAAGAAATCCAACAGTGATTTTATTAAGAACAAGGGATGGAAGTTGACAGACATGAGGAGGAGTGTGTGTGTGAAAATGTGTGTTTAGACGTTTCTGGATTCTTTTTGTTCCCCAGCTCACAGAAAGTGGTATTTCAAGTGTTTGACAAATGATTTTAATCTCTTAATGCACCTCTTTAGGTTTAATGGTTTAAAAGTTCTCCTTTGAAACCTTAAGCAGGAAGTAATAAATAAGTGTAAGCTCCTGGTACCTTTCCTGCTTTTTGTCCTGCTCTTTCACAAACCCCTGTGTTTCTCCTTGTCTCTCCCCTCCAGGCGATGAAGGAGACAACTTCTATGTGATTGACCAAGGTGAAGTGGACGTAAGTGGTTGACATGGAGAAGCACACACACTAAAAAACGAATTTCTCTTCAGAGTAGCTTCTTTCATTTTTAGTCAAATTGACTAAAACAAATAATAAAGGGGATTCTAGTGTGCAGTGTGCCAATATGTTTTATATATATATTTATTCACCTGTTTTTAAGGCCAGGCCATACGAAGGGTTTTGACTCAGTGGGAAAACCCAGCCTTCTCCACTCATGTTGACACAGTGTTTCCCTCGAACAATGGACAGGTTGTATTGGGTTGCCCACATGTTTTGTTCTTTTCAAAGTTCGGTTCCACTCTGATGGCAATCTGAACACGGCGCTACAGAGTCCAGCGCACTGTGAAGGGAGCCAAACTGCGAGCGTCTTTTGTCTTAGCGAGCCAGACGCAGAGCGATAGAGTTAAGTGCAGAGATAAAACAGGAGCTGACGGAAAGTTAAACAGGAAGTGACCTTATCCGCTTACAGCGGTGATCACAGACACGGCGGGTGAGAGGAGAGAAGCAGGCTGGCAAGCTCGGCCGAGCGTGCCTCATCGGCCCACCTGAGAGACGGAGAGAAGGGAGTGTATAAATACTGAGATGGTGCCTTGATAGAGAGACTGCGTAGCAGATAACTCTGGACAAACGCTGGTGAAAACAGTATTGGTTGTTTTCTACAGAAGGATAGCTTGTGTGCACATCCACTGCTAGTAAAAGATGAGGCACAAGATAGGAAATTCAGTGAATGAAGAAGCTGAGAATATCTGCACACTGGATGATATCTCCTCAACCTTTATTAGACTGAACAAGCCAAGTTTTAACCTTGAAATGCAACTTTGCCTTTTTAGTCTTAACTAGATGATTTGTTCACAAATTGTGCGGATATTCACTTCTTTTTCCCTCCATGTTTCTCTTTTATTCAGCTATCTTCAGCGTTTGATCGTCTTGCGTAAGATCTGATATTCAGTTTGTGAGAATCGTACTCTCACAATGGAGACAAGGTTATTTTATAATCTGTGGCTTGTCTCTTTGAGTGTGCAGCTGTGTTGAAGCCACTCGGTCTAGTTGGTTGTAGCCGCGTTACCTTTTACCACAAGTTGCTCCGTACAGCTCTCTCTAAGCTGTGTCACTTTAAAACCTTAAATAAGACTTATTTATTCATAACATACTGTTTTTCTTACTGTGTGCAGTGTGTCTGCTGTTATTTTTCCATAAAACTGTCTTCATGTTAGTTTTATTGGATTCACACGTGGTTTGGAGCTCTGTCCGGCAGCTGCAGCGTCACATTGTGTCTTTACTGTTCGGCCTGCTCTGGGCTGGGACTTCAACCTCTTTCTGTCTGCCAACAGTGAATCTTAGGCATCTGCACCCACAGCCAGGATCATATCATTCTGCATCCAAGTCGGGGGATGCAAGACCCCTATCTTTGGCCTCAGCCCCGTGCTCGTCTGAGTCTCCTTCACCTCTCCCTCCAATCCACCCCTCTATCTCTGCAGACAGCTGCTGCCTCCCAGCCACCATCTCAGGCACTAAACTACTTCAAGCTCAGTGACGAGGTTATTAAAGTTTGGAGATGTCTCTCATTAGAAAGGGGTGTAAATCTGCTGGCATCCAATAAACTGCCTAAAACCACTGCCACTGATGTAAACACCCATCCATGTCTGCACACAACTGTATTCACTTACAGACATTGGCCTGTATTTATATGGCTGCACCACAAAGGAAATTAAAGCTTTCATTTCAAATTGTGAGATGATCTTGTTGTAAAAAAAACGCTATTTGTAATTAAATATTGAATATCTGGTAACCCTTAAGTTCCCCTGTTTAGCATATAAACAGTATACAAACATTAAATGACCCACTTAATAATTTGTAACACACTATAATGTAGTTGTGAGTCAATATACATGTTTATTAATGTATTTGTAAACAACTATAACTCCTCCTGTGAGCACCCATAACTGCTGACTGGTGTTTAAACAGACGATAGATGACAATATTGTAAAGCACAGTGTGTTTTAAACCATTTATTAAATGTTTATGTCCTGCAAACAAAATGCTAGATAGAGGGACTACTTAAAAGCAGAATGAGTTGGATTTTCTCCACACAAAAACAAAGTACAGACTCAAACAAAAAGTCTTCGTCTCAATCATCATCACTTATGACCCCGGTGTCTGTATCTGCAGAGACTCTACTGCCTGGATTTCTTATTGTGCTGTGTTCGGGACGTTTCTCTGCGTCAACCTCTATAAAAACGTTGCGACCAGGTGCCAAAGCATAAGCATGCATCCAAGTGGAAGCTAATTAAATGGTGGACACAGCACCGAATCTCTCCCCCCCCCCAAACCGAGACTGAATCTGGGGTTGGCTTTCACCCGCTGGCGAGCACAGTAGCCCTAACCACAATCAGGGGGTGTGCACTTCTGGTGTCTGGGGAGGAGGCCAAGTTTGAATCTTGTTTTTACAAACTGCCACCGACAGTTGCACACTTTAAAGTGCCTTTTAATCACAGATAATCACAGATGATTCATCGTTTTGTGAGCAAAAGTCTTACAATACTTTTACTGTAATACAAGCAATTATGCTTATTTTATTTCTTCTTCTTATTATTGTTATTATGATTTATATGATTATTATTATTACAGTAGATATGGCATTTGGGAATGCA
Organism: Anarhichas minor; assembly: GCF_050575085.1. Taxonomy (NCBI): domain Eukaryota; kingdom Metazoa; phylum Chordata; class Actinopteri; order Perciformes; family Anarhichadidae; genus Anarhichas; species Anarhichas minor. The sequence goes on from NW_027466453.1 coordinate 13,855,307, forward strand.
GCTAAATAATTGCTGCCCAATACACAACAAAGAGAGACAGAACCTCTCGCTCACACACTTTTGCACAGAGCAACACACTGCATGTAACAGCCTACTCCTCCACCTTCCAGGACTTTTGATTTATTGCTTTTTAATTACCACCAGCCACACAGTTTGCTGTAGATATTCGCACTGTGAAAATTCAGTGACAGCTGTGAGACAGCATACACGGTTGGAGACTGAATTGTTTCATTATGTACTCCATTTTACCTCGTGCACAATGCTGACTCGATACAGTGCAAGTGTTTCCTATTACGGTCCTTGTTGCAGAAACCTTTTCTGCTCCAGCTTCACTTTCCTGATCCAGTTAGGACATAATGCTGATTGTTTGATTGTTCGTCCTGACCTGGAGTTGCATGAAAGTGTGTGTGGGACGTTATGGGATCAGATTCACAACAATGAATGCCGAACAAAGACTTGCAGGTCAGGAGACACTTGAGGACTAGAACGGGAATAAATACTATTACCTGTACTGTATGCGCTGATGTAACACTTTTGCAACACTCACATGATTGTTCTTCTATGGTTGACGTAACCGTAGCCAGCACTCTGTGTCTCTTTGAAGCCATCCCAGTTCATAGTGAAGGATGAGTCTCTTGTGGTCTTCTCTGAGCCTCGGATAATGGCTTGCAACAATTCTGGCAATTCACTGCCCCCGGAGGGATAAACCCTCTCTCCCTTCCTCTCCTTTTTCTCTGTGTTATTAAGTCAACAAGATAGTGCACAGTGTGTCGACAGGTGAAACCGTAACGGCCCCAGAGACAGCCTGAATGAGTCTCAATGAGCTTGTATTGTCTGTCGAGCTATAGTGGCTGGCCTCAATAGAGCTGTGCATGTGTGTGCGTGTGCATGTGTAGGCGAACAAGCATTCAAGTGCTAATACGGACCGAGAAAGTCTACCACGGCTTTCTGTCCTCCGTCGCTCACAAATCAAAGGCGAGGTCCTAACAAGACAGGACGGATGAAATAAAAGGGATGGATGGAGAGATAGGAGGGATAGAGGGCTTTTTAGAGGGTCTCATTTGGGGGCTTAGTGGGGCTCAAACACTTAGGGACAAGCCTAGTCAGCATATCACACTGCTAGGGAACTGAGGAGAGGCAGAGGGGGAGGAGAAAGTTTGAGGAAGGTGTCTCAGGATGGGTAGAGAAGTTGAAATGACAAAAATAAGGAAATTCTTCACGATCTACCCAGCAGTGATTGACAAACCTCAGAACCATTTGAGCTTATACAACACCCTCTCCATCACTCTGTTTCTTGTCCTTCCTGCAGGTGTATGTGAACGGGGAGTGGGTGACCAGTATTGGAGAAGGAGGTAGTTTTGGAGAGCTGGCCCTGATCTACGGGACTCCCAGAGCTGCAACCGTCAAGGCCAAGACTGATCTTAAACTGTGGGGCATCGACCGAGACAGCTACCGACGCATTCTCATGGTACAGACTTCAACACACATGCTGTAGCCTAGGATAATTCTCTGTTGCAGCCTGGTTGGGTAGCCATTGTTTTAAATGTATTGTTATTGTAGACAAACAGAAGTTATGTTTACATTCAGTGTTACTCACCACAATGCATTTTGTGTATCCTTGAGGTCCAACAAACACGTTGTATATATTCCTTTCCTCAAAAAACTTTTGCCAAGCAGATTTTTTTTAAACATATTTTTAATGCTTCATTGTTTACATACATGTTAACCAGCTTGCAATCTTCTTCTTACCTGACTTTGCTGGAGCATTACAGCTCATCGTGGTTGTTACCTCCACCTGTAGATCTCTGAAATAGTCTAAAACCATTGGCAGGAATTTGCATCGCGTCACCTGCGCATTAACAAGATAAACAGCACGAGGACCCACTATAGAAAAACTGCTGACAAACAAAAAGTTCTGGTTAGGACCCTTCGTCTTACATTTCTGAAGTAGGAGTACACATTGATGACAGACCTCAAACGCACACACTTTGACACAATACAGAAACACTAAGTGTGACGTACACACAATAATATAGTATGGTAGTAGACTCTCAACGCTTCAATCATTTGTGATTCCTCACTTGTAATATTTTCTCCCACTCAACCACTTAAAACTCCTTAAATACTTAAAACAGTCGCATTCATTTTTATCCTCAAAATACACGCTCGCACATGCATTCCTCCGCGTTTAATGTCTCTCTAGATCTGTCGGTAGGTGAAGAATGGGGGGAAAAGGGAGGGCTGTGGAGGAGAGACAGGGTCAACCCTAATGCCTCGACACACACACTTCCAGCTCCAGGAGCTTATCTTTCAGGAATGTCTAAATGTTTAAACTAGAAACACAAGGTGCTCTGCCCATAGCTGTCATACTGATTCACACACACACACACACACACATTTCGGGTGATAACCTTCTGTCTTCGTGCCCAACAAAATACTTCCTCAGATGTTCCTCACACTTCACTCCCGAGTAAATGAGATAGCCTCCAATTAACCTTTTCAAACACCCGTGTGCCTCTTTAGCCTTCATCAGCAGTGCACATTCTGCTCTGTGTCAAACAGTTTGAACCCGCAGAGATGGCGGAAGGTCTGTGTTTGGACCTTTCAGCTCTACGTAAAGTTGGCACAGGCCTGCCTTAGCACTCATGTCACCTCTTAAGCACATAGTTTAACTGAGGGCACAGTCTGCCCCGGTAACCTTTCTTCGAGAGGATTCTCTCTCTTTCTCTTTCTCTTTCTCTCTGTCATTCCTTCGTTCCTTCCAGCAGCAGCAGGAGGGGAGACGGGGTGAAGCAGAATTCAATTATGTGAACCTGTAGTTAATTATTGCTGTCAATGATTTGTAAAGCTGTTTTTATACAGTGCGGTATTCTGGCAACGTCTTAAGCCAACACAATGAGCATTCTCTGTGTGTCTAAGTATGTGTGTGTGTGTGTGTGTGTGTGTGTTTGTTTCCCAGTAAAATTATGCAGAGTGCTTATGTCTGCAGCTAGTTAGTCAGGAGCTCAGGAAGGTGTAGCTGCAGCTACCATCAGTTTAACTGTTTGCACATTTCTTTCTCTGCTGGATCTCCACATCGTGTAATTAGGAACTTGACTGAACCAGTTTTACATTAAGATAAGTAGAGAAGTCAGTCAGTTAGATCAAGTAGATTAGTTGATTCTGATTCATTGTATCATCTCAAGGAACTCAAATTTGATCAACTTTTGCTGGTCACATAAAACTTTGTTTAGAGGTTCTTCATGATGAGGATTCAGCTACTTTTTAGGTTTTGTCAACCTCAGAGAAGTTCACAAACCATTGTGCCAATTTATCTTGGACTAAGATCCATTGTAATATAAAACTCCAACAAGTTCGATAATTAATTAATCAAGCAAAAATTGCAAAAGTTCTCTGGTTCCAGCTTTCACGTTAAGCACTGTTAGTTGGACAAACAAAGACATTTGAAGAACCTCCTCTCAGAACCTCTGAAGGACATTTTTACAATGATTTGATATTTTATAGACTAATCATTTGATCAGTTAATCGAGATGAATCGATAACGAAAGTCATAGTTAATTCCAGCCCTATTTTGGAGCATGTACACGTTTGCATGTGCCCTTGCATGTCACCTGACAGTGATTTAACCCTGGAACGTAGTTTCAACCCCTGAGGATGCTGATAACAATAGGAACACGTCATTAGTCTTGTGCTGTAAAATGTGAGCCTTGAGCGGCCTTTCAAAACCACCTCACCCTCCGCCTCCTCCTCTCCTCCTTATCCAGGAGCGCATTTAGTAAACAATGTAATACCATTCCCTTTGATTAACACACTCTCTCCATTGTGTTGCTGCCAGTCATACAATACCCGCCTTGTTGTGTCATCATAGTCTTTGAACATGCACAGCGACAGACCAAGTAATTAACAGACTGACAGACCACTGTCAACAAACAGAACACAAGACAAAAGGAGACGAGGAGAAATGATACCAAGAAATGAGGAGGGATGTGGGGGGGGGGGGGGGGGGGGGGGGGTTCTGTGGTTTGCATTGGACGGAGATGAAGGTGATGGGGCGCAAGGTACGGTTGGTTTAGTCTGGCTTCGCTCCACACCTCAACTCTTTGATGATTCTACCTCAAAGACAGCGAGCAGACACAGAGGCTGGTTCATCTTTAACCTCGGAAAGAGCGAGCGCATTATGGCCAACAGGAGTAGGGGAGATTTGTACTTGAAACATGTGCTCAGGCCCTCCCAAGTAGACAGTAAGGATAAGGACGGATACAAAAGAATGCAAAGAGAAAAAAAGATGTGCACCGACAAAACAAATTATGTTCAGAAATCAGAATTTTAGAAAAGTATCATTTTCATTCCATCCAACGCGGTCAACCTCTGTGTTGGCCCACCCAGCCCTTCCTACACCAGGCGAATAAATCAGACCTGCTGTGTAATGTAATGTTATGAACGCATGGTGAGCCTTTAAGCTCAGCAAGCCTGTCTGAGGAGCTCTATGGGGAAGCTATGAAATCAGGAGACCAACTGAACATTTTTGAGGAAGGTGCATGTGCTTGTGGGTGCCTGGGAGATTGTGTCGGAGCCGAGGTAGAGTATACACGTGTGAGTGTTTGTATTTGCTTGCTTAATGAGCATGAAGTTTCGTCTCTGCAGAGACAGCAGCGAAACATAAGTGGCAGAACTGGCAAAACAGACTGCACGCTCCGCGCACACACACACACACACACACACACTCAAATCATTTATCCAGGAGGGAGGCGATGCAGCCTAGAATTCCTTTAATCAAGTTGTTTACGATTCTGAGCTTGACGTTGGCTCACTTGGGAACATTTTCTCCCCTTTTAAGACAAAATGTGAAATTATATGAAATTAGAGGCAGCAGCGGGACTCGGGCACTTATGTACTAAAGACACCCCAAGCCTCAATATATCATTTCCATATGCAGAAGCAGACACAGGGCAGACAAGATCGTCTCTCCTCACTCTCTCTCTCTCTCTCTCTCTCTGTTTCTCTTCATGTTCCCGCTCTCTCAGAGAGGTTCTGTGCAATGAAAGAGGGAAAAAAGGAGAAATGCAGCTAGGGAAGGGGTCCTCTGGGTCTAGACTTGTCAGGAAGCACCTGATGTTCATAGCAGAGGCAGAGAGGGGAAAGTCCCCATGCCTTTTGGGCGGGGTAGGCCACACACAGACACACACACATCCAATGATTATTACCACACAAGTGATACACAACTCCATAAGGGTGACCCCATGAACTGCGTCAACACTATTAAAGAGCACCACATACTGCAGTTTAAATTTTCTCCTTATTTTTTTATGTAATGTGGCACGACTGATATTAACACACTTTAGTATCGCAGTATTAGGTTTTGTGATGGTGTGTTCTTTATACTATTACAGTGATCCGAATATTCGATTTTTAAAAATGGCAATATATTGCCTTGCTTACGGTATCTTGCTTAATGTATCACGATATATTGAATAGCAACGCCTGTATAATGATACGTATCGTATCGCTTGATTTTCGACAATTCGCAGCCATAATATGAAGTGCTTCTATTGCGCGTGACCAGTGAGTGAGCACCCGTGCGAGCAAAATAAACATTTGAATGAAAATCTGTGAGTTCAAGTGAAAAAGATAGGAAGAGAGAAATAGAATGGCTAGAGAAGTGTAATAAATGGAAATAATTATCTTTCCTGGAAAAATATATTTTCAATATCATTGTCTGTCATTCAATGCTCGATTTTAATTAACTGACAACAAACATGAACAGTTTTTTCAATACTTTTTCCTAATAGCAACTCCTCAAAGTAGTAAGTATTTGTTTAGATTACAACCTAAATCAGTTCCTTCAAGACATAATGATCACAATGTTTTGCAGAATAATCGCAATTATAATTTTCATGACAATTGTGGAGCACTACTACCATACAATTTCAGAGAGAGTGACTAATGGTGAATGTCTCTCCTTTTTTTGTCTTACAGGGCAGCACACTGAGGAAGAGAAAGATGTATGAAGAATTCCTCAGCAAGGTGTCCATCCTAGGTAAGTCTGTGAATATTTCAGTTTGTGTTTTACTGCAGTAGTGTAGTGTATAGTGCACGAGTATGTCGTGTTTCGCCTTCATCTTAAACACTGGGTCAAAGAGTCCAGAGTGCAGGCAGTTAAATCTGCCGAGTTCAACGTATACTGTAGATTAGCCCACATAAACACAGGCGCACGTTGTCACACAGGGCCTACAGCTGAGTAAGGTCTGTGTGTACAGTCCTAATCTTCTCGCACTGCTCATGCTAAAGCCAGTCACACTCTGCAATGTCGCTGCGTGGACAATTAAAGAACGGGGAGTTAAGATAAGCCTCTATTTTCCCACTGGAATTTGGATAACACCAGCCTACACAGGCCGTCGGAGGAATGGCGAATGAGATTCATTCAGACTTTCAAAAAGAGTTGCAATTGGAACTGACATCTCCTCCCTTTCCACTTGATCGTGTGTGTGTGGTGTATAGAGTAAGGCCATGCCCCCTGTACAGAGTTATTAACTGGCTGAGTAAACACATACACTCAATTCAGGTCTTAAGAGAACGTCTCTGCGAGATCCACTCTCTTTTCATTCACCTCCTTTCTTCTGCGCCTCCCTTTTTCGACAGCCTTGTCGAGGCCTGTATTCAAAGGCCCGCCTCCCTCTTCCAAGTGCCTTTCCTCTCTTCATTCCTCTTTCTGTCGCTCCGCTCCTCCGCTCCACCTCTTTGAATTGGAGGAGGGGTAGGAGGCGGCGGTGTTTTTGTTTGTCTTCGATTTTCGTGAGATAGCCACGAAATTGGGTACAAGCCCTTGATGTCGAGGAGTGAAGGAGGGGTTAAAAACAACACGTTCTTTGTCTCTCATCCCAGTGGCCTATTCCCCGAGTGCATGCTCTGTATGTGGGTAGCGAGGTGATCCAAGTGGGTGCAGGCTCTGCGAAGCATGAAATGTAGGTTCTTTAGTCAGCACATTTGTGTATCACGTTACACGCCGAGCTGTTAAGGATCACTACTATAGGACCTGCTGCCTTTAGCTTGCAGCCAGAGAGAGGACATCCATCTGGGGGCCGGCAGACACCACGGCCCCACCGGAGGGGACACTGGACACCTCCATCCGATCGGACTTCACCTAAGTTAATCCTAAGAACATCTACACACACACAAAAAGATACACACTGGGATCAGTTACTGAGCACATCAGGAGACAATAGCCTCAGACAAAGAGATTCGGCTGTAGTTTTACGCCTCTAACTCGTGTCTTAGTCAAATCAAAACACTGAATCATCCTTTCATCTCGACAAAACGAAAGATCACGAGTGTTTTCACTGCAGATAAGTCACATTCCACACAGTAGATGTATAGACTTTTAAGATTAGGCGACAATAATCTTCTGAATTGTGAAATAAGGATGAGCTCATTTGGCGAATCTTCTATGTGGAGGTGTTTAGTTATTGTTATAAATATCAATAGTTCAGAGTTGCTCAAAACTCCTCTGGTTGGAACATTTTTCCCAGTGAAGATGTGTGACCGTCTGTGTTTTTGGTTTCTGCGTGAATACCAACAGCTTCTAGAAATATCCCCGGGTCTAACCACGTCTCTGTACATGTGGTCGGACAGTCGGAAAGACAGCCGGCTCTCAGGATGAACACAAATTGAAAAAAAGATAGATCCTATAACAGCTTTTCTATCGCAGGACTTGTTCATAAACGGTCAATTCTCATACATTCAAGGGCATTTTAGAACTGACTGAAGCCAAGAGAGGAAATCATTTCTATTCCAATGTTTCACTTATTGTCACTTATTGAATCTAATTTGTTTTAATAATATATATTGGATTTCATTTCAATTGATTTAATCTTAACTGTATTATTATAATCCCGTACAATTATATTTCTAGTTCCATCCCTGAAGTGTAACTAAATCATATTTTACACGATTAGAGGGGAAATATTTAGTTTGAAAACAGCAGCATTAGATCCTCCCAACACCTTCATGTATTCCAGCCATTTAACAAGCATTACTCTCACATTGATCTGCACTACACTCGATTCATTTATGTGATTACAGTTCATGCTGTAACTACAGCCTGTGCATTATCACTTTTACAAGCACCAAACAGATGCTCTTATCCATCCATGCCGCTTTGAGCGAGCAAGGCACTTGCCCAAGGATACGCGACTGTCTTTGGGATAAAGATTTTAGATCTCTCTGTCACCACACCCCAGAATCAGTAGAGCTGAGGTCTTACAGATCAAGGAGTTAGTGTTGAGGTGTTTGTGCTCCATGAGGCTCCATGAGAGGAGTGAGGAGGCAGGGGGTTCTGCGACATAATGGTCCCTGATGAATGACTGGATTAGCTCGAGGTAGGAAGTTATCGTTCCCAACAGCTTACTGGACTTGAGCAAGAGACATCCTCTCAGACCTTGGAACACACACAAACACGTAGAGCATCTGTGTATCTACTGTTGCATTCATCAGGCTAAATAGCACATTGTTCTGTTGTTCACAGAGTCTTTGGATAAGTGGGAACGTCTCACTGTGGCTGATGCTCTGGAGCCAGTTCAGTTTGAGGACGGAGAGAAGATAGTGGTGCAAGGAGATCCTGGGGATGACTTCTTCATTATTACAGAGGTAAGATCTGTGTGTGTGTGTGTGTGTGTGTGTGTGTGTGTGTGTGTGTGTGTGTGTGTTTGTGAGAATCGTTGTGCTGTTTTACTGTTTTGACAAGTCTTTTAGAAGATGTAGTCGTAGCGCTAGTGAGACAGGATGTGTTGTAACTTTCTTTTACTGTCACATTTCCTGCAAGCTGTGCGTGTTGACATGCGGGGGCCAAATACCGCGTGTGTGTCATCAGGTGGGCACCCGGGTTGATGTACATGTCATTATGCAGAGACGTTGGTGGGCTCTTTGCTGAGGCTGGAACTGATCCCAGTTTATAGCCACCAGCAGACAGACTACCTGGTGGTGTTCCCCTGCCCCGGCCCTGTGTGAAGAACGCCCCCCCCCCCACACTGCAGGCTTTGTGGAGCTGGGGCCCCTGGCGCAGCTTTCGTGAAGGGTCCCCTGCCTGTCATCCCAACACACTTTTGATTAACTCCATACTTACACAGCTTTCACCAGGGACAAGTCAAGAGGGCCCTGTCTAGAAGGGTGGGGGCTTGTCCTTGCCTCCTACTCCCCAATCTCATTCTTCGAACGAGAAGGTTAGTCTCTCAGTCAGTTGCTCTGTCTATCTAATGTCCAACAATGTTCAGAGTGAGCAGTGCATTGGTTACAGTGCATGGGAGTGGTTAGATGCAGTAAAGCAGGAGGAGGATTTTATCAAAGGTGCTGAGTGATGTATTGCTTCTTATCCTTCCTTTGGAAGCCTCTGTACTATGCCTCTCTTCAAAGTTATATCGGAGTCTGTAAGTATTTGAACAGTGAGACATTTCTGTTTTTTTGGCACGTATCCAGCACATTACATTTGAAATGCAACATTCACTATGATGGTAAAGTTCTGACTTTCAGCTCTAGAGTTGTGATGGTGGTCATGCTGGGTGAATTGTGTTGCACTTGTGGCTCTTTTTATACATTACCACCAGTGAATCCAACTTGTGTTTTACTTGACAATGTCACTTCTGCAGAATAGCATCCATTGTGGCCACAAGGGGCATTAATGGGAAAATGTTCAAACAAAGTATAACGTTAGTACAAGAAGAGTCAGAAATCCAGTGAAAGTGAGTTAATCAGAAACATCTGTCTAGTTTTGCTAACATTAGCCACCATAAGGTACTGGTCATACCAGACCATAGACCGTAAATAAGAAGTGGACGTAGTCGTCGTGACGTCACCCACTGGTTTATGGACTGTTGTTTTGAAGCCTCTAGTCCGGCATTTTGGCCGTCGCCATCTTGTTTTTTTGCAACCAGTGAGCGTAAGTTACCATATTTGGACTTTGGAGGAGTATTTTAGAGACACCGTATACGGACCTGTCAATCACAAGGTAGCCCACCCTAAAGTATACCCTGCTTTATGGTCTATTTTATTCTTAACAGGACCATATTTAAAAACATTAACATCATGCTGTTTTGAAGAAGACATGAAACTAGTGATTGAGACCATAAACTCATGCTTACAATGTTTACTGAGGTAATAAATCAAGTGATTTTCTCATAGACTTCCATACATTCGAACCTATTTATGCAACCAATACTGAGTGTATTGAATTGAGTGTTATTTTTTGTCTATAAATTTAACTTCTTTTAATATATAAGAAGAAAAATGTTTTATTTTTTGTTTCAAAAGTAACACAGTTTCGCTTTAAAGCTCATAGAACATTGATTCATATCAAACTAACAGGCTCAAGTACAAAACAGCAACAAATGTGTCCCAGTCCAAACATTCATAGACAGCACTGCATATATCTTGTTGTTCACCTCACATTATCCAACCAGTGTTGGTCAAGTTCGAAACCTCCAATTGAAGGCTCGTGATGCTGCAGAAATCCTTTAAAAGCCAGTTTGACTACGCTGAAAATGAACCCAATTGGGGTTCAAGAAAACAAATATAGCTGTTACCGTAGCAATGTATAACTCATCAAACTGAGACTTGTACATCTCAGAGAGGAGAATGACAGAATATGCAGAGGAATCTGGGGGATTATAGGATGGAGAGACAGGCAGCAGGAAGAGGGGAAGGAGGAGACACAGGCATGGAGTCTTCGTAGGCCACCAGCTCAGTCCAGTATGTGAGTGAGTCACAGCACACTCTGAGCCTCACCCAATAGAAGTCTTGTCTCTTTCTTTAATCCCTTTTCCTTCTCTCTTGTCTATCTTCCATTTCCCTCTAAGCTCTCACTCTCAGACCCACCCTTCTTTGCTTTCCCTCCGTCTCTCTCCATCTCTCGTGCAGCACGGCCCTGACTTTCCCAGAGCAGGGTGGACTGTGGTGGAATGTGTGTCGCTGACTTTCACACGGGGTCAGGAGACCCAGCTTCCCGGGAGTGAGACGAGGGAGAGAGAGAGAGAGGGAGGAAGAGGAAGGATGAGTCAAACAGGGCAGGGAGAGAGAGGTTGATTTGAAAAGGACCACATACAAGGCGGGAGAGAAGGATTTTGTCAGCTTTCCTCACTTGCCATCCTGTTTTCTTTTTCTCCCCGTGCACGCCTTTATTTCTATAGATTAAAACAAGTTGAGATGTCAGTGCTTAGTTCAGTCAGACACCCTCGTTTTTCTCATTCTGTCTCTTCTCACTCTTTTGTTGTTTCTGCAGTTTTGTAGCATCAGCCCAGGACAAACCCCACAATCACTAATTAAATGCTGCTGATGGGACGGATTAACAAAAGGGAGTTCTAGAGACATCACTTTTCTTTGCCAGCCGCGAGGAATGGGGCCCTAATGAAAAGTGAAATGTTTACATTTTTGTGCTCACATTGTACAAACAAGCCTTTACAGAACTCCAGGGCCGTGAAGACTCATCGTCCCTATAGTTCCTCCTTCTTCCCTAGGGCGTCTGCCCCTACTCACCCAACACGCACTCTTTCCTCCTCATGCTCATGCACTCAAGCCTAGCACCCTGTCATTCATGCTCTCACAAGTGCCAACTAAAATGGTGCATATGGAAAGAGGGAGACAGAAACTTGTTCAGTGTCAGAGATGTCAGTGAGAGTTTTTCAAACATGGTGTTAAAAGTAATTTCTTCCTCGAGTAAAAACTCCTTTTCAGACGTCTCTTTACATTAATGTGGTGGCAGTTTGACATGTTGGTCTTTGTAGCCGGTCTCGCTGCTACACCCCAACACAGACACGACAGCCCGTTCACTGAGGCGTTTCTTACAGGCCGGTGTGGCCGTCTGTCCATAATGTGTGGCAGTCATCAGAAGTCCAGCACATTGCTGAGTTTAAAGGAGAAGGTAATTAGTCAACAGGCACCAGCTGTGCCATTCATCTCACCTGGCACTGCTGTTATGAGCTACCTCTCTGAATGCCTACCATGCTCAACCTCCTCAGCCTTATTTCTATATCTGCAAGTCACAAGTCATTGGTGTTGGTCTCAAAGAGGAGTTACAAGCGTTTTTTGATTATGATGAAGTCAATCAGACCCATGACTCAAGTCAAAGTTATAAGACTCAAGTTGACTGTTTGCGGCGTCCGGATAACAATTGAGTGCAATCAGGCTGTTCATCCTCGTGACGTCCTCAATCTAAACAGGAACTCAATGTGCTTTCTCATAATTGACGCTGCGCAAAAGTAATCGCACTGAGGGGATCCAAAGGGTCCCTGTGGGTCACACAGACGAGAAATCCTCTGTGGGCAATCTACAACATATCAGCTGTTACTGTAACCTACGTGTGTATGCGCTGAAGTGCAATTTAGCTAATGTAGCTTAACACTGCTTTTAAAGGCTGAAGATCGATGCAGTTAATGAATGAAGACATTTTTTTAGTGCGAGTCACAAGAGCAAAGGTGAAACCATTTTCTGAGTCATTTTTCTCTTTGAAAAGAAGCCGTGCAAGAGTCCAATCTTTGTGTGTGTGTTGAGGTTTGAGTGAGAAGGTGCAGACACTGCTGGTGCTGGGTGGCCTGGTGAACAGGCTACTCAGGATACCTTTCTTCCTCCATCTCCTCTTTATTTCTCTCTCTGTCTCTCTCTCTCTCCGTGTGCCTGTTGTTCATCCAACGGTTGTTACTTCCTTCATGCAGGACGGTACTTTTTGACATGTCTCTCTACGAGACGACTCGCTACGCTCTGCATGTGGTATGTAAGTCGATGTGTGCATACGAGTGGGTGTGAACGTGTGTGTTTTGGTTAAGGCTAGCAACGAGTGTTATCTGACCGGCAATATCACGTAGTAGTGATCATTTATTACTCCCGATGTTAAAGTTGGCTCACACTCTACCATTTCCTTTCTCCTTACTCTATGACTTCATTCATTCATACTTTTCTGTTTGTCCTCCTTTTCTCTATCTTGCTATCTTGTGTTCTTTCCAGTCTTTCGCACCCAATTTGGACGCCGTAGCGGTGGAGGATCTTCAATGTTTATAAAAGAAATATCTGTGGAGCAGAGCGCTGCCCCTGGGGTGGTACAATACACGATGGTTATCTGGACCACACCAGGAGAGGCCTGTTTACGAAAGAACTACTGTACTTGATGGCGCTGCACTGTCTCACTTTCTCTGTTTGGACATGAATGGAAAGGAGAGGAATCGACCGATTGTAAACACAGGAGCTTCAATGCCCCCACCCCCCCTCATGCTCTCCCCATTCACGTCTCACTCTCTGTTTTATACCACTTTCCACTCGAACCGCTTGTTTGGTGGCTGTGATGAAGTTCAATGAAAGTGGTTGCTACAGTGTTTACACGTGAGATGGCCGATGGTGCAGATGAAGTGGTATCATTTTACGTGATTTATTTTCTTTGCTCACTCCATTAATAACCTTCACTCAGACGTCAACAATCATGGTTACCTCTCTGTAATTGTGTAATATGTTTTTATGCATATTTTCAATTAATAAAAAAAGAGTGGAAAGTTGTCCAAATATTGGAAATGTAGACGTATTGATAAAAACAAAATGAGACAAAGTGAAATGGAAAGGGACTTAGTGAATACACCACGACTGACATCAACGATGGGACTTATCTAATCCTAGTATCAGAAGTGGATGTAACGTTTTTTGGACAATTGTTCTGGAAGTTATTGTTAATAAGCAGAGAGACGACAGGAAATGAGTGGAGAAAGGGTATGACATGCAACAAAGGTCCTGAACAGAAATGAAGGTTTGCAGGGAGTAAATGTCACTTTTACAGAAGCATATAAACTGTCACTGTCAACATCAAGGACTGTTACAATAATACTCACGATAATACTCGCCGTTTTCTTAAAGTAACTTCAAGGAGATTTTAACTGGTTATAAAAAAGTCACACTTTTTTTTTTGGTAAGCACATTGTATGGTAAGTTTCACAGTGAGTAGTGATGTTACGTTAGTCAGTTAAAATGAGGCAGGAAGACATTTTTCATTAGAGAATGTTATTTCGGACTTCATATTTTGTGGTTATGGCCGATAACTGGGGCGAGATCAGCAAACAGAAAGAGTGGACGAAAGAACAACAAAAGAAAAGCTGATAGGACATTCAACAGATTTTAAAGGATTCAAAACCAGTCCTGAATCAATCTTCCTCCTAGACTGGAATGTATTTTTGTCTGTTTTATTCATGAAATACATTGCCGGACGTGGTTTAACAGCAATATTTTGATTTACGTTGGTGGCCCAATCACAGTTTATTTTGTTTCACCATCTACAGTTATTAATCTTACACAGCCTTACAGAAGAAGTAAGAAAACAATGATACTTACATGACTTATCCACATCAATGCACGGCTACAGTGTTACTGCCCTCTATTCCCATCTCATAGCTAACTTCCCCGTGCCGCATCGTACGTGTGGTGGTCATGGCCTTACGAGACAGCTGGGTCACCTCTCACACGCACACTATTCCCCGCTTACTTGAACCGTATCTCCCACTTCTTCATCGTTCATTTCAAGCACAAACTCACTAAGTCACACACAAATCCCTTTCACTTGAAATACAGTCTCACCTTTGTGTTGCTGCAGCAAAGATCTGGCAGTTTTTGGGGTTCTCATTAAAGCTCATTATATTCATATTTAGCATTATTAGCCCGGTCAGCAGAGAGGGATTAGAGACAGGGAGAGGGTGCTGGAGCGGTCAAGTCTGTTTTGCGACGCGGTCCAAGACAAGCTGGGAAGTTCCCCTGCTGATTTCTTACCTGCTACCAATTTGAAGCTGAACTTGAGTACACGCAAATGTCTAGACATCGACATTAAAAACACATATTCCACCTCTGTCCAAACATATGCACGCCAAACGCATGCTCCATCACACACGGAGAGAGCCAACGCGTTGAGAAACGTGTTGGCGAGCGTTAATGTGGGTATTAACGGGCATCAAGTACAGCTCCAAACACCAGGCTCGTATGCAAAGATGAATATCCAAACATGACCTCATTCACACGCACACAAAGTTCATCAGCAGCTGCAAGATATGACAGCATGAACTATTATCATCTGTTGGGCAGAGTGAACGGAAATCAAATTTCCTGTGTTGTACTTTTTCGGTGACTCACTCACACAACAGCAACCAGCGGGCGATGTTAATATGCGTGGCGTGGTTGGTGGTCAGTCTGTCCAGCAGACATCAGCTGTTGGTTTTCTCACTGAATGTTAGTATGCGCATTTGCGTGCGAGTTTGTGTTTCCCTCTGGAACCATCTGTGTCTGCGTTGCTTGTTATCGTTGCCTGCATGGCTTTGTGTTTGCAAATGCAGGTTAGATACAAAGGAGGATACAAAGTTATGGGGTTTGTACATGAGCTTATATTAGTGTTTTAGGGTAATCTGGGGACACTATGTGGGAGCGCCGTCACTCTTGGACAATACAGTTGTTTCCATTTTGTGGGTGGATGCTGATGAAGTGGATTATGTGATGGAGACACTGAGCAATCAATTCAGCCTCTTATGGGTTTAGATGTTTGTATTTATTACACTCTGGAGGAAATAAAGCAGAACCAATCACCCCGTTGGAATATCTGAGTATGTGGCGTCTTGTGTTTCTGCTCCCACAGAACAGGTGTCCGTCCCACAGGAAAGTGGGCTAAATCCTGTGCACCTGTGTTCTTATGAAGCAAAGGAATTTCTCCTCGGCATAATCCTCTTGACGATTTTCAGCCCCTTGCTAAATAACTCCTCCTTTTTTCCCCTCTTTCTCCCCCCCCCCCCCCCCCCCCCCTTTCCTCCATCTCTCCTCCCACTTCACCAACACCCCCTCCTCCTTTTATTTCTCCCCCTCTTATCTTGTTCTTTCTCTTGTCTCTTATTTTCTTTTCCTCCATCTCTCCTTTTCTTCTCTGTATCCAGGGAATAGCCTCTGTTCTGCAGCGCAGGTCTGACAACGAGGAGTACGTGGAGGTCGGGCGCCTGGGACCCTCTGACTACTTTGGTGAGTGGCTCTGGGCCGATGAACAAGAAGTCAGTTTTATAGTATCTGAGTGCATTAGAATTACACATTGAGGACATTGAGGCTGAAGTCTAATTTGTTTCAAATGCTTCCTGCCACAACATTAATTGTCATCCGTGCACAGATCATACACATTAAGACATTGTTTTACAGCTCAAAACAATAGTTTGCCACGTCTCCTTCTTCCTCCAGGTGAAATCGCCCTGCTGTTGAACCGTCCCAGGGCAGCCACCGTAGTCGCTCGCGGTCCGCTCAAGTGTGTGAAGCTGGACCGGCCCCGCTTTGAGCGCGTGCTGGGGCCGTGCTCAGAGATCCTCAAGAGGAACATCCAGAGATACAACAGCTTCATCTCCCTTACTGTGTGACATGTCGGCCCCTCTGGGCCCCCCACCAGCAGGGGTGGGCAGCATCAGCATCAGAGTTTAGGTGCGTGGGTGGGAATAGGTGAGGATGCGGGGGTGAAGGACATGGGTTTTACATCCACAACTACAGGGCGCTCATTTTCTGCCTTTTTTCCATTTCTTTCGCTATTCTTTTTTTCTTCCGATCTTGTGCACTTTGACCTGTGCTGTCACGTAGCTTTATGTCAAAACCAACACGCAGGAGTGTAAAAATCTGAACGAGGACAGAGATAATTCAACTCATTAAATACTGTAAATGAATCATATATATACAGGGCGGCAACTGTATGTGATGCATGCTTCTAGACTGACCAAGAACGGCACTTTCATGAATCTATGAAAGGTACAGATGAATTCAGGAAATAAGAAGGATGTAAAGTCATGTTTACGTACAGCGGGAGGAAGTGAATACACGTTTATTTTTGGCGCCGGCTGTTGTTTGCCTTTTTTTTCACCTCTGGGTGTGCGTGGTGTCATTTCTAGGTCAAATCAGACCCGCACTACACAGACCCCTGTTCCCCTAAAACGCAGCTGTACAGGCTGAAAGAAAAGTAAATACTCCGCCGTTTCATTTTGAATGCTTCTTAAGTGTGCTTTTACTGCTATTATCAGTTGGGGGTTTGTTAAAGGCAGTGGGATGCTGAGTTAAGATTTTAATATTATGTCAGCCAAATTAACTAACAAATCTGTTTTTTTCTCAAGAAACCGTCTCTGTCCCATTAGTTGTGGGATTCCAAAGGAGCAGTGGTGTTATCAGTCCAGTCCGCACAAACACAAAGAGAGTCTGAAACACGCTGACATGAAACACTCAACCATACTGTATATGCTTACACTGTCTCAGGACAATTTCAATCTTCAACACAAACACACACGTCTTTTCTGGCGCTTTTGATTTTGTTCTCTGTCATATTGCTAGATGAAAGCTTTTGCACCACTTTAGAGTTTGTAACGTTGGGTCAATACAGATGTTTGATTTAGCTGTTTTTTGAAATATGACTTATATGTTTATGAATATATATAAAAAACAGAAGTAAAAAATATACTTGTGTTGCTTTCCTTTGATCTACTGTATTTTGTCAAACTTGCACAACTGACCCAGCGACTGATGTTGTATAAAATGGGACCTGAAAAGACTCTTTCTATTCTCTCTCTCTCTCTCTCTCTCTCTCTCTCTCTCTCTCTCTCTCTCTCTCTCTCTCTCTCTCTCTCTCTCTCTCTCTCTCTGTCTTTCTTTCAACTATCCAACTATCTTGAGTAAATAAAGATAAGCTTCTGAAATCCTCTTGATTTAAGTCATTATTTTCTCTTGATCAGCTCCTCCTGTGAATGTGACTCTTTCACATTTTTATCCCAACTTCTGGCATCCTCTCCTCTCCTGACTGGACTTAGTTCTCTCTCTTTCCCTTTATCTCATCTCATGCCCACACCCGATATCCTCTACACATTATATCGCTATTAATCTCCCTTGTCTTTTCTCCAAAGCGCAAACTGTCCTCTTCAATCTCCCTTTTCACATTTTCATCCTACAGGTACCTCCTCTTCATCCTACAGGTACCTCCTCTCCATCCTGGCCTGCCTCTTCTCTGTCTGGCTCTGTCCACTCCTCTCTGCTCTCCATCCTTCTTACATTAAGCCAAGTGTCAGTCATCCGTCAGTCTGAGCTGATAGAGTTCCTCCCAACCAGTTAACACCACAGTGGGCTAAAGCCTCTACAGCTTTGACACATTCCTATTCATCGTAATGCCCACTAAATCAACTAAGGAATGTGCCCCCAACTCGCCAACATTCAGTTTAGTCCCCTCCTCCCCTCATATACACACACATGCACTTCATCGCTTTGACAGTACACACACAAACACCCGCAAGTATTGCTCCTCCATCTTCAAGGATTTGGGGTGGAAAACATGTGTCCACTCATGGCGGTTAACCATGACTATTTTATCAAAACATGATTTATCCACATGCATGTCGTGCATGACTCCTCTTTCTCTCTCATGGACATGCTTACGCTGTCTGTCGTCACTTATTTTCAGACTTCGATAACATTTTAACACTGCTGACTAACAGGAATTAACATTTTACTCCTCTGTCAATCTGACGACCTTTGAAGAGGATGCAGCTGATGTTTTCAATCATCCTAACTTGAGAAACAGAAGGTCATTCTAGATACCCAAAGGGAGGATGGATGATTATTAAGTCAAACTATTATTTCCAAACTTTCTGAACTTTCAGAATTGTCCCCCAAAGGGGCTTTGAATGCAATCGTAACAGGTACTGAGTCAACAGAGCCATCTCAATGGCTACCAAGCTTCATAAGCAGACCTTGAGCTGGGATTTTGTCAACCAACCACCATGTTCTTCTCTCCTAAAGAAAGCCTATTTGATATAACTGGTATCATCAAAATGAAAACTCAACCTGAGCTGACCTGTGTGTGTGTGTGTGTCCAGAGCACCTGATTAGACAGGGCCATTACTGTGCCATCCTGGGTGGGCCAGTTGAGGACAAAACCTGGCACTGTCGCATGAGCAGTAAGATGAAGCCTTGATACCATGGCACTGTGCCAGTGTTCAAAAAAGAGAGCACAAGCAAACACACACACTCTCACACACTCTTTTACCAACTTTTAATTTAGGTCACTCAGTTCTGTGTTTGGGTCCTTTATGCTTTCATGGCTTAATAATCCGTCATATGGCTCCTGCAGGTCCCACTGTGCCAAAAACATTTCGCCAGCTGAGCTGACATCAGTTCAGGTAATCGCACTTTCACAAAGAAAGCGAAATGATCACCGGGCTATAGGAGCTCAGCCATCAACACTCAGAGGTCAACAACAGCCAAGTAAAAACACCTTTTTCAATGTAGTAACTGACAAAATGTCTGAAAAGTTTAAGCTTCTCAGTTGTATTCAGTTTTACATGTAGCACTGCAAAAATGTTGCTTGGAGATCCAATGTTGTGGCTGATATATGACGTCCATACATTTTTGTTAAATGTCCAAAGTTGGTTTGCTTTTCATATATAATCGCGTAAAAAATATATTTTTCAGTATAAGGAAATATTACAAGAACTGCCTCCTTATTTTCTCTAAAGACGAAAGTTCTTTGGTTGATGCATTTTCAGTTTTTAAATCTATTGTCTTTTTGACGTTTTGTTTTTTAAGTCTGATTATGAACAGGCTCGAGGCTGAATTAATAACAGTATTGTTGATCTTATATAGTATAAAGTGGTAAAGACATCTTGAGAGCCTCAAGGTTTTCGCTCTGTACCTCTCTTCACTCTAATTCAGTGCAAAACAGAAGCAGAGAGGAGGGAAGCAACATAGCAGGGAGGATGAATAACCTCAACTGCACCACTGTCTCCTCGAACCCCTCCATCCTTTTTTCCCCAGCTGCTGCACCTTGGCTCTATATCAACTTCCAGCTACTCCCACAGCGGAGTCTATTTGGTGCGAGACTCCTATGCATTTGTTGTCCAAACAAACAAGACGGCCAGACTCGGTGAGTTGGTGGGGAGGAGTAGAAGAAGGAGACAGAAAGCATGCAGAGGATAAAGACGATGATCATGCAGGAGGAGGAAGAGGAATGCTGTGCCAAATTCATTGACCTCTAACATGCTCTCCTTTGGGTTTTAAGTGCACCCCTGAGTGGTGTGAAGTCCACTGAGAACCAGTCAAATATTTTAAAGAATTTATTTCCAGCATGGGAACGTTTTGCCTCCTCATTTACAGGATGGCTTCCTTTGTGGATCCCTCCGAAGTTTTATATAAAGATTGCCAAACATTTACAAGATAGGATGGCTGGGAGTGATTTGGTATGTTTGTGTGTGTGTCTGTGTGTGTGTGCATGTGTATTTGTTGCATCCTATAACTAGACACAGTCACCCATGATCTCATGAGAGGATGTTTTATTTGGTGCTGCATATTTAGATCTGGCACAGTGAGTGTAGCCCCCGGGCGTGCAACCCTCACCCCCTCTCTTTCTCTTTCTCCCTGATTCTCTCTCTTTTGTCCTCTCCTCCTGCTCTCTGTGTAGCTGCCATCTCTGCTGCTTTCTATCCCTTGTCTGGGGAGATCCTGGCTAATTAAAATGCCTGCCAACACAAGGCTACAACCTCCATTGATTCTCCCTGCCTTCTCCCTCCTCCATGATCCCCACACCCTGGTGGAAAAAAAAAATCAACCCCCAACCGCCTGCTAATGGCCAAAGCCTTTGATACGCAGCTCTTTTCTCGTCTTTTCTTGATATATTGGGTGTGGCAACCTGACTGTTCCAGAGTTCAGCCTGGCTGGGTCGAAGCTCTCGGTCCAGGGGCATCTCATCTCTGCCATGGTCCCCAATTCTGCTGCTCTGATTCTCAGCTCTAATCGTGACCTTCTCGGGTCAAAGGTTACCATCTAGGCCTGGTCACAGGTGATTGAGCAATAGTGAGGCTGATGGGATTGAAAGGTTAGGGAGGCGAGGGGGTGTCGGGCCGAGGTCAGGGGGAGAAAGAGAGTCAGAAATTGGGTCAGGAGATCATCACAAGGTCCGGCTCATTTAAACAGCAGCCCATTTGGTCAATTATGGTTTTACTAGAGCAAAACAAGAAAAAGACTCCAATAACATTCTTGGACAGTTCGAAAAAAAGTATCAAAATCTCTGACGAAAAACCAGAGCTACAGTTTGGTTTATTCCAGAAATTCTTCTTCTTCAAAACCTGGTTCCTACATCACCCACAATGCAACTTCACCGCCAACAGTTTGCTGAGAGATTGGGTTTTGTGTTAGTCTCAGTTAGAGATGAGGAGCGGGCTGCAGATGTCTGGTAAACTCACTTGATTTTGTGCTGCTCTCTTTGGAGCCATCCTTGGGCAAGACACTCAACCCCAGACCGTAGACTGTGCCTGCGGTGTATGAATGGGTATGAATGATTAAATAGTCCCGATGGGTGAGTGACTTAATTCTCTGCTCAGTTAGACATTACACCACTATGTCTTTACATAGCAAATATTTGTTTGATGCTAATGCTCAGAATATAAAATGTAGCACCTTTAACAAAGCAATCATTTTCTTCTATCATTTTCAATTTCTAGTAAAAGCAACAGTCATGAGCCAATTCTAA
The DNA here is from genome assembly GCF_050575085.1 of Anarhichas minor. Classification (NCBI taxonomy): domain Eukaryota; kingdom Metazoa; phylum Chordata; class Actinopteri; order Perciformes; family Anarhichadidae; genus Anarhichas; species Anarhichas minor. Next base: position 13,876,830 of record NW_027466453.1, read on the forward strand.
GTAGTTGAAATGATTGTCCCACTTCCTGCTGCTGTCTTTAAAGGCAGTTTGGACACGTCCGACTGCCTCAGAGAAAAGTAAGAAGAAAGAGAGAAAGCAACAACGAGGGGGAAGAGATACCATCTATTTGTTTTTCTGCTTTTATTTCCCAAGCTTGTTATCGTTCCTCATTTCCTGCTGGACGACAAGTAAATAATTCACATATATACACATGTACCGACACTGAGCCCGGGCCTCCCTGAGTCGCCTAGATTTTGGCCTCGGTTTCAAAGCAATTCCAGCTAACGGAGCCTCGGTGACTCGCCTCCAAACTATGTGAAGGAAAAACAAACAATAAACCGAAATGTTCTCCTAATATTCTGCATGCTCGAGGGGAAAAGAATGGGTCAGTAGGACTTTTCTGAGTGAGATATTCCATCTTGCACATGACTCTGCAATCTCCTGCCCACATTGATTCCTACCCGGCACAATCCATCTCTTCTCTTCGACTCTGACTTCACTCCCTGGGGAGGCAGCTCGGCAATTGTCTCAATTGTTCCTTTTTTTTTCAGTGCCTCCTACTCTAAGGAATCGTTAGGGTTTTGAGTGCAGATCATAAAAGTAGTTTTCACTCTGTTCTAATCACATTAGGAAGATGAAGGAATGTAATGAGTGAAAATTCCCTGTTGGGGAAATGGTCTCAAATAATGTTAATCGATATTTGGCCTTTGAGACATTTCAGATTCATTATTTGCTCCCGATTTTTAAAGCATCTCATGTTTCAGAATCAATTGTCAGCTTTTGAGATGTGATGCTCCACTTTGTGTATTGACATACTTTAATATCTGGATAACATTTGGCATCTTTCCCAAGGATTACCAAGTTGTTGGACTCTATTTGATGAGAGTGCATCACTAAATAACTAACCTCACGTCCCAGAGGATTCACCTCATCCCCCAAAACACAGCCACCCTCTGCAGGTGTGCAAAGTCACAAGGCAAAGGCTGTCAAGTGTCCTCTGATTTTCAGGCCACCCTCGATAACCACAACCCTCCAGCCCCTCCTGAAGGACCCCCAAATCCCTTCAATATACCAGCTGCACCCTGAGCAATGCCCTTGGGCTGAGGCAGCGACTGGGGAGCAGAGCCACAGGGGTGACCCGGCTCTCCCTAAACCTTGCAGGAATGTGTGGATTTGAGTGAGTGCTGTAACCAGAGAGCACTCTCTCCCATCTTTAAGCCCATAATGGAGCCACTTCCGGTTGATAATCAGTTTGTTGTGATCTCTCTCTGCCTTGGGATTTTGACACTTCATCTTGAGTCCTGGGAGGAGGAGGAGGAAGAGGAGGAAGAGAGGTGTTATTATGGTTCTGTGTACCATAATGACAGTATGGGCTGGCATCAAAGGCTTGGGGACCAAAACAAGTTACTTCTCCAATTTGAGTCTAGATCCTACAACAAACTTTTGTGTATGCATATATGCACAGACACGTGCATGCATGCACACGTTGCTCAATGTGCCATTCACAGGACAGATTGCTTGCAAACAAGTAAGGGGCTCTTGGGGCTTCCTTGAGGGCCAGCAGATTGGGATGTGAGCCATGGGGAGGTCTCCAGTTAAATTCCGGCACGGTCATTTTCCCTTTTTTTCTTGTTACTTTCTACTCTTGACTGTCATATAAAGGCAAGACTACCAGGAAATACAATAATGGGGGTCTTGCTAAATCCATGCTGTCTTCTTATTTTTCCCCTCTATTTTTCACTCTCTCTCACTCGCTAACAAACATCCCTCAGTGTAGGACCTGGTGCTGCTTTTATGGCCTCCAATAATAACAACAAGAACAATAAAGGAGCCAAAAACCTGCTTTAACTATTTTTAAAAGCGTCTATAGTGTTTCTTCCAGAGGAGCGACCTGGGAGCTCGTTGGGGAAGGGGGGCTCACATTAAACACTGTTAATCGTTACCACGGTGCGTGCGAAATAGCATCACGGTACGGCCCATAAACAAGGTAGGGCTTCTCTCTTGGAGGTTAAGTGCTTTGCTCAGTTAGGTGTGGTTGCTATAGGAATGGTGCTGTTTTGAGGGAAATCTTAAACTCAATTCAGGGCCCTGCTCCATGTCATAGCACACCTCAAGCCATATTGGGCCCTGGGGCTGGTAGGCAAAACATTGAATAACCAGGTGCACCAAAGTGGATTCTCTAACTGGTCGTAATCATCCTTTAATCCAGGGGTTTACTTTTCGTGGTATCTTTTCCTTTAAACCCTTGCAACCCTTCCTAGTCTCCTCACTCCTTCCCACCCCCTCCTTCCATCCAAGTCTTTCCTCTTCATCTCTGTCACGGATATCTAACGTCACTCAAGTCAAGCAGAAATCTCCCCTTAATCCCCCTGATACAGAACCCTGCCCCCCTCCCACATGCACATCACCACCATCGTTATCACGACCACCACTAGTTCCCCCATCTCATAGTCCCTAAACCGTGAGCGTGGCGGCCTATAGTGAAAGACAAGAGGAGAAGGAAGGGTAAATAACGAAGTGAAAGCCCCATCTGACATGCCAATTGATGTAATTATGGGCTTATAGGCCCCTAATACATTTCTGAGGACAGCTTTGTGTGCCCCCTCTGAGAGCTGAGCTTGTCTGTCATGTCATAAAGGCAACTTGTCTTTGGACCTGTGAGTGATCGATTTTGCTTAAGATATGTTTTATAATTACTTTTCATGAAAGGCTCTCACATGGAACCCACATCTACTTTGTCACTCTTGATATTAGTTTCTTGCTATTTGTTTGGATGACTTTTCTCTGCTAGTCAAAGCCATTTCTTTCCGCTTACCATTGATGCATAATCCTCTAAACTCTCATATGTTTATTATGAGTATGTCCCTGTATATGTTTCATTCTTTAATGTACTCATTACTGGGCCAGATTTATGTAAGGCAATACCAGTCAACTATTTTCCCATTGGCACCAGCAGAAAGTGTACATTTGTGTCACTTTAATGTCTGGGCTCTACACATAGACCTTGAATTTTCCTCCATCCCCTTGGGACCACAGTGAGACAGGGCAGCTCTGTCTCCCCCTGTCCTTTCCACGTCCTCCTGTTCCGCCTTTGATGTCCCCCTGCCAAGAGTCTGATTTGTGGGTTAGCCGTGTGCTCCCCTCCCAGCCCCGAGCCCGCAGAACATGGGGACGCAGTAGGAGTTCCCAGTGTTTTGGGGAAGTTGGAGTGGAGAAAGGAAGGGGGGAGGTTGGGTCAGACCACCACAGAGCCGGGGAGACCCCTGTCTTCCTCCTCGCCGGTTCCCACCGCTCCCCACCGCTCCCAACACGGCACACACATGTTGAAAAGGTCAGGTCTTGATAGACAACAGAGCACCGGCAATTACGTTGTTATTTCTCAGTGGCTGGAAGTCCCCCGTTTTCTGTGTGAGTGTGTGTGTGTGCAGAAAGAGAGAGTTTTTTTTTGTTCATAGAGAATAAAGAGGCAGTGTTTTAAGGGGAAAAGGAGCCTTGTACAGGGGGAACTGCATGTAAGGACTTGTGCCCGAAATGCTTCATGTCTGTCTGTCCATTTGTGGAAATTGGAGAATGCACATGAGAGAGTGCAGGTGTGTCAGTGTTAGTGCACACGTCTGTCTGTTCAGTGTAGATTCCCACATATAGAATGCGTGTGTAGGTTTGTTCATACCTGAGCCGCAAGACCGTTTTGTTTTTTTTAAATGGGATTTCCATTCAACACCTGGAGTCTTTTTGTTTGCTGCACACACTGTGCACTGTGCACACTGACCTAAATGACGGGGTCTGACCAAGAACTGGATGCTGAGGTTGCAAGGGCCGTGCAAAAACACACACGTACAAACACACACTCGGACTTCTTCCAGCGTCTTCCCAGTATTTTCTCTCTTCGGTGAAATTTGTCCTTCACACCGAACACCTATTTCTAGCTCTCTAAGGATGGCTTTCATGGAGGAGTGCAGAGGGAAAAAAGTCAAGGCATAGTTATGACAAGAGCAGACCACAGTTTGACAGATCTGGAGATCACACGGAGAGGATGCCGCGGTCCCTTAACAACCGAAAAGTGCTGCTGTAATGTATAATGTGTTGCAGCTGGAAGTTTGCCTTGCATACCTTGTACCACCAGCTTTTTGCATTTATGAGCGCATGTGGTGTAATTTTTGATCCCAGAGGTGGACTCAACTTATGAAAGAGCAGTTTGGGCATTGTGCCCCCTGAATGCCTGCACACCTATAGTGCCTGAAAGGAAAAGGGGTCCTGAGGGGTGCTGGGAGGCCCCACAGAGCACTTCATTCAGGTTGCTATGCATGTTAGAGAGATGAAGGCCTCTAAATGGCTGCTAGTAATTGTCCCTATAAAAGAGCAGCTGCGTGCAGTAGTAAGCTGCTGTACTTGGCGTCCCTTCGCTGCTTAATATTCAGGTGAACAAGCAGTAAAAGTGTGTGTGTGTGTGTGTTTGAGTCTTTCTCCGCGTGAATGTGTCTAGCTGCTTGTTTATGCGTGTAGAGGTTGCCCTGGATATGCACTCTGCTCTGGATAATTTCCAAGTCCAATCTATATCGCTACCAGCCTCTGGAATGTACCTTTGCTCCTGGGAAACTTCACCTGAATTACTTACCCGTGTGCGTGTGTGTGTGTGTGTGTGTGTGTACATGAGTAACCAACCATAAATGTTACCGCTGTTTCTAATGGGCCTATTACAAGATACAAGCTTGTGTCAAATGACACACAGCTCCGCACTAAAGACATGAACACACAACCCACCAATGGAATGAACTTTGTCATCATAGACACTGATGAGCTAGTTAGGGCTTTAGTTAGTGAGGCGTAATTCTACCCTGAGGAGGAGGGAGGAGATCTGCAAAGGACCTGCTCCTTGTGCCCGTGACTCATGCATGCTCATGATATGGCTGGGTGGAGCCGGCGGGAGACACCAGGTTAAAATCTGTGTTTGTTTCTCTGTTGCAAGGCAATCCACTCTGTGTTTGACATTATGAGGTGTCATAGAACGGGGATACCCAGTGGAAAATAAATTTAGTTGGAAGGGCAATATAACAATTGCAGGTATAATAACGTGATTATGTGGCTATCAGCATGTTGAGTTTCTATTGTTACCTCTGCAATCTTTTTATGGCTCCCCAGCACACTGAAGTGTGAGATTCCTTGCTTTCATTGCAGGGTCAGAGTTCAACCGTACTGGGATCAAGTTGAGATTGGGTTACGGATGAAAGTGTGTGTTATAACTCTTACTGTACTGAGAAACCGGGTCTTTTACTTTGATTCAATAGGTGTCAGGGCTGTATCAAATAATACAAAAATATCACAGAAAAGAGCCATTTCTCAAGCACATTTAGGTAAAGCAAGATACAGGGTATATTTTAGGAATTCATTTACTGGATCTGACTTCCCAGAGTCTTCATTTGGTTAAGGATAATGATTAAATGCCTGTATCAATCTTGTTAAAGGTTGGACCAGGAATGATATTATTTCCATATTATAATTATTTTTAACATTATTTATCTTAAAGGTCAGGGATGTTGTATTTTATAAGTCAATTTTATAGATCCATAATCATGTTTTACCTTCTTTCGTTCTAAGGTCTTCATTAAAAACTCTTCTTTTTTAGTTTATTCCAACTATAAAACTGACATGAAACTATGCTCAACCACAATTTACCCAAAAATAAAACCTGTCCCGGCTTAAAGATATTTGGGCAGACAAGGTCAAGACTCCCTCACTACCCTCTTACCGTGGAAATGGATGATAAGAACAGACAGACTCAGAGACACACTCCGATCCCCCAAAGGCAGTGCAACTCATTTCCACCACATTCCGAGAAAATTCCCCCTTTTTTCCTACGCTTCTCTCACTGGGAACTATGTGTGGCCTTAGGGGGAAACGGGAGTCATCACCTACCTCGGATAACGTTCTCCCGGAGCGTCTTCATGGTTAGATTTACTGTGCATCAGCGTCTATAAAACCATTTAACGGGCTTAATGTTGTTAGGTACACAGACCTCAGTTGCCAGTAAACATGTTGCCTAATAGTTCACACAGGAGAGAGAGAGAATGATTTTCAGGTGTTACTGTTTTCATTTCTTCTTCTCCCCCCTAAAATGACAGTCCAATGATTTCTCTCTTTTGCTCATTTCAATTCCCCCATTTGTGTAAATGTTTGCTTTTAATCCACCTCTACCATCCCCTCCTTCCTACATGCACATCATATTTTGTCTCAAGCTCTATTTTAAGAATCTTTCCTCCACATCAAATCATCAAGACACAAACGATGCATCCTCGTCTGCAAGTTTTTCCTTTTACTCACTTCTTCACCTTACATAAAACAGTCACTCTCTCCCACTGTGTGGCCCCGCTCTCTCATCTCTTCCTCTGACTCCCAGTCTCCCACCGTGATGCAAAGTGTAGACACATGATTCATGCATTTCAGTGAGGGTGCACATCCAGGTAGGGAGGCTGACCTGTGATGTAACAATGACGATGATGTCATGATGAACCTGCCTGCCATCGCATCACATACTTTAATGCAGAACGAGGAATGAACGATGATTGCGATGCAGTAAATTTACAAAAGGAGGAACAGCGTGTCACATAAATAGCTTAGGGACTTACTGTAAACATCTTGAAATCATTTTACAGCACTGGTCCTAAATTGAGCTTCACTGGCCTATTAAAATAGTTGCATTAATTACTCCACCAGCTGCTGGAGCTCTTTCTGCAGCGTCTCCAGCCACAGCGCCTTCAGGCTGGCCTCGTGCTATGTGATCCAGTTGAATGGACAAGGTGGAAGGCAGACCACCTGGTTGGCTGACCTATAGCTCCCTGCTGATTGTCACCTCTGGCTGATAATGTGCGTGCACGCTGTCTCTGTCTCTGCTCCTGTTGGTATGTCTCGTTTATCAGGCCCTCGGGCTCTCCTCCCAGACCTCCCAGCACAGCACAGCCTCCAGCTTCCTCGCGACAAGTTAAGACCAGTCTGTCGTTAACCTGCTGCTAACTAGTTGCTTCCTGTGTCCCAAAATCGCGCCCGAAGGTGTTAAATGCTCATCGTCTATGTCATCATCACATACATTCACAGACATGTTTATATATTTATTTGTGCTAAAGTGCTCAATGTCTGGGAATGACGCATGAAAAGGTTATTTTGCCTTCAACTCAAAGGCACAAAAAAAAGAGCTTGTGTTACTATGAGTCACCACCGTCATCACTTTTATGATAATAATCATCATCTTTTACATTTTTGTTCACTTTGTCCATCTGATTACATCATTAAAATCATCCTGAGTGATTTAATATGCATTTTAGTGTTGACTTCCTCTGCCCGTAATTTGTTATCCAATTAAAGCTAATTAGGACAGACGTCTCATCCTCATCAGCATCCTCATCCTGTTTCTCTCAGTTCGTCCATAATTATTGCTCAGTTTTGCATCCTTTCAAATCAGTGATAATCAATATCAATTACATCCTGAATCTCTGAATGGGCTCTGTGCTGAAGGGAATACCCACACACATACACACATACACACACACACACACACACACACACACACACACACACACACACACATACGGGTTGAAGGGGGATGGGGACGTGGAGTCTTAAGTCATCCAACCAGCCAACCAGCTCCCCTCGCTGAATAGATGCACGATCACAGAAACGAGAGGGGAGGCGCAACGGGCACGGAGCTGCTGGCTCTCTATATCCAGCGGCTCAGAGGCGCTCTGACTCCATTCACTTCAGAGTCCCACACTGTCAAGGACCTGTGCAGACTGCTGCAAGACAGACTCTGGATAGCACAACACGGACAACTTTCTCCCTTGTGATTTTCCAAGAGGATCTGCTCGATTGGATTATATTCTTCCAGGACTATTAAATACTATCATAGAAAAACGTGCGTCTTGATTCTGGTTAATTCTAACAGCTGCGCTTTTTGTTTGTTCAGTGGACTGGGCTGAAGTTTGAAGCTGGTTTGTTAAAGGGTGAAGGACAAGTGCAATGCTCTTCAGACTTGTCTCTTAGGATTGTCCCACTTGCGCCCGAGGAGCTGTATGTCGAGCAGCCCGCACAGATCTTGTTCAAGAGGACGCAGTCCAATGTGAATAACATGAGTCCAGCCTCTTCAGTTTTTTCACAGTTGCAAGCAAGTGCACGGAGTTTGACTGAGCCCGCCGAGCAGCTCGGATACCCCGGTTTCTCCCCCCGAGGGGATGGTTGTGGATCCTGTGGGGCCAGGAGCGATTCTGCGGCTCCTACAGAATAGCACCCTTTTCTCGTTCGGGGTTAAATCTGAATTAAAGGGAGATGAGAGCCGCACTTTGTTACTTCCTGCTGTGGACGACGTACCTGCTGCTGGCCACCTCTGAGGTAAAGTTATAGGACTCTGCAAATCCTGAGCAGTGCGGGGCCGGATAGACTGTGTCCCACTGGCCCCATGTCACACACACACACACACACACACACACACACACGCACACACAGTGGTGCGGGGTTGTATTCCTGTGAGGGTGCAAAGTTCCCACGGAGCGCGCATTTCTCCAACAGCTACACACCACAACTTCATACCCAGAGAAAGAAAACCATAGAGCAGTAACACAACGTTTTTGGGTTGAAGGATGAATTTAGCCTCGAAGATACGATTATGATTATAATTTAAAGCATTTCTTCATTTGAATCAACCTGTAACCGATACAAACTGTCTTTTAATAATAATAATAAGGGCATAGACTGAGACGCTATTATAAGAGCAGTGTAAACATGGGTTCATTTTTAGAGAATGACCAAATAGCACATCAGCTCCAGCTATCATGAGGGTAGTGGCTATACTCGCTTTTGAGAACCAACATCGCGTCTGCATTTGGAAGCATATCACAGTTATTTTTGGCGTTTGTGCCAAATCTGTTTGTAGCCCGAGCCAACTGGGCAAACGTTTTGGTTGGGCTAAGCGTTCATGGGAACCGCTCCGGGGCGATATAAATAGCCACTGTTCCTGTAAGGCTGCGCGTTAACTTTGAGGTGCCTGCATGACCGCAACAAGTGCAAAGTGTGGCGAGCTGCAGTTCACACGGGCAGATGTCGCCCCGATCCGTGGTGCACGTCAAAATCCCGACGTTTCATCGTGCCGCAGTGAACAGGATTAGTCAAACAATAATTCGAGTCGGTCATCTGATTAATTCGGCATCCAATTAATAGTCAAAGAAGTAGCTATATTAACATGTTTTCAATTTATGATCTTTATGATGGTTTGCCACCATCATTGTCCTGGAAATCTCGTGAGTAATCTATATAAATATATCTATATATATTTATATAGACTACTCAGCATATCGTAGAACATTTCTGATGAATTGCTTTCCAGCCCTGCAACGTTGCTCCCTTGCAGAGCATAGGCTTCCCTTGATTGCATCATTTCTCAAGGGGGTTCTTCTTCTCTCCGTGTATGAGGGGGATTTATGGCAAAAGGGGTAGATCTGCTAGTTGTAGTTGGCACACGGTTGCAAAATTGTTCTAGCAGTGATCTTCCTGGTGGTTGTTTGAACCCTGCACGTTTACTTATACAGACAAACAATTACACAAACGTTTTGCCACTGACCCGACACATCTCTAACCTTCATCTCTTGTTTATTTTTCTGCCCCCCCCCCCCCTCGCCGCCCCCTAAAGGAAGTGGAGTTTCCCCAGGAGCTGATAGACAGACTGTCCCACAGTGAAATCCACAGCATCAGCGACCTCCAGCGGCTACTGGACATTGACTCCGTAGGTAAATTCAGCCTCTTGATACTTTCACAGACATGTTTAATAATCCCGACGCCATACATGTTGTTCACATGTGACACTGCTATTGTGGCTGTGACGAACACAGAGTAAAGGGTGGTACTAAAAACAGCTGCAGCATAATTACATAAGCAGTATGCCTTTATTAGCTGTATAATTTTGCTCTCTTGTGGCCTCACTTTTAAACATAGCCTTCTTGGTAGTAGGCTACACCTGAATGTGGTATGGGGACTTTCCATATATATTTGTATAGTGAGGCAAAATGTGCTCGCTTCAGGATCAAGCCAAATAACTATTCCATAAATGTATACAAAGGTTATATCTAACATAATCATGCCTGCCTTGTTGTCATTTAAACTGCAATAGGCTCAGTACCACTGCTTGATGGATAGGAGAATTTTGTAAAAATGAATCACAGGAACCACTGATAATAGTGTTCAGCATTCACGGATCCACTTGTGTCTAACAAGTGACAGGTAGCTGATGTTTGAGTGACATTTGAATAAATAAGATGTATAGACTTCAGCCAATCCTTCAGGTTTAGTGGATTTAGTGAAAGAACAAGATCACCTGTTTTTGGCACATTCTGCTTATTACAAGTTGTTACCCCTGAAATCAAGCCCTGGTGTGCGTGATAAAGCAGTTATAGGTGTGTTTACTGTACACATGTGACAAAGATGGACTTTCACTGGCAACTTTGTTGTTGTGCATATTCTTTCAGCTGCTGCAATAAACTGGCTTTATAGCAACCAGACCGCCACATATATGTTGCCCTGTAAACAGAGACAGCGGCTCGCCGGTCAGGCAGGTTTCTCTCAGCTTCAGGTTCTTGGAGGTGCTGCTTCTTCTGTGGTGGGGGACCGGTCTGTCCCATGGCTGTCCTGGATTAAGTTACAGGGGTGTGCTGGAAGAAGCTGTTTGCCTTCACATGAGCCTCTATTTACACAGGCTTTGGCCACATATCAAATTCAGGGCTCTCCCCTGAAGATTTGTTGTTGGAAATAGGTATTTACAAAAATTTGCTTTAACAGTCCCAAATCATGTCAGCTACCTGAATGGTCGTAGCTCATTAGTAGCCTCAAAACTGATATTCAGCAGAGCAATAGGACCAGACTTTCACTCAAGTATTCTTCTGTATAACCACATGACTGCTTTTCAATTAGGATGAGTAATAGCCCCACATCATTAGTGTGTTTAATTTATTAATTCACACTCAAACCAACCTGTACTCCACAGCAGTGATCGCCCCACTTTATGTTGAGCCCAGAATAGATCCCTGGTTTTGCTTCTAGCATGAGAAGAGGTGTTTATAATTGAATTAACATGCATTTCTTCAAACACAGGAATGTTTTGCAGGGTAACAGTAGTAGGCTGATTATTATTACGAGGACATAAATCTGTCTGACGGCCAGCTTGGCGGCACAGGCGAGCCCATTAAAAGACCTTTGACGCCAGCCAGAGGGGTATTTTCAGAGCTTTTGTTGCAGATGGCCAGGACAGCAAAGCTAGTATAGGCTGAACTGTGCATAGCATAGCATGTCAACCAGGGAAGGAGAAAGGAAAGGCTTATATGAGGTGTTGGTTTAAACCTTTGATCATTGGTACCTGGAAAATGTAACACGGACTGATGCTGCGTTTTAAAGGTCGCACCCAGGAAATCCTTGATATTTTGTTAAAGTCATTATCATATCATTTTGTCACTATCTGAGATAATTTAGCCTCTAAGGACGTATATGTGTGTCAGGATCCCTGGGAAGGCCTGCAGGGCTTTTCTCGCGGCTGTGTGTGTCATTTAAGGCTGCTTTGCTCAGTGCGAGTCTATGTGGACACGTCCTCTTGGATGGTGTCTCCTGCTTTGACTGACAGATGAGATGACCCCGCTGAAGTCTGCAGATGGCTGTCTGGCCCCTGAGGTGCTCCTCTCCTCGCTTTTCTTCCTCTCTAACCCCGTCTCCCTCCTTGGGCGGCCCCCTGGCCTGTCCGCCCTTATCTCTCTCAGTGAAGGACTGACAGAGAAGGGAACCTGACTCTTGGCGTGGGGCAGAGGTGGAGGAGGGAGCAGGAGGATTCTGGAGGTTCTGTTTCTGCTACACTGCCCTCAGAAAGGCTGCAAGTTGTTGTGCAGTCCACTTTCTGACAAGCTGGCAGAGTGTTGGCAGCACATCCGATGAATTACAGTGCCTCAAAAAACATATTTATTGTGCTTGTGTTCCCACCTGCTTTCACACCTCGCCCATGTGACCTACAATAATACGTGTGTACTAACTCAGGCATGTAACTGTTGACAGGGAAGAAACAAGGAAGACAGACAAAGAGAGGGAATTATGGAGGCACTTGTTACAAGAAGTCAAAAACATGTTGTACAAGTAGAGGAAGAAAGAAAGAGCGGAGGAGGAGTAAAGGGAGGGAGCCGAGGCCCTCAGCTAATGGAGGGAGTAATTTGCGAGTCATGAAAGCCTGATTCATGGCGAGAGACTGTCTCTTGTCCTCTTTTCTCTTGTCTCAGTTTCGCGACGTTCCGGGCATGTTATTGCTTCTTACTCACCTGGAACCAACAGAGGAGCAAACCCCTTACTCTCTTTCTATTTGTGCCTCCCTTAACTTCTCTCTTCTCTCTATTTTTCTCCTGCATCATCCTGCCTGATCACTCTGATTGCCTTCGTTCCCCATGTTTCTCCTTTCAGCGCAAAGAAAACACCCTCAGAAAGGTCCTTTTATTGTGCTGAGAAAAGGACTCCGCAGTCTATAAAGGACTTCTTTATGCTCTCGCTCCCTTTCTCCTGTCAGCTCTGACACAAACTGTCTCCAGTGGTCACAGTGTGACGCCCTCCCTCACTCCAGTCCTCTGACAGGGGGGAGATGAAGAGAGGGCTAGGTGTGGTGGAGAGAGAGGAGGCACAGTGGGAGTTCTGTCAGTGACCCGCAGTGTTAAAAGGTTGTCAGGTAGGAAAATCCTCCAGCTGTCAAAATGAGTCCACCTGCAGTGCAGACAGCCTAGGTGTGTTTGCACATATATGGAGACTATATGTGCGACATATATACGGCATGTTCATGTGTGTCCGTACACTGTTCCTCAGCTGCAGTTGACACCTCTTTCCTGTGGACCTTTAGTTCTGGGTCACTGGCTGTCTGACTGACGGCAAGACAGGCTAAGAGAAAATCCCTCCACTCTCCCCGAGGAGCAGACCTGAAAAAAGGAGGCATCCAAAAGCAAATAAACAACCAATCCCAGAGGGGGATTGTGTATAGGCAGAGGAAATCCCTTCAGATGACTCTGGTCAGAGCACAAAGGAGCTGGACGAGGGCAATGTGTTTGTCTGTGGCTAAGCTTTGTTGCTGGTGTACATTGGGTTTTAGCATGTTACGGAGGATAATGAGAGGAGTTTGTGTAGTTGTGAGTGTGTCTTTATGTTAGGTGTACAAGTGTAGGATTGTGTCAGCCTGATGCTGTACTTACAGACAGGTAGACCCACCCTCTTAGCAAACACTCTCAGACTCTGCTCTTTGGGAAAGGGCTGTATTCTGCGAACAAGCTTTATCGCTTTATAGCTGCTCTGGCACTCTTCTGTAATCCAACTTGTATTCTGGGTGGGGACCAAAACAAGCAAGCTTTATCAGATGACCATGGCTGTGAATACGCTGAGCTGGCTATATTAGTCTGGAGTTACGGAGTCTTAAGGAGCTATCGCTGCGGTATAACAAAACATTTACTTTTCCAAGCGGCTGAATGATTGAAAAAGCAAACATTTTCTGGTAAATGAGAGACACCAAACCACCAATTAGGGGCAGGGATAATGGCGGCTGAGTACCACCTGTGCAATGACCACTTTAGTCCGCAGTTCGTCTGTGAAAGCTGGTTGTTTTTGAAGGAGCATGCTGACTCACCTGCCATCTAGATACTTTATTCCTGCTGGGAAAGTTCAGCCAAATGAGTGAGTTAGGCTGACGCACAAAGCTTGCAATTACACAGAGGTTTGTGTAATGTGTGCTTCATGCCTGTACCATGTGTACTCTGCACTGTTTACTTCAATTTGTGACATCATCAGCAGTTGCCCTGCCAGCCATCATATTGAAGGAAACCCTAAGCACTTCAGGGAATCAAAGCATGTGTTACATACAGCACAAGAGGCCAGTAGGAAGTTACCATCTCATTAGGGTCGTGTGACTAACCAGCACATTGTTAGTTGTGGAAGGGGTATATAAAACATCAATGGCGGGTCACATTCAGCCTTCTGGTGAGGCCTAGCAAGCCCCCCACCACAGTCTACGCCGTGATTAACCGACTCATCGCTGGTTTATTGGTTTAAAACGTTTTTTTTTACTTCCTTTCTGTGTGACATTCATTAATGAGGCTGCCTTCTGTTTTGACGAGGTGCGGGAAACAATGTTATCGAGGAGCCAAAGCACCACAAGCACCACAACCACCAGAAGAACTACTCCCGTCATCACGGTTACTACAATGACCTGAAGAGCTCCCAGCTCCACAGCCGACGCAAGAGGAGCATCGGTAAGACCGAATGAATATTACATGCTTCACTGTGCAGCTAAGAGGTTGCATCATGATTACATTTGGCTCTATATACTGTACATCACAACTTGGCACAGCTTATTACAGTGTCATAATGCCCTAAAAATAACCTCCATTTTAAATATCCCCCCCTGACATTTGAGTTCCCAGGAGATGAAACCGATCACTTTACACACATTTCAAACAAAGCTAATAGTTAGTGGCTTTTATATGGCCTTTCTGTGGATAAATGCTACCCTAATGAAGACGTCTACCCAGTATTTATGGCAATGAAGGAATCATGAGAAACGAGACTGGTGTGTGAGGTTGACGAGGACGTCTAACATGAAGCCTTTTAATTGGCCATGGGCTTGCAGATCTAAGACACACGCGTCAGGAGAGAAATATATCCTTGAGCGTGGAAATTCCAGGCATTCAGGGCTCAAGTTGCAGCTCGCCTGGGCTCTCAGTCAGATTTCTTCATAAAACGCCACGCGGTATGATATCTGATCGAGGAATAGAGAATACCATGTAGTGTGCAATGTGTGTGTCAAGACACAGCAGTACAGCATTGAAAGTGACACAGGGTAAAGTGGCTGCTTGTATTTCATGTATGTGGCCATATCATAAGTGTTTGATACACATACCATTTTGGCAGCTGTCCACAAAAGCCCTCACATTCTGCACATGCACATATCATCTTTACGACCTAATGCCATCTTACTGTACACCCTCTGTCACATCTTTACGTGTGAGTGCCTGTCAGAGCATTCAATCTGAAATGAATGCTTACTGCCTTCCTCTTTTCACTATATGACCAACAGGGTCAAAGGCCGTTATTAGATTTCCCACCAGCGGACATAAAGGTTTTCTGGCCTAGTAACGCCATTGCATGCATTAATGCACGCCATGCATTAACCCCAGTTAGGACTCTGAACAAAGGAGCAGTCACTTTCTGTCTCACCGACTTCAACCCAAAGCTCCTGAGCCGATACGAGATCAGTTTTTTGGATAGCTTGTCTTCTTAACATCCTTAAAGAAGGTTGGGTGTGATCCGAGGTAAGATGAACAGCTCCCACGTCAAGTGAGTCATCAAATAATGAACAGGGAATGAATTCATAAAGCAGCTGGGAGTGAAAAGAACGGTTTCCAACAATACAACAGCACACGCATGCATTCGGAAAATGTGTCACGAACACCCATGCAGACCAGGTGCATTAACCGGGCTACTCCTTCTCCCTGTCTTTCTTACAGCAGAGGAGGCGGTCCCGGCGGTGTGTAAGACGCGGACGGTGATCTATGAGATCCCCAGGAGCCAGGTGGATCCCACGTCTGCCAACTTCCTGATATGGCCGCCCTGTGTGGAGGTGAAGCGCTGCACAGGCTGCTGCAACACAAGCAACATGCGCTGTCACCCTTCCCGCAAGCACCATCGCACCGTTAAGGTAAGACACACACACACACACACACACACACACACACACACACACACACACACACACACACACACACACACACCTACAGGCGAGATTGTGTCCAAGCTTGTTGACTTGCTGAAAAGTCATATCCTTGCAATCAACCCAAATCATTAGTGCAGGGTTGAACACGCAATCATATTCACCTCATTCATTCCACAAACACACCCACTTCCACTCACGAATCTCCACCACTTTCCCTGTCACCAGGTAAGTAAATCATATGAGAGGTAAGGTTGGGTTGACCTGCCTACCTTCACGCTCCTTTCCACCCTTTTTTACTCCACCGCTACTCTTCGCTTCAATCAACCTGTCTCCTCTGAGCCTCCTTGGCCAGTACCCAAAATAGTGGCCACCTTACCTCCGCTGCCCCCTCCCCTCTCTCCTTCCATTACAGCCGATCACCACCCTCTCTCCTCATCACTCTATCCCATGTTTGGCAAGAGTCCAGGAAGTGAAAGAGAGAAAGGACAGGGAGAGAGGGCTGTTGGCACCTTCAGCCGGGACATCTGTTGAAGGGTTGACCAGAGAGGGATGCTCCTTCCAGACATAAGACAGACAGACAGACAAAGAGAGAGAGAGAGAGAGAGAGAGAGAGAGAGAGAGCGAGGGAGAAACAGTTTCCTGTACCTTGAGAATGTCTGAGTGTCGTCGGTTACTGCACAGCCATTCGTCCGCTCTCTGTTTGTTTGGCCCTTTGTCTTTTCTGGAAACAGGGAGCCTGGAGGGGACGAGGCGACAAAGAGGAAGAGAGAGGGATCGAAGGGGGTTGCACTGTTCTCAGAGGCTCTTTGGCGTCGCTAGCTTGAAAACATGTCCTTCTGTTCAGGATCAGAGGAGACACCGTGGCTGGAGCTGAGTCGTTTTTCTGCTCTATTTACACTACAGACTGTTAGCCGGTGCACGGCTCTGTTTGGAGGTATGGGAGTTATGTGCTCTGTTCTGTAAGAGTAAGAGACAACCGGGGGATAAACAGGATAGCCTGGAACACTCTGACTGTGTTTGTGCTTCTCTTTGAGTCTATCCCTGGACTCTGTTGTCTCTTTAATCATTGTGATCTTGCCCGGCCATGGGCACTGGGACATCAAGCAGGGTTTTAGGATGCCGCCTCAATATACTTGCAGAGTAATAAAACAAATACCAGCCCCGTCTGGCTCCTTCCCCTTGTCACACTGGCTCAGGTCAGGAAGGATTTCCGTATGGATGGGAGGAAATTCTCCTCTTTTGGTCGTTTATTCGTAGAGCAGACGGTAACGCTGCACTGAAAAGACGACTATTGTAGGGCACAGGGAACTGCATCCAGCGCACAGGGTTTATGATCCGAGATGCTGATTCACAGTGCGGTAAGAGCTCTGATATACACCACAACCTGTCTGAATGCAAGCTTGTCAGTCTCTCGGTCTGCCAGACAGTAGGCGCTTCATTAGGAGTTCTGTCTGTGACGAGGACGACGACGGACAATACACTATAAGGCTATAGATTCCGCTATTCCTGGAATTTCGTGATTTATGCAGCTTTGGCCGTGTCCCCCTCGTGACAGTGAGGACAAAATGAGCACACAGACGGGAGACGGACCGTCAGGCGTGGTGGGCAGGGATTCATGGGGGACGTTTTTCCATGCGTTTCCAGTCGCGGGCGAGGGGGGCTGCGAGGCGTCGTATCCCTGGAAAGGTCATTCGTCAGTGCTCGCTCCGGTCAGGAGACATTCACCACTTTGTGTGTGAGAAACATTGTCTCATGCCAAGTTTTTTTTTCTGTCTGTCCTCTCAGCAGTTAGTCTGAATAGGGGTTCAGTTTGTGCTTCTCCCTCCGTTTATTAGAAAGCTAAAAATGTTGCCCGTCTACCCTGGAACTGACTTGTTTTCCTTCTGCTGGCCAAGGATGGGAAAAGAACACATCTGCTGTGTTTCTTTCCATCTCATGCCACTATGCATTTGTCCAAATGCACCTTTATTTATTTATTCCCCCTCTTCTGTTTATATCCCTCTTTCCTTTTTCATGCTATGGACCCAAAAAAAAGGAGAACGGGTCTGTGCAGGCCCTTTACTGTACAAGCCTGTCCTGTTCAGTGGCAGGGTAATAAAAAAGGCAACTTTAAATAGGACTAGCCTGAGGGAGGAGAAGGGGCAGATATTAAAGCCACTCTCTTTCTTCTACATGGACTCCTTTTCCCCCTCCTTATGCATTTGTGCAAACTTCTTTTGCACTTTGGTCTATCATTTTCTTCGGTGTATCTCTAAACCTGTGTGTGTGTAGGTTGCATCACAGTTGATGTCAGCATATAGACAGAGTAAATGAGAATGGTGTAAAGACATTTAGAGCAGGTTAAGTATTGAAAAAAGAGATTAAGTGAGAGAGGCAGAGATGCAAAGAGAGACATAAAGTCGTGGAAACAGACAGGAGAGAGGCAAACAGAATTCTTAATGAGTTTTTATGTATTCAGGCTCTATCATCCCAGCATTCCTTTAACTCCTCCCTCACCCCCATCCCACCTCCTTTTGCACTTTCAATGACACCACATTCACTCCCTCTATCCCAGCATCTTGGCTCTCCCCCTTTCTTTTCCATCGAAGTGATTCCTTTTGGTGTTTTATCACTGAAGGCTGGCAGAACATTTTGGACATTTTGCCAGTGTTTTTGCGTCTTCGTGTTCTCAGAGTTGTTCGAATCTAGATATGACATGAAATACCATGTCCATGACATTAAATAACAGAATTTGTTCTATAATTGGTCCCCTTTGGTTGTTAATTTATACCCTCTCCTGTCTTTTTTTACTTCCTTCTCCCATGTTCCTTCTGTTCTTCCACCTCACATCTTTCCAGCTGTGTCCAGTATTCCTGATAATTTCCTCAGTGCACTTGGCTACGATGCTTGCTCGACAAACTTGCTCATAAAACAACTGGAGATTTTGGACAGGCAGGACTGAACAGACTAGTATACAAGGTGTGTGTGTGTGTGGGGGGGGATATAGAGAAATAGTTAGGAAGAGATCTCAACGTCCACGTGCATTCTTTTGCACATTGTCTTTGTGCGTATGAATGTGTGTGAGTCTCTGTGTGTGAATCTAAATGCCTCTCTGTTTGTTCTTCCTATGGGGTTGATTAAACAGCCCATGAAACAGGCAAAGAATGGAGCTGTCACTCATCCGCTCACTCATTAACTCTTAAGGCTTCTGCAGTAGATTTGGTCTCTAAGTTCATTGTATTCTCCTTCCTCATCCACAAAACCACATGGGAAGACAAGTGTTACAAGTAAGGTTCTCCGGGAAATCCAAAAGGTTACTTGTGGTTTCTGCTGCAGGAACACACAGTTGACAGTAAATGAGGTGCTCTTCATGATTCAAGGACAGCACAGAGAGTGCTTGGAATTATGGAAACAAAAAAGAAGCAGAAAGAATAAATTAGCTGCTAATTATACTCTTGAGTCCCCCAAAGTAATAAAAAAATATATATAATATATAGAAATTACAGTATTTGCGCTGTAAACGGTATTTGAATATTCTTATTTTCAAAATAAACACAATTACGATTGATAGGAGCCAAACATGACAACTAACCCTTTTCATTGCCTCCATAAGGTGCCTTAATCTAATCATTATGGTATAATTTGCCAACAATGAAGCTCGGTTTCTCTCGTTTGGTTTGGTTTAGTAGCAGGAAACATTTGATGGTCCTTGAAGCGTATGTACAAGTATTTTGCAGAGGTCAGAGAGGGTCGTCAGCACACATCTGTGTAAACCCAAGAAGGGAGACTGTTTGTGTGTGTGTGTGTGAGAGAGAGAGCGCTCTATGCTACGTAAACCCGCCCACCGCAGCGCAGGGACAAGGCCATTTGTGTGAAGCGGCAGCAAGAGGAAGACGGGCCACAGAGTAATGAAGTGTTGATGGCTGCTGGATCAAAGTGGGGGCTGACAGAGGCCAGGCGGATATAGCCACAGTGCTGAGTGTGGGGGTCCACACATCTCCCTGCACTGGCCCTGGCCCCGACCCCATCACACACACACGCACACACCTACACACACACACTGGCAGTTACCTCAGCGACAGCGGGTCAGAGCCGGGTGTTGGGGGAAGCAGTAGCTGTAGCCCTGCGGTTGTGTGGGACCCTGACTTACGGGGTGTTTCATAAATAAAAGGCAGTGTGACGGTGATACAGTGAGCATGATTTATGGTCGTCAGAGGGGTCCTGTGGATTACGTGTGGGGGGGGTTAGATGGGACTGAGGGGCCCCACTGTTTGAAGTTCCTTGCAGCTGTGAATTATTTTCCCTTTGATTCACTCAGCTCTTCTAGATGAAGAAGGGTGAGGGAGTTTGTGTGTGTTGTATAAACGTGTGTGTGTGTTGTGCACGGCGGGGGTTGCGGGGCGGGTCAGAGACCATGGGAGCGTCCTGACTACGCCAGAAGCCAGAGAGTTTGGCTACTGCTGCACCGGCTGGAATGCATCAGCTTGAGCAGGAAAAGTAGCAGCCGTATTTTAATCATATTTTACTTCATTTCTGTATTTTCCTTCACTCCTCCTCTCCTGTCCTCCCTTTCGCTCTTCCCCTCTGACTTCATCCTCCCCCTCCAACTCTCTTCTCCGCTCAGTCTCGGAGTCTGATTGTCTGTTATGTGACATAGTTGTTCACTCCCTCCTCACTCTTTTTGTCTCGCTCCTGCAACAGAGCCATCTCCCACTCTCTAATTTTACCCCTCTGCCAGTCTTTGCCATTTACCGTATCGTTTTTGTTCTCTTTCATTAAAATCATATTTACTCTTTCAAGTGCTCCGCGTAATGCCTTTCTCATCTGCAATTGTTCTATAAAGACATAGGCGGGGGGGGGGGGGGGGGGCAAAACATGAATGGAAAGATTACACATCTTTGGATTCTTTGATATTTGATATCGCACGATGGTTCTTTTGGTCTTTGAGGGAAAGGGAGGCACATGATGAGGTCAGGGCAGATAGATATTCGCATCCGGTGATACATTAATATGTCTGTGTGGGAGAGAGAAGTGAGGAGTAAGAGGTGTGCCATGAAGTGGGTTAGGGTATTGGAGACCTGTGAGTGACTCTCCTTGCTTCCTCTCCTCTCCACACACCGCCTGTGATAACCCCTTCCACCCGAGTGTGTGTGTGTGTGTGTGTGTGTGTGTTGTGTGTGTGTTGTGGGGGGTTGTAGCAGAGGGCAGCAGCAGGTTGTCTCGGTTGTTCTTGTCTGATGTTCAGTCTACGTTTTCTGTGGTTTGCTCTCTCTCTCCCTCTGCATATAATCTTGCCTTTCCTCTGGGTGTCTTTTTTTCTTTGTCTGATTTCAAAAGACAGACAGACGGAGATACAGAAAGTGTCTTTACGTTCCCCCGTCCTACAACTTTCCCCACCTTTCCTCCACTTGTTCAAAGTTGTAGCATCTCAACAAGAGCTCTTTGTTTGTGGGGCACAAGCTCTGCGAGTCTCCCGCCTGATAAATGAATTGCCACCCCACTCTGCCTCTTTCCACCCTTCTCCAAACACACACATACATTCTTAATTTTTGTTTTTGTTGCTCGATTCTGTCACTGTTCCAGTTTACGATGGCCCGCGGTGCACGTTCACAACCCTGTCGTGTTTTCCTTGGACAGCCGGAGTAAAACTTTCCCCTCCATCATGCTCTCATCAGTGCTCCGTGCTCAGGGAATTCCCAATTAGTCCGACCGGGACAATCGGCTCCACACAGAGGGCCGCGGAGACTCTGAGGACAAAACCGAAGGGGGTGCACTTCCCAGAGCCCCCTGCCTCACCCCAACCCTCTAGATCGGATATCATTCCACAGCCGCTTCTCAGGGCCCTGGATTTCTAGGGAGTTTAGATCGGTTTGATTTATACAAAGAGAGTGCGGGGCCCCTCGTCGTAGCATGGGGGTCTCTTTCTGATGTATGTTTTATGTGGGAAGTCATTGACTCTGCTCCGGGTAGGAAGCCGGTGTCCTTTGTGTGGCGAAGAAGTGACTTAAAATGGGAAAATAAAATATGGATGTGAAGTGGAAAAATTGTAGGAGTGAAGACACAACAAACAGGAAACAAGACAGAAAGAGAGTGTGTTGACAAAGTGGGCAGAGCAGGATTACAGCACAGTTATAGACATTCACAGACAAATATGAAAGTGTGAGTGTGCTTTTGTGTGTGTCCCGCAGGGAGTGTTTTTAACCATGCTGTGTGAGGGGCAAAAGACAAACCTACCGCTGGGCCTCTCTTCAAGGGGGCTCATCGCTTTATCCGTCTGTCAATAGCTGTTTGTTTGGCCAGAAGAGTTTGGGTTTGTGTGTTAGTCATAAGGATCAGCCTCAGTAGGAAGTGTCAGACATTACTGACTCTTTTGGCCTCCGACTTGCTGCTTTCGAACCCCCCTGAGCTCAGAGATTCAGCAGAGACAGCTGCATGTTTCATCTCTCAGTCACATCCTTTGATTAAATATTACCAGTGGTTTTCTGGGACATTTGTGTGTTTCTGTGTTACTGTCTGCACTTTTGGTAGATAACAACAAACCTTTGATAACTTCTCTATCTATCCTGTCAGCTTTAGTGTAATAAAAGATCCCCAGTGAGTAACCCAGAAACTAAATGTTAATAGGTAACACATGAATGTCATCTAATGCTAGTCATGATCATGGTCAGTCCCCCATCCCCTTCCTTAAATAACACCCTCTGTTTGCACACACACACACACACACACACACACACACACACACACACACACACACACACACACACACACACACACACACACACACACCATCGTTCCCTAATGACAATGATGGTCCACCTTCCTGCTCAGTTCTTCCCTGCTTTGGCCCTTTCACCCGCCCTCTCTCTCTCTGTCAGGGCCCGATAACAGCAACCCAGACACCATTGTCCTCTGTTTGCTCACTGCATACCTTCTCTGCTTGCTTACCCTCTTTTCACTCCCTCTCTTCTTTCTCTTTCTCCTCTCTCCGTGGAAAGAAACAGTTGCAAAGGAGCAGCTGGTGAAACCGCCGGCCCCTGATTTCTGTTTTAGCCTCCCCAGATGACCCTCCAGTCATTGTTACAGCACTGATGCGAGGCAGCTCAAGTTGTGTGAATGTCAACATTTTACTTTGTTTTATCAGACAGGGATTGGTATGTTCGTTTTTTTTTCCTGCTTGACTAATTCACCACTGAGAGCCAGCCTTGGCGGTATGCCATCACAGGATAGAGGAAGAAAGCCTCTCATCAGTTTTGGCCCTCCGTCTGTGCATGTGTGAGCCTCATGCTGACTGCAAAACAGTGTTGTTCATAACACCAGAGAGCGCTGGGAGATTGTCGGCCAATATCCTCTCTCGTGCAGCGACCAGGAAGATGGGTGAAGCAGGGGATATTGTTTCCATGTGGCCCCCGGGCCCTCAATGGTGGATGGGAAGGTTACCTGCCCTTGGCACTCACATCAGAGAGGGAAGAGCATGTAGCCACCTCCCAGAGTTACACAACAAGATCATCATAACCTCCAAGCAACCTTTCTCTATTCAGCTTTCATCTAAGCTTTAACCAACATAGCCTATTCATAACCCTCCGAGGATTGGTCCTTTTCATTACTAGCTGTTGGGTGGGAAGTGGGGGTCAGACCTGAGAGGGTGTTAGCTGGACTGAGGGATCGGAATTCCTGCATTACTTTTGTGTTTGTTACATTGGAAGGCTGATTTCTGGGGTTGTACTGCCTAGATTAGACCACGTAAGCTGTATTTCTTGCATGCACATGTTAGAGAGCACTTTCCCTAACCTATGAAGAAGTATTAACGTGGTTTAAAACCAGCCTACATGTCAGAACAAGGCGAGGGAGTTTAGGTGTGTGTCTGTCTGGATGTGGATGCTCCATGCCTGGAGCGAGGGGGGGATCCCAGCCTCTCTTCTCCTGCCAGGGTAAAGCTTCCCTGGGCTTCAGGGCGTACACCGCTCACCCCTACCCTCAATCTCTCCTCTCCCATTGTTTGAGCTTGCTTGGACAAGGTCATACACTCCATTCAGTATTTACACACCTGATCAACAGCCCATAGAGCACACAGCGAGCGGAACCCGATGCATCAGCCTCTGAGGAATGCTGCCGTCACACTTCAAACACAGGGAGGCGAAGCTACGGCTGGCGTTTTTTTTTATGAATCGGTTTATGAAAGAGTCATCAGTCACAGCGCTACACCTCTTGATGTTAGCGGATGGGCAAAGAGCGCGTGTGCTTATTGATGACACAAGCGTGGCGAAGAGTAATGATGGCGCTGGAGCTGGCTCTGTGGCTAACCTCTGCTCTTTTTCCTCACTTCAGGTAGCGAAGGTGGAGTACGTGAAGAGGAGGCCCAAGCTGAAAGAGGTCTTTGTGCGGTTAGAAGACCACCTGGAGTGTGTGTGTGCATCACAACATCATGTGGTGGAGCACACAGATGCAGAAACAGGTAAATGTGACCCTCAAACATATTATGCAATATGTATATTATTCTTACATAATCCCAAATAGTGTCCCAGCATTGCCCTTTTGCAGAAAAATCACACTGAGGTTGAGTTTGATGGCTGAGTCCCGCCCTCATCCCTGCGTCATCATGCATCAATGTGTTTCCCGTTCCTCATGTCTGTCTGATGGTCTCTCTCTCTCTCTCTCTCTCTCTCTCTCTCTCTCTCTCTCTCTCTCTCTCTCTCTCTGTCTGGCTCTTTGGCTTTGCACTGGATGACCTTTTTCTATAACTGCTTCCAAACAGACAGACACGCCTGTGAGGTTGGCCTGCTATTGCAAAACTGTAACGCTTGTGTGTTTGTGCCTTGTTAGACGAGGATGTGTGTGTGTGTGTGTGTGTGTGTGTGTGTGCGTGTACGTTTGTGCGTGTGAAAGTGTATGCGAGTCTGTGTGTTAAGGGAGGGTGTCCAAAGGCTGCTTGGCATGACAGCAGGTAACTCCGCCAGTGCCTTGATCTGAAGCCTTTCTCTCCCTGGGAGCAGATAAGCGCTGATGTGTGTTGATAAGGCATCTGAAGTATTTATAGTGTTATATCTTTGCACTCTCTGCTTCTGTCCCGGGGCCGTTGTGCCTCTCTCTGTATCATAAACCCTGCTTCTTGCTTTTAACCCTCCGTCCTATCCACCCTCCCCGACTTTGTGTTTTCAGGCCACCGTAGGGCTAAAGGTAAAAAAAGGAAACCTAAAAAGCTAAGGCCCAGCAAGGATTTATTGGCGACATAATAAAGTTGCACTCATTACCCAAAGTCCACTGAAGAGCTGTGAAGGGAACAGGTAGGACTTTAGCAACACAGCGTCCTCTCACCTTTTGCCACTGCAATTGCCCTATCGGGGCACAGGGAGGCCTGCCAATCACCATCACCAATCACATCACAGCCAATCAGTGTGAGAAGAGGGAGGGCTAAGGCGTACCATGCTCTGTGACGAATGCTGCATGCTGATTTTGAGGCCTGCTGAGCATGCACACCACATATGCTTTGTGTCACAGTTTCGTGCCTGTCGTGTGGTTGTGTGCACTGTTTCTGTTGTATTCTACAGTAACGCCCGTTGTGTGTCACACACATTTTGTGACTGTACATTATGACTCGTGGTCTGATCACTGTCTTTGAAATCTGGAGAAACATGATTCAGAACATTGTGGGTCTTGTGTGTGTTGTGTCAGCTTGTTTGAAATGCATGAGTTATGCAATTGGGCACAAAATGCAATTAATGTTTTTCTTGTCATGATGAAACCCATGTGTTTGTTTAATGGTGATATTAATCTCAGCTTTCTCTCTCTCTCTCTCTCTCTCTCCCACAGTGGACGTGAGGTGAGACCAATCAGAACAAGGGACTCCAGCGTGGGAGGGACCTAAATAGAGGATGTCACCAACAGGAGACCTGCTCTGTCCTCTTGCCCACTGCCATGCGACCTTCGTTTTAAAAAGGACAAACTTTTCTGTTAAGACGAGAGACTGAAAACAAACAACAGACAAAAATGAAAAAGATGCCAAAGGTGCTTTTAAAAAAACAGTAACCAGTGATGATGACTTCGTCTGTGGAACGCCACCTACCCAGACAACGTGCTGTAGCTCGGGCAGGACAGACAGAGGCGGAAAGGAGATGATGAAAGGGATTCATGTTGAACATTTTGAGACTTTGTTTGAACAAAACGCACAACAGAAACAGCTATGGAACTGTTGGATCAAACTTTTGTGGGAATCCGGCGCTCAGACTCCAAAACAGCAGTGGATGACCTCCAGCTGGACAACATAAAAGTGCCCTGCCCTGTTTAAATGACTCTTGCTTACACAGGAAGAAAGAAAGAGAGATAAAGGAAAAAACAATGGAAAGAGAGAAAGAGAGAGAGACAAATGGAAGTGTTTTTTTTTCTGAAACCTCTGTGGAGTATCAAACATTTTGAGTTTTTGGATGTTTGCTCTCAGTAAAGAGGAGATCTTCTCTGAGACCCCCTGGTGGTCTGTGACTTTGCCCACTTGCTATGTACAGTTGAATTCTGAAAAGGAAGATGCGCCGCTACTTACAAACTATTTATATGTGTGGACGATTGCTTTCTGTCTCTTCCAGAACAAAAATATGTTTTAATGATCTTGGAGACATGCAAGAGTTCTGTGTGGTCTGGTTCTTTGTAACCATCAGTATCACAATCTCAACGTCATTTTTTTTTTAGTCGATGTTATTGTTGTCATCCATGTTTCTTATTATATTACAGTATATCTGAATAATGTCAAGTCTTATGTATATGGTTTGGATATATGTGTGCAAGGAGAAGGTATGAGAGTCAGTACAGGAAGATGCTTTATTTTTGTTATGAAATATATTAAGCTTACTTATATCCAAGCAGGAATGATGTTTATTTCTTTTGTTGTGGTTGAATGCCTGTATTTAATCCATTGGAAAAGATGCAAAAATGTGGGCAGGAGGTAAAATAGACGAGGGAGAAAAGTCTGCCACTGCCCGGTCCTTTATATTCACAAAAACATGCATACAGCACATTGAAGTATGTTCATGCCAATCACACAAAACATGTTAGAGCAACTGTAGCGTGCGTGTATCCCCAAATTATCCCTAATTTCTCTCCTACACGAGGCTATTTTTTACCCACATCACTCTTAACATTGATAATGAAGATGCCCGCCCGCTCTGCTTCACAAGCACACACGTTGTTCCTGCAATGAGCAAAGTCCACCTTAAAGAGTGAATGAGCCAGCAAAGCAAATCGACAAGCGCATGAATGGGCTCCTTGTTTGGTTAGGCTTTGCCCCTCTGTTGACAGGAGAGCAAATCTCTGATCACTCCACCCTGTGAAGGTACTGGCACCTTAAGCAGCCACATACCACCAGGACAGATGATTATGAGTGCTCAGAGGTGACCTGACAAGAGCACAGTGATGGCCTGAACCCATGCCCCGATGGAACAAACAATGACTTCCTTACCGGCTCCTGTAACAGCGATAATGAATGTGTAAGCGGGCCAACGCAGTACGAGAACAACGGTCGTCTTCCACCCCGTGTTCAAAGGCGAAAGAGTGAGTCACTGTGAAGTGAGTCGAGTGAAAGTCAAACGAGAAAAGTTGAATTGAAACATGGCAGATCACACAAAGCCCATCTGTGAATTAACTAACAATCAGTTGACCGGTGCTATATTTATAAGGCTGATGTTTCATCACTGCTTGCATTCACATCCATATAAGATAGTGTTCTCAGTAAACCCGGGACCACGCTCAGAGCTATTTGATTAAAGAAAATGCCATAACACTAAGCCTCTATTACTTTTATTTTTGGCCTTCCATTGGATAAAGACAGCAATAATCATAATTTATATATTTATGTTTTCAACAATAAATATATTTCTGCTTATGAAATTGTTCACTGAATGTTGAGTCCCATAATTTGTTTGGTTTGTGTTTCAAGGATGGTATTTAAGGATAAATGTAAGTATAGAACGATGTAATGCAGCACTGAATACAGAGACAGTCTAATGGGCACAGAGTGAGGTTATGGAAAGAATTAAGTAAATCAGCAATATTAAACTATGGCAGAAGGAAAGAGGAAACGAGGGACCACCTTGCACTTGAACAAACCCTTACCTACCTTATTAGTGACAGACTTTCTTGTAAATGTTATCCAACTAGCTGAATAATATGCAAAAATGTGAAAGATTATGTTATTTTACAAGAATGGAGTCCACATGTGTTGGTGCTGCCGCAGGAGGCAGGACAGAAGCTGGATGTGAGGGTGGTGTATACAGGAAATGTGAGCTTTTCCAGGCTTGAAGGCTGAGCAGGAGCTGGGCTTTACTCCAGGATCCACCAGCAGCAGACGGTAGGTGCTGGGGGCTTTATTACTTTTCCCTGAGCAGCTCACCCTAATCCCAGGGCTAAGGGACATGAAAGTCTCCCTCCTTTGAAGAAAGGCAAAACATGAAAGAGAGAAAGGATCAGAGAGACAGCAGCTCTGCAAACCAGTGGAACAGGGGATGAAGTGAATAAAGTAAAGATAAAAGGAAGAGCAGAGGCTTGATTGATTTTATTGTTTTTACCTGACATTCACAGCTTCATTCATAAGGACGAAGGGAGGGCAGGATTGAGGAGTCAGTATAGTGTGTGCAGTGTATTCAGGAAATAGAGAGCAATATGTCATGGTGGGGAAAGAGGGAGGAGGAGGATGGAGCACGGGAGAGAGGGGCGAGAATACCATGAGGAGTGAGAGTGCAAGGGGATGTATAGAGAGGGACAAACATGAAGAAAAGAGGGAATGAAGTGGACTCAGGATGTGGGTAATCGGCACCACAGCGAGAGGGGGCAGACAGGGCAGCACTAAGTGGACATGCTTTCATAAACAATGCCAGAGGGGGACGAAGGGGCAGACAAGGTGTGAAGAGGGCTGCTGAATGGGCTCTGTGTGTGTGTGCAGTCAAACAATAAAAAGAGAGGTCTCGCAGTGTGAAACATGGACCACTGGAATTTTGTGATTTGACTACCCACAATGCACAGGGTCAGAGTTCAGGGTCCGGGGGTCGTATGGGGGATGTTGCTGGTGGTGCAAAGTGGCGGATGCATTGTAAAGCTTTAATCATCTCCCTCCATTTTCATGTTTACTGTAAATAAATTGTACTTTTGGTAAATGTCGTGTTTCTACACTGTCGGATGCAAACCTAGATCTAATTGACAGAAGCTGGTAGTTTACAGCCTCGACCCCCTCAGAAGCAGCGTCGACTACTTCCTTCCCAGATTACCGATCTCGTAACCTTTGCTTCATTACTTACACCCCTCTCTTCCCTCTATCGTCCTCCCTTTCCTCTTTCCCTCCATGTCGCCCTGTTATGTTTCGCCTCTCTGCCCCCAACCTGTGGCCTCTGGGTTTTGAGGAAAGGCAGAGGACGCCTTTGAAGATGCCGACAGCCAAGTTTGTCCGGGGCCACAGGCATGAATGCACGTCTTTGTCCGCCGCTCTCTCACGTCTTCATATCCTGCCCCCGCTACACTCCTCATCCTCCCTGTGCCCCCTACAAACTTACACGAACACGCTCATGCCCTCGCCGGGGCCCCCATTGCACAAATGACCCCGCTAATTATGTATTTAAGGTATTTGGCTCCTGTGAAAACAGCTTTGGGTTAGCGGTGGAAGGTGGTGGGGGCGGTTGGGGAGAGGAGGGTGTGCAGGGACGTGGGGTGGTCCATGGTCTCATGGCTATCATTACTGCCCAGCGTTTTATGTAAACACTGGATTAGGGCAGCGAGGGTTGATTGAGGAGAGGATTGGAGGAGGTGGTGGTGGGGTTTGCCACAGGGGTAGGTGAGCGGGTCCCTTCTGAGTTTCTGGTTTCTCCCCTGGGTGGCAGTCCCTCAGAATTGTTTTACTCATGTGCACACACATCTTGCCTCACTCAAGTAATGGTTTATTAGCAACAAAGAAGTGATGAAACACATAAATACTTACTAATCTCCTCTCTTTATGGTGTTCTTTTCTCCTTTGAAAATTCCTGTCTCCAAACTTCCTGGGGTCGTTTTTAAACCTTTACTTCCTCCTTGCCTGCAGGCCCAATTTAAGGGTAATGAATCACAGAACACAACATGATGCAGCTCAATGTTTGTCCCTGGTGATTTTCACCTCATTCATCCTCCTTTCTCCCTCCACATTTTGCCTTTCTTCTCTCTCTTTGTTCAAATGCTATGTCACAGTCCCATCACCTGTCACGTCTCCGGGCCACAACGAAGGATGGGGCTCTCCCGTCGTGAGCGGTCCCCCCCAAAAAACAGCTCTGAAACCTGATCGCTTCACTTTGGATCTCCCAGGGGAAAGGGCTGTCTGATAGTTCTGATAAACCTGAACAGCAGCCTGCTCGGCATCTCAGCGGGTTCCCATGCTGACACAGAACCCCTCCCTCCGCTTCAGTACCAGCACTTTGTGCCTCACGTATGATATTCTTTCACTTAATCTCATTATTCTGTTTTGAGCTCCACAAAAGACAAGGAACACAGCCAACCAGCGCCAATTCATTCAACCCAGTGCATTCAGGTTTTACCGGTAAAAAAATGTTTTCATTTCCTCTGAGTCAAATCTGTCTTCATCTCTTTTAAATGACTGTGTCAGTGTCTGAGGAGGTTGATAGAAATGAAATCCTCACCAACTGATCAATTTGTACTTAACTTGTGGGTGACTATGTGGGTGAAGTGAGCCTGGCAGGGACTCTGTCAGGTCTTGTTAAATGGAGGGAGTGAAGGAGGGCATGGCAGAGGAACTACTGAGAGTGTGGAGGTCTCTGGAGGGAGATAAGTCAAGATCCAACGGGAGCTGAAGTTTGTATGTGTTGTAATTACAAAGGGAGATGCATGGAGTTGTGCCCTACTGTATGTGTACGTGTGTGTGTGTGTGTGTGTGTGCAAGAGAGTTAGAGTGTGTGAGCATGCATGTTTTCCGATGGGAGCGCAGCTAAGGAAGCCAGTTTTCCTTTGCGCATCAAATAAATCAAAAGTCTAGAATTAGAAAGGAGTAAGCTGTGTTTGGTTTGTGGGAAGAGAGGATGAAAGCTTGGAATGTGTCACTGCTAGTGAGGAATGAGGAGTGTGTGCATGTGTGTGTGCATGTGTGTGTGCATGTGTGTGCGTTTATACGTGTGAGGTCGGGAGTAGCCGGCCCAGCCAACATTCTTGGGCAGCAGTATTATCAACTGTGGTTGAACCATTATCAGTGTTTACTTTGATCCAACCACCATCAGAGGAGTAATGGACTCAGCTGAACTGTGCCTCCTTTTCCTCTCAGCGAGTCTCGTCTTTACCATGATGATGTTCAAGATGTTCTTTGCTTCATTATTTTCAACACAAGAAGGACTGGAGAGCTAAAAGGAGGCTTTAATTAACATGCTGACTAAGTGATGTGTTGGCGTAGGTGTGTGCGTGTGTGTGTGTGTGTGTGTGTGTGCATCCAACACAGACCATTACACTGATTCTGTGGATGAAAGCTGTTGAACCTTCTCTGAAGTGAGTCAAACACAGAGGACTTAGCGCTCCTCTGCGTCCCGTAATTCAACAGTGAGATAAGACCACCTAGTTTTACAAGCTTACTAATACTAGGAAACACACACACATGGGTGCACACACACACACATGCACACTGCTCTCTTATCTTTAAAGCAACACTCTTGTCAATAGACAGGTCAGAAACACACACACGCACACGCACAAAGCCTTTCTTGTGCTGACAGAAATTAAAAAAAAAGACTTGAGCTGCACTAACATAGGACTCTGGACCTTGGTGTGTGTGTGTGTGTGTGTGTGTGTGTGTGTGTGTGTGTGTGTGTGTGTGTGTGTGTGTGTGTGTGTGTGTGTGTGTGTGTGTGTTCATGCAGTTTACATTCAGAGTGTGGGAATGACTGAAGAAGCAGCCAAACACCTATCTGTCTGATGGGGGTATGATGAGAGCATTACAGAACAGACATCACACTGTTCACACCGGCTGGCAGGTGGCAGACGCACCTGGTAATGAAGCTACACACACACACACACACACACACACCTACACACCTACACACACACACACACACACACACACACACATCCATACACACACACACACACACATCCATACACACATTGTCTTACAGGTGTGACTAAAAACATCAATTAAGGCTCTCTTTACTAAAAAAGACAACTTAATAAGTAAGTTTGACTGTTTTCTGGTGAGGTAAACGTTGTTTTTAGGCATATGAGTAAATCTGGCCTGCATTTTTAATTATTGTCAGTTGAGTAATTGTTATTGGTACACTTATCAAAATACATGTAATTTAGTTGTTAAATTAACTTAGAAATTATGGAAAGAAAGTACTTCCTGCAAAACTGCCCCTAACTTCCTCCAAAGCTTTAAAAATCAAAGTCATATAAATATGTGTTGTGGTTTGTTTGCTTGGCAGGACGATGAGCAGCGTCAATGAGCAACAGAGTAAATCCCTCCACACTCTTGAGAAGAAACCGTTGCTGAGATATTCCTTGGGGAAAAACTAATAATTCAAAGTACAATTCACATTTTATTATTGTTTAAAACAACTTTAAAAGTTCAGGAAGACGACAGAGCTACTACATCAGGGAGTTAACAATCTGTCAACCTCAGCATCTATACTTTGGTGTGACAAACCTTCTTGAACTACTGGCTACTGGCTGTCGACTTCCTGTTTCATACACTTACAGTCTGTGTGTGTGTTTCTGTGGAGGTATCTATGAACTGTCTTCATGTTGCTCTTTTATTGCTCTGTTCCAAACTGTTGTTCACAACCTCCTGTTCCTTTTTCCTCTGTTATGCTTTTGTTATACTTTGACATCTTCACAGTTTGTCTGTTTTCATAGACTCAGTTTTCTTTCCCCATGTCTTTTTTGCTAGGTGAGATGATGTCATTGCAGAGTGTGCGGACCCACGTGCATGCGCAGTTCCCCACTAACTCCAATG
This sequence comes from Anarhichas minor, assembly GCF_050575085.1. Taxonomy (NCBI): domain Eukaryota; kingdom Metazoa; phylum Chordata; class Actinopteri; order Perciformes; family Anarhichadidae; genus Anarhichas; species Anarhichas minor. The sequence continues at coordinate 13,909,505 of NW_027466453.1, forward strand.
CTTTATATTCAGTGGTTTTCAACTAACCTTAATATCTCCGACATGACTTTCACCAAAGCTAATAACAGCAACAGGATAACTGCTACCAGTGCTGCTGGAAGTTGCCTGGCAATGTTATTGTCGCAGGATGAGAAACAGGCCCAGTAGTGGTCGGGAAACTCAGTGACCTGCATGCCAGTTTGACTGCACCATTTATGTGTTTAATTCAAGTTCAGTCATAACCCCTTCTCTTTCCCCCCATACACACCCCTAAGTCTTTCCTTCTCCCACTTTAACTTGCTTTCCATGAGCTAAGCAGCATGCAAACACCTGCTATTTTAAATGACATACTCATTGCTCGTGCAGAGCTGGAGGTGTAAATCATTGAGGGCCACTGCGCGAGGAAGCCGTGCGTGTACACTCAAACCTAAATGACTGACACCTCCGACTCGCTTACGGAGGAAGGAGGGCAAAACAGAACATGCGCTCAGCGTCCAGGAATTCACCTTTCACTCCCCCTTCTTTATTTAAGCTCTACACAACAGCAGACACACAGCTATCAAAGCCTTTGTAGATTGTTCAGTAGCTGCTCCACGTTGTCTTTGCTATGGCGCTGGAGTGTGTGTCCTGCTGTAAGAACTCTTAACGAGGTTAAGTCTACAGTCTGGCTATTGAGGGAAACAAAGGAGATGACCAAAGTCATCGAGATTCATCCTCTGGGGAACACAAATGTTTCAGTGGAAATGGTGGAAACAGAATGTCCAGATATACAGTGTAGCATTAAAAACAACAGTTTGTTTACTTTCATTTTATTTTGGATGTGAAATGTTCAGAAAGCCAGTAAAATGTTTATAGTGAGAAATGAGTATAGCATTGGTTGTGAACATTTCTACAGTTTTAAAACTCCAACAGAACGATGTATGTCGATTTTTTTATTAGGGAAAACTGACCGAAATAAAGTACCCCAAATCAACCCCAAATTACATGAAACTTTTTCACTGACTGCCGCTCCACAGGGGGCCAGTTTCGAATTCTTACAACATTGGGCTTAGCGGATGCTGATCTCTACTGCATGTAGTGAAACATACTAGGGAAAACATAATTCCCCCAAATAATAGTGCACAATAAGCTATTTAATTACAGACGTTGGGAGTAAATATATATAATTCTTTATTTTTCTTCTTTAAGAAGTTTCTAAAGCAAATGGGTTTTATATGCATACACACACAAACACACACACACACACACACACACACACACACACACACACACATAGAGACATAACAGTTGATACTCTCCTCTCTGTGGAGTTAATGGCAGACAATAGGACGTACATTAGCATGTCTGTTTGAGGAAATATGTGCATGTGACTATGTGTGTATTCACAGAGCATGTACGTTATGCTGTGAACAAGTGTAGAGCAGCGGGGGGGCTGCGGGCCGTGGACAGAAGTGGTCTCTATAAAGAGCCCAGTAATCCCCGGCTGTGCGGGGAGGGAGGGAGCTGAGGCCATTCTCTCATTGTAGCCACGGACACTCACACAGTGAAAAAAATGCTTTGTCATCATTCATTCACTCTTTGTCATCATTCTCTATTGTTACACTGCTATAATAACCTCTCTACTTTTTCTCAACTGGACCTCGAATCGAAAGTTGAATGCATTGCTATCAGATGGAGCTTCATTCATTTAAACTGAGGCAGTGTGTTCAGTGTTGGACTCATTTTAGTAATATTTTACAGTAATAAATGTGAGGTATTGTGTTTGAAAACACAAGCAACATATTTTTTTTGCCCCATTTTATAAGACTGAATCAGAGCTGCAGTGAAAGTTTATGTTGGAATAACACAACAACAGGGATTAAGTGTAATTGTGGTGAAAGAAATGCCTGAGGGTGTGCTCTGAGTAGTGCCAGACCGTTGATAATGTCATTCAGTTATTTTCTTCTACGTTCCTCCTGATATAATCACTCCAGTATTCTTTTATTACCAAGCCTCTAATGAGATCACTCCGCACCACAAGTAAAAGCAGTGGCTTTGTCTCTGTGCACAACCCGCTCAAAGTCCCATTAAAAACAGATTGTGCTGTTGCTCAGCCTGACTCCTGAATCCCATTAGAAACACCCCGCTGAAGTAAAACAGTCATTAGGGGAGTGAATCGGCTTTAGTAATTAACTCTCTCTCCCACTGCCAGTCATTGTGTTTATCGTTCTTTTGAAAAAAAAAAAAAAAGCCCTCCGGGGCCCAAATGCGGCGAGTTCGTCAATGACGTAATGTTTTGGTTTACCTGAAGTCCTGCGGGCAGGAAGTGAGAAAGAGCATTTAGATGAAGTGTGATAGGAAAACAGGAAGTTGAAGTAAAATAAACAGAATTTTGGGTAGATAGCTAAATTCCCTCAAGCCCACACAGGCCCAACAAGGGACTTCATTGTAGCTGAGGCCTTTTGATTCAACACAGAATAACACCACAAGTTCCCAAACTAGGATTACTGTAGTGATTACTGTGCTTGTGTGGTATACAGTAATTGTGTTTATTTAAAAGATTTAACCTCCCATTAGCTCAACATGTAAATGTGGAATATGAAACAGAACTGAAATAACTATATACTGCACATGTTTACATACCTGAAAAGAGCTTAACCCCTTTCCTCTGTCCTCTTTCAATGAACATCTCATTCATTTGGGTCAAAAACCGCTTTCTGTCCACTTTGCTGGCCAACTCCAGTACGGTTTATATACCCTATCATTCTCAAAGTTCAACATTTTTAATGGAGCTGAAACTAAATAATGCTCCCTTTTAACGCTCAAGTTTTCCTTTCCCCACCACCCGTATCAAAGAGCTGGCCTGATTCTGTCGGCGCTGTCAGTGCTTCAAAGGCTGTGTTTCAGAGAGGGGCTCTATGACGTCCAGTGGCAGTGTTTCAAATCACCTCTGGTGCAGTAGATATAAAGATAGCATTCATCTATTGACTGCTTTATGTTCCCACTGTGGCACAGATAACTACCTTACTGTCCTAGGACAACAGGGCCTGTGTGGACCTTTGTTGCTCATATGCCAGTGGCGCAAGTGTGCATTACAGCTCTCAGTTCATCCGAGACATTGAATGCTGAAGGGCTCGTGTGTATATGAGATTCGGGGAAAGACAATGATTGTATGTTTGCACCAGCGAAACCAATACCGCAACAGGAAAATGCTAATGTATTTGATAATTTGATGATATTACAGGCTTGAGACATTTGTCTTGGAGCAAATTAGGACAATGGCACTTTGTTTTAAGACAGGGTTTGTCACTAAGCCTCCTATGTGATGATATGTAAGCAGAGAGGAGGATGAGAAAGAGGTTAAGCGAGAGAGCGTGAGACAGAGAAAGTGGAGGAGAGGAAACCGAAGAGAGGGAGAAGAAGCTGATAGAGAAAAGAGGGCAGAGGGAGAAGAATAAGGAGATTCAGAGTAGAGATACAGGCATGCACTGTATTTCAGGTATGCAATTTAATACGACTGCCGTATTCAATTAATCAGATCATTCAGGAATCAGCTTTTGCAGAATTTCTACTGAGCGAGTTAAAGAAAACAGCTGGGAGGAAAGTGATCATTGGGCATGTATGTGTTGCGAGATGTTCACGTCTATGACATGTGTGTTTGAGATTTTGCAGCAGCCTTGGTTCGGTTGAAAGCTGCCCTCCTGTTGCTGCAGAGTTGATGGAGAAGCGAGATAGACAAGCAAACAGCGGGCATGTCCACACTGCTCTCTCTGTCTCTCTTTTTTCTCTCTCCATGTCGATCTAAGCTCTGCGATAACACACAAAGATGAGAAATCAAATCCCTGAACTACTGGCAGAAGCAGCAACATTCTCTCCTTCCGTCTCTTTTCATCTCTTGTTCCCAGACAGAACAAATGGTCTCATCAGGCTCTGGTGAGGCACAAGCGTCTGGTTGTGGGTGACAGGCTTAAGTGCGGGTGGCGTGCTCTTTCTGAGCAGCTTTTTTACACTGCGGTTGGTGCTACAAGGTGGCATTGCGTGGTGAAGAAGAGTATTCTGGTTAACCTCATAGCTTCTACACAATGATGAATGCTGCACTGATTACTTCATGCTATGGGCATTTGTGTGACTAAAGATCCACTTCGAAATATACTCAAAAATATCTGTGACCCAAAGAACTGCATTGTAATGTTTTCTTCATGTACGGCAATGAGGTTTTTGTTAGACAATCAATTTTCTGGTCTATTGTCTCAAGAAGATTCATGTGCATCTAAAGAAGGATAACCGCCGTGGTGGAAAGAGCCTGGAAGACTGAGGAGGTAACAGATGGGGCTCTTGAAGGAGAGAAGGTCAACAATATTGGGGGCAGAGACAGACAGAGTCAAGTAATGTTGTTGAACACCTGTTTGTGTCGCAGGTCGCAGCACCACTGAACGCTACTTTGTAAAATACGGCCTCTCTGACCTGTTCTGTCACTAATAGCATGGGAGGACAACAGAGATCCTTTTTTCTGTGTCTTTATTCAGTCTGTCTTTTCTATACTTACACCAGTATTCCAGTTTTACTAATGTTCTTCGAAGTGGTCAGATCAAGAGACATATTCAGTGGGTGTAGATCATAATTCAAGCACCCCCCCTGTGAAAATAGCACTTCACAACGAGACCAAAAATAACAACAGAGGAAGCCAGAAGCCAGATAGCCAATGGACGATTTTTTTTCTTATTTCTATTCTGGAGTGTGACTTTGCGTGATCAGAGATCAAAAGCAAACTTCTGCAGGCTCACTGGAGTTACAGAGGTGCCATTGTGCGAGTGCATGGCCCTTCCAGCAAGACTAGCTGTTTGGTGCCGGAGGCCCGCTTGCAGCAAGCGCTGCCTTTGTGTTGCCATATGAAACAAATCTCACTGTGACAAGCCGGTGCCGGGGAATTCACTGCTGCTGTGGAGTCTCAAGCGCCATGAACGGCACCATCACCAACAGCCAGTCAGTGACGTCTCTGGAGTCACAGGATCTGAAATTTCCACAATTGCGGCCATTAACTTCCTTGTTCTTCTTTTTAATATCATTGCCAGGAGTTGCAGGGTGTCTCCATGGTGTCAGCATTGTGATTCATATCCTGTTGCACCGGAATGCACCGTTGACTCTGCTTTGTGGTCTGTTTTTCACCGAGGTTGCAATATGACCGCATGTCTTCAGTGTTTCTCTCAGCTCCCCAGGAGCTTAATGAGTTATAGATTAAGTGTTTTCTCCCTATTGATTTAGAAATCCAAATCAGCAACTTGACTTGCATCTAAAAACTTCCCAGGGGACGAGGTCACAGCCTTTTGTTTTCATGTCAGGGCTGTGATGGGGAGCCGGGCCGGTCCGCCCCACATCTCCCAACAATCTCGGTGTCACCTCATTGACCTCTCACCTCTGACCTGTGCAAAATAGTGGGGTCACTGTGCGACTGACAGCGGCTCCTGTTGTTACAAACAAGGCAACTGTGGCATACAGCTCCCTAACATTAATATAGATGCACAGCTGTGCAGACACACAGGATTTCCTCACTGACACACATACACAAAATCACTCCACAATGCCTGACATACCTGCTTAATCGCTTTATACTCTGCAGTTGCATCGCAGGGTTTCTCTTTGAGTGAGAAGGAGCTGTTGAAAGCTCGTCTGGCATGTTATTTTATAAGGTCATTTGCTCAGATTCCATTCCTGAGGTAAAGGTAAGTGAGTGCAGCTTTGTGCATACCGTTACGTATAGTCATCGTCAGTGTATCTCACAGAGGACTACTGGGTCACAGTGAAGGAAGAGTGTCATGCTGACGAGAAGTGTGAAATAACTTCTCCATCTTCTGTTTCTCTCGCCTCTTCTGTGCCCCTCTGCCTCTTTACTTCCAGCCAGTCACATACCCTCTCTTCTTGTTTTCTCCCTCATATCCTCTGAGGGCCTCACAATCTCCCATTTTTCCTTTTCTTGTCGTATTTCAATTTCCATGCCCTCTCTTTTGAGCTACGTTATTTCGATACCAACCTGTTGCCTCATAGATCCGTCAATCATTTCGTCCTCTCTTTGTCTTGTTTTCTTTTGCTCGTAAATAGAGCAGGGAGAAGAAACGAACAGGGTCTCCTTGGAGGAATTTCCCTCACTCCATTTCTCTCTTTCAGTCCCTCTTTTTTTCCCTCCTGCTTTTGGCTGCTCTCCAGACAATTTTAACACCCATCAGGGCACGCTGGGCATCGTCCAACAGATGCCCTTGAGGGGGACATTCCTGTCTGGCACAACTCCTCTTTTCACGCTATTTATACTCAAATATCTAAACACTGCACTGGTACCAGTACATCATGCAACCAGAGCATTGTTCTCAAAATAAAAGGAAACACATTCTTCTCACATGGTAGCATTACAGAAAGGCAGTGAATGATAATAATAATAAAAAACCGACATATTATTTCATAACTACATAACACATTTGTGACACAATGTTAATATTTGTTATTGTTATAAAAATGTTAATTCAGATATGGGCACACAGATTCGTTCAGAATTTTCTTTATCATCCTTTTTCTAACTTGTCATTTTATTACCATTACCGAGTTATGGCTTTATTTGTTTAGGATCTTTTTTTTTTACCTTCATCCTACTGAAGAGGAATGATCCACTTCTGGGTAGTAAGGACAGAATGTACCATTGTCACAAAATGGAGAGGGAAGTCAAGAGAGGGTGTTCTGAGAAGTGCTCATTGAACACTGGAACTATTTCTTTCATATAAAGAGCCTCATCAGACTGACGCTTTTGAAATCCACTCACTGTGCAGCTCTCCTGCTTCAAGAAGCTCCGGTGAAAAGATCCGAGGGAGGGAGAGAAAACAGTGTTGAAACTGACAATTTGTTTGCCTGGTTTACGCTAATTCAGGCACGTCTCACGTGAGCTCTTGCCTCATCAAAAACAACGGTGTCAGTAGTCCACTAAATATCATTCACACCATAAAGGAGGACCTTGGGAATGTTTTTCTTCTTAGTCTAAAAGTAGCCTGCACATATACACCAAATGTATATTAGTTTGTCAGCTGGCCCATGGAAAAACATAGACTCAGCACACTTGTATATTTGTCTTTGGTTTGTGCATGCTTGCTTTTCAATCCATACTTTATGACCATGATCAGGTTTAAACGGGACTACTTCACATGTATAAAATTAACACCTGTGGGGTGCAGAATGCCTCCACTATTGCTGCATATCAACAAGATCAAGGCAAACAGAGAGCGACACCTTTGAGAGCTACACTTAGAAACACTTAATACTGTCATCAAAGCCGGAGCTGGGGTGGAGAGGTTGGTTGAGGACTGTGTGCAACAGAAAGCTGTTGGGAAACAGCCCCCCTTAAAAGGCTCCTGTGTGGAAACATGTGATGGTCAGCCTCCTGTGCACACCTGTAGTGTATTTACGCATTTATGCAGTAATAAACTAGTACCAACATCTTGTACGGTCCTTTCTATCTACATTACAACACAGTGATTCTAAAGGCACAGCCTAGGTACTGTATAGCCTATGCTGTATTTTTTAGGGTTGACAGTAACGAGTGATTAGAAACATAAGAAGAGACAAACATTTCATTAAAATACTGCTCCATCTCCCGCACCGGTGGTGTTATCTAGCCATGTAGATAGTTTGTTTTGTAGTGGAAGTAACTAGACATTTGGTTTGTGGCGCTCACAACATTGAGACTACAGCTATGCTAGCAGCTTTGTGAGGCTGTAGGCTACTGAGGTACAGCATTGCTCTGAGCTAAATGCTAATGTCAGCATGCTAACATGCACACAATGACAATGCTAGCATACAGATGTTGAGCAGGTCTAATGTTTAACGTGTTACACATCTTAGATTAGCATGTTAGCGACATGTGTTGATTAGCACCTAACAACACTGTTAATTAGTTTCGCATTCATTTGATTCAAGTATCGGAAAAATTGAAATTTTGAGCTGATGAGTGTGCAAAATGAAAAATTTAGGGACCAGGTCAATCATCAGGATTCATCTTCTGGGCCACGTGGATAAGCCTATCAACACAAAAGTTCATTGGGGGGAGAATAACAGCAACCTCCTCTCCAGGAACACAGCCCTGTTACGTAGAACACACTATCAACAGTTTTCAATTGTTTTTAATAGAGAGTACATCCAATAGATATCCTGAGAGAGCAAACAGCTCAAAAGCTGGGCAAACAAAACAAAACTACCTGCATGGCTTCATACCACTAGTGGTAAGTGAGAAAAGATGTTTCAATGTAATTTGGGTGACTTGACCCTTTAACCTTATAAACTCCATGAGACATTTTTCTGTGAACTCCAAACCAACATGTTTCCTCCTCTGTGATTAAGAGCTGAGAGGTGGACTGAGGAAAGACAAGCTGTGTGCATTTTTTAACAGGGGTTAGTAGGAAGGTTCATAGGTCGACGAACTCCACCAGCGTGACCATCTGAAGTCTGCTCTCTGAGGCTGTTGTTTGGATTTTAGATGGAGCACCTGTTTAGGGTGGAGACATGTGGACATTTATTGGCCTTATTCAAACAAAGGTTTATCTTCCTATTCTCATCTTCAGTATTCATCCTTCTCCGAAAGCGTTCATAATTGAGCTTCAGTACAAGCCAGATTTTCTCTCAGTTTATACAGCAAGCGGTGAGTGTCGACGGCTTTTGGGTTTATCCAAGGCAGCCGTTTAAAAGTACAGGACCACAGGCGTAAAGCTGTCAACATGTGGACACGGTCGTGGAACACAGCCTCGCTTGTCCCCACAGCAACTTTATAGGAATGTTTAACGCCCCCACCACCTAAACATATATGTCCTCTGTATCGTATTTTTCGCCTTGCCAGGCTGCTTAATATGCAGGGTGTGATTTCCCACATTCCTCCAAATAAATCTCCACTTAGGATCTTTCTAGAACAAAGCCGTTAAGACTTGTTGGGAAATCTCCACTTTCATCTAGACACTTGCCCACCTATGTGTGGCTTTTTAAGTTGTTCGTACTGATATCAGTTTACCCTTGAAGGATATTTGCGCTGTTGATATGAGCCACTTAAGTTGTCTGCGTGTGTCGGTTTATGTGTAGAGACAAAGTGAGAGGTTTTTCCGCCTCTTTGTAGTGTACAAGATGGGACGGGCCAGCCTGTCGCCATGTCAGTGATGAGCCTTTGATGTGTGATTAAAGGAGTGATGTACACCTTTATGTAATCAGCTCCAACGTTTGACAGCTTGCATCCTACAATGCACCACTTGTGAGAGAAGATTTTAAAACATTATTATTATCCTGCCCGTGCTTTTTGATCATCTGTTGGTGCCCTCCTTGTAGGCCGGCAATGAAGGTACACAGTTACAGAGTTCAGTGGTTAAGTGTGTCTCTGTCAGACTAATTATTGTGTCAGGTTTGCAGGATTAGTCAGTTGAGGGATCAGCAAGCGACGTACACATATAGGGATGCCTGGGTTGGCTGCATCAGACACACAGTCGTTACCTTGGTGGGCTCACGCTAATCTTTTTGGGCGTTCCTAACGGTTCCTCAGAGAGGAATAGGAAATACAAGAGTGCTGCCTTACACCCTTTGCAGCATAATCAAAGCAACAATCTTAACCCTGGCAGTCTAATAGCGCAGCGATAGCATGTGATAGCATCAGAGGCGGCTTTTTTGAAACGCCAGCCTAGGCCTAAGCCTCTCTATCAACATGGACATCAGCCAGAACCCGGCTATGCAGCCACGCCAATTTTGTTTTACTTTGTTCTCCTGCTACTTTCTCCATCCCGTATTTATTTTCCTGCTTGATACTCTCACTTTAAAGCGGAGTGACACACAAGCTGGGCTTTCCAGCACAGGTTTCCTGTGTTTGGAAGAGGGGGGCAGGGATATAAAAACAGAGAAAGGGGTGAGAAGGTCACACGGAAAGAGGGAAAAGGGTTGGAAAGTGTGGAGGTTAATTGAGAGGTAAATCTGAGGATAGACCTTTCTATTCTGACGTTTAAAGTTCAGCCCATGATCCCAGGAAGAGTCCACACTACTATGGCAATAGGATTGGGAGCTGAGTAAAATAAACAATCTGTTAAATGAAATTTCATGAAGCTAAACCATTCTTGACATTATCCTTACGTAGAGCAGCTGAGTTAAGAAAGTAGCAATGTAATGGCTGGGTATACGATGTAACGAAACCCCGAAATAACAAGACAGCTTGAACATGAAGTCACACTCTATCACCTATCCCAAAGACTATACAAACAAGATAATACCTGGTTTATCTCCTAAACATGGCCACAACAGAGACGTCGTCAGGCAACGACCACAGCAACCATATTATCAGCTCTAGATCAATGATATCACACTTGACGGAAAGATTGTAGCCACCTGGCTCGTGGATAGTGTTAAGGTGTTACAGCCCATTTAAGGAGGAGCACAAAACAACATCTTTGTGTGCTACAAAGTGGGGGAGACTGGGAGCGTGATGCTGTCCAATACCAACAGCTTTATGGACAACAGACAGTTAGTCAACCTCAAATAACCCCTCAAAATATTATGTAAAGATGAACACCACAAATGGAAAAGAAAATGACACCAATTTATTTTTTTAAAAGCTGTATTTTGGTTCAAACTTACAAAACACCTATTTTCACGTTTACCTGACAAAGAGCCGTGTGAATTGAGACTCTCATCTGCTAAGAGCATTAATGGAAAAAGCATGACATTAGCTGTGTTTCCATTCACATATTTTCATGCCCATTTGAAGTAGTGCATAAGAGAAGCTGTAAGGAAACGGCAAAAAAACATTTACGCTTGCTGCTGGTGGTTTTTGGTTCGGTTTAAGGGAACATCATGCTTTGGGTTAAAATGACAGCTTTGTGACGTGATCTCATCCCTGTGCAGACTTTGTCGCTCAATAATAATGTCATTTGACTTCCTTGTTTGCTCCCTACTTCGGCGGCTGGAAGGGTTTGCCACTTGAACATAAACATGTCTTTTGGGGGTTGTTTTCTCACCACATAGTTTTGTAACCCAAACCACGATCTTTTCCTCAACTCAACTTACGTCGTTTTTGCACCTAAACCTATCAGCACTGTAACCAAAGAGGTCGCAGATTAGAAAATGCTCACAAAACCATTAACTTAGAGGCACTGGGAACCTCTCTTACAATAGAGATGGGAGTGATGTTGTTCTTCATGAGCAAACAATTTTCTGCTGACGTTATAACCATTTTCACATTTGACACTTTGCTAGGCCCCACCTCCGTCAAGCTGTGAAAGCCACCATGGAGCTAACTGCACTCCCTGCATGAATATTATCTACATTTTGGGAAACAAAAAGGATCAGAAAATCTGAAACCATTGCACGAGTCTGTGGAGCAGAGACGCATATTGTCGGACCCTGGCTGATGCTACGCTGTGATTGGCCAGTCTGCGTTTTAGTGGCGAGACTCAGACTCAGGTTATTACCTGATACTTCTCAAGGTCACACTTAGAGCAGAACACATTGTTGATGATGTGTATGGTTGGATATGTTTTTCTCATTCCCATCCCACAAACTTCCAGCCCTCTCCTTCCATCCCCCTTCAATTTACTCATCCAAATTATGCAGACAGCGTTTCCTCTGTCCTCTGTCCATCTGTCTGTCTCTTATTTGGACCAAAGACTGAAGATTTTCCTCTCATGCTGCACCACAAAGTTGTTTTTCTTATTCTTGTACCACATGAGGATGCAATGGAGTTACCAATTATTAAAATATTGTGGTAATAATCTCAATAAATATCCAGGGATATCAGGTACAAAGGCACCAGTGTCATCATGGTAAAATGATGGCTCTTTGCCGTTTATTTATGTCTAGAAAAGAGATCTAATAATCGTCTGGCTTTTTGTTGGTATGAAGCTATTCCATTAGTCTTCAAATGTCAAAACACAGCGGAGGTATAACATTACCGTCTACAACATCCGCAAGCAGAACAACCATACACACACCCTCCTCTCTTCTCTTCTCTTCTCATGCCCCTGCTTCCTCCCACACTCCCTTCTTTTATCACTTTACCAGTCACATTGCATGATATTCTCCGTCTCCCTCATTTGTTCTTTGTTGCTTTGCCTTATGCTCCTTCAAACCTTACACCACTTCTATGTGTTGTGATTATTGAAAATGGTCCCAGTCAGGAACTACTGTTCTGTAACAAAACCCAATATTGGTTCAACTTCCACTCTCATGAATATAATAGATCCACCACACTGCAGTCAATGTTTTTCCACATGCCCAAATAAGTGTTTTCTTCCTCCTTTTCTGAATGACAAATTCACGCAATATTCCGGAGTCTTTCCTGTCCTTCATGTTTGAAACTCATTGCTCCAGTTTGAAAGGAAAGGAAGTGGAAAAAACTGAGGCCTGCTGAGGCAAAGATATTGACCTGCTTTCAGCAAAACTATAAGACACAGGAGGAAAGCAGACACACTGAGGAATGTCATTACTGTGAAAAAAACCTGCTTACGTATCCTAATCCGCTCCAAGATATTAGTCAACACCTATCAATTGCAAGCACACATACACTGTACAGATGGGTTTGCACACACAGAGACGCAAGGTTGAAGAGGACGTTTCCATAAATTACTCATTAAAACTTCTTGGGAGGAAATATCAATTGTGTCTGAATCACTGATTGAATTCAGATGGCAAACCTGTGGAGATGTGTTGTTAAGTCGTCTGCTAACAGACAATAACGTTGAAGGGCTCAGCCAATAGAAGAGACGTGTTTGTCCCTTATGTGTGTGTTTGGAAGATCGTCGAACAAACTTCATAAATCGTCACATTAGACGTAGAAAAGTGAGTCTTGTGACTTTTTGGAAACAGAAGTCGTCCAAGAAGCACAAGGCTCACACAACCAAACTTTTGGGGTCTGGTTTGATGGATAGTATTGGAAGAGCTCCCTCAATGCATTCCCATTCTGGCTGCAGCGAGCCATGAGACTGCTGTGGATGCGCAATTGTGTATGACAGTTTCCAATGCACCTACTAGCCTTGCAACCAAAATAAACAGACTCTTAGTCATTATAGGAGATCATTCCAAAAAAGAAAAGCTAATCACAGCCGAGTGTATGTTGTGTATTAGGCTGCGGTTATGTTTGCCGGTTTTTGCTGACATTTAGAAAAGATGAAACCGAGCTGAAGCTGGTATCTTTTCAACAAAACATTACAGCGGGGACATAGGTATGATGGGAGTGCGTGAGATTGAGTGGCAGTGAGCCGTGACCAACACAGAAAGACAAGCTGAAGAAAAGGAGAAAGACAAGAAGAAGAGGGAATGTGATAGGTGCGATAAAATCCACAGCAGATACAAGGAGTGTGTAACAAAGTAAGAAAAGGGGATGAAGGAAAGAGAGTGAAAATAGAGGGCCGATGAAAAAAAGTAACAAAATAGTGACAAAATCAACAAAGTATGAAAGGCAGATAGGGAGAAGGGAGAATGTGCGTCTGTCAGGTTTTTTTAGGGTTCTCGTATGTTTTTGTTCACAATCAGCGTGTCGCAGTGTCTCAGCCAGTCTGTTCTGAGGAAGAATTGTTTACAGCTGTCGAGATAACATCAGCAAAACACATCTGTGGACTCACGCTACACAGCCTTGAGCCACCTCTCCACTCGTGGTTACTGTCTCTCTCTCTCTCTCCGTCTCCGTCATCACACAAGTACAAAAGTGCTGCTGTAGACGCTACATAAGCCTGTTAGAGATGACTGCAGGTCGTGCATCATACTTCAAAAATGAGATTGATGTCGTTTTGGGATGACAGCACACACGGTAGGCTAAAAGGTCCCCTGCCTTACTGCGAGTAGACGCTAAAATATTTAGAAAAATTATCAAGAATTTCCAGTCGAGGAATGTAACTAAGTACATCTACGCAAGTACTTAAGTACAAATTTTAGGTACTGAAGTACTTGTTTATTTCCATTTCATGCACCACTACAATCAAGAGGGTAAACATTGTTATATTACAATATATATAACTCCACTAAATATACTTTTAAATATATTTACTTGACAGTTACTATAGTTACTTTGCAAATATAGATTTTACATACAAAATATATGATGAGCTCACAAAATATGATGGACTGTTACACATTAAACCAGCCAACATAAGAAGTAGTTAGAATTCGCTCCACCTCAACCAACCACAGCGGTAAGATGATACTTATAAATGATGCATCCCTAATGACTCGTACCTCAGGGTACAATGTGTGAGAGTCAATGGGGAAAAGTCCCCCCATGTGCTGTTAACATGTATAGTCCAGGGGTCAGTTCTAGGTCCATTGCTATATCTATATCAAGAACCTACTTGCCAGATGTATGCCGATGACACGGTTCATTCATACATCTGCCAGAACATCAAGGAAGGCCGCTGACCAGCTCACTGAATCCTTACATAATGTATCGCAATAGCTTGACTCCTTACTGAACACTGAGTATAAAGAAAAAACAGCTTTCAATTTTTTTGGACACGAAAATGAAAGAGTCATGGTAAAAATAAAGAATGAGGTCATCAGTGAGTTTAACAATGTCAACTACTTATGAAGCATCTTGGACTCACACCTAAGATTTGATGAACAAGTGTGTAATATCTGCAAAAAAGTGAAAGTGAAAATGGATTAGCTACACTTAAAGCAATTGTGGCACAGCATGTCATGTCAGCATTTGAGCGGTATCATGGTTAAATGTTTAAATGCATTATTATGAGTTATACTCATATAATGTTTTTTTAGGTTAGAGCCCCTCATTTACTGTACGATGAGATTTATTCTTGTCTTCTTCAACTACTAGTTTTCATCTATATCGGGACACATGGATGTGCTCATTAATCTTGAATAAACCCCGAGCTTTCCGAACCCAATATGTTCGGCTGTCATGGGTCCTTTGCCTCACTTTTTTTGTAATTTTCTTTTCATCCTGTCTCCACTCGCTTTCCATCCAGGTATGACATCTTCGCTCCACACATGCAGGCTCTACGTCTGTCCGCACGCTGTCTGCGGGGCTGAGGATGACTTGGGGAACTACCCCTCCACACTTTGATTACCTGAACAATTTTCACGTGTGCTGGCTGTTGCTTCAGAGCTGCAGATGAAAGAAACCCAGAGAGACGCACTAGGTGTGTGGGATCAGCATGCAGCTTAAGTGTGTGTTTTTCATTTGACTTGGATACGATCCAGGTCTGTCTTCTGTCATCATTTTCTGCTTTTTTCTCTCCTGTGTTTGATATGTTAGTCAGCCTGTATATCTAGTCCATATCTCCTCTGCTGTCTCTCATATCTTACTTTTATTGGGTCTTTCTCTGCGGCTGTCTCTCTTCGTCCTTCTTTTTCTAATAATAATCAGTTTTCTCAGAGTTCTTCTTATCTTTTTAATAAACTAAACATCCACAACTATCATTAGTTTTTCATGCTCCAATTTATTCCACACCATTTCAACGTTTCTCAGACTCCCACTTTTGCCCTGCTGGATTTCTTTCAGCAAATGGTTACATGCCCCCCCCCCCTGCATTTGCCTCCCATACCCCATGTCTTTTGGAGCTGTAACAATTATCTGTTGGTGGGGCTGAGCCATAGGCCTGGGCAGAGAATAACGCAGGCTAGAGGCAGTAAAGCCTGTTATTCTTTCCTCCCCTCTGCCTGGCATGTGTGGAGAATGGAGATTTGGAGCCTGCACTGCTGTAATTTCAGCCCGTCCATCTGTGTCGGCTGGCGGGAGTGGGAAGGTGAGCCTGGTTCTATGATAAGGGGAGGGGAGGAGGTGAGAAGGGGCATTCACTGCTTTTTGTTCTGCTTACAGAGCACCTCAGTAATCCTTAACTTCACCCAACCCTGTCGACACCGACAGAATGTGGTTTTCCCAGAAGAAGGCGTGAAAAATGGAAGAGTGCAGAGCACATCGGGTATATTTATGTCTGCAGCGTGTGTGAGTGCATGTTTCTGTCCATGCATGCAGCACCGCCATGCATCTTCAGTGTTTGTGTATTTCTAGTCTGATGTTCTTATTCTTACTTTTGACAAAGTTTCATACCATGCACTGCAATTTGCAGATGTTTTCCACTGACTTTTTCGATGTGTAATACTGTAGCTTCAAAGAGTTGTGAAACAGTTCGTATACTCTTCAATCCAGTCTTTTCAGGTCAGTGTCAGGTGTGTGTAGCCAAAACCAACAGTCCCATTTAACAACAAAATGCAGGCACACTGACAGAAAAAGTAGAAGAGTTTCTCAAAACGAAAAAAAAAAAAAATATTTATTCCATGAGCCAAAGTGTCAGCACAAGCTACAGACCATGTAGTTCTAGAGACATGAATAGTCTGACTAACAACAATAACCAATCAAGAGAAGCAAGCTATCTGGATGTAGCTGATGTGTCTTGAACTCTACTCATGTACACAACAAAATCTAAAGGCAACAACGTTAATCACTAGATGGACAACAGAAAACAAGTTAAAGACGATTCCTCATTGAGATTCTCTGGATGTAGTGTTCTCATCTAGACTCCAATCTAAGCCGTTTTTGATCAACGTCACCTTGAGCTTCTGTAATCTGTTGGATGATGCAGTGTGAAAGTGCTGCTACTGGATGACCAGCTTCTTTAAAATGCCTTGTAGCAGATGATTTCATATCACATCATATTTTCTTGCTGCCCTTACTGAGAGGAGAGTGTGTGGTGGCACACAAATAACTCTAATGCCGTGTTAACACCAAACGCTGCATTTAAGTCATCGGTTACGGTGTACAAATCAAGTTCAAAGTCAATGTTTTGGCAACTTTAGTGCAGCATACAGGCAAGATTCCATGTGGTGTGAGTGAATTCCCAACATGAATGCACACTATGTTCATGTGCATGTGTGCAATAATGTTAAACCATTAGTGCATGTGTGTGTTTTGAGTGAGGCACCTAAATGTGAGAGAAAAGCAGTAGGATCAAACAGCAGAACAACTCTGGGGTTCAGACCAGCAGCCGAGAGAGGGCCAGACTCAGGACCCATGCCTGGGTCTAAGGGGCTATGTGTGCGAGTGGTGGTGGTGTTGGTGGTGGTGGGAGCTGTTAGCCTTTAGATGGTTGCCAGGTTCACTCACCAAACCCCCACCTGGGCCTGGATTCCTCCAATCAGCAGCATTTGCATGCAAAGAGGGAATCTGCAGAGAGAGTATTGATTGAATGACCAACAAAGACAGTTGTGACGTTAAGTTGAGGGTTCAGGAATGACAAACCTGTGGAAGATATGCTTCATAAATTGGGACTCATTTGGTCTGTATGGAGAAAATCTCTCAAAATACAAAGTCAGATTGCATCTGCAGGACCTGGAATGTGTGATTGGCACAATGTCTGAATTCAGGAAAACATCAAATAGGTGCTTCAAGGTGATCAGCCTCTCCATCTTCTCGTCACACTAGCTGAGCTGTCGAGTATCCTCATCATTAGAAAAATGCCACAAAAGACAAGAAACGCCTATAGGAGTCATTTTAAGCTCTGCCCCGACAAGTACAGTTCTGCTCCCCGCAACACCTAACTGATCCCTCCTCCGTTTACTTTTCCAGTTTTTAAAAAGTAGTACAAAGTTACACACACCGAGGGTTATTGTTAGGCAAAAGCAAGCTGGGTTTTCCCCCTTTTTTTTAAGGGCCATGGTGGAACATTATAAAAAAGCCCAGACAACACACCCCTGGCAAAAAAAAAAAAGTTTAAAAAGAGCAGCTGAAAGGTGCATTGTGTAACGTATTCTTCTGGGAGTTCAGTCTAATAATCTCTGGGTTGGGAGGGTTTATTTTCCAAATAAGACTTCAAGGAGCTGTGTATTAATCTCGGCCCATGTAACCCTGTCCCACTTCCCCCCCGCTGGAAAAAACATATCTGTGGTCAGAAAGAGTTTTACCCGACCACATCCGACTCTCATGTCCCAAGACCCCCCCCCCCCCCCCCGTCCTGTTGCATATGTACCCATGTACACGTACATGAACACACAGACACATGCTTACATGTTTAGTGCGTTCTTGGAGAGCAGCAGAGTACAGTACACACAGGTAGCGCTGTTCTGAGGGTTGAGGACTTAGTGTTACCTAATGGCTGGATATGTGCTGCTGTGAAAGGAGCTTTGCGAGGATCCTCTTCAGCCCTCATAGTGCTTTGATACTTACCTCGTTATACATGCCGTCATCTCTTAGTCAGGGGGGGATTTCTCAGCGGTGCACCCAATGTGAACGTGGACTTAACAGCCGCATTTCTCAGAATTCCGACAAATGAATGAAGCAATAACTGATTTTGTGATTTTCTGACTTATGTGGTTCCACTCCGTTGCCACCAAAGCATGTATCACGCTGATCTTAGGCCTCTTGACTTTGTTTATTGTTAAGCCATGACGTTTCCTCAGTGCTACAGCCAGACATCTCAGCTTGGCCAGGACCTGGCTTGCCACAGGCTCCACTGCTGGACAGGAGGCCTGCAATTATAGTTCACTTCAAAGATGCCAGTCAGTCAAAGACGGCATTCATGCATTTCATTTTGGCAAACCCCCATCCACTCCCCCTTTCTTGCCTCCTCACCTTTCCACCTCCCACCTCCCGCCCCCTTGCTCTTCTTCCTCCTTTCCCACCAACCCTCAAGCTTGTTTAGATGAGAGATTAAGGAGAGAAACAAGTGCAAATGGAGTTTGGTTTGGCACAGATCGCTATTGACACACAGTTTACTGAAATATCTCCCTGCATAGTTTTCCCCTCACCTAAATTTGGACGTGGTGGATGTCGGCAAAGATGAGGGGAGGAGTGGGTCTCATGTGTCCAAACAGGGAGGCTTTAGTCCTGGGGACAGAGACCGTCCTCTGCCTCCTTCTAACCCCACCTCCTCCAGCTGATCCAGAAATAAAACCCAAAGAGAGGGGGGCAAGAGGACATGTTTCACCTCAGGCCATCTGCTCTGTGCAAGCTATTAGATGTTCAATTAACATGGTAAACTGATAGTTTGCCATGTCAACACAGCACTGTATTACCAAGCATCAAATTATTCCCCTCTACTGTATATCCGAAACCCCCGTTCAAACCACAAAATAGGCCAACTTTAAATGTCAATGACAAATTTAGAGGAGTGTTTATTCACTGGCCCTTTCATTTTCTGCCAAGGTTTATTTGATTATGAGAACGCTGTGTATGTAAGGGACAAATAACACTACTTCCTAAAAGTTGCACAGGGGCTTTTTATGGCAAGAGATTTTAATTGAGAGGAACAGCTGGTATATTCTCTCCATATATTCCAATTTATTAGAGGGGCATCATCTACCATACAAGTGATCATATTTCCCAAAATTCCAGTTGTCTACCATCTGCTGGGTGAGACTGAGCCTTGTAAACTGTGGTGGCGATCCAATCTGAGACCCAGGTTGGCTGTGATTGGCCCTGTAACTCCATCACTGTTACAGTTACAAGGCTCAGGAGCTTTGGGTGGTGGGAGGTGCATGTGTTGTTTGCTTGAGCTAAAGCAGGTGTTAATCTGTTCATCTTTTTGTGTTTTGGGGTTGGTGTATGAGCAATGAAGGGCATTGAGTGGTATGTGCAGGAGTGTCAGTAAATGTTTGTTGTTAAAGAAAACCAGACACCTCAGCCCCACTGGGAAGGAGCTCCACCATCACAGCCCCTGGAATCTGAAATCTGATGCTGGAAGTTGGGCAGTCAGAGTGATTAGGGGGACCCACCACGCTGGTGGTGTTACAGTTTGGCTCAGGTGTCCCATTCGTCACACCACAGACCAGCCTCAGCTCACACCAGCCTGGGCCGACACCCCGGTCGCAGCACTGTCTCTGGGGCGGAGTCAGGACCTCTCTCTAGGAGCCTGTATGGCTCCCATGGGTCCAACTTATCCATCCGTCTGCTCAGGCTCCTCGAACTCGTTAAAAAGCACAGACCTGCGGTGCTAAATCATCAGTGTGTCACACACTTCGCACACACCTGGTGGGACTTGTATCCCAGTAGAACAATAACTGTCACATAAGGGATATTGTGTGAACAGTGAGAAGTGGAGCGAACATTTCAGGCTGGAGAACAGAGAGAGATCAAATCAGATATACCACACCGTATGCCAAACTCACACACACACACACACATACTCCATCTCGGTCTGACAGCAGAGGTAGTAACGGGTCAAAACCAGAGTGGCTTCACATAAAGGCAGCTTTGTTAGGACGCACTGTGCTCCGAATACCATCCAGCTCGGCCACAAAACCTTACAGGAGAGAGAAGACACGGTGAGGAGGGAGAGGACTGAGGTAGGATCACAGCTGTTAACTGTATAGGTGGGACCTTGCTGCTGCTTACCTGGGAGGGAAGTTTTTAACCGATATATATATAGGGCTGTGCACTCACAATTACACATTCTGTGTAGACACTCACTCAAACACAGTTGAACACTCCCTCTCGGCCTTCGGCACTTGGCAAGCGGCCTCATTCTCATCAAAGTGCGATCCTGAAGTTCTTTTTCGTTTCTGTCCCTTCGCCAGTGTCATACCTGACAGCTTGCAGAAAGGTGCAGATCGTTAACTCACTCACACACAAATACTGTTACTCACAGTCCCGTCTTCTCCCCACACTTTGGCTGGCATCCATGCAGGGCTCAAGATGAAAAAGGATTACAATTTACAGTTTGCTGTCCTTGACTCCACACTGTTTATATAACGTACGGTGAAGTTTTGTCGAAGCAGGACTTGTTTTGTTTTTTCGCTTAGACTGTCTTCAGAAACTTTTGAATATGAAGTAATATCAATAATACAGTAGCTGCTATTTCTAACTCCAAATAGCCTACAGCCATGGAAGAGATGTTGAGGTGGTTGTTTTATGTCTCTTTGTCGACGTTATGGGTGTCTTTGTTTGGTGGTTATGCCAAACTTTCATTCACTAAATGTAGTTTGTCTGTAATGCTGGTTAAAGCTTAATTAAGTTCAATAATAATAATATTAATAATAATATTAATAGTTATTATTAATTATATTAATAATAATAATTCATATAATAATTATTATTTTCTGTTTAACTCTTCTGCGTCAAGAAGTAAACAAACGACTTTGGCTCTACAGCAGGTGGCCTTTAACCCCTCCACACCCTCCCGTCACAGTCGTGCCTTCAGGCGGCATTGTTAATGGCTCTCTCCGCTGGTATGCAGAGAGCGTGAGCAGAACAGAGAGGATCCTGCCAACATAGCTCATGAAAAAAAAAAAAAAACCGGGCCCTTGTGTGCATTAGGCCCTGCAAACACCTAGGTGGTCCTGAAAAAGATGGGAAGAGTGGGAGACAGAGAGACACGGGAGTACAAGCGAGGACAGAAGTTATGTGGGAGGGAGACTGTCAGGTTGTCTGTGTCAACAATAAGGAAATAATTGGCCTCTGTAGCCCGTGGGCCTTCTGGGATTGGGTGGGGCATGGCCCTGGCATTACACACAATTAGGCCAACAAGGGGGTCAAATGGGGAGGCAGGGGAGGTCCAGCCCTGTCATTCATGAAAGGGATGTCTTTGTGCCCCAGGCTAAACCAAGGCAAGGCGCGGGTCACAGGGAAAGACCCTGAACTAGTCCTCAGTCTGGAGATGAAAGCTTCATGTGAGTGTTCTGCTGATCTGAGACCAGGCTGATGATTCAAATTACAGAGGAGGAGTTGATCATGGGCAGGTTAGTGGTGGACTGAGGATGTTAACATGTCGGTATAAATAGGTGTTTGGTGGGCCAGTGGATAGAAAATATGAAATTCTGGAAATTCAAGAAGCTTCTTGTTGTTTTCTTCATCTGCTTGTTCTTCAAAACCTCAATCCTCAATTAATCACAAGCATGTTCTCCCTCTTTACCCGTAAAATCAACTAAATCCTTCTTAACAGGTTTTGTGTCTGTGGTCACGCTCTGGACAGTATCATAAGCCAGACTGCTGGATGGAAGCCCACTAGCCCCTGTCTGACTTGACCCCCTCCTTGACCTCTCACTAATGTGATAAACATTCCCAATCAATGGAGGAAACAGGTTTGGAAGTGGACGGGGCCGTAAACTTGACCTCACGGTTGGCTTCAAACATCCAGCGATTCTCTGTTTACACCTAATCCTCACCGTGTTCTTCTGATAGAGCAAGCACAGTCAGAGATGGAGGGAGGTCGGCTAGTTCAAACCTGACAACGCTACAATCAACGTGGTGTTCTTGGTAAATCAGATATATACGATTTTGTATTCGTTGCCATAACTACCTTTACAAACATCTAAGCACACAGAGACTCAAGCATATGTATTTTGTAACTGTAGAACTGTTGATAATTGAGGAGCTTGAACATGGGAATGTTTGTTTTTGCTTAAACAATGACACAAATGATCAGTCAATTAACTTAAATTAAATGATCAACTGATCCACTACACGTTTAAGCCCAACTGTTGTTTATGATGCCCATTTTCACATAATGTCCTTCATGTCTCATACCCCATATTGTTGCATATTTCATAATCCTTGTTCCATATTCCCTTTTTAAATAACGTATTGCATTATACCACCTGTACTTTTAGCTTTAATATGCTTTTTATAACATTTCTATTTGTCCTGATGTACCTGTAGCTTCATTAATTTTTGTATTACATTTTTTTATCACTTTAAGGCTAATGTGGTTTAATTTGTTGTAAATACATCTTTGAACATGAAAACCTACATTTATCTGCCTGATTGTGCTCCGTTTCAAGATTAGAACTGCATTGAAAGGGACAATGTGTTTTTGTTGACACATTGCATCAATATGAATCAACCCATACAAAATAAACAATAATCATAATATTATGAATGTAAAATGATGTGCTTAGTATATGAATATAAGTTACAATGTTTACATGTTTTGTCTTATATTAATATGGTCACTTTTATACAGATTGAATCTAACTGTGTAACTTTTCTATATGTTTTATATAACTTCGGTCATATACAAAAGTTTTAAACATAAACTTATATGATAACTGCACTTTTCAGAATATCTGAGGGAAACTCTTTCTTGCATATACTGATTATCAGTTTCTGCAAATGAAACATGAGTTGCATAATACTGGTTTTCTTTGTGACTGCATAGCAAGACTCTTCATTGGCGTCCATTCAGGTCTTCACCGTGTTCACAACTTTGTTCTTATCTTCAAACAGTATACATCCAGCATCTCACATTCTCTCCGCAGAGAGCAGAGAGCCGGAGAGCGCTCTCATGTTCTTCATGAATGACTTTGTGTAACAAGAGTATTAGGTAGTAAATGATCTCCACTCACACAGCCGGGGTCCATGTTCTGCTTTCCTTGCAGATTCTTTTCTACAAGAGGAAGTGCTACAACAACCTGACGTCATGACAAACAATAAAGTATGACCTGTCTGCTTCCTGTGTTTTAGCCAGTTGGCTTTGCGTAACAATATCTGCAAAAGGCCATTTGTGAGTTTAGTAGCCTGTATTGGTCCCCCATGTAACTCTATCTGTGACAGTTAATGCTGCGCTGCTTTACCTCTACAGTACATCCACCAACTAGACTCGCTCCATCCTACCTTCTCCCAGCAACAGCATGCTCTCCTCGAGCTAATGGACACACATGCATACAGTAATGCCACATGCACCCCCGCAGGAATTCGCGGCTGGATGAAACAAAATATATGTGAGAGCTCTCCTTTTACTGAGGCCTTTCGCTGCTTCCTCTTAAAGTTTAGGACATGATCAAACAAGACAGAACAGGAAAGTGGCATAGCATTTAAGTGTATTTGAGTTGGGGGCAGTCAGACTGTGTGTCCCTGGGGAGGAGAAGGGGATGGGGGATTGTATCTGTATCTCTGGTCCCCACCCCCCACACACACCCTGGCCCCTGGGGAGCAGGCAGGGCTGCCGCTGAGACCGAGTATAGGGCTCAAGTTTTGTCAACGGGCATCAATCTCCCTTGTCTGTCAGCCCTATAACTCGCAACCCCTGACCCTGCCCCACCCTCTCGTGGCCTGGGTTACAAAGCTTCCTGGATGGGGATTGGTTGTCAGGGCAGCTGAGAGACAGTGGAGACAGTAATCTGGCCTGTGATGCCGCTGTGTCTCAGGAGGATGCAGCTCCTGTTGCTCTGGCCAGAACTTAACAAATCCAAATGTATGTTGAATCTTTTCTTCTTGCCTCTCTGATGTCGTCCGTTATCTCTGTTCTTTAACCGCTTTACTGATAATAACATATCCTCTTCTACTATCTCTTGGTCACATCAGTCCATTTCCCCTCCCTCTCTCTTCAAGGTACAAAGTGTCTTCATCCATCTCTCTTCTAGCGACTGAACAGTCTGTCAGTGAGTTACCTCTGGAGTGAAGGATGTTGGTGTCATTGAACAAAGAGGCTCACTTGTTCTCTACACAAGCACACATGAGTCTGGTCGGAGTCTGGAATCCTGGAGTCGGGTCTGTGTTGTGTGTGTGTGTGTGGGATAAAGATATGGTGGGAGGAACTGTAGAGAGAACATGACAAACCACTTGTGGCATGGTTGTCTCGTTGCATCTCGCTGAACTATTAATCCTTGCAGGGCCCTGCTTGGCTGCTGTCCTCTGTCAAAGCCTCTCTGTCAGTGAACGGCCGAGGTCAACAATTCACGGAGCATCCCTGCTGCATTCATCTTTTTCTTTCCGTCACTACATTTTGGGGTTTTAGCCAGGAGACAGTGCCATTTTTTTTTTGCGGGTGGGGTATGAGGGCAAACAGAAGGCAGGTAGGGGTTATTGGGGTGAAGGGTGGGGGGCGTTGAGGTACTCCAGCTGTAGTGTTCCTCAAGCTACTCCTCTTTATCTTTGTCACCCCCTGCCACCCCTCTCACCATCTCCCTCCATCACTCACTGTCCCTTGTCCATCAGCATCCTGCAGGTCCCTGATTAACGAGAATTTCTCTTTAATGCCTCCAACTAACAACCCCCCTCTCATACTCTCTTCCCCTGTTACTCCATCTTCTTCTGTCCTCTCTTTCATATCTCCTCCCCTCCCGTGTGAGGCGATCTGGCTCTCTTCCATCAGCTTGTCTTTGGAATCTGCGAGCTGAGCCTTGGTATGCGCCCGGCGTGCTCAAACTAAATGCTTTTCCATTCTTTTTTTTATTTCTTTTCTCTCTTCATCCCCCCTCGGATTTGATAACTTGAACATTGCTTACCCAACAAACAGGTGGCAAGCTGAGGTAGTCATGTGGGTCCAGCCTGGATTGAGAGTTTAGTTCACTGACTGAAAGAAAAAAAGGAAAAGAAAGCAGCTTTATTTGCTTTTTGCTTTTATCTATGGTTCTTCTGTTCTCCAGAAAAATTTCAACCAAAATCCCCACTCAGCTCTCGCCTGTGTTTGCCATTAGTATCAGGACAATACACCTGGTTAACTGGACCCTTTGTCCCTGCTGCCCAGTGATCGGTGAGATGCAGCTGACGTCGGCACCACTATGGCACTTAACGAAAGACTCAAATCAAAGGCAGGGTGAACCTGTATGATGGTGCTTTTCGCTCACAAACAACTCTCTGAAGCAGAGAGGCCCTACCCTCATGCAGGGACCCTCAATCATCATCAAATCATCAGTGGCGGCTTTGATGCTCCATTCAGTTGATGGCCCATTGTCGCAGTTGCCTATTCATCAGCACCTGGGCAGGCTGGCAAAGTTAAACCCTTCTGCTGTGTTATCAAAACAAATGAGTGACCCCGTTCAGAGGATTGGATTTGAGATTGAGAGTCTGTGTTTAAGAGAGCAGTCAAGTGAACAGAGATGTCCTCTCTTTCAACAAGATGGGGGCAAGTGCAGAAATCCTTAAACCGTTATCAGGTTCCAGCGGGGGCCAATATCGCGATATGGTTTAAATGTGCAATTGTACATATCACAAGGACAAACTAGATAACACTTTCATTCCACTAAATCTCATCTAAACCACATAGTAACCTGTGGCCTTGCATTCCTAAAGCAATGTAAAAAAGTGGGACTCAGATTTGTAGAGACCTACATGCAGTCAGTTCTAACATGAACAGAAGAATTGGGAAATGCTGACCTGGTTAAACTGTAGTGCTTGTGGAGCACTTCACAGCTGAGCAAGGTAGGCGTGGGCAGCAGCGGGCAAGACACCCTGGCACCATCACCTTGAGAGCAGCCAAGCCCGTTCTTGTCAGCTGTGTGAATGTGGCTTCAGACGCCAGCCAGCGTGTCCCCTGGGTGCCTCCTCACCGCTGTAGCCATGGGTGGGGGACAGAGTCCTCCTTCATCACCTCAATGTGAGGATGGGATCAGTGCCCAGAGTGGCCATGCCCAGGCAAGTCCATCCCTAGCTGAGCCACAGCACTGGGCAGAGCAGCTAGGGGGCTCTGGTCCCACTGGATACAGTAAAACTGACAAAATATGACTCTCCGTTAGCTAAACCGACATGGGTAAACACATGGAGATCTATGAAAAGGTGTGTGCTGCCTGACAAAACACACACGCAAGTGCCCGTGTATGTCCATGCATACAAATCATACACTAGCGTCCCTAAATTAGTTTTGGCCCGGAAAATTGCTGTTTGGAAAAGATAACAACAATAATGGAGGCTTTGCTGTTTGCCCTCATGTTGGTCTTTCTGAAAATAGGGTCCGAGTGTGAGAGGGTGAGAGGAGCGGAGACAAGGCTGGTGGTTCAACTCGGTGTCTTTGATGCACCGTTGTTCCGCTGGCCGCCCTCTCCTCTCTGTGTAGCCTCGCGGTTTGGCCTTGGCTCCATGACCCTCTTCACAGCCCTCCGGTCCAGCTCTACCACCGCAGGCGTACTTCTTTAGCACGTGTCAATATTAGCTCAGGATTATTTCTAGAAATCCAGAAGGGTAAAATCCTTTTAGAGATTACATAGCTGACACAAAATAATGAGGAAGAATCTGAGGAACTGTGGAAGAACCATTAATGAATATTTATTATTTGCATAACAAACACAGATGATTTAACTCAGGCATACTGTGGGAAGCTAAATTCGGGTGAAGCCACATGGTGTCCTGGGTAACCTCAGCCCAGAATAGCCTGCGATGAAGACAGGAATCACAGTTGTGTGTTAGGCTCCTTAGCTGACAGATGAGGATGAAAACAGAGTGAATAGAGTTAAGTCCTTCCACACAGGGATGATCCTCAATAAAAGACTTCATGTCTGGGTCAGCAACTGGCATTTGGCATCTCTTTTCTGGGAGAATGAACTGGGAAACCTGGCAGCCGACTGGGTGGTCAGGCCACTCACAAATGATTTTCCTCATTCTTTTCATGCTGTTTAATAGCAGAAGACAGATGTAAAGGAGGGATGTAAGAAAATATGCTGTGTTTGAAAGACTGAACTGTATTTCCATGATCTCTGAACGATTCCCAGGTGGGATGTCCTCCTGCAAAGAAGTTCTAATTGTTTGAAGCGGTCAGCAATTAGTCACGCAGTTCTTAAAAATGCTTCGGGGATCTGAAATATGTCTTCTTAATTTTTTACTTGACTAGATGAGGCTACTCACTCCTTTCTCAGCCCAACTGGGTTGGATTAGACGACTGGGACCTACCAAAGTAATTTAAGGATAAAATAAGTCCTTTTAGCCAAAGAACTACTTCAGCTCAAAGATATGTAATGCCTTTAGAGTGTTATAGGTCCTGTAATAAATTTCCCCTTCAGTGCAGAAATTGTGTGTCATATCACCCATTTTCTGTATTTCTCACATAATATCACAGTTCACACGTTGTCTTAATGTCTGTCGTAGAAGTATACATAACACAGATTATTGTTACCTGTCGGATACCTTGACATCTTGGCTGGGGATATGAACGAGTTGAAATAGCTTTTGAGTCACTCTGTTTGTCAAGCTGATAAATGAATTAGGCAATACAAGTCAACTTTTCCAGGCAAGGCGTTGTAGGTAAAAAAAAATCTATCACTCCAGGGCTCTGCAAGTTCAAAAGTTCAAGTCCCACATGACACCTGAACTGGGTGATCTGCAGAGCCACAGCCTTGTCTGGTGATTCAACAGCAAGTGTCTTGTTATCGCCATACATTGGTCTGTTCACATCAACAAATGAAGTGATGTAACCTTCACAAGAGAATGGCTTGCACTTTTGTCTGTACCACAGGGTGTGTAGCATGACGATATGCTGCTCACAGCACATACAGTATATCTTTGCTTGGATTAATCATCTAAGTGAGTCTGACAACAGAAAATAGAAGATGGGAGTGAGTCACCTGGCTGACTCATTTTTACACATTTCAGTTTTTGCGTTTGTGTGTCTGTATTCAGTGTCATTAAAGAACTCTCGCAGCCCCACTCTCCCTTAACTCTCCTCTTCTGCTGTTCAAGAAAAGAGTGGAAAGTCCATAAGCAGAAGTTGGAAACTACAACCACAACCAGCCAATGGACAAGACACTTATTCATAGACTGACACACACACTCTCACACTCACACACACACACACACACACACACACACACACACACACACACACACACACACACACACACACACACACACACACACACACACACACACACACACACACACACACACACACACACACACACACTTGGGGTGGGGAACAAGAGCAGCAGCAGTGGCAGTAGCAGTAAATTGGTACAGACATCCGTCACAAGCCCCATGAGTCACACTGGAAAACGTACAGCTCTCCAAAGCCAGAGTAGATATCCATCAAAAGTGATTGCGGCTGGTGCGAGCTCCTGCAAAAACACAGTTAGATATATACACACAATTATGTCCATATACACACAAACACATGCTTTCTCGCACACATAACAACACATACTACGAACATACCCACACATGCACCCGAACACACAGAGCAGAGATTTTTGTGGTGTTGACGGTGAGGCAGTGGAGGGATAACGAGCAGTGTGTTGTCCGCAGGAGAGACAGCGGGCCTGGGGGGAGACATGCGTAACCGCTGCAGAAGCTTTTATTTGCAGCCAACTTAGCTTGTGAGGTCACCTGACAACATAAACCTCAAATCGATCTCCTATTCTTTGATACGTTTAGAGAGCGCAAGCAGCTAATTGAGAAGCTGAGCACCGCCACCTGTAGAAAGTGTGCATGTGGAGGGTGTTAGGGAGTGACACAAATCAATACGATTGATCCGACAGATTACTGCTGATGTAATCTACCAAACAAACGAGCTTGAGATCTTTCTTACCAAAAAAGCAGAGAACAATCTGATACATGCGGGATATTCAAGCCAGGCAATCAGGCCTGCCGCCTGTCCCAGATTAAGTGTGTGTTTGATATGAGGAGAGGTGATTCCTTAGTGAATCCTTCAACTTTCCTTAGTCCTCTGAATATCAGATCTCACATATGGCTGCTAAGTATCACACACATGTGCTGCACACATTACACTCACACCCGAATTACGTGGAACATGAGAGAACATAAGGAGAGGCCCATGTTCATTGAAGGGATCTAAACAGCTTGGTAGTGAAGCTGCTGTCCATGTTTTTTGGGAGATTTTTTCAAGAAATCATGCTTCTGCTGTTCCTGCCACCCAGCCCGCTGTCTATAAGCTCTGCCCCTCTTTTATAGTTTTGATATACAGTATGTCTTGAGGTTATGGATATGTAAAAAGATTTTAAAAAATAATAATGCTCTAGTTAAAGATATTTATCAAGATTTATCAAGAGTTTTAGTGACGATAATGATAATTAACTGATTTGAATGTGTTTTCAAAAGCACATCATAAGTATTATCAAGGAATCAGACAACTTCAAATTAAACTGAGAAGACACAGACACACAGCACAGTAATACAGAGCCAAATATCTATCACATCTGATTACGAGCTGATGTTAGTGGCTCATCTTCTCCCATTTTTTTTGTGTGTTTCTGTCCCCTGGGCTCCTGCTTGCCTCACAGAGGGCCCAACTGTGGTGTAGGGCTCTGTGTTGTACTGTGTGTTCAGGCAGCGCGGCGCTGCTGCACAGATTCCTGAGACGTCAGACATTCTGGTGTTGGTGGGGCCAGCGGCTGCAGCCTGCGCCTCACACATGACCTCCGCCAGGTCAGCAGGTCAGATCCTGTGATAATCCTGTCCGCATAGCAGCATGGCGTGCAGAAGTTTGTCCTCTTCCTAAACCAGAGCGGTTGAAGTTGTGTGCGTATTTGCGTGCCCGTGTGTTGTCATGTTCACTTTTTTGCTGTTATGAATGGTTACTTATGGTCGCACCTGAAGGTCAACAATGGTTTTTTTCAGGTTTGGATCGAAAGGAAAACACTGCATGCTTTATTTGGCAGATGGTTTCCTATCTCATTTCCACATTTTTGCAGTTTACGTGCTAGAGCCTTTATGTGTGAGCATGTACATGTCTGTGCACGCATTTACGCTCACATAGTGTGAATGTGTATCTGCGCACATGCATGAGTGTGCAATTTGTCCCAGAGGGGGTCAAAAGGCCTACACCTGCAGGAGATCTGCAGAAAGCATCACTGTCATCTGGAGAACCGAGAACCGAGAATGAAAAGAGATGAAACAGAGAACAGAGGGGTCACACTCCACCCCCAGACATTGTTATTTCAAGCTTTTCTCATCATATTGAGGAAGAAGGGAACAATACACAGCACACACATACACTCACTTGGAGCACTCGCTGAGAGCAGCACAGTCAGCTCTTTCAGCAGACAGAAGAAAGGGAAAAATCAAAGAGCAAAGAGGCGAAGAGAAGGAGGGCCGGGGTGAAAGATATAGACCGCAGGGGAGATAAAGTACCTTATCCACAGAGGCTTTACTCCTCACTCCTCCTCTACCACTTTTACACTAGTGTGATACAAAACATGCATCAACACGACCCGAGCTAGAGGCAGCTTTTTTGTTATCTCTCTTTAGATTTTCAACTGTTTTTCCCCCCTCTTACCTTCGCCAGCTATGTTTCACAGAGTCTAAGAGAGGTGAGATGGGCCAAGGAATGAGAAATCTGAAAAAAAGGAAATCATGTCCACCGTTGAAGAAAAATCAACAGACAGATAAAAGGTTTTTATTGTGTTGACTGTGTCCTCAGTTATACTAACTTTGCTCATTTGCTTACAGTGGAAATGTATCTCTGAAATGTATTAGACTTAAGACATAACATTTTTCCCCTCGTTTCTCAATCCCCCCCTCTTCCACTCCACACTACCCCCTTCTCCAGTTGTTAGGAAGGAATGCCTCTCCTGTAGATCTAATGGCAGTTGGGATGATTGATCAGGTGGCAAAGAGACTAGAGTCATTATAGGTCTACAGTCTGAGGGAGCATGCATACATTTGTGGATTCATGTGCAGTATGCATGTCACATACATGTGTGTGTGTGTGTACCAACGGTATTTGTGTATCTGCCTGCCTGTAAATTCCTTGTCCACCCATGTGTGTCTTAGTGTGGCTTTACAGCAACGGAGACACCGGGACACTTGGCACCACACTGACGTGACCCAAGACTCGACCCTGCAGGACACCAGTGACAGTCTGACATGAAAGATGAGGCACAGAAGAGAACATCAACAGGCAGCGAGAAAACGAAACCTCACTTCAGCTCATTGCTGCTCTGGCTTCCTCCAAAACTATATCTGCAAAGTTGTTTTTAACCTGAAAAACAGCCACGCTGAAACAGAGAAACGGCAAAGACAGGTAGCATGCTCTTGCACACAAATTCATTTTTACAGTCCGTGGGGCTTACGCTGTAGATGTGTTTGTTTCTTCACAAAACTGACCTCTTTGAACCTCAGCACATTTCATACAGAGGAGGGAAGAACAGCTAAAGACAACTTCAGGCACTTGCGTAACAAACTACAAGAAGAAACATATCTGCGTGCATTTCCCCCTTGGGAACCGTCCAATATTGAGCATTTTGATGCCTCTGCTCTTACCATCTGCAATACGCTTCTGTGTACATAGTGCCTCTCCAATTGCAAGCCCTTGCCTCTCTGATTTTCTCCTTTTTTCTTCTCAGTCTTCTCAAAGAAACATTTGTTGGGTTGAAATACACTTCAATAGGCTTGGGTTATTGGCATGAAGCCACTGGGCTCATCTAGTGTTGGCATTTAACTCCCACTACAGGAGAGCAAGATAGCCAGACTTTCATTCAGATGTTATTTGTCCAACAGGCACATGATAATGTTTGAGTTACAAGACCTGCAGCACTCTATAAACTAGAGAACTACTCGTAATCATTTTTTAAACTAATAATACAAGAATATTCCCCTGGTTTGCTGACATGGTGTGAGATGTGCAGCCCCCTGAGGCTGTGGTGGCACTGGGGGGTAGGGTATACTGAATAAATACTTTGATGCACGTCCTGGTGTGTCTCCCCGCCCTCTCTCTTTCTCTTTCGTCTTCAATTGCTTCATTCAGCCCTGTTATTTCTGAACCCTTGGGCAAAACGGTTGGTCAGCTAACCGATGTAATGGGCCATCAGCTGAAGGGCTGGTAGTTACAGAGCAAAGCTTTATGACACAGGTGCATCCCACTTAACACACCTGACGAGAGCCTGTGGCTTTGGCTGGCCTGGGTGGAAGGCCTGTTAAGATTTTTTCCTTCGACTCCGGCTGGTGACCTTTATAGCATGTCATCCCTCTATAGCTCTCCCATGTTTCCTGTTAGCTTAACAGCTGGCCATTATTAGAAAGAAAAGGACCTCAGATAAATAAGAGGATTTAGCAGAGTTCAAAATGAGTGTGAACTAATATAATATTTAAGAAATGGCCTTAAAGGCCTACACTGGTACAGCAAATATTAACACTGACCTGTGGGCATTCTGGTGTGTTTTCAGGACATTTAGTGGTGAGATTTGGGACAGGGAGGGTGAGGGATTTCTACATGGGTGCAACTGTTAAGGAGTCTGAAATGCTCGCTAACACCTCAACCCCCCCGATCCTCCACCCTTTAATTGTGCCGCTGTCACGTATAGTTTTCCAGTCAGCTCCCCGTGCACCTCCTGACTTCCCCAGACTTCTTTCCAGCAAAGGGAAGAGTGGAAACTGAATCAATCAACTGCTCTTCCTCAAAGTTTCCTTAATTCTGTTTGTGGAGGAACCGGGAGGTGGATCCCAGTGAAGCAAGTCAGGCCTCCGCTAACACTGCTGCTGTATAGTCAGACAGTCAGAGAGAAGCTCCCACAGTCAGATATAGCTTTTATGTGTTTACACAGGGTAGATACAAAATGATTTGGCAGTCACCGAAGGCTGTATGTACAGAGTATAGAGAGAGTATAGTTTTCTGTTCGTCACCTTTGCAGTAGGGTGATGAACACTCTGGATTATTTTCATTATCAATGATTCTGCTTATTATTTTCTTGATTATTTGACTAAAGGTTTTGTCTATAAAATGCAATTTCTAAGAGCCAAAAGTGCATCTTTGAATGTTTTGTTCCAATCTAAGCTATTCAGTTGACTAAGAAAACCAGCAAACATGCATATTTGGGAAGCTAACTAACTCAAACAATGAATCAATCAACAAGATAGTTGCAGAAACATTTTCAGTTGATCATCTAATCGATTGACGAATCATTTGAGTCCTACTTTTGAGGTAATCATCCTACTGACCCACTAAAAAGTGGTTCGATTTTTTCTACCACACAATAGGGAAGTGTTCTTGGTATCAACACGCCTATGTGCATGAAAGCATTTTAAAGGCTATTATGGCAACAGAAATCTCTGTGAGTCAACTTCCTTATGGAAGCAACACACTTCCTCTCACACACACACACACACACACACACGCACAAACTCAGGATTCACACTTTCAGTTCATGTCTCAGTTACTCAATCATAAGGATCAAAGCAGAGACATCACTTTGTGACTGGTCATCTTGCGCCATCTGTAGGTCACAGAGGATGAGTTGCTGAATATTCTCAGACATATTTTTCACCCTGAGACTATAAAGTCTGACACTTTTTCTGTGACTCTCTCCATTAATTTCCTACAACTCTATCTCTGTTGGGATAACAGATGCATTAGAAAAATGGAGGGATGTAATTGTTGTGTGGATATAATACCAGACTTAACACAATTAGTCCTCTGCAGCATGTGTGAAGTAGCACTAAAGATATCGTCTGTGAATGGGTGCGAATGTATAAGTAGGTGTCTACTGTATGTGTCTTTCTCTCCACTTGCCTGTCATTATTGTGTGTGAAAGAGAGAGGCAGCATTCACACTGGGTCTTCCCGACCACTCCCACTCTCAATAGTTAGCGAGATTTAATTTTTCCTAAAACATTTACCGGGACGATTGGAAAGTTTTAAATAAATCCAAATGAATACAAACACAGCCTTGCTTAAAGAACAAGGATTTCTCTGAGAGCGCAGAAGCTGACACTTTGTCTTTTGTGTGCTCCATTCAGCTGTAAAGTTCCATATGACTCGTTTTATTTTTTCCCACTCTGAATAATTTTGGATTTGTTTTCTGTGTTAACGACAGGAGGGAGGGAATGACAAGAGACAAGCAGGAGAAAAGGTCAGTGTATGAATGGGCTCCTTAAATACTTTACTTAGCTACACTGCTTGTTCTCTTCCCCTAAAAGTATGTCTTGGCTTTGACGGAGCCACCTCTTTTAATAGCGTGTTCGTGAGTGCTCTCTCTCCATCTTGCGATTCCATCCATGTGTCAAAGAAGAAGCTGAATGAAACCATCACTCATGAGGACTCACTGAGAAGCAGTTGGCAAATCCAGGGAAGCTTTACAGAGGGCCTGGTGGATGAGCTGCATGATGGGGACCATAGACCACAGATCTCAGCCAGGGCCTAAGGAAAAACTTATTGTGCCCTTATTATTAAAGCTTAAACGATTAGTGGACTTATTGATTAGTCAAATTTTAATCTACAACAATACTGATTACTGATTAATCATTTCAGTCATTTGTATCCATGCTAGCAGTATGGCTAAGAAATTCTTCAGGTAGATGGATTGATCTATCATCAGGTATACATTTAAATGTGTTGTGTACTTTGGTTTACATCTAATTTATAACCAGTTAATTTAAATAAATATAAACGGTTCACAGTGAATTTAAAACAGTGAAACTGTTAAAACCATAGCCAGTATGATGAATAGTTACTCTTGTTTTAATAAAGTTAATTGAAATTCAATTAATTTGTTCTCTCTCTCTCTGCACTTAAAAAGCAAAACATAACATTGTCTATCCTGACATTTCTTATATTGTACAGTAAAGATCATTTCACAATTAACAGTTCTAAACGTACCCAGTTTATTTACTGATGCATTGCAAGGAATATAAAAACATATATATTATTATCAGCTGACAGGAAGTGAACATGGACCCAGTTCAAAGAAAAGGTGGAGAAATGAGATGTGAAGGGTGGGAACAAGAGAGATGAAACGTAATATCAAGACTTGGACACACTGGACTAAACAGTAGTACACTACTAAAAGTAGGAAAACACAATACATGCAAATGCAACTACTGTGGGCGAGAGGAAAGAGTAGAACGTGTTATCATACATTGTCAAAAATATGAGGAAGAAAGAAGGCACATAATTGAAAACCTCCAAAGGTAAAAGTGCATTTGATATAACAGTTATTCGGCAAAAACACTCAAGAAGTAAGTATTATCAAATACTAATATTATTGAGAAAATATGGGCCCGTTATTTTTAATAATGTAAGAAAAATACATCCTGATCCACACTCCATACCAGCTGGTGGCGGTACTGCACCAATTCATTGTTTGTCAACTGCCAATAAACCCAAAGAAGAAGAAGGAGAAGGAGAAGAAGGAGAAGAAGAAGGAGTAGTTTATTTCCTTGCAAACTTTCAACGTTTCAAACGTTGTGTGCATACCGGCACAGTAATACCTCCGGTTACCGCAGAGTACCCGTGATTGCAATCTGCAGAAGGCAGCCTAAATAGAAGTGTGTGTGTTTTTCATACTGTCCCCATCAATTCTATGCAGTTTGCAACAGTTTGATGCTAATCGCGATTAGCGCGTTAGCATGCTAGTGACTGTAGCATAGCTAGTGGGATGCTAGCTGTTACTGTATATTGTGTGTGTACTGTTTTTAGCTAAGCTAAAACTAACTTGCTTTTGGTTTATTAAAGTGACTGAGGAGAATTCACTTTGAAGATGTTCTAATTGAATAGAAAGGCCTACATCCTGAGAGGGATTTTAAATCATAATCTAGACATTAAATAACATCTAACTTCATGGTTCGGGTGCTACAGTTATTACACTACTCACATTTTCATCAGCCTCAGCTTTACTTTTGTGCTCTTATTTCTAATTAGCTAATGTTTGCATGCTATCAACTAAACTAAGATGGAAGACATGGTAAACATTACAGCGGAGGCCTTTCTCATTTCCGTGTTTGTACATCCTCTAATCCTTTCCTCGCTTCCTCTCCTTGCATCCCAGCACTGCCCACAGGAGATGCAAGCAGAGGAAGAGTTTTTCTGAGGAGAGAGGAGGCGAGGAAACAAGCATTTAACCAAATGACACATGATTGCCTCAGACCCGTCAGGTGTCCATTGTTTTGTTATTCTGCTGTGTTTTATGATCTCTGTCAGATGAGCATAATAGTGTTCATGACAACTTATAACATGGCATAATGTGATAAGAATATACCAATGCTATGTATATATATGTAATCATTTTATTTAACACACACACACACATGTAAGAAGAGTGCCATGTTAATGATTGAGTGATATATATTATATTGGCTACACACACAAACGCACTCCTGTCTATCTATATGACAACATTAGATACAGCAAGTTTGTGGTGAATTTTCTTATTTTATAATCATTTTCAGTGAGCAGGTGTTTGACTTGGAAACATGTCACGAGTTAGCAGTTGATTTAAAAGTGCATGATAAAAACATAAGTAGCTTAACATCAAAGGAAAACGTCATTATGGAATACGGTTAGAACTTTCCCTACACAAACAGTGACAGGCAAAATGTTTTACCACGCATTTCGTCATCTTAAAGAACCACAACTTATACAAAAGGAACAGTTACATTTGTTTATTCCAACTGTGTGTCACGCCTCTTTTATATGTCATGCTCCTCTGACAAGCCTCCTCACTCCTCGAGATGCACTTTAGTAATTGGAACGTCCTTCAAAATGGAGCATTGAGATCGATTAGCTGGTCACAAGCCGGCTGATCGAGGAGATGAGGAGGGACAACATCGAGAAATGAGAAAGGCCCCTGCTTAACATCAGCACGCTAGCATTGTGAACATGTAGCCCGCTGATGTTACCATTCTGCTCAAAGCACCACTGTGCCTAAGTACAGTCTCACAGAGCCGCTAGCATGGCTGTAGACTAAAATAATTAATTCCAGCTCCTCAAATTATCTTTGTTGACTTTCACACACACACCCGTCTGCTTGTCTCCTCTGTGTAGCTGGCTATAGTATCTCTCTGCAAGGTTATCCGAGGTGAGATGTAAGAAGTAAAACTGCATGTTTTATGGCTGTGCAGAGTAAACTTCACTCTAAAATATGTGTTGGATAAAATCAACACAGCACAGTCGATTGCGTCTTATTTCCATAGCTGGGAAGAGGGAACTCTACCCCACTGCACCTGTTTCTCCCTCCCTGCTCCCAGTCACACTCTTTTGAGCCCAGCTACAAATTAAAATTCCTCCTCGACAGATTTAGGGAAATCAAAAACCCTCAGCCAAAAAGGTTTTCTCTATCCTTTCCTGAAAAAAAAGGGGTGGTAAGACAATAGTGTGCAAGGGGGAGAGCAGGCTGGCACAATTAGGCCCAGCTATAGTGCTGCCGTAGATCACGGATGACAGGGGGAGTGTTGTGTCACCAACAGACAGGAAGAGAATGGCGTGATGCTATGCTCTCTACCTTCATAAAATCAAGGCCAAATTCTCTTCTGTCAGTCACAACCGTGTAATGCAACCTGAGATACTAGCCGATGTCCTGCCAAACACAGGATGTAGTGTCTGAACCCTGTTATTGAAAGGCTCTAGCGCTAATCCACACCATTTATTTCCTCAACAGTGGAGGAATTTTGTTTTAACAACGCAATACGGGCTCACAACACAAACGGGACAACTGCCGGAAAAAGAAATCTGAAAGCAGCGTGAGAGAACATTCAAAACTTATCATGGGATGGTCATAATTATGTGGTGTGGCCATACGAAGCCACATGTGTAGCCATGCTGGTGGGGTGAGAGAGGAAATCACAGGCGACAGCAGGATATGGAAGATGTCTCACCACGCCTGGCGGCAGACGAGCCCTGCTGCCTGAGTTCTCACGCGGGTGAGACACGGCTGCAGACTGATTCATGCCACACAGACGCATGGCGTAGCAGCACCATCAAGCGCTTCTTAGTGTGTCAGGAGAATGTCTTCACCTTTTGTAAATCAGCATCGGTAAATGTTAAACCAACAGCATCTTGTTCATTTTCCCGAGCCAGGAGGCACAGGAGTATAGTAAGTAACTGAATATTCTTGCAACGTAAATATCAGAAAGGATGTTATATGACATACACAACATAAGAGAATAAACTGAATTCATGATGATGGAAAGGCACCCAGTGGCGGTGGTGGGATGTCGGTTAGAGAGGGAAAGAAGGACTGATGTGGGATGGAAGAAAGCCGGAGAGAAAAGGGACGTTGTTAACTTTCCCAGAATCCCACAGAGTAGTGAGACAGCCTCGGCTCCATCAACAATTGTAAATGTGTGGATGTGTGCACTGCATGCCCTTGGCTGTGTGTTCAGTAGAAGCTTCTACACTCGGTGAAACACAGGCTGTCAACAGAGCAAAACTCGGCTACTACAGTCATGCCCAGTCAGATATATAGAAATGTAAAGGGGGCGTAGGATGGAGCTATGTTTCCTTTTATGTATAAAGTGCAGTCCATATATCACACCCAATCTTACTTTATTGTATACTGTATATACTTAGATACTGATTAAAGTGAAGAAGACATTGTGTCGACAGGGCACACCTCACTCAATCTTGTTTTGGCCCTCGATTTAAAACCACGAACTTTAGCTCTGCATTTAATAGGTGTGATAATGTAGTTGCTAAACTTCATGCCTGCATGGTTTTCATGAGAGGAAAAGTACACACACATATCAGTGAGTTTCATCTCTCCCATGAAGATTGGAGCTGATTTTTTAGATGCCCTGCTAGGGGCATGGGCCTCCTGGAGCTTTTGCTCTGAGTTGTTAAGGAGCAGTTTGTCGAACACCATAAAGATGCAGCAGTGTGACTAGGTCTGGGTCTGATGACAAGGGAGGGGAATGAGGAGGTGGGCTTGCAGGCAGGATGTGGTGTTGGAGAGGAGGATTCCCCCTTGCGCGTTCATCTGTGAATGGAGCTGAATGGAGAAACTGCAGGGACTCTGTGGAGTGGCACCACAGCTCCCGGTTCAGTCGCAGGCTCTGATGCCATCCATCACACAGCATCTCTGCCTTTTATGGTCTGAAATAGAGGGTGAGAGAGAGAAAGAAAACCAATGAAGGCTCATCTTACCTCTGTTTTTCCTCTTGACTCAAATGTATCCGGAGTGTGTGGCTGGTTGTGTTTGGTTACCAAGTAACAACCATTGTTACTCTTAACAGGCGGGAATGTTCTGAACGTCCCCCATAATCATGTTCCAGGTTGGAGCCTCCTAAATCAGACTGATAGCCTCACTTGGTGAAAGTATCATTCCATGGATGCCTCACTCACACACTGGCATCCTCTACAGTGTTTCTCGAGGAGGGATCCCGGGGTTTCTGAGACGGTGCCAGTCCACTTGGCTTGTTTGGATTTAAAACACACAAAGTTAATCCAGCCGCTTTACATTGGGCAGAGCCGTGTCCTCCCTCCCAATTGCCACGCACAACATCGCTACCGCTACAGCTTATCTTGGCCAGAGGCAGTGTTTACCTTTAATACTGACAAACTCCATGCACCTGTATACACACACACACACACACACACACACACACACACACACACACACACTGGGGAGATATTATTGACAACAAAGAGGGGCTTGGTGTTTCCTGTCAGAAGAGAGTGGTGATAACAAAGCACAAGTATGAAGAAAGGACAGAGAGAGAATCACATTGTGTTTTTTTCTGATACAAAATGTAGCTGAATGCACATGAATGAAACTGTTTACATGCTCATGTTCAGTTGGTATGAAGTTTATCTTGTTTATAGTCATAGTTTAGTTTGTCAGCATGCTAACAATTGCTAATTAGCAATGAACACAAAGTTAAGCTGAGGCTAATGGGACTGTCATTAGCTTTGTGTCTAGTCAAAAAAAAAAATAATTGAACAAATTGACCTGATGATGGTGCTAGTGATTAAGTCAGGGAAGGACAAAGGTTATTGCAATTTACTGGCCATCTGGTATCTTTATTACTTTAGTAAACTAGTTTACGAGTGTGTTATATAGGTGTGTTCATATCTGGTGGGTGTAGTGTACTGAATGTGAAACTTTGATTAGAGTAGTTTATAGGTGATGATAAGCGCAGTAGCATTAGTTATGGTGTGGTGGTTCTTAGTGCAAGTCTAGGTGTGTACGAGAATAATAGAAGGTTTAAACTAGGAATATACAAAGCCAGGTTTCGTTTCATACCGCTTACAGCACCTCTTAAAGACCATGCCCTGAAAAGCACCCATTCTGGTCAGAGGAAGTGGCTGTACATGCACGAATTGCAGTACAAAGACACACACACACTGTACCCAGGAAAGAGTACACACAGGTGTCCTGGAGGTTAACCATTTTCCTATTTTTGGTTCACAAGTGCACCGACCCGTATGTTTATTTGCCCCTCTCACCTGTGTTGCGCCCCCTCCTCCCACTCTCTAGTGAGATCTTAGATTTCTTTTTCTGTTAAATCTCACATCCACAGTTGAGGTGACCGCTCATCTATTTTCTTGATTTTCTCATGTTTGAGAATGTATCCGTCTGGAGGAAAATCCCCCTACTGCTCAGAATGACTGCAAATATAAACCAGGGTCAGGGCATTGAGGTAAAGTGAGGTAAACAAGGGGTAAATAGAAGAGTTGTTGTGCTGGGGCGAGCAGAGCACACCTGGGTGGCTGGGGCTGAGTCAGGTCCTGCTCAAGACCTGGTCTGACTGCCCGCCTGTCTGTCTGTCTTGAAGGAGCCGTTGTTTGGCCAGTTCTGGGATGGCGTGTTGTTCCATAGAGTCTGGGTGCAGCTGTCACCACTGAGCAGGGTCATGAAAAGGTCTGGTCAGCTGGGCTTGGCACTGGAGGCAGGTGAACAGGGACGCTCATTTGCAGAGTCACCCAGAGTATATTTGGTACAGTTAGCTACATCCACTGAACTCTAATACAGTAGCTTAGAAATGAATATGAGCCTTATTATTGGCATAGTGTGTTGATTTGGTTCTATTTGGGGCTTTATTCTGTGGCATTGTTGAACTGTGTTACAGCATACTGAAAGGTATGTCTAATATGTTGCCTTCCTCTACATAAAGGGTATAACAAAAAACATTGAAGAAACACCTTGAGCTGCAGTCTTTGGGCAACGCTGGGCTGAATGTCTGTATATAACGTGCAGCAGTTAACTTGATACTGTTCCTGTCTTTTGCCTCTGGCCTAACAGCAAAAAATATAAAATAAAAGATATTATAAATTGTATCATTAAACCTGCAATAAGGATCTATTTTGGGCCACACAGCAGAAACAAGTTGTTAACGCAACATTGGTATATTATCACCTCTTTAGTTGACATGCTGAACTTGTTAGCAAACAGTGCTAATTTGCACATCCAGCAGATTTGGAGCAACTTAGTATTCATTTGGAGTTTTTGTTTCTTGTGACCGGGTGAACGTCCAATATTCCATCTCTTTTTGCTCTGTCTTGGTCTCCAATATCTCCGAAAGGAAAATATCAGGCTCTTTAGCTGCTAAACGCTCCAAGCTCTTGAGTCTTCTCACTCAAAACAATGAGCTGAAGGACTGTTTAAAGCTCTGCAGAGTTACGTTCAGGTAAATGACCATCAGCTGTAGGAACCGATGGGAGCAGGAGAGTTAACAGTGAGAGAAGGACTGCAGGATGTCCATGTCGGCTGGGCGTTTGCTTGTATTTGCATGACACAATAAATAAAATAACTAACCAACTAACACGTCATTATTACTTATTACCCCACATTACCACCAAGCTGTCTTAATAAGTGCTACAGAAGTCCCTTTGTCTTAATGCAGACGCAGCATTTTATAAAATGTTGAGCCAGATTTACAGGCATGAATACAAATGATGCCAGACCACCTCAACAGGAAGTTACTGGTGAGCCTCTACTACCCTCTGGTGTTCACAGCAAGAAATGCTTATTGTGGGTAAACAATGTGTGTCAACCATGCTGCCCACATGCATGCACAAGAAACACACACCGGATTGTTTATTTATTTAAGTGAGTATACCGATACAGCACAAATGATTTCTTAAAAAATTTGATGTCAGCAAATTTAGAGATTTGATAAACCTCGAGTTTGCACAATTGTAAAAGTGTTAAAAGTGTCAATTTGTGAATGGCTTACAAAGAAAGAGAACATTTCTAATACAAAATTATACATCCAAAATAAAAAAAGATTAACTAAGACGTGGCATTAGTGTGCATTCAAATATCTGTTTAAGATCTGAAAAAACATAAAAAGAAAGGCCTACTTAAGGCTTGACCTGCAGTTTATTATTATTTATTCATTAAGAGTATTCAGGTCATTGTCAGATGATAGTTGCAGCGCAGCAATCAGAGGCAGTTCTGCAGGTTTCAGGATCTTTAATTAAACACTTCAAGAAACATAAAGCAACAGAAAAGCTCAGTCCAGAGCTCTATCACAAAACTAAACAAACTAAACTAAACTATTTCAGCGACCCTGCTCCTCCGGCAGCATGCTCTCAGCATGTTCTCCCCTTTATTCATCTCCCTGATGAGGAGATCAGCTCCAGGTGTGTCTCTTCCCACACTTGATCCCAATGCTCTCCTGAGGGAGTGGGTGGAGCCCTCTGGCTGGACTGTACACGCCTTTAATTACTCTGGCCATCAGCCCCCTTACAGACATATACTGTAGATTGAAATTGACCGAAATAGAAAACCGACTTAATCAAAGTTGTGGACTATATCTCAAGGAATCAGTCTATGGGAGAGAGGTCAACAGGTCAAAGCACCCTACCTATTAATAGATAATACAGGTGCATCTCAATGAATTAGAATATCATCGAAAAATTAAATTTATTTCAGTAATTTAATTCAAAAAGTGAAACTCATATATTATATAGATTCATTACACACAGGGAGATATATATCAAGCGTTTATTTCTTTTAATTTGGATGATTATGGCTTACAGCTAATGAAAACCCAAAATTCAGTGTCTCAGAAAATTTTAATATTACATAAGACCAATTTAAAAAAGGATTTTTAATACAGAAATGTTGGCCTACTGATAAGTATGTCCATGTACAGTATACAGTATGCACTCAATACTTGGTCAGGGCTCCTTTTGCATGAATTACTGCATCAATGCGGCGTGGCACGGAGGCGATGAGCCTGTGGCACTGCTGAGGTGTTATGGAAGCCCAGGTTGCTTTGATAGCGGCCTTCAGCTCGTCTGCATTGTTGGGTCTGATGTCTCATCTTCCTCTTGACAATACTCCATAAAATGTGATAGAACTAGATGATAGTAATAAACCAGCTTATCTGGTTTCTCATTATTTACTGAACAATTATGTTTTGACAAAATGAGTCCTGTTTTTAAAACTGTGCTTAAGCAATCATAAAATAACTGTATAGCGCTTACATCCTGATTGATTAGTTGACCATCAAGCTATTAGGTGTTTGACCAGGTGACACATGTATTGGCCAATTGGTCCATGGCTGTGGCTTTTTATTGGCAGTGTTTTAAAAGGACAAGTGACTTTATGTGAGAGTCCTGTGTCTCATGTAGTGAACTGTGTGCAGTGTGTTACAAAAAGTGTCACTTTGAATTGCAAATTAAATGTAAAGCAGAAAATGTGTTTAGAGTTTTGGAGACTTGACCTTAGGTTTTGCTCTCACAGTGTTAGTCTCAGTAATTGTGCTTTATGTGTCATGTTAGTGTGTTAGCATTGAAAACAACTGTAATCACAGAAGTGGATTATGCGTTTGCACATTTGTAATAAACGCTGACTTTTACTTTTAACCATTTCTAACCTGGGTGCTGTGGCTCAGAGTTAAAGCTGGTTGTCTTTCAATCAAAAGATCAGCGGTTGGATCGGATCCTCCAGTCCATGTCCTAAATAACGCTAAATAAATGAACGTGATGAATGGGTGTGAATGATAATGGATCAAGTGGCACCTGTACAAATACAAGTCCATTTACCATTTATGAACCATGTCTAA
The DNA here is from genome assembly GCF_050575085.1 of Anarhichas minor. Classification (NCBI taxonomy): domain Eukaryota; kingdom Metazoa; phylum Chordata; class Actinopteri; order Perciformes; family Anarhichadidae; genus Anarhichas; species Anarhichas minor. Next base: position 13,953,785 of record NW_027466453.1, read on the forward strand.
CCTGTTTACACCTTTGAGATAGTACTTTTCAGGTAGTTCGCATATTAAACATGAAAAATAATTTCAACACACAAACGACTCCTCTGGAAAAAGAAAACAACGACCCTAAAGCTTCCTGATCGCTCCTCCAAGTTGTTGTGATTGCAACATACATGCAATGCTTGCAAATATTAAAATAAGCACTGACTTTTACTTCCTCATACGAACCATGTCTAACCTGTTTATGCCTTTGTCATTTGTTATTGTCTTTCTGTTGCAGCAACAACCAATCCATGTGATCTCTGTCAGTGCAGGGAGGAGACAGTTAGTATAAAAGAGTCCAAAGTACCCAGAGCACCAGAGGAGTGGAATACATAGAGTTCAAAAGTGGAAAAAAAACTAAATGTAAGTACATCTTAATTAGCAGATACAATATTGTTGCCATTGATTAAGTTAAATTCTGCTGCACAGAAATCATCTTTCAGTTTCACATTTGTATTGTTTATCATCTTGTTCCAGCTCTTCATTGAAGCTACAGTATGATATTTACGTACACAGTGAAATGTTCAGTGTTCTTGATATCAAGCCAGACTCAGAACAGAATCTGTTATAGCTGCATCATTCTATCAAATGGAAATATTCTATTATTGACTTGTATGTCATTTCATACAAATTTTACAAATATTTACCCTGACATACTTGGTTATGTTTTGAACAGGAAGTCACATAAGGGTTTGATAGATATACTGAATCAAGTTAGGTTAGGTACAGATAAAGGGAAATGAGTTGGCCTAATCATGTGTCTGCACTAGATTTTATAGCAATCTATCCAATAGTTGTTGAGATATTTCACTAAAAGTTAAGGTAATACACCTCAGAATTGAATTAGAATATTCAAGTAAGTGATTGTGCTTGTTCAATAATGCTTGTAATATTAACGAACCAATTTAATTACAGTGAATTACAATGGATACACAGGATTTTGTCCGTGACAAATTAACTGAATGGGGCTTCAGTGAGTTCATACAGAGATTTGAAGGTACTGTATCACCATTCTATTACAAGTCTGCAATTAATGACACTGAAATAGCAAAATGATGACATATCCTTGTTTTACGTGTCGGTTCCTGCTATACTCTTATCTTCAGTCAAAGGAAAGTCAGAATTTATAAAAAGGAAAAACAATGAAAGACTCAGGAAAGTCAGTTGTTTTCTCTTAATGAAAAATGCAATCACTGAGTTGTCATCTAAATGAATATTGTTTTGTATTTTCTTTTACCATTTTAGATGAAGGTATTGACAAGGAGACTTTTTTAAGTCTTGGAGATCCGGGCAGCGTCAATGTCTTGATTCCTAAAATTGGACAAAGAGCAAAATTCAGAATGAGACTCAGAGATTACTTACAGGTAATGTGCAACTACTTCTTCACCTTAATTATTAATTATACTAATAATTAAGTAGAACAATTTAATAATCCTAACTACTGTTAGGATTCCTTATTTTCAAAGGTTACAGAAGCTTGGATAAGAACCCACATCCATCTTTCCTTAAAGAAAAATTATAGGGGATATAAAACAGACTAAATGGAACACATTTCTGAAAATATGTTCTAGTGCCAAAGATCGGAAATGTTACATATATGTCACAATGTTATGTATGTTTTCCTCATTTTAACACCAATCATTTAAGCTATTTTTTGATTGGTAACAAATATTTGCTTTTTTATTTGCATTTCCACAACACATATCAAAATTATAACCTTTCTGGTTAGATTTAACCAAAAATGTTTTTCAGATTTGTTTTACAAGACAAAAATGTGTTCTCCTTGGATGATCTTCAGTGCATCCTGAACACTGTATTGTTCATTCTAGACCACACTGCAAAAGAAATAATGAAAGTACTTTGAAATAGGACCTAAATAGGATAGTTAAATCTAGTTTGTTTGTGTTTTATCTATTCATATGTATATTTTTCTTTCATAATTTCTTAATTATTTCATAAATTCATTTGACTAATAATTTAATCATTTTGATATTTTTTTTGTTTGAGTGTCAACAACAGAACATATTTTAATTAATAATAATCGAATCAGCTAAATCAATTGAGCAGCTCATTACTATTTTTCTTATTGTGTCAAATATGTCACATTGGTTTTTCTGAGACAATTACGAGTTTAAACATAATTGATTATACATTAGACATAAATGTGTTTGATAAACATGGTCAGAACAGTTTAGATGTAATGTAGGACATGTTATGAAAATATTAGAATTGTTAATTGTGTTGAAACTTACATTTAGCAACAAAAACAAGCTTTTTGAAATTTGCTAGTTCTGCCAAATGTGCTGACCAGCGAGGCAGCCATTTTGGAAGTGATGTCATTGGTACACAAATTAACTCACTGTCACATGACTTCACCAGGATGTTACGTATGTGTCACTTAGGGACTTCAAGTGTTAAAATCAAGGATAAAGCTGTATAGGGAACTTTCCAGGATATTTAAAGTGTCTGTGACAGCTGTGTCACCGTGGGTCCTTATGATGAAATAATCAATACAGGCATTTATTCTCTTTCCAGACTACTCAACCACTGAAATATTTCTACTTTTGCACAGTGTTAAAAACAATGAGCAACTTACGCAACCACAGCAAATTATATCATTACATTGCTGGCCATACAGAAACCGAAATTTCAGCCTCAAACCACTTTAATGTAAATAAAAAGTTAGAATTAAACATTTTATGAGTTTCACCTCACCAGAGTTAACCAATAAAAACAACCTGCAGTATGACAATAGACAATTGTTTTATATAACCAGCAAATATAGTTATGATAACCTGTAGTAATGGGTTCAACAAACCTTTTCCATGTGCAATAAAAAAGTGAATTGTTCAGTTGTTGTGTATTTTACATAGATGTCATATATTATACATACATAATTCTTTGTTTCCCACATTTGCAGTCGAGTTCCACGGAGACATATAACTTTGTCCGGGACAAATTAACTGACTGGGATCTCAGTGAGTTTATTCAGAGATTTGAAGGTAAAGTACTGTGTTACAGTTCTGCTTTGGTGGGCACATACTGTATATTGAGATTACTTAAACTTGTTTGTTTAATGATAAGCAACTGGATCACAATAATACCATATCATTGATAGTTTCCGCATGTGATTATTTATAGAAAACCACAGCAAGTTTATTTTTGACATTTCTTTTTATTTCAGACCAAGGCGTTGACAAGCAAACTTTCTTGTGTCTTGAGAAGTCAGCCATCTTCAATGACTTGATTCCTAAAATTGGACCAAGAGTGAAATTCAAAAAGAAACTCAGAGAATACTTACAGGTAATGTGCAACTAATGTATGTTACAGACACTTTACACCAAAACGCTACTAGTAATCAGCACTCATATGTGTGTATTCATTCTACCTTTCACAAGTCACAGGAGCATTAACTTCTGTCTTGAGTTTGTATGAAATGAAAGAATGATCTTACATCCCTAACTGCGGGAAATCCAACGCTGTCTTTCTTATTTTTTTAAATGGAATGACAGTGGCAGCTTTCTCTGATACTGATAATTTTGTCAGCCACCTACCACACTAATGTCACTTCAGTACCACTTTAATGTAAATAAAAAGACAGTAAAAAAAAGATAAAATTAGCTAAATGTAACTATTCTACAAAACATTGCGGAACAAATTACTGAGACACTGAAACAGCGAGCCACTGAAAAAGATAAAAACAAGTTGAAAATTATTGACCAAACAAAGTACTGGTAAAGAACAATTTGAGTCACAGGCGAACAAGGCATTAAGGCAGTAGTTCACACTTGTTTCAGTATGTGCTTGTGAAGTAAATATTACATTTAAACATGTGTCCCCACTGCAGGCACTGAAAAGAAAGCACGCTGATACTCCTGAAACGATGGATACTGACACAAATTCAGACCAAGAGGACAGCCCTGAACTGGTTAGTTATTTGAATACACATGCAAACTGAACGGACTGACAAATACATCTGCTCTTTTAAAGGAGTAGTCCCACATTTTGGAAACTATCACTCATTCACTTTCTAATGTGAGAATGATATTAATCTTCTTTTCTAATTATAAACAAGTATGGGAATAAGCCTATTTCACATAATATTTTATAGTTTAGTATTTTAGTTACCCGAAGGACTTTCAGCAGATGCAGAAACATTCATCATGTGCAAAGTCAATGTGAAGGACTATTGCTTATCCAGTCACATGTTATGGCATTATCTTTGCACATCATCATTTTGAGATGGTTTTGATAACTCACCTTAATATACTGCAGGTTCTAATTAGATGTTCTCATATGCAGGACCCGACTATTTTTCCATGGCACTTTGAGTCTACTTCAACATCTGGCACAGATCGTGACAATGAGATGGTAAGAAGTTATGCTGTGAAGCCCCATTCGGACTGGATTTATTTCTCAAGGGGTGGCGGGTTGGTTTTAACATTACATGTGCTGGTCAGAGATTTTAATCCCGTCTGGAGCAAATATTTGGGAATCCTCCCAACCCCAATAATAATTCAAGAATGAGTTATCTACTTTTTCTGTTGCTTCGCTGGGTCCTCTTGTAATTTAGATCCCATCCGGGGTGATTTCCTTGTATTTTAAAGTGGACCACTGATTTTTTGTTTTGTTTGTCCTTCTACTCTCCCTACGCTCCCACTGTAATGTTAATCCCTTCCGAATGGGGTTTATGTTTTTTGTTAACACACACTTTTCTTCAAATCATTGTGTTATGCACATTAAAATATTTGTTATGTCTTTGCAGAGTGAGGAGCCACTGTCCATAAGTAACTCAAGTTCAGGCCTACTTGCTGTGATACTCTTCTTTTTGCGTCACAGTCTAAATGTGGCTGTGGGTGACTTGATGGCTCTACTGAATTTTCTCAGTCCGGACCTGGTTGTTTCATCTAAGTATCTCTCTGATAAGATTACTGCCTTGTCTACTGTGTTTTACTGTGCTCTTGAAACATGTCAGAACTACATGGGAAAAGATCCTGGTGGTTCTTGTTGTCACTGTGGCACAATGTTCAACAAAGAAGAAAGTACTAAAAATGGAAACTTCTTTTTGTCTGCATCACTGAAAGACCTTCTGAAGGGCATCCTTAAGATCCATGGCACTGATTTGATACCTAAAACAGTCAATCAAGGGAATGACATTAAAGATGTGATGGATGGCAAAATGTACCAGAATCTACTTAAACAAGGCAAATTGGCTGCAGATGACCTCACGCTGTTATGGAATTGTGATGGTGTACCAATTTATGACTCGGACATATGCTCGATTTGGCCGCTTCAGTTTACTATTAATGAACTTCCTTACGCACAAAGAAATGAAAATGTGATGGTTGCAGGACTTTGGTTTGGCACAGAAAAACCTAAGATGAAAACATTTCTAAAGCCTTTCATAGATGAATGTCGTGATTTAGCCCAAAATCCCTTTCAGTGGAGCGACAGCAATGGAGCGGTTCACTCCTCAAAAGTCTTCTCCTTGGTTTGCTCCTCTGACGCCGTGGCAAGGCCACTCCTCCGGAATTGCAAACAATTCAATGGTGAATATGGTTGTGAATGGTGTTTACACCCTGGCATGGTGGTCAAAAAAGGCAGTGGATCCATGAGGTCGTACCCATATGATGAAGAGAAACAAAAAGCAAGGTCAAACGAAATGTTCAAGCAAAATGCAACACAGGCTGAAAAGTCTGGCAAGGAAACCAATGGAGTGAAAGGATTGTCCTTGCTTCCCATACTTCCCTTGTTTGACATTGTTTTTGGATTTGTACCCGAGTACCTGCACTCTGTTCTGCTCGGTGTGTCCAAACAACTTATATCGCTGTGGTTAGACCCAGTCAACTCAATGAAACCTTGGTATGCAGGTCAACACATTTCACAAATGGACTCGCGTCTTCTCCGTCTAAGGTCGACATTGGAAAAGAAACCCTCGTCTCTACGGTCACTGAAGTGTCGGAACACTTGGAAAGCGTCGGAGTGGCGAGCATTCCTTTTATTTTATGCGATTAGTGTCCTGCCTGGTATCCTACAGCCTGACTTTCTGGAACATTATTTTTACCTGTCATTTAGTGTTCACATTCTGCTACAAGAGTCAATATCCCAACATGAGCTTCAAATGGCCCATGAGTCCTTGGTACGCTTTGTGAAAGACATGAAAGTACTTTATGGTGAAGAAAATGTGTCTTTCAACTGCCATCAGTTAATCCACTTAACTGAAAGTGTACTGAACTGGGGGCCTCTCTGGGCAACGTCAGCATTTAGTTTTGAGAGAAACAATGGAAATCTAAGAGCTCTGCTTCATGGCAGAAATTGTAACCCTCGAGAAATTGCCCAGAGGTTTCTCGTTTGGCAGCACATACCCAGACACCTTAGTTCTTTAGTATTTAACCGACAATCAGATTTTGGTGAATTATTAGCCAAGCTCACAGCAGTAAACGATGGCAGTGGCTCTGACAAAACCCTTGGAAAATCACGCCCTCTGGATCTCACAGAATCCATAAAACGATCAGTAGAAGAGCTCTTAAATCGACCAGTCGTTAAATCAGTAGAAGCCTGTGACAGCTTCACTAGTGGACACACTGTTTATCACTCTACAAACTGTAAAGAGTCAGACCAGACAGACTTCGCCGTTAAACTGAAGAATGGCTCCTTCGGAGAAATACAGTTGATTTTACTTTTCAAAGAGAACTGTGTTTGCACATCCAAATGTTTGTGCCCGGCTGTTCCAATCGTTGTGGTCCACCTGTACGACATCAAACCTGCGACATTGTTCAGCGATGAACATCCTAACAAAACATCTAAGACTATCTTTGTCAGAGTTGAAAGGACGGATCAACCCAAAGCATTCTTCTTAGAGGACATCAGGTGTAAATGTAGGTATGTGGATGGTTGGCTTGTGCCTGTACCAAACACATATGAGAGATATTAGAGTCAGTGCAGGGCTAAAGCTCTTGCAGCAGCAGGGCTGCTTTCACCAACCACTCATCATGTTCTTTATCTCATTTCCTGGTGCTATGTCACATCGGAGTTATATAACTTATGGCCAACTTGACCCTGGGCATTGTCTGTGATGTTTGATGATTAATTGATAAGTTTGGCAATGGAGTTGAAGTGTTGAGCATGCAATGACTGATTAGCTTATAACAGTGGATGTCAAATGACCAATCTGTCCATAATTGACTGTAAATATTAGATATCAAGATAAGTTCAAAGCCTCTTGCGACAACAAAAATATATTGCTCTGTGCACCACTGCTAACCTTATGACAGTTCAACAGAGTCTTCAGATGCTCCAAGTAAAAAAGGGCTTTTATTTTTAAGTTCTTTTTTGAGGGTTTTGGAAAAGATTTTAGCTTTTTATCGTTTTTTCTTTTAAGATCCTTTAGATAGAGGGTGTTTTTACTTACTTTTGTATCATGTCATTTTTGTAATTTATGATTATCTTGTTATTGTAAAAATCCAATAAAACTTGATTTTATTTCATACATTCCATCAAAGTCCAGTCTTGCTCATTTCTGACGTTGTCTGCTTGGTCTCCCCTGGGATAGTAATTAATTAGCCATATTGAATAGCAAACCTACTTGCTGCGGTGAAAATGTTATTGTTCATTTTGTTGGGATTTACTATTGTGGTTAGCTCAAATAGTTTTATGCCCTGCTGGTTTATTGGTGCTGTATGTGATATCAGGGGTTAAACATAGCTGTGTGTTTGTAATGTACAATAAGGGTCAGATTGGCATTCAAATTTGGGGTAATAGGACCAGGGCTGTGAAGCTGTCATTCATAACCAAGCGAAGTTCCCAGAGAGGCCGACATGAAAGGCCTGAAATAAGCTCAGCTGTATGTTTTCTTCCTCCCTAAGCAGACTGAGACAGTCTGCGTGTAGATTTTGGAGGGACGTTCGATACCTAGGTCAGAGGTTTCTTGGACCTTGCCTAGCATAACTGATCCCCCATCGATTATAAGCAATATACCATTTCCATAATAAACTTATAGAAACAATTTCAGCTTTACATTTTTCTGGGCACTTTTCAGTCTCATCTAAAAAATGGAATTTAAACATTTACTGACTTTATTATAGTAGGTTTAGAATACGAGAATAACCTTTTTGTTAGGTGGTATGTGGTCATCTGTTTATGTTAAGATGTATTTTATTTCAATGATGTATAAATAACTATTGTGTCACTTTGGCGATTAACTTGTAGGAAAAAAAGGTAAAGAAACAGACATTGTAGCTGTAAAATGAAGCATCGCATTAGTTCATGCAGGACACAGAAGTCATACCCCCCCCCCCATTTAAATATGACACCCTCCTCATCCTTGCTACACCAATGCTGTTACAGACTGTGCTGCTGGCAAAGCTTTGCCCCCTCCACACCAGCCTCCACCCTTTTTTAGCTCAGAGTTCGTCTTGCAAAGCAAATAGTTGCAATGGTATTCAAAGTCTTACTTTGGGCTCATTCCTGTATTGGGGGGGGGGGGGGGGGGGGGTTATGCATGGTGCTCCCTGTTTTGGCTTGGTAGCTGCTTGGCTAATCCAGGAAGCATTTTAGGAGCAGAGTCGCCAGCGCTGAGTATAACTGTATTTCCATTTGTTGCAATAAAACCGCAACACGCCTACAAAGCTTCAGTGCCAGTGAGGTGCATAAACCACAGAACACTTCTCACGATTTTGAGCCTCACTTCCTTCTCCGACTCGGCAGGAAGTAGAGGTGTCACATAGTATCAGTGCTCATCTGCAGTAAACAGCAGTACCCCGGTTTCATGATATTTCCAAGTATTTGTTTAATTTACAATTTGATAAGTCAACTAATTAATTGATGAACTCTACAGGCAAATAAATAGAGAGGTAGATTTGGTTGGGGTGTGTCACACATGCCTACTGCGGGGATAAATCACACACTCGTAGAGAAGGGGTAAGATCAAGAAATAAAATCTCTTTCTTTGTCTTTAATCATTAATATTGACAGAAAATAATGTGAAAACATAGTAAAGTAATAGACAGACTATGTACATGTAATGTCATCCATACATACACTTTATCATCAAGTTTCCTGATTTCGTGTTGCTTCAGAGAGGCTGCATAACGACAGTAATTAAAGGGTGGTCTCACTCAAAATCAACAACATTTTGTATAAATGTGGATAAATCAAGAAAACTCAGTCAAGTAGCAGAATGGTTTCATTGCTTTGAATACTGAATGTGTTGTTGTTGATTTCAGGCTGACATAAAGACAGCTGTGTACACAGTCCTTCAACAAAAGATGAGGGATGAACTTGATCAAGTCAGGAAACCAATGAAAGAGACTTATCTGGCTTTTGAAAAGTGCCTCAGTGAGGGGGTTGAAAAATCTAAAAGTTCATGTGAAACAGACTTGAAGTCGGTGATACATTGTGATAATTTATAACATAGTAGTTAAGACCTGTTAGTAGGTGTGTTCACACAGGAGCCTTATGTTCTTGAAACAGAACGTGTCAACGTGTAAAGATGTGTAATTCTGTATGTTTGTGGCTAATTTATTCAGCAACTATGAGGATTATGTCTATAAACTGATATGACATTAACATTGTCATTGAAAAGTCATGTTGTTTTTGCATCTAATTTTAAACATGTAGAAAAAACTTATCTCCACAATCCAGATGCTGTAAATCTCCAAACCATTTGTCAGTTTGTCTTGATAATGATTGCTCTTCATGTACAAACAGTGTTTAATAAAGGTGTGTTGTTATTCATTTAGGATTCATGGTAGTGAAATGAATTATGAAAAAAGAGGGATCACAGAGACAATAACATCAGTGTCATTATATCAGGCCACCAGTAAACCTTCTTTTAACAAGTAGCTGACCTTGTAGGTTAGTTTCTCTTCATGATAAACTATTTGCATGAGTTTGTTTGTTTTGGGTGTGTGCTTTGGTGAGTAATCTGCTGTTGATACCAGGGATTTATAAATGATGTGTACACACGATAGGAAGAATTTCAGCACACAAACAGATTCACTTTTTTAGCTATACTGTATATAATAATCATTAAGTTGATTATTTACATTCAAGGACAAAACTTTCTGACTGCGAAACAATGTTTTCTAAGTGTGTTGATTCATATCAAAAATGTGATAGAACTAGATGATAGTAATAAACCAGCTTATCTGGTTTCTCATTATTTACTGAACAATTATGTTTTGACAAAATGAGTCCTGTTTTTAATACTGTGCTTAAGCAATCATAAAATAACTGTATAGCGCTTACATCCTGATTGATTAGTTGACCATCAAGCTATTAGGTGTTTGACCAGGTGACACATGTATTGGCCAATTGGTCCATGGCTGTGGCATTTTGATTGGCAGTGTTTTGAAAGACATGTGACTTTATGTGAGAGTCCTGTGTCTCATGTAGTGAACTGTGTGCAGTGTGTTACAAAAAGTGTCACTTTGAATTGCAAATTGGATGTAAAGCAGAAAATGTGTTTAGAGTTTTGGAGACTTGACCTTAGGTTTTGCTCTCACAGTGTTAGTCTCAGTAATTGTGCTTTATGTGTCATGTTAGTGTGTTAGCATTGAAAACAACTGTAATCACAGAAGTGGATTATGTGTTTGCACATTTGTAATAAACGCTGACTTTAACCTTTAACTATTTATTAACTGTAATATTTCTAACCTGGGTGCTGTGGCTCAGAGTTAAAGCTGGTTGTCTTTCAATCAAAAGATCATGTCCTCCCTTTAATGTTTCAGTTGTTAGTTCAACCGAAGAGACGTTTAAACAACAGTTTGAGTCTGTTAAGTTCAAAATTTCTCAAACAAAAGGCAAAGGAAAAAGCCCCCTTCTTTGCTCCTGAGCCTTCAGCAAGATAAGGCCGAATCAGCTGGTTGAAGTTTAAATCAAAAGTATTTAATAATTAACAGAAGCTAAAACAGTTACAAACTGAATCACACTGTGAATTACAAAACAAATATATATATTTCATGAAATAGATGCCCAATCCGCACCACACGACAGACTGGTGTATCTGCCCCATGGTCCGGAGGAGGTCTGATTATCTCCGGGGATTCACAGTTTCTTTGTCCCTCCAAAGTCTCTGAAATGTCTCATATTACACATTCCTTAGCCCATCGATCAGCTCAGTGATTGGCTGAACCCTTCGGACTTCAGTCGGCCACTTCCTTGACCAATTCCTCCCCTCTTCTGTGCTCAGAAACTCATCAGTAACATCCCCCTCTCTCTGATTTTTATTACTTTATGGCAGCGTCATAAATTCTCTGGCTTCTCTCACAGTGCACAATAAATTCAGTAACTCTCCTTTTAGTTCAAACCTTCTACAAGTAAACATATTGTAACACATAATATCCATCTCTAGGAGCGCTTTTAGACTTAAATTCCTCACAAGTCTCATAAAGGTAAATTATACATCATTATACCCGCATGTTTAGAGAAAAGTACATACAAATACAAATTAGATTTTTTCATAAGAACAAAAAAAAAATACATAATTAAGTAGGGAAATTCATCATGGGAGGAGTTTCAGAACCAGGAATCAAAAACACTTCAGGTTTCGTTTATTGTGTGGTGTCGGACAACTATTGAGAACAAAGGACTCCTCCGCTCGCTTGAAACCTGGAGGACAGGATTGATCTGCATCTATTGCCTACACGCTACAGGTAACTGCTGGAATTAATATTATGATATTAAGGAAATCAAACACCGCGGGTGATTCTTATTGACATTTTCACTTTTAATCTCTTATTGACCGTTTGAAAGCCGGAAGATCGTCACCGTGAGTAATAAACGAAAGGCTGTAAAATTACAATTTCAATAATGAAGTGCCCTTATCCCGACTTGATGAAAAGTTGGTACTCTTGGGGACAAACAACATATTGCCAGATAGCTACATGGGAGATTGCGTAAGCGGAACGTATGTTGATTTGAGTATTTGACCAGGCCTGGTGCTGCAGGTTTATTAAGTAAAAGGTACTGAAAGTAAGGAAAGGAAGAAAAAAAAACTCAATGCAGAAAAATAACTCCTATACCTGTCATTCAATTGTGCAGGAAGCAGGATTTTACTGTTGTAGTTAATTAATTGGTGTAGGATGGCAATTTATTATAATTTTCATTATGGATTAATCTGCAAAACTTTTTCTCTTTTAATCGATTGATTGTTTGGTTTGTAAAACTTATTTCACTACTTATAGAATGGTCCAACAAGCATTATTTTGTATTTAATATTTTTAAGTTTGGACTGTTGGCAAACCTAAAAATATTAAATAAAAAATAAATTTAGATACTTAACAATGAAAGCAAATATTCACATTCGAGAAGCTGGAGCCATAAAATGTTTGAACATGAAAATTTACTTTATCAACAAACAAAAAAAAGTTCTGCCAATTGACTAGTTGATGAATTGATTAATCGTTTCAGTTGTACTTGTATAAACTGTTGTCTATATGAGGTGTACCATTCATTGAGATGTGACTCGTGTTTTCTTAATCTTTGCTATTTCCTTGAGTCTGATAATAGAAGTTTCATAACTTCTTTTCCTTCAGTGAAATGTAACTCTCCAAAGTTGCAGTGGTTGATTTAAAACATGATTATTTGTTTACCTTCCAGTTGCCGTTCGTGGTCATGGATGGTTTTGTTCGTAATAAATTAACTGAATGGGATCTCAGCAAGTGGATAAAAATATTTGAAGGTAAAGTATTACATGCCTCTTTTTTTGGGCAACGATTTTATACAGCGTTTATATGACCTAACAATACTGAAACGTATAAGCATCTACAGAACTAAAAAAAACTATGAAAAATGCTGCAATGTTGTTCTTCAGTACAATGCTGACATATTCTTGACAGACATAGTTTTAAGAAAATGGGAGAAATCAGTTCTGACTAATGCTGGCAATTATTCTTGTTAATTGCAGAACATGAAATTAACACAGAAAGTCTTTACCTTCTGAATGATCACGAAATCGACAACTTGATCCCAAAAATGGGACCAAGGTCAATTTTCAAGAACAGACTCAAGTTGTTAAAGGTAACGTTCTGTACTGTGAACACAATTTACACAAATACTGTATTTATAATTTATAGGAGCACAGACTTCTGTTTTCATGACACATAATTGATAATAATATCTCACTAACAATAATAGCATGTGCTAGAATTTAAACATTTATTTACTATTATGGATTTGCAACTATTCTTTTATTTGATTTAAGACACAAATGTTCATGTTCACCCTCAGGGTCGTCCGTCCACCAGTGACACAAGTGATAAAGGTGAGACACACTTTATCTTATTGATTACATGTAGTGTTCATTGAAGTTTAAGGTGGTAATATCTTACTTTGACTAAAAAACTATATTGAGACAATGTTTTAATATTGTGAGAGGTAGAGGCAACAAACCTTTCTTTTTGCGTTTTTTTCAACAAAAAATATCCAATAAGGAAAGAGAAAGTCAGATCTTCAGGGTGAGTCCAGCCAATGTCAATCACCAACTAAGAAAAAACGACTTGCCAAGAAACCAGGATCAGACTCAGGTATTTATAATACACTCCAAACAATGGCAACCTACAACAACAACATAGGGTTACAATTTTTATGTAATAAAAAAATGTTCTTAGCTTACTTACATAGCAAATGTTTGACATATTCTTGACAGACATAGTTTTAAGAAAATGGGAGAGATCAGTGTTGCCTAATCCTGGCAATTCTTCTTGTTAATTGCAGAACATGGCATTGACGCGGAAAGTCTTCACTGTCTGGATGATGAAGAAATCGTCGACTTGATCCCAACAGTGGGACCAAGGTCAAGATTGAAGATGAGTCTCAAGTTGTTGAAGGTAACGTTCTGTACAGTGAACACAATTTACACAAATACTGTATTTATAATTTACAGGAGCACAGACTTCTGTTTTCATGACATACTTGATAATAATATCTCTTTAACAATAATAGCATGTGCTAGAATTTTAACATTTATTTACTATCATGGATTTGCAACTATTTTCTTTCGTCACTCGAAGGAACAAAACAGAGCAAATCCAGAAACAGTTAATTCTTCTGCTCAAGTAAGTTGAATAAAGTGTCAAGCACTCAGGTATCTTATAGCTGTCACGGTTGGGTTTTGCTATGTGTGAGTGTGGCGTGTGTTTGTGTGTGTGTGTGTCTCTCCTGATCATGCTCATTCTCTCCACCTGTGCCAAATCACCTGCCCCTGGTTTTTTCCTCTGCAAACCCCACTCATTTCCACTCACCTGCCGGCAATCCGCTCATCACCCCTCACATACTGTATACTCCCCTGCTTGCTCTGTTCCAGTTGCCGGGTTATCATTTGTCCTTTTTCCTCCCCGTGGACTCTTCGCTCTCCTGTGGTCATCTCTCGTGTTGACCCTCTGCGCCCCACGGTTTGTGATTCCCTTTTTGTGACCAAGCCCTTTTTGTGACTTTGCCTCATATTCCAGTTTGGACTTTTTCCGCTCCCCGTTGGAGTTGTTTTTGGTTTCTGTTTTTGCGTATGCTTAAGTGCCCAGTAAAGAGCCTTGCATTTTACCTCTCATTGTGTCCTGTGTCTAAATCTGCGCCAATCCTAAACCCACACGGTAAACCGTGAACCGTCACAATAGCATTTATTATAATTATATAGATCATATTTTCAATGTCTGCTCAAACTTTTATTTGGCCACTTAGTATTGATTTAAGACACAAATGTTCATGTTCACCCTCAGGTTTGTCCGTCCACCAGTGACACAAGTGATAAAGGTGAGACACACTTTATCTTATTGGTTACATGTAGTGTTCATTGAAGTTTAAGGTGGTAATATGTTACTTTGACTAAAAAACTATATCGAGACCATGTTTTAATATTGTGAGAGGTAGATGCAACAAACTTTGATTTTTTATTTTTTTCAGCAAAAAATATCCAAAAAGGAAAGAGAAAGTCAGATCTTCAGGATGAGTCCAGCCAATGTCAATCACCAACAAGAAAACAACGACTTGCCAACAAACCAGGATCATACTCAGGTATTTAAATACTTTCCAAACAATGGCAACCTACAACTTACTATAGGGTTAATATTTTTATGTAATAACATTTTTACTTAGCTTACTTACATAGCAAATGTCTGTTTCTATATCATGGCCACAGAAAATACTCTCATTTGCGAGAGAAAGTCCCTCTCACACTCTCCTCATTGTTCATTACCGCTTACTTGATTCACTGGTTCATGGTTCCTGCTGAACAGTTCTTTACTTTCACTCTGACAGAAGAAATCATACTGTCTGATGTGAAAAACATCATGAGATATGTCCATCAGAAAATACCTCCCCAAGACAACAAGCTCAACAAGTTCCTGAAGTAAGTATAAAGTTAATACATTTTCCATATTAATATGTTATACGGGCCTGTCACAGATCAAGGACACGTTTTTGATCATAACTGAACAATTCAGCTAATTATGACTGTAGTGTGAACAGGTCCTGCCCCACGGAAAGAAGGGCAGGCTCGCACTTAACACGGTGGTAACTCCGTTAGTAGTCCGACCAACCTGTGTGGGCTATTGTCCCACAGAGGTATCGGAAAAATACTTTCGGCCTTTTATCTCACCCCGTAGCTGAATTGTTAGGATTTCGGAATTATTGTCTTTCTGAGAGTCTTGTATGGCTACGCCCTATAGGCGCTCTCAGTAGGGTGTAACACGAACACCCAGTACGAGTAGTTATGTAGATCATCTATACCTTACTACTGCCTATTTTATGTTTCTCATCATTTTTGACTAACACTGCCAAGTCTTCACCCAGGGAACTTACCTTAAATTTCTCTAGTAGAGTGGGTCGTCACCTGTGTATCACATGTTTCATGGACAGGGGAAGAGGGTTAAACTAGTCTAAAGAACCAGAATCTTTAGTTTGGGTCGCAGACATTTACAAATGGTAAGGCTGTGGTTTTATTACAGGTTTTTTTCACATCATTCACTTACAACTATTTCAATTCAATGAAACAGTCTCAGTACAAAAGCTAATACTAACAATCCTGATTTAACAGGTTTTCCTCAATCAGCTTTCGCTGCTCTTAAGCTTGTCTTATATGCTTGTCTTATATGCTCGTCTGAGGCTGGTTCAACCCTTGATTTCAAGCGTCACTCACACATGAGCCATCCTGTATCTAGGTCAACAACAGAATGTAACGGGTTTGATCCTGTTTGAACAGGAAGGATTATATAAGGCTTGAGTGACTGTCTTACATGAAGCGTCTTTGCAGGTTATATGTTTAATCACTTATATTATGAAATATAACAGGTTTTATGGTGTAATGGTTATACTTTCATACTTTTCTACAATCTTCTAACATGACAATTTCACACAAATGTCTAATGGGATAAAATGATGAAGTGATTACAAAGACATGGATGTAAACTGCAACTTGACTGTTTGTCTGAGGGATACAGTCGTGAGGCGATAATTCTAGATCTGTTTGAAAATAAGTCTTAATTTACCCAAAATTTACAGCAAATGACTTCTACTGAAGATAGTACAATATGCTGAAGAGGGCTGTTTATAGACGGATCTCTTTCTGACTTTGACACATTCTTTCAGTGTTTTTATGTTTTTGAAACAAATGAATTAACCCACACATAAACTCTTATACAACAGGAAAAAAATCAGTGATTTGAAGACGGACAAGAGGGAGGTGGTTGGTGTCTTTGGCAAAACCGGGGCTGGAAAGAGCTCTTTGATAAATGCCGTCATTGGAGTGAAGAATCTCCTGCCCTCTGGAGATGTCAGTGCATGTACCTCAGTCATGATTAAAGTGGAGGCTAACATGCAGAACTCAAAGTATGAGGCAAACATTGAGTTCATTACAAAAGAGGTAAAATGAGCTGAATATATTTGTTTATTTGAAGCTATTTAAAAAAGTTTGCCATATAATTTAACAAAGTTAAAGCTATTTTTTTAATTTTATTTAGGAGTGGAAAGATGAGTTGTGGTTCTCTAAAAATTTCCTTGGGGATAATGCGGATCAGAAAAGTGATCAGAAAGTTGACGATGATTCTCGGGACATAGTTGAAAAGCTGTCAGCGCTGTATGGAGAAGACTGGAAAAACAAATCTCCTGATGACCTCATAAATGACAGATATTTCAAAGAGATCCCAGAATTTCTCTTTTCCAAGGGGAAGATTTTGACAGTCGAAACAGTGAGTAAGAGTAAAAATCTTGTATCACTTCATAAGAAGCCTTCTTGTCTGTCTGACAGAGGGAAATGTTTTTGAGGTTTATGTAATATGCATGCTGCCTAGCCATTCCAGGTTGGTTTAGTTCAACGGTAGTTCAACAAATGTAAAAGTAAAATCATTATGTGAAACCTTCTACTTAAAAACAGAGTGGCCTTGATCCACCTGTCCTCCAAAACTACAAATCCATAGAAAATGTCCCCTTTATAGAAAAATCAGAAAGAAGTTTGTATACCAGTAGATAAATATATTTATATAACTGTTTTAACATCCAATCAGGATTTTTCCTCCATCTTTGTGCCCAAAGATTTTACATTAAGATTAAATGACATCTTGTATTATTAAATCTCAACACTGCTTTTGTTCACACTTTTGTTCAGCTGGTAATACTAATAGTAATTATTTTATCTCAATCAGCAACCCAACTTCCCAGCAGGTATAATCATGACCTTTGGAGAACCACAAGGATCAGTACTTGGCCCCCTTCTATTCAGTCTATTCATGATCCCTTTTTATACAGGGACACTTAACGCTGACGATGCTCAAATCTATATTTCTCTTTCACTGGTAGGCCGTGGTACCATCGACTCACTTTGTCACTGCATTGAAAAAATCAATGGCTTGAAATTGGTCTCTTGCTAAATAAAGACAGAACTGAGGGGATTGTCTTTGGTGCCATTAATGAAATATATAGAATTATTGCACATCTTGAATCTTTATCTGATTGATTGTAAAATATTTTTTAGGACCAAATTATGTTTCTAACATGCTCTATCCATATGAACCTTCATGTACACGTCATCATCAGACCGGGGTCTGCTGACTGTTAAAGGTCAACATGAAACACAAGGAAGCTGCATTATGCTACGATGATAAACATACTTGCTATGACAATCTTGGGCACTGTCAAAATCGGATCAATTTAAAACCTAATTGTCACCCAAAATTGCACTTTTGTGTCCACTTCCGGTTTAGTATTTCATATTTATTGATCCAAATTTAGCTTTTTGCTTTTGTTGTTTCAATGATGGGGTAACTTAATCGCTCTTCTTTTATATATTTACGGCCCGAGCTACCGACGTCGGGCCGCGAAGGCCCTATTGATATTGTACCCGTTTGGGTAAACGTACGCATGGTTGGAGAACTTGCCATGCATGAAAACTCACCAAATTTTGGGGACTTGTCAGGCCTGGTGAATATAGCCATCTGAAAAAGAATGCATCTTTCTGTGTTAAGAAATGGCTCTCTAGCGCCCCCTACAAGTCGGACCGGCGACGCCCCTCGGCCAGTATGTCCGATTGACTTGAAATTTGACACACATGTCCACTTGAGCAAGAGCTACAAAAAAGCCAATCAGACCCCTCAGCTCCGCCTACTTAGATTTTCCGCCATATTGAATTTAGTGTAAAACACATTTCTGCGAACTCCTCCTACATGCTTAGTCCCATTACTACCAAATTTGCTGTGGATCATTACTGGATCTACGTCATCAAAAGTTATCAAAAGCTTTTTGATATCTCTTTTCGTTTACAAGATATGTACCAATAAACTTCTTAGGGGCGTGGCTTAATATCAATACATATAACTTCTCAACCGTTTGTCCTAAAATTACCAGATTTTCAGCATATGTGCACATTGCATCCTCTAACATACCCTGAGATTTATTTTGCATTCGACCACTAGGGGACGCTACAGTAAACCCGCAAAGCCTACTGGCTAAAGGAAATGTCTGATGTAACTCAGCTGGACTTGTTCCAAACGGTCCCAAACTTCTCATGCTTGATAACACTCATGGCCTGAGGATGTCTACGAGCTAATTTTCACTAATACTCAGAGCGCCACCTGCTGGCCAAAGGAAATCTGCGTTTTGTGACAAACTCCTCCAGTTTACATTACTTTTACACCATGTGGTTTACACTTGACACAGAGCAACATAATGCATGGTTGCACGCGTTCTCTAGCGCCAGGCAGCGGATACAGGAAGCATCAGACTATTTGCAAAGTGTCATTTCCAGCATCAGGCGGTCCACGTGGGATTAAAAACGTCTCGCTCGCGGACGCGCCGTCCGACGGTGGAGGACGTTCTCGGACGTGCAGGCCGGAGTCCCGCCGGCACCCCCGACGCGCTGCAGATTGCGAGGGCCCGTTCATCGCTGCTCGCAGCTTTTTCCTGTTTTAATTCTTTTGTGCAATTTGTAAAGCAGTTTGAAGTTGGAGTCTGTGCTTATGAATGAAATCTTCTTACGTTGCATTAATCTCATTTTATTATTTATTGCAGGCTAAAGAGCTATCTGCAAAATTAGTCAGATACACAAGAAGCGACACAAAAGATGAAGAAGGTAAAGATGTAAAGAGGTGGTATTGGCCACTAGTGAAGTGTGTGACTATCAAGGTGCCAAATAAGGATCTTCTGAAGCACGTCACACTTGTGGATCTTCCTGGAAATGGGGATCGTAACAAGAGCAGGGACAAGATGTGGAAAACGGTAATTCATCACATGCAATGCTGTTTAGTGTATTACTGTGTTATCTCCAAAGTGTGACATCATGTTATTACAAAGTACTGATGACCATCATAATTAACTTGCTGTCATGTCCCTTCAGCTCGTTGGAAGTTGTTCCACTGTGTGGATCGTAACTGACATGAATCGAGCTGCATCAGAGCCAGAACCCTGGGAGATCCTGGAAAGTGCCTCTAGCTTCATGGGAAATGGTGGCCAGTGTCAGCACATTCACTTTATCTGCACTAAGTCTGATCATATTGAAAATTCAGAAGATCAGTAAGTGATTTAAGATGCCAAAAGTACATATACATATATATTAAAGGAACTGTGAGGAATTTTGAAGTGTTTATGAAACAGTGTCAATAATAATACTGATGTCTCTATATGACCTACATGAGAAAATGGGACCACCAGCGAGTAGATTGTCTATTTCTATAGAGTCATTCTTAATGTTTGTCATTGGTTTTATCAGTTCTTTCAAAGAAATTCCTTTAGAAATCAATAACTGCTCACACACTCATCACAACTAACTAAACTGAAATAGTAGTACTTTGTCTCTATGGTTACGAATTTACATATTTCTTTCCAGAAAACTTCCTATTAGATCACGGACCTGTAAAATAAAGTGATGCACGTTTCAGTATAAATGGTGGATTCGATAGTTACAGCTTCAGGTTTAAAAGAGATCATTTAGACTTTTATTCTGGATGCAAAAAAAGTTGGAATTTGAGGTTTCAGTTCTCCAAAAACTGTATAAGGTGCAAATTAATGCAAATATTTTCATTTAGTTCAGCAGCTGGTGCTCGTGCTTTCATATTGAAAACAAATGATCGAGCCAAGAAAGAAGTGAGAGGAGAATTCAGCAAACTAAAGGAGGTTAAGGTGAGTTTCATAGACTGACAGAAAGTATAACACAAAGATTGTCTATGACTCTAAGCATGCATTAAAACCAAAACTTTTTCTCTTCAGAAACATTTCAGTGATGAAAGTTTCAAAGTGTTCACAGTGAGCTCCAAAGAGTTTCTAAAAAGGAAACGTCTAGATAAAGACGACACTGGTAGGTGAAGTCTTCATATTTGAGCACATTTAAGTTTACTTTAACAAAACAAACAAGAATGACTATTTGGATTATGGCAATACAATTTAAGTATGCTTTGCAAGGGTGTAACAATACACGTATTCGTATTGAACGGTTCGGTACGAGGCTTATGGTTCGGTACGCATTACGAACCGAACAATACGTTTGAATAATACTGTTGCATTTGGAAGATGCAGAAGCTTAAATTGTGGGAAATATAATGTTCTCTTGGTGGAGCTACTGCGCTCAACATGGTAGCCCACCCGACGTAACAGACAACGTGCTGTCTGACACTCCCACCACAGAAGAACAGCATTGTACTCCGGTGAGGCACGTTTATTCTGGGAGAGGCATGCTACGCTAAACTAGCTTAGCAGGAAAACCAACAGCAGCACACACGCTACAAACTCTCCCCACAGTGTTTAGGTAGCTGTTCCCTACCGATTCAAACAGGGATATAACAATCACCACGGCGATTGTTATATTTATAGCTGCGGATATGAGACCCTACTCTGTAGTGGAAAACAAGGCTGTACGAACCCGCTTAATGCTATTGAGCCCCGTGACACTACTCATTCACGAGCCCATTTCTCCAGACCATAATTCCTGCTTTGTAAAAGAAAACAAAAGCCCAAATAGAGAATTAAATGTCCGAAGCACCCGCTTCTGCTCTTGACAACAGAAGGCGTCACAGACTACACAAAGCTTCAGACACGGCCCCTTGAGAGTCTCACCAGCGAGGATTTGGCATTTCTGCTTTTTTGCTGTATTGAAAACGTACCGAACCGTGACACCACTGTATCGTATTAAACCCAACCGAGAATTTTGTGAACCATTACACCCCTAATGTTTTGTAACTATTTAAGATGCAAACTGCATTTTATTCACAGAAATACCAAAACTTCAGGA
This sequence comes from Anarhichas minor, assembly GCF_050575085.1. Taxonomy (NCBI): domain Eukaryota; kingdom Metazoa; phylum Chordata; class Actinopteri; order Perciformes; family Anarhichadidae; genus Anarhichas; species Anarhichas minor. Next base: position 13,975,512 of record NW_027466453.1, read on the forward strand.
ATTTCTGCAGGGTCTCAATGACCGTCACTCAGAGACGTTAAACTATGTGTCTGGAGCTCGTGGGATTCTCTCTCTGATTCAAGGGGCCAGCCGTAGAGAAGGGGTAAGATCAAGAAATAAAATCTCTTTCTTTGTCTTTAATCATTAATATTGACAGAAAATAATGTGAAAACATAAAGTCAAAAACAGACTACTTACATGTAATGTCATCCATCCATCCATTTTATCAATCAAGTTAGTTGTTTTCCTGATTTCGTGTTGCTTCAGAGAGGCTGCATAACGACAGTAATTAAAGGGTGGTCTAACTCAAAATCAACATTTTGAATAAATGTGAATAAATCAAGAAAACTCAGTCAAGTAGCAGAATGGTTTCATTGCTTTGAATACTGAATGTGTTGTTGTTGATTTCAGGCTGACACAAAGACAGCTGTGTACACAGTCCTTCAACAAAAGATGAGGGTTGAACTTGATAAAGTCAGGAAACCAATGAAAGAGACTTATCAGGCTTTTGAAAAGTGCCTCAGTGAGGGGGTTGAAAAATCTAAAAGTTCATGTGAAAAAGCCTTGAAGTCGGTGATACATCCTGTACGTATTTGAATTATTACAACATCATTACAACGGATTTTGCACTTTATATGAATGTCTTAAAAATGTTTCTGTTTTGTTCCAGAATAAGTCAGGTAGTGGTTTCCACATGACACTGAAGTGTATTGTACAGCATGATGGCACCTACAAACCAAAAAAAAAAGGGAGACAAATAAACCTCAATATGAAGTTATCTTCATACCTGACTGAGAGCATTGATGAGGAATTCAAGAAGACCTTCCCGTAAGAAATGACTCAATAAAGACATAAAACCCTGAGCAGGCTAATTGTACAAACTATGGATAATGTCTAGAATTAACAAATTGTACATTATACAGTTATACAAGTTATGAGATATAATGCATACATACAAATTACATTATTGAAATACAAACTTGTCAATGATGCATTCATGAAACATTTCAACTTGTTAACATGTTTCAGAAATGAAGGAAAATGTGGACCTTTCAACGGAGTCCTCAATGCATTTTCACTTGACACGAAGATGATGAAAGAGAAGACAAAGTACAAAGATGTCGAACTGCAACTGATATTTCTCAATACAGAGGTAAAAGAGGAGAATAGTACCGTTAGTCTTTATTAAGCTATTAGTCCAGGTCGGAAAGGCTTCAGCAGACATGAAGACTAAACATTAGAGAATAAATGAAATATAGATGTTTTTAGCTGTTAACATATATACACTGTTTATGAAGAAGTTTATCAATACAGTATATGTCAGTTACAACTGGAGACGCCCTTTGAAAAATGAACTGCTGCTGCAAAACTGATGACCCTGACCATATTCATGACAATGTACTGGAGATTCTGAGGTGGTTTAATTACGATTCATATTCTCTCTCTTAGGAAGAACAGATTAAGGCAAAACTCAACAACACCATCCGCGAACGTAAGAAAACGATCTACAGCAGTCTGACGACAACAATTGAGACAAACATGCAGAAATGCTATGACGGTACGATAAAGATCATCACATATAAAACCTGACACTGTAAAAATGCACATTATTCATCATAATTGTACAGAATGTAATTCTAATAACATTTAATTGACGAATGTTTTCTGTGTTATTGTAGATGCAAAAAAAATTAAAGGACCGGGCATGCTGAGTGATGTGAGAGAAACTATGGTGAAGCACGTACTTGGGTTAAAAAACGTCATGTTTCAGAAAGCTAAAGCTGTTATGTTGAAACAGCTGGATGACTTGATGGTTTGTAACATTTTATAATAAGTCGTACGATGAGGATATAGTAAAACATGTTGTGCTGCTTATCTTTATCTACAATTCTAGGTCATCATATATATAATCAAGTGGAATATGCCTCTTGTTGAATGCTGCTATTGCTACTAACACACTGCAGGCCCTTTCACACACATTCAGCTATTGTTATAAGACACATTTTGTCTGTGAGTGATCAAGATGTTTATGCTAATTTAGAGTGACATCCTGGACTATCTGGAAAAAACAATGCAGAAATCAATCGAGCTGTCGCTCAAGACAGATGGTGTCTCAATCCCAGGTAAAGACAACGTTGCAAAATAATAACATGATAATCATTAAAAATATTGACTGAAATGAATATGTCAACAAATTTCCAATAGTGTGATTAATAGTGAACTTGATGTTAACATGGTTTTTTTTTAGACGTTACATCGGAGCTTGTGATGGTGAAGAACCACTACAAAGAACTGCAGGGAAGCCCAGACGAAGAACCACTAATTTGGTAAAACTGTAGTTAAAATATCTACATAATGCCTCCAGATTGAGCTGTTCTGAAGAATGCTAACGATGCTTTTTATTACAGTAGTGCTGGTCCGCCCAGCCGGCAGCTGCACAGCTGACAACCAACTGAAGAGCCCTGCATGCACGCTGGTTAGAGACGTGAGGCCTCTGGATTTAGTCTCAACCATTTTTGTCAACTCATCTTCTCCAGGTTCTCTTTGAGTGTTGTTTTGATATGTACTTTGAATTAGCTTGTTGTGAAAGACATGCATAGAGATTCTATGTGTTGTTGGGCATTTTTGCTTTTGAATGATTAATGATCAGATGCAGACAGAAAATGTGTGGGGGGTGAGAGCGGGATTTTATGCAGCAAAGGTCCCCAGTCTGATTCAAACCAGGTACATTGTGGTTTACACACTGTACAGGTCTAATGCCGAAACAACTACGTAATGATGCCGATTTGTAGGCTACTTGTCTTCTCAATGGAGCTCGGATGGTGCTAGGCTAAGCTAACATTGTAGCAGCTCCATCAACACTCAACATAACGTCACACAGGCGTAAATACGGCAGCATTTATTCATTGTTTGTACCGGATGGTTTACACAAATATTTATACACATAGTTTGGTCCGGTCTCTATTGATATGTGGTATTGTAGAGCTCTGGGTGAACACAGACGGCTACAGTATTTATTTCCTGATTCAACAACGGCAGGAAGTCAGTGATGACAGGAGCATCTCAACGCTGATAGGCTATCGCGCTGGGGCGTAACGCGAATATTTCGCTGAAGTTGAAAAATTTCAACTCACACGCTTGGGGCGATTTGCCGTTTGACGCGAATTCGCATCAATCGCGTCGCGCCATTGCAAATTCGCGCCGCGGCAGTCTCATTGCATCTGTGCATAGACTTTGTATGTATGTATTTCATGATTTAACATTTTTTTCTTCATTCATCAATGTTCTTAATTGTTTTTAAATCTCCTTTTCTTTTGCCTTATGTTTTGATGTTTTTAATGGTTTTATGTGACGAACTTTGAATTGCCTTGTTGATGAAATGTGCTATACAAATAAACTTGCCTAGCCTATGTTGTAAAATTATCTAAAACTTAAAACTTCTCATCTTAGATCTGACCTAAAATTGAATTGCCTGAAACAAATCTACATCAGTTCCCAAGCATTTTTAGTAACACACACCACAAATACTATATATATTATAAATGTGTGATAAATCCTGAACCTTGATCACAGTACGTACTGTATGTTGAATTTTCAAAGAATGATCTGACCTTTTTTCTTTCATGTTCAAGGACAAAACTTTATTACTGCAAAATAATGTTTTCTAAGTGTGTTAATTCATATATCAAAAATTGGATAGAACTAGATGATAGTAATAAACCATTCTATGTTTTCTCATTATTTACTTAAAAATATTTTTTTCTTAATCTACACTGATTCTAAATTAATTTAATGTATTTGACATGGTATACTGACCAATAAAGTTCACTTTTAAAGTGCCACATGTACTTTGGCTTCTTTGTTGTTTATGTTGTAAAATAATCTAAAAGCTTCTTTATGTTCTCACTAACATCAGCTTTTATTGTGAGATGAACAAATGATTTTCCAACTTTGTTCTTGTCAAATTCTTCTTACTTAAAACTTCTCATCTTAGATTTGACCCTAAAATTAAATTGCCTGACACAAACCTACATCACAGTTACATTACATTACAGTCATTTAGCAGACGCTTTTATCCAAAGCGACTTAAAATTCAGATTCAGATCACATTTCTACACCGTAGGCACAACTACGGGAGCAATTTTGGGGTTAAGTGTCTTGCTCGAGGACACATCGACATGCGACTAGCAGAGCCGGGGATTGAACCGCCGACCCTCTGAAAGACGGCCCTGCTATCCACAGTCGCCCCACTGTTCCCAAGCATGCAGTTCCCAAGCATGTTTAGTAACACACACCAGAAATACTATATATATATTATAAATGTGTGATCAATTATAACATAGTAGTTAAGACCTGTTAGTAGGTGTGTTCACACAGGAGCCTAATGCTCTTGAAACAGAACGTGTCAACGTGTAAAGATGTGTAATTCTGTATGTTTGTGGCTAATTTACTCAGCAACTATGAGGATTATGTCTATAAACTGATATGACATTAACATTGTCATTGAAAAGTCATGTTGTTTTTGCACCTCATTTTAAACATGTAGAAAAAACTTATCTCCACAATCCAGATGCTGTAAATCTCCAAACCAGTTTGTCCTGATAATGATTGCTCTTCATGTACAAACAGGTTTAGTAAAGGTGTGTTGTTATTCATTTAGGATTCATGCTTGTTCATGCTTCAAACTGCCACTTATTGATGCAAGAACATGGAACATGCAGACACATGTAGGGACGGGCATCATTAATACTGCTTTTTGGTCCAGAGGTTTATCACAACTCTTATCACTTCCTTTCTAATTACTGTCCAAGAAAAATAAAAACTTCTCACAGAGACAATAACATCAGCATCATTATATCAGGCCACCAGTAAACCTTCTTTTTAACAAGTGGCTGACCTTGTATGCCTTCAGGTTAGTTTCTCTTCAGGATAAACTATTTGCATGAGTTTGTTTGTTTTGGGTGTGTGCTTTGGTGAGTAATCTGCTGTTGATCCCAGGGAGTTATAAATGATGTGTACACACGATAGGAACAATATCAGTACACAAACAGATTCACTTTTTTAGCTATACTGTATATAATAATCATTAAGATGATTATTTACAATCAAGGACAAAACTTTCTTACTGCGAAATAATGTTTTTTAAGTGTGTTAATTCATCTATCAAAAATGTGATAGAACTAGATGATAGTAATAAACCAGCCTATCTGGTTTCTCATTATTTACTGAACAATTATGTTTTGACAAAATGAGTCCTGTTTTTAAAACTGTACTTACGCAATCATAAAATAACTGTATAGCGCTTACATCCTGATTGATTAGTTGACAATCAAGCTGTTAGGTGTTTGACCAGGTGACACATGTATTGGCCAATTGGTCCATGGCTGTGGCTTTTGATTGGCAGTGTTTTGAAAGACAAGTGACTTTATGTGAGAGTCCTGTGTCTCATGTAGTGAACTGTGTGCAGTGTGTTACAAAAAGTGTCACTTTGAATTGCAAATTGGATGTAAAGCAGAAAATGTGTTTAGAGTTTTGGAGACTTGACCTTAGGTTTTGCTCTCACAGTGTTGGTCTCAGTAATTGTGCTTTATGTGTCATGTTAGTGTGTTAGCATTGAAAACAACTGTAATCACAGAAGTGGATTATGTATTTGCAAATTTTGTAATAAGCGCTGACTTTAACTTGTAACCATTTCTAACCTGGGTGCTGTGGCTCAGAGTTAAAGCTGGTTGTCTTTCAATCAAAAGATCAGCGGTTGGATCGGATCCTCCAGTCCATGTCCTAAATAACCCTAAATAAATGAATGTGATGAATGGGTGTGAATGATAATGGATCAAATGACACCTGTACAAATACAAGTCTATTTACCATTTATGAACCATGTCAAACCTGTTTATGACTTTGTCATAGTACTTTTCAGGTAGTTCGCATATAAAACATGACCTCTAAATTAATCTACATTTCAATAGCAAATATGTTTCTTTTGTGGTCCTCATGAGTTCGGTGTTTTCCTCTGAGTCTGTTGAAAGAAACCAGGTATCAGGCATCAATAAACCAGCTCAAATGGTCAGGATGGGTAATTAATCTGCTTGTTTTCTCCTCTGAGTTTATCTTGGCCATGAGGTAAATTGAGGGTTTGTCACTCAGCACCATTAGTGCCCTGGAGGTCATGCAAACAGTTTCTGGAAGAAGTTTATCAGTTAAAATTTTAAGGTTACAAATTCTATATCATAATTGTTATTGTCACGCATCAGTATTCTTCATCTTTCGTTGATTATCTGTACGAGCACCAGTAAGTTACAAATGATGTGTGCACATAAGATTAATTTCAACAAACAAACGACTCCTCTGGAAAAAAACAACGACCCTAAAACTTCCTGATCGCTCCTCCGGGAAATTGTGATTGCAGCATACATATAAATATATTATATTAAAATATTAAAACAAGCACCGACTCTTACTTCCTCATGTGAACCTGTTCATGCCTTTGTCGTTTGTTCTCGTCTTTCTGTTGCAGCAACTGTTAATCTCACCAAACCATGTGATCTCTGTCAGTGCAGTGAGGGGACAGTTAGTATAAAAGAGTCCAAAGTACCCAGAGCACCAGAGGAGTGGAATACATAGAGTTCAAAAGTGAAAAACTAAATGTAAGATTGTTCAATACTACTTGCATACTGTGGAGATAAAGCAAAACATCTGTTCAGCAAAATATAGACTCTACTGCCCTCTGGTGTTCACAGCAAGAACAACTTATAGTGGGTGTATTATGGGTGTCTACATGCATGCACAAGAAGCACAGCTGCACACAAATTCCTTAAGATATTAAAACACAAGCATCACAGCAGTATCAGATACAGTCATACCAATGGTAAAATACATACTGCAAAATGTGCACTAGCAGTACAATAAACTACTGTGGTTCACTCTCAGCGCTCTCAGAGCATCATCTTCGGCTGCAGCAGGAGCTGTTTTCAGATAAATAGCTCTTGAAACCCACTGTACACTACCTGCTCAGCACCAAACAGCAGACAGACAGTTGGCCAAACATTTGGCTGAATTGTTCACTGTAAAATTTCGAGCAACATATTCAAGATGCAGAATGAACATAATCTTTACAGTACAAGTGAGTATCCCCTAACTGGACTTTATAAGACTTAGTGCACGATAGTGGACTTCTGGAATTGCCTGACCTGGCATTGTAGTTCTCTCTCTCTCTCTCTCTCTCTCAATATATATATATATATATATATATATATATATATATACATACAATATATATATATATATATATATACACTATATATATATTGTATGTATATATATATATATATATATATATATATATATATATAAATATATATATATATATATATACTGTATATATATATACAGTATATATATATATATCCTATCTTCCTGTAGTTTTAACACTGGTGAAAATCAACTAAGAACATTTAACCCAAGTACAGTACTTTCAGTACTATTTTGAGGCACGTTTTCCTTTTTAAGTTACTTTGTACATCCAACTCCACTACATCTCAGAGGGGAATACTATACTTCATACACCAGCACACTTAACTGACAACTGCAGTTAGTTGCTTTTCAGAGTAAGATTTTACATTAAAATATTTGATAAACTCATAAAATGTAATGTTCAAGATTAAAACAGTGGTTTCCAGCCTGTTAGGCTTGTGTCCCCCTTACACAACCGTTCCTCCCTTTAATGTTGCAGTTGTCAGTATTTAGTTCAGTATGTTCAAACATGTCATTTACAGTTTGAGGCTCAAAAAGCTAAATTATACATCATTTTACCCACATTATTTGAGAAAAGTACAAACAAATTTGTGTAGCAGAACACGGTCTTGTGTCGACACTTTTCATAAGAACGAATAAAATAAATACATAAGTAGGGAGATTCATCATGGGAGGAGTTTCACAACCAGGAATCAAAAACACTTTAGGTTTCGTTTTCCTGTGTGGTGTCGGACAACTATTGAGAGCAAAGGACTGCTCCACCTTGGAGGACCGGCATTGATCTACATCTATTGCCTACACGCTACAGGTAACTGCTGGAATTAATATTATGATATTAAGGAAATCAAACACCGCGGGTGATTCTTATTTACATTTTCTCTTGTAATCTCTTATTGACCGTTTGAAAGCCGGAAGATCTCCTCCGTGAATAACAAACAAAAGGCTGTAAAGTTACACGCTAGAATTTAAATAATGAAGTGCCCTTATCCCCACTTGATGAAAAGTTGGTACTCTTGGGGACAAACAACATATTGCCAGATATCTAACGCTACATGGAGATTGCGTAAGCGTAACGTATGCTGATAGTGACGTACCCTACATTAGAGTATTTAAAAAGGCCTGGTGCTGCAGTGGTTTATTCAGGAAAAGGTACTGAACGTATTTCAATGCAGAACAATAGCCCGTATGCCTGTTATTCAATTATATCATTAGATTCTCATAACTCCTGCAGGAAGCAGGATTTTATTGTTGTAGTTAATTAATTGGTGTAGGACGGCAATTTATTATCATTTTCATCATGGATTAATCTGCTGAACATTTTCTCTTTTAATCGTTTGTTTGTTTGGTTTGTAAACAAATTGAGAAAATAGTGAGAAATGCTGTCACAATTACCCAGATGCCAAAAGTGACACCTTCACAATGGTCCAACAAGCATTATTTTTATTTAATATTTTTAAATTAGGACTGTTGCCAAAGCTAAACATATTAAATATAAAATAAGATAAAGAGAACCTGGAGCCATAAAATGTTTGAACATGAAAATTGACTTTATCAAAATAGTTGCAAATTATTTTTCTGGCAATTGACTAGTTGATGAATTGATTAATCGTTTCAGTTGTTGTATAAACTGATGTATGTCTATATGAGGTGTACCGTTCATTGTGACGTGACTCGTTTTTTCAGTCTTTGCTATTTCCTTGAGTCTGATAATAGAAGTTTCATAACTTATTTTCCTTCAGTGAAATGTAACTCTCCAAAGTTGCAGTGGTTGATTTAAAACATGATTATTTGTTTACCTTCCAGTTGCCGTTCGTGGTCATGGATGATTTTGTTCGTAATAAATTAACGGAATGGGATCTCAGCCAGTTGATACCAAGATTTGAAGGTAAAGTATTACCATGACTCCTTTTTGGGCACATATTTTATACAGTGTTTATATGACCTAACAACACTGAAACGTCTAAGCATCTACAGAACTAAAAGAACAATGAAAAATGCTGCAATGTTGTTCTTCAGTACAATGCTGACATATTCTTGACAGGCATAGTTTTAATAAAATGGGAGAGATCAGTTCTGACTAATGCTGGAAATTCTTCTTGTTAATTGCAGAACATGAAATTGACACAAAAAGTCTTTACCTTCTGAATGATGGAGACATCTCCGACTTGATCCCAAAAGTGGGACCAAGGTCAAAATTCAAGATGAGTCTCAAGTTGTTAAAGGTAACGTTCTGTACTGTGAACACAATTTACACAAATACTGTATTTATAATTTATAGGAGCACAGACTTCTGTTTTCATGACACATAATTGATAATAATAACTCATTAACAATAATAGCATGTGCTAGAATTTTAACATTTATTTACTATTGTGGATTTGCAACTATTGTCTTTCGTCACTAGGATGAACAAAACACAGCAAATCCAGAAACAGTTGAATCATCAGCTGAAGTAAGTTGAATAAAGTTTCAAGCACTCAGGCATCATAAGGCATTTATTATAATTATATAGATCATATTTTCAATGTCTGCTCAAACTTTTACTTGGCCACTTAGTATTGATTTAAGACACAAATGTTCATGTTCACCCTCAGGTTTGTCCGTCCACCAGTGACACAAGTGATAAAGGTGAGACACACTTTATCTTATTGGTTACATGTAGTGTTCATTGAAGTTTTTTAAGGTGGTAATATCTTACTTTGACTAAGAAACTATATCGAGAACATGTTTTAATATTTTGAGAGGTAGATGCAACAAACCTTTCTTTCTGCTTTTTTTTCCAACAAAAAATATCCAAAAAGTAAAGAGAAAGTCAGATCTTCAGGATGAGTCCAGGCAATGTCAATCACCAACTAAAAAACAACGACTTGTCAACAAACCAGGATCATACTCAGGTATTTATAATACTTTCCAAACAATGGCAACCTACAACTTACTATAGGGTTAATATTTATATGTAATAACTAGTGCTGGGCAAGTTAACGCGTTATTATCGCGTTAACTTAATATTTTTATATAATACAATTTTTACTTAGCTTACTTACATAGCAAATGTCTGTTTCTATATCATGGCCACAGAAAATACTCTCATTTGCTGCCGTATGGCAGAGAAAGTCCCTCTCACGCTCTCCTCATTGTGCATTACCGCTTACTTGATTCACTGGTTCATGGTTCCTGCTGAACAGTTCTTTACTTTCACTCTGACAGAAGAAATCATACTGTCTGATGTGAAAAACATCATGAGATGTGTCCATCAGAAAATACCTCCCCGAGACAACAAGCTCAACAACTTCCTGACGTAAGTACAAAGTTTATTAAATGTTCCATATTAATATGTTATACGGGCCTGGTTCCACTGCTGACCAGGGGCCAGTTTCATTAAGAGATTTAAGACTGGTAGTGTTGAGCCAGACATCATGGGTTTGCCCGGCCGTCCGTACGTATTGTAATGCAACGAGAGGTCACTGGGGCAGGCTAGGGTGGGGTGGTGCAATGCAATGAAAATAAGAAAAACAGGCAAAATTAAAGGTTCCAAAAATATGGGGAAGTTTTATTCTTCTTCAACCAGGCAACTTTGGTAAAAGTCCAAAACAAACAAAAGCGTCCAAGCGGAGATAATGGTTCTTTAAAGAACAGTAGTAGAAAAAACTAAATTTAAAATGTCCTCTGTTTCACAGGCTACAGGGTCTTCTTTCTGTCAATCCTTCTCAATCTGGTTCTGTCCTTTCCTTTATGCAGTTCTCCAGTCCAAGTTTGTTCTCTAAGCTCCTACCAGCTGTGTGCTCTCTCCTCCTCTCCTTCTTCTTCTTCTTCTCCTTTTTTGAGGTTTATTGGCAGTTGGCTACTCCTCTCCTTCTGCAGCTCTTTAGTCTTGCCTCAATTAGGTGGCTTAAACACCCACACCTGGGTGAGTGGTGAGGCATTCTGGGAGCTGTAATATGTAGATCGGCAGCCATTTTGTGGTGTGGCTGCTGATCTACAAAGGGAATGTAGCACCCCTCCAATACCTGGCCCCTTGTGATGCCACAGTATGTCCATTTCTCACCAACGTCTTGAAGGAATCTTTTTCAAATTCTGCACAAACATCCGCTTGGACTCAAGGATGAACTGATTAGAATTTGGTGGTCACAGATCAAGGTCACTGTGACCTCACAAAACACATTTTTGATCATAACTGAAGAATTCAGCTAATTATGACAATTCCACACAAATGTCGAGTAGGATAAAATTATGAAGTGATGACATTTTGGAAAGACATGGATGTAAACTGCAACTTGACTGTTTGTCTGAGGGATTCAGTCGTGAGGCGGAAATTCTAGTTTTGTTTGAAAAAAGTCTTAATTTACAGCAAATGACTTCTGCTGAAGATAGTACAATATGCTGAAGAGGGCTGTTCATAGACGGATCTCTTTCTGATTTTGACACATTCTGTCAGTGTTTTTATGTTTTTGAAATAAATGAATTAACCCACACATAAACTCTTGTACAACAGGAAAAAAATCAAGGATTTGGAGACGGACAAGAGGGAGGTGGTCGGTGTCTTTGGCAAAACCGGGGCTGGAAAGAGCTCTTTGATAAATGCCGTCATTGGAGTGAAGAATCTCCTGCCCTCTGGAAACGTCAGAGCATGTACCTCAGTCATGATTAAAGTGGAGGCTAACATGCAGAACTCAAAGTATGAGGCAAACATTGAGTTCATTACAAAAGAGGTAAAATGAGCTGAATATATTTGTTTACGTGAAGCTATTTATAAAGGTATGTCATGTAATTTAAAGAAGGTAAAGGTGTTTTTTTTAATTCTATTTAGGAGTGGAAAGATGAGTTGTGGTTCTCTAAAAATTTCCTTGGGGATAATACGGATCAGGAAAGTGATCAGAAGGATGACGATGATCGTTGGGACATAGTTGAAAAGCTGTCAGCGCTGTATGGAGAAGACTGGGAAATCAAATCTCCTGATGACCTCATGAATGACAAATATTTCAAAGAGATCCCAGAATTTCTCCTTTCCAAGGGGAAGATTTTGACAGTTGAAACAGTGAGTAAGAGTAAAAATCTTGAATCACTTCATAAGAAGCCTTCTTGTCTGTCTAACAGAGGGAAATGTTATTGAGGTTTATGTAATATGCATGCTGCCTAGCCATTCCAGGTTGGTTTAGTTCAACAAATGAAAAAGTAAAATCATTATGTGAAACTTTCTACTTAAAAACAGAGTGGCCTTGATCCACCTGTCCTCGATAACTACAAACCCATAGAAATGTACCATTTATAGAAAAATCAGAAAGAAGTTTGTATACCAGTCGATAAATATATTTATATAACTGACATCTTGTATTATTAAATCTCAACACTGCTTTTGTTCACACTTTTGTTCAGCTGGTAATAGTAATAGTAATTATTTTATCTCAATCAGCAACCCAACTTCCCAGCAGGTTAGCATGACTTTTGGAGAACCACAAGGATCAGTACTTGGCCCCCTTCTATTCAGTCTATTCATGATCCCTTTTTATACAGGGACACTTAACGCTGACGATGCTCAAATCTATATTTCTCTTTCACTGGTAGGCCGTGGTACCATCGACTGACTTTGTCACTGCATTGAAAAAATCAATGGCTTGAAATTGGTCTCTTGCTAAATAAAGACAGAACTGAGGTGATAGTCTTTGGTGCCATTAATGAAATATATAGAATTATTGCACACCTTGAATCTTTATCTGATTGATTTTAAAATATTTTTTAGGACCACATTATGTTTCTAACATGCTCTATCCATATGAACCTTCATGTAACCGTAATCATCAGACCGGGGTCTGCTGACTGTCAAAGGTCAACATGAAACACAGGGAAGCTGCATTATGCTACGATGATAAACATACTTGCTATGACCTAGATAATCTTAGGCACTGTCAACATCTGATCATCATCAATTTAAAACCTAATTGTCACCCAAAATTAAACTTTAGTGTCCACTTCCGGTTTAGTATTTAATATTTATTGATCCAAATGTAGCTTTTTGCTTTTGTTGTTTCAATGATGGGGTAACTTAATTGCTCTTCTTTTGTATATTTTCCTGTTTTAATTATTTTGTGCAATTTGTAAAGCAGTTTGAAGTTGGAGTCTGTGCTTATGAATGATATCGCCTTACGTTGACTTAATCTCATTTTATTATTTATTGCAGGCTAAAGAGCTATCTGCAAAATTAGTCAAATACACAAGAAGTGACCCAAAAGATGGAGACGGTAAAGCCGTAAAGAGGTGGTATTGGCCACTAGTGAAGTGTGTGACTATCAAGGTGCCAAATAATGATCTTCTGAAGCACGTCACACTTGTGGATCTTCCGGGAAATGGGGACCGTAACAAGAGCAGGGACAAGATGTGGAAAACGGTAATTCATCACATGCAATGCTGTTTAGTGTATTACTGTGTTATCTGCAAAGTGTGACATCGTGTTATTACAAAGTACTGATAATCATCATAATTAACTTGCTGTCATGTCCCTTCAGCTCGTTGGAAGTTGTTCCACTGTGTGGATCGTGACTGACATGAATCGAGCTGCATCAGAGCCAGAACCCTGGGAGATCCTGGAAAGTGCCTCTAGCTTCATGGGAAATGGTGGCCAGTGTCAGCACATTTACTTTATCTGCACCAAGTCTGATCATATTGAAGATTCAGAAGATCAGTAAGTGATTTAAGAGCCAAAAGTACATATACATATATATTAAAGGAACTGTGAGGACTTTTGAAGTGTTTATGAAACAGTGTCAATAATAATACTGATGTCTCTATATGACCTACATGAGAAAACAAGACCACCAGCGAGTGGATTGTCTATTTCTATAGAGTCATTCTTAACGCTTGTCATCGGTTTTATCTGTTCTTTCAAAGAAATTCCTTTAGAAATCAATAACTGCTCACACACTCAACACAACTAACTAAACTGAAATAGTAGTCTGTAACTTTGTCTCTATGTTTATAAATGACAGTTCTTTCCAGAAAACTTCCTATTAGATCACGGACCTGTAAAATAAAGTGATGCACGTTTCAGTATAAATGGTGGATTCGATAGTTACAGCTACAGGTTTAAAAGAGATCATTTATACTTTTATTCTGGATGCAAAAAAAGTTGGAATTTGAGGTTTCAGTTCTCCAAAAACTGTATAAGGTGCAAATCAATGCAAATATTTTCATTTAGTTCAGCAGCTGGTGTTCGTGCTTTGATATTGAAAACAAACGATCAAGTCAAGAAAGCAGTGAGAGGAGAATTCAGCAAACTAAAGGAGGTTAAGGTGAGTTTTATAGACTGACATAAAGTATAACTCAAAGATTGTCTACGACTCTAAGCATGCCTTAAAACCAAAACTTTTTTCTTTTCAGAAACATTTCAGTGATGAAAGTTTCAAAGTGTTCACAGTGAGCTCCAAAGAGTTTCTAAAAAAGAAACGTCTAGAGCCAGACGACACTGGTAGGCGAAGTCTTCATATATGAGCACATTTAGATTTACTTTACTTTAACAAAACAAATAAGAATGACGAATTGGATTATGGCAATAAAATGTAAGTATGTTTTGTAACAATGTAAGATGCAAAACATTTTTTACAGAAATACCCAAACTTCAGGAATTTCTGCAGGATCTCAATGACTGTCACTCAGAGACGTTAAACTATGTGTCTGGAGCTCGTGGGATTCTCTCTCTGATTCAAGGGGCCAGCCGTGGAGGAGGGGTAAGATCGAGAAATAAAATCTCTTTCTTTGTCTTTAATCATCCATGTGAAAACATAGTAAAGTCAAAGACACACCACTTACATCTAATGTCATCCATACATACAATTTTTCAATAAAGTTAGTTTTCCTGATTTCGTGTTGCTTCAGAGAGGCTGCATAACGACAGTAATTAAAGGGTGGTCTAACTCAAAATCAACCAAATTTTGTATAAATGTGAATAAATCAAGAAAACTCAGTCAAGTAGCAGAATGGTTTCATTGCTTTGAATACTGAATGTGTTGTTGTCGATTTCAGGATGACATAAAGACAGCTGTGTACACAGTCCTTCAACAAAAGATGAGGGATGAACTTGATAAAGTCAGGAAACCAATGAGAGAGACTTATCAGGCTTTTGAAAAGTGCCTCAGTGAGGGGGTTGAAAAATCTAAAAGTTCATGTGAAAAAGCCTTGAAGTCGGTGATACATTCTGTACGTATTTGAATTATAACAACATCATTACAACAGATTTTGCACTTCATATGAATGTCTTAAAAATGTTTCTGTTTTGTCTGTTTTGTTTCAGAATAAGTCAGGTGCTGCTTTCCACAAGACACTGAAGTGTATAGTAGAGCACGATGGCACCTACAAAAAAAAAAAAAAGGGGAAACAAATAAACCTCAATAGGAAGTTATCTTCATGTCTGACTGAGAGCATTGATGAGGAATTCAAGAAGACCTTCCCGTAAGAAATTACTCAATAAAGACATAAAACCCTGTGCAGGCTAATGGTACAAACTATGGGGAATGTCTAGAATTAACAGATTGTACATTATACAGTTATAAAAGACAAATTACATTATTGAAATACAAACTTGTCAATTCTGCATTCATGAAACATTTCAACTTGTTAACATGTTTCAGAAATGAAGGAAAATGTGGACCTTTCAACGGAGTCCTCAATTCATTTTCACTTGACACGAAGATGATGAAAGAGAAGACAGAGTACAAAGATGTCGAACTACAACTGAGATTTCTCAGTACAGAGGTAAAAGAGGAGAATAGTACCATTAGTCTTTATTAAGCTATTAGTCCAGGTCAAAAAGGCTTCAGCAGACATGAAGACTAAACATTAGAGAATAAATGAAATATAGATGTTTTTAGCTGTTAACATACACTGTTATGAAGAAGTATATAAATACAGTGTCACGGGGTGTGAATGTGGACCCAAACGCAGGCGGAGACCAGGGAGTATGGGTCTAAAGGTTTATTGACCAGGAAACCAAGGGGGGAAACAACCAGAGCACAGCGGGAAAATCCAGAGAGGGTGAGGGTGGAATCCAGGCAGGAGGAGGTAGGGCAGGGCAGGCAGACTGGGGAACCAGGAGGATGACAAAACTGCGGGAACAGGGAGACAGGGTCAATGCAATAAAAAACACTGGGGAGAAAACTCTGAATTATTCTCAAAACAGAGCGGCCAAGAACAACTAACTACCACGTGAGCTGTAACAACAATCTGGCGAAGAGTGGATGAAGAACCGGTGTAGATATACTGTTGAGTTGATGAGTTGATGGAGTGCAGCTGGTTTGACTGGGCAGGTGAGGTGAATTGTAATCAGGAAGCTGGGAGGAGACCAGGTCGGAGCCCTGCCCATACGACACACACCCACACACACACACAGGACAAGCAGGAGGCACGGCCTGGCCGTGACATACAGTAAATGTCAGTAAAAACTGGAGACACCCTTTGAAAAATGATCTGCTGCTGCAAAACTGATGACCCTGACTATATTCATGACAACGTACTGGAGATTCTGAGGTGGTCTGACTACGATTCATATTCTCTCTCTTAGGAAGAAAAGATTAAGACAAAACTCAACAAAATCATCCGCGAACGTAAGAAAACGATCTACAGCAGTCTGACGACAACAATTGAGACAAACATGCAGAAATGCTATGACGGTACGATAAAGATCATGACAGATAAAACCTGACACTGTAAAAATGCACATTATTCATAATTGTGCAGAATGTAATTATAATACAATTTAATTGACGTAAGTTTTCTGTTTTATTGTAGATGCAAAAAAAATTAAAGGACTGGGCACGCTGAGTAAAATGAGAGAAACTATTGTGAACCACGTACTTGGGTCAAAAAACGTCATGTTTCAGAAAGCTAAAGATGTTATGTTGAAACAGCTGGATGACTTGATGGTTTGTAACATTTTATAATACGTTGTACGATGAGGATATAGTAAAACATGTTGTGCTGCTTATTTATATCTACAATTCTAGGTCATCATATATATAATCAAGTGGAATATGCCTCTTTTTGATTGCTGCTTTTACTACTAAAACACTGCAGGCCCTTTCACAAACATTCAGCTATTGTTATAAGACACATTTTGGTTGTGAGTGATAAAGATTTTTATGCTAATTTAGAGGGACATCCTGGACGATCTGGAAAAAACGATGCAGGAATCAATCGAGCTGTCGCTCAAGACTGATGGTGTCTCAATCCCAGGTAAAGGCAACGTTACAAAATAATAATATGTTCACTAACAAGGACCACACCAATAACAGTATGAGTTTCGAGAGGTTTATTGCATAGTGGAATGATTGTTAGATTCAAGAAGCGGAAGGGGTCGAGGGATGAAGGGGAGTAGGGTAGAGGGATGATGGGATGTGGGGTAGGGGTCGAGGTAGAGGGATGTAGGATAGGGGTAGGGGTAGAGGAATGAAGGGATGTAGGGTAGGGATGAAGCGATGAAGGGATGTAAGGAAGAAGAAACGAGGAGGGTTTGTAGGAAGGAGGTTAGGCGATCGAAGGGGGACCATTGATGTCCGGCGGCTGGCGGGAACGGAGACTTGTAGGGTGGGGGCTGTCTCTTCGGAAGCTCTGGCAGTGCAGAGTCCCCAAAGATACTGTAGCTCCATAAAGACTGATGCTGATGGCGTTTCAGGTGTCGTTCGGGTTGGAATGAACTTATGAGAGGTATGTGGGGGAAGGCCAACAATCATGTATCTTGAGGATGTGGTCGGAAATTCCTTGGCTTGAAAAGCGCTGGAGGCGGCGCTGTGTAAACTCGGGGGGTATGATGGATCGGCCCAAGATATGGCGAAAGTAATGGTGAGCCCGAGACCGCAACAGGGGATCTTGCTGGGAGTTCGGCTGGTTGAACTTGAGCTTAAGTAGTCGCGGATGGGTTCGTACAGACTTGAGTAAGAGTCTGGTCGGAAAAGGTAGATGGGTTGAGGTGGACCGTATTGGTTGGTCTTGTGGCGTTGAGGTGATAGACGACTGTGTCAGGAGGATGGATGTGATGTCTGACGCGGTGGCGTCTCGGGACGGATGGAGTTCAAGGCGGTGAACTCGGAGCAGCGAAAGAAGCTGGCAAGAACGTGGACTTTAATGCTTTGTCCATAGATGACCTGAGCTGAGGGTGAGGATGCCGCATGTGAGGAGGTCCGAAGTGAGGGGCAGCCGTTTAGGCGTATTTTGGCTTTACGGATCTTCGAGTAGCATGGCGACGTGTGAGTGGGTAGGCTGGGCACGGAGCCCTGAGGACAGTTTGTGTAGAAGTTAATTCCGCTTATGTAAACAGGTACGATGAGAGCTTGGGGGCGACGTTTAGGATGCCGTCTGCGCTATATTCTGAGTGGATGGCAATGGTCTTTAGTGGACCGTTCATGCCCCAAAGAATGGCTACTATGACTATGGGATGCTTTTCGTAGATCGTGGAGGAAGGTGTGGGGGATGAGAATTCACGCGGCCAAGGACCGATTGTCATTGTAGAAGCCGTCAAAGCTGATCAAGGGTGCTGCGTCTGTGAAAAGCTGGATGTCTTCCGGCTTGGTGATGTGTTCGTCATGGAAGAAGGAGATGCCGTTCCGGGAAGAGAGGAACTGGTGTCAGTTTAGCTCGGTTTACGTGCTTCGTCAAGTGTGACGTAGTCATGGAGGTTTGTAATGGCGGCGGCGACTAACGGGATGTGTGGCAAGGAGGATTTTGTTTAATATATGGATTCTATTCATTTATTTTATGGTGTGCCGTGAGAGATCGTCAGGTAGGCTGTGGGAAAAATATCCGGATTTGCTTAAATCGGTCCAGAAATAATATATATTAATTGGTTGCTTCAAATAATTTGCCATGGTTGAGCGTCTGGCCCTGCAACATAGTAGCTGGCTACGTAATTAAATACTCTTCCGTGCCAGTGGGTGGCAGTAGGTAGCACGATAATGGCCGTGGTGATTAAGACAGTAGAATTAAGTGATGTACCGAGAGGTTGCGGTGACAAGACATTTGTCCGGATTCAGGTAAGGAAATTTTCCAGCTGCTCTTGGACGGACGCATGGCAGAGTAATACGCGTCCTTCCGAAGGAAACCGAAAAGGTACCGGTAGTCGGGATCGGTGGTAAGGGCTTGGAGGTGCTGGTGATGTCTGCCTTAGGTGACCGGCTTCTTCGCCTGCGAGGCGGATGGGTAACGTGGCATGATTGATTCTTATGTACTTCGTGGAGTAGTCCAGGCTGGGAATTAGGTGGAGCCTGGTGATGTTTGCGCAGGTGGGGAGTGGCTGGTAGAGTGCAGCGGCCGAGCTTGGTTAGCAATTCCCAGGAGATGTGGGGATTGCGTGTGGATGGCTTGATAATTGGGCGAGGTCCATGTGGTTACCGGTGATCGATAGCTCTGTGTTGTGTTGAACGGAAAGGCAGGAGCGAGGGAAGAGGAAAAGATGCTGGGATGAAGGGATGCATGTGCGAGGGTTGGAAGGGCAGATTGGGGAAAGGAGGCTGCAGGATGAGATATCCCTGATGCAGAGAGAGTAAGGAGGGGGTGCGATACGAACTGGCCCTCTAGAGGGCTGGTGTGAGTGACTTGGCTTGTCTGGGCGTGTTGTGCGTTGTGACATCGTTGACGTAGCGCCTCATGCTGGTGGCTCGGCGTACGAGGGAGGTGTAGTGCTGAGCGTCCGTGAGCAATTTGAAAAGTTAGCTTTTCTGTCGGACTGGTGGAAATGGATGTTGAGCTGGGTGAGTGCATGCTTCAGTCGAGAGACTGTCCGCTCGGAAATGCGGGATGTATGGGGCCATCGGAGCGTTGGCGTGGGGCAGAAGGGTCGCTGTGGTTTTGGCCATTGTTCGAGCTGCTGGATCTCGAGGGGGTGGAAGAGCGGCGTTGTGGAGGGACAATATCACTCTGGGATCTCCTCCTGGGGTTGTTGGAAGGCAAAGTACCGACGACTTCAGAATTGTCTGAGGATAGGGTTAGCTGTGGCTAAAAGTGAAACTGGTGTGGGGGGGGGGGATAAGTCAGAGGACGCTGGAATTGTCTGCTGGCGGAGCTGTGGAAATGGGGAGGCGCGTTCAAGATGGGATGGCAACGCTAGTGGGGGTAGGGGTGGAGGAAGAGGGGGGGGGGGGGGGGGGCATAGGCAGGAAGAATCTACTGTTGCGTCCCTGGCAAGAAAACCGACCCCGAGCTGCTCCCTTAGCTGTGCCGTATACCTACCTGTTCTGTTCTGTTGTTGGAGCGGTCTGTGCAGCTGGGGTAGCTGGTGGAGGTGGGAGGAGTTAGCCGAAGTTGGCTGAGGTGGGTGGAACATGGAAGGTAGAAGTAACAGGACATGAAATGATGCCAGGATGGATGTGCCTGGGTTAATCGTGGAGTTAGGGGGAAAAACATTGCGAGGAGATGTCTCCGGCGCGGGGGGAGCTTGACGGCCAGAGTCAGTATGGCATGGGACAACTTAAGGCAGGACGCAGTCGACTGCCCTTCTCTAAACGCATCTAAGTTGGGGCCAACAGCAGACTGGAAGCAGCAGCCTAACTTACGCTAAAACACCTTCTCCTACTGAACGCCGTATATCTGACTCCCGCATGCAGTTGACAGATATTTAATCGTGGCTCGTCTTGAAGAGGATCGATTCATAGCCTTAGTACCGGTCTCCCTAATCGGGTACTTATTGGCCGTATTAAGCTCAGGTTAAAGATTCACGATCAGAGTATACAACCTGGCCCTCTGGAGGGACTGATGTAGACAGATGGGCTTCTTCCGCCGTGTGATGCATCATGACGTCATCGGCGCGCGCGTGACGTAACGCCGGGAACCCGGAAGTGCTCTGGAGGCTCGGAGAGCGAGAGAGGTGTTGTGCTGCGGGTGCTTGAATAGTTTGGAAAGTTGCGCTTTTAACAGACTGATGTAAAGGAATGTTGCGCTGGACGATTGCTTTCTTCGTTTGAGAGACTGTCCACTCGGAGAAGTGGAATATATAGAGACTGTCGGGGCCTCGGAATGGTGAATGAGGGTCGCGGTGGTTTCACCGGTCATTCGAGCGCCTGTCGGGAGAGCGGCGTGGGTGAAGAATTGAGAGGATTAGGGTCAAAGGATGGGATTCTGAATCGGGATCTCCCCCCTGGGCTGTTGGAAGGCGGGGGCGGACGGCTTCGGAGTTGACGGAGGATGGTTATCGAGAGCTGCGGGGAATGTCGATGGCTAAACGCAGCCGAAGTTGCTAGCGACGAGCGTGGTGAGAAAAGGAGGGAGCTTCGGGATATGGCTGGTCATCCGGAAGGGTCGAGGAGAGCCTTTGTGAAAGGTAAGCAGTTTTAAGATGTTGCTTGTCTGTCGTGCCTCATGTTGAAGCGTATGAAAGCTGAGTCAAAGAGCGTTGCTCGTCTGTCTTGCGCCGTATGAAAGCTTGAAGCTGAGTCGGAGAGCGTTTGCTCGTAGGGGTTGAGGTAGAGGGGATATGGGGTAGGGATGGAGCGTTGCTCGTCTGTCTTGCGCCGTATGAAAGCTTGAAGCTGAGTCGGAGAGCGTTTGCTCGTAGGGGTTGAGGTAGAGGGGATATGGGGTAGGGATGGAGCGTTGCTCGTCTGCTAAGTCAGAGAGCGTTGCTCGTCTGTCTTGAGTCGTATGAAAGCTGAGTCAGAGAGCGTTTGCTCGTCTGGATGTGGGGTAGGGATGGAGCGTCTGCTGAGTTAGAGAGCGTCTGTCGTACGTCGTGTGAAGACAAGAGTCGAAGAAGTGAACGGTTTCGTTGTGCTTAAATACTCTGTGCAGAGGAAATGAGCTGTGTTCTGGGCGTGGCCCTGTTCCTGAACAAAGTTTATAAAACTACATATAATCACTCAAATTACTCAAATTATTTGATTGAAATTAACAGGTCAACAAATTTCCAATAGTGTGATTAATAGTGAACTTGATGTCAACATTATGTTGTTTTTTTTTAGACTTTACATTGGAGCTTGTGATGGTGAAGAACCACTACCAAGAACTGCAGGGAAGCCCAGATCAAGAACCACTAATTTGGTAAAACTGTTGTTAAAATATCTACATAATGCCTCCAGATTGAGCTGCTCTGAATAATGCTAACGATGCTTTTTATTACACTAGAGCTGGTCCGCCCAGCCCGGCTGCACAGATGATAACCAACTGAAGAGCCCTGCATGCACGCTGGTTAGAGACGTGAGGCCTCTGGATTTGGTCTCAACCATTTTTGTCAACTCATCTTATCCAGGTTCTCTTTGAGTGTTGTTTTGATATGTACTTTGAATTAGCTTGTTGTGAAAGACATGCATAGAGATTCTATGTGTTGTTGGGCATTTTTGCTTTTGAATGATTAATGATCAGATGCAGACAGAAAATGTGTGGGGGGTGAGAGCGGGATTTCATGCAGCAAAGGTCCCCAGTCTGATTCAAACCAGGTACATTGTGGTTCACACTGTACAGGTCTTAGTCACTGGTCCACTATGATGTCCCAGATACATTTTGTTTTAATAATTTAACATTTTTTTTCTTCTTGATTTCTGTATGTTTTTTGTCCAATTTTAATTGACATTCCAATGATTTTATGGGTGTTTAACATAAATCCTGAACCTTGATCACAGTACGTACTGTATGTTTAATTTTCAAAGAATGATCTGACCTTCTTTCTATTGTTGAGGTGTCCACCAAGAATGTCCGAGACACACTACACCCTAGAAACCCATCTCTCTATTTTGCTATTAAAATAATTGATACACCAAATGATTAACACCTCTCTGCCTGAGGAGCGAGAGGCGAGACCCCAAAAAGCGTTAAGGCAGCATCCTGTGGTTTGAGCATCTGGCTGACACTTTCACAATTTAGTCTTCTAGGCGTGTTGTAGATTCACACCTAACTGGCATGTATGAAACATGACCCCTGTGACCTCGAGCCAGACAGGAGGTCCTATCTTAAGGTGTTGTTTGTATTTCATACAAGTTGTTTATCCTCTATTGTCTTTCCATTGTCTATGATGAGTTACGATCTATTGTTTATTATCAAGCTAAGAGTTGTATTTTCAGATATCAATATACTCGTTACATGTAATCCCATATTGTTTAGGGATGGTTCAATGATTTTCATTTAATGTGTGACTTTCTATCATTTACCAAAATATAATCATACGTGCTTGTAGTGTTGACTGTTTGTTAAAGCTAATGAAATAAGTGAACTTTTAGTGAACTCACTCTGACAGGATGATTGACAGTCACCAGGAGAGAAAGGCTGTAAACTCAGGAAACTAATCAGTTAGTTAGAGAGACATCCTGTTCAATGGGGCCTGTGTACTGGAACATCCTGCTTCAGGCCGTAAAGTTAGAGAAGCATAAGAAGTGCTTTATCTGTGTAACAACAGACACACCGATATATACATTTTAAAGCGTAGAACATGG
Source organism: Anarhichas minor (assembly GCF_050575085.1). Taxonomy (NCBI): domain Eukaryota; kingdom Metazoa; phylum Chordata; class Actinopteri; order Perciformes; family Anarhichadidae; genus Anarhichas; species Anarhichas minor. The sequence continues at coordinate 13,999,160 of NW_027466453.1, forward strand.
GAATATACAATAAGTACTTGTTCTCAACGTCTCAGAAGAAGAGGACATAGGTGCAGGCAGTCAGCTGCATGGATCACAAGTTCCCACTACACACCTTCCACAAAGGGGGGGTTGTTTACCCTAAAAAGTAGGTCTGTCAGAAGTGATAAGACTATTAGGACTGTTCCGTCCAATGATTTGAGAATGATCTGTTGTCTACCATATATGGACCTGGAGGTTGCAGGAAGCGCCAAGGAGAAGCGTATATATAGGAGACAGCAAAGGATCGAGGCTTTTTGGCCTTTTTTGGATGACTTCTGGAGGGTTCATACTCTTAACATTTGACATTTTGTTTTAACTTTTACATCGATTTTTTGGTATTTATTTTTGTTAATCTTTTTCTTTACTTTATGTAAAAAACAAATAAAACTGGTTTGTATTTTGTGCATTCCAACCAAAGTCCAGTGTTGCTCATCTCTGGTGGGGTCCTCTAGTCTCCTAAAGGTAAGAGTGCTCTTCCCCTGGGATAGGCTGACAATAGTAAATTAATTAGATAAGAAATTTGAATGACTTTCCTGCTACAAGCTAAGGTTAAGATGGTGTTCAATATTGTTGTGATTTACTAACTTGGTTGGCTCAGATTAATTTTGAAGCTCTGCTAATGTATCATATGTGACGCTGCAGTGTTGATTATCATGTTTAGACGTTAGATGTTGTGAAGGAAGCAATAGGGGTCAGATTGGCATCTAAATTGGGGGTGTTAGGGCTAGGGTCCTGAAGCTGCCCTTAATAACCGAGCGAGGTTCCCAACCACACGGGGTTCCTCCTCCAGCGGTGGCCCTTTAGAGCGGGTCCATCCTGGAGTACATCCGGTCCTCCCACACCTATTGCTCACACACACCACAAATACTATATATATTATAAATGTGTGATCGATTCTAACAATAGTAGTTAAGACCTGTTAGTAGGTGTGTTCACACAGGAGCCTTGTGTTCTTGAAACTTTAAACAAGTAGGAAAAAACGTATCTACACAATCCAGATGCTGTTAATTTCCTTAAAATCTTAGTGTTGTTATGACATTTGCGAGTGCTCTTTTGTCAAGAGTACTTGCTCTCAGTTCTCCTCGGATCTACTCGTATGCCTTAAGGTTAGTTTCTCTTCAGGATAAATGGTTTGCATTATTGTTGCACAAGTCTGTCTGTTTTGTACGTGTGCATTGGTGAGTAAGCTGCTCCAGCAAGTTATAACAAGTTTAATTTCAACACGCAAACAGCATCGTTGAAGAGAAATGTTTAAGCATAATGCAACGCAGGCTGAAAAGTCAAAATATGGAGTAAAAGAGTTGCCCTTGCTTTCCATACTTCCCTTGTTGGACATTGTTTTTGCATTTACTATACAGTACAGGTGTGTTGTACGATGGGCAGTGTGAAATTTATTTGTTGGCTGGTGGCAGTCTGTGCATGTATGCAATATGTTATTTTTTATTGTTTTAACAGACACTGTGTTTCCAAGACAAATTTCCTTCGGGACAATAAAATCTATCTTATCTTATCTTATCTCTTATTTGTACCCGAGTACATGCACTCTGCTCTACTGGGTGTGTCCAAACTAGTTACATCAGGCCACCAGTAAACCTTTTTTTTGGCTGACCTTAACTGACCTTAACTACCGACCACACTGCATCATGAGATTTGTAACTGTCATTTTCTCTCTTGCGTTGCTTGTTGGGTCAAACCGGTTTCACTGTAAATATCTCTCCATTTTATTTTTACTTTATAATCGGGAGAGTCCAGAAAATTCTAATAATTTCTGAATTTATTCCGGTAATAAATAACATAAAAAAGTACCTAATTTTTTAAAGAGAGTACAGCAATGTCATCAAACAACATCAAGACACTGAATACTTTTGACGCAGAAATGATGTCTGTGTGGTATCACAGTGAACTAGTGGGTGTACCAATTCCTTAAAGTTTTATTTTCACATGCAATATTCTTATATTTAGTCTGACCCTCAGTGTTGACATGGCAGTCGACAATGAGGGAAAACTTGACTCAATAATCTACTATTTGACTCAATCGTCTCAGTAATTTAGTTTTACTCAGTGTTGCTGTGCATCTCCTGTTGTGTGAAGCTGCATTAATGTAACAGTGCGCCACTGTGTAAAAATAAATATCACCAATGTTGAAACACACTGAAATGCCTCAGAGTAATGTAAACTCAGCACCATTTAATACAGAAACAAAGCACAAACAGGTACTTAAAGCCCTTGAACAAAACAAGTCTAATTCATGTATTATACTCACTTAAATACTTTCATGTGATTGTCAGCATGAAAGTCATTTTGTAAATTCTCTTACAGCTATAAGCACTAGATGTTTATGAACACAACATGGTAAATATATGCATGCTAACTTGCTGCAGATAGCAAAGGCAATGCTCTTCGGCACGGATACAAATAATTTTCCTTTAACTCTGACCTTCTTCTAGCTTGCATTTAAATAGACTTACTTTCTTTTCACTTCTATAAAGTGTAAAATGTGTCGACCAGACGATATCAAGCTCCCTGTGAGATGTGTGCTCAGTTCAGCTCTTTTCAGCTACAACAGTAAAACACAGTGACATAGTGATGATGTATACCAGTGAGCTCAAGTATGGTAGTGAATACAATCATCTGAGTTTCAGATGGTACAATCATATTAGCAGCACAGACTGGACTTTCAGTGGGGCAAGGTTTGTATTCAAAGACTAAAAAAATCAAAGTTCACAGGTCGGGGGAAGTTGAGTGATCTGTTAACCCAGAGAGTGCTGCTTCTTCAGGCTGTCTGAGCGCCTCACTCTCTCCTCTGGGGTCTTTCTGTACCAGCTCCTGAGAAGAAAAAGCCCCTGTCATACTTTGCTGACTTTAAAGTCATCTGTAAAAGCTGAAATCCAAACATTTCTGTACGCTGTTGCCTTCAGCAAGAGGCAAATAAAGTATTGGAATTACAGTTCATTGGTTAGCCAAGCATGACGTCCACTTCTGGATTTTTGCTGATATGCGAAATAGATTAGGTCAGCATATAAAATATGAAATGTGCAATCAGGAGAGACTTCAGAGCTTAGGTCCAAAGTATACTGGAGCACATGGATTTAAGGCAACACACTTTATTAGAAGACTACCGTTCTGAAGCCAAGTGTGTCTTCATCAGAGTCAGAAAAAGTGTAATGCTTGTTAATTAGGACACTAGCAACCCAAAAAGCTTATCAGCATTTTCTCAGTAGTTGGGTGAGGTGGAGTGACGTATCTCCTAAGAGATGACATACGGCAGTTTATGTGATTTATGAAATCAAGATAAGGCACTTTGTGATTTTGGTGAAACAAGTCTCACCCCTGGCGGTTCAGCTGGCCTGGCACAGGAGAATTTTGGCATTGGTTTGGCTTCAGGACTCTGTGAATGAAGAAAGGATGTATTTAGATAACTAATCTTCTGGGGACATTAAACACAGGAAATTGTAGTTCAGTCTAGAGCACCTGTTAGTAGTGGGGCTCTTTGGCTTCTGCTGCTTCTTTCTAGCCATTGATGGGGATTCACCGACCCTGGAGGAGCGCCAAACACATACAATAAAAACACTGCTGATCCCTGGAGCCCATCATCAAAAACATTAGTGTCTAAAACCAGATCTCATCTACAATGTAAGGCTGTGTTCCTCTTTCCCATCGTACCTCTTTTTCCTGTCCAGAGACCTCTGTGTGGCAGCAGACAGAACCACTCTCTCCTTGGGGCCCTTGGCTTTCTCCTTTTGAAACAGTCAGTAAGAATCATAGTTTATGACTGAAGCACTGACACTGACGGTATAAGACGAGGCACGTTGCCACCAAACAGTGTTTCTTTCCTGTAAGACACTTTGTCCGTGTGGTAATCAAGGTGTAATATAAATACAGTTCATCATGATAAGCTTTTCAAGTTGACAGGTTACCATGTCTCGCAGCTTCCTCTCTGCTCGGAGCTCCCTGTCCTGCTGCAGCAATGCTAATCGATCCCAGAGAGGCATTTCAAAGAAGATGTCATGGATGTCATAAAGGGCTGCACGTAACTGCGGGACAAAAGAGGCACACATAAACACAGAGTAAGATGGACCTCTGCTGTCTATAGACAGTAACTACACGTTCATACCTGGGCTCTAACTCTCTCCTGCAGGGAGCGATCTTGTGCAGAGCAGGGGCCTCTCTTCTGTGGACCTTCTGTCTGGAAGGAGCGGATGAACTCCTGTGTATCCTAAGCACACATATATACAGAACACATTCATAAACACAGTTTTTCACTAACATGATGAATAATTTATTGATTAACTCTTATTAAAATCACATTGGTGTTTTCAATTGGTTGTGCTCATTTGTATTTGTGTGTTATTTGTGTTAAACGTGTAATCTCACCAGGATGGTCTGTCGCAGGTGTTTGACCTTCTCTGTTTTGAGCAGTCTGCGAGTGAGGAAGCCACGAATGATGGCGCCAATTCGACAGAAGGCTCTCTGCTGTTCTGCTGTCATAACCTGGACAACAAGAAGATACGTGAAGATGGGAACGTGAAGATATAAAACACAGAGAGGGTTTGAGAAATAAACGCCCATCTAATGTGTGTTGCGACTTCGCATGTAAAAAGAAAAGCCTAAACTATGAAACCGCGCCAAACCCCTCACCTACACCACCTTGCTCTCTCTCTCTCTCTCTCTCTCCCCCCTGATACACCCACACACAGACATACAGACACCCACATTCCCTTCGCCACGTGCTTGTTTGTTGCTTTTAGGTTTAGTATGCCTGCAGTTGTATAATAGATGTTTGTTGATTTATAATATTATTGATTTTTGATCAGTATTGTTATTGATAATAGCTGTTTTTTATGGTCAGTGCTGATTCAAACCTTCACTGTTCACTCTGAATGTGGAATAGTACTTTTAAATGTTTTGAGTGAACTTTTTGACTTAATCCACAATTTGGTTATTGGTGCCTGATCCCAGGGTGGTGCCCCATTATTATAAATCGTTGTTAATAATCCTATTGATATTAATCATTTTAAATAATAGCAATAATTAATTTGTATATTTGCCAATAACCAAACCTTCTCCAGCCAGATCTCAACATGTGTAACTTATGCAATCACACACACCCTCTTGTCTACTTGTGCATACCTACCAGACTTAGCCTCGCTCGAGGTTTGCTAACTGCCCATGTGGGTCCCCACAGATAAACGGGAGGCTGGACAGAGGGAGAGGACACACTGGAACTTACAGGACTGGGAAAACCTGGAAAAAGAAACATACTTTCAATTTAGGTGTTTGAACTTCTCTATTTTGAGCTGTCTGCACTTTACATGCAGCTCTTTCTCCAATTTATCTTGATTAAATGGTGGATGAAGAGTTGTCCGAATAGAAGTAGTAATAATAAGAGTTAATAGATCACAACACTCTTTTTGTCTTATGTCAACTCTGTTTTACAACAGTCTATGTGCTCAACTCCAGAGTGGCAGCTATGCAGTTGGCTGTTCAAAGTGTGGCAGCGCCGGCGAAATCCTGCAGCCAGATGGTCAAGGTGTCCCTTTGGGCTAAACCCTGAGGCACTAATGGGGCTACAGGGCTCCTGCACTGGACTGGTACCACAGTGGCCGGATCGACGATTGCCACTTTCACTACCCACTGAGCCCCTGTGACTGGGGGACATCATGGCCCCTGAGAGAGATTCTCCCCAATCTGCCATGCCAGCAACTTCCCCTGACCGTACTGGACTTCGGGGTATAAGGTCTGCTGGGCCGATGGGAAAAGAAATACGGATGTTCCCTGTAGAAACTGGGCGTGGTTTTCTGGGCTGAAGGACTGTTTAAAGACTGTTTAAAGCTCTGCAGAGTTACGTTCAGGTAAATGACCATCAGCTGTAGGAACCGATGGGAGCAGGAGAGTTAACAGTGAGAGAAGGACTGCAGGATGTCCATGTCGGCTGGGCGTTTGCTTATACTGGCATGACACAATAAATAACATAACTAACACGTCATTATTAGTTATTACCCAACATTACCTTATTACCAAGCTGTCATAATAAGTGCTACAGAAGTCCTTTTATCTCAATGCAGAGGCAGCAGTTTATAATGATGCCAGACAACCTCAACAGGAAGTTACTGGTGAGCTTCTACTACCCTCTGGTGTTCACAGCAAGAAAAACTTAGTGTGGGTAAACAATGTGTGTCAACCTTGCTGCCCACATGCATGCACAAGAAACTCACACCGGATTGTTCTTTTATTTAAGTGAGTATACCGATACAGCACAAATGATTTATTTCAAGATTTGATGTCAAATGCGAAACATAACGTATTAACTGGTAAAAGTGTCAATTTGTGAATGGCCTACAAAGAAAGAGAAAATTTCCAACACAAAAATATACATTCAAATATCTGTTTAAGATCTAGAATAAAAAGAAAGGCCTTCTTAAGGCTTGATCTACAGTTTATTATTATTTATTCATTAGCAAGGGTATTAAAGTCATATACTGTAGATTGAAAATGACCGAAATAGAAAACCAACTTAATCACAATTGTGGATTATTATCAAGGAATCGGTCGATGGGAGAGAGGAGGTCAACAGGTCAAGGCACCCTACCTATTACTAAATAATCATATATATATATATATATATATACCACTGCTCAAAAAAATAAAGGGAACACTTAAACAACACAATGTAACTCCAAGTCAATCACACTTCTGTGAAATCAAACTGCCCACTTAGGAAGCAACACTGACAATCAATTTCACATGCTGTTGTGCAAATGGAATAGACAACAGGTGGAAATTATATGCAATTAGCAAGACAGACACTCCCAATAAAAGGTTACCCTGAAACTGCACACTACAGTAGGTGGCGGTATGCACCTATGCAAGCTGGTTGCGACCCGCCAATCAAATTTAAAGAAGAAGAAGACACCTCCAATAAAGGAGTGGTTCTGCAGGTGGTGACCACAGACCACTTCTCAGTTCCTATGCTTTCTGGCTGAAGTTTTGGTCACTTTTGAATGCTGGCGGTGCCTTCACTCTAGTGGTAGCATGAGACGGAGTCTACTACCCACACAAGTGGCTCAGGTAGTGCAGCTCACCGAGGATGGCACATCAATGCGAGCTGTGGCAAGAAGGTTTGCGGTGTCTGTCAGCGTAGTGTCCAGAGCATGGAGGCGCTACCAGGAGACAGGCCAGTACATCAGGAGACGTGGAGGAGGCCGTAGGAGGGCAACAACCCAGCAGCAGGACCGCTACCTCCACCTTTGTGCAAGGAGGAACAACAGGAGCACTGCCAGAGCCCTGCAAAATGACCTCCAGCAGGCCACAAATGTGCATGTGTCAGCTCAAACGGTCAGAAACAGACTCCATGAGGCTGGTATGAGGGCCCGACGTCCACAGGTGGGGGTTGTGCTTACAGCCCAACACCGGGCAGGACGTTTGGCATTTGCCAGAGAACACCAAGATTGGCAACTTCGCCACTGGCGCCCTGTGCTCTTCACAGATGAAAGCAGGTTCACACTGAGCACATGTGACAGACGTGACAGAGTCTGGAGACGCCGTGGAGAACGTTCTGCTGCCTGCAACATCCTCCAGCATGACCGGTTTGGCGGTGGGTCAGTAATGGTGTGGGGTGGCATTTCTTTGGAGGGCCGCACAGCCCTCCATGTGCTCGCCAGAGGTAGCCTGACTGCCATTAGGTACCGAGATGAGATCCTCAGACCCCTTGTGACACCATATGCCGGTGCGGTTGGCCCTGGGTTCCTCCTAATGCAAGACAATGTTGGACCTCATGTGGCTGGAGTGTGTCAGCAGTTCCTGCAAGACGAAGGCATTGATGCTATGGACTGGCCCGCCCGTTCCCCAGACCTGAATCCAATTGAGCACATCTGGGACATCATGTCTCGCTCCATCCACCAACGCCACGTTGCACCACAGACTGTCCAGGAGTTGGCGGATGCTTTAGTCCAGGTCTGGGAGGAGATCCCTCAGGAGACCATCCGCCACCTCATCAGGAGCATGCCCAGGCGTTGTAGGGAGGTCATACAGGCACGTGGAGCCCACACACACTACTGAGCCTCATTTGGACTTGTTTTAAGGACATTACATCAAAGTTGGATCAGCCTGTAGTGTGTTTTTCCACTTCAATTTTGAGTGTGACTCCAAATCCAGACCTCCATGGGTTAATACATTTCATTTTCATTGATAATTTTTGTGTGATTTTGTTGTCAGCACATTCAACTATGTAAAGAACAAAGTATTTAATAAGACTATTTCATTCATTCAGATCTAGGATGTGTTGCTTAAGTGTTCCCTTTTTTTGAGCAGTGTATATATATTACAGTAACAAATTAATTTATTTTAGACTTAAGTTTCCTGTTGGCTGTGCATGAGTGAGACTTTGAGAGGCACACTAGAGAAATGCAGGGTCGGGCTCATAAAACTCTCAACATGTTGAGCCTATACTACAGTACTTTTCAGGAAGTTCACATAATATGATTGGCAGTGTTTTTAAAAGACATGTGACTTTATGTGAGAGTCCTGTGTCATAGTAACATGGAACATGCAGACACTCATGTAGGGACAGGCATCATTAATACTGCTTTTGGTCCAGAGGTTTATCACAACTCTTATCACTTCCTTTCTAATTACTGTCCAAGTAAAATAATAACTTAATACAACTTAAGTCACTATATGAACTTAAAAAAATAGAAAAAAGAGGGATCACAAAGACAATAACATCAGTGTCATTATATCAGGCCACCAGTAAACCTTCTTTTTAACAAGTAGCTGACCTTGTATGCCTTCAGGTTAGTTACTCTTCAGGATAAACTAGTTGTATGAGTTTGTTTGTTTTGGGTGCGTGCTTTGGTGAGTAATCTGCTGTTGATACCAGGGAGTTATAAATGATGTGTACACACGATAGGAAGAATATCAGTACAAAAACAGATTAACTTTTTAGCTATACTATATATAATAATTATTAAGGTGATTATTTACGTTCAAGGACAAAACTTTCTTATTACAAAATAATATTTTTTTTCTAAGTGTGTTAATTCATCTATCAAAAATGTGATAGAACTAGATGATAGTAATAAACCAGCCTATCTGGTTTCTCATTATTTACTGAACAATTATGTTTTGACAAAATGAGTCCTGTTTTTAATACTGTGCTTAAGCAATCATAAAATAACTGTATAGCGCTTACATCCTGATTGATTAGTTGACAATCAAGCTATTAGGTGTTTGACCAGGTGACACATGTATTGGCCAATTGGTCCATGGCTGTGGCTTTTGATTGGCAGTGTTTTGAAAGACAAGTGACTTTATGTGAGAGTCCTGTGTCTCATGTAGTGAACTGTGTGCAGTGTGTTACAAAAAGTGTCACTTTGAATTGCAAATTAAATGTAAAGCAGAAAATGTGTTTAGAGTTTTGGAGACTTGACCTTAGGTTTTGCTCTCACAGTGTTGGTCTCAGTAATTGTGCTTTATGTGTCATGTTAGTGTGTTAGCATTGAAAACAACTGTGATCACAGAAGTGGATTATGTGTTTGCAAATTTTGTAATAAGCGCTGACTTTAACTTGTAACTATTTATTAACTGTAATATTTCTAACCTGGGTGCTGTGGCTCAGAGTTAAAGCTGGTTGTCTTTCAATCAAAAGATCAGCAGTTGGATCGGATCCTCCAGTCCATGTCCTAAATAACCCTAAATAAATCAATGTGATGAATGGGTGTGAATGATAATGGATCAGGTGGCACCTGTACAAATACAAATCTATTTACCATTTAACCTCATATGAACCATGTCTAACCTGTTTACGACTTTGAGATAGTACTTTTACAGATTTAGTAAAGGTGTGTTGATATTCATTCAAGATTCATGGTAATATTATGTATTATGATTGTTCATGCTTCAAAGTGACACTTACTGATGCAAGAACATGGAACATGGAGACACATGTAGGGACGGGCATCATTAACACTGCTTTTGGTCCAGAGGTTTATCACAACTCTCATCACTTCCTTTCGAATTACTGTCCAAGAAAAATAATAACTGAATACAACTTAAGTCACTATATGAACTTAAAAAAATAGAAAAAAAGAGGGATCACAAAGACAATAACATCAGTGTTATTATATCAGGCCACCAGTAAACCTTCTTTTCAACAAGTAGCTGACCGTGTATGCCTAAAGGTTAGTTTCTCTTCAGGATAAACTATTTGCATGAGTTTGTTTGTTTTGGGTGTGTGCTTTGGTGAGTAATCTGCTGTTGATACCAGGGAGTTATAAATGATGTGTACACACGATAGGAAGAATATCAGCACACAAACAGATTAACTTTTTAGCTATACTATATATAATAATTATTAAGGTGATTATTTACGTTCAAGGACAAAACTTTCTTATTACAAAATAATATTTTTTTTCTAAGTGTGTTAATTCATCTATCAAAAATGTGATAGAACTAGATGATAGTAATAAACCAGCTTATCTGGTTTCTCATTATTTACTGAACAATTATGTTTTGACAAAATGAGTCCTGTTTTTAATACTGTGCTTAAGCAATCATAAAATAACTATATAGCGCTTACATCCTGATTGATTAGTTGACAATCAAGCTATTAGGTGTTTGACCAGGTGGCACATGTATTGGCCAATTGGTCCATGGCTGTGGCATTTGATTGGCAGTGTTTTGAAAGACAAGTGACTTTATGTGAGAGTCCTGTGTCTCATGTAGTGAACTGTGTGCAGTGTGTTACAAAAAGTGTCACTTTGAATTGCAAATTGGATGTAAAGCAGAAAATGTGTTTAGAGTTTTGGAGACTTGACCTTAGGTTTTGCTCTCACAGTGTTGGTCTCAGTAATTGTGCTTTATGTGTCATGTTAGTGTGTTAGCATTGAAAACAACTGTGATCACAGAAGTGGATTATGTGTTTGCAAATTTTGTAATAAGCGCTGACTTTAACTTTTAACTATTTATTAACTGTAATATTTCTAACCTGGGTGCTGTGGCTCAGAGTTAAAGCTGGTTGTCTTTCAATCAAAAGATCAGCGGTTGGATCGGATCCTCCAGTCCATGTCCTAAATAACCCTAAATAAATGAATGTGATGAATGGGTGTGAATGATAATGGATCAAATGATACCTGTACAAATACAAGTCTATTTACCATTTATGAACCATGTCTAACCTGTTCATGCCTTTGAGATAGTACTTCAGGTAGTTCGCATATAAAACATGACCTCTTAATTAATCTACATTTCAATAGCAAATACGTTTATTTTGTGGTTCTCATGAGTTCAGTGTTTTCCTCTGAGTCTGTTGAAAGAAACCAGGTATCAGGCATCAATAAACTAGCTCAAATGGTCAGGATGGGTAATTAATCTGCTTGTTTTTCTCCTCTGTGAGTTTATCTTGGCCATGAGGTAAATTGAGGGTTTGTCACTCAGCACCATTAGTGCCCTGGAGGTCATGCAAACAGTTTCTGGAAGAAGTTCATCAGTTCAAATTTTAAGGTTACAAATTCTATATCATAATTGTTGTTGTCACGCATCAGTATTCTTCATCTTTCGTGGATTATCTGTACGAGCACCAGTTACAAATGATGTGTGCACATAAGAATAATTTCAACACACAAACGACTCCTCTGGAAAAAAACAACGAACCTAAAACTTCCTGATCGCTCCTCCGGGAAATTGTGATTGCAGCATACAATACATATGAATATACTATATTAAAATATTAAAACAAGCACCGACTCTTACTTCCTCATATGAACCTGTTCAGGCCTTTGTCGTTTGTTCTCGTCTTTCTGTTGCAGCAACTGTTAATCTCACCAAACCATGTGATCTCTGTCAGTGCAGTGAGGGGACAGTTAGTATAAAAGAGTCCAAAGTACCCAGAGCACCAGAGGAGTGGAATACATAGAGTTCAAAAGTGAAAAACTAAATGTAAGATTGTTCAATAATACTCTCATACTGTGGCGATAAATCAAAACATCTGTTCAGCAAAACATAGACTCTACTGCCCTCTGGTGTTCACAGCAAGAACAACTTATAGTGGGTGTATTATGTCCACATGCATGCACAACAAACAACTGATTGTATTATTTTATTATATCGAGCAATGTGATTGATAAAGCACAAATTCCTTAAGATATTAAAACACAAGCGTTGCAGCAGTATCAGATACAGTCATACTCATGGTAAAATACATACTGCAAAATGTGCACTAGCAGTTAGCCAAACATTTGGATTCATTTTTCACTGTAAACATTTCTAGCAACATATTCAAGATGCAGAAGAAACATATTTACAGTACAAGTGAGTATCCACTAACTGGACTTTATAAGATTTAGTGCACGATAGTGGACTTCTGGTATTGCCTGACCTGGCATTGTAGTCTCTCTCTCTCTCTCTCTCTCTCTCTCTCTATATATATATATATATATATATATATATCTATATATACAGTATATATATATATATATATATATATATATATACAGTATATATATATATATCCTATCTTCCTGTAGTTTTAACACTGGTGAAAATCAACTAAGAACATTTAACCCAAGTACAGTACTTTTAGTACTATTTTGAGGCACTTTTTCCTTTTTAAGTTACTTCGTACATCCAACTCCACTACATCTCAGAGGGGAATACTACACTTCATACACCAGCACACTTATCTGTCAGCTGAAGTTAGTTATTCTTTCAGAGTAAGATTTTACATTAAAATATTTGATAAACTCATAAAATGTAATGTTCAATATTAAAACAGTGGTTTCCAGCCTGTTAGGCTTGTGTCCCCCTTACACAACCGTTCCTCCCTTTAATGTTGCAGTTGTCAGTATTTAGTTCAACCGTAGAGGCATTTCTCTTCAAACATGTTGTTTAACAGTTTGAGGCTCAAAAAGGTAAATTATACATAATTTTACCCACACGATCTTGTGTCGACAATTTTCATAAGAACGAATAAAATAAATATATAATTAAGTAGGGAGATTCATCATGGGAGGAGTTTCAGAACCAGAAATCAACTTGGGGTCGGACAACTTTTGAGAACAAAGGACTCCTCCGCCCGCTTGAAACCTGCAGCACCCACATTGATCTGCATCTATTGCCTACACGCTACAGGTAACTGCAGGAATTAATATTATGATATTAAGGAAATCAAACACCGCGGGTGATTCTTATTTACATTTTCTCTTTTAATCTCTTATTGACCGTTTGAAAGCCGGAACATCTCCTCCGTGAATAACAAACAAAAGGCTGTAAAGTTACACGCTAGAATTTAATGAATGAAGTGCCCTTATCCCGACTTGATGAAAAGTTGGTACTTATTGCCAGATATCTAACGCTACATGGGAGATTGCGTAAACGTAACGTATGCTGACGGCGACGCACCCTACATTCGAGTAGGGTGGGTTAGGTAAAGTTGGAAAGATATTCAAAGATTTGGACTTCCTGGTAAAATAAATCGTTAGCGAAACGTTGCTAAAATACAAACGATACCTCTCTGTAACCGTAGTGAGATAGACAACAAGCTACAACCTTAATTTAATTATAACGGTCCGTCTTTCGGGCTCCTCCGAGCTGGACAAACGGCATTGGTCTCAATGAGCGGCCGGATGCGAGACGAGTGCGCAGGGACCGTCTACAAAGTGCAATGCGGAAAATACATACTACAACAATATTCAATAGCTTCCCTGTCATGCAATGTAATGTAACCAAAATCACTTCATACATCAATGGGCTCCTCCTTGTTGTACTACACTTGTTATTTTGATAAAAATATGTTTCTAATACATTTTAGTGAATTATTATTGGAAATAATATTCAATAACTTTGAATATTTGCTATTTCCTTGAGTCTGATAATAGAAGTTTCATAACTTCTTTTCCTTCAGTGAAATGTAACTCTCCCAAGTTGCAGTGGTTGATTTAAAACATGATTATTTGTTTACCTTCCAGTTGCCGTTCGTGGTCATGGATGATTTTGTTCGTAATAAATTAACTGAATGGAATCACAGCAAGTTGATACCAATATTTGAAGGTAAAGTATTACCATGACTCTTTTTTTGGGCACATATTTTATAAAGTGTTTATATGACCTAACAATACTGAAACGTCTAAGCATCTACAGAACTAAAAGAACAATGAAAAATGCTGCAATGTTGTTCTTCAGTACAATGCTGACATATTCTTGACAGACATAGTTTTAAGAAAATGGGAGAGATCAGGTCTGACTAATCCTGGCAATTATTATTGTTAATTACAGAACATGAAATTGACACAGAAAGTCTTTACCTTCTGAATGAACAACAAATCACCGAGTTGATCCCAAAAGTGGGAACAAGGGCAAAATTCGAGGAGAAACTCAAGTTGTTGAAGGTAACATTCTGTACTGTGAACACAATTTACACAAATACTGTATTTATAATTTATAGGAGCACAGACTTCTGTTTTCTTGACACATAATTGATAATAATAACTCATTAACAATAATAGCATGTGCTAGAATTTAAACATTTATTTGCTATCATGGATTTGCAACTATTGTCATTCGTCACTAGGATGAACGAAACACAGCAAATCCAGAAACGGTTAATTCGTCTGCTCAAGTAAGTTGAATAAAGTTTCAAGCACTCAGATATAAGGCATTAATTATATAGATCATATTTTCATTGTCTATTCAAACTTTTACTTGGCCACTTAGTATTGATTTAAGACACAAATGTTCATGTTCACCCTCAGGGTCGTCCGTCCACCAGTGACACAAGTGATAAAGGTGAGACACACTTTATCTTATTGGTTACATGTAGTGTTCATTGAAGTTTTTTAAGGTGGTAATATCTTACTTTGACTAAGAAACTATATCGAGAACATGTTTAAATATTGTGAGAGGCAGATGCAACAAACCTTTCTTTCTGCTTTTTTTTTTCCAACAAAAAATATCCAAAAAGTAAAGAGAAAGTCAGATCTTCAGGATGAGTCCAGCCAATGTCAACCACCAACTAGAAAACAACGACTTGCCAACAAACCAGGATCATACTCAGGTATTTATAATACTTTCCAAACAATGGCAACCTTTTAATATTTGTATGTAATAACTAGTGCTGGGCAAGTTAACGCGTTATTATCGCATTAACGCATTCATTAATTCACACCGACAATTATTTTATCGCGCGTTAACACAGTTTTTTTTTTAAATTATTATTATTTTGAAAGTCCGTTGCTCACTGGCTCTGAATACACATACAGACAGACCATTGGTCACAGGAAGGGCGGGATGTTGATCAGGATTGGCTTGGGATGGGCGTCATCACGCGTCTAAACCAATGAGAGCATTTAGGGTGGGCGCTGTGGCGCGATAGCCTATCAGCTTTGAGATGCTCCCGTCATCACTGACGTCCTGCCGTTGTTGAATCGGGAAATAAATACTGTAGCCGTCTGTGTTCACCCAGAGCTCTACGATACCACATATCAATAGAGACCGGACCAAACTATGTGTATAAATGTTTGTGTAAACCATCCGGTACAAACAATGAATAAACGCTGCCGTATTTACGCCTGTGTGACGTTATGTTGAGTGTTGATGGAGCTGCTACAATGTTAGCTTAGCCTAGCACCGATCGATCCAGACTCCATTGAGAAAACAAGTATTTTAAAAGTTATTTTCTTGTCGTCTTGTGGAGAGAACTAACAAAACATGAATTCGGACTTTTTACAAATCGGAATCATTACGTAAATATTTCGGAGTCTCTTTTTGTCCGTTTATTGCAGTTAAATCAGTTTATTTAGTGTTCATACAGCTGTAGTAAACAGCCGACGTGTGGCTCACTAGACACAGTGAATACAGCTCGATGAAATCCACGGAGCTGCTCCGGACTGTTATGAACCAGACAAGACGGCATTTAGTTTCCTGATATCTGGGACTTCCACAACACGTACTAAGCAGTCCAATCTGGGGAAGATTTTCGATTCAATTATAGTGGCTTAAATTATTCATAGAATATTATTTCAACACACATTGCTTTTTTTGTTGTGTTGATTTCATAAAATATATATAATATAGAAGAAATATTTTAACTGCTACTGTGTAAATGGAATACTGTTGTTAAAAATAACCTTATTTGTTTAAAGTGTTTACAAACTGTGAGGAATTTAAGTTGAAAGCGCTCCTAGTGCTGGATATTATGTGTCACAGTGTGTTTACTTGTAGGAGTTTTAACAAAGGAGTGGTTGAGTGTCTGTGTGAGGGGGTTGAGGAATGTGTTGGAAGCGGGGGGGGGGGGGGGGGGGGGGGGGGGGGGGGGTTGGAAGAAAGTGGCTGGATGAGATGTCTGATCAGAACAACAGGTCAGGGGCCCAAAGGAGATGTGAATCCCCGGAGATCCTCAGACCTCCTCGGCATACCAGTCTGTCGTGTGGTGCGGACGGGGCCTCACTTTCATGATATATATGTTTGTTTTGTTATTACTAGTGTGATTCGGTTTGTAACTGTTTTTATGATTGTATGGATAATAAATCCATTTGATTATGATTTAAACCTGCTGTTGTGTTTTGGAGGCGATTGAGAGCACATCTGCAGAAAGGGGGGCGGTTTCAAAAGATGCGGCCCGAACAAAACCAAATGTTATTGCACTTTTGTTCATATAGCAGTACTTTTATTGAATTTTGAGCATTACAATGCGATTAATCGCAAAAAAATCATGCGATTAATCGCGATTAAAAATTGTAATCATTGCCCAGCACTAGTAATAACATTTTTACTTAGCTTACTTACATAGCAAATGTCTGTTTCTATATCTTGGCCACAGACAATACTTGCAATACAGACAATTTGCTGCCGTATGTAATCTTATCAGACAACCCCAATCAGTCAACAGCATGCATGCAGGTATACATGGCAACAATGCGTATGCTTCAAAGTAAATAACGTAACCGTGGCCTTTAACTGTATGATGTTTTAAATCCAGAAAATGGGTTATCCTTTACTAATCTGACATAGTAGAAGCCTGATGATTCACTCTGAAGCATCCTACATGGACCTGGCAGAGAAAGTTCCTCTCACGCTCTCCTCATTGTGCATTACCGCTTACTTGATACACTGGTTCATGGTTCCTGCTGAACAGTTCTTTACTTTCACTCTGACAGAAGAAATCATACTGTCTGATGTGAAAGACATCATGAGATGTGTCCATCAGAAAATACCTCCCCAAGACAACAAGCTCAACAAGTTCCTGACGTAAGTATAAAGTTTATTACATTTTCCATATTAATATGTTATACGGGCCTGGTTCCACTGCTGACCAGAGGCCAGTTTCACTAAGAGATTTAAGACTGATAGTGTGGAGCCAGGCATCATGGGTTTGTCCGGCCGTACGTACGTATGTCCATTTCTCACCAAAGTCTTGAAGGAATTTTTTTCAAATTCTGCACAAACATCCGCTTGGACTCAAGGATGAACTGATTAGAAATTGGTGGCCACAGATGAAGGTCACTGTGATCTCACGAAACACATTTTTGATCATAACTGAAGAATTCAGCTAATTATGACAATTTCACATAAATGTCTAATCGGATAAAATGATGAAGTGATGACAATTTGGAAAGACATGGATGTAAACTACAACTTGACTGTTTGTCTGAGGGATTCAGTTGTGAGGCGATAATTCTTTTAATAATCCAAATTTACAGCAAATTACTTCTACTGAAGATAGTACAATATGCTGAAGAGGGCTGTTTATAGACGGATCTCTTTCTGATTTTAACACATTCTGTCAGTGTTTTTATGTTTTTGAAACAAATGAATTAACCCACACATAAACTCTTGTACAACAGGGAAAGAATCAGTGATTTGAAGACAGACAAGAAGGAGAGGGTTGGTGTCTTTGGCAAAACCGGGGCTGGAAAGAGCTCTTTGATAAATGCCGTCATTGGAGAGAAGGATCTCCTGCCCTCTGGAGACTTCCGTGCATGTACCTCAGTCATGATTGAAGTGGAGGCTAACATGCAGAACTCAAAGTATGAGGCAAACATTGAGTTCATTACAAAAGAGGTAAAATGAGCTGAATATGTTTGTTTACTTGAAGCTATTTAAAAAGGTATGCCACATAATTTAACAAAGTTAAAGGTATTTTTTAAATTGTATTTAGGAGTGGAAAGATGAGTTGTGGTTCTCTAAAAATTTCCTTGGGGATAATGCGGATCAGGAAAGTGACGATGATTCTCGGGACATAGTTGAAAAGCTGTCAGCGCTGTATGGAGAAGACTGGAAAAACAAATCTCCTGATGACCTCATGAATGACAGATATTTCAAAGAGATCCCAGAATTTCTCCTTCCCAAGGAGAAGATTTTGACAGTAAAAACAGTAAGTAAGAGTAAAAATCTTGAATCACTTCATGAGAAGCCTTCTTGTCTGTCTGACAGAGGGAAATGTTATTGAGGTTTATGTAATATGCATGCTGCCTAGCCATTCCAGGTTGGTTTAGTTCAACAAATGTAAAAGTAAAATCATTATGTGAAACTTTCTACTTAAAAACAGAGTGGCCTTGATGCACCTGTCCTCGAAAACTACAAACCCATAGAAAATGTCCCCTTTATAGAAAAATCATAAAGAAGTTTGTATACCAGTAACTAAATATATTTATATAACTGTTTTAACATCCAAACAGGATTTTTCCTCCGTCTTTGTGCCCAAACATTTTACATTGAGATTAAATTACATCTTGTATTATTAAATCTCAACACTGCTTTTGTTCACACTTTAGTTCAGCTGGTAATAGTAATAGTAATTATTGTATCTCTTAAAATCTGATCATCATCAATTTAAAACCTAATTGTCACCCAAAATAGCACTTTTGTGTCCACTTCCGGTTTAGTATTTAATATTTATTGATCCAAATGTAGCTTTTTGCTTTTGTTGTTTCAATGATGGGGTAACTTAATTGCTCTTCTTTTGTATATTTTCCTGTTTTAATTATTTTGTGCAATTTGTAAAGCAGTTTGAAGTTGGAGTCTGCTTATGAATGATATCACTTACGTTGCCTTAATCTCGTTTTATTATTTATTGCAGGCTAAAGAGCTATCTGCAAAATTAGTCAGATACACAAGAAGTGACCCAAAAGATGAAGAAGGTAAAGACATAAAGAGGTGGTATTGGCCACTAGTGAAGTGTGTGACTATCAAGGTGCCAAATAATGATCTTCTGAAGCACGTCACACTTGTGGATCTTCCTGGAAATGGGGATCGTAACAAGAGCAGGGACAAGATGTGGAAAAAGGTAATTCATCACATGCAATGCTGTTTAGTGTATTACTGTAGTACTGGTAACCATCATAATGCTTGCTGTCATGTCCCTTCAGCTTGTTGGAAGTTGTTCCACTGTGTGGATCGTGACTGAAATGAATCGAGCTGCATCAGAGCGAGAAGCCTGGGAGATCCTGGAAAGTGCCTCTAGCTTCATGGGAAATGGTGGCCAGTGTCAGCACATTTACTTTATCTGCACCAAGTCTGATCTTATTAAAAACTCAAAACATCAGTAAGTGATTTAAGATGCCAACAGTACATATACATATATATTAAAGGAACTGTGAGGACTTTTGAAGTGTTCATGAAACAGTCTCAATAATAATACTGATGTCTCTATATGACCTACATGAGAAAACGGGACCACCAGCGAGTAGATTGTCTATTTCTATAGAGTCATTCTTAATGCTTGTCATCTGTTTTATCAGTTCTTTCAAAGAAATTCCTTTAGAAATCAATAACTGCTCACACAGGTGACACAAAATAATGCAAATATTTTCATTTAGTTCCACAGCTGATGTTCGTGCTTTGATATTGAAAAGAA
This sequence comes from Anarhichas minor, assembly GCF_050575085.1. Lineage (NCBI taxonomy): Eukaryota > Metazoa > Chordata > Actinopteri > Perciformes > Anarhichadidae > Anarhichas > Anarhichas minor. The sequence goes on from NW_027466453.1 coordinate 14,019,027, forward strand.
ACGAACAAGCCAAGAAAGAAGTGAAAGAAGAATTCAGCAAACTAAAGGAGATTAAGGTGAGTTTTATAGACAGAAAGTACAACATAAAGATTGTCGGCGACTCTAAGCATGTCTTAAAACTAGTGCTGGGCAACGATTAAAATATTTAATCGCGATTAATCGCATTGTTATGGCAAAGTTCAATAATGAATTCAAAAGCAGTGTATTGCGCACTTTTATTTTACAAGTACTGCTATATGAACAAAAGTGTAATATCATTTGGTTCACGAGATGCAGGTAGCATGTTTTATACTTAATGTGAATATAATTCATACTTTGTTGGCATCTTATTCTGAAAACCGGATGTTCGTCTGAAGAAACCGGATGTTGTCTCACGTTAATGTTTCCGCTAACTTTCAAAGTCCTTCGCTCTGCGTTTACCGTGAATTTCAGCATATAAAATGTAAGTGTCTGCTGAGTTGACCACGGAGATCTGAGTGTCTGCTGACTTTACCGCAGCGATGTCCAGTAGTCTCCAGGGAGAGCAAAAGCTGGTGCAGCTTCTCTCTTTATTTATGCCCCCCCCCCCCTCGACCAGAAGCGGAAGTCGCCTTTTCTCTACGGCAACCCTGAAGGGACATCATATCTCCAATACAAAACGATAAACATGAGACAGTCTGTTACAATAATAATAAATAAAAAATACTTACCTGTTTTTTTTGTTTTTTTGTTGTTGTTTTATTATTGTTGTTATTTTTTTTTTTCCATCTCAAAAGGCTCAAGGACACACACACGTTCACACACACACACACACACACACACACACATACATACACAACCGACTATAGGATGTTTGCTGGCTTTTATCCCACTGTTCTTGTCATCCTCTTGTTGTTATGTCTATGTATTGTCTCTTGTCTTTCAATAAAAAATTAAAAAATAATAATAATAATAATACATTTTAAAAATGCATTAACGCGCGATAAAATAATTGTCGGCGTTAATTAATGAATGCGTTAACACGAAATTAAGGCGTTAACTTGCCCAGCACTACTTAAAACCAAAACTTTTTCTTTTCAGAAACATTTCAGTGATGAAAGTTTCAAAGTGTTCACAGTGAGCTCCGACGAGTTTCTAGAAAAAAACTATCTAGATCCAGACGACACTGGTAGGTGAAGTCTTCATATATGAGCACATTTAGATTTACTTTACTTTAACAAAACAAACAAGAATGACTAATTGGATTATGGCAATAAAATGTAAGTATGTTTTGTAACTATACAAGATGCAAAACGTTTTTTACAGAAATACCCAAACTTCAGGAATGTCTGCAGGATCTCAATGACTGTCACTCAGAGACGTTAAACTATGTGTCTGGAGCTCATGGGATTCTCTCTCTGATTCAAGGGGCCAGCCGTGGAGGAGGGGTAAGATCAAGAAATATAATCTATTTCTTTGTCTTTAATTATCATTAATATTCACAGAAAATAATGTGAAAACATAAAGTCAAAGACAGACTACTTACATGTAATGTCATCCATACATACATTTTATCAATAAAGTTAGTTTTCCTGATTTCGTGTTGCTTCAGAGAGGCTGCATAACGACAGTAATTAAAGGGTGGTCTAACTCAAAATCAACAACATTTTGTATAAATGTGAATAAATCAAGAAAACTCAGTCAAGTAACAGAATGGTTTCACTGCTTTGAATACTGAATGTGTTGTTGTTGATTTCAGGCTGACACAAAGACAGCTGTGTACACAGTCCTTCAACAAAAGATGAGGGATGAACTTGATAAAGTCAGGAAACCAATGAAAGAGACTTATCTGGGTTTTGAAAAGTGCCTCAGTGAGGGGGTTGAAAAATCTAAAAGTTCATGTGAAAAAGACTTGAAGTCGGTGATAAATCCTGTACGTATTTGAATTATTACAACATCATTACAACGGATTTTGCACTTCATATGAATGTCTTAAAAATGTTTCTGTTTTTTCTGTTTTGTTTCAGAATAAGTCAGGTAGGGGTTTCCACAGGACACTGAAGTGTATAGTAGAGCACGATGGCATCCACAAGACAAAAAAGGGGAAACAAATAAACCTCAATATGAAGTTATCTTCATGCCTGACTGAGAGCATTGATGAGGAATTCAAGAAGACCTTCCCGTAAGAAATGACTCAATAAAGACATAAAACCCTGAGCAGGCTAATTGTACAAACTATGGAGAATGTCTAGAAATAACAGATTGTACATTATACAGTTATACAAGTTATGTGATATAATGCATACATACAAATTACATTATTGAAATACAAACTTGTCAATGATGCGTTTATGAAACATTTCAACTTGTTTCAGAAATGAAGGAAAATGTGGACCTTTCAGCGGAGTCCTCAATTCATTTTCACTTGACACGAAGATGATGAAAGAGAAGACAGAGTTCAAAGATGTCGAACTGCAACTGATATTTCTCAGTACAGAGGTAAAAGAGGAGAATAGTACCGTTAGTCTTTATTAAGCTATTAGTCCAGATCAGAAAGGCTTCAGCAGACATGAAGACTAAACATTAGAGAATAAATGAAATATAGATGTTTTTAGCTGTTAACATATATACACTGTTATGAAGAAGTCTATCAATACAGTAAATGTCAGTAAAAACTGGAGATGCCCTTTGAAAAATGATGAGCCTTATTTGTAAATGACCTTGATTTTATCTAAAATTTGTGGATCTATGATTCATATTCTCTCTCTTAGGAAGAACAGATTAAGACAAAACTCAACAAAATCATCCGCGAACGTAAGAAAACGATCTACAGCAGTCTGACGACAACAATTGAGACAAACATGCAGAAATGCTATGACGGTACGATAAAGATCATCACATATAAAACCTGACACTGTAAAGATGCACATTAATCATCAGAACTGTGCAGAATGTAATTATAATAACATTTAATTGACGAAAGTTTTCTGTTTTATTGTAGAAGCAAAACAAATTAAAGGACCGGGCATGCTGAATGATGTGAGAGAAACTATGGTGAAGCACGTAGTTGGGTCAAAAAACGTCATGTTTCAGAAAGCTAAAGCTGTTATGTTGAAACAGCTGGATGACTTGATGGTTTGTAACATTTTATAATACGTGTGTACGGTGAGGATATAGTAAAACATGTTGTGCTGCTTATCTTTATCTACAATTCTAGGTCATCATATATATAATCAAGTGGAATATGCCTCTTGTTGAATGCTGCTTTTGCTACTAACACACTGCAGGCCCTTTCACACACATTCAGCTATTGTTATAAGACACATTTTGTCTGTGAGTGATAAAGATGTTTATGCTAATTTAGAAATACATCCTGGTCAATCTGGAAAAAACAGTGCAGAAATCAATCGAGCTGTCGCTCAAGACAGATGGCGTCTCAATCCCAGGTAAAGACAACGTTACAAAATAATAACAATCACTAAAAATTCTGATGGAAATGAATAGGTCAACAAATTTTCAATAGTGTGATTAATAGTGAACTTGATGTTAACATGTTTGTTTTTTAGACGTTACATTGGAGCTTGTGATGGTGAAGAACCACTACAAAGAACTGCAGGGAAGCCCAGATGAAGAACCACTAATTTGGTAAAACTGTTGTTAAAATATCTACATAATGCCTCCAGATTGAGCTGCTCTGAATAATGCTAATGATGCTTTTTATTACACTAGTGCTGTTCCGCCCAGCCCGGCAGCTGCACAGCTGACAACCAACTGAAGAGCCCTGCATGCACGCTGGTTAGAGACGTGAGGCCTCTGGATTTGGTCTCAACCATTTTTGTCAACTCATCTTATCCAGGTTCTCTTTGAGTGTTGTTTTGATATGTACTTTGAATTAGCTTGTTGTGAAAGACATGCATAGAGATTCTATGTGTTGTTGGGCATTTTTTCTTTTAAATGATTAATGATAAGATGCAGACAGAAAATGTGTGGGGGGTGAGAGCGGGATTTCATGCAGCAAAGGTCCCCAGTCTGATTCAAACCAGGTGCATTGTGGTTTACACACTGTACAGGTCTTAGAGACCGGTCCACTATGATGTCCCAGATACATTTTGTTTTAATGATTTAACATTTTTTTCTTCTTGATTTCTATGTATACCTTTTTAATCCAATTTGTAATTGACATTCCAATGATTTTATGGGTGTTTAACATAAATCCTGAACCTTGATCACAGTACGTACTGTATGTTTAATTTTATATACTCGTTACATGTAATCCCATATTGCTTAGGGATGATTCAATGATTTTGATTTAATGTGTGACTTTCTATCATTTACCAAAATATAATCATACGTGCTTGTAGTGTTGACTGTATGTTGAAGCTAATGAAATAAGTGAACTTTTAGTGAACCCACTCTGACAGGATGATTGACAGTCACCAGGAGAGAAAGGCTGTAAACTCAGGAAACTAATCAGTTAGTAGAGAGACATCCTGTTCAATGGGGCCTGTGTACTGGAACATCCTGCTTCAGGCCGTAAAGTTAGAGAAGCATAAGAAGTGCTTTATCTGTGTAACAACAGACACACCGATATATACTTTTTATCCTTAAAGCGTAGAACATGAGAATATACAATAAGTAGTTCTTAACGTCTCAGAAGAAGAGGACATAGGTGCAGGCAGTCAGCTGCATGGATCACAAGTTCCCACTACACACCTTCCACAAAGGGGGGGTTGTTTACCCTAAAAAGTAGGTCTGTCAGAAGTGATAAGACTATTAGGACTGTTCCGTCCAATGATTTGAGAATGATCTGTTGTCTACCATATATGGGCCTGGAGGTTGCAGGAAGCGCCAAGGAGAAGCGTATATATAGGAGACAGCAAAGGATCGAGGCTTTTTGGCCTTTTTTGGATGACTTCTGGAGGGTTCATACTCTTAACATTTGACATTTTGTTTTAACTTTTACATCGATTTTTTTGGTATTCATTTTTGTTAATCTTTTTCTTTACTTTCTGTAAAAAACAAATAAAACTGGTTTGTATTTTGTGCATTCCAACCAAAGTCCAGTGTTGCTCATCTCTGGTGGGGTCCTCTAGTCTCCTAAAGGTAAGAGTGCTCTTCCCCTGGGATAGGCTGACAATAGTAAATTAATTACACAAGAAATTTGAATGACTTTCCTGCTACAAGCTAAGGTTAAGATGGTGTTCAATATTGTTGTGATTTACTAACTTGGTTGTCTCAGATTGATTTTGAAGCTCTGCTAATGTATCATATGTGACGCTGCAGTGTTGATTATCATGTTTAGACGTTAGATGTTGTGTATTAGGAAGCAATAGGGGTCAGATTGGCATCTAAATTGGGGAAGTTAGGGCTAGGGTCCTGAAGCTGCCCTTAATAACCGAGCGAGGTTCCCAACCACACGGGGTTCCTCCTCCAGCGGTGGCCCTTTAGAGCGGGTCCATCCTGGAGTACATCCAGTCCTCCCACACCTATTGCTCACACAAACACCTAAATCTGTTGATATCCGGCAGTCGGGAAGGCCGACGTTTTTAGCCTGAAACAAGAGATACGGCGGTGGCTCGTGATATTAAGTTATCCTGGTTTTCTCCCCCCTAAGCAGGCTAAGACGGTCTCGCGTGTATATTTTGGGGGGTGCGTTCGTTCCCTAGGTCAGAGGTTTCTGAACAAGACGTCTTCCAGTGCTTCACTCGGAGCTGGGAGGGGGTATCGGTTACGCAGCTAGGCTTTACACCTTAACACTATCATGCTCAAGGACAAAACTTTCTTACTGCAAAATAATTTTTCTAAGTTTGTTAATTCATATATCAAAAATTTGATAGAACTAGATGATAGTAATAAACCATTCTATCTAGTTTCTCATTATTTACTGAACAATTGTTTTTTCTTCATCTACACTGATTCTAAATGAATTGAATGTATTTGACATGGTATACTGGCCAATAAAGTTCACTGTTAAAGTGCCACATGTACTTTGGCTTCTTTGTCGTTTATGTTGTAAAATGATCTAAAAGCTTCTTTATGTTCTCACTAACATCAGCTTTTATTGTGAGATAAACAAATGATTTTCCAACTTTGTTCTTTTCAAATTCTTCTTACTTAAAACTTCTCGTCTTAGATTTGACCTAAAATTAAATTGCCTGAAACAAATCTACATCACAGTTCCCAAGCATGTTTAGTAACACACACCAGAAATACTATACATATTATAAAGCTGTGATAAATTATAACATAGTAGTTAAGACCTGTTAAGTGTGTTCACACAGGAGCCTTATGTTCTTGAAACTTTAAACAAGTAGGAAATTTCCAAACCATTTGTCAGTTTGTCCTGATAATGATTGCTCTTCATGTACAAACAGGTAAAGGTGTGTTGTTATTCATTTAGGATTAATGGTAATATAATGTATTATGATTGTTCATGCTTCAAACTGCCACTTACTGATGCAAGAACAAGGAACATGCAGACACACATGTAGGGACGGGCATCATTGATACTGCTTTTGGTCCAGAGGTTTATCACAACTCTTATCACTTCCTTTCTAATTACTGTCCAAGTAAAATAATAACTTAATACAACTTAAGTCACTATATGAACTTAAAAAAATAGAAAAAAAGAGGGATCACAAAGACAATAACATCAGCATCATTATATCAGGCCACCAGTAAACCTTTCAACAAGTAGCTGACCTTGTTTGCCTTCAGGTTCGTTTCTCTTCAGGATAAACTATTTGCATGAGTTTGTTTTTGTGCTTTGGTGAGTAATCTGCTGTTGATCTAAGGGAGTTATAAATGATGTGTACACACGATAGGAGGAATATCAGCGCACAAACAGATTCACTTTTTAGCTATACTATATATAATAATTATTAAGGTGATTATTGACGTTCAAGTACAAAACTTTCTTACTGTGAAATAATATTTTTTTCTAAGTGTGTTAATTCATATCAAAAATGTGATAGAACTAGATGATAGTAATAAACCAGCCTATCTGGTTTCTCATTATTTACTGAACAATTATGTTTTGACAAAATGAGCCCTGTTTTTAAAACTGTGCTTACGCAATCATAAAATAACTGTATAGCGCTTACATCCTGATTGATTAGTTGACAATCAAGCTATTAGGTGTTTGACCAGGTGGCACATGTATTGGCCAATTGGTCCATGGCTGTGGCTTTTGATTGGCAGTGTTTTAAAAGGACAAGTGACTTTATGTGAGAGTCCTGTGTCTCATGTAGTGAACTGTGTGCAGTGTGTGACAAAAAGTGTCACTTTGAAAAGCAGAAAATGTGTTTAGAGTTTTGGAGACTTGACCTTAGGTTTTGCTCTCACAGTGTTAGTCTCAGTAATTGTGCTTTATGTGTCATGTTAGTGTGTTAGCATTGAAAACAACTGTGATCACAGAAGTGGATTGTGTATTTGCAAATGTATTAATAAACACTGACTTTTACTTGTAACCATTTCTAACCTGGGTGCTGTGGCTCAGAGTTAAAGCTGGTTGTCTTTCAATCAAAAGATCAGCGGTTGGATCGGATCCTCCAGTCCATGTCCTAAATAACCCTAAATAAATGAATGTGATGAATGGGTGTGAATGATAATGGATCAAATGACACCTGTACAAATACAAGTCTATTTACCATTTATGAACCATGTCTAACCTGTTTATAACTTTGAGATAGTACTTTTCAGGTAGTTTGCATATAAAACATGACCTCTAAATGAATCTACATTTCAATAGCAAATACGTTTCTTTTGTGGTTCTCATGAGTTCAGTGTTTTCCTCTGAGTCTGTTGAAAGAAACCAGGTATCAGGCATCAATAAACTAGCTCAAATGGTCAGGATGGGTAATTAATCTGCTTGTTTTTCTCCTCTGAGTTGATCTTGGCCATGAGGTAAATTGAGGGTTTGTCACTCAGCACCATTAGTGACCTGGAGGTCATGCAAACAGTTTCTGGAAGAAGTTTATCAGTTAAAATTTTAAGGTTACAAATTCTATATCATAATTGTTATTGTCACGCATCAGTATTCTTCATCTTTCGTTGATTATCTGTACGAGCACCAGTAAGTTACAAATGATGTGTGCACACAATAAAAATTATTTTAACACACAAACGACTCCTCTGGAAAAAAACAACGACCCTAAAACTTCCTGATCGCTCCTCTGGGAAATTGTGATTGCAGCATACATATAAATATATTATATTAAAATATTAAAACAAGCACCGACTCTTACTTCCTCATATGAACCTGTTCAGGCCTTTGTCATTTGTTCTCGTCTTTCTGTTGCAGCAACTGTTAATCTCACCAAACCATGTGATCTCTGTCAGTGCAGTGAGGGGACAGTTAGTATAAAAGAGTCCAAAGTACCCAGAGCACCAGAGGAGTGGAATACATAGAGTTCAAAAGTGAAAAACTAAATGTAAGATTGTTCAATAATACTCTCATACTGTGGAGATAAATCAAAACATCTGTTCAGCAAAACATAGACTCTACTGCCCTCTGGTGTTCACAGCAAGAACAACTTATAGTGGGTGTATTATGTCCACATGCATGCACAACAAACAACTGATTGTATTATTTTATTGTATCAAGCAATGTGATTGATAAAGCACAAATTCCTTAAGATATTAAAACACAAGCGTCACAGCAGTATCAGATACAGTCATACCCATGGTAAATACATACTGCAAAATGTGCACTAGCAGTACAATAAATGTGGGCGCAGGCTAGTGTCACAGTCAAATTGAAGGATTTTGTATTTCAGATTTTTATCCTTTGAGCTTTGCAGTGAGTTTCAGCTCATTGTTCATCTGTCCGGCCACAACTTTACTGCTGTGGTTCACTCTCAGCGCTCTCAGAGCATCATCTTCGGCTGCAGCAGGAGCTGTTTTCAGATAAATAGCTCTTGAAACCCACTGTACACTACCTGCTCAGCACCAAACAGCAGACAGACAGTTAGCCAAACATTTGGCTGAATTTTTCACTGTAAACATTTCTAGCAACATATTCAAGATGCAGAAGAAACATATTTACAGTACAAGTGAGTATCCACTAACTGGACTTTATAAGATTTAGTGCACGATAGTGGACTTCTGGTATTGCCTGACCTGGCATTGTAGTCTCTCTCTCTCTCTCTCTCTCTCTCTCTCTCTCTCTCAATATATATATATATATATACAGTATATATATCCTATCTTCCTGTAGTTTTAACACTGGTGAAAATCAACTAAGAACATTTAACCCAAGTACAGTACTTTCAGTACTATTTTGAGGCACTGTTTCCTTTTTAAGTTACTTCGTACATCCAACTCCACTACATCTCAGAGGGGAATACTACACTTCATACACCAGCACACTTATCTGACAGCTGAAGTTAGTTACTTTTCAGAGTAAGATTTTACATTAAAATATTTGATAAACTCATAAAATGTAATGTTCAATATTAAAACAGTGGTTTCCAGCCTGTTAGGCTTGTGTCCCCCTTACACAACCGTTCCTCCCTTTAATGTTTCAGTTGTCAGTATTTAGTTCAACCGTAGAGGCATTTCTCTTCAAACATGTTGTTTAACAGTTTGAGGCTCAAAAAGGTAAATTATACATAATTTTACCCACACGATCTTGTGTCGACAATTTTCATAAGAACGAATAAAATAAATATATAATTAAGTAGGGAGATTCATCATGGGAGGAGTTTGAGAACAAGAAATCAACTTGGGGTCGGTCAACTTTTGACAACAAAGGACTCCTCCGCCCGCTTGAAACCTGCAGCACCCACATCGATCTACATCTATTGCCTACACGCTACAGGTAACCGTTGGAATTAATATTATGATGTTAAGGAAATCAAACACCGCGGGTGATTCTTATTTACATTTTCTCTTTTAATCTCTTATTGACCGTTTGAAAGCCGGAAGATCTCCTCCGTGAATAACAAACAAAAGGCTGTAAAGTTACACGCTAGAATTTAATGAATGAAGTGCCCTTATCCCGACTTGATGAAAAGTTGGTACTCTTGGGGACAAACAACATATTGCCAGATATCTAACGCTACATGGGAGATTGCGTAAACGTAACGTATGCTGACGGCGACGCACCCTGCATTCGAGTATTTAAACAGGCCTGGTGCTGCAGTGGTTTATTCACAGAACCGGGTGGGTTAGGTAAAGTTGGAAAGATATTCAAAGATTTGGACTTCCCGGTTCAATAAATCGAAACGTTGCTAAAATACAAACGATACCTCTCTGTAACCGTAGTGAGGTAGACAACAACCTACAACCTTAATTTAATTATAACGGTCCGTCTTTCGGGCTCCTCCGAGCTGGACAAACGGCATTGGTCTCAATGAGCGGCCGGATGCGAGACGAGTGCGCAGGGACCGTCTACAAAGTGCAATGCGGAAAATACATACTACAACAATATTCAATAGCTTCACAGTCATGCAATGTAATGTAACCAAAATCACTTATTTCACCAATTGGCTTCTCCTTGTTGTACTACCATTGTTACTTTGATAAAAAAAATGCTTTTGATTAATTATGGTGAATTTTTATTGGGAAATATTTTCAATAAATTCACTCTTATAGTGTAGTGTGACCAAAATCACTTCATACAACAATGGGCTCCTCCTTGTTGTACTACAACTGTTGTTTTGATACAAATGTGTTTTTAATACATTTGAGTGAATTATTATTGGAAATAATATTCAATAACTTTGAATCTTTGCTATTTCCTTGAGTCTGATAATAGAAGTTTCATAACTTCTTTTCCTTCAGTGAAATGTAACTCTCCCAAGTTGCAGTGGTTGATTTAAAACATGATTATTTGTTTACCTTCCAGTTGCCGTTCGTGGTCATGGATGATTTTGTTCGTAATAAATTAACTGAATGGAAGCTCAGCCAGTTGATACCAATATTTGAAGGTAAAGTATTACCATGCCTCTTTTTTTGGGCACATATTTTATACAGTGTTTATATGACCTAACAATACTGAAACGTATAAGCATCTACAGAACTAAAATAACTATGAAAAATGCTGCAATGTTGTTCTTCAGTACAATGCTGACATATTCTTGACAGACATCGTTTTAGGAAAATGGGATTGATCAGTTCTGACTAATCCTGGCAATTCTTCTTGTTAATTCCAGAACATGAAATTGACACAGAAAGTCTTTACCTTCTGAATGATCAACAAATCACAGAGTTGATCCCAAAAATGGGACCAAGGTCAAAATTAGAGGAGAGACTCAAGATGTTAAAGGTAACGTTCTGTACTGTGAACACAATATACACAAATACTGTATTTATAATTTATAGGAGCACAGACTTCTGTTTTCTTGACACATAATTGATAATAATATCTCATTAACAATAATAGCATGTGCTAGAATTTTAGGATTTATTTACTATTGTGGATTTGCAACTATTGTCATTCGTCACTAGAAGGAACAAAACACAGCAAATCCAGAAACAGTTGATTCATCTGCTGAAGTAAGTTGAATAAAGTTTCAAGCACTCAGGTATCATAAGGAATTTATTATAATTATATAGATCATATTTTCAATGTATGCTCAAACTTGTACTTGGCCACTTAGTATTGATTTAAGACACAAATGTTCATGTTCACCCTCAGGGTCGTCCATCCACCAGTGACACAAGTGATAAAGGTGAGACACACTTTATCTTATTGGTTACATGTAGTGTTCATTGAAGTTTTTTAAGGTGGTAATATCTTACTTTGACTAAGAAACTATATCGAGAACATGTTTAAATATTGTGAGAGGCAGATGCAACAAACTTTTGTTTTTGCTTTTTTTTTCTAACAAAAAATATCCAAAAAGTAAAGAGAAAGTCAGATCTTCAGGGCGAGTCCAGCCAATGTCAACCACCAACTAAAAAACAAAGACTTGCCGACAAACCAGGATCAGACTCAGGTATTTATAATACTTTACAAATAATGGCAACCTACAACTTACTATAGGGTTAACGTTTTAATGTAATAACATTTTTACTTGGCTTACTTACATAGCAAATGTGTGTTTCTATATCTTGGCCACAGAAAATACTCTCATTTGCTGCCGTATGGCAGAGAAAGTTCCCTCATGCTCTCCTCATTGTGCATTACCGCTTACTTGATTCACTGGTTCATGGTTCCTGCTGAACAGTTCTTTACTTTCACTCTGACAGAAGAAATCATACTGTCTGATGTGAAAAACATCATGAGATGTGTCAGTCAGAAAATACCTCACGAAGACAACAAGCTCAACAAGTTCCTGATGTAAGTTTAAAGTTTATTAAAATTTCCATATTAATATGTTATACGGGCCTGGTTCCACTGCTGACCAGAGGCCAGTTTCACTAAGAGATTTAAGACTGATAGTGTTGAGCCAGACATCCAGTGAATTTGGTGGTCACAGATCAAGGTCACTGTGACCTCACAAAACACGTTTTTGATCATAACTGAAGAATTCAGCCAATTTCACACAAATGTCTAATAGGATAAAATGATGAAGTGATGACATTTTGGAAAGACATGGATGTAAACTGCAACTTGACTGTTTGTCTAAGGCAGGGGTCGGCAACCTGCGGCTCCGGAGCCGCATGCGGCTCTTCAGCCCCTCTGTTGCGGCTCCCTGACTCTACATCCACACTAATACGTTTCAAAACGATCTCCGTCCACACGGCGTTTCAGCATCGTTTTCTAGATGATCTCCATCCAGACATAAACGCCTGAAATCGAATAACACGTGACTATTCACGTACAGTGGGCATGCGGGTGGGTGCCGGTGTAAACAGGAAGTGGATTGGTTGCTCAAAGCCGCTAACGTGACTTCAGACGGCCGCTCCGTAGGTCTGATAACGCCGCTGGACACGCTGCTCGCTAATCGCTAATCGCTCCAATAACAGCTGCTTCCTCCGCAAACATGCAGACTTTAACTGGACAACAGCTGCTAGTAAAGACAACAAGGTCAGTAATACCTGACCGTAAATAAAAATGTTTTAATATTTTGTCAACTAAAATGTGCGTCACATCCTATTACACCTGTCAAGAGCCTTTCCCTGCAGGTGGCTAATCATGATTTGCAGACCCCCGCCCTCGGTAAACTATCAATGGCTAAATCCCAAAAAAGAAAAGTCACGGAGGAAAATAGAGAGTTTAATTCTGCGTGGACGTATTCATTTGCTTTCACTGCCAACGATGCTGGCTTACCTGTATGCTTGATATGTGCAAAAAATGTAATGTTGAAAGACACTTCCAGAACAAACACACAGCATTTGCTGAAAAGTGTCACGCTGGAGATGAGCGACAAAGAGCGATTTCTCAACTGCTGCAGCAAACTCTCCTCTTCATAAGAGTTTTATATTGTTCTAACAAGTGAAATAGCAACACAATGTCAAGAATTGCCTTTATTCTTGTTCTATATTTTCATAAATACAACAAACTATAGTATTTGTATAAATAATATAACTATATATACAACTTAAGCTGTGATATCAAATAGCTTTTGCGGCTCCAGACAAATTTTATTTGGTGGAAAATTGAGCAAAATGTCTCTTTGAATAGTAAAGGTTGCCAACCCCTGGTCTAAGGGATACAGTCGTGAGGTGAACATTTTAGTTAATTTACAACAAATTACTTCTACTGAAGATGGATCTCTTTCTGATTTTAACACATTCTTTCAGTGTTTTTATGTTTTTAAAACCAGTGAATTAACCCACACATAAACTCTTGTACAACAGGAAAAAAATCAGTGATTTGGAGACAGACAAGAGGGAGGTGGTCGGTGTCTTTGGCAAAACCGGGGCTGGAAAGAGCTATTTGATAAATGCTGTCATTGGAGTGAAGGATCTCCTGCCCTCTGGAAACTTCCGAGCATGTACCTCAGTCATGATTAAAGTGGAGGCTAACATGGAGGACTCATATGAGGCAAACATTGAGTTCATTACAAAAGAGGTAAAATGAGTTGAATATGTTTGTTTACTTGAAGCTATTTATAAAGGTATGCCATGTAATTTAACCAAGTTAAAGGTATTTTTTTAAATTCTATTTAGGAGTGGAAAGATGAGATGTGTTTCTCTAAAAATTTCCCTGGGAATAATGTGGATCAGGAAAGTAATCAGAAAGATGACGATGATCGTCCGGACATAGTTGAAAAGCTGTCAGCGCTGTATGGAGAAGACTGGAAAAAGAAATCTCCTGATGACCTCATAGATTGCAAATATTTCGAAGAGATCCCAGAAATTCTCTTTTCCAAGAGGAAGATTTTGACAGTCAAAACAGTAAGTAAGAGTAAAAATCTTGTATCACTTCATAAGAAGCCTTCTTGTCTGTCTGACAGAGGGAAATGTTATTGAGGTTTATGTAATATGCATGCTGCCTAGCCATTCCAGGTTGGTTTAGTTCAACGAATGTAAAAGTAAAATCAGTATGTGAAACTTTCTACTTTAAAACAGAGTGGCCTTGATGCACCTGTCCTCGATAACTACAAACCCATAGAAAATGTCCTCTTTATAGAAAAATCATAAAGAAGTTTGTATACCAGTAACTAAATATATTTATAGAACTGTTTTAACATCCAATCAGGATTTTTCCTCCGTCTTTGTGCCCAAACATTTTACATTAAGATTAAATGACATCTTGTATTATTAAATCTCAACACTGCTTTTGTTCACACTTTAGTTCAGCTGGTAATAGTAATAGTAATTATTTTATCTCAATCAGCAACCCAACTTCCCAGCAGGTTAGCATGACTTTTGGAGAACCAGTAACTAAACAGTGGGTGACTGTGGCCCAAGTGGATAGCGGGGCTGTCCTTCAATCAGATGATCAACGGTTCGAACTCCATCGCATGTCGATGTGTCCTTGAGCAAGACACTTAACCCCAAAATTACTCCTGTAGCTGTGCCTACGGTGTAGAAATGTGATAGAATCTGAATTGTAAGTTGCTTTGGATGAAAGCGTCTGCTAAATGATTGTAATGTAATTTAAACACAAGGATCAGTACTTGACCCCCGTCTATTTATGATCCCTTTTTATCTCTTTCACTGGTAGGCCGTGGTACCATCGACTCACTTTGTCACTGCATTGAAAAAATCAATGGCTTGAAATTGTTCTCTTGTTAAATACAGACAGAACTGAGGTGATTGTCTTTGGTGCCATTAATGAAAGATATAGAATTATTGCACATCTTGAATCTTTATCTGATTGATTTTAATATATATTTTTAGGACCACATTATGTTTCTTACATGCTCTATCCATATGAACCTTCATGTACACGTAATCATCAGACCGGGGTCTGCTGACTGTCAAAGGTCAACATGAAACACAGGGAAGCTGCATTATGCTACGATGATAAACATACTTGCTATGACCTAGATAATCTTAGGCACTGTCAAAATCTGATCGTCATCAATTTAAAACCTAATTGTCACCCAAAATTGCTCTTTTGTGTCCACTTCCGGTTTAGTATTTCATATTTATTGATCCAAATTTAGCTTTTTGCTTTTGTTGTTTCAATGATGGGGTAACTTAATTGCTCTTCTTTTATATATTTTCCTGTTTTAATTATTTTGTGCAATTTGTAAAGCAGTTTGAAGTTGGAGTCTGTGCATATGAATGAAATATTCTTACGTTGCATTAATCTCATTTTATTATTTATTGCAGGCTGAAGAGCTATCTGCAGAATTAGTCAGATACACAAGAAGTAACCTAAAAGATGGAGAAGGTAAAGACATAAAGAGGTGGTATTGGCCACTAGTGAAGTGTGTGACTATCAAGGTGCCAAATAATGATCTTCTGAAGCACGTCACACTTGTGGATCTTCCTGGAAATGGGGACCGTAACAAGAGCAGGAACGAGATGTGGAAAAAGGTAATTCATCACATGCAATGCTGTTTAGTGTATTACTGTGTTATTTGCAAACTGTGACATCATGTTATTACAAAGTACTGATGACCATCATAATTAACTTGCTGTCATGTCCCTTCAGCTCGTTGGAAGTTGTTCCACTGTGTGGATCGTAACTGAAATGAATCGAGCTGCATCAGAGCGAGAAGCCTGGGAGATCCTGGAAAGTGCCTCTAGCTTCATGGGAAATGGTGGCCAGTGTCAGCACATTCACTTTATCTGCACCAAGTCTGATGTTACAAAACCAAAAGATCAGTAAGTGATTTAAGATGCCAAAAGTACATATACATATATATTAAAGGAACTGTGAGGACTTTTGAAGTGTTTATGAAACAGTGTCAATAATAATACTGATGTCTCTATATGACCTACATGAGAAAACAAGACCACCAGCGAGTAGATTGTCTATTTCTATAGAGTCATTCTTAATGCTTGTCATCGGTTTTATCAGTTCTTTCAAAGAAATTCCTTTAGAAATCAATAACTGCTCACACACTCAACACAACTAACTAAACTGAAATAGTAGTCTGTAACTTTGTCTCTATGGTTATAAATGACAGTTCTTTCCAGAAAACTTCCTATTAGATCACGGACCTGTAAAATAAAGTGATGCACGTTTCAGTATAAATGGTGGATTCGATAGTTACAGGTTCAAAGGAGATCATTTAGACTTTTATTGTGGATGCAAAAAAATAATTTGAGGTTTCAGTTCTCCAAATACTGTTTGAGGTGCAAAATAATGCAAATATTTTCATTTAGTTCAGCAGCTGGTGCTCGTGCTTTGATATTGAAAACAAACGATCAAGCCAAGAAAGAAGTGAGAGAAGAATTCAGCAAACTAAAGAAGGTTAAGGTGAGTTTTATAGACAGAAAGTATAACATAAAGATTGTCTACAACTCTAAGCATTCCTTAAAACCAAAACTTTTTCTTTTCAGAAACATTTCAGTGATCAAAGTCTCAAAGTGTTCACAGTGAGCTCCCACGAGTTTCTACAAAAAACCTATCTAGATCCAGACGACACTGGTAGGTGAAGTCTTCATATATGAGCACATTTAGATTTACTTTACTTTAATAAAACAAACAAGAATGACTAATTGGATTATGGCAATAAAATGTAAGTATGTTTTGTAACTATTTAAGATGCAAACTACATTTATTTTACAGAAATACCCAAACTTCAGAAAACTCTGCAGGATCTCAATGACTGTCACTCAGAGACGTTAAACTATGTGTCTGGAGCTCATGGGATTCTCTCTCTGATTCAAGGGGCCAGCCGTGGAGGAGGGGTAAGATCAAGAAATGTAATCTCTTTCTTTGTCTTCAATCATCCATGTGAAAATATGGTAAAGTCAAAGACAGACTACGTACATGTTATGCAGTGGTGTATAGTAACGAAGTAGAAATACTTCGTTACTGTACTTAAGTCGTTTTTTTGGATATCTGTACTTTACTTTACTACTTATATTTCTGATGACTTCTACTTTTACTTCACTACATTTTGCAAAGAAAACGGATACTTTTACTCCGATACATTTCCCCTGAAACCTTAGTTACTCGCTACAAAATCAAATCTATCTTTAGAAAAAAAATGAATCATGAGACGAACGTCGGGGACTGTGGTGGAACACAGACTGCAAGCAAGCAGCTTTGGCGAATCACGTGGACCTAGATGCGAGTTAAATCATTGGTTAATCACGTTAATGTGCAATTGTAAACAAGTGCTCTCAAAGCCGCGGTTTTTTGATTCCCAGTGATGCCCAGGATGCTAGCTAGCGAGCGACTAGCTACATGAGTAGACGATGACTGATTTCATGATGGAAGCACCTGCTACTCCCGCAACAAACGGCAGTGGTGACGAAGACCAACACCCGTGGCCATATTTGCGAGGAATGTTTTCTTATGTTGGAGTGAAAGATTCTTCGTACCGGATGAAGTGCCCCTCTTATGCTTACCGAAAGCTACCGAAATATTGGCATTCAAAAACTCCCCATCCAACCTCAGGAAACACATTGAGGTAAATTAAGATGAATCCCATGAGCCGCAACGTTAATGTTTAGTTATCATAATTAGCATAGACCTGTTAAGATATCTAGCAGTGTTTCCCACAGGATTGGAGTATATCTTTGGCGGGGGGGGGGGGGGGGGGGGGGGGGGTTTGATCTTCTAATTTAGCTATATATAGTGTATGTTAGGCTAAAGTTCCCTAGCTATCGTAAATCAAATGAGACAATTAGTGTAGTAGACAGATCGCTAGCGAGTTAGTGAGCTGAGGAAGTGTTGACAGTTGTGAGATTTTGTTGATTTGAGTCAACAGCTATAATCATTGCAGCGCTTTAAGTTAGCTAACGTTAGCGTTAACGTTAGCTAGCTAGCTAGCGTTAGCGTTAACTCTAACGTTAGCTAACTTAATTAGCTAGCGTTGGCGTTAACATTAAGTTAGCTACCGTTAAATTAGCTAGCGTTAACGTTAGCCACTACACCATAGGATTGACCGGAGCCGCGAGAGCGCAGCATTACGATTTGAACCGAGTCGGAGTTGGAGATGCATGCAAGTGGGGCTAGCTAAAGTTGTTATGCTTACAAAATGTCTTTCTCTCACTGTTTCAGAGAAAGCATGTACACCACCTTAAAAAATATGGAGAGCTGACATCAACAAAGAGAAAAAGGGCTCCTGAGACTCCCTCCACCAGCAAGCAGACCACATTAGTGAACACCTTGACTGTGTCTCAGAGGTCCATTGACAAAGCTGTCGTGAAGTATGTGGTTCAAGGGCTCCAGCCATTCTGTGTTGTTGAACAAGAACCATTTAGAGATTTTGTGAAGCAACTGCAGCCTAATGCAAAAATTATGACACGGCTGACCCTGCGCTCCATGATTGATGACGCCTCAAAGGGAATGAAGAAGGCGGTGACTGAGGCCATGAGGGGAGTTGACCATATCGCCACCACCACTGACTGCTGGTCTGTCAGAAGGCGGAGCTTCATTGGTGTTACTGCCCATTGGATTGACCCTGACAGTCTCAAAAGATGCTCAGCAGCCCTAGCCTGTAAACAACTGAGAGGTTCGCACACATTTGATGTGTTGGCAAACGCCCTGAATGACATCCATTCCGAGTTCGAAATTCGTGGGAAGATTCAGAGAACAACAACAGACAACGGCTCTAACTTCATAAAAGCTTTCCAAGTTTTTGGTGAAGATGAGAACAACAATGCAGTCGGAAGTGATGGTGATGCATCTCAACCAGGAGAGGATCAAGAGGATCAAGAGGGGGGTGAAGAAGTGGAGTTCGTTGATGTGTCAGCGCTTCTGAATGAAGATGATGGTTTGGAGTTCCAGCTCCCGAAGCACCAGCGCTGTGCTTGTCACCTACTCAACCTAATAGCTACGGTTGATGCCCAGAAAGCAACATCCACTGAGGCATACAAGAAAGTGTACCGTTCAACATTTGGCAAGTGTAATGCACTTTGGAACAAATGTGGAAGATCAACACTTGCAGCCGAAACTGTTGAAGATGCTTGCTCCCTCCAACTGCTGCGCCCGAATGCTACCAGGTGGAACTCCTTGTTCCTGGCAGTGGAAAGACTGCTGAGGATAATCAAAGACAAGGGAGAGGGGACCATCAGAGTCCTCTGCACAGACCTAAAGGTTCCGATGTAAGTAAGAATTATGCATGTTTTATTATTTCATCATAATTGAACATAATATCTTGAATATCTCTAGAACTGTGGATATGTTTCCCCACCCTTTCTTGGGCACTAATAACTGTTTCACATTGTATCCCAACTTCCACTTATCATTGATCCATTTTAGTTAATTACTCATCCAGCAATTTTTTTTTGAATCTCATGAAATGGTTATATAGTGTTATAAAACGGTGTTGTTGTTTTTGTTTTCATCACAGGTTCAATCCAGCTGAACTCGCATTCCTCACAGAGTATGCCGCTGTCATGAGCCCAGTCGCCCAGGCAACCAACATCTTGCAAGCAGAGGCAAATGCCCACATGGGGTGGCTACTTCCAACAATCAACCTGCTGACCGCCAAACTTGACAGAGTCAAGTTGCCATTGAAGTACTGCAAGCCTTTGGTGGATGCTCTACAGGTGGGAATAAAGAATCGTTTTGGCCACATGTCAGGAGACCCTGAGTTGATCGCAGCTGCGATTCTTCTTCCAAAATTCCGAACAACTTGGACAAAGGATGATGACACAATCAGAATGGGTAAGACAACATGGGGATAGTGAAAAATAAGTGTATGGGTGTACATTTTGACTCTTTGTAATATTGACAAATCAATTATGGATGCATGGACAGTGCATGAAACTAAATGTATAAACCTCAAATTAAAACAAACTATTTTGTACAAAACCTTAGGTTTGGGTCATGATATGTTAGAAAGTTGTATTAATCCTATCATTTATATTTTCACCCTCACTATATTTCAGGAATGGACTACATCAAGCAGCACATGGAAGAACCTTCCCTGCAGCTAGGTGATGCCACCAGGTCCAGTTCATCTGATGAAGATGACTTCTTCTCTGCCCTGCGGTCGTCTCAAGCACAAGACAGCACCAAACAACTGGATGGATACTTGGCCTGTTCAGCAGATCACATGCACTTGCTGAAATCCTTCCCAGCTGTGTGCAAGCTGTCTGTGTAGCTGAACACACCTCTACCTGCCTCAGCGGCCTGTGAAAGCCTATTTAGCATCGCAGGACTAGTCTTCAGCCCAAGAAGAGCGAGACTGAATTCTCGCAATTTTGAAAACCAACTTCTTTTGAAGATGAACAAGACATTTTTCAGTTTCCAGTAATGACTGGGTTGTTACTTTCGGTGCTGCTTTAGTATGGATCACAGCCAACCCTTATTTTCAACACAACTTCTTGTCCTTGTTCATGGTGCCACAGCACTTAAAAGAATAAACTTCATAATTCTCAAAATTCTGACCCTTTGCTTTTTTTATTAACAGCATTTACTTGTACTTTTACTTTCAATACTTAAGTACATTTAATATCAGAAAATTACTTTTGATACTTAAGTACAATAAATATCAGATACTTTAAGACTTTTACTCAAGTAGTATTCTAATAGGTGACTTTTTACTTTTACTGGAGTAGTTTTCCAGTAAGGTATCTTTACTTTTACTCAAGTATGGCTTTTGGGTACTTTATACACCACTGATGTTATGTCATCCATACATACAATTTTATCATCAGGTTAGTTGTTTTCCTGATTTTGTGTTGCTTCAGAGAGGCTGCATAATGACAGTAATTAAAGGATGGTCTAACTCAAAATCAACATTTTGTATGAATGTGAATTAATCAAGAAAACTCAGTCAAGTAGCAGAATGGTTTCATTGCTTTGAATACTGAATGTGTTGTTGTTGATTTCAGGATGACATGAAGACAGATATGTACAAAGTCCTTCAACAAAAGATGAGGAATGAACTTGATAAAGTCAGGAAACCAATGAAAACGACTTATCGGGCTTTTGAAAAGTGCCTCAGTGAGGGGGTTAAAAAATCGAAAAGTTCATGTGAAAACATCTTGGAGTCGGTGATAGATCCTGTACGTATTTGAATTATTACAACATCATTACAACGGATTTTGCACTTCATTTGAATGTCTTAAAAATGTTTCTGTTTTTTTTCAGGATACGTCAGGAAGTGGTTTCCACGGGACACTGAAGTGTATAGTAGAGCACGATGGCATCCACAAGACAACAAAGGGGGAAAAAATAAACCTCAATATGAAGTTATCTTCATGTCTGACTGAGAGCATTGATGAGGAATTCAAGAAGACCTTCCCGTAAGAAATTACTTAATAAAGACATAAAACCCTGAGCAGGCTAATTGTACAAACTATGGATAATGTCTAGAATTAACAGATTGTACATTATACAGTTATACAAGTTATGTGATTTAATGCATACATACAAATTACATTATTGAAATACAAACTTGTCAATGATGCGTTTATGAAACATTTTAACTTGTTAACATGTTTCAGAAATGAAGAAAAATGTGGACCTTTCAACGGAGTCCTCAATTCATTTTTACTTGACACGAAGATGATGAAAGAGAAGACAGAGTTCAAAGATGTCGAACTGCAACTGATATTTCTCAATACAGAGGTAAAAGAGGAGAATAGTACCGTTAGTCTTTATTAAGCTATTAGTCCAGATCAGAAAGGCTTCAGCAGACATGAAGACTAAACTTTTGAGAATAAATTAAATAGATGTTTTAGCTGTTAACATATATACACTGTTTATGAAGAAGTCTATCAATACAGTAAAAATCAAGGCAAGGCAAGGCAAATGTATTTGTATAGCACATTTCAACAACAAGGTAATTCATTCAGTACAAACTGGAGACGCCCTTTGAAAAATGAACTGCTGCTGCAAAGCTGATGACCCTGACCATATTCATGACAACGTACTGGAGATTCTGAGGTGGTCTGACATTAGTAGGAAAAATATATACGTATATGTGCACCCTCACCTGGTCCTACTCTGAAAATCTGATTATATATTTTACTCCTTTTTCAGGTAAAGTCTGGGTGGGGGGGGGGGGGGGGATTCATATTTGTATATTATTACCTTAATTTTATTTAAAATATGTGGATCTACGATTCATATTCTCTCTCTTAGGAAGAACAGATTAAGACAAAACTCAACAAAATCATCCGCGAACGTAAGAAAACGATCTACAGCAGTCTGACGACAACAATTGAGACAAACATGCAGAAATGCTATGACGGTACGATAAAGATCATCACATATAAAACCTGACACTGTAAAAATGCACATTATTCATCATAATTGTGCAGAATGTAATTATAACCAAATTGAATTAACTAAAGTTTTCTGTTTTATTGTAGAAGCAAAACAAATGAATGGAACGGGCATGCTGAATAATATGAGGGACACTATTAGGAAGCACGTTCTTGATCCAAAAAACGTCATGTTTCAGGAAGCTAAAGCTGATATGTTGAAACAGCTGAGGGACTTGATGGTTTGTAACATTTTATAATGCTTCGTACGATGAGGAAATAGTAAAACATGTTGTGCTGCTTATCTTTATCTACAATTCTAGGTCATCATATATATAATCAAGTGGAATATGCCTCTTGTTGAATGCTGCTTTTGCTACTAACACACTGCAGGCCCTTTCAAACACATTCAGCTATTGTTATAAGACACATTTTGTGTGTGAGTGATAAAGATTTTTATGCTAATTTAGAATGACATCCTGAAAGATCTGGAAAATACAATGCAGAAATCAATCGAGCTATCGCTCAAGACAGATGGTGTCTCAATCCCAGGTAAAGACAACGTTACAAAATAATAATATGATGACACTAAAATTACTCAAAATATTTGATAGAAATTAATAGGTCAACAAATTTCAAAAGTGAACTTGATGTTAACATTATGTTTTTGTTTTTTAGACGTTACATCGGAGCTTCTGAAGGTGAATAAACACTACAAAGAACTGCAGGGAAGCCCAGATCAAGAACCACTAATTTGGTAAAACTGTCGTTAAAATATCTACATAATGCCTCCAGATTGAGCTGCTCTGAAGAATGCTAACGATGCTTTTTATTACACTAGTGCTGATCCGCCCAGCCCGGCAGCTGCACAGCTGACAACCAACTGAAGAGCCCTGCATGCACGCTGGTTAGAGACGTGAGGCCTCTGGATTTGGTCTCAACCATTTTTGTCAACTCATCTTATCCAGGTTCTCTTTGAGTGTTGTTTTGATATGTACTTTGAATTAGCTTGTTGTGAAAGACATAGAAATTCTATATTTTCTATCTTTTGTAGGACATTTTTGCTTTTAAATGATTAATGATCAGATGCAGACAGAAAATGTGTGGGGGGTACAGGTCTTAGAGACCGGTCCACTATGATGTCCCAGATACATTTTGTTTTAATGATTTAACATTTTTTTCTTGATTTCTATACGTTTATAGTCCAATTTTAATTGACATTCCAATGATTTTATGGGTGTTTAACATAAATCCTGAACCTTGATCACAGTACGTACTGTATGTTTAATTTTCAAAGAATGATCTGACCGTCTTTCTATTGTTGAAGTGTCCACCAAGAATGTCCGAGACACACTACACCCTAGAAACCCATCTTTCTATTCTGCAATTAAAATAATTGATACACCAAATGATTAACACCTCTCTGCCTGAGGAGCGAGAGGCGAGACCCCAAAAAGCGTTAAGGCAGCATCCTGTGGTTTGAGCATCTGGCTGACACTTACACAATTTAGTCTTCTAGGCGTGTTGTAGATTCACACCTAAACTGGCATGTATGAAACATGACCCCTGTAACCTCGAGCCAGACAGGAGGTCCTATCTTAATGTGTTGTTTGTATTTCATACAAGTTGTTTATCCTCTATTGTCTTTCCATTGTCTATGATGAGTTACGATCTATTGTTTATTATCAAGCTAAGAGTTGTATTTTCAGATATCAATATACTCGTTACATGTAATCCCATATTGTTTAGGGATGGTTCAATGATTTTGATTTAATGTGTGACTTTCTATCATTTACCAAAATATAATCATACGTGCTTGTAGTGGTGACTGTTTGTTAAAACTAATGAAATAAGTGAACTTTTAGTGAACCCACTCTGACAGGATGATTGACAGTCACCAGGAGAGAAAGGCTGTAAACTCAGGAAACTAATCAGTTAGTTAGAGAGACATCCTGTTCAATGGGGCCTGTGTACTGGAACATCCTGCTTCAGGCCGTAAAGTTAGAGAAGCATAAGAAGTGCTTTATCTGTGTAACAGACACACCGATATATACATTTTATCCTTAAAGCGTAGAACATGGGAATATACAATAAGTAGTTCTTAATGTCTCAGAAGAAGAGGACATAGGTGCAGGCAGTCAGCTGCATGGATCACAAGTTCCCACTACACACCTTCCACAAAGGGGGGGTTGTTTACCCTAAAAAGTAGGTCTGTCAGAAGTGATAAGACTATTAGGACTGTTCCGTCCAATGATTTGAGAATGATCTGTTGTCTACCATATATGGACCTAGAGGTTGCAGGAAGCACCAAGGAGAAGCGTATATATAGGAGACAGCAAAGGATCGAGGCTTTTTGGCCTTTTTTGGATGACTTCTGGAGGGTTCATACTCTTGACATTTGACATTTTGTATTAACTTTTACATCGATTTTTTGGTATTCATTTTTGTTAATCTTTTTCTTTCCTTTCTGTAAAAAACAAATAAAACTGGTTTGTATTTTGTGCATTCCAACCAAAGTCCAGTGTTGCTCATCTCTGGTGGGGTCCTCTAGTCTCCTAAAGGTCAGAGTGCTCTTCCCCTGGGATAGGCTGTCCTAAAGTTTAGTAAAGGTGTGTTGTTATTAATTAACGATTGATGGTAGTGGAATGTATTATGCTTGTTCATGCATTGTTCAATGCAAGTGCCACTTAATGATGCAAGAACATGGAACATGCGGACACACAGATGGGCCATAAATAGGGACGGGCATCATTTTGCACAATTATCAGTTCCTTTCTTATTACTGTGCAAGAAAAATAATAACTTAATGCAATAATAATTGAAAAAAAATAGAAAGAAAAGAGGGATCATAGAGGCCATTACATCAGTGGCATTACATCAGGCCACCACTAAAACCTGGTGGCTGAACTTAACTACCGACCACACTGCATCATGAGATTTGTAACTGTCATTTTCTCCCCTGTATTGCTTGTTGGGTTAATCCAGTTTCACTGTAAACATTTTATTTTAATTTTATAATCAGAGTCCAGAAATAAATGGTAATAAAAAACATTAAAAAGTCCCTTTTCTTTTTTTTAAAGAGAGAGTACAGCAATGTCATCAAACAACATCAAGACACTGAATACTTTTGACGTAGAAATGATGTCTGTGTGGTATCACAGTGAACTAGTGGGTGTACCAATTCCTTAACAACAATATTTTCTTATATTTAGTCTGACCCTCAGTGTTGACATGGCAGTCGACAATGAGGGAAAACTTACAGAGAATTTGACTCAATCGTCTCAGTAATTTAGTTTCACTCAGTGTTGCTGTGCATCTCCTGTTGTGTGAAGCTACATTAATGTAACAGTGCGCCACTGTGTAAAAAGAAATATCACCAATGTTGAAACACACTGAAATGCCTCAGAGTAATGTAAACTCAGCACCATTTAATACAGAAACAAAGCACAAACAGGTACTTAAAGCCCTTGAACAAAACAATTATAATTCATGTATTATACTCACTTAAATACTTTCATGTGATTGTCAGCATGAAAGTAATTTTGTAAATTCTCTTACAGCTATAAGCACTCGATGTTTATGAACACAACATGGTAAATATATGCATGCTAACATGCTGCAGATAGCAAAGGCAATGCTCTTCGGCACGGATACAAATTATTTTTCTTTAACTCTGACCTTCTTCTAGCTTGCATTTAAATAGACTTACTTTCTTTTCACTTCTTTAAAGTGTAAAATGTGTCGACCAGACGATATCAAGCTCCCTGTGAGATGTGTGCTCAGTTCAGCTCTTTTCAGCTACAACAGTAAAACACAATGACATAGTGATGATGTATACCAGTGAGCTCAAGTATGGTAGTGAATACAATCATCTGAGTTTCAGATGGTACAATCACATTAGCAGCACAGACTGGACTTTCAGTGGGGCAAGGTTTGTATTCAAAGACTAAACAAATCAAAGTTCACAGGTCGGGGGAAGTTGAGTGATCTGTTAACCCAGAGAGTGCTGCTTCTTCAGGCTGTCTGAGCGCCTCACTCTCTCCTCTGGGGTCTTTCTGTACCAGCTCCTGAGAAGAAAAAGCCCCTGTCATACTTTGCTGACTTTAAAGTCATCTGTAAAAGCTGAAATCCAAACATTTCTGTACGCTGTTGCCTTCAGCAAGAGGCAAATAAAGTATTGGAATTACATTTCAGAGACTTCAGAGCTTAGGTCCAAAGTATACTGGAGCACATGGATTTAAGGCAACACACTTTATTAGAAGACTACCGTTCTGAAGCCAAGTGTGTCTTCATCAGAGTCAGAAAAAGTGTAATGCTTGTTAATTAGGACACTAGCAACCCAAAAAGCTTATCAGCATTTTCTGAGTAGTGGGGGTGAGGTGGAGTGACGTATCTCCTAAGAGATGACATATGGCAGTTTATGATAGCAAGATAAGGCACTTTGTGATTTTGGTGAAACAAGTCTCACCCCTGGCGGTTCAGCTGGCCTGGCACAGGAGAGTTTTGGCCTTGGTTTGGCTTCAGGACTCTGTGAATGAAGAAAGGATGTATTTAGAGAACTAATCTTCTGGGGACATTAAACACAGGAAATTGTAGTTCAGTCTAGAGCACCTGTTAGTAGTGGGGCTCTTTGGCTTCTGCTGCTTCTTTCTAGCCATTGATGGGGATTCACCGACCCTGGAGGAGCGCCAAACACATACAATAAAAACACTGCTGATCCCTGGAGCCCATCATCAAAAACATTAGTGTCTAAAACCAGATCTCATCTACAATGTAAGGCTGTGTTCCTCTTTCCCATCGTACCTCTTTTTCCTGTCCAGAGACCTCTGTGTGGCAGCAGACAGAACCGCTCTCTCCTTGGGGCCCTTGGCTTTCTCCTTTTGAAACAGTCAGTAAGGATCATAGTGTATGACTGAAGCACTGACACTGACGGTATAAGACGAGCCACCAAACAGTGTTTCTTTCCTGTAAGACACTTTGTCCGTGTGGTAATCAAGGTGTAATATAAATACAGTTCATCATGATAAGCTTTTCAAGTACCACCAGCTATCAGCAGGTAGAACAATTATAATTCATCTTAGCAGATGTAGCTACAACAACAAGCCATGTCTTGATTTATACTTTGGTAAACATTACACAAATTGTCCAGACGAATGCTTCACTGCTCACCAAGCACGAGTACAAACTCAAGTTAGTTCCCAAGTTCATACTGAGAGTGAAAAGATATCTGAACTTTTCCTTCACTTCTTCCTTTAAAAGAGGAGCAACACATGGATGTGTGATTGATTGGTTGACAGGTTACCATGTCTCGCAGCTTCCTCTCTGCTCGGAGCTCCCTGTCCTGCTGCAGCAATGCTAATCGATTCCCAGAGAGGCATTTCAAAGAAGATGTCATGGATGTCATAAAGGGCTGCACGTAACTGCGGGACAAAAGAGGCACACATAAACATGGAGTAAGATGGACCTCTGCTGTCTATAGACAGTAACTACACGTTCATACCTGGGCTCTAACTCTCTCCTGCAGGGAGCGATCTTGTGCAGAGCAGGGGCCTCTCTTCTGTGGACCTTCTGTCTGGAAGGAGCGGATGAACTCCTGTGTATCCTAAGCACACATATATACAGTACACATTCATAAACACAGTTTTTCACTAACATGATGAATAATTTATTGATTAACTCTTATTAAAATCACATTGGTGTTTTCAATTAGTTGTGCTCATTTGTATTTGTGTGTTATTTGTGTTAAACGTGTAATCTCACCAGGACGGTCTGTCGCAGGTGTTTGACCTTCTCTGTTTTGAGCAGTCTGCGAGTGAGGAAGCCACGAATGATGGCGCCAATTCGACAGAAGGCTCTCTGCTGCTCTGCTGCCATAACCTGGACAACAAGAAGATACGTGAAGATGGGAACGTGAAGATATAAAACACAGAGAGGGTTTGAGAAATAAACGTCCATCTAATGTGTGTTGCGACTTCGCATGTAAAAAGAAAAGCCTAAACTATGAAACCGCGCCTAACCCCTCACCTACACCACCTTGCTCTCTCTCTCTCTCTCTCTCCCCTCCTACACCCACACACATACATACAGACACCCAGATTCCTTTCGCCACATGCTTGTTTGTTGCTTTTAGGTTTAGTATGCTTGCAATTGTATAATAGATGTTTGTTGATTTATAATATTATTGATTTTTGATTAGTATTGTTATTGATAACAACTGTTTTTTATGGTCAGTGCTGATTCAAACCATCACTGTTCACTCTGAATGTGGAATAGTACTTTTACATTTTTTAAGTGAACACCAATTTTAAGACTTAATCCACAATTTCGTTACTGGTCCCTGATCCCAGGGTGGTGCCCCATTATTATAAATATTTGTTAATAATCCTATTGATATTAATAATTGTATTAATATCAATAATCTATTTGTATATTTGCCAATAACCAAACCCGCTCCAGCCAGATCCCAACATGTGTAACTTATGCAATCACACACACCCTCTTGTCTACTTGTGCATACATACCAGACTTAGCCTCGCTCGAGGTTTGCTAACTGCCCATGTGGGTCCCCACAGATAACCGGGAGGCTGGACAGAGGGAGAGGACACACTGGAACTTACAGGACTGGGAAAACCTGGAAAAAGAAACATACTTTCAATTTAGGTGTTTGAACTTCTCTATTTTGAGCTGTCTGCATGTATGGAAGAGTTGTCCGAATAGAAGTAATAATAATAAGAGTTAATAGGCCACAACACTCTTTTTGTCTTATGTCAACACTGTTTTACAAACTCCAACAGAGTAATAAGTGAGCATGGTGAAGTGGTACCTATACTGTGTATAGGTGATAGCTCAGATGGTGTGTGCTCAAGGCTTAGTCCAGGGCAGGAAGGGCTCACAACAGGACGGCTGTCACTCACGGACCTACAATTCCACCCACAAGCATCCCCACTCAAAGGCCGCACACACCCCTGCTCCTTCAGTCTTCTATCTGTCTCCTCGAGCTCCTGAACACATGCGTATACGGGAGACAAACACTTCAGTGCTTTAACCTTAAGCAAAAGAGAATACATTTACACTTCAACATTGCAACTAAAAAACTAAATAATTCTTGCCAATCTGTAAAATAACTGATAAAGTACCGCACAAAAAATACATTTTCGGTATCTACTTCTATTTAGAATAGATAAAGTGTGATTCCATGTGCTGACCAGACAGAGGTGCTGTTGCTCTTTCTCCTGCTCAGCCAGGAGGAGAGACATCTGCAAGGAATGCTCCTCCTCCAGACACCTTTGCATGTCCTCCAGAGCCAGCGCTCGCCTCTGGGTCTCCTCTTTTTTACCTTAAAAGTGCAATGGGAGAAACTGTGATCTCAGTGGAAATGACATATTTTCACTCTGTAGAGTTTAGTAGATACAGTGTGCATTACAGGAACTGTTCAAGAGAGACTCGCCTGTCTTGTTGGCTTGTGCCTCAGCTGCATTTCTGAGGACAGTTGGTGTGGTCCTTCCATTGTTTGTCCCCTGAGGGTCATCAGGCTCCATTCTGAGTGTGACCTGAGCCAAGTCAGAAGTCATGCAGGGCCTCAGCAGAGATGGTGAGGGATTATCTACCTCACACGACTGGTTTAAGGGGGCTGCAGGGGTGCGCCAACTTGGAGCCATCCGTGTAACTCCTGCCATGAAGCGAGGAACCCTTTCCTGGCTGCGGTCTATGTGCTCAACTCCAGAGTGGCAGCTATGCAGTTGGCTGTCCAAAGTGTGGCAGCGCCGGCGAAATCCTGCAGCCAGATGGTAAAGGTGTCCCTTTGGGCTAAACCCTGAGGCACTAATGGGACTACAGGGCTCCTGCACTGGCTGGTACCACAGTGGCTGGATCGACGATTGCCACTTTCACTATCCACTGAGCCCCTGTGACTGGGGGACATCATGGCCCCTGAGAGAGATTCTCCCCAATCTGCCATGCCAGCAACTTCCCCTGACCGTACTGGACTTCGGGGTATAAGGTCGGCTGGGCCGATGGGAAAATAAATACGGATGTTCCCTGTAAAAACTGGGCGTGGTTTTCTGGGATGAAGGACTGTTTAAAGCTCTGCAGAGTTACGTTCAGGTAAATGACCATTAGCTGTAGGAACCGATGGGAGCAGGAGAGTTAACAGTGAGACAAGGACTGCAGGATGTCCATGTCGGCTGGGCGTTTGCTTATACTGGCATGACACAATAAATAACATAACTAACACGTCATTATTAGTTATTACCCCACATTACCTTATTACCAAGCTGTCATAATAAGTGCTACAGAAGTCCCTTTATCTCAATGCAGAGGCAGCAGTTTATAATGATGCCAGACAACCTCAACAGGAAGTTACTGGTGAGCCTCTACTACCCTCTGGTGTTCACAGCAAGAAAAACTTAGTGTGGGTAAACAATGTGTGTCAACCTTGCTGCCCACATGCATGCACAAGAAACACACACCAGATTGTTCTTTTATTTAAGTGAGTATACCGATACAGCACAAATGATTTATTTCAAGATTTGATGTCAAATGCGAAACAAAACGTGTTAACTGGTAAAAGTGTAAATTTGTGAATGGCCTACAAAGAAAGAGAAAATTTCCAACACAAAAATATACATTCAAATATCTGTTTAAGATCTAGAATAAAAAGAAAGGCCTTCTTAAGGCTTGCTCTACAGTTTATTATTATTTATTCATTAGCAAGGGTATTAAAGTCATATACTGTAGATTGAAAATGACCGAAATAGAAAACCAACTTAATCACAGTTGTGGATTATTATCAAGGAATCGGTCGATGGGAGAGAGGAGGTCAACAGGTCAAGGCACCCTACCTATTACTAGATTATATATATATATATATATATATATATATATATATATGTATCAATTACAGTACAAATTTAATTTCTTTTAGACTTAAGTTTACTGTTGGCTGTGCGTGAGTGAGACTTTGAGAGGCACACTAGAGGAATGCAGGGTCGGGCTCATAAAACTCCTACTTTTCAGGTAGTTTGCATATAATTTGATTGGCAGTGTTTTTAAAAGACATGTGACTTTATGTCAGAGTCCTGTGTCTCATGTAGTAAACTGTGTGCAGTGTGTTACAAAAAGTGTCACTTTGAATTGCAAATTGAATGTAAAGCAGAAAATGTGTTTAGAGTTTTGGAGACTTGACCTTTGGTTTTGCTCTCACAGTGTTAGTCTCAGTAATTGTGCTTTATGTGTCATGTTAGTGTGTTAGCATTATAAACAACTGTAATCACATAATCACAGAAGTGGATTATGTATTTGCAAATTTTGTAATAAGCGCTGACTTTTACTTTCAACTATTTATTAACTGTAATATTTCTAACCTGGGTGCTGTGGCTCAGAGTTAAAGCTGGTTGTCTTTCAATCAAAAGATCAGCGGTTGGATCGGATCCTCCAGTCCATGTCCTAAATAACCCTAAATAAATCAATGTGATGAATGGGTGTGAATGATAATAGGTCAGGTGACACCTGTACAAATACAAGTCTATTTACCATTTAACCTCATATGAACCATGTCTAACCTGTTTATGCCTTTGAGATAGTACTATTACAGATTTAGTAAAGGTGTGTTGATATTCATTCAAGATTCATGGTAATATAATGTATTATGCTTGTTAATGCTTCAAAGTGCCACTTACTGATGCAAGAACATGGAACATGCAGACACTCATGTAGGGACGGGCATCATTAATACTGCTTTTGGTCCAGAAGTTTATCACAACTCTCATCACTTCCTTTCTAATTACTGTCCAAGTAAAATAATAACGTAATACAACTTAAGTCACTATATGAACTTAAAAAATAGAAAAAAAGAGGGATCACAAAGACAATAACATCAGTGTCATTATATCAGGCCACCAGTAAACCTTCTTTTAACAAGTAGCTGACCTTGTTTGCCTAAAGGTTAGTTTCTCTTCAGGATAAACTATTTGCATGAGTTTGTTTGTTTTGGGTGTGTGCTTTGGTGAGTAATCTGCTGTTGATCCCAGGGAGTTATAAATTATTTGTACACACGATAGGAAGAATATCAGCGCACCAACAGATTAACTTTTTGAGCTATACTATATATAACTAGAACATTTCGCAAGAAATTTTGACAGTGTGGCTTCTACTGCCCGAAGATATCGCAATATATACACGCACCGATGTTACCGGTAGTATCGTTCAGGTTCAATATACAAAACTGGTACCGTTTGCTTTCTTTGAGAAATTAGTGGTGAGATTTAACATGGAGTCTAATGTAGCAGTTGGTTGGAGTTCATGTCGCTCTGCGGCTCTTTGAGCCAAATGTGTAAGTCCGTTAGATTCCATAGACACTTTACTGCGAGCAGCACAACATTTCCAAACTTTTGGGCCATAAATGGTGTATAAGGAGTAAAAATTGTGGGAGCTGGAGTAATTTGTTTGGAAAAATCACAGAATATTTTCCTGCTCTGCTCCACTCTGACAGTTATGCCCTCACTCTAGCTCTTAACGAGCCGTGCAATACACCATCCATCCATCCATTTTCCTCCGCTTATCCGGGGTCGGGTCGCGGTGGCAACAGGCCAAGCAGGCTGACCCAGACTTCCCTCTCACCGGCAACATGTTCCAGCTCATTCTGGGGGATCCCGAGGCGTTCCCAGGCCAGCTGGGAGATGTAATCCCTCCAGCGTGATCTGGGTCTTCCCCGGGGTCTCTTCCCAGTTGGACGTGCCTGGAAAACCTCCAGTGGGAGGCGTCCAGGAGGCATCCTAATTAGATGCCCGATCCACCTCAGCTGACTCCTTTCGACGCGAAGGAGTAGCGGCTCGACTCCAAGCTCCCTCCTGATGACCGAGCTCCTTACCCTATCTCTAAGGCTGAGCCCGGCCACCCTACGGAGGAAGCTCATTTCGGCCGCTTGTAGCCGCGACCTTGTCCTTTCGGTCACGACCCAGAGCTCGTGACCATAGGTGAGGGTAGGAACGTAGACCGAGTGGTAAATTGAGAGCTTTGCCTTCCGGCTCAGCTCCCTCTTCACCAAGACGGTCCGGTGCAGCGCCTGCTTTACTGCTGCAGCCGCACCGATCCGTCTGTCGATCTCCCGCTCCATCTTACCCTCACTTGTGAACAAGACCCCGAGATACTTGAACTCCTTCGCTTGAGGTAGGCACTCCGTCCCCACCTGGAGGGAGCAATCCACCGGTTTCCGGCAGAGCACCATGGCCTCAGATTTGGAGGTGCTAACTCTCATCCCCGCTGCTTCACACTCGGCTGCAAACCGCCCCAGTGAATGCTGGAGGTCACGATCCGAGGAGGCTAACAGGACCACATCATCTGCAAACAGCAGAGAGGCGATCCCGAGACCCCCGAACCTGACGTTCTCCACCCCCAGGCTGCGCCTAGATATCCTGTCCATGAAAGTCACGAACAGGACCGGAGACAAAGGGCAGCCCTGGCGGAGGCCAACACCCACCGGGAACGTGTCTGACTTATTGCCGAGAATGCGGACACAGCTCCTACTGCAGTCGTACAGAGACCGGATCGCCCATTGTAATGGGTCCGGCACCCCATACTCCCGCAGCACCCCCCACAAGAACCCCCGAGGGACCCGGTCGAAAGCCTTCTCCAAGTCCACAAAGCACATGTAGACTGGTTGGGCAAACTCCCAGAACCCCTCCAGTAGTCTTGCGAGGGTAAAGAGCTGGTCCACTGTTCCACGGCCGGGACGGAATCCGCATTGCTCCTCTTGAATCTGAGGTTCGACAAACGGTCGGAGCCTCCTTTCCAGCACCCTGGCGTAATCCTTCCCCGGGAGGCTGAGTAGTGTGATACCCCGGTAATTCAAGCACACTCTCCGGACCCCTTTTTGAAAATGGGATCCACCACCCCGGTCTGCCAGTCCATGGGCACTGATCCCGACCCCCATGCGACATTGAAGAGGCGTGTCAGCCAGGACAGCCCAACTATGTCCAGCCCTTTCAGCATCTCAGGGCGGATCTCATCCACCCCCGGCGCCTTGCCACCGAGGAACTTTTTGACTACCTCAGCGGCCTCTGCCAGTGTTATGGGTGAGCCTCCCCCTAGATCTTCAGGCGCTGCCTCCTCTGCAGAGGACATGTTGGTCGGGTTTAGGAGTTCCTCAAAGTGCTCTCTCCACCGCCCGACGATGTCCCCTGTCCGGGTCAGCAGTCCCCCCCCCCTGCTGAGAACAGCCTGGGGTAAGCCCTGCTTTCCCTTCCTGAGTCGTCGGATGGTTTGCCAGAACCTCCTTGAGGCCAACCGAAAGTCCTTCTTCATGGCCTCACCGAACTCCTCCCATGCCCGAGTTTTAGCATTCGCGACCACTGCAGCTGCAGCCCTTCTGGCCTGCCGGTACCTGTCAGCTGCTTCGGGAGACCCCTGGGCCAACCAGGCCTTGAAGGTCTCCTTCTTCAGCTTGACGGCTTCCCTCACCTCCGTTGTCCACCACCGGGTTCTCGGGTTGCCGCCACGACAGGCACCGATGACCTTCCGGCCACAGCTCCTAGCGGCCGCGTCCACAATAGAGGCTTTGAACATGGTCCATTCGGATTCCATGTCCCCAACCTCCCTCGGGATGTGTGAGAAGTTCTTCCGGAGGTGGGAGTTAAAGACCTCCCGGACAGGGTCCTCCGCCAGATGTTACCAGTTCACCCTCACTACACGTTTGGGCTTGCCGGGTCTTTCCAACCGGTTCCCCTGCCATCTGATCCAACTCACCACCAGGTGGTGATCAGTTGACAGCTCTGCTCCGTGCAATACACACCCATTATAAAATCTGAAACAGACCCAAAATTTTCCTGAAACTTAAACTGTGACTTCATGAAAACTGTGCTAGCTATCAAAATGTCCATTTGGCTCAATAAAGTGCAGCGTTTTGTCTACGTTTTAAACTTTGAATCATGTTTCTATGTTAATGTACGGCTAGTCAATATGGGCCCAAAGTTAAGTATTTTTTGTAGCTCTCTTCATCAGGCTCTCGCGATCAGGCCGCACGTTTTGATGCATTTTTCACGCCGCTGTTGGCAATGCTGTGTGAGGAGAAGCGCACCAAGCTTTTGGATAAAGATTATTATTATTATTAAGCCCGCAGGATTACAGTCAGTGTGCTTTGGCGCAGGCAGTTTTACTGCCTTTGTGCTACAAAGCCACACTGAATAATTATTAAGGTTATTATTGACGTTCAAGGACAAAACTTTGTTACTACAAAATAATGTTTTCTAAGTGTGTTAATTCATATATCAAAAATGTGATAGAACTAGATGATAGTAATAAACCAGCCTATCTGGTTTCTCATTATTTACTGAACAATTATGTTTTGACAAAATGAGCCCTGTTTTTAATACTGTGCTTAAGCAATCATAAAATAACTGTTTAGCGCTTACATCCTGATTGATTAGTTGACAATCAAGCTATTAGGTGTTTGACCAGGTGACACATGTATTGGCCAATTGGTCCATGGCTGTGGCTTTTTTATTGGC
The DNA here is from genome assembly GCF_050575085.1 of Anarhichas minor. Taxonomy (NCBI): domain Eukaryota; kingdom Metazoa; phylum Chordata; class Actinopteri; order Perciformes; family Anarhichadidae; genus Anarhichas; species Anarhichas minor. The sequence goes on from NW_027466453.1 coordinate 14,055,173, forward strand.
AGTGTTTTGAAATGACATGTGGCTTTATGTGAGAGTCCTGTGTCTCATGTGTGCAGTGCGTTACAAAAAGTGTCACTTTGAATTGCAAATTGAATGTAAAGCAGAAAATGTGTTTAGAGTTTTGGAGACTTGACCTTAGGTTTTGCTCTCACAGTGTTAGTCTCAGTAATTGTGCTTCATGTGTCATGTTAGTGTGTTGGCATTGAAAACAACTGTAATCACAGAAGTGGATTATGTATTTGCAAATTTTGTAATAAGCGCTGACTTTAACTTTCAACTATTTATTAACTGTAACCATTTCTAACCTGGGTGCTGTGGCTCAGAGTCAGGGGCGTTTCTAGGATTGAAAGAAAGGGCTTAGCCCTAAGGCGAGGGTCATGTTTGCGGCAATTTTTTTTGGGGCCCATTTGGGGCCGCGGATATCCATTGTTTCAGACAGTTCATCGATTGGTTCAATCAGAAAGAGTGTGATTTTGCTCTGTAGTTTTGCTTACATTCAGTATATATATATATATATATATATATAAAACACAAGAGACAGAATTTCCGGGTCATAGTGAAATTTGACAACACAAATATGAACTTTTCTCAAATAAGAGAAATAATTTTCCTGCTTTTAAAGGAAAGACAGATAAACAAGCTTTCATATCCGCGTCACTCCCAAATCCTAATTCTTAAAGGGGCCGCACACAATGGATGGAGAATGGACCTGACAGTGTCAACTTTATATCGTTAAGTATGATGATAGGCTGTTGGATTGTAATTTGAAGGGGGAGAAAACATACAAACCAGAACGCACGCACATGTGTAGCATGTTATAAATAACTTGTCCATGTGAGAAACAATAGTTTAATTTAATGACATCACCAAAAAAAAAAATCAACATTTTAAATCCAATAATGCCAAATTATTTGGGGGGGGAGGGGGGCTGAAGAACATTTTAGGGGGGCTTCAGCGACGCCCCTGCTCAGAGTTAAGGCTGGTTGTCTTTCAATCAAAAGATCAGCGGTTGGATCGGATCCTCCAGTCCATGTCCTAAATAACCCTAAATAAATGAATGTGATGAATGGGTGTGACAGCATCGGAAATACACGAGGGCAAAGGGCAAAACTGCCCCTAAGAAATATAATTTTGCCCCTGATATCACTAGGAGGGGGGCAAAAAATGCCCCCATAAATTCCTCTAATAATAATGATAATTTAATGAACTTGTCAAAAACATCGTAGCCTATATGACCCGGTCCAGTTGCCATAGAATGGTTTTGATTTTCGCCTTGACTGATGTTGCGTGAAGAACCGAACTTTCTAAACAAATAAATAAATGGAGCGCTTCTTAATCAGACCTGTGACTGCGAGACTGCGGTCAACTCAGCAGACACTTACATTTGAGTGCACCTATATGCTGAAATTCACGGTAAACGCATTCAAATGGCACAGATCGGGAGCGAGCGAAGGACTTTGAAAGTTAGCGGAAAGATTAACGTGAGACAACATCCGGTTTCTTCAGACGAACATCCGATTTTCAGAATAAGATGCCAACAAAGTACACATATTGCATAATGGAAATTAGATTAAATGAATTATATTCACATTTAGTATAAATCATGCTACCTAAATCTTGTGAGTTAAAGGTAAAATACACCTAAATTGTGAGTAGTGTCTTTATTTTTTGATTTGAGGGTTGCTGGAAATGAATAATACCTGACTGAAAATCAATTAAGATATTTTACTAAGTGAAAACTCTGAACTGAATTTGTACCTTCAAATGGCACATTTTTTAAAATTTTAAGGTTCTATAAAAATGTTTTTCTCAAAAATTCCACACAATGACTAATGCATAACTTCAGGACAAAAATGGGTAATATCACAATATTTGAGGTGCTACAAAAATATTTTTTCTCAATAATTCCATACAATGACTGATGTAATCAAGGCATCGTTGACTTAATAATTGTTAATAGTTGTTTAAAATAATAATAATAATAATAATAACAATAAATAACAACAAAGAAATTTTGTTCAAAAAAATCGAAGAAAACACTTTGAATCTGTAGACTACTGCCTAATAGTCTTATTATTGCCATTTGATGACAAAAGCTCATATACTGTAAGCCTAATTAAGTATATTTATTATTTTGAACAAAGGTTAAATGTTATTTCACAAGTTTCAAAAAGTGCCCCCAATTTTCTTTTAAATGCCCCTGGATCTCAGTCAGTGGGGGCAAAATTTGCCCCCTAACAAATATGTAAATTTTCTACCATGGGGTGTGAATGATAATGGTTCAGGTGACACCTGTACAAATACAAGTCCATTTACCATTTAACCTCATATGAACCAGTCTAACCTGTTTATGCCTTTGAGATAGTTTTTTTCAGGTAGTTTGCATATAAAACATGGCCTCTTAATTAATGTACATTTCAATACCAAATACGTTTCTTTTGTGGTCTTCATGAGTTCAGTGTTTCCCTCTGAGTCTGTTGAAAGAAACCAGGTGTCAGGCATCAATAAACTAGCTGAAATGGTCAGGATGGGTAATCAATCTGGTTGTTTTTCTCCTCTGTGAGTTTATCTTGGCCATGAGGTAAATTGAGGGTTTGTCACTCAGCACCATTAGTGCCCTCCCTTTAATGTTTCATTTGTCAGTTGTTAGTTCAACCGAAGAGACGTTTAAACAACAGTTTGAGGCTCAAAAAGCTAAATTATACATCATTATACCCACATGTTTAGAGAAAAGTAGGCTACATACAAATACAAATTTGTGTAGTAAACCAAGATCTTGTGTTGACAATCTTCATAAGAAGGAATAAAATGAATACATAATTAAGTAGGGAGATTCATCATGGGAGGAGTTTCAGAATCAGGAATCAAAAACACTTTAGGTTTCGTGTATTGTGTGCAGTCGGACAACTATTGAGAACAAAGGACTCCTGCGCCTTGGAGGACCGGCATTGATCTACATCTATTGCCTACACGCTACAGGTAACCGTTGGAATTCATATTATGATATTAGGGAAATCAAACACCACGGGTGATTCTTATTTACATTTTCTCTTTTAATCTCTTATTGACCGTTTGAAAGCCGGAAGATCTCCTCCGTGAATAACAAACAAAAGGCTGTAAAGTTACACGCTAGAATTTAAATAATGAAGTACCCTTATCCCAACTTGATGAAAAGTTGGTACTCTTGGGGACAAACAACATATTGCCAGATACAGTATCTAACGCTACATGGGAGATTGCGTAAACGTAACGTATGCTGATGTCGACGCACCCTGCATTAGAGTATTTAAACAGGCCTGGTGCTGCAGTGGTTTATTCACAGAAAAGGTACTGAACGTATTTCAATGCAGAACAATAGCCCGTATGCCTGTTATTCAATTATATCATTAGATTCTTATAACTCCTGCAGGAAGCAGGATTTTACTGTTGTAGTTAATTAATTGGTGTAGGACGGTAATTTATTATCATTTTCATTATGGATTAATCTGCTGAACATTTTCTATTTTAATCGTTTGATTGTTTGGTTTGTAAACAAATTCAGAAAAAAGTGAGAAATGCTGTCACAATTACCCAGATGCCAAAAGTGACACCTTCACAATGGTCCAACAAGCATTATTTGTTAATTTAATATTTTTAAGTTTGGACTGTTGCCAAAGCTAAAAATATTAAATAAAAAATTAATTTAGATCCTTAACAATGAAAGCCAAATATTCACATTCGAGAAGCTGGATCCATAAAATGTTTGAACATGGAAATTTACTTTATCAGAATAGTTGCAAATTATTTTTCTGCTAATTGACTAGTTGATGAATTGATTAATCGTTTCAGTTGTTGTATAAACTGTTGTATGTCTATATGAGGTGTACCGTTCATTGTGATGTGACTCATGTTTTCTTAGTCGTTGCTATTTCCTTGAGTCTGATAATAGAAGTTTCATAACTTATTTTCTTTCAGTGAAATGTAACTCTCCAAAGTTGCAGTGGTAAAAATGCTGCAATGTTGTTCTTCAGTACAATGCTGACATATTCTTGACAGACATAGTTTTAAGAAAATGGGAGAGATCAGTTCTGACTAATGCTGGCAATTCTTCTTGTTAATTGCAGAACATGAAATTAACACAGAAAGTCTTTACTTTCTGAATGATCGAGAAATTGACGACTTGATCCCCAAAACAGACTCAAAATGTCAAAGGTAATGTCCTGTACTGTAAAGACAATTTACACAAATACTGTATTTATAATTTACAGGAGCACAGACTTCTGTTTTCATGACACATAATTGATAATAATAACTCATTAACAATAATAGCATGTGCTAGAATTTAAACATTTATTTACTATTATGGATTTGCAACTATTTTCTTGTTGATTCGTCTGCTGAAGTAAGTTGAATAAAGTTTCAAGCACTCAGGCATCATAAGGCATTTATTATAATTATATAGATCATATTTTTATTGTCTATTCAAACTTTTACATGTTATACTTAGTATTGATTTAAGACACAAATGTTCATGTTCACCCTCAGGGTCGTCCATCCACCAGTGACACAAGTGATAAAGGTGAGACACACTTTATCTTATTGGTTACATGTAGTGTTCATTGAAGTTTTTTAAGGTGGTAATATCTTACTTTGACTAAGAAACTATATCGAGACCATGTTTAATATTGTGAGAGGCAGATGCAACAAACCTTTCTTTTCGCTTTTTTTTTTTTTTCAACAAAAAATATCCAAAAAGGAAAAAGAAAGTCAAATCTTCAGGGCGAATCCAGCCAATGTCAATCACCAACTAAGAAACAACGACTTGTCAACAAACCAGGATCAGACTCAGGTATTTATAATACTTTACAAACAATGGCAACCTACAGCTTACTATAGGGTTAACTTTTATGTAATAACATGTTTACTTAGCTTACTTACCGGTACATAGAAAATGTCTTTTTCTATATCAAGGCCACAGAAAATACTCTCATTTGCTGCCGTATGTAATCTTATCAGACAACCCCAATCAGTCAACAGCATACATGCAGGTATCCATAGCAACAATGCGTATGCTTCAAAGTAAATAACGTAACCGTGGCCTTTAACTGTATGATGTTTTAAATCCAGACCATGGGTTATCCTTTACTAATCTGACATAGTAGAAGCCTGATGATACACTCTGAAGCATCCTACATGGACCTGGCAGAGAAAGTTCCTCTCACACTCTCCTCATTGTGCATTACCGCTTACTTGATACACTGGTTCATGGTTCCTGCTGAACAGTTCTTTACTTTCACTCTGACAGAAGACATCATACTGTCTGATGTGAAAGACATCATGAGTTGTGTCCTTCAGAAAATACCTCACCAAGACAACAAGCTCAACAAGTTCCTGACGTAAGTTTAAAGTTTATTAAATGTTCCATATTAATATGTTATACGGGCCTGGTTCCACTGCTGACCAGAGGCCAGTTTCACTAAGAGATTTAAGACTGCATGGTAGTGCATCATGGGTTTGTACGTTCGTACGTACGTATGTCCATTTCTCACCAACATCTTGAAGGATTTTTTTTTGACTCAAGGATGAACTGATTAGAATTTGGTGGCCACAGATGAAGGTCACTGTGACCTCACAAAACACGTTTTTGATCATAACTGAAGAATTCAGCTAATTTACGACAATTTCACACAAATGTCTAATAGGATAAAATGATGAAGTGATGACATTTTGGAAAGACATGGATGTAAACTGCAACTTGACTGTTTGTCTGAGGGAGTCAGTCATGAGGCGTTAATTAGTTTTGTTTGAAAAAAAAAATCTTGATTTACCCAAAATTTACAGCAAATTACTTCTACTGAAGATAGTACAATATGCTGAAGAGGGCTGTTCATAGACGGATCACTTTCTGACTTTGACACATTCTGTCAGTGTTTTTATGTCTTTGAAACAAATTAATTAACCCACACATAAACTCTTGTACAACAGGAAAAAAATCAGTGATTTGAAGATGGACAAGAAGGAGGTGGTCGGTGTCTTTGGCAGAACTGGGGCTGGAAAGAGCTCTTTGATAAATGCCGTCATTGGAGAGAAGGATCTCCTGCCCTCTGGAGACATCAGAGCATGTACCTCAGTCATGATTAAAGTGGAGGCTAACATGCAGAACTCAAAGTATGAGGCAAACATTGAGTTCATTACAAAAGAGGTAAAATGAGCTGAATATGTTTCTTTACTTGAAACTATTTATAAAGGTATGCCACATAATTTAACAAAGTTAAAGGTATTTTTTTAATTGTATTTAGGAGTGGAAAGATGAGTTGTGGTTCTCTAAAAGTTTCCTTGGGGATAATGCGGACCAGGAAAGTGATCAGAAAGTTGACGTTGATTGTCGGGACATAGTTGACAAGCTGTCAGCGCTGTATGGAGAAGACTGGAAAAACAAATCTCCTGAAGACCTCATGAATGACAAATATTTCAAAGGGATCCCAGGATTTCACAATTCCAAGGGGAAGATTTTGACAGTGAAAACAGTAAGTAAGAGTAAAAATCTTGAATCACTTCATAAGAAGCCTTCTTGTCTGTCTGACAGAGGGAAATGTTTTTGAGGTTTATGTAATATGCATGCTGCCTAGCCATTCCAGGTTGGTTTAGTTCAACAAATGTAAAAGTAAAATCACTATGTAAAATTTAAAAACAGAGTGGCCTTGATGCACCTGTCCTCGATATCTACAAACCCATAGAAAATGTCCCCTTTATAGAAAAATCATAAAGAAGTTTGTATACCAGTCGATAAATACATTTATATAACTGTTATAACATCCAATCAGGATTTTTCCTCCATCTTTGTGCCCAAACATTTTACATTAAGATTAAATTACATCTTGTATTATTAAATATCAATACTGCTTTTGTTCACACTTTAGTTCAGCTGGTAATAGTAATAGTAATTATTTTATCTCAATCAGCAACCCAACTTCACCCCTTTGGAGTACCACAAGGATCAGTACTTGACCCCCTTCTATTCAGTCTATTCATGATCCCTTTTTATACAGGGACGCTTAACGCAGACGATGCTCAAATCTATATTTCTCTTTCACTGGTAGGCCGTGGTACCATCGACTCACTTTGTCACTGCATTGAAAATATCAATGGCTTGAAATTGTTGTCTTGCTAAATACAGACAGAACTGAGGTGATTGTCTTTGGTGCCATTTATGAAATATATAGAATTATTGCACACCTTGAATCTTTGTCTGATTGATTTTAAAATATTTTTGTGGACCACATGTTTCTAACATGCTCTATCCATATGAACCTTCATGTAACCGTCATCATCAGACCGGGGTCTGCTGACTGTCAAAGGTCAACATGAAACACAGGGAAGCTGCATTATGCTACGATGATAAACATACTTGCTATGACCTAGATAATCTTAGGCACTGTCAAAATCTGATCGTCATCAATTTAAAACCTAATTGTCACCCAAAATTTAACTTTTGTGTCCACTTCCGGTTAAGTATTTAATATTTATTGATCCAAATGTAGCTTTTTGCTTTTGTTGTTTCAATGATGGGGTAACTTAATTGCTCTTCTTTTTTATGTTTTCCTGTTTTAATTATTTTGTGCAATTTGTAAAGCAGTTTGAAGTTGGAGTCTGTGCTTATGAATGAAATCGCCTTACGTTGACTTAATCTCATTTTTTTATTTATTGCAGGCTAAAGAGCTATCTGCAAAATTAGTCAAATACACAAGAAGTGACCCAAAAGATGGAGAAGGTGAAGAAGTAAACAGGTGGAATTGGCCACTAGTGAAGTGTGTGACTATCAAGGTGCCAAATAATGATCTTCTGAAGCATGTCACACTTGTGGATCTTCCTGGAAATGGGGATCGTAACAAGAACAGGGACAAGATGTGGAAACCGGTAATTCATCACATGCAATGCTGTTTAGTGTATTGCTGTGTTATCTGCAAAGTGTGACATCATGTTATTACAAAGTACTGTTAACCATCATAATTAACTTGCTGTCATGTCCCTTCAGCTCGTTGGAAGTTGTTCCACTGTGTGGATCGTGACTGAAATGAATCGAGCTGCATCAGAGCCAGAACCCTGGGAGATCCTGAAAAGTGCCTCTAGCTTCATGGGAAATGGTGGCCAGTGTCAGCGTATTCACTTTATCTGCACCAAGTCTGATGATATTACAACACCAAAAGATCAGTAAGTGATTTAAGATGCCAAAAGTACATATACATATATATTCAAGGAACTGTGAGGACTTTTTAAGTGATTATGAAACAGTCTCAATAATAATACTGATGTCTCTATATGACCTACATGAGAAAACGGGACCACCAGCGTGTAGATTGTCTATTTCTATAGAGTCATTCTTAATGCTTGTCATCGGTTTTATCAGTTCTTTCAAAGAAATTCCTTTAGAAATCAATAACTGCTCACACACTCATCACAACTAACTAAACTGAAATAGTAGTCTGTAACTTTGTCTCTATGGTTATAAAATGACAGTTCTTTCCAGAAAACTTCCTATTAGATCACGGACCTGTAAAATAAAGTGATGCACGTTTCAGTATAAATGGTGGATTCGATAGTTACAGCTGCAGGTTTAAAAGAGATCATTTAGACTTTTATTCTGGATGCAAAGAAAGTTGGAATTTGAGGTTTCAGTTCTCCAAAAACTGTATAAGGTGCAAATGAATGCAAATATTTTGATTTAGTTCAGCAGCTGGTGTTCGTGCTTTGATATTGAAAACAAACGATCGAGTCAAGAAAGAAGTGAGAGAAAAATTCAGCAAACTAAAGGAGGTTAAGGTGAGTTTTATAGACTGACAGAAAGTATAACACAAAGATTGTCTACTTCTGCAAGCATTCCTTAAAACCAAAACTTTTTAGAAATATTTCAGTGATGGAAGTTTCAAAGTCTTCACAGTGAGCTCCAAAGAGTTTCTAAAACAGAAACGTCTAGATCTAGACGACACTGGTAGGTGAAGTCTTCATATATGAGCACATTTAGATTTACTTTACTTTAACAAAACCAACAATAATGATGTAAGTATGTTTTGTAACTATTTAAGCTGCAAACTACATTTTTTTTACAGAAATACCAAAACTTCAGGAATGTCTGCAGTATCTCAATGACTGTCACTCAGAGACGTTAAACTGTGTGTCTGGAGCTCGTGGGATTCTCTCTCTGATTCAAGGGGCCAGCCTTAGAGGAGGGGTAAGATCAAGAAATATAATCTCTTTCTTTGTCTTTTATCATTAATATTCACAGAAAATAATGTGAAAACATAAAGTCAAAGACAGACTACTTACATGTAATGTCATCCATACATACATTTTATCAATAAAGTTAGTTTTCCTGATTTTGTGTTGCTTCAGAGAGGCTGCATAACGACAGTAATTAAAGGGTGGTCTCACTCAAAATCAACCAAATATTGAATAAATGTGAATAAATCAAGAAAACTCAGTCAAGTAGCAGAATGGTTTCACTGCTTTGAATACTGAATGTGTTGTTGTTGATTTCAGGCTGACACAAAGAGAGCTGTGTACAAAGTCCTTCAACAAAAGATGAGGGTTGAACTTGATAAAGTCAGGAAACCAATGGAAGAGACTTATCGGGCTTTTGAAAAGTGCCTCAGTGAGGGGGTTGAAAAATCGAAAAGTTCATGTGAAAAAGACTTGCAGTCGGTGACACATCCTGTACGTATTTGAATTATAACAACATCATTACAACGGATTTTGCACTTTATATGAATGTCTTAAAAATGTTTCTGTTTTGTCTGTTTTGTTTCAGAATAAGTCAGGTAGTGGTTTCCATGGGACATTGAAGTGTATTGTAAAGTACGACGGCATCCACAAACCAAAAAAGGGGAAACAAATAAACCTCAATATGAAGTTATCTTCATGTCTGACTGAGAGCATTGATGAGGAATTCAAGAAGACCTTCCCGTAAGAAATGACTTAATAAAGACATAAAACCCTGAGCAGGCTAATTGTACAAACTATGGAGAATGTCTAGAATTAACAGATTGTACATTATACAGTTATACAAGTTATGTGATATAATGCATACATACAAATTACATTATTGAAATACAAACTTGTCAATGATGCATTCATGAAACATTTCAACTTGTTAACATGTTTCAGAAATGAAGGAAAATGTGAACCTTTCAACGGAGTCCTCAATGCATTTTCACTTGACACGAAGATGATGAAAGAGAAGACAGAGTACAAAGATGTCGAACTGCAACTGATATTTCTCAATACAGAGGTAAAAGAGGAGAATAGTACCATTAGTCTTTATTAAGCTATTAGTCCAGATCAGAAAGGCTTCAGCAGACATGAAGACTAAACATTAGAGAATAAATGAAATATAGATGTTTTTAGCTGTTAACATATATACACTGAATATGAAGAAGTCTGCTGCTGCAAAGCTGATGACCCTGACTATATTCATGACAACGTACTGGAGATTCTGAGGTGGTCTGACATCAGTGGGAAAAATATATATATGTGCACCCTCACCTGGTCCTACTCTGAAAATCTGATTATATATTTTATTCCTTTTTCAGGTAAAGTCTGGAGGAAGGGGGGGCAATATGAGCCTTATTTGTATATTACCTTAATTTTATTTAAAATATGTGGATCTATGATTCATATTCTCTCTTAGGAAGAACAGATTAAGACAAAACTCAACAAAATCATCCACGACCGTAAGAAAACGATCTACAGCAGTCTGACGACAACAATTGAGAGAAACATGCAGAAATGCTATGACGGTACGATAAAGATCATCACATATAAAATCTGACACTGTAAAAATGCACATTATTCATCAGAACTGTGCAGAATGTAATTATAATAACATTTAATTGACTAAAGTTTTCTGTTTTATTGTAGATGCAAAAAAGATTAAAGGAGACGGCAGCATGAATAATATGAGAGAAACTATGGTGAAGCACGTACATAGGTTAAAAAACGTCATGTTTCAGGAAGCTAAAGCTGTTATGTTGAAACAGCTGGATGACTTGATGGTTTGTAACATTTTATAATAAGTCGTACGATGAGGATATAGTAAAACATGTTGTGCTGCTTATCTTTATCTACAATTCTAGGTCATCATATATATAATCAAGTGGAATATGCCTCTTTTTGAATGCTGCTATTGCTACTAACACACTGCAGGCCCTTTCACAAACATTCAGCTATTGTTATAAGACACATTTTGGCTGTGAGTGATAAAGATTTTTATGCTAATTTAGAATGACATCCTGGACAATCTGAAAAAAACAATGCAGGAATCAATCGAGCTGTCGCTCAAGACAGATGGTGTCTCAATCCCAGGTAAAGGCAACGTTACAAAATAATAACATAATGATCACTAAAAATATTAAAAATATTTGATAGAAATGAATATGTCAACTAATTTCCAAGAGTGTGATTAATAGTGAACTTGATGTTAACATTATGGGTTTTTTTATTTAGACGTTACATCGGAGCTTGTGAAGGTGAATAAACACTACAAAGAACTGAAGAGAAGGGAAGCCCAGATGAATAACCACTAATTTGGTAAAACTGTTGTTAAAATATCTACATAATGCCTCCAGATTGAGCTGTTCTGAATAATGCTAACGATGCTTTTTATTACACTAGTGCTGGTCCGCCCAGCCCGGCAGCTGCACAGCTGACAACCAACTGAAGAGCCCTGCATGCACGCTGGTTAGAGACGTGAGGCCTCTGGATTTGGTCTCAACCATTTTTGTCAACTCATCTTATCCAGGTTCTCTTTGAGTGTTGTTTTGATATGTACTTTGAATTAACTTGTTGTGAAAGACATAGAAATTCTATATTTTCTATGTGTTGTCGGGCATTTTTCATACAAGTTGTTTATCCTCTATTGTCTTTCCATTGTCTATGATGAGTTACGATCTATTGTTTATTATCGAGCTAAGAGTTGTATTTTCAGATATCAATATACTCGTTACATGTAATCCCATATTGTTTAGGGATGATTCAATGATTTTGATTTAATGTGTGACTTTCTATTATTTACCAAAATATAATCATACGTGCTTGTAGTGTTGACTGTTTGTTAAAGCTAATGAAATAAGTGAACTTTTAGTGAACCCACTCTGACAGGATGATTGACAGTCACCAGGAGAGAAAGGCTGTAAACTCAGGAAACTAATCAGTTAGTTAGAGAGACATCCTGTTCAATGGGGCCTGTGTACTGGAACATCCTGCTTCAGGCCGTAAAGTTAGAGAACCATAAGAAGTGCTTTATCTGTGTAACAACAGACACACCGATATATACATTTTATCCTTAAAGCGTAGAACATGGGAATATACAATAAGTAGTTCTTAACGTCTCAGAAGAAGAGGACATATGTGCAGGCAGTCAGCTGCATGGATCACAAGTTCCCACTACACACCTTCCACAAAGGGGGGGTTGTTTACCCTAAAAAGTAGGTCTGTCAGAAGTGATAAGACTATTAGGACTGTTCCGTCCAATGATTTGAGAATGATCTGTTGTCTACCATATATGGACCTGGAGGTTGCAGGAAGCGCCAAGGAGAAGCGTATATATAGGAGACAGCAAAGGATCGAGGCTTTTTGGCCTTTTTTGGATGACTTCTGGAGCTTTCATACTCTTGACATTTGACATTTTGTATTAACTTTTACATCGATTTTTTGGTATTCATTTTTGTTAATCTTTTTCTTTCCTTTCTGTAAAAAACAAATAAAACTGGTTTGTATTTTGTGCATTCCAACCAAAGTCCAGTGTTGCTCATCTCTGGTGGGGTCCTCTAGTCTCCTAAAGGTAAGAGTGCTCTTCCCCTGGGATAGGCTGTCCTAAAGTTTAGTAAAGGTGTGTTGTTATTAATTAACGATTGATGGTAGTGGAATGTATTATGCTTGTTCATGCATTGTTCATGCAAGTGCCACTTAATGATGCAAGAACATGGAACATGCGGACACACAGATGGGCCATGAATAGGGACGGGCATCATTTTGCACAATTATAGTTCCTTTCTTATTACTGTGCAAGAAAAATAATAACTTAATGCAATAATAATTGAACAAAATAGAAAGAAAAGAGGGATCATAGAGGCAATTACATCAGGTCACCACTAAAACCTTTAACTACCGACCACACTGCATCATGAGAGTTTCTCCCCTGCGATGCTCATTGGGTCAATCCAGTTTCACTGTAAACATTTTATTTTAATTTTATAATCAGAGACCAGAAAATTCAAAATAATTTCAGAATTTATTCTGGTAATAAAAAACATTAAAAAGTCCCTTTTCTTTTTTTTAAAGAGAGAGTACAGCAATGTCATCAAACAACATCAAGACACTGAATACTTTTGACGTAGAAATGATGTCTGTGTGGTATCACAGTGAACTAGTGGGTGTACCAATTCCTTAACAACAATATATTCTTATATTTAGTCTGACCCTCAGTGTTGACATGGCAGTCGACAATGAGGGAAAACTTACAGAGAATTTGACTCAATCGTCTCAGTAATTTAGTTTCACTCAGTGTTGCTGTGCATCTCCTGTTGTGTGAAGCTGCATTAATGTAACAGTGCGCCACTGTGTAAAAAGAAATATCACCAATGTTGAAACACACTGAAATGCCTCAGAGTAATGTAAACTCAGCACCATTTAATACAGAAACAAAGCACAAACAGGTACTTAAAGCCCTTGAACAAAACAAGTCTAATTCATGTATTATACTCACTTAAATACTTTCATGTGATTGTCAGCATGAAAGTCATTTTGTAAATTCTCTTACAGCTATAAGCACTCGATGTTTATGAACACAACATGGTAAATATATGCATGCTAACATGCTGCAGATAGCAAAGGCAATGCTCTTCGGCACGGATACAAATTATTTTTCTTTAACTCTGACCTTCTTCTAGCTTGCATTTAAATAGACTTACTTTCTTTTCACTTCTTTAAAGTGTAAAATGTGTCGACCAGACGATATCAAGCTCCCTGTGAGATGTGTGCTCAGTTCAGCTCTTTTCAGCTACAACAGTAAAACACAATGACATAGTGATGATGTATACCAGTGAGCTCAAGTATGGTAGTGAATACAATCATTTGAGTTTCAGATGGTACAATCATATTAGCAGCACAGACTGGACTTTCAGTGGGGCAAGGTTTGTATTCAAAGACTAAAAAAATCAAAGTTCACAGGTCGGGGGAAGTTGAGTGATCTGTTAACCCAGAGAGTGCTGCTTCTTCAGGCTGTCTGAGCGCCTCACTCTCTCCTCTGGGGTCTTTCTGTACCAGCTCCTGAGAAGGAAAAGCCCCTGTCATACTTTGCTGACTTTAAAGTCATCTGTAAAAGCTGAAATCCAAACATTTCTGTACGCTGTTGCCTTCAGCAAGAGGCAAATAAAGTATTGGAATTACAGTTCATTGGTTAGCCAAGCATGACGTCCACTTCTGGATTTTTGCTGATATGCGAAATAGATTAGGTCAGCATATAAAATATGAAATGTGCAATCAGGAGAGACTTCAGAGCTTAGGTCCAAAGTATACTGGAGCACATGGATTTAAGGCAACACACTTTATTAGAAGACTACCGTTCTGAAGCCAAGTGTGTCTTCATCAGAGTCAGAAAAAGTAAAAAGTGTAATGCTTGTTAATTAGGACACTAGCAACCCAAAAAGCATATCAGCATTTTCTCAGTAGTGGGGGTGAGGTGGAGTGACGTATCTCCTAAGAGATGACATACGGCAGTTTATGTGATTTATGAAATCAAGATAAGGCACTTTGTGATTTTGGTGAAACAAGTCTCACCCCTGGCGGTTCAGCTGGCCTGGCACAGGAGAGTTTTGGCCTTGGTTTGGCTTCAGGACTCTGGGAATGAAGAAAGGATGTATTTAGAGAACTAATCTTCTGGGGACATTAAACACAGGAAATTGTAGTTCAGTCTAGAGCACCTGTTAGTAGTGGGGCTCTTTGGCTTCTGCTGCTTCTTTCTAGCCATTGATGGGGATTCACCGACCCTGGAGGAGCGCCAAACACATACAATAAAAACACTGCTGATCCCTGGAGCCCATCATCAAAAACATTAGTGTCTAAAACCAGATCTCATCTACAATGTAAGGCTGTGTTCCTCTTTCCCATCGTACCTCTTTTTCCTGTCCAGAGACCTCTGTGTGGCAGCAGACAGAACCACTCTCTCCTTGGGGCCCTTGGCTTTCTCCTTTTGAAACAGTCAGTAAGGATCATAGTGTATGACTGAAGCACTGACACTGACGGTATAAGACGAGCCACCAAACAGTGTTTCTTTCCTGTAAGTCACTTTGTCCGTGTGGTAATCAAGGTGTAATATAAATACAGTTCATCATGATAAGCTTTTCAAGTTGACAGGTTACCATGTCTCGCAGCTTCCTCTCTGCTCGGAGCTCCCTGTCCTGCTGCAGCAATGCTAATCGATCCCAGAGAGGCATTTCAAAGAAGATGTCATGGATGTCATAAAGGGCTGCACGTAACTGCGGGACAAAAGAGGCACACATAAACACAGAGTAAGATGGACCTCTGCTGTCTATAGACAGTAACTACACGTTCATACCTGGGCTCTAACTCTCTCCTACAGGAAGCGATCTTGTGCAGAGCAGGGGCCTCTCTTCTGTGGACCTTCTGTCTGGAAGGAGCGGATGAACTCCTGTGTATCCTAAGCACACATATATACAGAACACATTCCTAAACACAGTTTTTCCCAGTCACTAACATGATGATAGATTTATTGATTAACTCTTATTAAAATCACATTGGTGTTTTCAATTAGTTGTGCTCATTTGTATTTGTGTGTTATTTGTGTTAAACGTGTAATCTCACCAGGACGGTCTGTCGCAGATGTTTGACCTTCTCTGTTTTGAGCAGTCTGCGAGTGAGGAAGCCACGAATGATGGCGCCAATTCGACAGAAGGCTCTCTGCTGCTCTGCTGTCATAACCTGGACAACAAGAAGATACGAGAAGATGGGAACGTGAAGATAGAAAACACAGAGAGGGTTTGACAAATAAACGTCCATCTAATATGTGTTGCGACTTCGCATGTAAAAAGAAAAGCCTAAACTATGAAACCGCGCCAAACCCCTCACCTACACCACCTTGCTCTCTCTCTCTCTCTCTCTCCCCCCTGATACACCCACACACAGACATACAGACACCCACATTCCCCTCGCCACATGCTTGTTTGTTGCTTTTAGGTTTAGTATGCCTGCAGTTGTATAATAGATGTTTGTTGATTTATAATATTATTGATTTTTGATTAGTATTGTTATTGATAATAGCTGTTTTTTATGGTCAGTGCTGATTCAAACCTTCACTGTTCACTCTGAATGTGGAATAGTACTTTTACATTTTTTGAGTGAACACCAATTTTTTGACTTAATCCACAATTTGGTTACTGGTCCCTGATCCCAGGGTGGTGCCCCGTTATTATAAATCGTTGTTAATAATCCTATTGATATTAATCATTTTAAATAATAGCAATAATTTATTTGTATATTTGCCAATAACCAAACCTTCTCCAGCCAGATCTCAACATGTGTAACTTATGCAATCACACACACCCTCTTGTCTACTTGTGCATACCTACCAGACTTAGCCTCGCTCGAGGTTTGCTAACTGCCAATGTGGGTCCCCACAGATAAACGGGAGGCTGGACAGAGGGAGAGGACACACTGGAACTTACAGGACTGGGAAAACCTGGAAAAAGAAACATACTTTCAATTTAGGTGTTTGAACTTCTCTATTTTGAGCTGTCTGCACTTTACATGCAGCTCTTTCTCCAATTTATCTTGATTAAATGGTGAATGAAGAGTTGTCCGAATAGAAGTAGTAATAATAAGAGTTAATAGATCACAACACTCTTTTTGTCTTATGTCAACTCTGTTTTACAACAGTCTATGTGCTCAACTCCAGAGTGGCAGCTATGCAGTTGGCTGTTCAAAGTGTGGCAGCGCCGGCGAAATCCTGCAGCCAGATGGTCAAGGTGTCCCTTTGGGCTAAACCCTGAGGCACTAATGGGGCTACAGGGCTCCTGCACTGGACTGGTACCACAGTGGCTGGATCGACGATTGCCACTTTCACTACCCACTGAGCCCCTGTGACTGGGGGACATCATGGCCCCTGAGAGAGATTCTCCCCAATCTGCCATGCCAGCAACTTCCCCTGACCGTACTGGACTTCGGGGTATAAGGTCTGCTGGGCCGATGGGAAAAGAAATATTGATGTTCCCTGTAGAAACTGGGCGTGGTTTTCTGGGCTGAAGGACTGTTTAAAGCTCTGCAGAGTTACGTTCAGGTAAATGACCATTAGCTGTAGGAACCGATGGGAGCAGGAGAGTTAACAGTGAGAGAAGGACTGCAGGATGTCCATGTCGGCTGGGCGTTTGCTTATACTGGCATGACACAATAAATAACATAACTAACACATCATTATTAGTAATTACCCAACATTACCTTATTACCAAGCTGTCATAATAAGTGCTACAGAAGTCCCTTTATCTTAATGCAGAGGCAGCAGTTTATAATGATGCCAGACAACCTCAACAGGAAGTTACTGGTGAGCCTCTACTACCCTCTGGTGTTCACAGCAAGAAAAACTTAGTGTGGGTAAACAATGTGTGTCAACCATGCTGCCCACATGCATGCACAAGAAACACACACCGGATTGTTCTTTTATTTAAGTGAGTATACCGATACAGCACAAATGATTTATTTCAAGATTTGATGTCAAATGCGAAACAAAACGTGTTAACTGGTAAAAGTGTCAATTTGTGAATGGCCTACAAAGAAAGAGAAAATTTCCAACACAAAAATATACATTCAAATATCTGTTTAACCCGTTCAGGCCTTTGTCATTTGTTCTCGTCTTTCTGTTGCAGCAACTGTTAATCTCACCAAACCATGTGATCTCTGTCAGTGCAGTGAGGGGACAGTTAGTATAAAAGAGTCCAAAGTACCCAGAGCACCAGAGGAGTGGAATACATAGAGAAACTAAAACTAAATGTAAGATTGTTCAATACTACTTGCATACTGTGGAGATAAATCAAAACATCTGTTCAGCAAAACATAGACTCTACTGCCCTCTGGTGTTCACAGCAAGAACAACTTATAGTGGGTGTATTATGTCCACATGCATGCACAACAAACAACTGATTGTATTATTTTATTTTATCGAGCAATGTGATTGATAAAGCACAAATTCCTTAAGATATTAAAACACAAGCGTCACAGCAGTATCAGATACAGTCATACTCATGATAAAATACATACTGCAAAATGTGCACTAACAGTACAATAAACCGTACATCATATAACAAAATAGGTTTATTCAAGAACTCTCCAGCTATAAACAACTAAATGTATGTGGGCGCAGGCTAGTGTCACAGTCAAATTGAAGGATTTTGTATTTCAGATTTTTATCCTTTGAGCTTTGCAGTGAGTTTCAGCTCATTGTTCATCTGTCCGGCCACAACTTTACTGCTGTGGTTCACTCTCAGCGCTCTCAGAGCATCATCTTCGGCTGCAGCAGGAGCTGTTTTCAGATAAATAGCTCTTGAAACCCACTGTGCACTACCTGCTCAGCACCAAACCACAGACAGACAGTTAGCCAAACATTTGGCTGAATTTTTCACTGTAAACATTTCGAGCAACATATTCAAGATGCAGAAGAAACATAATATTTACAGTACAAGTGAGTATCCACTAACTGGACTTTATAAGATTTAGTGCACAATAGTGGACTTCTGGTATTGCCTGACCTGGCATTGTAGTTCTCTCTCTATATATACAGTATATATATCCTATCTTCCTGTAGTTTTAACACTGGTGAAAATCAACTAAGAACATTTAACCCAAGTACAGTACTTTTAGTACTATTTTGAGGCACGTTTTCCTTTTTAAGTTACTTTGTACATCCAACTCCACTACATCTCAGAGGGGAATACTACACTTCATACACCAGCACACTTATCTGTCAGCTGAAGTTAGTTGCTTTTCAGAGTAAGATTTTACATTAAAATATTTGATAAACTCATAAAATGTAATGTTCAAGATTAAAACAGTGGTTTCCAGCCTGTTAGGCTTGTGTCCCCCTTACACAACCGTTCCTCCCTTTAATGTTGCAGTTGTCAGTATTTAGTTCAGTATGTTCAAACATGTCATTTACAGTTTGAGGCTCAAAAAGCTAAATTATACATCATTTTACCCACATTATTTGAGAAAAGTACAAACAAATTTGTGTAGCAGAACACGGTCTTGTGTCGACAATTTTCATAAGAACGAATAAAATAAATACATAAGTAGGGAGATTCATCATGGGAGGAGTTTCACAACCAGGAATCAAAAACACTAGGTTTCGTTTTCCTGTGTGGTGTCGGACAACTATTGAGAACAAAGGACTGCTCCACCTTGGAGGACCGGCATTGATCTACATCTATTGCCTACACGCTACAGGTAACCGTTGGAATTAATATTATGATATTAAGGAAATCAAACACCGCGGGTGATTCTTATTTACATTTTCTCTTTTAATCTCTTATTGACCGTTTGAAAGCCGGAAGATCTCCTCCGTGAATAACAAACAAAAGGCTGTAAAGTTACACGCTAGAATTTAAATAATGAAGTGCCCTTATCCCGACTTGATGAAAAGTTGGTACTCTTGGGGACAAACAACATATTGCCAGATATCTAACGCTACATGGGAGATTGCGTAAACGTAACGTATGCTGATAGTGACGCACCCTGCATTAGAGTATTTAAACAGGCCTGGTGCTGCAGTGGGTTATTCAGGAAAAGGTACTGAATGTATTTCAATGCAGAACAATAGCCCGTATGCCTGTTATTCAATTATATCATTAGATTCTCATAACTCCTGCAGGAAGCAGGATTTTATTGTTGTAGTTAATTAATTGGTGTAGGACGGCAATTTATTATCATTTTCATCATGGATTAATCTGCTGAACATTTTCTCTTTTAATCGTTTGTTTGTTTGGTTTGTAAACAAATTGAGAAAATAGTGAGAAATGCTGTCACAATTACCCAGATGCCAAAAGTGACACCTTCACAATGGTCCAACAAGCATTATTTTTATTTAATATTTTTTAAATTAGGACTGTTGCCAAAGCTAAACATATTAAATATAAAATAAGATAAAGAGAACCTGGAGCCATAAAATGTTTTAACATGAAAATTGACTTTATCAAAATAGTTGCAAATTATTTTTCTGGCAATTGACTAGTTGATGAATTGATTAATCATTTCAGTTGTTGTATGAACTGATGTATGTCTATATGAGCTGTACCGTTCATTGTGACGTGACTCGTTTTTTCAGTCTTTGCTTTTTCCTTGAGTCTGATAATAGAAGTTTCATAACTTCTTTTCCTTCAGTGAAATGTAACTCTCCAAAGTTGCAGTGGTTGATTTAAAACATGATTATTTGTTTACCTTCCAGTTGCCGTTCGTGGTCATGGATGATTTTGTTCGTAATAAATTAACTGAATGGGGTCTCAGCCAGTTGATACCAATATTTGAAGGTAAAGTATTACCATGACTCTTTTATGGGCACAGATTTTATAAAGTGTTTATATGACCTAACAATACTGAAACGTATAAGCATCTACAGAACTAAAAGAACTATGAAAAATGCTGCAATGTTGTTCTTCAGTACAATGCTGACATATTCTTGACAGACATAGTTTTAAGAAAATGGGAGAGATCAGTGTTGATTAATCCTGGCAATTCTTCTTGTTAATTGCAGAACATGAAATTGACGAAGAAAGTCTTTACCTTCTGAATGATCGAAAAATCACAGAGATGATCCCAAAAATGGGACCAAGGTCAAAATTAGAGGAGAGACTCAAGATGTTAAAGGTAACGTTCTGTACTGTGAACACAATTTACACAAATACTGTATTTATAATTTACAGGAGCACAGACTTCTGTTTTCATGACACATAATTGATAATAATATCTCATTAACAGTAATGAGCTAGAATTTAAACATTTATTTACTATTGTGGATTTGCAACTATTGTCTTTCGTGTCTAAAAGGAACAAAACACAGCAAATCCAGAAACAGTTGAATCATCAGCTGAAGTAAGTTGAATAAAGTTTCAAGCACTCAGATATCATAAAGCATTTATTATAATTATATAGATCATATTTTCATTGTCTATTCAAACTTTTATTTGGCCACTTAGTATTGATTTAAGACACAAATGTTCATGTTCACCCTCAGGTTTGTCCGTCCACCAGTGACACAAGTGATAAAGGTGAGACACACTTTATCTTATTGGTTACATGTAGTGTTCATTGAAGTTTTTTAAGGTGGTAATATCTTACTTTGACTAAGAAACTATATCGAGAACATGTTTAAATATTGTGAGAGGCAGATGCAACAAACTTTTCTTTTTGCTTTTATTTTACCAAATAAAAATATCCAAAAAGTAAAGAGAGAGTCAGATCTTCAGGATGAGTCCAGCCAACGTCAATCACCAACTAGAAAACAACGACTTGTCATCAAACCAGGATCAGACTCAGGTATTTATAATACTTTACGAACAATGGCAACCTACAACTTACTATAGGGTTAACTTTTTTATGTAATAACATTTTTACTTAGCTTACTTACATAGCAAATGTGTGTTTCTATAGCTTGGCCACAAAAAATACTCTCATTTGCTGCCATATGCAATCTTGTCATCTTATCAATCTTATCCTACATGGACCTGGCAGAGAAAGTCCCTCTCACGCTCTCCTCATTGTGCATTACCGCTTACTTGATACACTGGTTCATGGTTCCTGCTGAACAGTTCTTTACTTTCACTCTGACAGAAGAAATCATACTGTCTGATGTGAAAAACATCATGAGATGTGTCAGTCAGAAAATACCTCCCCAAGACAACAAGCTCAACAACTTCCTGAAGTAAGTATAAAGTTTATTAAAGTTTCCATATTAATATGTTATACGGGCCTGGTTCCACTGCTGACCAGAGGCCAGTTTCACTAAGAGATTTAAGACTGATAGTGTTGAGCCAGACATCATGGGTTTGTCCGGCCGTACGTACGTACGTACGTATGTCCATTTCTCACCAACGTCTCGAAGGAATTTGTTTTGGACTCAAGGATGAACTGATTACAATTTGGTGGTCACAGATCAAGGTCACTGTGACCTCACAAAACACATTTTTGATCATAACTGAAGAATTCAGTTAATTATGACAATTCCACACAAATGTCTAATAGGATAAAATGATGAAGTGATGACAATTTGGAAAGACATGGATGCAAACTGCAACTTGACTGTTTGTCTGAGGGATTCAGTCGTGAGGCGTTAATTCTAGTTCTGTTTGAAAAAAAAGTCTTAATTTACCCAAAATGTACAGTAAATGACTTCTACTGAAGATAGTACAATATGCTGAAGAGGGCTGTTCATAGACGGATCTCTTTCTGACTTTGACACATTCTATCAGTGTTTTTATGTTTTGAAACAAATTAATTAACCCGCACATGAACTCTTATACAACAGGAAAAAAATCAGTGATTTGGAGACAGACAAGAGGGAGGTGGTTGGTGTCTTTGGCAGAACCGGGGCTGGAAAGAGCTCTTTGATAAATGCCGTCATTGGAGAGAAGGATCTCCTGCCCTCTGGAGACATCAGAGCATGTACCTCAGTCATGATTAAAGTGGAGGCTAACATGCAGAACTCAAAGTATGAGGCAAACATTGAGTTCATTACAAAAGAGGTAAAATGAGCTGAATATGTTTGTTTACGTGAAACTATGCCAAATGTATGCCATATGATTTAACGAAGTTAAAGGTATTTTTTTAATTCTATTTAGGAGTGGAAAGATGAGTTGTGGTTCTCTAAAAATTTCCTTGGGGATAATGCGGATCAGGAAAGTGATCAGGAAAGTGACGATGATCGTCGGGACATAGTTGAAAAGCTGTCAGCGCTGTATGGAGAAGACTGGAAAATCAAATCTGTTGATGACCTCATGAATGACAGATATTTCAAAGAGATCCCAGAATTTCTCCTTTCCAATGAGAAGATTTTGACAGTAAAAACAGTGAGTAAGAGTAAAAATCTTGTATCACTTCATAAGAAGCCTTCTTGTCTGTCTGACAGAGGGAAATGTTATTGAGGTTTATGTACAAATGTAAAAGTAAAATCAGTATGTGAAATTTAAAAACAGAGCCTTGATGCACCTGTCCTCGAAAACTACAAACCCATAGAAAATGTCCCCTTTATAGAAAAATCATGAAGAAGTTTGTCTACCGGTAGATAAATATATTTATATAACTGTTTTAACAACATCCAATCAGGATTTTTCCTCCATCTTTGTGCCCAAACATTTTACATTAGCATTAAATGACATCTTGTGTTATTAAATCTCAACACTGCTTTTGTTGTTTCAATGATGGGGTAACTTAATTGCTCTTATTTTATATATTTTCTTGTTTTAATTATTTTGTACAATTTGTAAAGCAGTTTGAAGTTGGGGTCTGTGCATATGAATGAAATATTCTTACGTTGCATTAATCTCATTTTATTATTTATTGCAGGCTAAAGAGCTATCTGCAAAATTAGTCAGATACACAAGAAGCGACCCAAAAGATGGAGAAGGTAAAGACGTAAAGAGGTGGTATTGGCCACTAGTGAAGTGTGTGACTATCAAGGTGCCAAATAATGATCTTCTGAAGCACGTCACACTTGTGGATCTTCCTGGAAATGGGGATCGTAACAAGAGCAGGGACAAGATGTGGAAAACGGTAATTCATCACATGCAGTGCTGTTTAGTGTATTACTGTGTTAAACTGTGACATCATGATATTACAAAGTACTGATGACCATCATAATTAACTTGCTGTCATGTCCCTTCAGGTCGTTGGAAGTTGTTCCACTGTGTGGATCGTGACTGAAATGAATCGAGCTGCATCAGAGCCAGAAGCCTGGGAGATCCTGGAAAGTGCCTCTAGCTTCATGGGAAATGGTGGCCAGTGTCAGCACATTCACTTTATCTGCACCAAGTCTGATGTTACAAAACCAAAAGATCAGTAAGTGATTTAAGATGCCAACAGTACATATACATATATGTTAAAAGAAAACTTCCTATTAGATCACGGACCTGTAAATTAAAGTGATGCACGTTTCAGTATAAATGGTGGATTCGATAGTTACAGCTGCAGGTTTAAAAGAGATCATTTAGACTTTTATTCTCGATGCAAAAAAAGTTGGAATTTGAGGTTTGAGGTGCAAAATAATGCAAATATTTTCATTTAGTTCAGCAGCTGGTGTTCGTGCTTTGATATTGAAAACAAACGATCGAGCCAAGAAAGCAGTGAGAGAAGAATTCAACAAACTAAAGGAGGTTAAGGTGAGTTTTATAGACTGACAGAAAGTACAACATAAAGATTGTCTACGACTCTAAGCATTCCTTAAAACCAAAACGTTTTCTTTTCAGAAACATTTCAGTGATGGAAGTCTCAAAGTGTTCACAGTGAGCTCCAAAGAGTTTCTAAAACAGAAACGTCTAGATAAAGACGACACTGGTAGGTGAAGTCTTCATATATGAGCACATTTAGATTTACTTTACTTTAACAAAACAAACAAGAATGACTATTTGGATTATGGCAATAAAATGTTCGTCTGTTTTGTAACTATATAAGATGCAAACTACATTTTTTTTACAGAAATACCCAAACTTCAGGAATTTCTGCAGGATCTCAATGACTGTCACTCAGAGACGTTAAACTATGTGTCTGGAGCTCGTGGGATTCTCTCTCTGATTCAAGGGGCCAGCCTTAGAGAAGGGGTAAGATCAAGAAATAAAATCTCTTTCTTTGTCTTTAATCATTAATATTGACAGAAAATAATGTGAAAACATAAAGTCAAAGACAGACTACTTACATGTAATGTCATCCATACATATATTTTATCAATAAAGTTTCCTGATTTCGTGTTGCTTCAGAGAGGCTGCATAACGACAGTAATTAAAGGGTGGTCTCACTCAAAATCAACAACAGTTTGTATAAATGTGAATAACTCAAGAAAACTCAGTCAAGTAACAGAATGGTTTCATTGCTTTGAATACTGAATGTGTTGTTGTTGATTTCAGGCTGACACAAAGACAGCTGTGTACACAGTCCTTCAACAAAAGATGAGGGATGAACTTGATAAAGTCAGGAAACCAATGGAAGAGACTAATCAGGCTTTTGAAAAGTGCCTCAGTGAGGGGGTTAAAAAATCTAAAAGTTCATGTGAAAAAGACTTGAAGTCGGTGATACATCCTGTACGTATTTGAATTATTACAACATCATTACAACGGATTTTGCACTTTATATGAATGTCTTAAAAATGTTTCTGTTTTTTCTGTTTTGTTTCAGAATAAGTCAGGTAGTGGTTTCCACAAGACACTGAAGTGTATAGTACAACATGATGGCATACACAAGACAACAAAGGGGAAACAAATAAACCTCAATATGAAGTTATCTTCACGTCTGACTGAGAGCATTGATGAGGAATTCAAGAAGACCTTCCCGTAAGAAATTACTTAATAAAGACATAAAACCCTGAGCAGGCTAATTGTACAAACTATGGAGAATGTCTAGAAATAACAAATTGTACATTATACAGTTATACAAGTTATGAGATATAATGCATACATACAAATTACATTATTGAAATACAAACTTGTCAATGATGCATTCATGAGACATTTCAACTTGTTAACATGTTTCAGAAATGAAGGAAAATGTGGACCTTTCAACGGAGTCCTCAATTCATTTTCACTTGACACGAAGATGATGAAAGAGAAGACAGAGTACAAAGATGTCGAACTGCAATTGATATTTCTCATTACAGAGGTAAAAGAGGAGAATAGTACCGTTAATCTTTATTAAGCTGTTAGTCCAGGTCGGAAAGGCTTCAGCAGACATGAAGAATGTCATTAGACATTAGAGAATAAATGAAATATAGATGTTTTTAGCTGTTAACATATATACACTGAATATGAAGAAGTCTATCAATACAGTCAATGTCAGTTACAACTGGAGACGCCCTTTGAAAAATGATGAGCCTTATTTGTATATTACCTTGATTTTATCTAAAATATGTGGATCTACGATTCATATTCTCTCTCTTAGGAAGAACAGATTAAGACAAAACTCAACAAAATCATCCGCGAACGTAAGAAAACGATCTACAGCAGTCTGACGACAACAATTGAGACAAACATGCAGGAATGCTATGACGGTACGATAAAGATCATCACATATAAAACCTGACACTGTAAAGATGCACATTATTCATCATAATTGTGCAGAATGTAATTATAATAACATTTAATTGACTAAAGTTTTCTGTTTTATTGTAGAAGCAAAACAAATTGAGGGAACGGACATGCTGAATAAAATGAGAGAAACTATGGTGAAGCACGTACTTGATCCAAAAAACGTCATGTTTCAGGAAGCTAAAGCTGTTATGTTGAAACAGCTGAGGGACTTGATGGTTTGTAACATTTTATAATACGTCGTACGATGAGGATATAGTAAAACATGTTGTGCTGCTTATCTTTATCTACAATTCTAGGTCATCATATATATAATCAAGTGGAATATGCCTCTTTTTGAATGCAGCTTTTACTACTAACACACTGCAGGCCCTTTCACAAACATTCAGCTATTGTTATAAGACACATTTTGTCTGTGAGTGATAAAGATTTTTATGCTAATTTAGAAATACATCCTGGTCAATCTGGAAGAATCAATGCAGGAATCAATCGAGCTGTCGCTCAAGACAGATGGTGTCTCAATCCCAGGTAAAGACAACGTTACAAAATAATAACATGATGACACTAAAATTACTCAAAATATTTGATTGAAATTAATAGGTCAACAAATTTCAATAGTGTGATTAATAGTGAACTTGATGTTAACATTATGTTTTTGTTTTTTTTAGACGTTACATTGGAGCTTGTGATGGTGAAGAACCACTACAAAGAACTGCAGGGAAGCCCAGATGAAGAACCACTAATTTGGTAAAACTGTAGTTAAAATATCTACATAATGCCTCCAGATTGAGCTGTTCTGAAGAATGCTAACGATGCTTTTTATTACACTAGTGCTGATCCGCCCAGCCCGGCAGCTGCACAGATGACAACCAACTGAAGAGCCCTGCATGCACGCTGGTTAGAGACGTGAGGCCTCTGGATTTGGTCTCAACCATTTTTGTCAACTCATCTTATCCAGGTTCTCTTTGAGTGTTGTTTTGATATGTACTTTGAATTAGCTTGTTGTGAAAGACATAGAAATTCTATATTTTCTATCTTTTGTAGGACATTTTTGCTTTTAAATGATTAATGATCAGATGCAGACAGAAAATGTGTGTGGGGTACAGGTCTTAGAGACCGGTCCACTATGATGTCCCAGATACATTTTGTTTTAATGATTTAACATTTTTTTCTTGATTTCTATACGTTTTTAGTCCAATTTTAATTGACATTCCAATGATTTTATGGGTGTTTAACATAAATCCTGAACCTTGATCACAGTACGTACTGTATGTTTAATTTTCAAAGAATGATCTGACCTTCTTTCTATTGTTGAAGTGTCCACCAAGAATGTCCGAGACACACTACACCCTAGAAACCCATCTTTCTATTCTGCAATTAAAATAATTGATACACCAAATGATTAACACCTCTCTGCCTGAGGAGCGAGAGGCGAGACCCCAAAAAGCGTTAAGGCAGCATCCTGTGGTTTGAGCATCTGGCTGACACTTACACAATTTAGTCTTCTAGGCGTGTTGTAGATTCACACCTAAACTGGCATGTATGAAACATGACCCCTGTGACCTCGAGCCAGACAGCAGGTCCCATCTTAATGTGTTGTTTGTATTTCAGACAAGTTGTTTATCCTCTATTGTCTTTCCATTGTCTATGATGAGTTACGATCTATTGTTTATTATCAAGCTAAGAGTTGTATTTTCAGATATCAATATACTCGTTACATGTAATCCCATATTGTTTAGGGATGATTCAATGATTTTGATTTAATGTGTGACTTTCTATCATTTACCGAAATATAATCATACGTGCTTGTAGTGTTGACTGTTTGTTAAAGCTAATGAAATAAGTGAACTTTTAGTGAACTCACTCTGACAGGATGATTGACAGTCACCAGGAGAGAAAGGCTGTAAACTCAAGAAACTAATCAGTTAGTAGAGAGACATCCTGTTCAATGGGGCCTGTGTACTGGAACATCCTGCTTCAGGCCGTAAAGTTAGAGAAGCATAAGAAGTGCTTTATCTGTGTAACAACAGACACACCGATATATACATTTTAAAGCGTAGAACATGAGAATATACAATAAGTAGTTCTTAATGTCTCAGAAGAAGAGGACATAGGTGCAGGCAGTCAGCTGCATGGATCACAAGTTCCCACTACACACCTTCCACAAAGGGGGGGTTGTTTACCCTAAAAAGTAGGTCTGTCAGAAGTGATAAGACTATTAGGACTGTTCCGTCCAATGATTTGAGAATGATCTGTTGTCTACCATATATGGGCCTGGAGGTTGCAGGAAGCGCCAAGGAGAAGCGTATATATAGGAGACAGCAAAGGATCGAGGCTTTTTGGCCTTTTTTGGATGACTTCTGGAGCGTTCATACTCTTGACATTTGACATTTTGTATTAACTTTTACATCGATTTTTTGGTATTCATTTTTGTTTATCTTTTTCTTTCCTTTCTGTAAAAAACAAATAAAACTGGTTTGTATTTTGTGCATTCCAACCAAAGTCCAGTGTTGCTCATCTCTGGTGGGGTCCTCTAGTCTCCTAAAGGTAGAGTGCTCTTCCCCTGGGATAGGCTGTCCTAAAGTTTAGTAAAGGTGTGTTGTTATTAATTAACGATTGATGGTAGTGGAATGTATTATGCTTGTTCATGCATTGTTCATGCAAGTGCCACTTAATGATGCAAGAACATGGAACATGCGGACACACAGATGGGCCTTAAATAGGGACGGGCATCATTTTGCACAATTATAGTTCCTTTCTTATTACTGTGCAAGAAAAATAATAACTTAATGCAATAATAATTGAACAAAATAGAAAGAAAAGAGGGATCATAGAGGCCATTACATCAGGTCACCACTAAAACCTTTCACTACCGACCACACTGCATCATGAGAGTTTCTCCCCTGCGATGCTCGTTGGGTCAATCCAGTTTCACTGTAAACATTTTATTTTAATTTTATAATCAGAGACCAGAAAATTCAAAATAATTTCAGAATTTATTCTGGTAATAAAAAACATAAAAAAGTCCCTTTTATTTTTTTTAAAGAGAGAGTACAGCAATGTCATCAAACAACATCAAGACACTGAATACTTTTGACATAGAAATGATGTCTGTGTGGTATCACAGTGAACTAGTGGGTGTACCAATTCCTTAACAACAATATATTCTTATATTTAGTCTGACCCTCAGTGTTGACATGGCAGTCGACAATGAGGGAAAACTTACAGAGAATTTGACTCAATCGTCTCAGTAATTTAGTTTCACTCAGTGTTGCTGTGCATCTCCTGTTGTGTGAAGCTGCATTAATGTAACAGTGCGCCACTGTGTAAAAAGAAATATCACCAATGTTGAAACACACTGAAATGCCTCAGAGTAATGTAAACTCAGCACCATTTAATACAGAAACAAAGCACAAACAGGTACTTAAAGCCCTTGAACAAAACAAGTCTAATTCATGTATTATACTCACTTAAATACTTTCATGTGATTGTCAGCATGAAAGTCATTTTGTAAATTCTCTTACAGCTATAAGCACTAGATGTTTATGAACACAACATGGTAAATATATGCATGCTAACATGCTGCAGATAGCAAAGGCAATGCTCTTCGGCACGGATACAAATTATTTTCCTTTAACTCTGACCTTCTTCTAGCTTGCATTTAAATAGACTTACTTTCTTTTCACTTCTTTAAAGTGTAAAATGTGTCGACCAGACAATATCAAGCTCCCTGTGAGATGTGTGCTCAGTTCAGCTCTTTTCAGCTACAACAGTAAAACACAGTGACATAGTGATGATGTATACCAGTGAGCTCAAGTATGGTAGTGAATACAATCATCTGAGTTTCAGATGGTACAATCATATTAGCAGCACAGACTGGACTTTCAGTGGGGCAAGGTTTGTATTCAAAGACTAAAAAAATCAAAGTTCACAGGTCGGGGGAAGTTGAGTGATCTGTTAACCCAGAGAGTGCTGCTTCTTCAGGCTGTCTGAGCGCCTCACTCTCTCCTCTGGGGTCTTTCTGTACCAGCTCCTGAGAAGAAAAAGCCCCTGTCATACTTTGCTGACTTTAAAGTCATCTGTAAAAGCTGAAATCCAAACATTTCTGTACGCTGTTGCCTTCAGCAAGAGGCAAATAAAGTTTTGGAATTACAGTTCATTGGTTAGCCAAGCATGACGTCCACTTCTGGATTTTTGCTGATATGCGAAATAGATTAGGTCAGCATATAAAATATGAAATGTGCAATCAGGAGAGACTTCAGAGCTTAGGTCCAAAGTATACTGGAGCACATGGATTTAAGGCAACACACTTTATTAGAAGACTACCGTTCTGAAGCCAAGTGTGTCTTCATCAGAGTCAGAAAAAGTAAAAAGTGTAATGCTTGTTAATTAGGACACTAGCAACCCAAAAAGCATATCAGCATTTTCTCAGTAGTGGGGGTGAGGTGGAGTGACGTATCTCCTAAGAGATGACATACGGCAGTTTATGTGATTTATGAAATCAAGATAAGGCACTTTGTGATTTTGGTGAAACAAGTCTCACCCCTGGCGGTTCAGCTGGCCTGGCACAGGA
Organism: Anarhichas minor; assembly: GCF_050575085.1. Lineage (NCBI taxonomy): Eukaryota > Metazoa > Chordata > Actinopteri > Perciformes > Anarhichadidae > Anarhichas > Anarhichas minor. Next base: position 14,086,064 of record NW_027466453.1, read on the forward strand.
GAGTTTTGGCCTTGGTTTGGCTTCAGGACTCTGGGAATGAAGAAAGGATGTATTTAGAGAACTAATCTTCTGGGGACATTAAACACAGGAAATTGTAGTTCAGTCTAGAGCACCTGTTAGTAGTGGGGCTCTTTGGCTTCTGCTGCTTCTTTCTAGCCATTGATGGGGATTCACCGACCCTGGAGGAGCGCCAAACACATACAATAAAAACACTGCTGATCCCTGGAGCCCATCATCAAAAACATTAGTGTCTAAAACCAGATCTCATCTACAATGTAAGGCTGTGTTCCTCTTTCCCATCGTACCTCTTTTTCCTGTCCAGAGACCTCTGTGTGGCAGCAGACAGAACCGCTCTCTCCTTGGGGCCCTTGGCTTTCTCCTTTTGAAACAGTCAGTAAGGATCATAGTGTATGACTGAAGCACTGACACTGACGGTATAAGACGAGCCACCAAACAGTGTTTCTTTCCTGTAAGACACTTTGTCCGTGTGGTAATCAAGGTGTAATATAAATACAGTTCATCATGATAAGCTTTTCAAGTTGACAGGTTACCATGTCTCGCAGCTTCCTCTCTGCTCGGAGCTCCCTGTCCTGCTGCAGCAATGCTAATCGATCCCAGAGAGGCATTTCAAAGAAGATGTCATGGATGTCATAAAGGGCTGCACGTAACTGCGGGACAAAAGAGGCACACATAAACACGGAGTAAGATGGACCTCTGCTGTCTATAGACAGTAACTACACGTTCATACCTGGGCTCTAACTCTCTCCTGCAGGGAGCGATCTTGTGCAGAGCAGGGGCCTCTCTTCTGTGGACCTTCTGTCTGGAAGGAGCGGATGAACTCCTGTGTATCCTAAGCACACATATATACAGAACACATTCCTAAACACAGTTTTTCACTAACATGATGAATAATTTATTGATTAACTCTTATTTAAATCACATTGGTGTTTTCAATTGGTTGTGCTCATTTGTATTTGTGTGTTATTTGTGTTAAACGTGTAATCTCACCAGGATGGTCTGTCGCAGGTGTTTGACCTTCTCTGCTTTGAGCAGTCTGCGAGTGAGGAAGCCACGAATGATGGCGCCAATTCGACAGAAGGCTCTCTGCTGCTCTGCTGTCATAACCTGGACAACAAGAAGATACGAGAAGATGGGACCGTGAAGATAGAAAACACAGAGAGGGTTTGAGAAATAAACGTCCATCTAATGTGTGTTGCGACTTCGCATGTAAAAAGAAAAGCCTAAACTATGAACCCGCGCCAAACCCCTCACCTACACCACCTTGCTCTCTCTCTCTCTCTCTCTCTCCCCCCTGATACACCCACACACATACATACAGACACCCAGATTCCTTTCGCCACGTGCTTGTTTGTTGCTTTTAGGTTTAGTATGCTTGCAATTGTATAATAGATGTTTGTTGATTTATAATATTATTGATTTTTGATCAGTATTGTTATTGATAATAGCTGTTTTTTATGGTCAGTGCTGATTCAAACCTTCACTGTTCACTCTGAATGTGGAATAGTACTTTTACATCTTTTGAGTGAACACAAATTTTGAGACTTAATCCACAATTTGGTTACTGGTCCCTGATCCCAGGGTGGTGCCCCATTATTATAAATATTTGTTAATAATCCTATTGATATTAATAATTGTATTAATATCAATAATCAATTTGTATATTTGACAATAACCAAACCCGCTCCAGCCAGATCCCAACATGTGTAACTTATGCAATCACACACACCCTCTTGTCTACTTGTGCATACCTACCAGACTTAGCCTCGCTCGAGGTTTGCTAACTGCCCATGTGGGTCCCCACAGATAAACGGGAGGCTGGACAGAGGGAGAGGACACACTGGAACTTACAGGACTGGGAAAACCTGGAAAAAGAAACATACTTTCAATTTAGGTGTTTGAACTTCTCTATTTTGAGCTGTCTGCGTGTATGGAAGAGTTGTCCGAATAGAAGTAATAATAATAAGAGTTAATAGACCACAACACTCTTTTTGTCTTATGTCAACACTGTTTTACAAACTCCAACAGAGTAATAAGTGAGCATGGTGAAGTGGTACCTATACTGTGTATAGGTGATGGCTCAGATGGTGTGTGCTCAAGGCTTAGTCCAGGGCAGGAAGGGCTCACAACAGGACGGCTGTCACTCACGGACCTACAATTCCACCCACAAGCATCCCCACTCAAAGGCCGCACACACCCCTGCTCCTTCAGTCTTCTATCTGTCTCCTCGAGCTCCTGAACACATGCGTATACAGGAGACAAACACTTCAGTGCTTTAACCTTAAGCAAAAGAGAATAAAATTACACTTCAACATTGCAACTAAAAAACTAAATAATTTTTGCCAATCTGTAAAATAACTGATAAAGTACCGCACAAAAAAATACATTTTCGGTATCTACTTCTATTTAGAATAGATAATGTGTGATTCCATGTGCTGACCAGACAGAGGTGCTGTTGCTCTTTCTCCTGCTCAGCCAGGAGGAGAGACATCTGCAAGGAATGCTCCTCCTCCAGACACCTTTGCATGTCCTCCAGAGCCAGCGCTCGCCTCTGGGTCTCCTCTTTTTTACCTTAAAAGTGCAATGGGAGAAACTGTGATCTCAGTGGAAATGACACATTTTCACTCTGTAGAGTTTAGTAGATACAGTGTGCATTACAGGAACTGTTCAAGAGAGACTCGCCTGTCTTGTTGGCTTGTGCCTCAGCTGCATTTCTGAGGACAGTTGGTGTGGTCCTTCCATTGTTTGTCCCCTGAGGGTCATCAGGCTCCATTCTGAGTGTGACCTGAGCCAAGTCAGAAGTCATGCAGGGCCTCAGCAGAGATGGTGAGGGATTATCTACCTCACACGACTGATTTAAGGGGGCTGCAGGGGTGCGCCAACTTGGAGCCATCCGTGTAACTCCTGCCATGAAGCGAGGAACCCTTTCCTGGCTGCGGTCTATGTGCTCAACTCCAGAGTGGCAGCTATGCAGTTGGCTGTCCAAAGTGTGGCAGCGCCGGCGAAATCCTGCAGCCAGATGGTCAAGGTGTCCCTTTGGGCTAAACCCTGAGGCACTAATGGGGCTACAGGGCTCCTGCACTGGACTGGTACCACAGTGGCTGGATCGACGATTGCCACTTTCACTATCCACTGAGCCCCTGTGACTGGGGGACATCATGGCCCCTGAGAGAGATTCTCCCCAATCTGCCATGCCAGCAACTTCCCCTGACCGTACTGGACTTCGGGGTATAAGGTCTGCTGGGCCGATGGGAAAATAAATATGGATGTTCCCTGTAGAAACTGGGCGTGGTTTGCGTTTTTGTGCACGGGGGCTAATGCTGGACTGTGGACTGGGTAGACGAGCATACCTGTCGGGTAGACTAGGTGAGAGGCAGCCAGACTGTTGGGGACTAGGGTCGCACAGAGTCTTATACTGGATTTGGGTCTGAGATTGGCCAATAGGGCTATGGTGCAGACTGAATCCAAACTCAAAACCTGTGTCCCCCATGGGACTGCAGCTCTTCTTCTCCTTGTCAGAGATAGTCTCCGGCAGGGGAGTCCTGGTGACTGTGTGGACAACGTTTGACTCCGGCTGAGTCTGCTCTCTCTTCACATACTCCCTTGATCTCTTAAGAAGGCTGTCCAAACTAATATCCTCCTCCTCCTCTTCCTCCTCCTCCTCCTCCTCCTCACTCTTCTCTTCCCTCTTCACCATCACTTCCTCCACTGCCTTGTAGCCGTTGAGGATGGGGGTCTCACAGCATGGCTGTTCATTTGTCTGAAGCCCAAATCCAGGGTCTCTGGGAAGTCCAGGAGAGTCAGTGACCAGGGTGTAGCCGCTGACTGTCGCAGATTTAGAAACTGGCATTTCAACATCTTCACTTGGTACGTTATGTGCCTGTGCAGAGACAATAAGTCATGATGACCAACATCAAACAATTGTTCAAATCAAAAGCAACCATGAAGGAATTATATGCCCCAAACCGCATTGGTTTAAAGTAGTTAATTTATCACTAACGTAAAAACAATTAAATGTAAAGAAATATCAGATAGTCCAGTGTTGGTTCTGGACTTTAGAATCACCTGAAACTCTTTTAGTGACACACTTGATATGAATCCAGATCTCCTAATAAATAGCCCAGTCTGGATTGTTGAGGCAGTTGAAACCATCAGGTAAAAATAGCACAGCCTACCAGAGACAGTGTTGAGTCAGCGAGACAACCTGTATCTAAGTCTGCAAATGTCTCAAGAGATTCTGGGACAGACTGTAATTTAGTTTTTGTGCTACATCGTGGGACTGACACAGAGTCCATTTCACATATGGGCATATTTAAGAAATTTAGATGAAGTGTGTTCATGAAATAAACAAAGTGGCTTCATGTTTAATGTTCTGAACAGAGAGTGGCAAACTATATTGTATGACTTTCGTAAGCATTTGGGTGTGGCATATGGATTTTGTTATTTAACTTTTGTTATTTAACTTAGCCTATTCAGTGCACACTGTACACAATATCACATTAATTTCACAAAACATCTTCCATAGTCCTTTTCCCACTGAATCCTGTTACAGAAAACACCCAGGTCTGTAACCAGGACCATACTGTGCTACTGACCTGAGCTTGGTCCAGTATGCGCTGAACCCGGGCCACAAGGTTCTTCTTCTGCATGTTCTGCCTGTCCACCTCCAGCTGGACCGCCTTCTGTCTGTGGTCACGCATCTCACCACGCTGCTCTGCACTCAACTGGAAAAAGAAAATACACACAAACACATGAGGAAAGATTATTCAATAACTCGTTATGACAAGGTTTCCAATACGCTGATAACACAATCACTCTTCTTCCACTATACGTATGTTTGTGTCTCCTTTGTTTGAATCCTCAGCCTCACATTAGCCTCTCCATCATGTGGCTATTCCTGAGAACTTGTTTTGTCAGCAGTCACTAGCAGATGGATTCTCCTGACAAACATCAAACAGCCTTGATGTTCCTCGTAATCAATTATGTCCACTCTCTTTCCCTGCCAACTGCTGATCTAATTGGAACTACTCAGCCCGTGTGCTTCAGATATATATTATGTAGGTCTCAAAAATAAATGTGTTTTACCCTTAATGTTTACCTCTACTTCAGACTGTGTGATAACGTACCTCTGTCTACATCTGTAGTTTATGTCTAAAATATGTATCATAACATCCTTCTCATTTTACTGTGACTGAACAGTGTACGCAATGTTTTCTGTTACTATGCAGCATAGATATACAAAAACACAGCCACAGTAGGACAGTGATGGATTTACAGACTTTCTAGGGAAACCGACCAAACATTGCATCATTAAAAAGCAGACGGTCAACAATATTACTTGCTCTGGATAACAAACATTGCCTGATATTAAACAGAACTGTCAACTATTTACACTCAGGCAATAACAAAAGCATACATTAGCTACGATTTCTGTCTACTTTTCATGAAGAAACTTTAGAAACTGTAATTATTATTATTATTACATCTTGTTTTTGTTCCCCGATAAGTTCCCGTGTCTATTTATTTCTTCCTCACCAGTGGTGAAAGCACAGCTCTTCCATGGAAGCGGATGACAGAGAGAGCCTTCAGGGCCCACAGTGGCTCACGAGTCGTCTTCTTGAATTTCCCCTCCTCCTGCAGTATGGCCAAACTCCGCAGACAGAACTCCTCATAGCCTTCCATCTCTGGACACCCACACATCCACACTCTGAATAGGAAACACACACCATGTAGCCTCGTCACCCAGCTGTTAAATTAAATAAGAGAGTGGGGAATTAGTCAGTGGACATGTGAGCTTTGACGCACTGGGTGTGAATCACTATGAGGAAATCAGCTGGGATCATATGTGGAAGAGCAGGGCAGATAGCCTACAACAAAAGAGGGTCTGTCTGCCCTTAATGGTTTGATCACACTCATCACATTCCTGTCATTCCTTTCTATCAGACCTCGCTGGTGACCGATTTGCATTTCCGTGTGCCATGGAAATGCATATGGAATCGTGTGTCTTATCAATACAGTTTCCATTTGTGAAATGCCTGTGAGCAAATGGATAGGACAGACCGTCACAGACAGGTAGCGCACACAGGGCGTTAGCGCACAGCTGTATGGATGAAAACACAATTTCAATGCAATTAACGCTATTATCGTTTAATCTTTATAGTTTATCCAGTAATATTACCATCCCTCGATTAGGTTTCAATTCATCCTGGGGTCCTTACGATGCTGTGAGTAACCTCGTGGTCTTCGGTCGCCTAATTACAGTAACGTTACCGCACACAGATTCATTACAGCCTAGTGACAGCGCGGTAGATGTGGGAATGGTTTCCTTTTGGGAACGTTGCCCAGCTATTACAGAGCAAGCTCGCTACCGTCGGCTTCTAATGTTTAATCTAAATGATACTCGATTTTACGGCATCTTTAAAAAACCATGAAGACGTTTTAGTCCAGATGTGCCCCGGCAGAGTGACAGTTGATAAGGTTACACCGGTGCGTATTGCTCGATTCTTACCTTCAAAAAAGAGGGGGGAGTGATGACTTTTCTCCTGATGACGGGAGTGTTAGACTCGCACAAATGTCGCAGGGAAACAACAATGTGCGGCTACAACATGAACCTTGTGTTTCTCCTTCAATCTCGGGTTGACCATCATCATCAGTTTCAACTCTTCCGGGCTCCAACAGCGCCTCCTGGCAACAGCGCAACGGCCGCGTTCCAATATGTTCATGTTGCTATTATTAATCACTTCGTTCCATTGTCAACAATTTTACGCACGCACCAACACTTGAATGGTTTTAGAATGTTTTATGGATTATTTTTGGTCACAAAGAGGTAGCAGAGGAAAGTAGGCTAAAGGGTGAAACTGTTAGAAATATGGAACGAGATCTTTGTCGTTTACAATTACCTCATCATTTAGATCCTAAATCACCTAATTTGTTAAATGTGTCGAATTTGACACGGCCCTTTTTTTGCTGTGTGGCAATGTTATTATAAATCAATTTTGGAATGTGCACAGTTTAAGATGAAATAATGATAATTGATAGTGATGATATTTTTTTACATACACCAGTACCTTGAGACTGGGTCTCAAGATGAGTAGAAACATATTCCTAAATATAGGTTGTTTATTCAAGTAACCACTTACTCACCATCACACACAGACAATCATAGCATTCCTGCACAGGGTTACTGGTGCAGGATACACAATGCACAGAGAGCAATAGGTGGGTTTGGGGGGTCAATAAGGGCCCAGCAGCCTTCTGTGCAGGGCCATGTGTCTATATCAGCCTGTGGCTCTGTTGCCATGTTGTGCTGATTTGAATTTTAAATGATTTGTTAATTAGACCAAAAGCTCAAGCTCAATATCTGTGACCTATTTAATTATAATATAAATGATGGTGTCTAAAGCTCTTTGTATTATTTTACATTGCTGAAGGCTGAGGCCATGTCAGGTATAATAAACAGCCCAGGACAATAATTGTCAGTGATGTCTTTATTTTTCTGACACTCAAAAAACACAGTATCATGACAACAAGCCATCGTACATTCAGTATGATCAAAATGAGGTTGTTTTCACAACTCATCTTTTGAGTGCACAGGTGAACCTGAATGTACCGGTTGAGCAATGCGCACATGTGCCTTGTTGTCCCGAAGTAGAGCTTCAATGTCGCTTTCTGTGAAGGTGGTTTTGGAACTCTGTCACAAAAAGCAAACAGTATAAATTCTCATATGAGCAGTTTAGTCTAATTAATGGGACATTAATGTTTCACAATTAGACCCATACCCTACCTCAAAAGACTGGCGTTTCACCCCTACACATGCCATGGACTGCTCATAACACAGGACTATATCCAGATGCTTTGGTTCTTCATTCACCAAAGCTTCATGGAACCGGTCGTAATGAGACTCTGGATTGGGAATTGAAAATAGATTATTAATTAGTAAGAGTGTAAAAAAACATGCAAATCCACTGTTATTTCCTCCTGATCTTACCTAACAAGTGCATGCAGGAGGATGTCATTTTGTCCATAGAGACGTCATGTTTGTAGGACAACAGTTTCTCACACACACCCCCACTGATGAGGTTCTCCACTACTGTCTGTCTGCTTTCAGCTGGGGCTTCCTTCATGGCTTTCTCAATCTCTGTCAAAGGAAATAGTCAAAACAAGAGGCAGAGATAATTCAGTGTCTATAATTTGAAACCTTTGTTATCTTGGGCTTAGACAAATATAGTTGAATTGTTCACCCTACCTTGTGCTGTTGTTAGACATCTCTCACAATAGGCATCTGTTTAAAAGAAAAACAGTCAACAGAAACCAAGATAGCCAAACTACAAATATTCTACTATCATGACTGAGGACACCAGCAGAATTGTAGTGTTTAATTTACTTACAGCGGTCCACGTTATCAGGCTGCACAGGAAGAAGGTAGCACATACACATTAGAAAAATTATGATTTTCATCGTCAGCGACTGTAGACCAAACACACAACTAACAGCTCTCTACACACTAGGAAAGACAGAACAGACAACTGTGCTCAGGCTAAATCATCTTCCCTTTCACATAATGGAGTCATGTGATCTCAAGGACAATGGGATCATATCACCATCATTCCACGAATGACAGGGGTCCAGTTTTTCAGGTTTTCTCTGGCTGCTCACAGACGCAGTCATTCCTGGCCTTTGAACTGTGGTCTCAAAGTACTGTGAACTCAAAACACACATTTTCTTGTACTTTATGGATTCACAATACAAGAGTAGACTTAAGAGATAGGCGGTATTTTTTAGAAATAGGAGTCGGGAAAAGAACAGGCTTATATATACAGCTGAAAATACTGAAATACTGTAAATATTTGTATGGAAAAATATTAGTGAGTAAAGTAAATCACTGGAAATTGGTTGGAGCATGTGTTGTTGCATTGAGATATTTAGCTACTATGCACTTAATTAGCAGACTTACAATTAAGTCAAGATATCGGGGTTTTTTTCTTCAGTGCTTTCTTTGTTTGAGCTAAGGACTACTAGTTTTATCAAGCAACTATTTCACCCAACTGTGAGAACTTGAGAATCAATAATATTCATATATTGTTAAAGTCCCTAAAACATTTTCTCTGTCAGGCTTCACATGAGAGACAAGTTAGAAAACAGTTTAATATCTCTTCTTCTTCTTCTTCTTCTTCTTCTTCTTCTTCTTCTTCTTCTTCTTCTTCCTCCTCCTCTCATCATCAGTATTACTATTGGTAAGATAAGATAAGATAAGATAAGATAATCCTTTATTAGTCCCACAGTGGGGTATATTTGTTGTATGTAGTAGGCTAGCTTACTAGAAGCAGTTGTGGTAACAGTAACCTATAGTTTTTATTTATTTTCAATTTTTTCTGCCAGCAGCCACTAAGAGGTGCTGTTTTATATCAAAAGTCAGTTTCCAGCATGGGGATTCGAGCAGCTTTCAGGAGGCGGTTTGACAGATCCCTTATATGGTCATTCTTACCATAGAAGGAGTGACACACGTGACGTTGCCGTCGCAACGGAAAATATGACCGTGTGCGGGAAAGGCGAACGTTGGATTAAGGTCCTCTTTTTCAGGGAAGTAAGTGTGCAACCGCTTGGAAAGCTCTAACGAGCTGTAGCGTTTACTAACTTCTGGATAAACACATTTGACACTCGTCAGAGTCTACACGTGAGTAGTCTAACGTCTGTGTTGATAATTATGTAAATTATATCCACGCGTGCGATCCTGAACTGTCAGGAGAGGCTACAGTTTAGCTCCAATCTTAAAGTTGCTGATAGCGCCGTTAACGTTTTGTCTCTGTGGTGCAGTGTTTTTGTGGAACACGTGTTGTTTGTATTTGCAGAGTTTTTACTGTAAAAGAAACAAAAAGAAGAGGCACATAAAGAAGCCAGGAGAGTGACTCGGCTTTTGTTTTTCCTGACCAATAACCAGTAGCAGTAGCAGAAGGCTAAGGTAGGCTAATGTATTGCTCACTGGACAGTTTGTCTACGGACTCATTAAACATGCCACTTTCTCACATTGATAATCACAGGAAGGCTTATTGAATTGGCTTTCAATAAATCACATTTTAACTTGTAACACGTAACACTTAACATAAGAAAAGCCAGAGCATCCATTCAAAGCAATGTGCTGCACTTCTGTACTTCTGTTATTTTTGCGACAGTAATTTTAGCTTCTGGCATGTCTTTCTTTAGCTAAAGTTGTTAGTCAAGCTGTTCCTCTGGTCCTAGGGCTGTTCCAGACACAGAGGAGTGAAGAAGAGGGGATATTGTCATAGGTTGAAAGTAGCTAACTACATGTACTCATTAATTAAGTATTTTTAGGTACTTTCCTTGTGTATTTCCCTTTTTTGTCCAACTTCTTACAAGTAATGTAACCTTGTTGACCCTGTACAAGAAAGGAAATGCCTGGTGGGGGTCCCTTGTCACCTTTCAGATGTCGAATTGTTAGCAGTTCCACCAAAGAGACATTTACCCATGGAACTTCTCGCATGGTGTCATAACTTTGACATAACTACAGATTTTTGTAACATGCTTTATTTTTCTTCACGACCCCTCAGATTTATCTTGTGACATATTGGAGTTTTTTGTGGAAGACATTTTCACGTGTCACAGTAGGAGAAGCACAGGTAAATAATAACATTGATGAAGACTGACTTCCATTTTTGATGTCATGGTCCGGTATTGTGCATGCATGCTCACTGTTACTCTCAGTCACTGGGACACTTGAGCTGCGGCCCGACTCGCATACTTTTTATTTTTACTTTTAGTACATTTGCAGCTGCCCTTACAAGGTATGTTGCAATTGCATGCATGCATTCAATTGCAACATACTACTATCCCATAACAATGCACCTTGAACGTTGACCCTATGGCTCATGTATCTCCTGCGTAGAGGATTGTGGGTCAGGATAGCCAGAGAAGCAGACTGCAGAATGTGACCGGATGCAGGAGGACATCCTGGCAGTTTAGGAATGTACCGCATTATACTCTATAAATGTTTTCCTGGCTTACTAAATAACATGGTAGTATGGGTGTTGGAGCGCATAGTTAAATAGATTACAGTTATTGTTTAGAGGGGCCTCATCCTGAACCACTGGACTGAACTACCCAATATGCCAGTCAAGTGTTGTGTGTATTTTACTTAAGGATTTTAAATGCAATACTATAGTTTTTGATAGAGTATTTTTGTAATTGTTGTATTGGGACTTTTACAAAAATTGAATACTTCCTCCACCACTGGCTGGCTAATCTAGAGCACAACATTTTTTTATCTACGCTGAAACAGGGTGTGAACAACCACGTTGTTTAGTCTTTGGCAGAGAGCTGGCCCGCCTTCTCCAAGGTCTTATGCCATGTCCACACTACTCCGTTTCGCTACGTTTACACTGAGCGTCCACACTACGCCAGCGTTTTCGAGCACCGAAAACGGAGGAGTTTGAAAACGCTCCCGACGACTGATAAGTTTGAAAACTCCGGGTTACGTTTTCGTGTGGACGGTCGATCAGTCAGATCTGATCCAAAGTCCTTCTGAATGAAGTGTAAAGACTGCTGTCCAGAAGGTGGTGCCTTGCCCCAGACCTTATTTGCTCTCATCAGTTTTTAGGATTCAGATTTAGGTATAAATAATATTTATATATCTCTGTTTGTATATATATCTATGGAAAATGTCCTGCTGTGACTGCAGAGATGTCAGTTGAGTAAAAGTACATAACTACCAGCTAAATTGCACTTGAATTATACTCGCTCCAAAATCAACGCTACTGTTACGTTACAGAGCCTTCAAGGTCCCGAATGATATTTTTATCAGGATAAATGTAAAGTTATTGTTGAGGCTTTCACAAGCAATACTAATTCAACTTCACTCTTATTGAATGATTTATTTTAATGTATACATTACACCCTTTAGTGACGGTGGCCCAACTTTAAGAAATCTTGGATTACAGGTCTACACATGCAGACTTCTATGAGTATTATAAGCAGTACAACACACTATATTGAGTCCTATTAACATTTGTATGAGTAGTGTTGATCGAGCTTTCCTTGTTGTTTCATCTTGACTTAAAGAATAGAGAGAACATTGTAATAATTTAATTTATATTGCATTAGGACACTGGTTCATTGAGCAAATCCCATTTTTTTTATGTTTGTAGCAATGCTGCAACAATACTGACGCCAACCTTTTCCTCTCGCTGCATTCTAAGAATTAGCTGTCGCAGCAAGTTTGTTTCAGCGTTGAAACCTTTTCGATGACAGACAACAGCACTGAGGCCATATTCTCTGTTTTGTTTGGAGAATTTGGGAGCTTGGGGACTATAGGGGCAGTTTGTTGACACGTATACATGGTGGGGGAACACAGGTTTTAGCGTTCAGACCTTAATGTAGGGATTTTTTGTTTCACAGAAAACATTTAAAAGTTGTCAAGCATAATATGAAAAATTCATTCATTTTTACACAATTTGTTTTTGGGAAGGGTTGCTTGATTGGACCTCATCCCTTCAGGATTTAAACAATCCTGAATATGTTCCTGCAATTAAGCGTGGCAGGATATGACACTGACTTACCATCTTTGATCTTGCACTTGTTTACATGATGATTGATCAATAACAATTGGGAAATAGTGCATGCACATAGTACATAACAATAATACATTGTGATTGGTATATTAACTGCCGTTCATGGTGTCAGAAATGTGTTTTGAGAATGTTTTTTTTTTTGAGATGTGATGCAACGGCCTTCCCTTTCAGTTGGAATCTCCTCCAGGGGTTCAATGTGAACTTAAACAATAGTGTGATCGCTCTCGGTGCTCGCAGCTCCAGCAGCTGTCCGGTGCATGCCGTTGCATCAATGCTTCTTTCCTCCAATAGATTTAAAGTGTGCGCCCTGGCCGACAATAGAGGGCCCGGGAGTGGGAGGATCAGCTCGGCAGCGATCCTTCTGGCTTTGTTACGACCGGGAAGCCATTTTGGAAATCTGCTTGTTGTGCACTAGCATAACACTCTGAAGCTACCAGCAAACTTTTGTTTTTTTTACCAGAAAAATACGCTTTAGGATCTGTGGGTGCGCAGTAATAGATCATCTTTTGGTTTCCGTTCCTCGGGATGCTGCCAGAAGTTTGCGCATCTTCCGTGATAGTAATGCGTGGATCGTTTCCCTTTGGATTACGCTCTTTAAAACAATAATAACATACATGGAGTCTAACCACGCGGGCAAGTTGACATGCTACTATAACATCCTATGCGTTGATCTTACTACGATGTTCTGCTGTGAATGAGTCATTTCGGTTTATCCAGATTTATTTTGTCCTTGCTGCGCTCCTTTACCCACAACTAACGCAATCTTAGGCCTTATTTTGCGTGATTTTCATATGCGACATCAGCAGACAATAAATATGTCTCATGTATGTCATTAAGAGTACGTGATTTGACTAAAGAAATGTAAATATAACCAGTATAAGACATGGGAATAGCGCTTCTTTGCTACAGCCTGTAAGTCGGTGCCTTCGCGTTGCCGAAATACATGGCGTCTAAATTTATCACCGGGCAATGTGAGAACGTAACGGGGCTTATATGTCATTTGGCCGGACACTATGTGCAGTTATTAATAAACTGAACGTGTGTTTTGAACGTCGCCTGTCTGAAACACTGTTGTGACAGTAGCTGGACTTATTGCACCCTGCGTAGTTTGCGTAAAGGAGCCACCAAAACAAACGTGTGAGGAGACACGCAGCACGGTGGGACAGGTGTGTGTGTGTGTGTGTAGGATGAACGCATGCTCTGTTATTGTTGAACCTGTCTCCTAAATTTTGAGCTCAAGGATTAAATTATGTCACACTTGTGAATAGATTTAGTCACATAAGAATAGAAACCGCAGATATTGCTTTTTTTTTATGAAGAACACCATACTCTCCCTTATCCTCGGTTCTGCAGTTGTTGCACTGTAGGAGCCGTCTGGTGTATAATGTTGGTTTGCCCACAGTAAGCGCTGGCATCATGATTCATTGCACCAGTTGTCGAGTCAAAATAAAACTAATCCCAGCTGAATTAAAGTAGTCCCCTTGGCTTTTGGATATTTGTTTCTGTTTATCCGTCTTTTCGGCTTGGAGACTTGGACGCGGATTTGAAACATGATTAAGATTATGGGTTGAGAATTTGGAGGATTTTAGGGAAAAGGCCATCTGTTTTATTTGTCGCTTCGTTTCTGCATTATCAGATGTTGGGAGTAGGAGTTCCCTTCTTGCTCAGGATATGGGTGGAGCGATATACAGCATGGTTGAGCTTGTTATGACCAGAAATGCTGATTCAAACAGTCACACACACAGTTATCGTAATCTTTTTGTTGGATAGCGCAAGGGTTAAAACCTTTTATATAAACCGTCAAGTCATCTAAGTTTTGCCTGGATATGCTCTGCAGTTTTGGCTGACAGCATACACACAGTTGCCAGTTTATTAGACACACCTTGCTAAAACTAATTCACTCTAATACAACAGTCCAATAAATCTTCCCTGCACTCTTGTATTGGACTGCATTCGTTCCAGCTAATGTGCACCAATGAACTGGCAGCCGAGTGTATTATGGCAACAGTATTTGCACAGCTAGTTTCCGTAAAGACAGGTTCCCTATGAGAAGCCCTCGGAGCAGTCGTTTCCCGCCCATTGCCTAAAATCCAGCCCCACCCCTTGCTGTTTCATAATACCGCTGATTCTCTTGTGTGGAGCTTACCCGAGCAGTCACTGTAGAAGTAGCTGTCCCGGTGAGGAGTCTACTTAATACAACTGGAGCGAGGATCGTCGTTGTCCCGTCTCTGCCAGCCATTCCTGTCAGTTGTCGACCGGAGGAGAAGAGACGAGTCATTCATTACAGCTTCGTCAACAGCCAGCCAGAGCCAACATGCAGGAAGAGGTCGGCCAATGCTCGTCCACTGTCCGAACCACAGTAGCGTTGTTGTTGTGTTCCTGAGGGAAAAGGAATGTCCAGCAGCTCTCATTAGGGCCTGCTGGACTTTCTGACACGGTTGCACAGCGTAGCGGTAACCAGTGGTTGTGATTGTTTGAGAGCAGCCCAGTGAACAGCGCTGTACCAGTGCTGTATTGTATGTAATGTGTAGATGCGGTTCTGAATCCATTTTTTTTAAAAGACGGTTACACAGTGGCAGATCTTGAGCTCATTAGCAAAACTAAGTTGTGTGCAAGAGACAGGCTGAACAAGGCAATGCATGCGTTTTTGTGAGTGTACGTTTGGTTTGTTTTTGCTTGTTGTTATCCCCCCCCCCCCCCCCCCCAACCCATGTCCGATTTGGCTTAAAGAGTCCTGTCCCTTGCATCCTGATTCTTGCAGCCTAAACAAAGAAGAATGACCATGGATTTTTCACAACTGCACACATACACGCCGCCACAGTGTGCTCCCGAAAACACCGGCTATACCTACTCTCTCAGGTGAGACCTCAGTGCTGTGCTGCAGTACGCTGGTTACAGCATCAAACAGTCAGGCCTGTGGCATTTCAGTTTAATTTGTGACTCCAGAATGAATTCAGAATATCAACCAGCTACTATGTTCCATTTGTCTTGTTTTTCTCTGAAAATGATGCTATGGAGCATACAGTCGTCTCAACTGCATGTTGTTTTTAGGAAGCAGCTTGCTTTGATAGTCCAGCCCTGTTTCCCAGTTAGATTGGAAATTGATTACAATTACAGTATGACGTGTTTAAATGTATTTACGTTGTTGCTTTTTAACTTGCAGAGGTTTAGTGAGGTTGGCTCTTTTTCTTTTTTCTTTGGAAATCCTGTGGTTTTGATGACTCAGCCTCATGATTCAGTTGGTGTGTGTTTGTATGCTTCGTGGTGAATTTGAGGGCCTTGCACAGGGTAAAAACAGAGCATGCACTCAGATCTCTCTGGACTTACTTTTACTATAATGTAGATTCAAGGTGCCAACTTCACCTTTTTTCACCTTTTTGAGAAGTTAAAGGCAGCGCAGTCAGTTTTGTATACCTGGCACGTACCACTCCTGTAACACCAACCTCTCCCATCGCGCTACTCATCCATGTATTGTTTCTTGGGCTCCTCATCACAGCTCAGGTATGTGTGGTTCGGCACTTCACTAGGAAGGTCTGTGCATGTGGAGGAATGCTGCTGTCTTTGGTGCTGTCTAAACGGAGACAGGGTGTGTAGGGCAAGGAATGAAATATCACCTTGCCCCATGCTGAACTCACTTTCTGACTTTGGGGAATTTACGAGTTATTGCATGACTTTTGGGAGTAGAGGCCTCCCATTATTTAAATGAGTGTCTTGTGAAAAAAATCCATTCTGAGCAAAGACCCCATTAGACTTCCAGGTGTGCCTTGCAGAATTACCGAGCACATTGTGAAAACTGTTGCATTCCAAGTCTTTTGCCTGTTGGGTGATTTCACGTTGATATGTAGAATAGCTGGTATGTTGTATCGTGACATAACTGGCAAAATAAACTCTTAATAACCTTGTGATTTCAGGTCAACTTTGCCGCACGCTCAGTGCACACCAGTAACGTGAAAACTAGTCTTATGAGTCACACTGTGGAGACTGAAACTGTGTAGACTGAAAAGCTGAAACAAGCTAATCGTGTGCCTTTGAACACGAGAAGCTATTAATGAACCTCACGGTCACAACCGTGGCCCTGATCCCAGGATTAGACTAATAGTTTATGCTTCTTGACTAGCTAGTTGATGGATCTGTGGATTTGAATAGCCTGTGTGTGCTGCAGCTGAGCGTTCAGTGATTCTCAGCTCTCGAGAAACCAATTTAATGAAATGTAAATCATCTAACTGAAGTCGTTTAGTCGCAGGTCTTTGTCTCAGCCTCTAAGCAAATAGCAGCACAGCCAGAAAGTAAATGCTGTATTTGCTGCTCTTTTTTGTTGATTGTGATCAGACGTTGGCGTCTGTACGTGTCTGTGGCCCACAGTGAATACAAGAGAGCAGTTCAAAGACCGACAGAGTCAGGTGACAGAGACCGTTGGCCCATCTGTTGCCAAAACTCAAAAGGGCAGTGACAAGCCATTGAATGGTCCAAGATAAAGCGTGAGAGGAGGCCACCCAATCACGCTCTGTTTCCATCCACGTATAGAGAAAGACCATTACAGCTTGGACCACCAACCGTGTGTGGATTTCATTGATATTGTAAATGCAGTGAGGGAAACACTCTTATTAACAGATTTATAACTCAACAAGGTTCAGTGAATTTGGAGGCTTCTTTCTACTCTCACTTCCTCACACTCTCCTCTTTACTGGACAGATTCAGTGGTTTCAGTTAGAGAGATTGTAATCCTGTTTGATCATTATCTGTGTCATATTGAAGATGTTTTGTGCACTGAGGGACTTGGAAAAAGAACGACAATGTCTTGAAGCTAACTTTGAATTCACGTCTTTAGAGAATTCACATGCATTTAATTTGAGGGGCTCTTTTTTTACGTGTATTTCTTGCATTTAAAATAATCTATAAAGCTTTGTGATTTGCATCCCGGCTGGAAAGTGGTTCAATGGTTCTTTACACTCTGTCTTTTGAGCTGTTTTAACTGTTGGAAGACAGACAGACTGTGCCTATCTCCTCACTAAAAGCAGGTGTGTGTGTGTGCTGTGTATGGACGCGCACAGACAGACGATTCATATTTTATGATGGTGAAAGTGGGTCAGGGGGGTTGGCGTGTTTTTTCCAAGTGAATGCTGAAGTGTGACAATAGTAAGCAGCAGCAGTGATTGAGTCATCTGATTCTGGATGTGGTCGTCTGGGAAGAGCAGCAGCAGCCGATAACTGATGATAAAGATAAAACATTGTTTGAGAGATGAGCGGTAGAAAACGTACAAACTCAACCTCCCGTCCTCTAAATCTGAGAGAGCATATTCAATACAGTTGGAGCTTTCTCTTTTGTGAACCTCGCTCTACAGCACGAGGTTCAGGGATGCCAGTTGGACAGGCGCTGTTCACGCTGCTGTCACAGTTGTTCTGACATCTGGTCTGAGTGTATTTTCAGTTCGCGCAACACTAGTCGAGTGTTGCACAAAGCAAATGACAGCAGCTGGAGCCAAACTGTGCCATAGTCGCTCCTTTTTGGTGGCCAAGCCAACGACAACAAAGACTTTTCTTTAACTGGTCCTGCTTTTCAAACCGTCACTCCTCCAATGAACAGATCCATGGCGAATTGTAAAAGCCGAACATGTCTCCTCGCTTGCATGAAGCATACGTGGAGGTGTTTTTAGGCGTCGGAAGCATTCGTGTTTCTGTATCAGCCAGGCTTGTGTTCGTTTGTGTCGCAGCATCTGTCTGTCTGTTGGAAATGCTAACAGCAGCCTCTGCTACTGATCAGACTCTCTTGAGCCAGGCAGCTGTTTAGAGACAACATGAGATGGCACACTATAGTGCTGTAACGTGGAGAGTGAAGGACACCATGGGGGAGAGAGAGAGAGAGAGAGTGGGCAGAAGGAAAGTGGTTTCCGTGGGAGGGAACATGAGGGTGGGCTGGAACGATCCTAATCACAGTGCCAAATTCTACCCACCCAGAGATAGCTGGATGGAAATTCGAAGGCTCTTCGCTCTGTTGCAGACTCCCAGTTCCTGGCCTCCAGTAAATATAGGCCTCTTCACCTCAGGGGAAAAGACTTTCTGTAACGGATTGACGAAACGCGAAGGCAGAGTGTGCTACGTTTGTGCCTGATTTGGTATTTTCCCCCAGATTTCTCTTTTTAGCTGAATTCCAGCGGGAAAAATGAGTGCAGTATAAGTTTAGTAACCACAGCATGATCCCACAAGTAGGGAGGAGATTAAAATGAATTTGTTGGGAATGGGTGACAAAATACTGTTTACTTCAGCCGAGTTACAGCATCCCAAGTCTCTAAAATGATTTGGTGCTGGCAGTGATCTAACTCATGAAGACGTAAGACTCCCTCTGCTTGTGCTTACAGTATTCCCTTATCATATATCATCTGTTCTGTGTATCACAGGGGGGAGAAAAATACATTGATGTAGTCAAGATCGGATTATAGAGACAACCAAAAAATAGTACGTTTTATGAGATTACAGACTCAGTAGAGAGTGTCATCAATCTGATTTCAAGATGTGATGTCTGACTCTGTTAGACAGGCTGTTAACATTTGCAGGCATAAAATAAAGTTGTATTTATCTTCTCATTTATCTCACGGTAGGACAAGGATCTCTGAGTGGTCTCACCAGAGATGTACAGTAAACACTAACTGCTACCTAACGAATGTTTTCAGTAGCTTTAAGGGGCAGTTTTTGCTCCATAAGTTTCATTGGGAACAACACGCCCCTCGTCTTGTGAGAACTTTTTTTTTCCTCAGTTTTCTTGTGCGTGTGAGTGTACAGGCTTTCTGGCAAGCCTTTGACCGGGCTTTTCTAACCACACTTTTGGTTTTGAAGTTGAGATTTACAACTCACGTGGTTTCTATAATCTCTGAAATATGTTTGGGACCACAAGCGGTGGCCAGTGTTTCATAGTTGGGCCTTTTTGTTGCAAGTGTGTTACTATTTGAACTCTCTATAGTAGACTATAGTAATCCTAGAGCTGCTGATTAGGTCCTGTTATAAGATCAGTTTCTTTGTTTGTTGTTTGCAGAATTAGTAGAAAGTGGATCTTATTTTAACACTGTTTGGTTCCCTGTGGAAGTCTAGCAGAGAAAAGAAACCAACCATTTCATTTTTTTATTTGGTTAATGTTTATTCAATTATCAAATCAAGTTTTTTAGACTGTTGGTCAGACAAAACAAGCAATTTGAAGACGTCAGGATCTTAGGAACATATTTTATTTACCCAACAATTAATCATCGATCACCAGTATAAAGAGAATAATATGCAGTATTAGTGTCTGTAGTATTAGTATGTGCATTTAGTTGCAGCACCAAAACGTTATGATTGCATCATTGGTCAGGTAATGAATTATTGCTCCAAATAACCAAACAGAAATGTCATCTGTTCAAATGCAAAACACATCTGCTTTGTAGGGGGTAAAGATCATTGTCCTTGCGTGTGAACCTGATTGTGTCCGTCCTATATGCTTTGTGATGATGGGTGATCACTTTTTCAGCATAGACCATGCAAAGCAGTCAGAAGGCGGGTGGGTGGCAAGTCTCTTTTAGTGGCAGCGAACAAACAAACATGGTACTGGAGGTGTAGACTCGCCAGAAGTGATGTTTTCTTTGTCATGGAGGAACTTGTCTTTGTGGTTTGATCTGAAAGAAATGATGACGAGCCTATTTTGCCATGTTGGCTGCTGCGGTGAGCCCAACACTGCCGTGATAAAATGTAGTCTCTTGTTGTCTCCAGGGTATACGTTGAGCCGGTAAAGGTGCATTCATCCCACCGGCAGATCCACTCTCTCTGACGCAAACCCATTCATCAGGTTGTGTTTGAACCTGGATAAATCATCCCATCCTGAGGCCGTCTGGAAGATCTGATTTCATTCCAATTGTGCATCTTGAAGTAATATGAATCTTGAGCTAGACCTAGATCATATTGTATTATTAAGCATAAATGCTCAGCTCCAATCTTAAAACACGTACACAAAGTATGTTTTCATGGCCACACATCACCTGTCGACTTAAGTTCAGGCGGATACGTTGGTCTCTAGTGATCGGCTAGCGAACTTCTAACCCCCCACCACCCATAGAAATGGATTATAGTGGAGACGATGTCAGACTGAAGATGGAAACGGAGTGTAATGAGTTGACAATTGTGTCAACCTTGAGCCCCATCCATGCTCATGTGCATAATGTTATGTGGTAAATAGCACAACATAAGCTCCTAAAATGTAGAATACTATCTGATCGGATGCTCTGTGTAGTTGTGTCTTGTAAGAAGGCTGGCTGTGCCCACCAAGTGTGGGAAGAGCATCAAAGCTTTAGTGTTATGTAAGGAGAGATTCCAGGAAGCTGAATGTCACGATGGCAGCATCTCCTCTCTCCATACTGTTAGTCTGTCTCTTTATCTGTGTCTTTTTCACTCGGTTCTGAAAGCACAGTGTCTCTATTTTTATCAGTGATGTGGGCCGTGGGAGAGCAGCACACAGATCCGTTTTCAGAACATCTGAAAAGAGTTCGCTAACTAATTGAATATTGTGTGCAGCTTCTGATGACACAGGCTGGGATCTTAACAGTCGCTAAGTGTTAAACATTGTTTTAGTTTGTTTAAGGACCGTGTCATCGCCAGCACCACATGGAGATGCACAATCTTAATTTTGTGCTAACCAGATTGTTGTGTTGATCAAATACAAATCTATGTGACTGTTCCTGGTTAGCCAGGTAGCGTAAAAGGTTACATTAACAATTGCTCCTGGCTGTAGGCAACACAGACAGACAGCCATACTGTTTTCTTTCTCAAACACGCCCTGCTCTGCCCTGTAGCTATACTTTGCAACTGAGAAGTTTGTTAATGCAATATTGTTATGAAGTCATATTCACTGTAATGAATGTAGCTGTCTTCTATGTTGGAAACTCAGCCCCGCTGCTATTTTCCATGATTTGAATGTCAAATTTGAATCGGACAAGCAGTGACGTAAATGTGACGGACAGTTCTGTGGATATCTGGCCCGCCTGTATTCAGCTACTGAGAGTGTCTCCTCCAGGGTGTCTCTACGACAGGAGACCACAGTGAAAGTGAGCTATCTGCTTAACTGTCCCAGCATGGCCTCTGGCTCTGGTATTATTGACGGTGTGTAACTATCTCTCTCAGGCAACTCGGTACATGTAGAGATATATGGTCTGCTTGATACCGCTAGCGGTCCTTCCGGGTGAGATTGTTTTATTTTTTGTAGGTATGCAACTGTGTCAGGAGATGGGTGTGTCACACACAGACACATGGCCCTCGAGGTACAGGAGCACACATACATAATTGCGCTGTTTGGACAGTTTTGTGAGGTTATAAATCAACCGAGCTTTATCTTCGACCTTTGGTTCACAGGTTCAACTCAAGACAAATTTTTCCTCTCAAAGATTTATTTCTTGGACAGTAAGACATCAGGAGAGGGTTGTGTTAAAACGGAAAAGACAATGATTGTCTGCTAGTGTTGTGCTTTTAGTGAAACAAACTATATTCCACACATGTAAACAAGGGCTCTGGTCCTAAACATGTACAGGTATGCTAGCTAACTGGTCAACGGCATATAGAAGGAGAGGTGCGTCCCTGGTAATGTGTTCAGAGAAAAGCCAGTTGGAGCAGGAGGCGGTGCGAGGGTGAAAGCACATAATTGGCTCTCGGTGTGTAATCCTCAAGGTTTAGAGCCGGAGGTAGGGCCAGAGAGCAAAATGCACTGTACTTGTACACATGCACGTACACACTGTTTGATATTGCTCAGTGTAGTTTGTGTGCAAGTTTCGATATACTCACTGCTGTGCTAGGACCACCGTCAGGGACTCTGTGCTCGTGCCTTAAACCAAACACTTCTTGTTTGTACAGCGAAGGTCCCTTATTTTCAAGCGTCTAACAGGAAGTTTATTCTCTGTCCTCCAGCGACACATAAAGTGCTTTGCCCCTCCTCTTTCATCCACCCTCCCGTGCATGTCTGTGGAGTATTTCTGCCTGACCTAGTTGAGCCACATGCTGAGTGTACACAGTCTGCAAAGGGTCATTTTAGTTTGTTATTATAACTGATCACACAATACAAATATTGTAAGCTGTCAGTGAACACAAATCAATTATAAAATAAGAGCTTAATTTCATTTTGCCTCTAAAATTGTACCTGCTTTACCACAGCAGAGAAAGAGGGCATAGGCGTGGTAGAGTTCAGCTTTGTTTGTTTGTTTGCACCAGCTAAGAGGGATTATATAAAACTATTTGTATCATGGTTCCACTGAATTTCGCAACTCGTGCCCTGTTGCCTGTTAGTCGTGTCTGAATGTTTGCCTCGACTCTGCCAGGTGGGTGTGGCACTGTGAGTCACAGCTGTACAACGCATGGCAAACTCAAAACTTACAATGGTGTGTTTCCACTCACGGTTGGCTTTCGATTGCAGTGAGTGGAGAATCATTTTTTTTTTTTTTCAGCCTACTTGCATACTTTGGGATGGTTATGTGGCTTTTTTTCTTTTTCTTGAATTTTACTTTCAGAAACGCACTGGGCCTCTTCTTTTGTCTTCTTTTCTCCCTCCCTTGTGAGTGAGTCACTTCCTTCTGGGCCCACTGCCAGTTGCGGGGAAAAACCGCATCACAGCTCTCTACCCGGACTGTCTGTTCCTACATTTTCTTTATTTGTATTTGAAAAAGAAAGCCTCTCTGAAGATGGTACACAAATTAGGAAGAGTGCAGGATATCCCCGTATTGATTTGAGGTTGGAGTTGCTTGAGGTCTGTTTGTTGTCTCCTTCAGGATTTTCCACTTTCTAACGTTCCCGCTCTTTCTGCTCCACTCCTGTCTCTCTCTCAGCTCCAGCTACTCCACAGCAGCGTTAGATTTTGAGAAGGAGCACCAGATCCCTGCCGTGTACGAGTCGCCCAGGATGTCACGGCGGAGCCTGCGTCTGCAGACCGGTGCCGGTCAACATGGCCACGAGACCCTGGCCGATTACTCGCAGAACCACAGCAACAGCAGCAGCTACACCAGCACCAGGAGAGAGACACGGTGAGACCAGCAATGGACGCTAACACTCCCACACAACTAATAAAGCAATTAAATCGAATGAGGAGCAATTAGCTCTGCAGAAAATGTGTGTGTGTGTGTGTGTGTGTGTGTGTGTGTGTGTGTGTGTGTGTGTGTGTGTGTGTGTGTGTGTGTGTGTGTGTGTGTGTGTGTGTGTGTGTGTGTGTGTGTGTGTGTGTGTGTGTGTGTGTGTGTGTGTGTGTGTGTGTGTGTGTGTGTGTGTGTGTGTGTGTGTGTGTGTGTGTGTGTGTGTGTGTGTGTGTGTGTGTGTTGCAACTAAGTTTGAATAATAAAACTTGTAAAGGAAGATCTTGCGCATCAAACCCGACCTTTAAACTAAGCAACCAATCTACTTCCTGTTTACATTCCGCAGCCATACTGGTTTACATGTGACAAAACTCACAGCTCATGTTCTGCTCTCCCAGGACGCTGCGGAGTAAAAAGCAGCAGCAGCAGTCCAGTTCCAGCTCAATGTCTTTATCCTTGAGCCAAGCCGACACACCGAGGAAAACCCTCTCCTTCTCAGCCGCAAATACCCCGATTAACAGCAGCATCATTCATGAAGGCAACACGGCGTCTGATGGCTCTTTGCTCACCTCCATCCTGGACCAGTCCCACCTGAGACAACGCACCGTCACCACTACCACCACTTCTACTTCTGTGGATGGACACTGGGGTCAGTTGATGAAAGATGTGGATTCCATCACAAATGAACAGTCACACTCTATAGTTCATGTGTACTTTTGCATACAATTATGAATGCTACTATGAATTTATACTTTCACACAATACTTCCTCCACCACTGTATGTATTCACTATTCCACTATGTAACAAATGAAGCAATATACTTGCTTAGTAACGTCTTTACTAATACTTTATGAACATTTCCCTGTGTGTTATTGAGTTGCGTCTTATTTTTCCATCTTCTCTCTCAGGTAAGAGCTCCAGCAGTGACCACAGGTCGTCAAATGTCAACGGCGACGCCAGTGCGTCAAAGTCGCACACCTCACTCGCCAATGGATACATCTGCAGAGACTGCTCTTTCCACTCTCCGAAGACAGACTCCCCTATCACACAGTCTTCATCATCATCATTATCATCATCATCTCAGGCTGCACAAGCTTCCTCAGAAGGCCTCTTCTCTTCCTCCTCCTCGTCACCTTTCACAAGCGTATACTCCAGAGACAGGAGTCGAAGGAACAAGACGGGTGAGAAGCGGTTGAGTTTGACTGAAATGTCGTGTTTAAAATGCTGTTCTTCCTCATATTCGGCAAATGTATTGGAGCTGGACGGTGGAATCGGCAGTATGTTGTGATGATGAGAATGTAATTAGTAGTGGCGTCTCTCTCCAGGTGTCCTGGTGTCCATGTCTAACACGTGTCTGCGCTACAGCAAACGAGCCCTGGCCCCCATAGTGTCCTTAGTCACCCTGCTCTTCAACAATGTGCTCTGGCTGGGTTCACGGGCCAAGAGCCTTCCAGGAAAAGGTATAAAAACAAGAGATGTTCTTTGCTCTTCTCTTCACCCATCATTCTCTGTTTGTTTCTTTCTTCTTCTGTCTTTTGCAGTAGCAATTTTTCCTGAGTTTGCAGTTTCATGGTCTATTTCTATTTCACATGTAACCTTATTATCATTCCTCTCACCGGGCTTTTCATAGCATCCTGTCGTTTTTCTCGCAGGCTATCTTATCACCATTTTCTCTTTGTGTTACTGTGCATCTCTAGCATAGCCTTGACTGTGCGTTTTGACTAACGGAGATTGTGCGGGGCGGGTGTGTCACCAGGTGTCCTTGCATCATTTTCGGACTCGATGAGACAAGCCGTGTCCTCCACTTTTTCCCAACTGTGGCTGTTTAAGCAGACCACTCTCCACAGGATGATGGGCTACAGAGCTAATGGCTATGAAGGACAAGGTACCAGCCGTGACTACAAAGGGCCCCTGACCTCTTCTATTAATAAACTTCTCACTATTTCTCTCCTTCCTAAGATCTTTCCTTTTTTGTTTAAGGAGTAAGAAGCCTCATAATAGGATAAATATTGACTTTGAAGGATCTCTTTATAATCTGTTTCTTTCTCAGTCCATCCGGCCTTCACTCTCACACTGTTGCTTTCTATTTCTGAAGGAGAAGGTATACTAGAAACTAAATAAAAACTGTACATCCCCCAAATTCGGACAAACCGATCACATGACAAGTTGCACCTTTAGCTCGCATCAGATTGTGAGAAGATGCACACTTTCATGAAAACTCGAGCAGCTAAAAAGACACCCTGACTACCTCATTGATGATGTTTATTTCTAGTATACTGCTGATTTAATTTGGTTCTTTCACAGCTGCAGGAGAATTTCAGGAGCTAAAATGTCTTTATTCTTGTTTCCAGCAGTTGTAAACATGAATCCTCTTCAACCATTTTCATGCAGATCTATTCTCATTTTCTTCATGATGAAATCGAGCACCTCTGTGCCCGTCACATTGCCGACATGTGCATTTACTCTTCTTCTTCATCCAACGTTGATTACGTCACTATTTTCTCACGCGACGTGGTTTTTGTTATGTAACTAAATGTGTTGTGCATTTCTTGCAGCTCACTCGAGTTTCTGTGGAAGCATGAATGTGAAGGATCTGGTGACTGAAGATGCATCACATCTCAAACTCAATGGTTCCCTGTGTAAGCAGACACACAAACCACACACACTTTTTTTTCTTTTTCCCTCTTCTTTGTATTTTCTTGTGGTGTCAGTCATTGACAGAGTTAATTATATGCGTGACCTGTTTTAGGACCAGTGAGCGGAGGTTGTGTGAACTGCTTTAACCAATCAGCAGATACTTCTCTTTCAATCAACCAAATATGTTTGAGGGACCAATTTGACACCAAAACTTGACATAAATGATCATTTCAGTCATTAATAAACTTTAGCAGCCCGCTTGTCTTTAGTGTAGTTAAAGTTTTTATTTTGCACTTGTACAAAAAGTATAGAAACAGACGAGGACAAAGAAAATGTCAAGTAGTGGACCTTTCTCTTAAATGTAGAAATAATATAACAAATATAAAACAAAACATGGATCAAATGTAAAGAATAAAGTAAAATAAGAGACACACAAACAAAGCAATGCAGCTTCACTCAGCTGACAGTAAACTGAATTTTGGATCATAGAAAAGAAGTGAAGTCCACTTATAGCCCCACATTTGTACAGTTAGACTGATAATGAAACAGTTACAATATAGTGAAAGTTTCATTCATATATATGTTTAGCTTTTCATGTTGTCGTCACATACAGTAAATCGCATATTGTGCAACATGCATGCATGTGGCCCACTTGTATTTTCTTTCTATTACAAACGTATGATTTAGTGTTGCTTGTTCATTTTGTAGTTAAATTTCTGTTGATTGGGTTATTTTCAGAATTGTTTTTTATTGTGTTTTTTTTGCTTGTAAGCCATCTTGATGTCAGTCATTCACGCGTCCTTTTTGTGTTTGTGTTCTGTTTGCCTGCCATCCATCATTTCGGCGCACACAGGCGACGACTGTAAAGGGAAGCAGCAT
The DNA here is from genome assembly GCF_050575085.1 of Anarhichas minor. Lineage (NCBI taxonomy): Eukaryota > Metazoa > Chordata > Actinopteri > Perciformes > Anarhichadidae > Anarhichas > Anarhichas minor. Next base: position 14,113,246 of record NW_027466453.1, read on the forward strand.
TCAGAGACGCACACCGTCCTCCTCACACAGGCCTCCAGGCCTCGACGCCTGTTGGGCGCACTGTGGAGCGTCCTAGCTTACACAGGTTAACCAGCACCTCACTAATGTTGATGACAGCCTGTACATATACCGTTACATTACTGATAGGTCTATAGCTCAACCTCTTTGTATGTTTGGACCACTCGTCCTTTAATTAATCAGTTGACAGTTTGTTTTTGTCTTCCAGGTCACTTTCTCATCCAGCCAGGTTACTGTGTGGTGAGAGCAGGCCAGGCGCTGGGATCCGGGGTTGGGACCGTGGTGCAGACGCTCCTTTCCTTGTTCTGGATGCTGTTGGCAGCTCCAGGTTGGTGGTACTTAGGTCTCATCTTCTTCTCTGCGTCTTTCTTCGGCAACGTGGTCTGATTGTTCTCTCATTCTCAGTGAAGGCAGGCAGAGGACTTCTGTGGTTTCTTGCAACAGGATGGTACCAGCTGGTGTATCTCATGGCTCTCCTCAACGTCTTCTTTCTGGCACGGTAAGAGCCCGCTCCCCCTTTTATTAACCATGGATGTGTAAATAAGCAACTGTTTGCTAACAGATTCACCATATGATCTTTATAAGGTGATATTATGTCATTGTTCTGTTGTCCGCTGCCCCTACATGACCATCGAGGGCTAACGTGTTCAAAATAGATCATTTTCTGCATAATCATTAAGATTTAATGGCTTTTTAAGAAGTAGATATTTGTTAGTTGATGAAGTTATAGGATTGTTAAATATTTAAATGAGTAAAAACAACTAATTTTTCAGTAAAGCCACATTTTTCAGAGCTATGGCAGCAATCATGATGGAGTTATTTACCTGGTGTCTTGAAATACTGCATTTTGATGAATAATTCAAGCTAACTTGTCACGAGGAGCAGTGCTTCTATTACTCTGAGGAGTTTGGACTGTTTTGATTCATGAGGGTCCTTGTCTTTTGTTATTAACAGCACACACTCCACTCAGTTGTGTGTCTATCTAACCAGTGTGTGACTCTGTGTTTCAGATGCCTTCCCAAACTCTGGAGGCTCCTGCTGCTCCTTTTGCCCCTTTTGCTCCTCCTCGGTGAGTTTATAAGAAGCTTTATCTTCTTTTATAGCAGTTGTAACCCATTTAGTGAGCACATCCAGAGAAGGGTCGGCCGGTAGAGAGGCAGGCGATATCCTTACCAGCACGCGTCCCCAGAGTATGCTGCAAATCAGATTCAGGTCAGCCTTTCTGGGCTTCTAGTGAGTTACTCCAGTCTGTATCAGCATTGCATACTTACACAGCAGCAAAACACAAACTGTCATTTTTACTTTATTCTGTTTGGTTGTCTGGTGAACTACTCCATAAATGACATACTTGTCCCTTGAATCCTGATTTTTATTTTCCTTGAAGTCCGTTTTCAAATATTAATTCTGTTTGTGCTTGTTCCAACACTTAAGTGCAGCTACTGAACACAAGCCACCATTTACATTGAATGTAATTATTGTCTGTATGTTAGCCTGTTTGGCGTCTGTGATATTGACCATAATTTAAAATACATTTCTGAAGGTTTATCCACACTTTGTAAGTTAATGAGTAACCAACCTGCAGATAAGTGTGGGTTAACCTTCCGTCTTTTGTCTATATATAGCTTTATGGTTGTGGGGTCCGTCCACTGCCGTCCTGCTCGCCTACCTCCCAGCCATAAACCTAACCGAGTGGCGTCCTGCGTCTCCCTTCACCCTGCTGTCTAACTTGGTGCCAGCTTCTGCTCCAGTTCCTGCCTCTGTCCCCGTCCCTGCAGCAGAAACTCCAATGGAGCTCACCTCAGCCACCCCAGTCTCTCAGGCACCAGTAAGACACAAAGATGAAAGTGTGTGTGTGTGTGTGTGTGTGTGTGTTATATGATGTGTGTTACAGTTCAAGCATTTTTAATGTTTCAATGACTACAGTTCTTTTGCCCTGTACTTAATTGCACACAGATACTGAGTATGTTAAAGATAAATCAAACTATTGTGTGTCTGATACAATGCCAAGCTGTTTTGGAGTCACCACAAATTTGTAATTTTTTTTTTTCTATATTTGCAACCTTCTCTCCCGCAGCCGTTCCTTCCCCCTGTGACGGTCTCAAGTGTGGACTTGGAGCGACTAGAGCGCGTGGAGCGCCAACTAGCCCTGCTGTGGGAGCGAGTCCAGCAGGGTGACCAGAAGCAGGAGCAGCGTCACGGGGACGTTCTGGGTCTCTACAGCACCCTGAAGGAGAAGCTCCACACTCAGACTGACAGGGAGAGCCTGGGATTGTGGGTGTCCTCCCTGCTGGAGCAGAGACTCGTTGTGTTACGGGGAGAGCTGGAGCAGGAGAACACGGCCAGAGCACAGGTAAAGAGATGAAGATAAGTGTTGACTTACAATGGTGACGTTTTTATTTAAAAGTTTACATGCATCTCACTCTTTCTTTCTTTATTCCTGCTCCTTGTAGAGTGCAGAGCATCGGAAACAGCAGCAAGAGGGTCAGGCTACACGGCTGGCAGATTTAGAGTTGCTGCTCAAGACTCTGGCTGCCAAGACTGAGGTACTGTCGGCAGATTCACTATTTCTTAACGAAAATAACACTTCTTGAAAGCATACCTGCAAGATGGCTTATTTACCTTACATGTTTTGATGTTTGTTACTTTACACGCTAAGCACACACTAATTGTTAATTTGTGTCTTTGCAAAACTAAGTAGATAAATCATAACAGCAAGCAGGCACAAGATTGCAATCCATGATAAAGTACAGTATGTAAGAGTAAAAGATAAATATTAAACATTAACAAGGAACATACAACACAGGCTGTCATACAAAGTCTAATCATTATCTGACCAAAAACTAGAGATGCACTGATTGCAATTTTTAGTTTCAATTACGTATTATACTGCTTAGAGTTAAGGTTAGTGTTAAGACGTTAAACGAGTCATAATCCCTCTCATATCTATTTTATATTGCTGTGAAAACATCTCCTTCAAACTACTGTATTTATTTAAGTTTTTTGCCAAAAACAACATTTTACAAGGTTACATTTGAACACATCATGATAGCGTTGTAATTTACCTTCACTCAATACTCAGTTTTACCCGGTAGAGCTTGAAGGCAACGTTAGCTGTTCGCTCTATTATAAGCAGGACTGTGCAAGGGAGAGACAGCGATTACTCCGAGCAGCATGAATGAGAATGAATTACAATATAATAAGTGTGATGATTAAGTTGCTTGTTCCAAAAGTGTTTAAGGTTGTTCCTCCACAGCTTATTTGGGACTTGCAGTTGACAAATTGTGAGCTTTATGTCTTCACTCACCGACGCGTAATGTGTGTGTGTGTGTAGCTGTGACATTCCTATCTGTGCTGCTATGTGCCAACTATCGTAAAACTATCATGCGGAGGTACACGTGTCAAAATGTGACCGTCAAAAAATCAGAAGTATGAAACGAATCGGCCAGTCACCGGTCTTGGTCAATCGGCTGAAAACCGACCGGTTTCCCATCGGCAGCCAATCGATCGGGGCATCTCTACAAAAAACTATTGTAATAGCATGAGATAATGGGAAACATACCACAACAACATAGAGACAACAGTGTTAAAAAGACCAAATAATATCCTGACGAGCTCAGACAGCCAAGAACAGATATGAAGGCAGACCTGGTTGTGTTTGTGCCAGGTTTAGGTCTGTATACAGAAGAGCAGTGGTGCTGTATCAAATATCTAATGGAAGTGTGCCTGGGAAAATGTAATTTGTATAGTTTCTGTGCTATTTTCAGTAATCCATATACATTTGTTTTAGGAGATGCAGCTGAAGCAGCAGCATCATGAACATAAGAAGCAGGAAAGAGAGAAGGAGATGGTCACTTCAGCAGCAGACACAGTTCCCGTCAGGTACAAAAATCAAAGAAATAACTAAACATTCAAAACCTCCTTTTTAATTTTTTTTACTACGTGCTACTCATATTTTCTGATGTTCTTCAATATTATGACCGCTCACATGTAGATTCTGTCTTTCACTCAGTGTGGGTGTGAAGCAGGAGGACCATGATGCTCTGCTCGTGGAGGTGCAGAGACTTGAGGTGGAGCTGGCCAAAATCCGACAGGACCTGCAGGGTGTTGTGGGATGTAAGGGCAAGTGTGAGCAGCTGGACACACTGCAGGAGACGGTAAGTAACACAAATATTTGTATCCTGTTTGGGCTTTAATCTGCCTTTGCTGTGATTCAGTTTTCTATATACGTTTATTCTTTTCACAGATATCCGCCCAGGTGACCTCCCAGGTGCGTAAGGAGTTGCAGGCCCTGTTCTTCGGCAGTGGTGAGCAGGGAGCGGTGCCTGAGTCTCTGATCCTCTGGCTGTCCCAGCGCTACGTGACCACCCCCGACCTGCAGGCTTCCCTGTCCTCACTTGAGCTGAGCATCCTGAGAAACGTGTCCCTGCAGCTGGAGCTTAACCGCGCCCAAACCCTGGGTGAGGCCGGGTTTCAAGCCGAGACCATCGTTAAGACTGTAACGGGAACTGTCCAACACGCCGCTGCCGCTGAGGGACTGACAGAAGAGGTAATGAGCATACACGTCGTCTGTCAAAATCATCATCGCTGTGGGGGCTGACCTCTGTTAAAATGTGTGTTTGAGGCCCTTATTTAATCTTTAACTCTCGTGATGTGTGTCTCTACTCCAGCAAGTGAAGCTGATTGTCCAAAACGCTTTGAGGCTCTACTCCCAGGATCGAACAGGCCTGGTGGACTACGCGCTGGAGTCTGGAGGTAAGAAAGAAGCCTCACATCGATGCCCGTCCACCCGAGTCTTTACCCTATAACGGGTCGATGCATCAGCTAGCTGCACTGTGCTCTAATGTATTTCTCTTGTGTAATGTTTGTGCAGGCATTAGTCAGGCTAGAGGACAACAGGGTATTAACAGCAAAAGCTCAGGCTCCATTGTCAGGCGTGTTACTGAGCAGTCTGTTGACCTTCATGAGAGAGTTGCTTCACAGTACGCGTGGGATTTAAGACGACCTGGTAGTCTAGTAGTTCAGACACACCCATATAATCACAGCCACCCTGGTTTGTTTTGAGCCGGGGACCTTTATTGCATGTCCTGTCTGTCTCTACTCGCGCTATTAATACAGGCTGAGAGGCCAAACATCTTTTAAAAGACAGTAGGCTTGGCCACTGGTATGTGTTAACAGATATGGGCCATGATTCTTTACTTGGTTATAATGCTTTCATTTAGCTGTCACATCATATAAGATAAGGCCACCATGAGCATCTGCACAACTCACTGCCTGTTTGGTAGAGCAGGGCTTCCCCCAGGAAATGAGTAAGTGGAGGGAGTAGCAGCGCAACTGGTGATTATCAAACTAACTTCTGGGGTCTGACCTGAAATGCAGCAGTAAGGTTTTCTTGCACATCAGCACCTGAATGCAGCTGTTTGTCTCTTCTTTTGCCAACTTGTTTAAACTCATACGGTTTTGTCTTTTCCCAACATGCTGTTCTGCACAGCTATTGTATTATCAATGTTACTAGATGACGGTTTAAACAACCTCAGTTATTTAGTTTATGGCCTTCACTGTGTGATGTACTGCCACTGATAGTTTCCCTGAAGCTTTGTTATAAAAATGTAATAATTTCATATTAGAGGAGCTCTTAATTTCAGACAGGAAACCCTGGAGTGTATGCTTTCCTGTTAAGCCACTGAGGCAGCACCTAATGATTAGGAAACCTCAGCAAACACAAGGAAGATTTGTCTTATCTTATGTCGGAGTGTACTTAGAAAAGCTTAAATGCAGGCTTTGTTTCCTGAATCTCTCTCCTTATGATAAGTGAAGCGAATTAATAGTTATTTGATATTAACCCTTTGTGTTGGTTCAGGTGGCAGCATCCTGAGCACTCGCTGCTCTGAGACATACGAGACCAAGACGGCCCTCATGAGTCTGTTCGGCCTGCCGCTCTGGTACTTCTCCCAGTCGCCACGTGTCGTCATCCAGGTGAGCCTCCCCAGGAGATATCCATGAGAGAAATGTCTGTTTTACTGATTATGTAAAGATAGTTAATGGATACGTTTCACTTCCGTCTTAAACCGATAGTCAGGTGTCCATGTGGACTTTGAAACGGCCTTTTATTGCTGTAATCGCTCCTCCTTTCAGCGGGGAAACACAAAGAGTGAATTTTGTTGTTTGGAAGACATTCGCTTGATTTAACAACACAGTCTGCTGAAACTTGTTGGAACACTCACACTGGCTACTATTATGAAACTTAATTTGGCATTTCTCCACTCACTTCCCCTCCCCAGCCCGATGTGTACCCCGGTAACTGCTGGGCGTTCAAAGGCTCTCAGGGTTATCTGGTGATCCGGTTGTCCCTGAGGATCCTGCCTACATCCTTCTGCGTGGAGCACATCCCCAAGGCCATGTCCCCGACAGGAAACATCACCAGCGCCCCACGCAACTTCACTGTTTTTGTAAGAAAACATGCGCAACTTCACTGTTTTTGTAAGAAACATACTAAACAACTGGACACAGTTGATGAGTGCCCATTTTTCACTGTTTGCTTTCGTACAGGGTCTAGATGACGAGTACCAGGACGAAGGGAAGCTGCTGGGGCAGTACATATACGAGGAAGATGGGGAGTCACTGCAAAGCTTTCCTGTTATGGTAACTTAAGACGCACCTCCAAACCTATTAGAAATACAAAGCAGTTCATTGTCTGCCAGCGTGTTATATAGCGTGAATATTCCCCCTTCTTCTCTTTCAGGAGCAGAATGACAGGGCCTTCCAGATCATCGAGGTGCGGGTGCTGTCTAACTGGGGTCATCCAGAATACACCTGCATGTACCGCTTTCGAGTCCATGGAGAACCTCGGCCTCAGTGAACCAACCACTACCATTCTCGCTAATAAATGACATATCACCCTATCTGTACATAGCTCTGGCCAACTTCTTTAAAACGGAGGGGACTCGACGAATGACGCGAAGACAGTGAAGTCGTGGATTGTTAAAGGAATGTGCCCAGACTGAATCATGGACATGCGTTTTGTAATATTGGAAGAATCTCAAGGAAGTCTGTGTAGGGACTGTAAATGATCGTGGAAGAGGAATAGAACCACAGAAGACGCTAAAACTCCCAGTCCCCTCTTCATAAAAAGGCCTCTTGCACTGAATCAGCCTGTGAGGGGCGGCACGCTCCACTGAGCGGACAAATCCATCCCCATCTTGGCACCTTCCACTACAGGGAGGTGGACGCTTGAAACAGGGGATTACAGACTCATCTCCACCAGTTCTTCACACGCTCCATCTCTTTGATTTCTGTTTGTAATCATCTGTATTTAACTTTGATTCCCTGTAAGTCGACTATTTTCAGGATCAGAGCCACTGCATCTTTTGCCTGTGGCGCTGTCCCGGCATGTCACTCTCTTTGTTGCTGTCGAGTCTCTGCAGTGGATTTATTTGAGCTGTTTGGGCAGCCTGCAGGACTGGACCACACTGGACAGTGGGTGTACAGTGGACACGCAAGGTTCACTGCATTCAAAGGCTCGGCGTCATGCATCCGCATAGCCATAACCTTTGGAAGAGGACATGCTGCCTATGGACACACTGAATGTTTCCTCGAGTGGAGGCTTGATGCAAATCATCCTTTAACTTCACAGCAACACTGTACTCATCTGACCTGAGCTCTGTGTATTAGGAGGCTCTTCACTATGTACATTAGACAAAGTATGTGTATGGTTATGGATGGACTCCAGGATTAATTCTAGCATGTGATTCTTCCCAAACCATACTACTTACCTTTTACACGCATCGTGGATTTACATGAGCGAGTGTCCTCTTTGAAGTTTTGGCTCCTGTGCCTGGATCTCAAGTTACTAATGACTGACGTTGAAGGCTAAATAATATAACTACTCCTATAGACAAGAGTGTGACTTTTCTTTTCAGTTTTTCTAAAGAGGGGACTCTGTCTGTCTCCTTGCACAGTTATAAACGTCCTGCTCACATGGACTCCCTTTATTCTGAAACCCTGAAGGAATGTAATTTGTATATTTCGTTGTTGATAGTTGGTCCTTTTATTATATCTGCTTTTATCAGTGTTGCTTTATAAAGAAAATCATCCCGTCATTATCATAATTATTATTGCATTACTACCATTATTTCTACTGTTGCTCATTGTGGGGTTTTGCTTTTTTTGGTATGTTTTGGGGGGTTGTTGATGTCGGAGGATGCACTGCAACAGCTTGTTAGAGAAATGGTTTTGGCACAGGTCTTCACAAATTTGTTTTTAAAAATGGCGGGTGAGTGTAGTGATTGATTTTTGGTTGCATATATGGGGGAAGTCTAAAGTTGTATGTATAAAAAATGTTTTGTTCACAATCTTATTTATTAACAAGTCAAATAGTAAATTCAAGAATTGAGTTGCTGCAATGTATATTTTGTCAAAAGCTGTTCAGTGCATTTTGGAATCATCTTGGGACTTTTTTTTAAGATAAATGGCTATTTTTGTTCAGTCATGAGATGACTTAACTGCTTTGGAATATATTCCAATAAAGACTTTAATTTTGAAGAACTTGTCATAATATAATCATGGCTAAAGGTTTAGATTGTGATGCTGTCTTAAGCAAAAGCTTTATGTTTTGCCCATTTATTATCATAGAGAAAATACTTATTACTATACAACAATATTTTTGATCAATATTTCAATTTTGGTTCATCCTTTATTTAGAGCCAACAGTAATAGATCATCATGTAGGACAGAAACCTTTCCTTGAAGGAGAGCAACACATCAGGAACGTAATAACATCTTAACTAAAATACAAGATGATGAGCGGAATGAAACCAAAAAAACTTAAAATAACAATTAATTGTTCTTCTGAAAACACACCATTAGGTGCAATGATAGCAGATATCCCTGTAAATTAAGTACATGACATCTTGGGTATTTAAAATGAATGTGTAAACTATCGATGTATGGCGTTATTAGGGTAGAAAGGGGCTAATGCATGCCTAAATGCCTACAAGAGGGTTCATTAATAGAGTTTACTTAAATATTTACAGCAGTCTTAAAAACAAAAATACCATTCTGAGTAAACCAAATAGAAACGCTGACATGCAATGATATATGATGAAGCATAATGCCTCAAATGTTTTTTATAGAGAGGCAAATACGATCACACTATGGATCTTCAGTCATGAAGGCTTTTGATCATTTATTTTAAGTCCTCTGCTCCCCTCTAGCGGAGAATAGTGGAACAACCGAATCAAAGAGGTGCCGTTTGTTTGGCATGAATTGCACCGTTCAGGTAGGCTACGTTTTAGTCCCGATCATATAAACTAGTAACGTTATCACGATGTGTTACACTGATGATAACAAGTGTTAATACCCCGTAAGTATTGAAGCTGTAGTTAACGGTACAGACGGAAGTCGGACTCTTTGTATTTATGTATATTTTCGGTGAGCCATCGTGTTGTATTTGAGAAACTGAGTCATTGATTATGACATTCAATGACAACAACCTTCAGCATTTGTTTTATTGTCCCTTATGTCTCCTGCTCCTGTAGTCCATGCTTGTGTTTACACCGGAAGTCAAAGGCATGACTACTTCCTTGACAACCGAACGTGTCCCTGGCAACCACAGGAGCGACCGTCAAAATAATGGCGAAGTTAATCGGTGACATAAAATCCCTTTGGCAGCAAGAGTGTGAAGGTGAGGTGACATTATTCTATTGGCTATTAACCCTTTTTGTGATGTGTAAACTAAAAGCATTTTCTGGATGATGTGTTGTTGGAGAGTATGAAGCGGAGCAGCGCAGTGCTGTGTGGACTGATGGCTCAATGAGCACCCAGCTCTCCCAGTACAGCACCAGTACACACTCTGCTGTGTCCTATGGACTCAGCACAGCCACGGTCAGCTCATTCATCCCTCTGTCTGATTACTCTCCTGTCACCCGGGCATGTCCTGATGTTATCATTGTTGGTTCATTATTAGATGTTTGTGGACGATGGTCCTGTGAGAGACGTTGACCCGCTTCTTTGCCACCCTGGCTCCTCTGAACTCTGTTCAAGCCAGAAGCGCCCGTCAGCTGCTGGAACTACATCGCCTCCACAACTACATGAACGTGAGATGATGGTTTAAGTTGGTCCTGCAGAGTGTAACTGCCATCCTGGGGCATACATATTGTGTAAAGTTTTTGTTTGTGTGTGTGTGTGTGTGTGTGTGTGTGTCAGGTCCTGTTGCACGGTTTTTGGAGAGGAGAGTGTTTCCAGTGTTGTTGCCTGGACTTGAGGCTTTGCTGAAAGAAGCCCAGAAACATGGCTGTTACGAGGTCTGAATTTCTCCTGATAATATAACAAATAAAGTTCCAGGTGGCCCATGTTGTTAAAATGACCTCACCTGAAATCAAAGCAATTCATGTGATGTCTGATTGATCATTAACTCAAGTAGAGTTTTTAGGTACTTGTACTTTACGAATGGCATTTCCATTTTCTACTCCTTCATAACTTAAACTATCCTCAGCAAATCAGTTGGAAAAATTGCAATTTTTATTTCACATTTATTTCCCAGCTGTAGTTATTAGTTACTTTGCTAATTGAAAATGTACATACAAATAATATAATATGCAATGCATTGATATATATTAAATTAGAAGTATATGAAGTCATTTAAATTCACTTCACCTTCACCCACTTTGGCAGTAAAATACTTACACATTACTGCATCATTAATAGTCATTTTTTACTCCTGTGATGTGTAAAAGTAACGCTGAATACTACTTCTGCGTGATGGCATTACTTTCTTTTGTGTTGCAGAGGCTAAAAACAGCCTTTAACCCGTGTGACTTCCTGACTGAGTGGCTATACAAGTAAACCCCCCCCCCCCCCCCCCCCCCCCCCCCCCCCCCCCCCCCCCCCCCCCACACACACACACACACACACACAGCTCTCTCTCCGTCTCTTCACCGTATAATGTGCACCTCACCCCATTTATTCCCTATAATGTTATATTCTTAATGCTGTGTGCATTTGTTCTCTCCCGCTCACCTTTTTCCTCAGCCAAAACCCCCGCAGACGAGAACAGGTCCCAGTGAACTTCCATGACATCCCTTTTGTCAAAGACTTTCTCAGCATGCAGTGAGTGTCTCCCCAACGCTACAGCTGTTACCAGCAAATTCATTGTTTGTCAACAAATGACACAAATCTGTCTTTCGCCGTTTGGAGTTCCATTGTCACCAGGTTGCTGTGTCTCAAGTTTGAAACAAACATTCATTTAATGGAAAAAAAACCTGCAAAAACGAAGTTTAAGTTAAGACGACACACAAACATGCTCTTTCACAGATGCATGCTGAAACTCTCTCTCTCTCTCTCTCTCTCTCTCTCTCTCTCTCTCTCTCTCTCTCTCTCTCTCTCTCTCTCTCTCTCTCTCTCTCTCTGTCTTCAGCCCCAGGTCTCCCATCCCTCTGTATCTACTGCTGAGTGAGGATCAGGCTGCTCTGCTCATCCAGGCCTTCTGGAGGGGATATAAGGTACACTGGATATAGCGAGAAGCAAATCGGTCTTTGCAGACTTTCCTTCCAAACGTATTTTAAAGGACTGGGATGAGGAATGCAGACATACAGAGGTAAAAGAAAAATAGTTAGATTGGCCCAACACAGGTCTTAAACGCCTTGAAAAATAAAGAAAATAAACACATAAACTAAGAATATCGGGGACATTTCAGATTAAATTAAAAGCCTGGGAGAAAAGCCTTTCACTTGACATATTTACACATCGATTTAGCTATGCTTGGCTGGGCTCGTCAGGCTGACCAACTCTAATTACCACCTCCCAAACTTTCCAGATTGATTTAAGAAGTCAGAGTGGAAAAAAGTAAAGCTTGAAAGAACCCTGCAGTTACCCCACACACCACAGTCAGCCTGCCTGTGTGTGTGTGTGTGGCCCACAGAGCGATATTGTTGTATAATCCCATCTCGCTGAAAAGCTCCTCTTCCACAGGGACTGCAGTTTCATTCAGCAGCTTGATTATGTCATCAATGATGCCGGGATTTAAATCCTTCCTGTGTGGGTGTTGTGGTCTGAAGTACTCTGTGCTGTGATATAAATAGACATAAACAGACACTACCAGAGGCAAACAAGCAAGCAATTTCTCCACACAAATAAACCTAGTCTTGTATGCTGTAGGGATGTAAGGAGGGGGTCTTGTTTTTGTTTCTCTCAACAGAAGCGCTTATTTTATTTATTTCTATCATTCGTGCTTGTGGGAGGATTTAGCTTCAGTGTCGCTGCACAAACCATTGAGAGGAAAAGATGCCAGCTGTGCTGTCATGTGCAGTTACATTCTGTTTGAACAATCTGAACATGTAAAAGATGTGTGTGCGTACGTGCCTGCAGCATGTATCCCTGTTTGGGCTACTTATGCACCAGCAGGGGGCACCACTTCCTCTTTCCTATTTCTGTAGCAACAAAACATCGTACCAGTCTCTGCTCACATAAGGTGGCAGCATTGAGCCGGCTGCCTGTCACTCCTCACTTTGTGTACCCTGAACGAAGAGAGGTTCAGTGAGGCCGCTGATAGCGCTGCAGCCCAGCACCCCAAGGGATTCAGAGGAGGAGAGACACCGCCAGAAAGGGACAGTAGTTAGGGAATGGTTTGATATATCTGGAAGGATGACGCTCAGGCTATGTTAGGAACATTTTTCAGATGGATGGATGGATGGATGGATGATAAAAGGGAGGAGAGAGACAAGATGATGTTGCAGTGTGGCTTTGGATTAGGCATGGAGCATGGTGGAGGCAGGAAATTGATCTTTGGCAACATCTGTAGCGGCTATAGGAATAGGGAGAGAGATGAAACCTCTGAGAAGCACAGGGGAGCCTGTAGACGCAGCACAGTCAGGTTCTGAAGTTGAGGGTTTGCGTCCTAAGATCATGATTTATTCAAGGTACACAGGGCGGAGATATTTTGGGTAGGCACTGAGGCAAAGTCCTGACAGGCGTTGTATTTTGTCACGGCTGCTGTTACCTTGGCTCGAGAAGAGCAGCCGTTAACGGCTCAGTGGGCAGCAGAGCAGAGAAGGGGAGTCATCTGTGAAGCACTGATGCACTGTAAAACTTCATTAGTTTCTCTGTGTGTGTGTGTGTGTGTGTGTGTGTGTGTGTGTGTGTGTGTGTGTGTGTGTGTGTGTGTGTGTGTGTGTGTGTCTGTGTGTGTGTCTTCTGGCGTGAGAATGTATACTTTAGGTGTTTTAAATAGCATGTTATCATTCAATATTATTACATACATACATACAATATCTTTTAATGTCTCCCATTCTAAATGTATTCTGACGAAACTCTCATATCAAGATATCATGGTTGGCAGAATAAATATCAAAGTGAAGAATATCAGGCTATATTTCACCATAATCTGTCCTAATTTGTAAATGCTTGAGAATATTTTTGAGGGTTTATAATGAGATTATGGGATTTTGCTTCAGAAAAACGCCCCAAAAAATGGTGTGGTTTTTAAATACCTCACTAAATATTGTAACATGTAGATATCTAATGCTTTGATATTAACAAACTTTATCCAAATCACACATCTCTGTCCACAGACCCTCTCTTTCCCCCTCACGCTCTGCAGTTATATAACCTGCCTGACGCAGCGCTGACTGCAGAGGGCTGTGTGTGTGTGTGTGTGTGTATTCGTGTGTGTTTGTAAGAAAGAAAGGAAGACAGACTGAGGGCCGGGGAGCAGGGTATTTTTGTAGCTCGGAATTTTATCCCTGCATTATTAATCTCTTTCATCAAAACAAATTGCGGAGTGAAGAAGAGCAGCGGTAGAGATGGTACACACACTAACTCACATCTATGACCCAGACAATGCGATTGTCTCCTGTTTCTCTAATGTACAACTATGAAGAGCTGCTGGGTCTAATCATATTACATAATGTTCTTTATACTGTGCTTACACTAATCCATTCAGCTTGCTACAGTAATGCACACATATGTACATGCACGCACACTGTGCACACACACACTGATCACTCAGACTTCTCAGCCTCTCGCAGGTCTGGTCAGCTGAGTTGGAGTAATGTGGCTGTTGTGTAATAAATAGGCATTTGGGCTGTCAGCATTAAGGGGTTGTGGTCAGGTAGAGAAGCAGGCTTTTATCATAATGATCACTTCCATCGATCTTTAAGCGTGCACACTGAGGTTGGCCTTTGCCTGGCTTAAAGCACAGCTCTGTCCTGTGAAGCATAGCCTAATGCAGGTCAGACAAGATGTTTGTTTCCTTGTTCGGGTCCATGATCCGTTGTCAGATTTGATTCTATGGGGTTTATATTTGTTTTGTTTTTTAGAAAACTTAAAGGAATAATTCAACATTTTCAGAAATGCGGTTATTCACCTTCTGACAGAGAGTTAGATGAGAAAATCAAGACCACTCTTTGTGTCCAGTAATTACAAAGCTACAACTAACACTTAGCATGAAGACTGTAAACAGAGGGAAACAGCTAGCCGGGTTCTGCACAAAAAACTAAATGTAAAAATGACAATTTTCTAACCATACAGACATAGGGAGTGGTGTCAATTTTCTCATCTAATTCTCAACGGAAAAGTGAATAAGCCTATTTCCCAAAATACAAGAAACCCTGATGTAGATTTTCTCAACTGATGTGGATGCTTTGTTTCTGAGAGTTACGATGCACACAGAATAGAATCTATTATTATTTGATAAGTATTTATTTGATATGTGAATCAAATTTTGTTACAGTCCATACATGTCTAAAGAAAGTCATGTTGGGCTGCTAGTAGGTCCAGTTGTTGTCTAAAAGTAGGACACCGTGAGTACTGAATGTATTCCACATGACATAAACTAATAGAGCTGTTTGAAAGACTCTCTCTCTCTCTCTCTCTCACACACACACACACTCACACCCAGAGAGCTGTAGAGTTAACAGCAGAACTAGGTCTGCGATTCCAGATGAATGATCCGAGGGCAGTGATAGATGAATGGTTTGAATTGAGCTCCAGTATTTAGTCAGTGACGGGCCACGTGTAGTGACACTCATGCAGAAAATATGTCACAGGCACACAGGACGGGCGGTCCAGTGGCTCTGCTTTGTCCTCACTTCTCCCTTCCTGCAGTGTTCTCATGAAGGACAGTAGGGTCACAGTTCAACTAATTTCTGTGCGTTAGTCTACAAATGCACAAATCAAATCACAGGTTGCTCAGCTGGATAAACCTTGATGGAAGCATCGGCCAACAAAAACATGATGGATCGGTGGGTGGATGGGGGTTCGTGGAGTAGATGGAGCAGGCTGTGGTGGCTGTCTTTATGCAGCCTGTCAGTGCGCTTGAGGATGTGACTGCAGCCAGTTTTGAATGACAGAAGCCATTGTGCAGAGTGTGAGACTGCGAGAGGAGCTCGGTCTCACAGGCAGCTTTGCACAAAAAGGGAAGGCAGCTTGAAAGGCTGTGCAGCGAGATTGAAGTGTGTGTGAGGAAAAGGGCATTTTTGTGGATACGTGGTGAGCGAGGGGGGGGGGGGGGGGGGTGCTGCTGCCTTAGGGAGACAGAAGTCCGTCTTTTTTTGTGCTTTCGAGTTATTTTCAATATGTGTGTGTTTTATTGTGGTTCTGCTTTTGCATGTCAAGTAATGCATGTGATTCCATGTAGCCTTGCAATGTTTTACATTTTTTTTCTAACCACTCTAATCCCAACCTTCGTTCATACACCCAGCATGAGGCACGTGTGCTGCGACATGGACGATCATAGCAACACGAAACTCTATTATTATAATGATTCAAATCAGGAAGAATAGATTTTTAAAAAAAAGACAGATTTTGGTGTTGTAAATCATATGTATAAGCGCTCACAACACCTATAGAGATACACACACACACACACACACACACACAGTCAAAACAATACCTGACCCCTGCTAATCAGCTGTACTGATGCACACAGACAGGCTTCAAAAGGCTCACCCACTCGACTCAGCTCTTTGTCTCCCGCTATCACACACAAACTGGCAGCGGCTAGTAGAAAGCATGTATATTCAAAAAGTCAGCTTTCCAAGAACTGAGACTTTGATTTTGTCTTTGTGTGGCACATTGTAAAGCTTTGTCTCAGGGGTCCCCCGGCCGAGAAATATTTCCGTTGTTTAGCAGTAGGCTACAGAAGAAGAACTGTACCGTTGTAATGTTTCTGCAGGACACCAATGGAAAGTGACAGAGTAGAAATGGCCACACACACACACACACAAATAAACACACAAGCGATGGTGAGCAGACACGACAGACTCCAACCCCCCCCATCCCTCCTGACCCTCACCCCTCATTTCCATTTCTATGGTTTGCTCCCATCAGCAGAGAGGCTGTTGCAGAACTGTGACACCCGGTGAATTAACTATTGGAGCACGCTAGTCTTACCCATTCCTCAAACCATCGCCAGGCTTATATAACAGACCCACTTTCATACGCACTGCTAATAGCAACACTATTGTCGCCTTTCAAGCAGACGAACGGAGAGGGAGGAGTAAGAGGAAAACAAGATTGGAGCGGTGGGAGAGAATACAGAGGACAGAGGAGAGAGATGAATCATTGCTGAGCTGGAGAATGAGGGGAGAATAAGACGTTGGTATGAGAGATATTCTCAGAAGTCGAGTGAGAGGGAGAGGCACACCTTAGTACTGAAGGAGAAGAAAGGGAAGACGAGGAGGAGGAAAAGGAAGGAGAAGGAGGCCGAGTAGTAGTAGTAATAGTAGGTAGAGGAAGAGGAGGGGGTGATAATAAAGGAGAGTGAGCTCTTCAGGGACATTTTCTATTCATCAAAAACAGAAAGTCTGTTTAGTAATCTCTCAGGAAAGCCAGCAGCGCACACACAACTACAGGGGTTACCTCCAGGAACAAAAGCATAACTCATGCCAACTACAGACTGGATGGAGAGAAGAATCAATCAATCTTTGTAATTCAGAATCAATCTTTTTGACATGAATCTGCAGCACAATTTGACCCATTTACCCACCTATGTGGACACAAAGACACTCAGCTATACATCTTAACAAGCTTCATTACTAACAGAAGCTTTTACTCTGCAGGGACCTTTGAGTCATTGTTCCCACAATACAGCTACTATATTTATAGAGTGCCATATCATTAATTTAAGCTTTTACATAACACATACTGAGACACATGCAGATAGGTTCTTAACTATGTTGTTCAGAGGTGTAGCATCAAAGTTAAAGCTGCAATTCACAACTTACCACATGTCAAACTTATAGAAAATAATCATAAAAATAAAGCTTATTTATACACATAGAGCACCTTTGAAAACAATGTTACAGGATGTGTTACATGGAAATATACAGATTGCAACATCTCGGTGCTATACGGTTAAATAATATCAAGGAAATTAAAGTAAGGCAAATAAAATAGGCTAAATATAATGGAATGAAAAGAGTGAAATATACAAATAAAGATGCTACTGGTTCTTTAAGCCTCAGATCTTTAGAAGGTCCAAAGCTGAGGGCCCTGACTGAGAAGATGATGGAGCATCTAATGGCATGTTTATTAAGATGTTTCACCCTCTTGTAGTAAGCACACAGTATATAATATATTATTTACAGAGGTGGTGAAGGTAGAGCATAAGCATTGTCATCACGTATGGAGGTTGTGGTGTCTCCAAATACAGCAAATGAGCCACTTCCACTGATTAACCACCACACAAGTAAACAGAATGATATATTAACTAAAAGACACATTGGACACTCTAAATGGACATCACTGATGGCTTACTAGCACTGATTTGCTTGCAACTTAATTACGCTATTGATGATGTTTGCTTGTGAATATGAATTTATGCATGTGCTGCGTTCATGTGTTGTGTGTGTGTTATAGATCAGGGCACGCCCAGATGTGCAGGAGCTGCGCCAGTGGCAGAAAGAACTGAGAGAGAAAAGCGACATTGGTAAAACTGTTGAGCAGTTCTGGGCCCAACAAGAGAGCCGAGGTGAGAGCAAATACACACACACACACACACACACACACACACACACTCTCCAATCAGTGACTGCCAGGCCTCAGGCTCACTGGCAACACAATACCATTGATTTTGAATTTTCTCATGTGGCCGACAACAGCTGCTGATAGGCAGGCAGGATACCGACACACGTTAGCATTCACACAAACAGGCTACAGTGCATGAATATCAACCCGTACAGCACCATGCACACCAATATACACATATACCAGCCGCCGCACAGTACAGTCTCACTCACACGCATATAAACTGCAGAGATACAGTATTCATCCCAACAAGGCTTTGAAGTTAAAGCAGGGAGATGAGTAGAGCAGTGACACAGAGAGAGAATGAGGCCAGAGACAGAGATGGAGAAAGAGACGGGGAGAGTGAGTCGGAGAAAGAGAGAGAAGATTGAAAGTGAAGGAGAGAAAGAAAATGTCCGCAGGGCTCAGGGTGTGTTTGATTGACAGAGAGAGAGGAAGGAGACTGGGGATACACAAGAGACGAGATACAGTGCAAAGAGGAGGGACATGATGACAGAGAGACGTATAAAGTGAAAAAGTGTCTCTATACCTGAATGTGTTTGTGCGTGTGTGTACTGTGTGCAGAGCAGCTGAGAATGCAGGCCCATGCCCAGTGTGACTGCCTGGCATTAGAGCTCAATGACAGGGACACACACACACACTCAGTGATACACTGTACAAGTGGTTCCTGACCAGCGAGTATTATTCGAGGGGTTACCATAGCGTACATGAAAAGAGTGTGGCGAAAAGCAAATTTGTTAAGAAAAAGAAATGGCTCAAGGGCAATGTCGGTTCGTCAGTCCACCACTTTGGATGGATTGTGATGAAATGTTTTTCTTCTGGCTCCACCATCAAGTTTGATTTATGACAAAAATACCTGCAAAACCGACATTCCCATCAGCTTCAGCTGTATTTGGTTCTGAGTAGCAAATATTAGCATGCTAACATGCTAGACTAATATGATGAACATCGTCACCATAAAACATGAGAATCTTTGCATCGTCATTGGGATCATGCTAGCATTCAAGCCTTAGCATTTAGCACAAAGTGCAGCCTCACAGAGCAGTTAGCCTGACGGTAGGCTCTAAGTCCCGTTTAGTTTATTTATTATCACAATAGCTAGTAACCCTCCAGCTACAACAGGCCAACTGCACAGGAGTCTATTGAGTGCATGAAAACTAGATAGGAAGTGGACTTCTCTTGTCGAGAACGACACTATGAGAGCGGTGAGAGTGAACCAAAACAGCTGAAATACTCTGAGAGGAAAAGCAGAGTCGGGTAGTAATTCTCAAAGAGTTATTGATGAATATTGACTATAGCCGCTTTAAATGAATGTGCATATATGTGATGACACACACACACACACACACACACACACACACTCCAACTTGCACACTAAAGCTGGGTGTCGTATCATCTCTGTTTTTGTCGCCCACAAACAATGACTGCACCATAAACACAGGTTTCTTCCACACCGGCACATTCCACACAACAAAGGCGCTCGCTGCAGCTGCAGCGGATCGACAAACATTCTTCAACTGGGGTGCCACAGCCTGGCTGGCTGGTATGCTGCTGCTAACTGCTGCCATGCTGCTGCACCACAACTGCTGACCTGACATTTAAGCAGGGGGCCTGGGGATGTGTGTGTGTGTGTGTGTGTGTGTGTGTGTGTGTGTGTGTGTGTGTTTGTAAGAGAGCGTGTGAGTGTAGAGTCTGCCCAGACTGTCCTGAATGGAAGCCATTTTCTGACCTCTTCAACAGAATCTGAAATGGCCGAGTCGGAGATAGAACCAGATATGTGTGAGATAGAGGCAGAAGGGGAGGGGAAGGGATTGGTGCTGAAGTTGCAGTTTGTTTGCTGGTTTTGCCTTTTGTTGTTTTGGATGTAATGAAGCAAGCACTGCCCCCTCCAGCACTGACAGATAAATGACCCGTGTTTGGGAGGCTGTGGTAGAGAGAGGGTGAGTGACGAAGAGAAATTATTTAAGTAAGCCCTCTCCCACACTTTAAGTCGATCCAGCAGCAGCTGCACTCGTCTCATTTGACTCGAGGAGACCAGCATGCGATACCTCTTCTGCCATTTCACGTTTCACAGCCTGAGATCTGAATTAGTTGGAGACGGAGAGGAAAACAAAAGGGGAAAGAGCAAAGTGGCTCAGAGAGAAGACACGCGATGATACTTCAAGGTCAAGAGGTCACGGTTCATTGGGCAGGTGCAGCTCTCAACAGCTCGTGAATCACCACGTCTGTCCTTGACTGTAGCCTGACGTGTACCATCGGTCCAAGCACTGTTAAAACAGAGTAGCTATCTAAAAACACAGTGTCTCCTAATGGTGATAATAGTAACCGCTCAAAATGTCAATTCATGTTGTTGTGAATAGTTTGGCATGAAATCAAACGGTTATATAAATGTGTCATTTGCAGTGCATTGTACCCGAGTCTGTCACAAATCACATTCTGCATTTCTATTACCTTCCTCATTTATTAAGAAGACCTTCAAACACCGATGTTTATGAATTGCACATTATTGAAAGTAGGATTCATGGTGTCTTTAGAAGATAAAAAGGCTACTAAATAGCTGCATCGATGCAGATGTTGATGCTACAGATTGTATTGATGCACCCGAAAGAGTTTTCAAAACTACAATTACAGCCATTACCTTGTAAATAAAGCAAAACAACTTTCACTAGCATCATTTACAATCTGTCTGTGGCTCTTGTTGTGATATAAATGGCCAAATATAGCAGTCTATTCATCATAGCGTCACTTCCATAATGTCAAAGCCTTTGCCTTTTTACTGGCAGATAACAAAAAGGCCAACACAACAGCCGCTTTTACAGCGACAAAGTGTCAGTAACTGGCTGAATCATGGTTTGTTAAACAGGTTTCAACCCAGGTCTTATTAAATATAGTTTTTTATGAATTAATTGAGAATAGCAACGTTAAGTGATGAACATTCGTCACAGTCTTCGTGCAACCACAACGAACGTGTTCACATTAAGGATACAGTTCTTGTTTGTCTCCAGTGGGCTCTGCCATGACAGATCTTCCAGGAAGCCCCCAGCCTGGCGAGTCAGATGTATCCATCCAGGTGGTCTCCCCAACCCCCCAGAGCACCGTGGTCCACACCCCCACCCCTCAGATGTCCCCTGAGGGTGTTGAGTGGCTGACCCCCAGCGTCTGCAGCGTGGAGAAAATGGCCTCCACACCATCCCTGACCGATTTCCTGGCTGTATCCGTGCATGGTGACAAATCCCTGACAGCAGCGTCTCCTCCTTTACTAGGAACTCATAACCTGAGCTAGACTGGTCGTACCGTGAACTGAAATCATTAGCTCATTCCCACTAACAAATTGTTTTCTGTTTTTTAGAGGCTGTTAAACTCTATGAGGTTGACGTGAAACTGATCAAAATGCTCAGTCAAACAAGCCATAAAAATCGCCTGTAACCAATATGATATGGCCAGGCAGGGATTTATGGTCTGAGATTTGTGTCTAATTAGTTGATTGCTTTCATTGCTTTTTTGATGGATCACTTCCCTTCACGAGTCTCCCGACAAATGAACACCATATAGTAGGGTTCACATATTATTACTGTCGGGGTGAAGCCTCCCTTATCAGACTTAATATTTCCTCGCAGCACGTCTAGCTGATAGCGCACGAAGATAATCAAATCGTATTTCCTTGCTTTGTCATTTCCTTTCTCCTGAGCAATACATATCACTCAACAAAAGAGTTTCCATTCCATTGCATTTCCATTCAAGCCAGCAATTAAGGCCAAAGTGAAAAGTGAGTCAGCGTGCAGAGCAGCACTTTCTATCCTGTTTATCAGGAAAGGAAATGATCCTGCCAGGGAAACAGGGAATAAAAAAAGTCTTTAAAAACATCACTGAGATCACTGGTGGGTGATTGACAGCTACCTGACAGAGCAGCAAGGAGTAATATCCTACATTCTCCTTAGATCGTTTTACAAGTGATAATAACCCTGTAGTACTCATTGAACCCATGACATCAAATACTAACATCACAATGAAAAGAAACGTTTTCACTATCGTACAAATGTGACACTGTATGATGGTGTCCGTCGGTCTGTCTGTTAATTTGTATATTTTGTACATGCTGTATGTTATTCAGGGTTGGAATATTTTTATTTTTGGTCTTTTGCTAGATGTAACTAAAGGCCCCTTTGCCCCTGATGACTCCATCAGCTTCAGCCTTTTGTTTTGTTCCTGGTAGTGTTCAAACGTCTTAAATGTCAAGAAACAGTCATGGAAAGTTAATAAAATGTGATTAGCAAAAATGTTCAGGATAAAAGGACTCCAT
This sequence comes from Anarhichas minor, assembly GCF_050575085.1. NCBI lineage: Eukaryota > Metazoa > Chordata > Actinopteri > Perciformes > Anarhichadidae > Anarhichas > Anarhichas minor. The sequence continues at coordinate 14,135,582 of NW_027466453.1, forward strand.
GCTGCTCAACTACAGTTCTTTACTCTGCTTCATGCCAACTCAAAAGACTGTGCAAGTTATAACGTCTTCTCTTGACTGTGTCTATTAAAGTGAGTGAATAGAGTGCACCCCTGGCTTATTTCCATCACGTACCTGAGAGGATACTTCTGGTTTCCTCTCCAGTGTCTCTGCAGAAGCAGCGAGGCGGCAGTCTTGTGATGGACTGCTTTCTTGACTACCCCAGTCACTGATGCACACCGCCTCACAGTGAGGCATGAGGAGGGTCATGTATCTCTCTTTGCAGGTATGTGGATGCCTGGGAGACAGCTGCCACTGGGCGAGGTTGATAAAACAGCCCATTTAATTCTGGGGACATCTGATAGTGCAGCCAGCTCCACGGAGTCTGGCAGCACTGGGCCCGACTGAAACCAAATCACACAGCAGCAGAGGGGAGCGGGCACCAGGCTGTCAGAGCAAAGCTAGTAAACAACTGGTGCTGGGCTGCAATGGAAGTGTAGAATACAAGAGTGTAATCCTGTGTCTGCTAGGAATACACCGATTATAAGTTACATTAACACCACGTTCTTAAATACAAACAGTATGCCACAAACATTGTTCAAACCCCTAAAACATGTAGGAAGTTATAGGCCTAAATGAATGACTATGTTTTCAAGTTTATTCAAATGGAACAAGCCCCATTTAATACATATCTTGATTTTAAACAACAAAATTAACAGTATCCGTAAAAAAATGTATAAATTGTGCGTTTCTATCTAAAAAAAAAAGAAAGGTATATATATGGGACGATATGTCATATCTCTAATTTTGGGCTCTAATTTTGACACTTAAGAATAATCGGGTATGTCACGGCATCATTACCTGTGAAAAAACACCACATCCAATTCGGAGTTAACTACAAACATGACACTTTATTGTACTTATTTTTTCCTGATTCAGTTACAGAAACATGAGTTACCTGTTTTGTTTGTTGTTTTTTTCTAATCAGGGGAATCAAGTTCTATACATAGGCATGCTGCGTCACTGCACAGTCACAGCTGTGAAAACCAATATCACCCCTGTCAGCTGCCCCGCTGGAACAGTCTGAAGGCAAGACAAATCAGGAGAGGACAGGCAAGGACATGTCAAACCCAGGGAGGATGGGTGTTCAGTGGGCTGCCCAGGGATGACAAACTTAACATATAGAAGTTTTGTGCAAATTTCACCACAGTCTATTTGATTTTAAACACAGAGACAATATCAGTCCGAAGATTCTCCTTTTTTTTTTCCCTCGAGTCTTCAAACTAACAGAGGAAGTTATTATTAGGTCCAGTGATGATGGCATTTTGTTCCTTTTTGGGGAATCATACTATTTTGGACCATTTTCCCCTGACTTTAATCTCTTTGCTTCTCAAGAGCCAGCTCTCTTTTTGTGTTTAGGAAAGCACAAGACATTAAGTGTGTCATCTGATATACACTGAAATTATGATTGCTGTCACATGACCTTTACATAAATAGTTAGTATTCAAAAGTACGTCTGAGAAAGGTCTTACATGTAGAAATGGTGATAAGCATGCACAGATAGGTAGTCGACAAGTGCAAAATCTACAAAGTCACATGTTTTTTTGTACTCCACATTGAGTGAAAAACATCGCAAGAACAGAAACCTCCCTCCTCCGCTCTGAGAGTTTTGTCTCGTTAATGCTGACCATCCAAAACCCTGAGGACCGTTCTTCTTCATGACGCACGGCTCTGGGGAGCGTAGCCTGTTTCTGACCACAGAGCCTGATGCTCTAGCAGGACACGCTGTCTTTGGGCATCGAGATGGCCTGCTGAAACCAGTCCTATTTTAGAATAGCCGGTGGGCAAGACATGAATGTACAGCAGCAGTCAAGGGTTGACCCTTTGGCTTTTCTTAGTTGAGGGTTGATGTAAAATCAGGGGTCATCAAAACAACTGTTGGTGGGGGCTTGACGTTTTTTCAGCCCTGCCTGCTATAATTTCTTTTAAAATAACTATCCCTTAAATATTGAAGAATAAGTAATTGTTTACTGCATTAAATTATTCACAGCCAGTATAATTTTTCTGAAAAAAATAAAAAAATAGGTGGTTTATGTCCCCGTAACTGTTACAGCAAAGAGATAACCGGAGGTACAACCGAAGTAGATCCCTATGAATGACAACCCATAACTTCCTTGAACATTAATCCAAAAAAAAAGAAGCATATCTAGTGTTGGCAAAACATTTCCAAGAATGCTAGTTTGAAAACTAAAAGACACCAGCAAGAGAGAAATAAAAGTATATTGTAACAACAAGCAAATGTATGAACAACAAAGCAAACCAGTTTTTAAAAAAGAAATCCCCAGATAGGTTTGCAGTAGTCAGTTCTCCAGTGGGTCATATGACACTGGTGTCTAAACTCAGGCTACAGTTTAAAAAAAAAAAAAAAAGTAAACAAGCAAGCAAAGCTTTACAGCACTACTATGTACACAGCTTCTCGGGTGAAGAGAGAGCGCTGGTGTCGTGATGAAGGAAAAGGGCGAGAAACGGAGACTCCAGTGAAACAAGAGTCCTTCTTGGCACGGGGCTACACTTGAGCTATAGCCGACCACGAGGAGGAGGAGGAGGAAGAGGAGGAGGGAGAGAGATGCTTCACCAGAGAAAGAACACAACCACGTAGATCAGAGCAGCACGGCTCGCACATCACGCACAAACACACAGAGACACACAGACCAGGGAGCCATTTTCTCCAACAGATCTCACACTGTCGCATAGACTCCCCTCGGCCCGTCACTCACTATCTCCTTCCTCCTCCCTCGCTCCCATCCCCTTCTTCCTCCTCTAACATTTGATCTCCCTCTTTCCACCTTGCACTGTAAATCTGATCTTTCTAAGGCTCTAGGATATCTCCACACACCAGCCGCAGCTCTATCTATAGCCTGTCACTCATAGTTGTGACTGACGTTTCTGCATCAGCGTTGTTCTTGTAGTTCTGTGCCACACGTGGGAGTTGTGTGGAGGGATATTTAGCACCAGACAGCAACCTTGACTTTTGTATTCCCCCCCGCCCCCTCAATCACTCATAAAATCCCAAAAACGCACGCATAAACACAGATAGAGGAGCTAAGCACAGGAGAACGTGTCATTTCCTCGCTCCATTTCCTGTTGATATAAAGTGACAGTTTCTACTGGCTGGTTCAAAATGCCAGTGGCCACTGGAGATGTGGGAGAGCAGTTGACCTAGATTCATGAAGAGGTGCCTCCCCACCGATGACTGACGCCCTCCCCATCCAATCAGAATCCACTCTGCTCCATCGTATCTAACAGCGGTTCATCAGCAGCTTGAAATCCTTCTGTTCAGGTGCTTCAGGCCGCGTGGTCAATGGGAACTTCATTTCCCGCAGTTCGGAATTCAGTTTGTTTCACATTTTGCAAAGTGTCCATGCAGGTGTGAGGATGGGGGCAGGAGTTATGTGTTATATTCACAGACGGTGCAGTGAAACCGGAAACAGAGATAGGGAGGGAGGGAGGAAGAAGACGTGTTCGAAGGTTTATTGGAGCGGTGGAGATGAGATGTAGGGAATACGCACACTTCCCCCCCCCCCCCCCCCTCTCTCATATTCTGTACATACACACCCACAGAGGCTTGATTATTTTAAACGGGCGGTGCTGGAGCTGTACAGTTGCCCGTGTGCTCTGTCTTCAGCTACACTGTGCATGGATGGAGGACAGAGCCAAATGTTTCCATGTGAGAGTCAGCATTGTGAAGAGCAGCAGAAAAGACATCCTCACTGACAGAAAGAGGGAGAGCAGGAAAAAGCCATAGATTTCACAGTTTTTCAAGGATGCTTACAGTGCTGTATAGTCTCAGGGGAGCAAATCAAACAAAATGGAAAAGTATACTGCGTGTTGATGTTTTCAGATCTGAGTCAGCGTGTGTTTTGTTTTGCTACTTGCTGGTCACATTTTGATTTTTTGAACCCTTCTATAGAGATTTGTGTGCTAGAAGAGCTTTAGCTCTGTCCTCCATGCCCTACTCTCTCTCTCAGACTCACACACACTCATACAATAGTTGATTGGCACACAGTCAGTGTTAAAGTCTGTACACAGAGTGAAACAACCCTGTTGGCATCCATGTTTTAAGTCCAATTCAACCAGACGGGGCCCTCGTTCCGGATCCTCCCCTCCTCACCCTCTTCACCCTCTTCTTCCTCTTCTTCATTTTCTACCACACATCATCTTTCCAATCCTCTGACTCACCACAGCTGCCTCCCTGTGTAGGTTGGAGGGGCAGAGGGCACCTGTAGAAGAAAAAATCAAGTTTGTAAATGATTGAACAATTTGGATATCATCAATACTCACACATGCATCTTTACACACACATGCATACGGTAGCTGCACATTTACCCCTTTTGACACATGCTTGTCTACAAATCCCTCTGTGGTTTAGGAAAAAATTATATTTTCTAACTCAACATAAACTGCCTCGTGTCATCTGGTAGCTGTACTGTACCAGATTTTAAGGCAAACCACAGCAAAGTAGCATTTACCTATTGTACTCTGAAAAGCAGGTACAAACCTCCTTAAGGTATTAGACCTGTCTCAAGACTGACCATCTTTAATTCACCCTTTATGCTCCCCATTTCTTTTAGAGCAAGTGTCTGATATTTAGGGCCAAAATACATCTCTGATCTGCTGCTACCTTATGAACCATCCCGACCCCTTAGGTCGTCTGGGACCGGTCTACTTTCTGTTCCCAGAGTCAGAACTAAACACGGAGAAGCAGCGTTCAGTTTTTCTGCTCCACATTTCTGGAACAAAGTCCCAGAAAGCTGCAGGTCTGCTGAGACCCTCAGCTCCTTTAAATCAAGATTGAAGACTTTTCTGTTTGCTGCTGCCTGTAATTGAACCAGATTCAAGGATATTAATCAATTTCTGCATTTTACTGTATTTTTTCTTAAACTGCTTTTTAGTGTTTTAATGACTGTTTTTAGTGTTTTAATCAATGTTCTTAATTGTTTTTAAATCTCCTTTTCTTTTGCCTTATAATTTGATGCTTTTATTGGTTTTATGTGAAGCGCTTTGAATTGCCTTGTTGTTGAAATGTGCTTTAGAAATACACTTGCCTTGCCTTATCCATCTTGCACTTGCGTCCTACACTCCCTTCTATTTAAGTCTGTGCTTTCATCTTTTTAATATCTTATCCTCTTAAATCGCTATGTTAAGATGAATTTCTCATTTAATGCATTGTATGCCTGATGCAAAGCACTTCCCTTTGAGTATGAAGCATGCTATATAAGTAATCTGTCTTTAAAATGAATGCACAAAGACACTGATGATATTTTATGCAGGGCAGTTAAGGAGTCTCTGTGTTCCCTTTGTCCGTTAAAGCAGCACGCCTGCTATCTCTAAGAATAGTGACTACAAATGATCTTCTTCAAAGTGTTGCCTCAGCGTTTTTAGCCTCCAGTGGTGTGTTGGGCTCTTGTGCTAAATTCATAACACAGGGGCTGAAAATAAGTTCACCTGTGCCAGCCCGAGTGCGCATTCATCCTGCATAACAAAGGGCGTGACAGGCCGGCAGACAGTCGCATCATTCAGTGGACAGATAGCATCGCAGCTTATTTAGACACACAGGAGCAAATGGAAGCTCTCTCACACTCACCCGTACACAAACTCAATGTCAGATGAGTGACACACACAGGCACATGAACCATGCATCCGGCAAACTGATAATGCGCACCCACACATACTCACACCTCTCCCTCATTCGTGTGCAATGACGTACGGTCTGGAACGCACAAATGTGCATGCAGTCTTGTCGGCGTGGTCGAATGAGAGAGAGAGCGGCGTGTAAGCGGCGTGTACCTGTGACTGGGAGGATGTACTCACCGCTCCCCCGTTCAGGATCATGGTCATCTCAGTGGGTTGGTAGACGTTGCTGCGAAAAGGAGCGCTGGGCCTGGCGGCGGGGTTGCTGTTATGTTGCACGGCACCGGCACCACTCCTCAAGCCTTGCATTGAATACACAGAGAGAGGCGAACGGAGATTACTTACTGTGACTCACCAACTCCCTGTCTCCCTTGAAGAAAGACCAACTTGCTGTGTAACCCTGCATTTCCTCCTGTACTTATTTCTACCCACGCATGCAAATATTTCCTGCCGTTCTATTGCTCACTTTGGCCTACATTCCACCTACAGCTTGTTCACACATATTACGCCTGTCTGCTCTAAAATATTGGATTGTACGGTACCTGCAGCGTTCTCATCGCTGTATCCGTAGCCCTGGTTCTCCACAAACTGCCTGTGAGAGAGAGGGATGTCTTCGTCGAAGCTGGTCTCCCTCATCCGTGTCGAGTTCTGGGAGGTGTCAAAGTAATCTGGGGCAGTTGGCTGTGGAGGGGGTCTCAGGCAGATGTGGGATTCAGGAATGGCGTGGAAGATCAGCAGCAGCCAACCCTGAGCTACTAAAGCAATGGCCAGTGCCGGGTCATTCCATTCTGGGGATCTCCCCAGCCAGGCGTTGCCGTACAGATAGAAGCCCACCCAGGCCACCCACAGGAGCAGCGACAGCAGGCAGGTCACCAGCAGCCAGATGGCATTGCAGCGCCACTGATGTGTCTTCCCACACAAGGCCAGGGTGGCGGCAGTCAGCGCGGCTAGAAGGAGGGCTAGCACGTAACTGCAGGCTAGGGAAAAGTCAAGTGGCAGATACTGACAGGCAGCTCGTCCCTCCCTCAGCACGGTGAGAAGAAGCCACTCTGCAGCGATGATACCCTGTACGGCACTCAAACCCAGCGCGAGGCCTGTAAGGACGCAGCCACCAGGGCTCCGGCGCTCACGGCCAATCCTTCGTAGGCGTACACCCTGCACCAACAAGCAGGAGAAGCAGACGGCAAACAGGAGACCCCACAGGGCCCTGCGGAGCAAACATAAAGACTCATCCTGCTCAATCAGGTAAGCAAAGCTCAGGCCGAACAAACCGAGGATGCCGAGGAGCAGCAAGAGGATGGGTCCCACGCCGCTGCGCTTCTCAGCCTCACTGATGTGGTGTAAGCGGCACAGCAGGATTAGGGCTAGCAAGATGGCAGTCAGCATCCCGCCGGCAGCCGCTGACTCGACAGCCACACCCCATATGGAGTCCAGGTCACAGAGGAGTGTGTAGGGACGCACAAGGCCCCATCCGCAGCCTCTTGGGAGATCCTCAGAGTTCATAGAGTCTTGACCGGTGGCACGATGAGCAACAGTCAGCAGCAGCAGGAGCAGGACCGGGAGGGGCGCCATCTCTGAGAGGTCAACAGATCAGAAGACAGAGATAGACGAAGAAGCGAAGACAGAGAATGGAGAAAGTCAAAGGAAAGGAGAGAGAAGGAGAATGAGTCATTCTGGTCATAAATGCAACACAGCCGAGCAGTCAGTCATTCCCACAGTAATCATCCGCCTGTGAGTGACAATACAGACAATCAGCCACTGCTGTGTTTTAGAGAGGAAAGAAAGGGCAGTAGTTCATGCAGGGTGAACGACTGAAGTCTTTCCAAACACACACGCATCCTGTGTACTGTCTATTCCAAGTGTAGCCTATAGCCCTGCCCTCTTTTAAAATGCTTTCATTTTTGTTGAAATACCTAGAAACCAAGAAATAGCCCAGATAATCTGTCTTTAGTTCATCCACAGAGAAGTGAGGTCAGAGTCGGAGCACCTACAGTGTATTATTTGTCCAGTCTTGTCCAGTGAACCGGCTGACCGGGCACTGACGGGAAAGCTGCAACATCATGCATATTTTTATGAAAACAAGATACAGAGAAGGAAAGCAGTGCGTACAAGCAGTCCTGCTCGCTATCAGGCATCTAAGGGCATCTAGCAAGGCGTGAGACAATGCATAATGCACTGCACACAAACACACAGCGCCTCGAGCACAAGTACAAACACTCAGGTACTTCTTGTGTTCCGGTGAAAGAAAACGTAAAAAGCACAGCAGCACTCGGTGAGTGAAATCAATGCTGTCTCAGTCTACTTATTCCTTTATTCTGACACAACTGTCAGACAGCCGCGCGCGCACATGCACACAAATACGCATTCTGTCTGTCGTTTCATTCAGGTCTTTTCTGTCATTTCACCTGACAAGCTGTGTGCTTTTGAGAAGTCGATCTGTGTATAAAAGCCACCACGAAGCAGCACACGCATACACAGACACACACACACAAGGCATCATTCTTCCAGGTTACTGTCAACATGCCTCTCCACTTCATCGCTAAGCTTTCAGAAATTCTTTCCAAGCTGGCTCATACATTAGTGTGTCAAACAATCGGCTTGTACAAAGAACACTACCACGCTTTTCTAGTCGCTCCTACTCTTTGGATTGTTTATTTCAGCCGTAATTTTTGGCATAAAAAAAATCTCCCGGGGTCTACAAATAGACCTTACCGCAATATTTACATACCACATAAAGGACACTGGCTTCATGTTCTTTCTCCATGCCAGTAAGTCAGAGAGAGTTGCATGGTCTAGCTGTCAGGGGGAGAGAGGTAGATTTAAATACACACCAGCCAGGGCTACAGGTCACACACATCCCTTCCAGCATGTAGCTTATTAAATGGGGCAGACAGCGAGAAAGAGCGCTTAGATACTCTAATTTATTTTATCATGAGGAAAATAAGGACAGAAGAGGGAGGAAGACTGGTTGACTTGCAGTAAATATACTCTGACCAGACCTGGTTTTGATTGTAAGATCTGTCACTTTACTGCATCCAACCTTCTCTACAGTGGTGGAGTGTCGTGAAGTACATTTACTCTAGTACTGTACTTGAGCGCAAATCTGATGCAGTAGGTTCAAGGTGCTAAATTCAATGTTCATTGCATTAATATAACAGCTATCAACTCTTTGCTATGTAAAGATATCATGGAGTAATATATCTACCTGAGCAGAGAATGAACTCGCTCTCTCTCTCTCTCTCTGTGTTGTAATCTGAGCTTCTCTGTGCTTTCTTGACATAGCCGGCCGGCCGCGCTTGCCTTTCAGTGCCCCATTTGCTCGCTGACGGCCCCCTTTCTGCACTGTGCTCGTACGACTGTTACAGCTGATAACGCCGTCTCAACCGGCGTCGCCATCGCTGCAGCCAAGCGCCCACCCCTCCGGTTCCCCCCGTTAGCTCTGTCAGCATTGTTGCCATTGATTGCACTGTTCATGCACTGTTTGCTGCGAGCCGCCAGCCCAGCTGTCGCCATGTTGATAGCCGCTGAGAGGCAATGCTTTGACTTCTGTCTAGAGAACTTTTAAGTATCTTCCTTTGACGCAACTTTGTAGTTCTACTCCACTACAATTCAGAGGAAAGTGTTGTACAGCAATAGTTACCAGTTACTCTACAAATTAAGAGCCTATAAAATATGATACACTGTTATAAATTGAATTACCTAAGAATTTAAAGCTGAAACGATTAGTCGATTAACAGAATAGTCATGCGATAGAAAGTTGAAACAGTTTTTATAACAGCTTAATCATTTTTAAAAAAAACAAATATTTCATGGTCCCAGCTTCTCAAACGTGAGGATTTACCGTCTTACGTTACAGTAACATTTTGAGGTTGTGGACTGTTGGTCAAACAAAACCAGCATGTTGGTGTCACTGGCACTCTTGGTGATGGTGATGGGCAATTCTCACTATTTTCTGAAATATCGCAAACCAAACAATCAATCGATTAATCAGCATATTAATCAATAATGAAAATAGTGCTGCTTACATACTCCTACTAAAGTAACATTTTGAATGCAGGACTTTTATTTGTGATGGAGTATTTTTACAGCGTGGTATTGGTACTTTTATTGGTACTGGTTTATTGTATTGGTAAAGGATCTGGACTTCCACCACTGATTTTCTATTACAGGTACTTTTGCACAGAGAGGGTTGTGTATGTTATTAATAACTTAATTAACATAATTTCTGAGTGAACTCTCAATATATGTTCAGAGATTCCTTACGGCAATTTTCTATCACAACAAGGGGTTCAATTCTTCCCCAAATCTCCACATAAAAACACAAACATGTCCACATACAGATATTCCCTGCATAGATCCATCTATTTATTTACAAGCTTTTGATGTGTCTGTCCTAATATCCATATAAAAATGTATATTTTTAAGACAGCGATTGTTTACCACTTGTGAAATATCATCTATTCCTGTGAGACCCGAGAGGGCATAACAGTGAAAGATGCATATGTGTGTGTGTTTCTGCATATTCATTTGTCTAGAGCTCTTTCATGTATCCTTCAGAGATTTACAACATCCGAATTCTTCCTCATTACAGAAATTCTTCGCTCCCTTGTTTCCTGCCGTTGTTTCCGCCTGCTGTTTCCTTTCGTCTCCTCACCGCCTTGTTGCAGCCGCTCACTGCCGCAGGTTATTATTGGTCTACATTAACATCAATCAAATGAGTGCTTAAAGACGGATGAGTCACCAAAACACACCAAAAAAACACACTGCTGGAGCATTTTACACACACACAGACACTCATACCTAAACAAGTTGCACAAAAACAGACGCACTCCTGATATACACATGCTTTCTTTTTGTTATCGTGTTGTTTTTCTAGTGACAACCATGGTTACGCCCCATCTCTAAATGACGGGAATAGAGAGAAAGCTCATTGTTCGTCTTCTTTGTCCCACTTCCTAATGACAGAGCCTGTGAAACCACACAGTCCAGACAAGCGACACAGAGACAGGAGCTTGTGCACACTAGTGAGTGACCACTTTTTCATTCACTCACGCTCTCACACAGAAACTCCCTCTTGTGAACATGGTCGCTCAGGCTGCTTCTTGAGTGGGACTTGGCAGACTGGTGAGCTGAAGACTGAAGGATGCACACAGAGGACCACACACACACACATACATCATGCAGGACACACAGTACATAACACACACCTACAGCACACATGCCACACACTTGAGTCCTCTTCCCTGCTTCTCACTAATATGAGTCATGTGCAAAGAGGCAGAGAGCCCCTGGCCTTCCGCTTTGTGCAGCACAGAGGATGCTGCCGCCGTCTCATCCTCCCTTTCCCTCCGTCCCATTTTTCAAGACATGTTTCCCTCTCTCTGTCACTCCCGCTCCGTGCAGCCATTTCTGTCCTCCCCTCCATTTAAAATCCTCTATTCTGTCGGTTTCAATGCCACCTCTCCTCCAGAGCAGCCGGAGCGGTCTCATCTCTCTGCTACATTTGAAGATGTGCTGTGAAAGATGCACCTCACACACCTCCTCTCCCCACATTTTCTCCTTCTTTTCAACCCCCACCACCATCTAATCTCCTAAACACACCCCTCTTCCTTCCATTTTGGCTTCTTCTTCTTCCCTCCTTGTGCCCCTTCCTCCTCTCCTCCCTCCCCCTTGCCTTTATTCTTGCTGTGTATCTTATGTAACTGGGTAAGGATCCAGCTCCTGCCAGTTCTGCTGCATGGCTGCTGTTTCTAAGGCATCATCTTCCTCTCGGCCAAGCAGCCTTCTGTCACTCGGAGGTCCATCTCAGTTTTGTATTCTGCACATAGCGGGGTTACATGCATTCACGCTGCACATGTCACTCACACACAAAAACACACTCAAGCTGGCGCGATGCCCATGTGCGCTGGCTCTATTTGCATGTAAATATAACATTCAGCTTTGTGGCATGTATTTATGCATCTGAAGGCAACACATTCTCACACAAAGCTGAATGTGACAAGTATGCAGCATGCATTCCTTATACACACACAACAGGAATATAGGCGTGAGAGTGCAAATGTGCAGCACTGCAGTCCCTCAAATGTGGTCCAGGCTTGAATAGGCAGGCGTGGGGGAACCGAGCGAGCCGTCCTGTACAGTTACCTTCTCCTGTAATTATCAGACATAGCACACGAGCAGATGCTGTCTAATTACCGTGGTGATAATTGGGAGGATTATTGCGTTGACGACTCGCTTCAATTCTTGGTTGTTTTTTTTTCGCCCCACTTTTGTTTTATTCAGGCTACTGACGGAGAACGTGTGTGTGTGTGTGTGTGTGTGTGTGTGTGTCTGTGTGAGTGTGTAGGTGTATGTCTGGGAACACACGGATCCAGCTGTTGAGGTGAGCAGGACATTTGCAGGACTTGTGATCTCTGTGAGAATCTACAGCCTTATCCACCGTCTCGTCTAACACTAACAGACCTTTCCTTTTCTGACACCGCATCAATTTACATCTTGCATCAGTGGCTGGGATTACATAAGGCCTTAGATATCAGACATGTTAAATTAACCCGGGCTGTCTGGATGTTCTGTCTCATTATACAAGATTTACTTTGGATTAAAAACACATCTGCGCTTCAGGATAAGATTGTATGCTCTGCTAGCTGGGTTTGTCATTGGAGGCATCTAAGACTCCTCTTTTACTCATTGTTGTTTCTTCTGTCTTAAGCTCTCTTGACCTTCTCTAGTGTCTTGCGTGAGAATAATTGGCTTTAAGTTGCTCCTAGAGTTTGAGTCCAGACTGATCCGGATATATATCTTCTTCTCTGATTCAATTTGACCAGCTGGTTGTCTGGCAAATCTCTTTCCTGCTTCTTTTACATGTGCGTTTCTGATGTCACCAAGCTGCCATTTAACATTTATCCTCCCTGGAGTTTTGGAGACGCTTTATTTGAAAAAGAGCTTAATGTGGACATACTTTTAGGCTGGATGCTCATCCAAAAAAGATAGCTCTCTCTCTTTCTACCTCAAGGATACTTTGACAGGACACATTGTCGTCGTGATCCCTGAACTTGTGACTTGTAACGGCCTTCCCTGCCAATGGAGCATTCAGTCAGAGACCTCCTATGCAGAGCATTGCAAAAGCACAGCCAAAACAATTCCAAGTCAGCGTTTTGAGAAAGAAAAATCTCTAGTGTAGGTTTGCTGACATAAACCGACCTGACAACACAGCTGGACCTTTAATATATTGGTTCCCATGAATAGATAGATACTTGAAAACAATAACTTCGATTATCAGATGGTTTTTTTCTTGAACAAATGCAAAGGAATACATTTAGCTCCTACTTCAAATGAAATGCACAATAACCATACATTTCATTGCAGGATCTGATTCGTCTGACTTCTCACATACAACTTCTCGGACCAATGTCTAAATAATTTCAGGGTTGCAGTGCATGTGTGAAAGGGGCTTTAGTCTCCAATCTCTCGAAATCTCTAACCTTGCAGAGTGACGTCACCAATCCCTTGTGTGGCAGATAAAAATGGGAATAAAAAAAATGGGATGCAGAGACAGAAAGAGGGGAGCAATGCGGTAGACGTCAATGCATGACGTATTGGTTTGCTAAAATATTGAAAAGGAGTTAGTGAGGACAAGTTTCAGGAAAAAAAATAGCCCCGCAGATGACAGGAGTAGCAGAGCCAAATGGAAAGGCATATTGAGTGACGAAACTGAAAAAAGGGTCGTCCATTCATTTCACCGGCCTCCTGGGTGTCAGCACGAACAAACTGACAGTGGAAGCATTTTCCCCAGCCTCTTCAGACAATCCCGGCCATCCTAATTAGACCTCATTACCATGTGACTAGGCTCACAGCAAGACCATATGCTAATTGACTTAACAATTAATACTGCCAGCGCCTTACACCCCTCCCTCTCCTCCCTTTTCTTCTTCCCCCTCCTCTTCCTACATCAACAACAGATTGGGGTGTGATCGGTCAGATGTGAAGGCATTCCAAACCTAAAAAAGCACCCAGAAACAGAGCCACTGACCTCTGGTGTCGTGTGTGTTTTGCTTCTTTGGGACGTCACTGTGCATCTTTCATTATAGATACAGTGATGGGGGGTGATCACAGGAGCCCAGGGAGATCAGATTTGGTTAGAGAGTGTGATAGTAATCAGAGGAGCAGGAGAAACAAGGAACAGGCGGATGTGCAAAGAAAGAATTGGAGTGAGCCTTGTGCCTAGAGCGTGTGTGTGTGTTTGTATCTGTGTGTGTGTGTGTGTGTGTGTGTGTGTGTGTGTGAGGGGGGAGGAGGGTGGATGCGTGAACACAAGTGTTCATGAAAGGAGAACCAGGGAAGCTCCCATGTATGTGAAAATCCAGCTCATAGATTCTGTGTCATGCGTACATAAAGAGGCCGCACGCACGCACACACACACACACACACATACACACACACACACACACACACACACACACACACACACACACAACCATCTAAACAAGCTACATATGGTATCAGCCCTGAGGAGATACTGTAGCATCCTCTTTCCCCATGAGGAAGCAAACTAACTCATGAAAGCGCTGCCTGAGAATAAAGAGCTCCACTCTGCTGAATATTGATTAATGATGGAAAACAGAACACTCCAAAATAGCCCCGGGAGCTTTCTGAGTACACAAATACTGCACTGACAGAGACTCAAGGCTCATGTATCATATATCTATTGACCAACAGAAAGTCCATCCATGCATTGACTCCCATTACCATACAAACTCTCTTCGTCTAATTGGACACAAGTGTCCATTTAAGCGTAATTTCTTTCCAGAGTTGACAACAAGCCTTTTGTTTATGAGGCCAGCGTGGGAGGGACACCCTTGGTTTTAGCTGACCTAAGGAGCACCTTAATGCAAACACACATTTGGAGAATGCTCCCCCCCCCCCCCCCCCCCCCCTCTCTCTCTTAACAATACTGGCCACATGGGAGGGTCCCTGGGGGCTTCCAGAAGAGTGTGTTTGTTTGAGGGAGCACCAGTAAGGCCATTGTTACTGAGGTGTGTGATCCAAATATAAAGAATGACATCTAACCTCTAAACTAAAGAATTGCGGAGTGATTGACACTCCCAAAATATCCCAGTGTATTGTGGGGTGAAAATGGAGGCGCAGCTACTAAAGGAGACCAACGTTTTCAAAATCGTGAGAAAATTGTGGCACAGCCAGTCAGTCCTTGAATATCACACAGGTCAAAGTCCTCCATGTCTTTAGTTAAGGTTAACATGGCTTTTGCGAATGCCCTTTGGGGTCATATGTGCCAATCTCTGGGTGTAAATATACATTTCTGCAGCATGCCCTGTGCGTAAATGTACATTTATGTCTGAAATACTGCGTGCCCTTTTTGACTCACACACCTATGCATTTGGTGCATCGACATCGCCTTTCGTCATTGATGCAACTTCCACCTCAATGGTAATAAGCCCCGAAACAGCCTGCAAAACGCGATGCATTCAAATAAACCGAGATCCCCTGTGGGTTCATCTAAAATAGTCCTACCCACTGAATATATATCACGCGCACCATCTCCACAAGGGTATCACACTCCCCGACCCCCATTCTTATTAATCAATATCCCATGGGCTACATGGTGGGCAGCACGTACCTTAATCGACGTAAACAAATCCGATCGAGAGCGAAGGCAGATGCACAGATGTCAGGTTTGATGGGAGACTGGGGAAGTAAAAATGTCACATTTCGGAATGAGCCCCGCTCGCTGTGTTTGCGTATTCTTTCTCCATCCACATGGACTCGTACGCGATAAGTCCAGATGATCCCCCTTGCTCCAGCTCTACAGCAGAGGAACCCGATTATTCAGCCCGTGTCTGTTGTCCTCAGAGGCAGAATGGACATGGACGAAACACACCGGAGTTTCAGGATTACAATGTGGAAGGGATTCTTTTCCCCCTAAATCCTTTGTTCAGCGGTGCGCATCTTTGACTTTCACATTGCACCAATAAGGGAGCATTCATCAAAAATAAATAAAACACACAATGAGTCGAAATCCTGTAATGCGCAGAGTCGGTGCCACCAAACCTACCGGATCCTTTTCTCCTGCTACCGCGCTGAATATGCCGCTTATTAATGTCCGAGTTGACGCTCACTGCTCCCTGCTGCACATCTCCCGACTGAGTGCATCACCAAAACTGCGCTCCGCATAACGCGCGTACTGATAATCCCTCTCCGCACACACACACACACATACACGCACACACAGAAAGTGACAGCTCACCAGAGCCGCCACTGACTCCTGTCTGTTCTCCCTCACTTTAACTGGTTTACTCTCCGATAAATTAGTTGGTGCCTGACTGGGGGACCTTGATAAATATCCCTTCTAGGCGCACAGCGGGTCTTTCTCTCTTACACACACGCGCATACACACACCTCCTAAATCTTTCATCGTAGTGTCAGTGTAACAGGCTGTACGCACAGCTTGGACTCTTTTGCACGCTACTCCTGCAAAGTTCCAGATATTGGTATTGTTTTTGCCTGGTTGACTGCGCTAAATCATAGAAAATAAGCCAATACAGTGTCAAGTTGTACTATTACAACTCTATTTCCGGGCAGATCTTTCAGAATAAAGTTCTTAAGATAAGTAAGACATTCCTTTTTAACATAACAATCATATCAGCTTATTGTGAATATATTACTATGATAGCCTACAGATCAACCCCCCTCCCCTCCCAAAAACAACAACAGGTTGACTAAGAGATAGTGCCTTTATCCAAGACATATTACTATTTGCCTCATTCAGGCATTTACCAGGCTACAGACACGTACTGAAGGCAGCAAACTGTTGTCCAAGGCACTGATTAGACCATTAGTTGTGTGGAGAATTTCAGTATTAAACGCATTATTAGTAGGATTTAATAACACCCCTAGTGGTGAGTAGAAGTGTTACAATAATAAATATGTTAGTCACAATATGTTTCCATATGGAATGTATTATAGGTTTACAATATTCTTACTTATAGAGGATATTATATGTTACAGTATATTAACTCATTGAATGTATTAAATCATAGAAGTATAGTCACTGTAGGTATTAAAACACTAAGAATAGTTTTGAGGGTCAGATAGGGATTCTGAGTGAGGTGTCAGACATGCAGCAGTAAATGGAGGCGACCTCATCGATGGAGGATGGGGCCAGTGGGACGGTCAAATGCCAAGCTGACCAGCAGGACAGAGAGGAGGAGTTCAAGATCTTTTGCGAGGAGCCAAGATGTTTTGCTAAGGGATCGATAATGGGAGGGGGCAGAATTCAAATGAAGCCAATCACTAATTGCCACGGAGGGTCATTCACACGTTTTTATGATTTTATGACAGTATCGGACACTTTCCGACTCTCAGGGGATACAAAAGACAATGTTTTAGGGAGTTTACCTGAGATCACTGCAGCTCTCATTTTCAGCTAACTGGCCGCGCCGGACTGTGAGGAGATGCGTGTATGTGGTCTCTGCTCTCGAGAACATTACTATTGATAGTTAATTCAGTTTGTAAGTGAACTTTGTGTAGTACATTAAATATTGTTTTAATTTTGGACCGGGTCCAGCTCATTCTTCTGATGCGCGTGCGCAGTAAGAAGCTCGCAGAAGAAGAGTACCTGCGGCCTGCAAGCTCCTTCATCCTTTGTTCTAACCCTAACAGTTGCAAATTAGGGTTTAGAGTTTAGCTCACTCCAACATGTGGACTGAAGTCGGAAGGAGCCAGCTAGGGACCACAACCCTGCGCTTCATGGAGGGCCCACCTGCTGAGCAGCGGCATCATACTCATGGAGTGAGGACCTGTCGCCATCTTACTACAGTCTACTATTTGTTTAAAAAAGGTCAACTCACAAATCCCAGCCCCCTTCTTCTGCAACTGATGCGTTTTCATTTTATGAAGTGATGCTCTTATTTTGAAAGTACTCCAGCCTCTTGTTCTGGGTTACTCTGATTATCTCTGGCTACTTGACACAGCCACAAATCGCTGTGGTGCCTATTATTTCTCCCCCTCGTCACATGCTTGTCGCCTCAGCTGCTTCAGTCCATCCACCAGGGAGGCTTTCAATGGTGTAGCCCCCACTACCTCCACCCCACCCCCACCCCGGGCTTCCATCCTGTCTTTATAATGGTGCATGTGAGCCAGTGGAAGTCATCTATGGCAATGTTGTCACAATTTGCACTGGGTCCCAAAATTGATACCGCAGACTTGGCCAATCAGGAGCAAAGGATGGCTGCCATGACACCTCTGACCAGGTATTCCTAATGATGCTACGGGTCTAAAATATGATCAGACAATGGAGATACAAACATCCACTCTCTCAGCTCTCATTTTATAGAATTGGAAATAATCCAGTGGCTTGGGGGTGTTAATCTTCTCTTCATCGTTAATGGTAAAAAGCTAAATCCTGCTGCAATATGAGCTGAGAACCAACGACCAGTCAAACACTCTGCATGGGATTGACCTCTCATTGCCTGCACCCACCCCCCATTTCCCTTTCACACACATAAATACATGCAAAGTGAGATGACATGCAGGCTCTGGGCAGTAAGGAGGCGTATTATATGGAGTGGCAGCTGAGGATGTGAGACTAATCTGACAGGTGCAGTCTCAGAGTGACAGCACGGGAGGGGGGGGGGGGGTGGAAGAAGAGGAGGAGGGGAGGGGTCTCTACTCGAAACAGGACGACTAAGAAGATTAATGGCTCTCATTTTCTCAGCAGACAGGCTCAGGCTCAATATGCTTGTTCTCATCATCTTTGCTATCAGCAGGGATAGATTGTGCACATAAGAAGCAATCATTGCTCTATTATACATAATGGTTTTTGGAAGAACATTAACCCGCCGGTGTAGGGTGATAGTATATTTATGACTTGTATTAATACGTAGGCCTAATTACTGAATATTGCACTTTGAAGATAACTTTAACATTTTGTGACTGTAAGAAATAATAATTTTGGGAAATGCGCATTTTCCCTTTCTGGCCGAGAGATTGGATTTGTAGGCTGATACTCTCCATTCTGTATGGTGAATATGTAGCTTAGCTTAGCACAAAGATCAAAGACTGGAGGACAGGGGGAAACAGCTAAAGCCAACATGTAATCTGCAGTGTTAAGGGGGGTTTATGTGGCTGACTATTTATTTGCCGGGCACGGCAATTTATGGTTGATGCTAGAATGGATGGTCTGGAGGGAGGAATGGTTCGGGTTAGGAAAGCCAATTGTTGCGTCGCTCCGGCCCATCCATTTCAGCAAAAAGGGCTTTAGCTTTTCAGATACCCCAACCCGAGGTAGAACAAAACACGACCATATTTTTCATAATTCCGATAATGACGGTTATACCTGAAATATTTAATACAGCGAGAATACAGCAAAAAGTGCTGAAATTGATCTATATACCATAAGCAAAAAAGTACAGAATAAAATCACACTTGAGATGGTGTTGGGGTATCTAATCTCAACCCAGTACTTTTTACTGTTTAGATATAAGTGGTAGTAGGCCTGCAACCCATAAAATGCAGTTTTCCACTTGTTGAAAAGAGATAAAGCTCCTACCGTGTCACTAAAAGTTTATTTATGTCTCAAAATGACTTGATTTAATTAATCTCAGTTTTATTTGACGGATTATAGCCCACCCATTCCATTATACCTCTTCAAATATCTCTGCATGTCGAAAAAAGTTATTAAAAGTATAGTATGACGAATAAAGTCATAGAAAAGTCATAAAAAAATCATAGTATAGCATGTCGAAAAAAGTCATAAAAAGTGATAATATAGTTAATATAAAAGTCATATTACACAGTGTCAAAAATAATTTGTCAAAAAAAGAAATGTCGAAAATGATAATAAAACATGTTAGTATAGTATGTAAAAAATGTCAAAGTAAAATACATCAAAAAAATTCATAGGGTAGTATGCTGAAATTATTTATTTATAAAATAATTATATATTATGTCAAAAAAAAGTGATCATATAGTATCTCGAAAAAAGTTAAAGCATAGTATGTCGAAATAAGTCATAAAAATGTCATTGTATCGTATGTTGAAAAAATTAATAAAAACCATAGTATAGTATGTCAATAAAAGTCATAGTATAGTATGTCGCAGAGAGTCATTTAAAAGCCATTGTATAGTAAGTTGAAAAAAAGCCAATATTGTAGCTTGTTAGAGTCACAGTCACAGTTCATTATCTCAAATGTATGTGATATAGATTCTGGCACCCAACAACACAGTAAGTTGACATTTGCGATGCGTAACTTTAGCCTACTCCAGTGACGTCTTTCCTTTGTTTTGCCTCCAGCTAACACCATGACATAACCATGACGTTTGCTGTAAAGGGGTCTATAATTTTGTCTCTGTTTATGTTCTTTCTTTCCTTTCTCTCCTCCTTCCCTCATTAGGCTACATTAGCCCCCCCTCCCCCTCCCCCGTGCTGCCCGGAGGTTGCCTCACCTCGTTAAGTCCCTTCTCGGCTCAAACACAATGAGCCACGGAATGATGGCAGGATGGCCGACATACAGGCCCGCATGCTGCAGCTGTTTCCAGTGACAAGCATCAGGATGAGAGCCTACGTCCTCACAGGATGTGTTAACTATGACAGGATGCAGGTGTCCGAAATTAGCAGAAGAATTCTCATTTTAAATAGCATTTTGTTTCCAGACACGCATCCAATTTTTAACTATTTAACAGAGGTGGAGGATGCGTTATGGAGAAAAGGTCAGCTGAACAAGTATTTTGTGTAGAAATACTACAATTATTGTCAAATACTAGTGAAATGTGCTGAGTCAGTCACTGAGTAGTAGTGTGTACCCTTCGCCTGTCACTGGCCGCTCAGAATACTAAAAACCTGCCGTTTCGAAGTTGCCAAGCACTGCAGAAGGAGGGTAGATATTAAAGGTCACCTGAATGTGAGCGTGTCAATTTGAGACAATCTATATGTAGATTTGCATGTTGTGTATCTGGAGGACAGGACACATACATGGAAGACCTCACACAAACACACACAAAGTGGTCTTATCTGACCACTTCAAAGACCACCACATAGGCAGTAGCACACACAGAGACCTTTCTGTCAGCTCCTCAGGTTTCACAATGGCTTTAAACAGGATTTAACCCTTGGAAGGTCAGGGGTGACGTCAGTGGAATAAAGGCAGCTCGAGGATTTACCTTCCTCCTCTGTCATCCACTCGTCATGTCCACATGCTGAAAGTGACGTGTTGTTTTTAAAGCCTTTCTCATGGACAGAGCAGGATAGAAGATGAGCTTTTTTTTTACCAGCAGAGCAGAAATGTCAACTAACACGGAAACAAAGAAAGTTGGATACAGTAAAGTCGTCAAAGATCAGATGAAGTGAGACTTTTATTTACAAACAGGGATGTTTGTTTCTGTGTCACTTGGTGTGGAAAAAGGCTCAATGTCATGGATCCTTAGATGGATCGCCGTGAACAGACGTTCATGGTCCACAGAGGATGAATCCTGCTAACTTTGACGATCCTCTGACTTTTCCTCCAGCAGCGCTATGCGGTTGATATTTGTGGTTTTAAGTGCAATATCTCAACAGCTATTGGATAACTAGCATGGAATTTGGCACAGACATTCAAATCCCCCTCAGGTTGACATGTAATCGCTTTAGTGATCCCTTCACTTTCGCCATCATCAGGTCAAATTACAATTTGTCCAGCATTTGGTTTATGACCAAATACTAATGACATTCACATTGTCCCTCAGTTGTACTTTGTGTTTATGCTACATTTATGCAAATTTCATCAGAACAAGAAGAACAGCCAAATCTCTCGTTATTCCAACATGGCGATGTTCATTCCTAGATGGTTACCCATAATGCCTTGCATTCAAAGCAGATAAATGTCCTAAATGTGCTACTTTAGTTGTGTTAGCAGTTCATTAAAGTCAAACCAGACACAAACACACATAGCTTCTTCTAAACCAGCCGAATCTATTCACTTTGTGTTAATATGGATTTTGTTTGGATGGAATTGCTAATAGTTTGCAGCAATGTTACTGCTTGTTTCTTTGTAGTTATTTTTACTAATAGGACAATATTGTTGCCAGAAATATTTTGACCTGGAATTACAAGTCGTTTTGTTCTTACTCCACTGCTCATAATTATGGTAGGCAAACGATAAAGGCATTAGTGCCAATTAGCAAATGTTAGCCTGCTAACATACCTAACTGATGGAGAGCATTAGGCCTATACCTGCTAAACATCAGCATGTTAGTATTGTCATTGTGAGCATATTAGCATGCTGATATTAACATATATCTCAAGCTCAGTAACGCCTCACAGAGGAGCTAACATGACGAGACTCTTACTCTTGTCAAACAACAAATATGGGGGGAATTTGACGACAGCCAAGTTATATAAAGTCACAGCCTGTCTCTTTCTTTTTCCTGCAGCCACTTCATCCCAGTACAGGCATTAACCTCTCGAGGTCCTATGTTACCGCCACCCTTCTGCACAATTGCCCAACCGAGTGGAAGCTGCTCTGGCGCCGGGCAGAGTTTGAGATGGGGAGGGTGACTGCAGAACCATGTGTCTGTGGAGTCCTGAAGGGAGAAAAGATGGGGGACATGGATGTTTGGGGACGGGGAATTATTGGGCAAGATCATAAGCGTGCCTTCTGATACTGGGGCGCTCATTACACACATAGCACGAGACTTTAACTCATCTGCCCTCCACGCTCAGACATACTGTTAACCCCCTGCGTAGAATCAGACACCACGCAGACAGATTATCCTTCCCACAGTCTGTCATTTGATGTCCCCCCCCCCCCAGTTGCACACGACGTAAATAAGCATGTATGTGCTATTCATACAAGCACACACTCACACACAGGGTGGGGAGGATTTGCAATCACAGCATGCATCCATTTGTGGGGTTTGGGGAGAGTGAAGGATTATTGGTTTAGTAGGACACTGGCCAGATGTACACACATTCCTGACACATAGTAGTCAACTTATTATTACTAAAACTTGCAGCAATCTTGTCCAGCAAATAATAGTATAATTCCATTTGTGCAGAGTGAAAGGTTTTGTATCGAGTGCTTTCACATCCCACCATCTGTAACGGCCTCGCTAATGTTTCTCTCCGGGGCCTTTTCATCCATCTTGTCTAATACAATGTAGGTCCATCAATCCGTCCACACCATGACTGAATTTATTTCTGTGTCAATGTCACAAATCCCAAGTTTCTTGCTCTATCCCTGCCCCATAATTACAAGCTAGTTCATCTCTTTGCTTTCTCAGCCTGTTAAACATCTCACACTCATTTTTTTCCATCTCAGCATTCACGTTGCGTCCTCGTCTCTCTATTTGCTCAGATTCAGGGACTAGAATCAAACCGATGCCGTTGCTCTTTGATATTTAAGTGATACTTTAAACAGGACTTTCAGACAGCCTGAATTCAGCAGTTCAGAGCATGTTTAAATTTAGCTGCTATACCTTGTTCTGTGTGTGTGTTTTATGTATGTTTTATGTATGTTTTCTATATGCAAGCTTGAGCATATAAATGGAGCTGGCTGGACCAGACTCAGGAAGGAAGGAGCTCCACTCAAATTAATCTCCACTGAACGGCCCAGTAAAGGAGCAGAACCATTTTTGGGAGAAAGGAGCCATCTCCTAGGGGAGTACCATGGCAACAGCCAACGTGGGCCCCAGCTTTCAGAGCTGTCCTTTTCAACCGCCCGATCAGAAGTGGCAGGCCAGGTTTTTTTTGTTATGTGGCGTCTCTTGCTCTCTCTCTCTCTCTGGCCTATTCTTCTGCCTCTCCTTTTCTCTTCCTGCATGTCACGGTCCTGGCCTTGTTCACCGGGGAGGCTGTGAGAAGACTGCAGAGGGCGAGTGTCTGTGGGAAAATGTTGCCAGACAACACGGTGGTATGTGACAGCGAGGGCCAGCTAATATAATCTGGGACAAAAGGGGAATATACGACTAGTCAAGATAGATTCTCAGAGCTACATTTCCTCTTTGTACTTGAAGGTTTTAACACAAGACAGGTATAGACGGAAATAGAAGAGTCATTAAGTTTAAATCACCATCAGTCATCATCACTACGTTGTTTCAAATGTGCTTGTTCTTGTTTTTGACCATGTTAACCCTTCTGTTTCATCACTATTTTTGTTTTTATCTGCATGCTAGCAGCCCTGGAGATGTGGAAGCCAGCCAGTTGGTCCACTGCCTTGGTCCAGACTGAAATATCTCCACAACTAAGGGATGGATTGACACACAACTATGTACTTTTCTTTAGTCACCATGAGGTTGAAAATGTCTCAACAACTTTAAATTTTATGTCAATCTCAGGATCAATAGTAATCACTTTTCACCATCACTTGGCTTTTCATAAAACAACATCCGCTGAAAGCTTTAATTTGTCCAATTCTTTGGTTTGTGACACATTAACTGCAAATCTAATGACATTCCCATCAGCCTCAGCTGCACTGGGTTTACAAATTAGCGAATGTTAGCACGCTAACTTGCTAAACTAAAAGGGTAAATATGGTTAACGTTATACCCACTTAACATCTACATGTTAGCATACTGATGTTTTCTCTACATTATAAAACCTAAAGGTTAAATTTCTCATCTCTATTGACATTGTTTTTTGTAGTGGCCATTGTTTGGGTTTGTAGAAGAACCCTTTTGTTTTTTCTATTATTATTTTAGATTGTTTTGTTGTTTAGTTAAAATTAAAAAAAATGTGACATAACTTCAAATGTTCAGATATTTTAATTTTTTTCTCAATATCTTCCAGAAATACTGCTGTATACTTGAACCTGAAAACAATGACGGAACTGACAGCAGGTGTGTTGTTAGGGTTTATTACATTCACAGAACAGTGATTAACTGGAGTGTTACAAGGTGCATGTCAACCAGTACAGTAGTTGCAAAGAAATAACATAACATAAAGGTTATTAAAAGGTATGTCCACGTCACAAAACACATGCTGAATAATTAAATGCATTTCTTGCTGCTTCTGACCCTCTGCGTGATACAAAAGCACCACCTTGTGGATAAATGAGGAAGTCCACAGAGACAGACGTCAAGCAATAAACTAGATTAAAACTATACGGTTTTTAGGAGATGGGTATTATTAAAAGACACAATTGTACAACTATTAAATGAAAAAGTTCATCCGATTCCCTTTTTTAGTATTTATTCACCTGCATTATAATTATTTGTCATAACATATAATGTTCTCCCGGACTACCCCACCTAACGGGAACCCATGAGAGGCTGCAGCCAGCCGAGGTGGCGCGACACCTTCTGGAAGATGTAGCCGTTGTTGCAGTCGGCCCCTGGCGGCAGGCTGACCACCCCAGTGAGGAAAAACACCTCCCTGTACACGGTGAGCAGGGGGCTGCCGGAGCTCATGGTGCAGTCAGCATTGCTCCGGGGAGTGGTGCAGCCCATTTTATTGGTCACCAGGTTGGGGTGAGCCTCCAGACACTGAGGAAGGCGGTTGTATGCGAGTTGGTTAAGGGTGAGAGGGCCCTGGAAAGCAGTTCCCTGAGTGGGTTCTTTCCAGCCGGTGACCATCGCTGGTAACGTCATCAGGACGCTTTCTGCAAAGTCTTTTTCAGGCAGACAGGCAGCAGTCACCTCCCTCTTAAACATGATGCGGTCACGGAGCTCAATCACAGCCAGGTCATTTTCGGGGCGACTTTCCACAAAGCGCGGGTGGAGGTGAACTATTTTTACATACAGTGTCTGCTCTCCATCTTCATTGTTGGTGTTGCGCTTGCCTGAGGAGGTGCAGGTTAGACATGACATTCAGGATGATGGTGTTTCTCAAGATCATTCACGCATACGGACATGGAGAGCTGCAACGGTTAGTTGATCTATCGATTAGTCGATCAACGGCAACTATTTTGATGAATCAAATAATCGTTTCAGTAGTTTGGCAACAATGCCAAATAGTTTCTGGTTGAACTCTCTAAAATGTGAAGATTTAAAGCGTATCTGTGACTATGTGATAAGAAACTGAATATTTGGACAAAACAAGACATTTAAATCGCCACCTTTGGGCTCTACGCAATGAAAACAGGTATGTTTCACTATTTTCAATTTATGTCAATGAATCCAATAATTGAGAAAATAATTAGCACATCGGTAGCAGTAAAAGTGGTAAAAGAATGATTATGTGTTTTGTCTACTCACCGACCACCACCTGGAAGGACTCGTATTTGTTGGCACACCGAGCTGAAGTCAAGACCAGGTTCTCCTTCAGAATGACGCCACTGCAGTAAGCTGCGGACTCTGAACTCTTCAGAACAGCCTGCAAACAACACCATTGGCATGCAGCAATAAGACGCTGGTTTGTTGTGACCTGTTATGTGTCACAGTGTGTGTGCGTGTGTGTTCCTACCTGCCAGGGGCACTCTGAAGATAAACAGCTAAGTCCTATAAAGTTGCTGGCAACATTGCTGGACAGTCTTTTATCCCACTGCCCCAGGCTGTTCACCTTACCGCAAGGGTATGGGACTGAAAGAAGAACGTGAGATGGTTATAATAACTTTCTCTAGTTACATTATTTCTCCAACGGAAATCATATTTAGTCGTCCCTTTTTGCAGGCAAAATAACATCAACTTGTTTTTTTAAATGTATTATTACTCAAAGAAAGAAAGAAAAAATGAATCCAAACAAAGATTGGCAGCCCGCTGGCTACCTGGATAGAGAACATGACAGTCATGAAATGCACAAACTGGGCTAGGCTCGTTCATCAGGCTCTGGTGCAGGACTCGTGCAGGAGATAAAGTCTGTGGCTCTTGTGTTGTGTAGCAGGCTTACCTGCAGGCTCACACTTATCCCGGGCCGTGCGGCCGAGTTTCCATCCGCGTGCGCAGGAGCACTCGTAGGACGTGTAGCCTGGTTTGCAGAACTGGGAGCACCCCTTGTCCTTCTCCAGGGTGCACAGAGTCTGGTCTGCATTGCGGAAACAGAGGAGAAAAGGTTGCGGCGCTCACAAACCACATGAGAAGTAAATTAACACACGGCGATCACACACAACTTGCCGACACCTCCTCCTCCTCACCATTTTCACAGTGGACCCCTGTGAAACCCGACTTGCAGACACAGTCGTAGCCTCCCACGCTGTCCGAACACATGGCCCCATTCTTGCAGGGATTCTCCGCACACTGGTCTCCGTCTAAACACAGACAGCTAGTCCATGAGAAGATGTAATGTACTGCTAATGGATGTGCGGTGATTGAAAAATGATTTTAAAACGCAGCACTTACCAATGTAGACAGCCCAGAAGATATCCTGCCGGAGAAAATATGCATGATGAGTGCGCAGTTAAAGGTTATTTACACAGTGCATTCATGAAATAGAGACAGACTGGAATATAGACAAAGCAAAGAGAAGGCGGAGGTTTTGAGGTGAAAAAGAAATCACGAGGGAAGTTAACAGTGAAGTCCTGGAGCTCACCGTGCGGTACGAGTCCTGGAAGACATTTCTGGCCTCCTCGTAGCTGCACACTTTCTCCATGCAAACCTGCTCCAGGTTGGAAGTCGGAGCCGGGTTACTGCCGTCGATGTTCCTCTTCTGACGGGAGATCACCAAGCTCGCCTGCTGCTTGTCCAAGAACACTGGTGAAACAGTTAACGTCTCAGCTGGTTCATCCACAACAGACTGATCTACAGTTTGAAGCTGATTTCCTACGAAGAGGCTCGAAGCTGCGCAGGTCTTGTGTGAAACTAGTTTTGAAATAGTAGCATTGGAATATTTTTTTTTATTGATAAATTCGGTTATCTTACTATTTGTTTGCTTATTCCTATTTAATAGCGTTAGAAAAAACCATTAAATCTAAACTGGCTTTCTCTCTGGAACTGTCGATGGGCATACAGTGTATTCATATCTTTTATCTTCCAAAGACAAAGATTTACAGCTGAAACTGTTAATGGACAGAATGGTGTAGTCCTCAGACTACACCATTGTCAAGCTCTGCAGACCCATCTGGGTCCACGTGGACTCTCTCACCTGTCTGGGGGGTCTGAACAGCTGCCATGGCCCCCGCAAGCAGACACAGCAGAGCGGCAGATGTGGTGTAGGAGCGCATGGTGACACTGAAGCGTGATCTGAGTCGAGTTGTCGGTGCAGCAGGGATCAATGTGTCCTACAAACAAGAAGAGCAGACCATAGACATGATGTACAGGACGATCGAGGAAAGAGACAATGAGATATAGAAGCCCATTATAGTGCGAGGACTGCCCAAGGTTCATTAAAACGTCATGAAATAACAATAACATCGTTTCAAACCTCCCAGCCACAAGGACAAAATCCTTATTGTTACTGTGTTAGATTAGTTTAATAATTCATGAGAACAGTAAATGACCTCATGCTGTTTTAGCATCAGTGATTGTGCAGTTTCTCTGCAGCAGCTCATCGTTGCACTGCTGCCATATTGATAGACTTTCTGTTTACACATTGTTAACGAACACTGGAGGCATCTTACATCTAATCTAATTTACGTTTTCAGCACCGACAGCCAGATCAACAAAGGACAATGCATTTATTTTACGTTAGAGAGCCTACGCTTTCTATCTGCGTAGATCTTTACCAGCCTGGTAGCGTTTAGCTCAGGTGGAGTACACTCACAGAGAAGGAGCCAGAACAACTGGAACGCATCTGTGCTGCAGACATGTGCTGCTTTTCTACAAACCGCTTCAATTTTACAGCAACAAACACATTTAAATATTTACACATCCGTCTGTTTTCAGGGCGGGTCCAACATGTCTCTGAGTAACGGTACGAAACAACAACAACAACAACAACAACAGCAGCAGCAGCAGCAGTGATGCTCGGTACCTACAGCTACGGACTGAATCAAGGTACCGGCCCGGTCTGGTCCTTCTCTTTGCCCGCTGGTCCCGAATCACAACACAACGTCCTGCACGGATTGGGCCTATCTATACAAAATAACAGATGATGACCACATCCGATTCTGCTCACTGTTTTCTGACTCCGCTCGGTGTAATGACAAAGAGGGGCCACCGGAGGGCGCTGTAAGACAGAGCTGACTGTCGCTGTGCAGTGCAGTGTGTTGTCCACGGCTGTCCTGCAGGACACAGACGCACCGAGAGACACAGGGACACCTTTGCTTGAGCAGACAGATGAAAGTTGAGTTTAAAGCACTTTAGTACAAGATAAGATATAATTAAAAAAAGATGATGCTACAAGAAAATGTCTGTGCCCAAGATGCTCATAATAATATAATATATTTAAAACAAATATATAGTAAATAACAACATGCATACATAATAGACTATATAAAATAGAAATCATGTACATTTGTTACTTTTCTTCTTCCTATGAATCATCTCATTGCTCCCTAGATGTATCTTGTTAACCTTTGGAGGGACATGGACACCTTGAAGGCTCTGAATTCTTCTGGATTTGTAGTTTCAAGTCCTTTTCATTTTGCCAGAAGGAAGAGCACATTATTGACATCCTCAATGCAGTTGGGATCAGGACCGTCAAAGGAAAGATACATTTGAGAGACAAAAATTAAAGAGATAAAAAGATGTGGGACTCCGTTTTTGCATTTTTCTTGTGAAATGTGGATATTTTCACCTCTTCAGGCATCTAAAAATCCTTCTAATAAAACAATATGAGAAGGAAAAATCCTTCCTTGGTTGAACTGCTCATGACTTACGTCCACATAAAAACCTTTGATGAGGAGTTACAAGGTAAAGAGTGCAGTATTAGTTTGGAAGCTTCTTCATTTAAACCCGGGTTTAGCATGTTTCCGTGCATGTTTGTGCAGAAATATGTGCATATTTTCCTTAACAAACAGTGCTAAATGATACACCAATGTGTATGTACACATGCATTCAAAATAAGATTTTAGACCATACCACTATTCTCCTCAGCAGTGTGATCAGAATCAGGAACTCCTGATGTGCACATTGATCAAACAAAAGGGGATGCTATCTGCTGTGATCAATAGCTTAAGCTTAACTGCAAACAAACACACACGGGTCTGGACACAAGCGACTAGATTGGGGTTCTACGCAATCAGCTAAAGCAGACAAGTGAAAATCAAAGTGGACAGGAGGCTTTTACAGGAAGGCTGTTACGTTTTCTGCACAATGAAGGACAGTGTTATATCTCATATCTATAACCAAAAAAAGGCTTTATAAAACCATTTAGCTCACTCGAGTGGAGTTATGAGCCAGTATTTAGAGTTATTGCATCCTTAATGTCAAACTTTGTGATTATCAATTCGTCAGGCTTCAGAGCAGCTGAAACCATCAAGGCCTTGCTTTCCAAACACAAAGTCCCTCCTCAGTGGCCTTGTTTCAATGGGATTGTTTGTGAGAGCAATGTAATTTGCAGACAGGGCCGTGGGGCTTTAGTCTCAGCTCCAGCCCTGTTAAACGTCTCCATTTGCCAAGTCTAATAACGTCGGTATTAGAAGAGCCTGCTCGGACCAGCTGGTCCCCAGTGCTGGACAGGGGCAGGAACTGGACTGCCCAGTCCAGGGAGACTCACCCTGGGGTGGGGGGGAGCAGATGGAAAACCAGCCCCGACATGCAGAGCTGCAGCTATGTGGAAATGATTCGGATTGTAGTAATTTCCCTAGTGATTGTGGTCTAAGGTGACATGCAAAGTTGTTGTTGATTACATGCACATGTTCATACATATAATAATAATTTGTTGACTGTATGGGGAGATCATGCACTGTGTTTGCATGCACTGGAGTGTATTGTCTCCCTCTCTCTCCCCCTCTCCCCATTCCTCTCATTATTCTTTCAGCGCTCATGTGTGACCTCAAGGACCCATTCCTCTTCAAATCCCGGGTTCAATTTTACAGGCACACGAAACAAACAGCCATCACAGGAGGCATGTATTAATGTCACCTGCTATTTGACAGCTTTCTGATGAACAACAGGCTGGAGATGAAATCCCCCGTGATGTTGGAATCTCGATTATTCTCCTCATTACCTCTTCAGCTTTTCTTTTTCACTTTTTTTTATTTTTTTTTGGCAACGGAAGTGACGTGTTGCCCCAGACATCCAGACGTGTTAGCAAGCTTTATACATTGAATTAAAACTGTTAACAACATCAAAATGTCTGGTTGTTGCATGTTCGGTTGTCAGAATCAATACTCCAACAGCAGTCTCAAGTTGTACAGAATTCTTACAGGATCACAACAACAGGTGTGTCAGTGTAACAGGTGACCGTGTTAACTGGTGGCTTTGCTTAAAATTGATTGAAGGCTTTTAAGAGGACACCTACATGCTCCATTTGTGTTTTCAACAGCTGCCCTCACTATGAGCAACCAAAGACGCATTCGGCTGAGAGTCACCAGGTAACACGGTTACTCGTTAAACCGAGACACCGGCTGTGGCTGCAAGCTTTTCAACTAGTTGACTACCACTGATCAAAAATGCCTAATAGTACACATAACTGGAAAGTCAATTTGTTTAGGTTGCATTCGCGATCTTTGGTGGTTGATGCCCTTGCATAGTTGACAAGTTATTGCAAAGCCACACAGATCAGCTTTGTTCTGCTTAGCCGCTAGCCGTGAATGTCAGTATTTAAACGACAAACATTTCTGTGGCGTTTGAGGCAATAACACAAGTTTGGTTTTGCGTGTGCATGTCCGCATTTGATTGTTCAGTTTGGTGAGGACGTGACAGTGTGAGGTCCCCAGACAATGTGTGTGATGATAATGTGATGGGTTGATAACACGCACACACACACAGTGTTGCTGCAGGGAGCAATGAGGTCAGGTGGAGGTACACAACCAACAATACATAACAACCATCACCTGCCCTGGTTTGGTTTTCAGAGTCTCACCACATCACACATGTACAGTATCTGTTGTCCTGTGTTGAATCCAACAGCAAACAACAACCCGCACACAACACAATCACGCCTATATCAAAGCGCCAGAAGATTGCGTGTAATCGAGTTTGTGCGACAAGGACCAATGGTGATGTTGTATTAAGTACTGGAGAGCAAGCACACACTACCGCTGTGGGGGTTTTTCACAGCTATGTTAGCTACTCTTGAAGAATCGCCTTCCCCTGTCCCACATTTCTCCGTGATCAATTCACGTCAGCCGGCCATATTTTATTTAACACTTAATCGCAGCGCTCCTCTCCCTGCGTCCCCCGCGGCTCATTTGTTGAGGTGTAGCAGAAAAAGAATTAAGAGCACGTGATTGCTCCTTTACAATCTTCACACCTACCCTCAGTCCTTCACACTTCCTTTGACTTCACCGCATCTGATTCAAGTGGCATTCAGCAGAAACATGTCTGCCATTATTGGACTGTTTCTGTAATTAATTCATCCTTTCACATGGTGCCCTCCATCCGATGGGTGGAGGATACTCAAGATGCCATAATTGAAGCACTAAGCAGCTTTTAAGATGGTCCGGATCCTCTTTTGTGATCCCCTGCTTTGTGACTCATGAGTTTCCCCCCACGAAAACCTCTTTCTTTGTGTAAAACTCTTTAATCTCGTCTGCCCTCAGGTCCTTGTCGCAGCCACATGCGCTGCCTTTTAAATGATATACTGTATCTCACTCAGACAGCGGAGCCGAGCGTGGTTGCGTTTCCTCAGACCTGTGGAGAGGTGGCGTAGGCCTTGATTGTGCTGAAGATGCACAGAGAGATCAGAAACACAGCTGACAGCACACCAAAAGAAAATGATGTTTCACTGGTCCATACTCATGCCAAAGCTGCATAGTACTTTCTGCACAGGCCCAGAGGAGTCTGCAAATCATTGATAAGATTAATG
Organism: Anarhichas minor; assembly: GCF_050575085.1. Lineage (NCBI taxonomy): Eukaryota > Metazoa > Chordata > Actinopteri > Perciformes > Anarhichadidae > Anarhichas > Anarhichas minor. Next base: position 14,168,043 of record NW_027466453.1, read on the forward strand.
ACTACTATACAGCCACAATTCTGATCACATACATAAAAAACCACAAATGTGAGAGCTGAGAAAAACACCTCAGTGGGTTGGGAGTATGAGATGTGGCTGTAAATCAATGGTGGAAGACGTTTTACTTGATTAAAAATAGAAATACAACAGTAAAATAGTAAATTACAAGTAAAAGTCCTGTATTCAATTAATGATACAAGTTTTATCAGCAAAATGTAATAAATAATCAAAGTTCAAAGTGCTCACAATGCAGATTTCTTTTTGATAATTACTAAATAACTATTATTATTATTAGGCTACTACCGTTGAAATAATGTCTGAGCGGCATTTTAATGTTATAGTCAGTGGAGGTGAAGCACATTTTCAAACTGTCCAGCAGATCCGGTATAACTTGTTATATGTTGAAAATATAGTCAAGAGATACCATTTAAATAAATGGTTCTAGAAAACTTGCCAAAAAATGTCATCCAGTTTTTGAGGGATGGATGTTTTTTCTGCTGTTAGCTGCTCCAACAACAGACTGAGACTTTGAGAAAAAACGTTAAAAAAATTAATCAATTTCACTTTCCTAAATCGACATCATTATTCAATTGTCATGTTTTGATGGCGTTCTGAGCGGCTAGCTGGCACGATACCGACCATAAACCAATAAGAGACAACAATCTGCTGACACAGCCCGATGGTGAGTTGCTAACTAACAAGTAATTTCCAGACTTCACTTTGGATTCTGTCATTGTTTTGTTTGTTCTGTAGACTATCAAGAGCCAATTAATAAACAGGTCCCACGGCTCCTCTCCAGCATCGTATTCCCCAGAGGTTTGCAGCTATCGCCTGGTGAAAGCAATGTTCTGTTTCTGAAAATGTTTGAGGAAAAACAGTTAATTAATTCGATTTTGATTGACTTGCATCGGTCACGCTTACGTTCACAATGGTCTGCACATTTCTGTGCATTCATATCAGAAATCCCATTTATTTTCTACACTAAACAACTAATGGATGTATTGTGAAAATGGGCAAATTCATCTGTTGCGACCCTGATGAACCAGAGACTGGAGTGTTTCTTAAGAAGGAATACTTCTTTCAGTGCATTTTTCAGTATCAGCCTTCATCTCATTAGCAGTTCACACTGCATGGCAAATTAGATTGAGCAGCCAGTACCAACCCCCACTCCCACACAGTCAGTCACATACACACACACCTATACACACGTCCATATCACATGTCATGTATTTATACTGTATGTAACGTTTATGATATGCAAATAGGATTGTAGGTACATGTTTGGATTCTGCTTGTGCACTCATCTGTGGATAAATGGTCAAAGTTACTTAATATGGACTAAAGAGATGTGCAATAAAGAGACACATTGACAATATGACAAGGGCAAACACTCTCTATCCTTTTCGACTTAACCCTCCATTTATCTTTTCTCATCAGTTTTATTGCCTCTTTGTGTTCAATGCCCTCAAACTGGAACTCCTCTCTTTCTGTCTGAGCATCCCTCAGCCTCCCGCCTCCACCCTCAGCCTCCGTCTCTCTCCCTCACTTTCTGCTCTCTGGCGTTCCTTTGCTCTCCATCTACCTTCCTCCCTCTTTCCTTCTTTCCCTCCCTCTCTCCTCCTCCTCCTCCTCCTCCTCCTCCTCCCGCTGCGCTCTCGACTCGCTCTCATTCCCCCTCGCTCACACACTCAGGCAGCATCCTCCCCTCTCCATTTCTACCTTCATACTCACCTCTTCACGCCTCTCCTCTCTGCTCCTCTCGCCTCCTTCCTCACCATCACCTACTAACACATATCATCTCTCGCAACTCCCCGTCTGTTGTCTCCCTCCACTCTCGCCTCCATTTCTCCCTCCTTCTCACACACTCAACCTTGTTGCCTCGCGCAAACTCGTGCACACACTCATGCTGATTGGCACCCAAGGACAGAGCACCCTCTCTCCTGTACCGGCGACCAGGCGATTTGCTCGTGTGGCCAGACTTCTTGACACTGAGCTCAGCTGAGGAAGAGGACGAGGAAGAGGCCATGGAGCACAGCCACATCTTCCCTGTTTTCTCCCCAAATGGGAGCACCTGGAGCCCAGGGCAGCATCCCACTGAGTTTGCCCAGGGATGCCCTCTCGGACCACTGCCTGTCATCTACTACAGTGTCCTGCTCTGTCTCGGCCTTCCAGGTAAGAAATGTGCACACGCAATTGTGAGTTTTTGTGTGCATGTCTAATCACAGGCATGTCTCATTCTGTGTTAATTTGCTCATCTGTGGGTTGCAGGAGTCATGCTTTGCATCTTGATTTGTTGTGCACTTGTCTGTAGGTTTGAATGAGTGTGTCAGCTGCTCCAGAGCGCCACTCTTTGCACACGCACACACACACACACGCACACACACACTGTTGATTTGTCATTCTGACCTTGTGGCAAATGACTTGTGCATGCGTACGTACGTCGTATGCTTTTGTCTGTGCTTGTTCCGGTCTGTTTGGAGTTTGTTTGTACATCCGTCTCTTTAGTTGGACATATTCAAGCATTTCAACAAAAGAGGGAAACCGGCAACTGTATGTGCAGAGCATCATTAAATATGACTATTAAGATGTGAAACTGCACCTTAATCTGGAGTCATTCTAGTTTATGTGTGAATGAAAGATTATGTAAGTAATGACTCAGGCTTGACCTCGGGTACGAGTGTGTGTTAATGACTCGTCTTAATGACCTGAATTTATGACACTTCCTTGTTGCGTCTTTGCCATTGACTGATTAGTCCGTTCACACTCACTGTCGGACCCATTTACCGCCTCTCTCCCCGCTGCGTGATCTATGAGCGCTGACCTAGTCTCACACGGGGAAGCAAAGTGGTGTGTGCATGTATATGTGCGATTATGAATGTGTGTCTGTGAGAGGGACAGACAGAGACAGGAAACATGGAGGTCGAATAAAAGAGAAAAGATGTGGATGCCTAATGAGAAGGTTGGGTTTCAGATGTTAAAAAGCCCTCTGGATGGTCGGATACACGACTCATTCTGTGGTCAAGTAACTTAAAGGTTAATTCATGTGTTTCACAATTTAACCCTGATTCTGATGAGTACAATCGGTGGCTTTTCTTGTCTTAATACACAAGATTCAAATATATTTTTCTTGATAAAGATTGGGAGTGAGATGTTATCAACAGTTGCTCCACAAGATGTGCAGCCTTGTAAAAGTAAAAGTCTGTCTTTCTGATAAAATCCCACCTAATTATTTTTTCTGGATTGGCAAATCAAGTCTTGAACAAGCAAATTCTCTCTTCTGTCATTTCAAGTTTCTCCTGCTTCAGAAGTTTGATCAATTATGTTCCTGAGTCGTCTTTACAAATGTGATCGAGGCTGTTTGTTTAATCACCGAGTAACAATAACCCGGGATTGTAATGCAATCTTACAATGGCTGTCTGAATTAATGGCAGAGTCGAGTGCGGCGGACTGATACTTTGCAGTATTATATCCGAGATTAATTTATTCAATCTTTATGACGTTCCACTCAGGCTGAATCGTGAATCTTTCATGAGAGCGGCACGCGTGAGTAGTAGCGGCATGACCTACAGACCCACGCGGATTTAACACTCTCGATGGATGTGAGGTCGTTACCTTGATTACCGGCCAGTGTTTCGGTAGTTAGTTAACAGCAACAGGGCTTCAGGGAGACGTCGTCATCATGTCCGTACATTTCCCGACCTTTAAGCAGCAGACAGAGAGGGGTCACATCAAAAACACAGATTTGGAGATGAAAAGCGAGATGATGGAAGGTGATGGATTACACACACATCAAGTGGTGGGGAATGATCACTGCGTGACCTGGGGAAATGATTAACCCAAATCTCGGGATGAACAGTATGGAGTACAAGGGAGACAAGGACACCCAGAAGAGGAAGAGCAGAATTAAGAGAAAGAGATGAATAGCAGCAGAGCCAGTCAAGTAGCACCCTGCGTTGGGGGGCAGCTACAGACGACAGAGCTGAGACGAATTGCCACATTTTTAATTAATCGCTAACTCTCTCTCTTTCTCTCTCTGCTCACCACACCGCACTGCTTGAGACAGAACAGACGTCTGCTGGCATAGCAAACGGCACAATGAAGGTTGTGGTGCTTTGCCTCAGTCTTTGACATGCTGGGATTGCAGAAGTGAGGCCCGCTCTTCGTACAGTATACCATGACACATGCTGTGTGACATAACTGGATGTTCAAGTGAAGCTGCTCTGAATATCCGGGCCGAGACAGCTGCTTGCATGCACCTATTCCTTCAAATTAAACATTTCTCTACACAATCCGTTCTTTTCGACAGGGTTTGTAGGCTTTTTACCTGCACACATTTCAAACCCTACCTGCAGGTGTTATTCAACTCCAGATAACGGTTGATGTCTGAATTTTGCCTCAAGAGGCCTGCATTTAAATGATTTGCAAATGTGTTCATGTTGATAAAATGTCTCTGCAGCAGAGCGCAAAACCGCTAAGAGGATTCAATTTAAATCTATTGCATTCTATTTAATAATTCTACATTTGTAATTATTATTTAATTAGTCATCAGGGTCTCAAGACATTTTTACCAAAACTTGCATCATGTTGATCAAGTTCATCACCACACCAGCAAGGATGTTTTCTTTGACACAACATGACTCCAATTTATATTTCCATCAAATACACATTTGATGTTACACCTCAGTACTGTAAGTATGCACATGTTTTGTTGTATTTGCTTTGTTTCTTTCAAGTGCTGTGTCAAACTATATTTAAGCAGTAATGTAGATTTGAGGGATTTATGATGGCCAGCCTATGTAATGTAATGTAATGGCCTAAATTACCGTGGTGGAACAATAATTCAGATTATTTACTTTATATAAAATTATTATATATTTTTTGGGCAAAATCATAATCAGTAGATCAGTAGATATAACAGTATTAGAGGTAGAATGAAGCACAAAACGTAAACACTAAAGTTCAAGTATTCAAGCAAGGAATTTCATTTAACCCTGGAGAGAGTTAGACTGTCGTAACAATAAAAACAAGAGCAATAATTAACACGATAATAACAATAAAAACTACTACAAAGAGACACAAAATCAACGATAATCAAAATAACTACACAAGGACGCAGCAAAAATAGGCTAAAGAACTACGTATAAAGTCTGTGAGTCTTGCTCCTGTGTAGGAGAGGTGGTGGGACCTCTTGCATGTCTGTGCTCAGGGGCCCATTGTCTCATAATCCGGTCAAGGTTGAATACGTGACAACAAGTGGTCGTATGGAGTTGAGATGTGTGAACATTGTGTGAGCAGAAATGTGTCTGCGTCCCTCCTCCACCTTGAACATGCATGAACTCACATCACTCCACAGTATGCCGGTGCGTTCCTTCCCTCTTCCTTGTGTGGCTGTTCAACAGTCAGCCGTGTGAATGGCCCACATGAGAGTTGAAAAACATCTCCCACTGCCACTTATCCACCCACAAGACAGGGAAAAGGTTGGGGATGTTAAAGCGCCAACAATTCTCTGTTCCTCGTGGCAGTGTAGACCAGGTGTCAGATGCTACTTAATGAAGAGGCCCAAGTGATTTGCTGTTTGCACTATTGATCTGTCAATCTGCAACAGCAACAGGGCGTCTGTGGTGGAATGGGGGTTTGCTAACGGATACCATCACTCCAAAAGTGGAGTTTAAGATGAGTGGGTGTAAACAGGACGAAGAGGAAAGGATGTGATAAGCATGTGTTGAAGCATGGACAGTGGGGAAAAGATAGCAAATATTAAGTAAATCAAATGTAAGACATTTCTGAGCTCTGGTTTGTCTCCAGAACAAAGAGTGTGTCAGCTTGTCGTGGGGGAGACGAGCCAGAGAGGGCGCGGGAGGACAGAGGAGGCAAGAGAGGAAGGAGGTGTTGTTTGAGGCAGTAAATCACAGATGTTGTTGGTGCAGTGACAGAGTTGACTTTATTTCACCAGCTGACAACAAAACGCCGTCACCACTGCTGAAAATCCAAATCCCTGTGTTGTTGGACATGTTTTGGACAGCAGTAATACATCAATCTGAGGAGAATTATAGGTCTTCCCATCTCTTCTCTGCATTTAATTCTCTCCTCCACCCTCCATCTCAAACAAAGTTTCAACATTCATGTTTTTTCTTTTCAAAGCTGAAACACCATAAAAAACACGGTTAGCTGTGGTGTAAGGACAGTCATCTCCTTACATCTTTAAAATGAATTGCTGTAAGAGGTGAGCAGAGGAAGAGCACTGCAGTAGCATCAATATCATTAGCAGCAACCAGGGCCTCTCTCTCTTAATACGCCCATATTCTTGATTGCATCTTTCTTTTTCTTATGAGCTCCCTCTACCTTTCCTCATTAACTCTCAGATCGCACACATAAAGCTGATGCTCACAGTAAAATGTGTTGGATTGATATTATCACATTTTCATAGCATGACAAGCCAGCTTCTCAGTGCAAATTAATAGTGATAATAAGGATTTCAATTCATGAACAAATCTGGGGTTTTCTCTTCATCTTAAACAGCTTTAAAGTCATTAAAGCCTAAAATCATAATTTTATCTTCAATGCATGTTTTTTTTATTGGCTTTGCAGCAGGGATGTGGTCCTGGTTTTCGTTTAGGGGAATTAAGGAATCGCCCTGCTTTATGTCCGGTCTGACACTTCGAGAAGACAAAAGGGAAATGGTTGTCATCAGGAAGAAAGTGCTTGTGACCTTTGAAGCGAGCTTTGATATTCACCCCCTCTCTGTCTCTCGCCTCTCTCCCTTTCCTCCCACCTCCTCTATACATCTCTCTGTCTCATTCTGTGTTCCCATCTAATCCTCCCCTCCGTTCTCTCTCTTTTTTAACTATCTGTGACCTTCCTCACACCACACTTTACTTCACCTTCCATCTATTTCCTCATTCCTCTCTTCTCCACTCATCTCGTCTTATTAGCCTCTGGATAAGCCGTCAAAGCCAAACCAAATGACAAAAAAGAAAACCATAGTGTGCAGCATCTCATGTCTTGCCACCGGTTTTGAGGGGTTAAGATGCACAGTATCATTTGTCGACAGCCCATCTGAACACGTCCCTTTAGTGGTGGGATGAGTCAGCCTCGTTACACACCTCGGGGAGCATGCTGTGCCTTCTCTTTTCCCACTAAACAACGTCAATGGCCCTGTCCCTTGTCATATTAGGGGAGCAGCAGGGGGAGTGCACACACAAAAGCACTCCCACACAAACAGAGAGGGTCACCCATGCAAACACACGTACACAAATGTAGACAGACGGACAAACACACAGCAGCCCATTATCCTTCCTACAGGTCATTCTAATCCCCTCTCAGCTGGAGACACTTATTTTTCCCTGCAAAACAAAAAAAGAAGAAGATGGTGACACATTGCATGTGCCTCTGTGTCTGGGCATGAGATGCACGTCTCTCTATATGTGCACGGATGCCTCTTTGTATGTGTTGTCCTCAAGCCTCTGCTCTGTGTGTGCACGGATGTGCAGCTTTCTCCCCTCCCTGGGTTCCGAGACAACGTAAAGAACAGGAGTCAATTGAATTGAATGGACAACAAGCTGGCTCGAGCTAAATGGAAATGTCAAGCTCGCTACGGATCCCTTTTGTTTGTCTGTAGAAGGCCCCGTCTCGCCGGGGAGCCCAAACAGAATAATACCCAGTGACCAGCCTTAGTGCTTCCATTTCATGTCACCCCCCTCTGTTTAGCGGTCAGCGAAAAGAGAAGAGAGAAAGTGAGAGGATTGAAGGGGAAAAGGTACAATAGAGAGTGAGGCTATGGATTAAAGGCGATGTACATTGTGCAGGGTTTGCAACGGGCCTCCACCGTGAAGTTTATGAGCAGCTCAGAGCTTAGCAGCAAACCTTTCCTGATACAAAAAAACACAAACACTGATAAGATCATATGGATAAACCAGATGACAGTCTGCAGGTGTGTGTACAGTACACACCGACAGCTGTGAGAGGATGGTGTATAGGAAACAACACGTACAAAGAGTCAGCATGACTGCAACAAGCAGTAGGCCAAAAACAATTAACATGAAATCAAGATCAAAAGACGAGCAAGAGTTTTTAGACAAAAAACAGTTTCAGTTACGATTTAGCGATGCACTGCTATAACATGGTCAGAATCCTGATGGATACATGTGTCTTCAATTTCAAAACCTGGCTTCTACATTTCCCACAATGCACCTCAACCACCAACAGTTTTGTCGGAGATTCGGGTGTGTTAAGCTTGTAGCGCCTAATGTAGCATTGAGTCGCTAAACTCAAGCAGAGATGAGGAGCTGGCTACAGAGATCTGGTAAACTCACTTCTTTCTAACTTCACGATCCAGCATTTTCAAACTTAAGGCTTATTTAACTTTTGTTGTACCAAAGACCCATCAACAGACTTTAATATGTAAAATCGGTGAAGTTTCCCTTTATCTTTCTTTTGATACTCGTCATCTGATCTTGAAACGTACACTGTGAACATAGTGGCATTAATATCGCTTCATTGAAATTACCACATTTTGACCCCACAGTCTGCACAAATATTTCAAATACAAAATCAGTCCACGGTTAACCTCAAATTAAATGTATTGTGGATTAATTTGCTTCGATCGGAAAAAACAGACCACCAGAACAGAAGAAGAAATGGACAGAAACTGGAGCTGAAAACAGAGAATCAATGACACAGACGACCAAGATTCGACATGAAAGCAATTTGACTTGCCTGTGCAGAGGTTGGTGTGGTGTACAGGCGAGGGGGACTGTAAATGTGGGGCGTGTGGTGCAATCCAGCAGCCCTACATGAACACATAGGCTTGTCGAGTCTTGTAAACTGCTTTGACGTCTTATTTATGTTATTGATAGATTGTATACGTTAATGTATTGGCGCATCGCTAATGTTGTTTCTGTGCATGTGTTAATATTTCTATGTGTGTTCTGCTGCACATCCTCCAGTCTGGCAAGGACATCTTTAGTCATTATCTGGAGCCGGCTTTGAAATCTGTAATCAGCTGACAGTGGTTGAGGCTGTGAAGTGTGATGTACCAGACTCCTAGCTGCCACACTTAATCCAATCCAAGATCTATTACTGCAGAGGGGGACAAGACTACAGAACACACGCACACACACACACACACACACACACACACACTGTATGGGCAGTGACAGCTGCTAAGTGCATTGATGTCTCAGAGATGCTGTGATGTAAATCGATGTCAGAGACATCTTTGTCCGAGGAAACAGATCGGACAAGTCTTCATGCTGCACCAGCAAGTTACACTAAATGGGGTTGGTTGGCAACAGTAAAAGATTAACAGATTAATGTGTGTATTTGATTTTTAGTTCAGGTAATTTAACTAATACAGCATGAAATAGGAATCTTTGGATACATTGGAAAAGTATTGATTTTCGCCACTGAATTTTACACTTGTCACATGTATTGAATGTTCTTAATGTGCAATGTGCTAACCAATGTCTCCTTAAAGGAATATAAATGCAAATACTATATAAGAGGCTTTCCAGGATTAATATCATATGAAAATAGGTTGATAGTCCTGCGAATGGTTTCACGCTATTCCACTGGTGCAAAGTTGGAAACAGTAAAAAAAAAGTTGCAGTGCACCAAAAAAAATGCAAAGAAGACTGCTAGCAAGGTTAATTATCTAATTATCTAAAAACATAAATTCCCCTTCCTGTCCAATACTGCAATGCCTTTACTACTCAGGAGTTCTCTGTGCCCATGATGACAGTAATTCATTTCACAGATTTTATTCTTTTTACATCCTAACAACACCACAGTGAGCACAGCCAGCATCTTCACAGTCTTCTCCATGTTTGAGAAAGCTCACAACCTGTAAACTCAACTGTCTATTGATGGGAATCCCCTGAGAATAATATGCAGTAATATACCAGAATAGGACAAAAATTTAAAAAAGACGTGAAATGAGCCCGTTCAAGACAATCACCAAACTGCAGTTCCCCCTGAGAGGCAGAGAGCTGTGCTCCTCCTGTCTGGAGCAGACGCACAGAGGTCATGCTTTGGTAGACGCGGCAGTGGAATAAATCACATCCAGGCCTTTGTGTCCACGTTCCTTTTTTTGCGAAAAATTGAGAGTAGCTGTCTCCCCTCCTGGGCTAGTCAGCTGTCCTGCTTGTGAAAGAAAGTGATGGAGTTGGAATAAATGAACGAGAAGGTGGCGAGGGAAACGCTATTTTGGCAACATGGGAGAGAAGGTATGACGGTATACGTCGGGAATTTGGAGTAGAGATTGAAACGAGAGGGAGAGATGGGGTCGTCCTTGTGCTTTGTTTTAGGAACTAAATTGCCAGCTGCAGAGTAGCAAGCAGTAGTGAAATCAGCAGACTGCCAACGGTGTGATGCTGCACGTTGCCCTCCTGTTTTTGTTGTGGCTTTACTCTTTATTAAAGATAACAATTTTAGCCAAAGGCAGCGGCAGATGCTGCTGGAATTACACAGCAGGTGTAGATGAAGAGGGGAAGGGAAGGGAGCAATAAACAGAGGAAGGATTACACCGAGGGAGAGCTGGTTGAACGTGGTGCATACTGACTGGGGACGATAACAGATTCCATAATATGTGCTTGGTGCTGTTGATGGTGCTGAAAATCTTCAACATAATGCAAGTATTGTTTTGTTCTAATCTTTGTGTATCGTGCGTTTGTGTTAGAGCAGTCACTCTTTCGTGTTGGCTGCACCTACAGTACAAATCTGCTGCATTATGTTTCTTGTGTCTTTTCCACTGACTGCTCACTAACACTCAATTTTTCTGTTTCCTTCCCTGCCCCAACCTGTGCCCAATCTCATCATACGTTTTCCTTTGCCATCATTTCCCTATTTCCTCCATCTTTCCGCTTTCAATCACCTTCCCTCACCCCGACCCCCCCCCCCCCCCTCCTTCCTCCTCCCAGCTAACATCCTGACTGTGGTCATCCTGTCCCAGCTGGTGCTGCGTCGTCAGAAGTCCTCCTACAACTATCTCCTGGCTCTGGCAGCCGCCGACATCATGGTGCTGCTCCTCATTGTTTTTGTCGACTTCATATTGGAGGATTTTATTTTGGGTACGGCGCTGCCTCCGTCACTAAACAACGCAGTGCAGGTACTGGAGTTCTCCTCCATCCACACCTCCATCTGGATCACCGTGCCTCTCACCGTTGACCGCTACATCGCTGTGTGCCACCCGCTGCGCTACCATACAGTCTCCTTCCCGGCCCGCACACGAAAGGTGATATTTGCTGTGTATATTGGGTGCTTGCTCTCTGCAGCTCCTTATTACTGGTGGCCTGAGTTGTGGCACAGCCTGCCTGGGGTGGGTAGTGGTGGAGGAGGAGAAGGAGAAGGAGGAGGAGGAGAGGAGGGCAACAGGAGAACCGTGGCCCAGCATGTCCTGGTGTGGGCCCACTGCGCCACCGTCTACCTCCTCCCCTGCATGGTCTTCTTCTCCCTCAACGCTGTCATTGTTCGTAAGCTGCGCAGACGCCGCAGCTGCTTCCGTCTGCGTGGCTACTCTACTGGCAAGACCACCGCCATTCTCCTCGCCATCACCTCCATTTTCGCAGTTTTGTGGGCGCCACGTACCCTCATGATCCTCTACCACTTCTACTCATCTCCTCCAGCCTCACAAGGTGCCGGCCGACTGCTCCACGCGCTCACTGATCTGGCGAACATGCTAGCGTTGCTCAACACTGGGGTCAACTTCTTCCTCTACTGCTTCATCAGCAAGCGTTTCCGGGGCATGGCGGCCAACGTCCTGCGAGCGTTGGTCCACTGCCGGAAGCAGCCGCAGCCGTTCTATGCCAGCCACAACTTTTCCATCACAAGCAGCCCCTGGATCTCACCAGCCAACTCCCACTGCATCAAGATGTTGGTGTACCAGTATGACAAAAATGGGAAACCCATCTGTATTTCCTCTTGAGTCCTCAGCCACCAGCAGCCGCCCTCCCCCCCCCAACCGTCAGTTGTTGGGGAACACATTGTCTCCTTGGTGACCAGCTTTGCCCGCATGGGACTCTTTGAGGCTTGAAAATGTCAACACACCTGGAGAGCACACAAGGGACCGTTGAGCTAGCTTTGAGCGCTAACAATGTGGTTGGCTAGCAAGGTGGAAAAGCAAACAGTATTCACAAAGCAGCGACCAGCTTCAAAAAGATGTTGATTGTTTCCCTCGTGCAAAAAAAAATAGAGCTACTGTAAGTGACTGACTCCTGACTGACAGGATATCACCGCCATCTATTAATGACTTTTATGAGCCACAGCGCTACAGACTAAACTAGTAGATGAATCCTTGGTGAAGCTTCAAATGCCTGACATTGATTTCTTTATCGACGCTCTCTGTTGCTCACTGCCGCAAACGGTGAGGATTTTTGAACAGCTTTGTCCGTTGGTAGTCATTTTCCAGAAAGCAGAGACATCCAGTCAGAGTTTGGGCACTGAACATCTCACCTCGAGGGGTGATTCACTCAGGCAGAGCCACCGACGGTTCTCTCAAGCGATGCTGAAACAGCGCTGTCATTTACAGTTCAATATGCAGAAACGTCTCAAAAGGCATTTGGATTTGGGCTTTCCTAAAATGAACAGACTTCTTGAACAGTCTGACTTTTCTTGTGTGTGTGTGCCAAGTTCACCCTGGCGCTCAAATCGGCGCTCGCTATGGAAGTCAACCCACAGATTGTCTTAGGATGAGTAGGCTATCTCTGCTTATTGTTGGTTGAATATGTATTAATGGTAGACTTGACTGTTATTGTAGCTTCACAAAAATATAAGACAAAAAACATAATGGCTCTAAGGTGTCGTTGATCTAGTAATCACATTTCCAATATTAGGTAGAGGAAATTTCTGCTATTAGTAGATAGTCCTCTATTAACTATTAATGGTATTTGATGACTTGTTAGCCATTATCTGGATGGATATAATGAATGTAACGTCTCTTTAACCCTTTAGCTTTCTGAGCGACTGAGTGAAAAAGAGAGAGACAGAGAGGACGGTTTGTTTTCCCTCGTCCAAGGTTTTCTGTCCCATGATGCAGCAGTGAATTTGGTCTCAGGGCCACAGTGACACATTTCAGCTCTGCTCATTCTGCTGCTGGCTGATGGAAATACAGTAACATTTTACAACGAAACACTCACGTACATCACCACTGCCTCAGTGCTGCCTGAGTCCTGCCCGGTAACAAATGTTAACACACACACACACCGCTCTATATGTGCTCTGTATTGCCCACTGAAACAGCACATTGAGATCAGTGCACATCCATTTCTGCAGACACCATGTGACATTAGCAGTCATCTATTTAGCAAAAATGGAGCTGCGCCAAAGGGCGTATTTCTGCTAATACCTGCCTGGAGATATCAGACACATCAGGCCTTGTTTTAATGGACGGGGATTTAATTCTGATGGATGTTCGGTGCTTCTGTCATAGCTGGTCTCATGCCCTCCAAACTCTGGTTCGCCATTTTGGGGGGCGACCACAGGTGCGGCTCTTTTTCTCACCACAGCATCAATTTAAACAAAAACCTGTCTGCAGATGAAAATCTGTCAAATCAGGGCAAAATGTTTCTTACCAGTGGAATGGTGAGTAAATACATATACTTATTACAGGCATTTTTGCTTGTTTGTCCTTGTTTTCTTCATTAAATTGAGAATTTTTCCTGGAGCTCCCTGCGTTGTACGCAGCTGGACTGGCCTCATTCAAATGAACAAGAGGGCCTGAATGCAGCCATATTCTACTTAGTGCTTCATGTCAGCCAAAGTCTGCAATTCAAGGTAATTAAACCCAGATTTCACAAACCCAGATTTAACAAACGTGCTATGTTTCACATTTTTCAAATCGCTACCTTCCATCCCATATGAATATGACAATAGTACGCTCATACGGTCTAAAACCAATCAAATTACATAACTGTTAGAGAGACAAGGAGTGTCTTGTGATGCAGGTGATACAATATTTTTCCATAAAAAGGAAAAGTAATTTGTAGCGAGAAGGTCAATGTTCTGTAATTGTGCCGTACTGAAAATGCTCTACAAAAACCGTTGAGAAAAATAAAGTAAGCGATAAAAAGAAAACAAGCAATGAAAGTTAAAAAAGCACATGAACAATAGATTTGGAAAAAAATATATATTTGAGAGCCTATAAAACAACACTATAAAACTGTGCAGTTTTGACCTTTAAAGACTGCTGTCTCTTGTCCATGAACCTCACAAGTCATGTACTGGTTTATTTGAAATGTTGGGCTTTTTTCCCCCATAGTGTGTCTTCTTTCAGACTAGTGAAAAGTTTGCATTTATAATGCTTAATTTGCATATCTAAACATACACTTTCAGATTTTTTTTTACCTTATTTACTTCAGTAACATTTATAAACACCAAACTATCCAGTTTAATTATCTATATTCTGACGGTTTTTAACGGAGGAATTGGTTGAGCATTTTATTCCTAAAAACATGGCGAAATGGATTTCTTTATGGCCGTTGACAGTATTTTCTGATTTATGGAGTGATAAAAAGAGAAATCTAAAATTCCCTCCGTAAAAACCTTTGACTCTAAAATGTCAATAAAATAAAACAAGAATCTAATGTTCATATTTCTGTTCTGGAGAAATCCGAACATTAGCACTCAGAGAATGCCTGATTTGCATATTTAACATATATTTTCAGAAAACGTGTAATACAATAAATAATCTTAATGCAAGTAATCAACCGAAGTTTCATGGCGATATCTATGAGTTGTTGTTGTTTGTTTTTCCTTAACCCGGGGTGTCCTCCCTTAAGTTTTGCCTAAACCCCTACACTGTGTTGTAATGTCCTGTAAAGTGTTGTCAGAATAAAGTTGTTGAAGGACTCCGATTGAATAGGAATTATGACCAAAACTCCAAAGACCCAAGTTGTTACTGGGAAAGAAGTGAAAGTATAGCTTTACGTTACGAATAAAAAACTTGTATTTTTTCAAGTGCACCGATTCCAACTGTTGGTTTGAGTGATAGTCTTTCCCGTTTCTTTTCCCATCAAAGATTAACTTTAACTAGCTCCTCCACTCCCCCCCATGACTAGCTCCTCCACTCTCAATTTCCATTCTTTGCTCCTCACAAATTGATTTTCTTCAAAATTACATGTTAATGAAGGAGCACCGATCACCACTTGCTACTCACCTTACTTCACTCTGCAGTCCTCCCACTGCACCCTCTATCCTCCCACTTTATGTCTAATGCACTCGCTCAAAGTTAATTTCACAAGTGTCCTTTTTACTCGTTAACTGATTGCCTTGAAGTCTTGGAGGCTACATGTGCACACCGAGCATACCGCTCCATAATTTCTCTTTAGAAAATGGATCCATGCGGTTAGGGACCTTGAGAAGAAGCTGGTGGATGTCGAGAGTTATTTGATGTGAATGAACACCCAAAAAGGGTCGATAACCGGTAATCACTCAGCGAGCTCCTTGACTCCAAGTCCATAAGTCATCCTCAGCAGGACGTTTAATGTAAAGGCACGAAAATATGTGCTTTAGTCCTCAATCAATGCCGCCTAATGATCCGATGATCATTAAGAAAGTAAGAACACAAATAAATGATTAAGGCCTCAGCCTGAGGAGCTCATGCCAGATCAATGTTGCCATGACATTCATTTCACGTGTTAACCCTCTCCAGTGTTTCAGTCGATGTTAATGTGACATTTGTGGGAGGATCGGCGCCTCAGTCTCGCGGCCTCCTGGGAACGAGGCAGGAAAACCAGCTTTAGGAAACCAAAGCGAATGGATGAGTGTCACATGCAGGTGTCTCTTCGTCTCCCACGTGAGGCACTCGGGAGCAGGTGGGAGGGTGTGTGTTTGTGTGTGTGCGTGCGTGCGTGTGTGGGAGATGGGGGGGGGAGTTGATGCCAAGAAATCCGCCCTATTATGATAAGATCTATATTTTCTTCAGCCAGATATTAAAAAGATAACAAAACATAAATCAATCAGAAGGTGAAATTGTATTTTCTCTCTCACACCTCCTCTCCGTCTCTCTCTACCTGCTTAGCTCTACAATGTGTGCGCGTGCGTGCGAGTGTGTGCACATAATGTCCGTCTTGGACAGAAAGAAGCTTTTAAAAGTGTTTGTGCCATAGGAGTTACAATGTATGAAATCAAATATGTATTTTTTTCTCAATCATGATGAATATAATTACATACAGCACAGTATTATAACGATATAACCATGAATGTACAACTGACGCTTCTGTCATTTTTGTTGGTATTTTTCTGATAGTGATTTTCTACACAATGACCATTTTTGAGTATTTTAACTTTCTCCATGGCAGTGTTTCAGAACTGTGTTTTATGATCGTACTGGAGTTCCTATAGGCTTGCATAATTAATTTATTTCCTCCTAATGAATGTATTGACTGTATAAAGAGTATGTATTACAGTTTTGATTGAAGAAATAAAGAACAGTGTCTCTAATGATTGAGATATAGTGCCGCTGTTTATTGGTGTCTTTTTTTCTGCACCCCTCAAAAATTGCTGAGACTTCCAAATACTTCCAAATACTGTAATTGCTAACCTGAGGAGTCTTTAGGTGAACATGCAAAAAAGTGAAACTTTGGCTATGATGCGAGCATAAAATTCAAAGAGCTAAGTTTCCAATAATACATTTAGGATGAATCAATAGTTACTTGGGTTTCAATTTTCCATTTTACTATTTATTTCCAGGTAACTGCATCAGAAAGTATAACGGAAGATAAAAGTGTTACCCATTCCAACCACAGCTGAACTAAATATTCATGTGACCTAATGTCTTGGACAGAATTTCTGTCTTGCTTATTGACATTTTCAAAACTGAATCAAATCCAACTGTTTGTAGCATTAAAATGATGTGAGCTACACACCAGGGTGTTTGCCTCCATCTGTGAGTTTTCTGACAGAAGATGAAAGTAGCTAGATGATCGCTGAGAATCAACATGGGCAGGGCCACCTGACTTTTAATAAGCATGCTACAGTTCTACATCCACCAGTTTGCTGCAGTGTGTTCACAGTGTGCATTTGTTAGTGCGATATCAGTTTTGTTGTGACTCACTGTGCAATGCAGTGACAAACAGGGCTGTGTTGATCCACAGCACCAGCTCAATTGTAACAATCCAGGTGTTAATCAGAAGCTCACAGAGAAAGGAGGGATTCAGTGATGTGTGTGTGTGTGTGTGTGTGTGTGTGTGTGTGTGTGTGTGTGTGTGTGTGTGTGTGTGTGTGTCACCAATTGACAGCAGCGCTGACTCAGTCGACACTTTGTCCCTGTCAAGATAAGTGGGAAACATAGCATAGTGTACAAGAGATCAAACACACACAAAGCTGTTATCAGCCTATGATCACCTCTGGTTGAAGTTAAAGCAACACAAGTGTGTCACCTTTCAAAAAACTCCCCCCTGGTTACATCCACAGGCTCACTCAGCCAATCACCGCTCATATTCACAGTCCACCAAACGTCAAAACACAGAGCTCACGACGAGACAATTAACACCCACAAACCGTCCTGCCAAACACAGCTCACTGCCTACTGACATTTCCCTGCAGATACAATCAAAAGTCGCCAGCAGCTGCAGCAAAATGGATCGCTGTGTCGGTTTCAGTTAGACAACCTGCAGCTGGCCTCTTTCAATACATCACCACATTGTATAAGCTGAGGTCACTGCACTTTTCATCTATACTGTAAAGAAAAAAGGTCTGTCTGATAAATGTCCCGTCAGCCCTGAACCGTCTTTCATGTGAAGTGTATGCAGCAGACGAGGAGAGAAAGGGAGAACATTAGAGAATGAAGACAGAAAGAAGGAAGGACGGGGAGAAAAATGTGTGGAGTGTGTGTGTGCGCGCTGACTGCCAAGTCTTACGTGCGTGTTGCTGCAGTGATAAAGATGGATGAGTCTGTCTGCTGCTGCTGTGATTGGGCTGCTGCTGATTGTGAATGTGTGCACATGCAAAGATTTATTTATTTATTTGGACCTCAGGCTGGTCGAGTCAAAGAAAAGCAGAAAAAAACACAGTACATCGTCTGTGCACTGCAAGACATTTTTTTTAAATCTATGTCAAGGTTATATAAATATATCCAAAGCAGCGACTATGAATCATGCAATGTATTGACAAGAGTCTGCAGACTTTTACTCCAAACAAGCTCTTTTTGTGATTTATATGTTTTTTTATTGGGCAGCGTACTCACATATACTGTTAGACAGATGCTGATGCTGCTCACTGACATATATACTGTCCCATACCCATCAATAGTGTTAGAAGTAACACCTGTTTTCCTACAATGACAAGTCAAAATGTCTGCTGTAAATAAGAGCTGCTTTTTTATGATATATGTAGGTTAATTAGCTAACAGGAGGGACAATAGTTTTCTTCCACTATGTTAGTAAAAGATGTGGTTCTGGATTACTTTTGTGGTATTTTCTAGAGTAAGAGCTTCCGATGCTGACAGAAAACTGTGTGTGTGTGTGTGTGTGTGTGTGTGTGTGTGTGTGTGTGCGTGTGTGTGTGTGCGTGTGTGTGCGTGTGTCTTTGAATTTTTTAGACTTTGAATGAGATCCAAGCGATCGATACTTTCACAAGCAGCAGATTGGAGCGCTGCCCAGTGGCACCAGACAGCTGCAAGGATGTAATATCTGACTTCTAGCGAAGATGTCTCCGCTTCAATAAAGAGCTCTTGTCTGCTTGATAACTCTGTGGCTTGACGTTTACCCTCATGAAGCTGCAAACCTGGCCCATAAAGACCTCGAGAGGCGGGTCTTGGTTCTTAATGTGCTCACAAAAAAAGTGCGAGCAACCCTCTCAAACTATGAGTCATTTGATTTGATGCTATACTGTAATTCCATTAATTAGTTTAGTGCTTTAACACAGAACTTTTAAAGCTCAGAGTCTGAGCAGAAGGCAGCAGCTTTCTAAGGCGATTTATGGATTCAAATAAAGTTCTAGGATTATTATGATTATCATTATTGTGCCAGAAAAAAAAAAATGTCTTGCGGTCCTTACTGCACCACAAGATCCTTCAGTTCAAGATGACACAATTTGTGCTTTTACCACTTGCGCTCGGCTTTTAATGGTGCATAAACATCCACTTAACCTTGAAGAGGCCGAGGAGCTTTTTAAGCGTTTAAATCATAAAACTGCTAATGTAAAATGTATTTAAGGAGATGGACCAGAAACAGCAATCCAATAAAATGACCCTGCAACAAATATTACTGGTAATGTTCACAGTTGTGGTGCTGGACTGCAGTGTATTTATTAGCACAAGGGCTGTCCCTTAAACAAAGATATCTTATTCAACTAACACTCATAGGATTTTGTCGATTTAGATTAGATGATTTATTAATCTACGGATCTGTAAAACTGAGTTTTTCCACAAAATAAATCTTATGTTTATTAGAGATGTGCTCATAACTTTCTTGGAAAAAAGTAGTTCAGCATGAAAAAAAAGCATAAAATAAGATTAATGGATTAAGAGATCTAAGTGAACTGAGACTTAGTCTACTAATCGACTAAGAGGAGGCAGCCCTAGTGTTCCTGGTATTTCCTTCACAAAGGTTGAATTCATTGCAGAGATGTTTTATTGGATTGCATTATGTTGTTATTGCTTCCGCTCCGTGTGTCTGACCACCGCCTCAGGCTCTCTCTAAAATACTCAACTCATCTTCTTCACTGAGCAATAACCGCCATCATCTTTTGTCGAGTCAGACCAAGTGTTTGACATTGGAGAAAAATAAGATAAGAAAAATAAATAAATAAAATAAAACAGAAGCAGGGAGGAGAGGCGGCAGCACTGTGACTCGTGACTCTACTGACGAGGTTCAAGTTCTTCACGCAGAAAAGGGCAAAAAAAATGACCAACGATTGATTTTCAAACAAGTCTCACCGTGCACAGATAATTGACTGACACGCTAAGAGACATCAGTAACGATTTGGTTCTGCAGAATTACAGTCACAAGCGTGTCACACCTGAGCCTCTTTCTAACTGGGACGGCAGCTGGTGGAAAATCACTCCTTGACAAAATTGTACTCTGGCGTGTCGGCGCGCTTCAAAGCGGTTCTTTAACTGGAGGTTTAGATTCAGCGACACAGGAGAGCAAGCATCGTGCAGTATTGAGCTAGGTGGTAAAATCATTATTAAACCTGTGCTGTGCAGTCTAACACTGTTCAAACACACAGAACTATATTTTAATTTCTAATGGGGGGGGGTCTCAAAATTCCCAAATATCGATAATTGATGAAAGAGTCTGAGATTTGAATATTTCACTTAATGTACACATCAGATATCCTAAATGAACACACAAGTTAGAACAGTTATTTTGGTTAATTCACAGAAAAAAAGATAATAAGATAATACAAAAATGTTCTTGTATGAGGTCCACTGTGTTTATCCTTGAGCTCTAACAAACCTCATTCCTCATAAAACATTTGCAAAGACAATTGTTTTTACTACTTTACACCCTGTTTACATGTTTTCCAGCTCGTCGTCTTCTTCTTTCTTGCTGCTGTTGGTGCAATGCTAGGTTTCTGTGTGGCCTCCTGTCACCAACCATCAGCAGAATCACCCTCAAGCCCCTTCAAGTCAGTGGCTTTATGGGTTGGGACCTAAAATATACAATAAGTCCATTGCTGATCATTTGACGTTTTGTCAGATATAAAAGGTACTTTGTGCTACTTTAACAAGCAAACCTGTTGAGCTTATCTCCTGACAATCGCAGAGTCGCTTCATGTAGCACTCATGGCTTTTCTGTGATAGAGCGCGATGATGAATCCATGCTAATCCCACTTTCATCACACCTAGTCCTTCTCCCCAGCTGCCTCGCCTGTGGCTCTGAATACCTGCCTGCTTAATGCATTACCCGCCGCGCAGCCCCCTCGGCTTTCATCTAGCTAAACACAGCACCTTGATGTTGGAGTAGTGCTTAATTCAGGGTGGTTAGAGCATCAAACAATCTGCAAGTCCAAACAACTACAGGCACAAAAGGTCACCTGTGAAGTTGACGCCGGCAGTATTGTATGGGTGAGATATTATGCACATGCACCTGACAAATTTGTTACTGTTTGCATCATAAAAGATTTGATCGGTGAAAGACCACGAAACAGTTTGATCAGAGGATATTCTACCATGTGGTGCACTGCAGCAACACCACATGAAATATGATCGATCCAAAGCTCTTTTTTCATGCACAAAACACGCACTGCTGCAGGAATTCCTCCCCTAGGTCCAAAATAATCAAGCGAGGTTTAATGGGCGAGTTCAGCAGCTGACATTAAAGCTGTGGCGCATGGACAGAAGAGGCTCTCCCCGCCTTCCTCAGGGACACATTGGGAAGTGATGAAAAATACAAAAGTATGGCCACAGGTTTAATGAGACAGAGGAACTCCTCTTGCTGCCCCTCTTATTCATCCTCTCTCTATGCTCTCCTCCTCTTTCTCTCGTCAAAAAGGTCTTCTCCAGGTCAGACTCCCACAAAGGTGCAGCAAATAATGGATGAGGGTGTATTAATGACGACCTCTCCTTCTTCTTTTTATTCTATCCTCTCTGAAGGGCTGCCACTAATCCTGCTTCATCTTTTAGCCGTCTCCCTGTTTAATCAAAATGCAAGAACGAATGGCAGCAAAAGCAATCCATCAAAACATCGGAGCCGCATGCATATCTGATGAGTAGTATAGTACAAACAACACAACGTAACAGCATTTTGCAGATCAGGTCCATTTTTCTTTCAGGTTCTGTTTTTTGTTTTTTTTCTTAAACCATAAACCCACTGACCCAACTTTTGAATATGTCCAAACTACTTTGTTGTTAAAAGTTTGTTTTCTGATAGACTGCAGCGGCGGTGTTGATTCATTATAATTGAATGTGAGAAACACAAATTCAATCACTGCCCATAATGAAGTGGGTGATACACAAAACCAGCCTGATGTTGGGCTTAATCAACAGAGATGTACAATGCGCTGATACAAGTGACTCCTAAAACATGATTGTTTGTAAGTCTATCGGTGCATTTATTGCTTCAAGGAATTGTCTGACTTTTTGGAAAATATATTCATTCAGTTGCAGACAAAGAGATTGACACCACTCAGGTCTATAAGGCAAATATGAAGCGTTAGCTTAGCTACGTGTTGGACTATATCTTGGGACCAGTTGACTTGCAACCAGCAGATACTCTAGAAAGTAATTGCAAGTAAAAGCATTGTTACCCTGCAGTTTTGCACTTAATTAAACAAACTATACAACTTGTGAAATAGTGCGCTTTAGAGGTGCTGGTAGGTGGCTTTTGTGACCTGGACCTCCAGGATAACCGTTTCCCCCGTTCCCATCTCTAGGCTAAGCTAAGTTAGCTAGCTCCAGCTTGCTCAATACACACACAGAGAGTAGTAATCTTCCTATATGATGCAAACTTTTCCTTTAAACATACATCTCTCAGTATTCTTATTTTTAACAATGTATATCCTCCTGTGTGTACTCTGTGTGTGCAGTGATGCTGCTGCTGCTGTTGGTGTTGGTGAGCTTTAGAGAGGTTTACGAGCGCTCCGTCCTTTACCGCCCTCCAGGGAGCTCTCTTTGAGCCTCTGGCTCTCCCCAGCCGGAGGACAGGAACCGATAGGTAGACGTGCATCAGTTAGCTTGGAACCACAGGAGATTACTTCATGCCCCTCCTCTCTCAGTGATTAGTTTTTACAATCAGCGAACGCAAATTGGAATTTACCGACAGCCCATCAATCACATCCTGGCTGCAATATGTTGCGCGACTCTCGGCACGTGCCAGTGGACATATCGCACAGTCGATCTGCTGTCATACACTCATATATATCTCTGCACCACAGGTATATGGGACGCCTTAAGAACATTCAATTTTCATCTAGTCTAGTAGAGGAGCGGGCTGCTTTGTCACAAGAGTCATTTGTCTCAGGAGCTGTAGAACAACTCTGTTACTGTCACCTTTCTTATTTTGTTCAGCAGGAAAAGAAGCTTAAACCATTGTATGTGGCTCATTTGAAACATGTTTGGTAAACTGCAATCCCATGACTCGTGAGGCCAAAATGTAGTTTTAATGTGAGGTTTATGGAAAAACAATAACAAACCAGATATTATTATAATATAATGATAGTTGAGCTACACATGGGTATGTGGTGCTACAGATTAAAACAACTAATATCATTATATATTTTGTTGGCATGATTTACAGTACAGACTGCTTGACATTGATTATTTCAGAAAGGTGAGTGATAATATTGAGTTCAGCCCAGTTCACACTGTGGCAGTGCATCGTTTAACAACACTTTCACAGGTACATTAAATATATATATGATTTTCTGTTTTTCATGAATTGTTGATGCCATGACCTCATTTGAATAAAATCCATAAATGCTTTAGTTGTGGAAGAACTGGTAACATGTTCATCATATAACTAAGAGGAGAATAGCAGTAAAAACACAGGTTTTTATTTTTTGGTACAAAAGACAGCTGGGAAGGAGCTGGGAAAACACAAAATGTAATCATTTGTTGGTACTAATAGTAAAGTATGGATACTATATACTCTACTTCGCAGTGTAGCGAGCACACAAGGGGTCACAACATACATTTGAGGGGTCACAAGATGATTAACAGAAGAGGAAATCACACAAAAAACAATTTATGTTAATCACAGTTATGATTATTTTTTAGAATTTGCTCTTCTATCTTGTAAATTTCTGAATAACTTGGAACTGTGCAAATGCCCTGGACAGACGGAGAGCTGTTGTTTTTTGTTCCGCATGAGTGCTACCGTTTAGCTTAACACAAACCATGCACTGTGTGCTACCTAATATTTAAAGGGCCAGTGCGTAGGATTTAGTGGCATCTAGTGGTGAGGTTGCAGATTGCATCCAACTGAATACCCCTCACTCACCCCCTCCCTTTCCAAGCGTGTCGGATAACTACGGTGGCCTTTAGGTAACATAAAAACGCAAAAGGCCCAACATGGCGGACTCTAGTAAAGAGGACCGACATGTGTAGATAGAAATAGCTAATTCTAAAGTAGGAGAAACACAACGATTCTTAATTTCAGGTGACTAATGAAAACATGGTAATGAATATTGTATTCAATTTCTGCCAATAAGTCCCCCTAAATCCTCAACACTGTCCCTTAAATCAATAAAAACTTAGTTTTAAGTACTGCACCAATTTGCCTCCAGGCCTGCTGCTTTCTGTTCAGATCACGATATCTATCGTTGGTTGACTCATCGAACTCAGAGTTTACCACAAACGTCCCCACAGTGAGGACAAACGCTTATGACGTTGGCCACTTTTTTTACTCCGAGCTAAAAAAACAATTTCAGCTCGAGGCGTTCAGAAACACAAGGCGCATTGAGCGGCAACTCATAAGTATGCTAAAAGCACTTCAATTTCCTTGAAAACAGTTACGTAAAGCTGCAAAAGCCGCACTCTGTCTGATCAGGGCCTGATGATGAGGAGTTGCAAGGAGATCTGTACAACTATTGATTGTTTGGCCACAGGCCGATTGCTCTGTCACATATTTTTCAACTGTGACAGAAGATGAAACCTTTCAGCAAAAACTGTCTACTGTTCCAACACCCATGGCCTTGTTATCAAGTCACGTGTTGGGCCGATGTGTGGGGAAACGAGGTGTAATCTGATGAGGAAAAAACATTAACTACTGGGAATTCCCTGTTTTGTGTGCACGAATGCACAAACTGCACACACACAATCTCACAAGCCTTGGTTCGCTGAGTTCATTGTGTTTAGCAGTCTAGAGAGGTAGATGCAGTCTCTCTCTCTTGCCAAATCATTGCCTTCCCCTCAATACTAAAAGAGAGTGATTAATTAGTATGGCCGGCAGCTATAAAGGGCTCAAATACAGTAAGTTGTCACCAGCGGCTCCCGGGGGGTGTCTCTCTTTGGCGTGTAGTTCAAAAACAGACCACACTGCCATTTCCCTCGCAATTATGTGCCCACATGTATTTAATGCCATCCAGAAATCAAGGGGATAAACTTTAATTTGTGGGTGGCCATGGCAACCCGCATTTATGATTGAGGAAGTAATCCCCGGTGGTGGTGAAGTTCAGCCATTTAACATTCTAATCAGCCTCACAGAGAAATATCTGGCTGTTGTCGTCGAGTAGCAGCACAGAGCAGAAGGGCAGAAAGTGTGGTAATTATTTTGGAGTAGAAGCTTCAGTCTGACAGCTGTGAAGTAAACTTTGAACCCCGTCTGCTGGAGCTCTGGAGAAATACTGTCGCGATTTCCCTCGTTTGTATTCACGCGTGCACCGGGTGGCGTCTTATTTTTGTACAGACATTCAGGAAAGAGATCTTAGTTGATTCCTCAGTCCGTGGCTAAAGTCGCCCATAATACTGGTCACCCGAGAGACAATAAGAGAGAAACAAATGAATAGATCGTTCATCACCTGTCCAATAAAGATGATTGGTGGTTTATGGCGCAATTAGGCAGAAGCAGAGGAGGCTGGCCATGACATCCATCATAATTAGTGCAAGTGGTCCTTTAATGACAATGAATAATGTGGCAGAGAAGGAAGAGAAGATATGTGGTCGTACAGGTCGTGAAACTGCCTTTTTGTAGTGCAAAGAACAGATAAAATCTAGCACAAGAAGAGTTTTAGTAGTAGTAATAATAATAATAATGAGTATTTATGTCTTCTTCTTCATGCTGTCATGTCACTGGTCTGATCTGTAGCATCACATCAGAAAACAGCTCTTTATAATTGCAATTATTTTGCATTACTGATGGTGCTGTTGTTCTTGATTTATAATGAGGATATTACTGTTGCCACAAACTCAACTAGTACAACTAATGCTTGGTCTGGGGTGTCGCTGCTTGCAGCTTTCTCAAAGGCCGCTCATACAAACAAGTTCACACTCAACACCGGGCTTCCTTGAGTCCTGAGCAAAACACCTGCCATGAAATAGTTGCGTCACACAAGCTGTTAGGCAAGGTAGGAAACCTGGACCTGGGGCCCCCAATAGCTATAGATTCATTATGATGTTTAGATATTGAATTATGTTACTATTCTAAAAAAAAGACACCAAAATAAGTTACAAAAGGACCCCAGCTCCCACATATCCAACTCAACTGCATACTACTTACTGTGTGCTTCATCTTTATTGTAGTACAACATTGTAGTACTACCAATTACCGGACAGAGAAATGTTACTGGTTATATTGCAGATTCAGATTTGATTCACAAAATATAACAATTCAAAATATTTTCACTTGAGAAAGGCATTCAGAGCCGTTCTTTGCTCTTCTTACAATGGATAAATTCTCTCCACTTCTGCTCTTTGCAAACCTCTGCAGGAGCAGCTATTGTTGTTTTCAACTAACAGTCGCCTCAATAATAACATAAAATTAAATACCCACATTTCTCGTTTTTTTGTTCCTCTTACTGTTGTGAAAGCATGTTAGACACTTGAGGTAAAGCCTTGATTCTGTCTGAAACACAATTCCAAGATTGTAAATGACTCCATAGGTACTTGAATAGACAGTAATAGCAGAAGTTGTATTAAAAATGCAACCAAAGGTTGGAGCAACACACACAGTGACAGTAGGAGGATGGGAATCTGGGAAATACTGCTTTTGATCCAAAACCAGACAAAAAGCAGGCGCAGGTTTACTTTGTCAGCAGGAATAACACAGAACACCAACAGGTCAAACAGGGGTTAACGCAGGCAGGAAAAAGCTAAAGAACTAGAATAGTTCAAATTCTTAGTTTCAGGCAAAACAAAAGGGCTGCAACTCTACGACTAAGAGACATAAACATGTCTAAGTATAAACTATTTTGACACTGTGATAATGATATCCTGCATGCATCTGAAATCTGAAACAGTGTTTTAATGATAATTTAAATTAGTGGTAACGTAAGTTACTATTTAGTCTTACAGTAGGCACAATTCAGGGTTGTATTCAGGGGGGGAAACACACCCAAGTGGCAGGTTACTCACGAACCATGGTCATTCAACGTTTAATAGGCCAACATCCTGCATCCAGCAGCAAACGTGCACTGCAGAGCCGAGGTCTGTAGGTAAAGGCCCGATGGGCGACACGTTGGACTCGTCATTCAGAACCCGGAAGCTGCGCTCCCGCTGCTGCGCAGAGCGCTGGTCGCTTGTTTATTCAAACTGGGTAATATTGAACGCGTCCTAATTGCACCAAATTCGGTACAGGACTCCCTTCGGTCCCCTGCAATGTGTGAAGTACATCGGATGAACCGTTGCCAAGATATGAGAAGGACATACCCACATATGCACAGACAGACGGACAGAAAGATGTACTTACGCTGCTTTCTAGTTAGAGGAAGTGCTGCAGTTCTTCACCGTGACCACAGGAGGGCGCTGAACAATCGTGATGATAAATAAAGTCATCATAGTAATAAGTATACCAGTAATTAGCATACATTTCTGTTATTTCCACAAGTATATAATTAGATACACAAATATATTCTTTATTTATTTACGATTAACTGGTTATTCAGGCTGCTAATGTAATACATTTTTGTTATTTGTTTTCTCATTTATTTAGATATTTGGTTTAACTTTAAGCTCCCATACTGATATCACCAATTCTAATTATGTATTTTATGAATTGTAGAGGATTTTTGTTTTTCTGAGCCATTCCTCAGAAAAACAAAGCCCCCATTCTTGTGCTGACACATATTTGGTGAACAGCAGGTGGCAGCAGCAATACTTACAAGCCTTTTAGAGTCGCTCCAGTTCTTCTCCAGAAGAAGAAGAAGAAGAAGAAGAAGAAGAAGAAGGAGGAGGAGGAGGAGGAAGAAGACAAAGAGGTGTGTTTAGTTTAAAAGGAGTGACTGAGGCAACCAGAGGACACAGTTTCGTATGTTGTGAGCTGTGAATGAAACCAGGTTTACTACATTGTTCAGGTTTGTACTTAACTTTGTTGTATGTTTTCAGAAATGTTCTTAAGTCTTTTATGGTGTGAGACAGAAGCCTATACAGCTGTCTTCTGTTTACAGTCACTGTTCCTCACTTGAATCCTAGAGTCTCTATCTAACTTTGAAAAGTAGAAATGCACCAACTTGCTGTGAGGCTGAGTCAAGTTTCCCTCATGTCCTGCTGTCTGGTCAGATACGATTGAGGATGGAGCACAACGGCAACGGCAGGACCAGTGTGACTGAGTTTCAGAAGCTGTGGGGAAGACGGACCAACCTGATGAACCGCTTTTATGGTGACCCCAAGGTAACAGGAAACTACCTTCATCCGTCAAACTAGAATCTTTCTTAACTCTGTGTACATGTTTGCTTTTCCATCATCAAATGAGAGGGGTTTTTTTGTACAGTTGCATCCTGTCTGTCTCTCTTCTACAGGTAGAACTGCTGATGGACACAAGAATCGGACAGTACATGAGCAGCCATCCTCTCTTAGCTCTCACGGTGTTGCTGTTTGGCGTCATGGCTGCACTGCCTGTCGGACTTTTCCTCTCTTTTGCTTTTGTTACCATTGTAATGACGGCAGTAGGTTTTGTTTTCTTTGAAGGTATGTGTAATCATGTCAAAAACAATTTTCAGCCTTCCACAATCTAAAATGTAGTAGTACGACTGTAGTAGCTTACTTTTAAATAACCCAAAACTGTGTTGTTCCTCTGTGTGTCTGTCAGTGTTCCTGTTGTGTGTAGGAGGGTTGACTCTGCTGTCTTTGCTCCCCGGCATCGCCATCTTCTCTGTCATGGTTTCACTCGTCTTTAACGCGTTTTATGTCACCATCTTCAAGGTCGTCAGCCGCTATTACAAGCGTCTGACCAAGGTAATGTGTATTTTGAAAAGAGAAATATGACCCCACATGATTTTATTGTATCCCTGTTTTAACCACACTCTGTCTTTTTCGAGGTAAGTTCAGGCTTCAGGATATCTATAGGCTGTACTGAAAAGTCAGTGATAAAATCGAAGTGTACAAACTTTCATATGCAAGGCGAGTTTATTTATACAGCACATTTTATACACAGACGCAGCTCAAGGTGTTTTACATGAGTTGTTTTTTTAAAGACAGGTAAGAGAAAAAAGTGCATAAAACTTTGTTTAAGTCAAAAAAGACACAGTTAGGAAGAGAAAAAGTATAAAATAAACATACGAACAAAGTATAAAATAGGCTAAAATACAATTTAAAAAAAGACTTTGATAAAAGTGCAAATCAAACAAACAGTGCATTTTCAGTATTTAAATCTGTGTCATTGCTTCTGCATTGTATTTATTTTCTTCTCTGTTGTCCTTCATCCTTCCAGGAAGGTAAAGTCCTGGAGGATCAGGGAGAGTCCGTGGAGAGTGAATGTGACACTTCTAAACTGGAGGATATCCAGTAGCTTGATTCTTCTTCTTCTTCTTCTTCTTCTTCTTCTCGAGAGAGAGAGAGAGAGAGAGAGAGAGAGAGAGAGAGAGAGAGAGAGAGAGAGAGAGAGAGAGAGAGAGAGAGAGAGAGAGAGAGAGAGAGAGAGAGAGAGAGAGAGAGAGAGAGAGAGAGAGAGAGAGAGAGAGAGAGAGAGAGAGAGAGAGCGAGCTTTCATGTGGAAAAGCTCAAATTCTCTTGAGTGTCAGCAACTTTAAGTCAGCACTACTGAAGCTCTGCGGGGGGGGAGGTTCAGAGGATCCAGACCCTTGAATGTACCGTGTGCAGCTAACTTTCAAAGCACAAATACTCCCTGATTGTTGCTGTATGTCTAAAGCCTGAATATTGTAACTACATATTGTTTTCTAAAATGAGTGTCATTATAAAATGTCTACAACAGCCAAAGCATGGAATAACCTTTCAACTGCCTTAATATCCAAATACAGAAGACTCGTGTAAGTCTAATCTGTACTACATATTCTATATATGCACTATGGATGTATCCTGAAATGGTGTTTCATTTCAAGTAATGAATGTAAAGAGAAAATATGAACATTAGTGTGTTATTCATCCAAATAAGCCATGTGATATTACATTTTCCATATTATGATTTCCAGCCTGAAAATGCTTGTGTGTGTTGTTTAGGCTCATCTCTGCAGATATCTGATGTGCACGCCTAGAAGGCAAAAAGAAATGCACTGCAAAATAACTAGGGCTGTCCTCAACCAAAGACATTCTTAGTGGACTCTTGCACTCATGATTTTGTCGACTAAATGATTAGATAATTTAAAGTACTGATCAGTCAGCTAAGAGGATCTCTATAAAATAACGGTTACATGTTTATGTTACAGTGTTGTATGTTTATAATGTGGCTTTGAATAAATGCTCCTCAGGATTAACATTTGTGCTGGTCTTTTGTCCAAACAGAGATGGAGAAACGAGGCATGATTGTCAAAATATTATCTGGTAAAAAAGCAATCTGTTGCACGGCACACATTGACTTCTCACAGTGGTGTTACTACTTTACATGTTTCATCGTAAAAGAAGATCCTCGTGTATTACAAGGAGCTTGAGATGAGTTTGGGAAAGAAGTCCATCCTTAATATGCATCTTGGTTGCAATAATCTTTATTGGAATTAACCGAGTTTACTTAACATTATGTTCTGTATAACGTTTATTTAATAGTACAACAGTCACAGAGGACATTTTTCTGCATGGAGTACTTTTAATACTTTCAGTACATTTTCCTGATTATAGTTGCATACTTTTACTGAAGTAACAAGTAAAGCAGGACTTGTAACAAGGTATATTTACAGTGTGGTATTTACACTTTAATTTCAGTAAAGGATCTGAACACTTCCTCTGTCACGGTCCACAGCGCTACAAGTGTGCTTCTATTCTCACATGATTTCAATAATCAAACAGCAACAAAGGGTGATTCTCATAAAATCTTTAATGGAGGCGATATCATGCAAAAAAAAAGACATAAAAAGTTGAAAGAAATTCTTAAAGAATGACTAATATGAAGAAGAAAAAATGTTATCAAGAGGCCTTTCAGTTTAATCGAAATGCACCCATTGAACACCACTCAACGATTATGGACCAGCACCATTACAAATCGGTTTAATTGGACATACAGTTCACACTTGAAATGTCACAATCAGTCATACGAAGGATATTAATCCAAAAAATCATCATTTGGCGATTCCTTATTGCTTTACTCTCGACTTGAGTGATTTCAACCTTCAGATAACCGACGAGTCGGCGTTTGAAGGTGTTGGTACGTTTGTTAATGGGGTTTACGTTTGAGCTCTATCTACATCAGAAATGTGATGTAGCATTATTTACATTAAAGCATTGTATTTTCTTCAATACAGTAAGCCAAGGGGAAAAATATCAATAAACACATGAAAGGTTTCATTCCAAATGAGATATCAAACATTTGAAAATACCGATATCTTTGTCCAACTGACTGTTGACATTAAATTAATTTATTTCATGATATGAAACTACAAACCCTCTAATGAGTTGTTTACAAAAAGCTTCAGATTTCAGAGTTAAAATGTTGTTTTGAGCAATTTTAGAAAGCAATGCTTTTACAAAATGCACGTGTGTGTGTGTGTGTGTTGTCATCTTTAAATGTCCCAGGAGACGGTACATGTATAACAGTAAATGCAGACTCAAACAAATCCAAAAGTAAAAAAAAATAAAAAATAGTGTGAGAAAGTGGACATAATCCTCATCAGGCACTCCGATACATTACCTCTTTATCTCACTCTTTAATAAGACTGTACATTTGTGCATTTCATTACAAAGTCAAACAAGGTACTTCTCAGAGTCGACCCTATTCGTGACATTATAAAAAAAACAAATTAAAAAACAAGCGTATACACCTCGGATGTAGAAGAAAAAAAAAAAGAAGGAAAAAAAAGCCTTTTCTCCTAATTTGAAGAGCAATGAAAAGAAGTTTAAGGCAAAAATGCTGAACGCAGAAATCCAAAGGTTGACCAGCTATGATTTTTGTTCAGCTCTGGTGTTTGTTGGCATTTACCGGATCCATCAGCGAGCATCAAGAAGACTAGTGTTTTTCCCCCCCCCCCCGATAGTTGTCTCTCTGCCTCGGGCATCTTTTGCTGTAGGCCACGAGATTACGTGATGTCATCGCCACAACCCCCCCCCCCCTCCCCGCCCCCCTGAGTCTGCTGGGATTCTCCGTCTCCTTCTGCGTGTTTTACGCCGGCAGGCTCAGCTTCTTGCCTTTCAACACTGAGGAGTGAGACAGAAAGAAAGACAGTCAGTCAGGAAACGTCACATGTACATTCTCCCACAGATGTTTTACACCACTTTGCTTTGACAGGTTTAAAAGTGCCAGGGCTTCCTTTTTCAAGGAGTTTTTCTAAAGGGGGAATTCATTGATGCGTGTTCAGACGTAGCCTCCAGTGGTTGTAAAAAACAGATACATCCAGGAAGTAGAGAGAAGAAAAATCCCCATGTTTCCAACCCATCTAAAGAACCGCAGAGATTTAGACCGATGACATATTAAACAATATTAAAACAATCAAGGGCGTAAGACATCATTTTCACACAGAAGATATAACACAGAGACATGTTGTTTTTTGAAATGAAACAGAAGACTGAAAACGTCCAAACCAGACAATCTGCTGAGTGTGTTGTGAATATTTATTTCTGCTTTACAACATAAAACAAATGGGAACTTAACCTGCTCGTTTCTTTTATGTGAAAGGTCTTATGTCGTTTGTTTTAACCCTTTTGCGGTTTTATTTTAGGTCTGTTATTCGTTCTTTTATGTGAAGCTTTTATGCTGCCGCCTTCACCAGGACTCCCTTAAAAAAGATACAGAATCTAAATTGGAAACGTTTCTAGTAAACTGATGTTAAGACTTTCACTCATTTTTATCTCTAGAGTTCCTGGGCCATCAGAAAGTAAGAAAGAACCTTTTGGGGGCCACTCCTGTTATAAGTTTTTAAAGAATTTGTATTATTGTTTTAATGTCCAATTTTAACATCAGGCTAAGAATAGTTGAAAAATAGCCATTTGGCTAAAACTGGCATATTTAGTGATGTTGATCAATGTGCATTCTGCCTGAGGATTAAAAAAGAAATAGTTTCAGCAGTGGAAATGCAAATAAGTTTCCTGCAATCCTAAAAGGGTTCCTGAGGTGGGAACAGGCTACAAGTAAAAAGATCCTCTACTAGATGTTGACCCCGAGAAAACTATTGCATTGAAGTTACAGTGCAGAAAAATCTGTCTCTAGTAAGATTAGAAAGTGTGATGTCCAAGTGTTTCTACATTTGTGTTGCTTCAAAACAAACTAGTGTGAGTAGTTGCAGTTTTGGAAACACTGCGATGTGATAGAAGAGTGCAAGCTTTTGGACTGTCTTGACTTTACTCACAAGTCATTTCTTTCTAATGCCACGGAAAGTAATAGAGGGAAAAAAATCTGCAGTCGTGGTTTCGGGAGAAAATGGATTTTGAAGTTCAACTGATGCAAATTGTAAGTGCGTACTTCCAAACTGTATATGAGCACAAATCCCCCTTTGTGTGTTTCCTTACTGAGCTACTGTGGATGGACAGTAATATAAAGAGGGCAAAGACGACTCTATTCAGGAAACTTCAACTGATAGAATCACATATTAGCTTCAGCTGAACTTTTGCAGGGAACAAGAGCTGTAGAGCTCCTTCGTTGAAGGTACTCTAGGAAGTGATTAGTTCAGGGCCAGTGTGGACTGGAGAAATGATTAGATCGTCCAATAACTCTTTCAAACATATAGGCATTGTGTAATAATAATTACTCTCTTATTTCATTACGTTTATCTATATAACGCCATAATGGATGAGAGATGCCGGAAACCCACCTTTGGTGACATAAAGGTAGAAGAAGTCGCAGTAGAGGACAGTCTGGACCAAACCGGCCACGATGGCGATCATGTCAAAGAAGCCTTCAAAGTAGAAACGCCAGATCCAGTTGAAAAGGTAGAGGGCCCGATACAGGCCCAGGCAGAACAGGTAGTGGGTGGTGATCGTCTCGGCCTCGCCAGTCTTGCTGATCATGAAGAGCTGCGGCAGGATTGCCACCGACTCCAGGTAGATGGAGAACGTCCACAGGATCTGACGACGGATACATTTAGCAGAAATAGAATAAACTTAAATTAATATCGGGCATACTACAGTAAGATAAGACATTGTGGTCGGCTTTTATGTCACAGTGTGACAACAGTACGAGAGGATCGAACCCACCTCTAGGAGAGCGAAGTCGTGGTTGATGAGAACAGCAAGACCCCCGACCGGAACAACCAGGAACTCCACTCTGAAACTGTCATGGTTGCCATCGTAGGTGGCCCTGAACTTGGCGTAGATCAGGTAGACTGTGGCAAACGCACAACCGACGTAGATCACCTGGTAAACAAAGCAGAGCAGCTTGTCATTGGAGCTACTGGCGAGAAGTAAGGGACTTGTATGAAAAGGCTGCTGGTCAGAGCTGCGACGGGACTCGGGTCTTACCTTCATGCATGTGTTATAGAGCGAGATGAAGGAGGTGAGCAGGTCCAAGTAGCGTGTGGTGAACACTATAGCGAACAGGATTTGGCTCTTTCCAGAGATACCTTTAACAGAGATATCAAGCAGAGTTAACATTTGTGTTGAACCATCAGCAACTTCAGAAGACCTTCACATGAATATAAAACATGAATCACAAAAGCGTTTCCTTGTTGAACGGTGACATCTACTGGAAACATGATGAATATGTATCCGGAAATTCTGCAATCTCCGTCCTTTTGGACTTGTTTTTATAGGTATAAATCATCTCATCTGTCCCTGACCCTTACTATGCTTAAACATTGCATTTTTTACCTTGCAAATAAACTATAATAAACTCTAAATTGCTCAATTAAATTGATTGATTGAGCTGATTTGTAGCCTTACAGCCCTGTGATAGCCCGGCAACTTTTCCAAAACGTACCACTGATTCTCAGCCAAATTCATGCAGGAATAGGATTCAAATCCCCAAAAAGGATAAACAGGTCCTGACCCTCCAGGAGATTGATCTAGTGTTTTCTGCATATTTGCTTATACCCGTCTCTCTGCCTATGCAGTGTAAGTATAGGCTGTCCTCTGTCCAGGTCTTTATGATACAGAGGTCTTGGTGCTTGGGAACACTTTGACGTTGATCAATATCTTCTCTGGTCCACATTCTTCATGTATGTGTGCACTTAACTTACCTAATATTACCATTCTCTGATGTGTAATTACACTATTTCTATCTATTATACACAAGATATATTCTATATCTGTCAGTCTTGGAAGAGAGAGCTTTTGGTCATTTTTTCCCCCACCTTTTAATACCATTAAAGGCAAATGTACGAGTTGTGATTTAAGGCTATAGAAATAAAATGTACTTGATTTACAGATTTTTTAAAGATAAAAATCTCTCTGTAATAAACAATTTCAACTGAAGATATAACTTAGATGTATTTAAAAACTACGTAACATCTTACCACTTTAACCTAAATTATACATAAACACACATGACCTAACATAACCTCCATTAACTTTGAACCTGCAGTCAATGGACCAGCTTTGCGGGCCAATCGGGGAGCCAATCGCTCCCCGGGCGCCTGTCATTGGCAGCCCACTGCTCCCTATATACAGGGATGGGTCAAATGCAGAGGTCAAATTTCGTGTATATGTATATGACAATAAAAAGGGTTTCTTTCTTTCTTTCTTCTAAAAGAAAAAAAAATATCTACTTCCGCAGCGTGTTCGAGAACGCCACGTCAGAAGTCCGACCAAAAAAGTCGAGCACCGAACCTCAAATTAACAGAGCAGGAGAAGATGGACTGGTGATGTGTAGAGAAAGAAAAACCGAACACCGAAACAGAAGGAAGGAATATCCACGCCTAAAAAATTATCTAATAAACGTATTAATTCATCGGACGTTACTAAGCATCGTACAGCTGGTTTAGCTAGCATAGTTAAGGTTAACTAACTCGTGCTAGCAATCCCAACAAAGCTAACGTTAGATGATGCTAAACTATATTGACATGCTGACTTCGACTTTTAAATATACATATTTCTAGTAAAACTAGCAAGTAGACTGCTGCTATAAGTGATAGAGGTGCAGACAGCCATTTCTGGTTGTTATCAGCAGTTAGCCCATTGATTGCTAACGCTATTAGCCATAGACTCCAATGAATGAGTTGGAAACATTAGCATGCAGCTAACTGTAGCTAGCATGGAGCTTGCTAAGAAGAATGAAGGCTAAAAACGACCGTTTAAAGCAATTTAAAGAAAGGCAAAGATAATCAGAAACGTTTGGAAAATAACAAACAACAAACTATAGCTATGGCTCACCTGCACACGACCTGCTTTTCCATATTTTGAGTAGCAGGATGATGATAGCAGCCAGATGAGAGAGGTCTCCTGTCAGTCTGAAGACGTTCATTGTTGCAGAATGAAAGAACAGAGACCAGCTGGGCAGCTAACGCAGATGTCCCTTTAATCCTCTGAAGTAGACCGTTTCAAACTAAATGGATGAAAGCTTCTCTTCCTAAATTTAGCAGCGAGCCGGTCTTTGGGCTATACGGGATTGAAAATATGGCGAGTGTGCAGGTCGACGTGGAAGGGGGCGTGAGAAAACACACAGAGAGATTCTGATTGGATCAGAATTTGATTGACAGCACGAGAAGACCCGCCTACAACAAGCTGGACGGAAAGGGAGCAGATGCTTGAGCCATGTGTGAATGACGAGGGGCCCATTACATTGGGTGGGACCGGCAGCATTTAACTACCGTTTTGATAAAATGACCCAGTGTAATAGGATAGATGATATAATTACACATCACTGGGTTGTTATTACCAGTGTATTAACATGTAGGCAGCTATTTATTTGAAGCTGGTCGAGGAGGAGTTCATTTTCTAGCAACTTTACATACTGTTGGTCAAATATTCATATGTAAAATAACTAGGAATCCAGCCTTTAACATGCACTTTGTATTTTTTTGTGCTGCAGCTTTATATTATCAACATCAGAGCCCTAATGCTAATATGCTGCCAAGTCATTAAAGATGGTTTTCCAATTGGGCAAATTGGGGTCCTATAGGGCGGCTATAGGGGCCCGTAAAAGTCCCAGCTTCACTGTGTATTTAATTATATATTATAATATATATATATATATATATATATATATGTGTGTGTATATATAGCAAACCAATCTAGATATTTAGTTGTCTTTTACCCCCTTAAAAGTTTGCTCAGCTGTATTAACATTTCACTACGTTACATATTGCTTTCTGAATTTGCTCCTTTCCTAGATTGCTCCATCACCTGCACACAGAGATGATGGTTCACTTCTTACAGAAAATGTTGTTCATATTTGGCGATAACAGGCTGATTTACTGTACGACATAAAAATGTCATCATTCTGACCATACATTCATCTGTAAATCTATTTGCACTTGATACCATAAATCGTTATTTATTTTACCATCATTCTCATGTAATTTTACTATAAACACAATTAAATGCCTCATGTTTATGAAAATCCAAAGCGTTACCATTGAGTTGCAAAAGATAGGAAAATAAGTAGTCTAGAGGAAGTGCAATATACCCACTTCCCATGTTGTCAGCCTCATGCAAGTAATAATGAGATCATTCACAAACTGCCAAGCCTCCGACATGGACCGGTTGGTTTGGTTCTCTCTCCTGCTCAGCTACCTGCCAGTAACGGGTAAGATGTCTTTTTTAGCATCATGTATATTAGTCCTTTAGGGAATCATGTTTTTTTTTTTAGGGAATACATTTTTTCAACATAAGCAATAAGAATTAGGCATAACAGCTTCTTTTCAACAGTAGTTTTGTGGTTTCTCTGAAACATTTTGGGCTAGAAAACGAATGTTTCATCTGTTAAATGTCTCGTCTATTCATTCTAGAGAGCTGCTTATCACAGCCAAACAAGACGATGTGGCGGAATCCCGGACAAAGTGCTGTTCTCAAGTGTATCGTCAGTCCAGCTTGTTCAGCCAGCCTGCATTATGAGTGGTTTACCTTTAAGGAAAACCGCCATCTCCGTCTCAACCTGAATAGCGATAATCACAGGTACAGCCTGGACGGAGCATCTTTAAACATCAAGTCACTTCACGTTAATGACTGCGGGATCTACCACTGTGCAGTATGGAGAGGAGACCCAGCACAAGGCGCCCAATATGTAGGGTTGGGTGCAACTCTTGTGGTTCGGGGTAAGAGTCTAAAATTACAGGTGAGGCTCAGATGTGTTGATTTAAGATGAATTGGGAGAGACAGATTTTCTTTTGTTTTCAGAACAAAAAAGAACAATGATGAAGCCCATTATATGGGTATCATTTGCCCTCTTGGCCATCTACAGCACGACAGTAGTGGCACTTGTGATAAAGAAGGTAAAATACTTTCAGATATTCATTTCAAATGTGGTGTATTGTTAAGATCTATCGAAGTTCATACAAATGAGACGGAACACCGAAAATGTGCTGTTGTGAAATGTGTGTTCCTCTCTGTTCCAGTGTGGCTGCAATATGAGCGTCTGCAGAAGTGTGCGCAAAACTGACAAGGTTGGAAATACCCATCTGATTTTCTTTCATTTGTGTTTGATGTGTTTACAAAACGTGGTAAAAGCCAACAGAAGCAGAAAGAGGAACAGGAACCAACGCCTGTGTGACCTACTGGCCAGAAAAGGCTCTTACAACACCACAATTGACAAAGCAGTTGTTGACCAGCTTTTCTTAACACCTAGAAGAAAAAAAAAAAAAAAATCTCCAAATATCTCTGGCTTGTAACAAATTTGTTCTTAACTTTCCAAACAGAAAAACTCAACTAAAACAGCACAGTTTCGTGATGTGCTGCAAGAAATGTACAGCAAAGGGAAATTGGACAAAGGCAAAAAAACTGTGAGCAGAAACCGTCCTCAAGCTGAGGTAAATAATGTTGCAGCATGTTGCGGTTCGATTGAGTCAGACAGACAGATTGAGTAAGCGTGACATTTCTGCATAGCTTGTTACAGCACGTATGCAGTCTTACCGTCATTTTCCCATGTAATTGAATCTCGTTGCAGGCTGCAAGCACGGAGTTCAAGACCTCAACTGATGACGTCTATCAAAATGTCTAGGTGTCATAAAAGGATATGAAACGACTCAGAGACTCCATCATCAGGATCGAGTGGAAATTCTGATACCATGAACCACCTGACAGAGGACGCCATTATGTGACAGAGGAAGGGAGCAAATCATCAAAGGCTGCAAGTTAATCGAGTGCTTGCTCACCTTTTCTCATGAAGTGAGACATAACAACCACAACAAACAATTTTCCAGTTTCAGCAGTGATGGACAGACAGACTCTCTCTGAAGGCATTATAGTTTTATTTATGTTCTGTTGATTGTAATTAATGTGGGAGCACCTTCAACCTTTTTTAAAAAAACAGGGCAGTGTTTACATGGGAAAAGAAATAAAGAAAATCCAGTTCAATTCAGAAATCCAGCAAAGAAAGTAGCACACGTTAATTTATATTTTCAGGAAACAAATAAGGCTTTTAGAGGACAACGGCAATTCCCTTAAGAGGATTCATACTATTTTGATATTATGATATCAAGATTATATCAACTATTGACCCACACCTTCTCGACAAATTCGGGAATCACAAACTTGTCTCAACATTCTGGTAATAGTTGTGTACAAACGCATTATTAAGCAAGAACACTGGACATAAAACATAAAATCATTTTAAACAATGTAATGACATTAGAGGCACATTACTGATGCATTTACATAGAATAGCAGTGGCAGCAGTATAGAGCAAAAGGTTGTACTTTTGGTGCTGAAGTGGCTTTTGCTCTGAAAAACGATCACCAACTGATAAACTTACAGTAAGGCAATAATTCAACTTGATGTGTTTGTGAAGCATCTTGCGGTGTCATATTCTGTACAATAACTTTCATGCAAATACCAACAGAAAGAATCCAGACAGTTAACCTTAGAATGTACTTTATGAAGTCAAAGAGGATGTTTACATGTCAATGTGCATTTTTACACATTAAAGCTGTGATATGAACTTTTGGATTTATACCATTCACTCAAACATCCTTTGGTCATAGTGTGTGTGAATTCTTCCCTTTCTGCCTTCTATCTCCTATGATTCAGCCTGAGTGGTGTGAGCCGCGTTTTGACGTAAAACATTTAAGCTCTCCTCAAGTATTGGTTATAATTTACAGTGACACACAGGTCTGCATAAGGCCCCACAGATCGATCAAATAAATGCATATCAGACCATCAAGTTGAATCACTGTATTTTGGAGCATGGCAGGAATTAAATCTACAACTGCTAATTTTGCTCATGTTAAAAGCAAAAATGCACTGAAGCAACTAATCATATATAACCAAATGTAGGAGGTAGACCTTTAGCTGCTAAAGCTTTTTTTTAAAAGAATTTGTATTGGCTGTTACCATTAATGAAAGATACTTGTATTTTTCACAGTATGAAACACTTATTGTCAAGACTATCTTAATTTACATTCAGTTTCAAAGTACAGTTCCTCTATTAAGAACAAAACAGTATGTTTCACATACCTTCTGAGGTATTGGTCCTTTATTAAAGAGCACAACAATCATGCAGGATGTTCCTGTTAATTAGCTGTACACACACACACACACACACACACACACACACACACACACACACACACACACACACACACACACACACACACACACACACACACACACACACACACACACACACACACACACACACACACACACACACACACACACACACACACACAGTATAATCCTGGAATATACAGTGAAAGAAGGAAATACATCTCATACTTTACCATAAAGAATTTCCTCAAATCCCAGCCGAAGAAATAGCAACAGGCTTCCTTTGAACACTAAAATATTGAAGTCAGCCGTCAACGTACTTTGTGTTGACCGTGTGACTGTTGCGTATGGAGAACGGCCTCCAAGCGAGTGCTTGCAGAGCGGCGACACACATGGGCACCAGACACACCAAGTAGAACATGACACTATGGAGACTCTCTGAGGCGCTGCAAACAAGGAGACATTTGGTTCAAGTGTTTGTATGCTTACATTTATTTAGAACTGCTGCGATTTAGATGTCACCATTTCCCTTGCTGCACAATGTCATGCAACAATCGTATTACAGGTGACCTTTGAAAATAAAGACGTAGTTACCGACATGTATTCAGTTGAAAATAAACTTGATGGGGAAAAAGGCAACTGCTGTTACTTCAAAGTGTCTGAGCTTTAAAATCACCGACCATTAAGATCAATGATTTTAATAAGGACCACACTCACTAAGATATGTATACTTTACATTACAAATGTTCATTTTCCAGAGTATAATAAAAGGTTTATAGATTGGCTTTCCCACTGCTGCTTCCAGGGAGAAGCTGGCTCCCATTCCTTTGAAACCCAATTGAAAGGTTAATATTTTTGTAAAATGAAATTACAAGGTGCCCATATGTACAGTGAAACTGTTTTGGCTGGCTGTAATAACTCCTTCTGGTCATGCTGGCTGGGAAGAGATCAATTCCTGACGTGGTCCCAAAGTAAAAAGATGACAAAATCCACAGTCCTCATGCTACACAAAAATATATTCCAAAGTTTATCTGAGTTTACGTGAGGCTTTAGCTCTTATTAGCCAGTATGAACCGGGGGAATGATTACAGCAAGCAAAACCTGTTACAGTGTTCATATGGGCACCCGACTATTCTCTTAAGACACACCTGAAAAAGAGTGAACCCATCCTCCAAAAGTTGCTTTCAATCCATCACAAATCAATTTACTGGAAGTTAAGTTTCATAATATAGAAACTGAACACTTAAGGCATGCTTTGGGAGATGGTCTTATAATATAAATAAAGATTATGGCTAAGCCTAGGGGAGCAAACGCATATTACTTAATACTGAATTAGTACTACAACAGAATGGTTACCATCAACAATCCATAAAAATAACTGCTTTACTGTGCGTGTTTGTTTTTGTTAGACTTACCTTATATTTGAATCCCTTCCAGCGTCCTTCAGCTGTTCATATCCAAACTGGTTGAGGATATTGAGCACCATCATTGGGGCTAGAGACTGAGCCGGCTTAGTGAACAGAGCATTCGTCCCAAAGACCATGGAGGAGAGAGGGGAACTGTAGAGGAGGCAAAATATGATACAGGATACAGGTTATGTTTGATTATAAAATAAATAACAACATGATGGATTGGCTTCATTAGATAGATCATTTTGCACTGGTAACAAAAATGTGCTATTGCCTAATTTCATGTTTATTGTCTGATGACGTGCTGTAAATTTGTATGTGAGGAATGACCGAGTTTGTGGACGTATGCTGATAATTATGTTTTACCTGCGCTTGTACTTCTGCAGGTCTGTGTCAATGATGTCAGCCAAAGGCAAGCCAAAAAGACTGAAGGCTGCCTGGATTATGACCCTGCATAGAAGATAAGGGAGAGATGATGAAGGCATAACTCAATCAAAGTGCAGTCATAATGAACTGTAATTATAAGAAGAAGTGAAAGAGTGTTAGAATAACGGTTGTATGACCTCTTACATGTTAGCGGTGAGGAAAAATGCCATAAAATAGTAGTGCTGAGGACCGAGTGCGAGCATCACAGCTGCCATTCCAGCTTCCATGTAGAAGGTGAAGAGGATTATCCGGTAGTAGCCAACATCATGGAGCAGACTCTGACAGCTCAATACTAACAGCTGGGACGGAGAAAAGGGGTCAGGAACAGCACATAAAGTAGTATGACAAATATGTTCTTGCTGTTGCATTCAGGTGATTGTACAGAGCTCTGAGCTCCGAGTGAGTTTGAGAGTGGGCTGCCTAGAAGCATCGTATCCATGAGCTATGTTGTAACAGTAAGTATGGTCCTTTGAGGTAACGGGAGGACAAATGGACACAAAAAGCCACTGAGGGACAAATACCTGTGGACAGATGAATCCCGCTCCGTACATGATGCTCTTGGCCAGTGATGGAAGCACATCTGGAGGAATCAGGTGCTCAGCAAATATCATGGTAAAATTATTGAAGAAAGCTAACACGAAAACCTGGCAGAAGTTCATGCACACAAAAACCCGGAAGTCCCTGTTGCTCAGAATTTGCCACGTCAAAGTTGTTAACATGGAGAAGGAAAAGCCTGATTGATGGGAAGTCTGGTCAGGAGACTCCAGTGCGTCTGATTCAGTTCCTTTGTTATCAAAGCGGCTCGCACTGTGGAGGCCCGTGTAGAGCATGCAGACACAGCTCACGACAGCGATCAGCACGGTGTAGGCTTGGAAGGACGCAAAGTCCTCCATGTTACTGGACAACACACCACAGAAGAGGACACTGGAGGAGCCAAGGAGAGAAGCCACCTGGGAAATAAAAAGTGAAGGATATGAGAGGGGTAAACAGTTACCCTGTCGGCTCCAGAGGCATACAGAGGAAAGACAGTGGAAGCGTTTGGTACACAAAGTCCTTACCTGGCTGTACTTTACAAGTCTTAGTCGGCTCTGATGGTGGCTGGAAATCTCTGCAAACAACGCACATTGTGCCAGCAGCACAAAAGTCAGCATGGCGTCAAAAGCACACAGCGCCACCATCAAGTGTACGCCGCTCAACCAGTCACCGGGGGCGTAGGTCTGCCATGGGAACCAGGCTATAAGAAAAGCCAGTGAGTAGAGGGGAGCACCATACAGGATGGAGAGACGTCTCTGGGAGCAGCAGGGCACCCTGGAGTTATCTTGCAGGTAGCCAAAAAGAGGGTCATTGATTGCATTCCACACCATGTACACCACCTGTGGAGATATTAATTTAAGTGTTTCAAGTAGTGCTCAAACTGTTTACTGATAAGTCGATCAACAGAGAGTTGTTTTTGAAGCTCGTTCCAGCTTCTCAAATGTGAGGATTTTGTGCTTTTCTCCAATTTGCATGATTGTAAATTGACTATCTTTGAGTTTTGGACAGCTGGCCGGATGAAACAACCAACATGAAGACATCACTATTGCCAAAATGAACAATGTTGTTGGCCTCGTTGTACAGGATCCTGTCTCCACTACTGTATGCCTCCTCCTCAGCCGGACGAGTTTAATTGTATAACAGGATTAACAGCATTTTGTCAAGATAAAACACTCACTTGTGATTGGTGGAATGCTCCCTCTGATATCTTGTACTTATTGAGAAAGAGTTTGACATAGTAGAAGCTAAATATGTTGTTTATCATGCCAGATCCCAGTGTGGTCATAGAATAAGCCACAGCTGCAGGATTGAGCCCGAAGTTGATCGACTGTCGCACTACATCCATTCTCCCGGAGCCAGGTGTCTTCTCCGCGACTGCTCGGGTAACTCAGGTAACGACGAAGTTACCTGTCGGTCTGGCTGGAGCGAGATGTTATCGCTTCCGATAACTATGTGACGCTGTTGTTTAGCATGTTAATAGCAAACATCGTGAAGTTATTAGTTGACACGATGTTTTTTTTACCCGGTAAGGACACGACTAACTGTGTGCTGAAACTGTTTCAAATGGAAATCATGTCAAAGTCGATTCCTGCTGCAGCGGAGGCGCGCGGGTGGTTCTACATAACAAACAAACATCTGATTGGTCAGAAGAGTTCTTTGGACCAATTTACTGCTTCGTGATTGGTCGACAAGAATGGCTGTCAACGGAAGCAGGAAATAAGACAAACGGAAACATTTTAAAGCATGTTAAGCTTTTCTTTAAAACTTGATTGTGAATCGTATTAAAAATAATTTAAATATTCGGTTACAATAAATAGGTTTTAAAATAAATGGTGTTTTTTTAATCTTAATTATATCTGCCACCTGCCG
The DNA here is from genome assembly GCF_050575085.1 of Anarhichas minor. NCBI lineage: Eukaryota > Metazoa > Chordata > Actinopteri > Perciformes > Anarhichadidae > Anarhichas > Anarhichas minor. Next base: position 14,212,764 of record NW_027466453.1, read on the forward strand.
GATGCTGGAGTGTATTTGCCACGTTGCTGTAGACAACAGACTTAACGCCCCACACAAACACACACACACACACACCGGGACTAGGATGTAGTTTACATTCCTCCACGCATGGTGGTGGACGGCGGACAACTTCTGACTGCATCTTTGAACACACACACTTGCGTGTCAGGTTTCTCTCAGGTGGAGTCGCCAAACAGAGACTCACCCGGCGGCTGTAAAATGTTAACTGACGTGATTCTGGAGGAAGATTTTGACAAGAATGGAGAGGCGTGGTACGACCCACGCGATCTGGAACATGGTAAGAGCTGCTCGGCTCTTAAACTAAACTAAACTCTGTCTGACCGGCTGGGCTGATGTGTTATTACTGCATAGACCGATGCATACAGATAGCAGAATAATGTAACTGTGTTATTATCACATCAGCTAAAAAGTTTGATAATAAATAAACAGTTGGAGTAGGCTACTGTGGTTGCTTGTAAGTTCATTATCTTGATTTTCTCTGCACATGATGACATGACACAAGCTCTAATGGGCTCAGAGATGAAATTAGATTGAAGTCTATCGTCTACACTTGTGATACATACTCACACTAGTCATGTGTTGAAGGCTGTGGCCAAGGTTTGCCTGCAGCTGTCACAGGTCCTGTGTTTGTTTTCTGAAATACTTTCTTCTCATGTGTGTCTATGCTGCTGACAAGTCCACAAACTGGAATGGGTTTGAGATAAAGAGACATAATTAGAGGTGGAGTACTTTATTAACGCACAAGATACATTGCAATTATAGCAGGCAAGTAACACTAATCATGCAAAAAAAAAAAAATATGACCATGAATAAGAAGAAATAACTCAGATGAAACTAGAACCTGACTCTCTAATATGTCCTGTGTCTCAAGGTCCGGGATTGCGCTTGCATACATAATAGGATTATTTGTAATTCTAATATACTTTGTGTGTGTGTGTGTACTCACAGGTAGAGATGTGTGTTACAATACAGGGATATGTGATAACAAAGAGCTAAATATAGCCAGATTCTTGGAATGTCTGAAAAGTGCAACAGAGTATTGGAAAGATCAACAACAGAAAAATGATTGAACTGAACTTATTCGTCGATTTAATCAAATAACTATTTTGCTAAGAGAAAAATGCCAATTTCTTACTACATTTCAGGAAACGACAAATCAATCAAGAAAACAATTGGCAGATGAATCAATAATGAAAATAACTATTAGTGGCAGCCCTAATTGACTACTTTCATAAATACATTGATGAGTGTACAAGTAAATGACCAAGTGAGCAGTCCGTCCAAGTTGTAGGGGAACAAATGTGGCTCGTTCTACCGAGTGATGGCAGCAGGAAGGAGAGACTTCCTGTTGCATTTTACAGAGGAGCTTCATAAAACTGTTTTATTGTTTAGATGAACAATTTGTGCAGCATCCTCCTCTCCGCTACCAACTCTAAGGACTTTAAACTTTGTGTGTGTGTGTGTGTGTGTGTGTGTGTGTGTGTGTGTGTGTGTGTGTGTGTGTGTGTGTGTGCGCCCTTTACACGTCTAGTTCTATCCGTTGCCTGTGTTTGGGCATTGGAAGTGTCTTGTATCGTGTGTTTACATGTTTTCCTGTGTTTTGACAGATCTCCACTTGGCAGCGGAGCTCGGGAAAACCCTGCTGGACCAGAACTGTGAGCTGGAGCAGGCCCTTCAGCAGATGTACTCCACCAACAAGGAGCAGCTGCAGGAGATAGAGGTGATAAATGTTAGGAGGGAACTAATCAAGAGTTCCTGAGGCTCCAGAAGCGCTAAACTCGCTCTGAGGAAGGCATATCCATTTCACTATGCAAAAACGTAGTGTGTATACAGTCCAATGGGAGAGAAGTCCCCGTTGAGAGATCTGAAAAATGTCCCTTCCCTTTCACTGTCATTGTGAATTTCTCTCCCCTTTAAATAGGCTTGAGTAAAAGCTAATCCTGACCAGTCTGATTTACAGTAGAGAGCCTTAGTGTGGCCTCCTGGCAGGATGTTTGTCTACCTAATTATAGGAAAACTTTCACCAGCTTATTTGCCACCTTGGACACGGTTCAAGTAACAAATATTTACAAAACGTTTTATTATTATTTTTTATTCATATATAATCCCAAAATCAATAGAAGATCAAACTGTCTGGCAGTTATGTCAGTCTACCTTCACACAACAGAGCATGGATCTAGCTTTACCTGGGAGTTCTCAGGTTATAAATAAACACAATTAGGTCTTTTGTTTCAGAGCTCAGACATTTCTTTTTGGCATATGAAGACAGTGCTGAATGATCTATATTAGTTCGAGCACATGGCCTTAATCAGGCCAACAAAGATAAGAGCCTTAATTTGTTTCCGGTAGTTAGAGGGCCTATTGAGGTTGATATGTTAATCCCCATACGTCTCTCTGACCCTCATCCTCACGCAGCGTCCGCCACTGGTGCTACCCACTGCACTAATGACAGTCTCAAGGATACAGGGGCTGTGCTGCCACACTAGATAGATGGTTGCATTGATCTCTACCAGAGAAAAGTCATTTAGTTTAAAGAAGAGACGGGGCTATTGCAGAAACATCTTTTTCGGTAATGGGTACATTCTTGTCCACCATACAATATAGCTCACAGACTCATGTTATATTTCTCCTTTTAAAGGCCCTTAGTTGGCAGCTCTTTGCTTCTAAGGAAGCCTTTGTTTGTTCGGTAATAAAATATATTGGCTTGGGATATAAAACCAAATGTGAGTGTGTAAAACTTGCTACTTCCTCTCTTTCTTTTCTATGGGTAAGTTTTAAAGAGGTTTTAAATAACTAAACGGCTTCAAAATAAAATTTTAAAAAGTCCAATACTATTTTCCAAGGCTCAACGTCTTCAAATATCTTTTTTTATTGGTGCAACAGCTCAGAACCATAAGAATATTCAGTCTGCAATTATACAAAACATAGAAAACATGCACATCCGTTTTACCTGACCATTGCAGACTAATTGATTTAATACACGTGTATCTATTAACGAACCTTAAGTTAAATCTTTGTTATTTCCCTCCCTTATTCACCAGCACCTGAACAAGCAGGTGGACCTGCTGCGTCAGATGAACGACCAGCACGCCAGAGTGTACGAGCAGCTAGACGTGGCCGCCCGAGATCTGGAGCAAGGCAACCTGAGGCTAGTGCAGGACAGCCGCCTGGCCCAGCAGAAGATCCACAGGTCCGTCTACCTGTTATCAGTGAATTTGTCTTTTAAATTACATTTTACATAATTAGATATCGATTATTTGACTGAGTGCAGAACCTCAGAGCCACATTGTTCTCTCCCCGTCAGTCTGACAGAGACTATCGAAGGGCTTCAGACCTACATGGAGGACCTGCAGACCCAGGTGGAGGAGCTGAAGACTGCCCAGGCGGAGCGAAACAAAAGAGAGCTGGCAGAGCAGCGACGCCACCTGGGAGCACAGAGTGTGTCCTGCCTCAAAGAGCTGTATGACTTACACCATGACAGGTATTTCATGTGTGTGTGAGTCATTGCACATATTCTGGTGGACAGTGCTAATAGCAGAACTGCAGGATGAGACACAGGGACTATTTTCAGAGAGGGAAAATGTGCGGTAGATCCAGACAATATTGTGAGATAAAGTCACAGTAGTGTTGACACATATTTACCAACCACATATTCAGGTGTATCTGCCTGTTGTACTAGTAAGTGTTCCTGTGTGATCATCTCTTAACCTCAGCGCACTTCTGTCTCAGCCCCTTGTATGCTGACTGGACACCTACAGGTCACCCAGAGCCCGACCAGACGTCCCCCTTTAGACATAATCCAAAGGAGGAGGAGGTTAATCCTCCAATATTGTCACCAGCGTACTAGCATACACACAACTGTTATTGTTATACTGTTATACTCTTATACACATTTATTGACATTTCCCTGTCCCGGCTCAGGCATCCGGCCCACGATGGTCCGCGCGTGGATGGACTCTGGTCCCTGCAGGGCTCTTTCTATGACAGAGACAGACGCCAAGACCCGGAGGGGGAGAACGCAGCTCTCCAGCGCTCCGTCCAGACCCTTCAGAGCCAGATAGCTGTGGAGCGGAGCCGCAGGGAGGCTGCAGAGCAAGAGAGTGAGTTGACTTCCAGGGAGAACAGAGGCCTGGAGCAGCGGCTGGACTCGCTGGCCAGCTGCCGAGCCAGGAAGAAGGAGCTGGAGGCCGAAGTGGAGCAGCTGCGGCTTCTGTGGCGCGCTGACCGTGCCAACAGGTAGGCCTAACTTACTGTATTTACAAACCAGATTCAAATTGTCAAATTATTAGTGATACAACATTTGACGTACAGCACAAGAACAGACCTGTAATAGGTGTAAATATTCCTCAAAATACTTGAGACTTACACCTCCTTGTCCCCCTCCACTCTCCCCCAGTATCAGAAGACCGGAGCAGCTGCTGCTGCCTGATGAAGTATTCTTTGCCTCAGAAGACAGACCCAGCCCAGGGCAGGACGAGATCGAGCAGAAGGTAGAAAAGGACGAGGAGCAGAGACAATACATCCGGCAGAGGTGCAACAGCGACAGCGTTTTGAGAGCCGCGAGCGCAGACGAGATTCGCCGCGGTCACGAGCAGCTGTGTATAAGGCGAGCGGAGGCGGTGAAACAGAGGGGCATCTCTCTGCTAAACGAGGTGGATGCACAGTACAGCGCACTGCAGGTGGCGTATTCATAGCATGTCCGGTACAATTTATGCATGAGCAATATCAGGAAAAAGTATTTTTTTTCTACGTCAGTTAGAGGGTTTGTTGCAAAATTCAATGATTTTTTTTCAAAAAGCCACAGTTTAAGAAAATGTATGCACTTCCCTAAAATACGTCTGTTGTTTAGGTGAAGTATGAAGAGCTGCTGCGGCGGTGCCAGCAGGCAGACGGGCCAAGCCATAAAGCCGTGCAGACGCCCAACGGTCCCTTAGCGAGCAGCCGGACCCGCCGCCGCCGGTCCTCTGCTGCTCCGTCTGATCCGACAGTGGCTCTTGACGGCCAGCAGCCCGAGTACAAGGCTCTCTTCAAGGAGATTTTCACCTGCATCCAAAAGACCAAAGACGACCTCGGCACCAGCAGAGGTCCAGTGGACGACGGTGACGCCCAAGGCTCCGCCTGATGATTGTGTTATTCATAATCCCGGGACTTACACTGGTCTGTCTGTCAAAGTTTGTTGACAAAAGGAGAAACTTGGAGGTTTGCTTTGTTGTAAAAATATCCAGAGGGTGCAGATGCAATATCTTTGGTAATTTACAATCCTCTTATCTCCTGTCATTTTGATACGTCTATGCTTTTGTTCGTCAGCACTGTTCCCTTTATTCCGTCCTCATCAAAAAATGAAGTGTTATAAAATGTGTTACATAAAGCAGCTTTGTGATTTGATGTCATTTTACAAGTTCAACAACACATTTGAAAAAACTGAAACCTATAGTTGAAAGAGATATGTATAGTAAGAATAATTTATATATATATATATATATATATATATACACACACACACACTATCAGATCCTCAGCTAATAAAAAGTACAGTATTCTGTGTTTATGTAATGTTGACTATTTGGTGCTTGGGAGAGAAATGCACACATGGAGCATTGTTGGTGTGTTTATATAAGTTGGAGATGTAGCCGTTATGTATGACTTATTTAAACAGGAATGTTGTAATACGATGAAAAACTGTAGCTTTGTAATACCTCAAGACTCAGGAGTTTATGATAATTAGCTTAACAGCTAACGTGAGTTGGTTTTGTAAGTTGGCAATAGTTGGTTCACCAGTTGAGGGTCATTGGCGTGTCACCAGAGAAATATTAGTGGACACTAGAATACTGTCTTTATGTCAGAAAGACACATAACAGCTCTGCACTTTTTATGACTAAATCCTATTTTATTTATTTATTTCAAAGAAGTTTAGTGAAAATTAAAATATATTTATTTTCTTTGTTGTTAAATATGCAGAGCAGATTGGTCAGCTGAGTAAGTAATACTAACACTGAGGCGCTTATTTTCTGGATGTTTATATTCTGTCTGTTGCAGGTTATGGAAAAACAACACAGGCAAAATATTCCCTTGTTAATTAACAATTTCCTGCTTCTGACTTGGACATTTCCTGCTCTTAATGTAGAACTGAAATTGTGTTGATCAGGTTACCATGAACAATGGAAACACTTCAATTTCACTTTCCATGTGATGTGACGATCATGTGAAAGAAGATGCTCAATTGACAATGCTGATGTAATAACATACAGTTGCGTATAGTGTGGCATTTAGCAATGTGCTGTTTTTGAAGCTGTGAAACTTTTCTTCTAACTAGTTATTAAAAACATCGATGCAACAGCCTGTTGACTTTTCACTGTGTCTAATGTCGAAAACACCAACTGTGGCATGACCAGTGCGTGCATTTGAAAGCTGAATTGTGGGCGCTGTAGCAAGAGAGAAAGCATCACTACGTAGTTTGTGTGTGTGTGTAGAGATGTTTCAACCTGTCCTCCAACACAACAGCAGAGAAGCATTTTCTCTCCAACAGAACCCAGAGGAATCCTCATTCTTGGAAGTCCTCCATCCCCCAGCGAACTCTGAGGTCCAGCAAACAATTAATGGGGCTTTGTCTGTTTTCATAATTAGGTTTTACATAACTGAGATTTCCCGACCATGCTTTCAAATCCAATAAACCTCCAAACAAGGGGATTGCATACCAGCATGCCTAAATGGGACAGGTCTCGGCAAGACCGTAAGCACACAAGCAGACATCTTACAAAGGCATCGGCATAGCAATCAGTACAGGTCTAGGACTAGAAGACTAAATATATTGTAAAAATAAAGCTGCACAGTAACAAGGAAACTGGATTCACAAACGCTGTTGGCGTTAAAGGAGAAGGTTCTATCTGCAGGCTACGCGACACACACCCTGAGATGACATCGGGGATTAAAGCGAGGGTTGGTAATCTAGAGAAACTAGCAAGAATACGGTGGATTAAGAATAAATATCTAACTGTAAAACCCAGGCCAGTGCTGCTAACTCATTTCCAATGGTAGTAGCTAGCAGCACTAAAAGTTGCTTAATCTAGCGAGAAACTCAACATGTCAGCCACACTGACAGCCTGTACAACTTCAGGCCTCCTTCTAAAAGCCACTCCCACAAAATCATCATTATTTGGGACTAATCTATGTCATGGGGAAAAAAAAAAGTTAACTGTGTAGCATTACAATCCCAGTCTCTCCTATCTGTGGACTGGAAATTAAGCTATCAGCACACTACAAACTGGTGAATCAGTGAGGTAATTTATGCCACTGATGGCGAACCTGCACCCAACTGAGAAAGTTGGTATCACCTGTGCTTCCAGTGGAAAAGTTAGTCTGGAGCCCTTTTTGGCGTAACGGTCCTTCTCTCTTGATTTATTACCTCAATTTTGTTTTTGCCAGTGATGTTTTTCCTTTACCTTGAACTTGATGAGATTCCTCTCTTTACACTGTAATTCTTCCTCTGTGGACCTCGTGGGGGTCACAGCACCTGATTCATCCTCCTCTATCTATTGTCTCCTCTTCTGCTCTTCAATTATCATACTACAGTCATGCACATTGTCAACACTAAGTAATGCTGTCTGTACTAGTCTACAACCATAGTCTGGATATAAGAGGACTCTGCCCGGTTGGTACTCGTGTTTCCACCGCTGTCTTCCGGCAACACGTCGCCACGTGAGTCACACTGAGCGAGACACTGTATCAAGATATAATATATCACGCGGTTGCTGCACGGTGGTAGCGTGGCCGAGTGGTCTAAGGCGCTGGATTTAGGCTCCAGTCATTTCGATGGCGTGGGTTCGAATCCCACCGCTGCCAGTTCTTTGTTATTTTTCTTGGTAGAAAACCAATGGATGCACAAACTGAGTCAACAGACACGCAAGAAAAAAAAATACCCCAAAACTCATGTTGATGCTACGATTATTACACACCACCAGGGAAAATCTTTGACGGTGCAAGGGCGCACTCGTGTGGCAGTCTACAGGTAAAAAATAAAAATAAAAAACTGCTTAGTTTTCCAACGTGACATGCTGGATCTGGAACTAAAAATTATACTTTGTAGTGTTGTGGAAGATTTCTATGTTAATCGGGAGAAGAGAGTTTTGTTCACAAATCAATAATAAAGTCTTAACAAGATTCAAAGTAGTCTTTGTCCGTTTATTCTCTTGCAAGAGGGAAGAAAACACAACAGCTACGTATTCAGTAGACTGTGTGGATGCTTCAAAATATGTAACACACAAGCCCCTTTATTTATACAGCAACACGTTATTTCTCAAAGGCACAGCACCCACGAGGGCTTGTCTGCTGCATCCAGCTGACTTTTCACAGCTTCGATACATTCAAGGTAACATGAGGTGTTTCAACCACGAGTTCTGATTACTGCTTAGTCTGCACTTTCTTTACTCCATGTAAGGAAAAAGTTGTTCTTGCCACTTTGCAAGTAGTTTTGTTACTTTTCCAGTAGCCATTTCCCTTAATAGATGACACGTACATTTTAGAGTTCACTGCGAGTTCACATCGAGGACACAAAGTTCAAATGAATATTTTTACCATTACAGTAGAGGGAAGAGGAAGTTTATTGAAGGCATTTATTGTTACTGCTTTATTTCTAAACATGTACAAAATGTTAATTAAATATTAACTCTAAAGATGTGTAAATCAAAACAAATATTTATCAGAGAACCTGGAAACATGCTTTAAATACAATCAATGACATTTTAATATGTGTTATACAGTCTAATTAACTTCAAACGGTAACCTAGAGAAATCAATAACATTCACACAACTGTAATACTTTTCAGCAGCCTGGTAGTTTCACCATTTAGAAAGCAGACACATATACCAACATCAAAAAGATGGGAGAAATTATTACATAACCTGATGTTCTGAAGACTTATATTTAGGGAATTTTTATTTCATAAATAAGTCACATGTGGCGAGAATACATCATCAAACATTTAATTGCCTGTCCATCCAATACTTTTACAGTGAGCATTGTTTAGTTGGAAGAGACCATGCAGGACAGCATCAGCAGCAGCAGGCTGAGGCCCAGCAGCAGCATGACGAGGAGGTGTCGGGGCAGCTGGGAGTTCCAGGAGACGCTGAAAAGAGCCGATCTGGAGCGAGGCTGTCTGGACTTTAGGTATTGCTCCACAGAGTCCACAAGGCTGTAGGGCTTCGGACAGTAGCCCAGCTCTCGACGGGCCTTGTCGATCTTGAAGGTGTGGCTCACAGCTATGCTCCTCACCTGCAGAGGAAGACATTTATGTCAAATGTAAGAATGTGTCATCAGGACGAAAAATCTCTCGAGACTCCAAACGCTGCGGCGGAGAAGTCCAGGCGAAAAGACCAAGTCAAAGGTCGTACTGTCAGGCTAATGGTTCACATTAACCTCAATTTGGCAATCTTGGTTTCACATTCTGATAGCCTGTGACTGATGGATGCCTCCGGTTACTGCATCTTCTTACCGCTCGGGGATAAGGTGTCTGCATGTGAAGTGACAGAAGAGTTCAAGCAGACGTCAGTGAGACAAGAACAGTTCCTAAAAACTGTTTCCCAATTTTTCAATCCTCCCACAGAGGTCTTTTTTCGCACATGACGTAAAACCGCTTCAATCAGCAAATGCCTTTTACAAAAGACCTCCTCTGTATGACTCATGCCAGTTTGTATTGATCTACCTGTATATCAGCATTGTTGGACACACTGCAACCACAAACTGCTGAGTCCTGCTCATCCTGCCTGACCTGACAATCATCCTGACTGTAATTATCTCCCTCTGATAGCTGTGACTTTTTTTTTTTTGCTTCAATTTCCCCTAACTTGAGACGAATCAGCATTAAAAAAGTGAATTAAGCTTAATGACCAGTTGAGTCCTGAACCTTCGTGCAGCTCTCTGCAGTGTTTCAATTGTAGTTGAGTTGACATTTGAAACGACATCTTCCTCCGTGTGGTTGCAGACCTGAAATTTATGGGAGAGGAAAAACACCTCTCGCACATAACCTGAGAGCTGGCCGGATCACTTGAGCCCAGGCGAGAGGCCGCGCGCCATAGCAACAGCCACTGCGCTGAGGTCACTTCCTGCAGACGTTATCGTGAACTTCCTGTTGTGACCCTCAGCAGTTTATGTTTTATTCACAGGACCATCATCGATCCCCGGGCCAGCAGCTGTCTGACAGAATGAGCTCCAGGTGCAGGCCCACGGGCTCAGCTTTCTGTCTCATCACACATTCACGCGGACCTTACAGGCCGTGACGGAGGCTCCTCAAGATGCACCGTAAAGGTCTCCCCTGGCAGGATTACTGCAAGCATCCCTCATCCTGATACGTTGTAATTCTTGTGTTTTGTTGTAACAGTACAGACCAGCGGATAGTACTAAAATACTTCTAGTGACTATGAGTACATTGGGACTTTGTTATTTGCCAATTTTTTGAATTTCTTAAAGGCTCTCTTTGGTTTTTCATAATTTATGCAGAAGAGATAGGATCAGACGAGGGAGGGGGAGAGCAAGGGTAGGAAAATACTCGTCCTAATGAAGTCTGTCGTCACTGTTGTGGGAGAGACTTAAACAAGAATGTACTCATGAGAGAGCAGGTAACCCATCTCCAACCAGGCGGCAACCTCCGGGTCTGAAAGGTGAAGCCAATGTGGAAGTGCCTTAAACTTGCATTCTATCTAATGGCCAGCAGGGGTCGACTCCTATGGATGCAAATAGTCAGACTGTATAGAAGTCAATGAGAAAATGACCCGACTTCTCACTTGATTTGTCACCTCAGTAAACATTGTAAACATGTGTTTATGGTCTCATTCGCTAGTTTGTATCTTCTCCAATACAGCATGATGTTCATTTAGTAAATTATGGTCAAATGTAGAGTAAAATAGATGATAAAGCAGGGCATGCTTCAGGGCGTGGCTAGCTTAAGTTCACCCACAGCTCCACAGTGTTGTAACTTTCACCACTCTAACATGTCATCCTGATCCAAGATGCACCTCACTTAGTTAATTCAGATCAGACAGATAAAAGAGCTTATTGAAGAAGCTGAGTGAAGTCTGAGAGAAAAAAATAAAAGTTTTAAAAGAGACAGAAAAGGTAGAAAAGAAGTATAATTACCTCACTTCTGGTAAAGAGCAGGGGTACTCCTATCACAGGTCTCAGAACTACATGCAAATACTCCACCAGGATGGCTGAAAATAGAAGAAAATATACAACAGACAGTTAGTGTAGCAACACGCCAAATAATTTGCCAAATGAAATATAAGGGATATTTAAAAGGTGTGCTAATTTTAGAGAAAGGGAGATGAGCTACCTGCTGAATAGACCAGTGAAACAGGCAGGTTTATCAACGGCCTGCTGTAGCCAAGCTTTTCAAACTGCAATGGTAACATGAAACACTTGTTTTGAGTTTTGACAAAATGCATTTCAATGTAAACTGCAAATATCCATAAAGGTTTAGAGGATTATGCAGGAGCTATTCTGATTTTTTTTTTTGCTGTCAGCAATTCCCACGAAAAGGCCAAAACTAACAACGTTCTAGTTTTCCTACTTCGTATGTAGCACTCAGCCTCAAGCCCATTCATTCCTATTTGTGGATGTGAATCTTTAAAAATCTTTTAATACTGTTGAGACAACATTGGAGCTTTACAGCACACACACACACACACATCTATCAAGCTTTGGCTTCACAGACAATACTTGTTAGTTTGATAAATTCATTGTTGGTTTTTGGTATTTTCATGAGATGTGTTGACAAAAACAAAAACATAGAATATCGCCCACCTTATCATTTAACTCACCAAAGGTGTCAACCACTCAAACAGATTGACGGAAACTCCATCATTAATGAAATAGGCCTGTCCACTCTGCAAAAGAACCAACAACAGTGGGATAACTGTACTTTATCTTTATTTAAACTGCATGCATTCATCCATTATCTGTAACAGCTTATCCTTTAAAGGGCCGTGAGCCGAAACCAGCCGTCAAGCTGCATCCTGAGGAACTAATTAACTTAAAATACGACCAATACTCAAGTTATCTGTCTGTCTGTCTTTCAGTCTGTCCGTCTATTGTCAGTCTGTCCTGACTCACAGCGACACAGCTCCTCTGCAGTGCGAGAGCCTCGGCTGCCAGCGTGTGGGCCTGCACCAGGTTATCTACATGCACCCAGTTCATCCTGGCCTCGCGGTCCCCAAACCTGAAACTGAACAACCGGCGCTCCACATTCACCTGAGTGTGAGAGAGAGAGAGACATTGTTTGGTGGCTAGTGTTACATCATTCCCTTTTACTCATTTGTGTTTTCTGGCCACGTGTGTGTTTATCTTTTGAAAACCACTGACATGCAAGAGTGAGAAATGAAGAGCATGACTAAGAGACAGTGCAGTTCAAAGCAATCAAGTCATTAACTTGGTGTGTTCAAGGCAGAGTTTGGCAACAGGCAAGAGCCAAGCAGAACATTTTGGGGAAAGAGGGCTGCCATAATAGAGTGCTTCAGGGATGACGTGTAGGCCAACACAGAAGTTGGCATCGCAATGATTCCCTTGACGAAAAGCCAAAAGGATTTTTCCCTTTACAATCAAACTGTTCTTTAATAATATATTTGAATGATGATGACTTCATTTTTACAGGCACTTGTGTCATTTTTCATGTATTTTGGGCTCCTGGCGTATTTATACTTTAAAAATTGACATAAAGCTGAGTGTGTGCAGAAAAAAAGGATACTTTGCATGTGGGGTATAAGGACAGTTTTAAAGGTGCAAAACTAAAACAAACATGCAAGTTGCCAAAAATGACCAAAACCAAAATCAACCTCGCTCCACACTCTTAGAAATAACCCTTGGAATATACAAAGATTGTTAGTAGAACCTCCTTGGTGGGTTCCTGTTAGCGCCCTCAAAAGGAGAAGAGGTTCTGGATAGGATCTCCAGAGAGAGTTCAGGGTGCACTTTCACAGAAGGTTATAGATTTAACCCCTTAGACTGGGATCTAGGTAGAACCTCCTGAAATGGTTCCACCAGGAATCTTTTAAAAAGTTTCTACTAGGAACCAAAAAGGGTTCTCCTATGAGGACAAGCCGAAGAACCCTATATTCTAGTTATAACCTTTATTTCTAAGAGCGCAGATTTAAAACTGTTTTCATATTAATAACTCAAACTTGTAGATAGCATAACTTATTGTATGCTAATGATTTATAATTATAATTGACTAGAGGATAAGGTTGAAGGCAACCAACAATATACAAGGCATAAAAAGTGAACTGTCTTGGCCACTCGGCCGAGAGTAAACCCAGAACATAAACACCATCCTGCCCTTCAGACTGTACTGCTGCTTCTGTAACTGGACGCCTGGAGAGCTCCATCAATAATGTAAACCCTTCAGGCAGGAACACATTCTGCCAGGGAGGCTTCACGTACTGCAAGATGTTTATTTTTTCCAGCGGCAACACAAAAACAAATGAATCTTTAACATATGACAATATGTTTTATGAATGCGTAGGTCTCTCACCATCACTCTGTGGAGGTGTCTCCTCTCCTCTGGTCCGTAGATGCCACAGGGCCGCAGGATGCAGGTCCGAAGCAGACCTCCACCTTCACATGAGAGGATTCAAACCTTCACTGAATATATGCATACTTAAACTTTGACCTGCAGTCTGTAATGACACAGCCCGTAGCTCTAAGCTTAATTGAATTTATAAGGTGACGGTCACTGATGGGGTGTCGGGTTACACTGAAGGAGGAAATGTGACGCTTCGCAACTGTTAATGTAAAGAATCTAGAGGAACTCGTAACCCATCAAAATGTATTAGAAAATTGTAAAATAGTCACGTGACTGCTGCACTACAAACTGGAACTATCCTGTCCAGCTCTAAATTCAAACTGGTGTTTCTCTTTCCCGCAAACATGTTTTTACACAGAAACCAAAAGTTAAGGTTCCAATCTCCTCTTTCTCTCTTTGATGTAATTCTGTGATTAAGCTGTCGACACTGATCGATCGTTTCGCACCTTTGAGGGAGCATCCGTTGGCAGAGAGGACCATCTGCTCTGCAATCGCTTTAGTCCTGGAGTAGTGGTCGATGTGCTGACACGGGCAGAAAAATATTGAAAATGTATTAGTGTTGGCGAATGTGTGGGACTGTCGAATGTGTACATCCCTTAATGTTGCAGCTGGAAGAGGTGGGGCTGATTGATTATTAGGTACATTACAGTAAAAACTGTAATGTAATGTAATCATTTATTAGTCGATTATGTTTTGTATCAATACTCTCAATTTACAGAGTAACTAAAGTTATCAACTAAATGTAGTGGAGTAAAAAGTACAATATTTTTATCTGACAAAAGTAAAATATATAAATATTATAGTATAACATAAATGCATTAAGTAGGATAAAATGGAAACACTCAAGTAATGTGCAGGTACCTGAATATTGCACTTATAGTAAATGTACTTAGTTACATTCCACCTGTGCAATAGTCAGTTTGATCAATTTGTTTGTTTGATTTTATCTTTTTTTCACTCACTTCGTCGGGAGGCACAAACGGCACTGAGGCCTCATCTCCCTCCTCAATTGGTTTCCCAGCAAACACCACATTGATTGTACTGGTGTACACCAGCCTGGGGATGCTCCGCTCCTTACACACTGAAAGAGAGCAGATCACACACATCAAACACACATTACACCAAAGACCACAGGGAGGTTTCATGGGTGTTTGCAGATTCATAATAAACTTAGTTTTTGGCCTCAGAATATCAAATTAAGCTTGGCAATAGCAGACATGAATGGCATCAAAACATTACAAATAGCTCTGCTCCAATATTTACTTAATTCTTTATATCTTTAATTATTAACATTCAGAACTCATCAATTCATCACGGTGTATGTGGGACTATGATTAATAAGATCATTGTTACATGAATCATTACCGTTTATGACGTTATTTGTCCCTCCAACATTGACTGACTCCACTTGCTCTTTCCTCAGCTGGCAGACAGAGAGAATAACAACAATAATAATAATAAAAATAAAGAAAGCACATCCCTTATTTACTCCTTCTGTGTCGTTCTTTTCAGTGACGTAAACCTGCTGATGTACACCTCAGTTTGGGTTATTAAATGATATCAGAAATCCCAATCACTATTGTTTTGTCATCATGGAAGAACCTCTGTCAGCACACACTTATTCTTACATCATGACTACTTGCTCTCTCATGCACTCTCTCAAGTGATGTCACTTGAGTCAGCGTCATTTGGGGATGAAGACTTCAAGCTTGAAGATGTAATAAATCTGGGGTTGAGGAGTAAGGAAGAAGTTAGAACTCTGTAGCGTCTCATCTCTGCTTGAGGCTCGATGCTACATTAGCCACTGCTAACATAACACACACAGAGCTTCGGCTGAATTGTCTGCGTACAAGTTGCATTGAGGGTAACGAGTTTGCCATGCATTCTTCCTTACGTGGAATAAAATAATGTTCATGTTATAGGAACACAATGCTAATTTGGTGGAGCACGCAATGGCTCTTTACTAAATATATCATTGTTAAATGATATATTGATATATTTATAAAGCGATCAATAACACAATTGTAAAACAAGGCTGTTAACTCATCAATGTGTTTCTCTCAGTGAAAGTTTCAATTTCTAAGAGAAAGGTTCAATGAATACAAATGTAATTCTTTATTTTACTTCATCACTCTATGAACTTCCTCACGGTACAGTCTCTGTTTCTCCAGCTTCTGTTTGAATGATTATGTGGCGAAAAGACGCACAAGAAGATATGAAGAGAAGTCACCTGTTCTGGTCCGGACATGCCGTAAGACGCCGTGTGGAATATACAGTCGACCCCTTCACACACCTTATAGAGGGAAGAATAGTCCCGGATGTCACTCTGTAAGAAAGCAATTAATCAATGCCAGCTCTGCGGAGGCTTATCTTAATTAGTTCTACTTCTTTTCAACCCTTTTACACTCTATCAGCACGAGCACATTTACTGTGTAAACGGACTGGATTTTGATAAATGGACATCATATAAAAAGCACTTCACAATAGCCTCTCATTCACACACACACACACACCAATGGCAGCAGGCTATCATGCGACGTGCTGGCCAATTTGGTGTTCGGTGTCCTGCCCGAGGGCACTTCAACACGTGGAGGCCAACCCTGCGATCAGTGGACAACCGGCTCTACCTCCTGAGCCCCTCGTGTATTCTCAACATCAGCAGTTTGACGAGAGAGCTTTGCAGGTTTAGAGTCAGAGTATGTGTGATCTATCCCATGAAAGGCCAGTTGTAATTAAGGTAAGTGTGCCATGAGGCCTGCAGGTGGAACCTGAATCATGTCTCCGCCCTCTCTTAAGTTAACCAATCAGCAGCTGGCGCTCTAAAGCGGATCACTCCCGTGTCTGTTTCCAGCTAGACTAACCGCGAGACACACTGACACTGGCTGAAGAAAGCAAATACTGGAGTCGGTTTTCAAGTAGGAGCAGTGTGGGTTATAAGGAAAACAGATTGTGTATGTTTTATGTAATGTAAACCCAAACCATATCCTAAAATATCTAATTATATATCCATTATTTACTGCAAGATGTCAGACAGACTTTGAATGCATTTATAGTTTTGTTTCTTTGCACAGGTTATTGCATTAAATGTGTATGTTAAGATAAAAAAAGATGTAATTTCAAAAAGAGAAAACTGTTTTCTTATTAGCTGTAATTAATATGTAGTTTTGAGATTGCTCATTGATAATTAATTTACATTTTTGTTAGATTCTGTTCCTTTTCATAAACTATGTGAAGTTGAAAGTAATTGACATTCCTGCCATATTGTGCATCATTCTGGTTAGTAGATCACAAGAAGTGGATTTTTAAAGCTTTCAGAAGTTATGAGTAAAACGCAGGGAAAATTGGAAAAATAGAGAAATATTAGTTGGTACAATAGCAGCATTTAAAACTAATTCTACAGGTGCTTCTTCGCTGTCCCATACCTGATAGAAGATGGCTCCATCAGGGGTATCACAGGGGAGCTTGTTCATGTCTAGAAGAACCACTGACATCCCCTGACTGGCCAGTTCTCTCCCCAGCCTGAACCCAAAGTATCCCCCTCCTCCTGTCACCACCACCTTCCCTGTGGAGACGCCTCGGGCCAGTGCTGCCTCCTCTCCCAGTCCGGACGCCGCACACTCCGGGTTGCTGCAGCCGGGCGCCGTGGCTCCGCTTACCCTGTGCCGGACGGCCACTGTCGGGCTGGAGGCAATGGCCGGGGCTGGGTGGTTGACCCACGGTTGGTGGGAGAGGTTGCGTATGTGGGGTCCACTAGCCTGCAGGCGGCAAAGGGGGACACTGTGGCAGGGAAGCTGCTTCACCTGAGAGATCCTCCAAGCTCACTCATGTTGGGACCGTACAGCTCCATGACTTTCCTGATGGGTGGAGGAGGGAAAATATTTATTATTCATTGTTTTAGTATCATAAAAGATAAGATTCCTGGCCCCATCCAGGAATTTACACACATTACCCCAAAGTTTAGCAAGACATATTCAATATATTTGGAAACTTTAGGATCTCCACTCGAATTAAAAATGTAGTTCTGTGGATTTAAGCAATGACTGCATGACATGAGTTTGTAAATATTTGATAATGACCTGATGGATACTTAGTTTATAAGCTCATATGCCACGACACACTCCTTACGAAATAAACACATGTACAATACTCATCAGTGAGCTATTACTCCATTGTACTTTAAGACAGTATATAGCCTACACATCCTGGAACTTCTGAACTTCGCCTACATGTCATAACAAGCAAAACTTCTACTGTATTTTTCTCCAAAATGACTCAGCTAATCTAACATTTAGCATACAAAGTGATGAATAAACGATACGTGGATCAGATTGCCATCACTTGTACGCTTTAAACTTTCGAAATACTCAACTACTCACATTAATTCACATACCTTAATAGTCCTTTCGACCTCTCACATCCATACCTGTGGCGGTTGGCTCATGAAACCAGTCTATACCTTCCCTTTCCTCTCGTGGTGCCTCCTGATGCGTCACATCTCTCACCTCTCTATCACCTGCACCGTTACCTCAGGACTCTCCTACCGTAATGTCTGGATGCAGCGCGCAGCCCAGGAGCGTCAGGTGGACAAGAAGCCACCTCTCAAGCTTACTTGAATTTAAAGCCCTGCTTCTTGGGAATACTAAATAGTTGCCAACTTTATTAACAGTTCGATTGTATATTCAGTATAATAAACTAATGCCACATAAACAACTGATAATATTCTGATATGAAACTATGAAACCTCTGGCCCGGCCCCGGCCGTTTATAATCAGTGACTTGTTAAAAAGTGGTGCTGTTAATTCTTATCCAAATAGACAATATAGACCAGTAAGTCAGAGTGAAAAAGATACTGAGCATTTTTAAATTAAAGGCTTGATTAGGCTACAGTGTAAGGCTAAACATCATGGGGCAAGAGGAAATACCGTAGTTTGTCTTCTTGAGCACAAGTCAAGCTACTTATTCAAACCGTATCCAAATACAATCATTCAATGACTCCACTATCCTCAGAACATTATGGCATCTAATAAAAAATTCTGTTTTTAGACAAATCTGTTGTGGAAGAAAACATAAGGTCATTAAAAGGAAGCTCTCTTTAACTAATGTATCTGCAACATGACAACGGGCCAAGTAATCCGCAGCGGTCACTTCCTGAGCACAGTGTGTTTGTTGAGCACAGAAATAGACGCTTCATGTTTTATGTAGCAGACAGACGACCAAACCTGAGCTGACAGTTTAAAGCACTGAATGAAATTAAAGAGCGGCAAAAAAAATCTGTAGCAGCTGCCAAATGACTGGAGCTCTTTGAGTATCGAAGCAATTTTCGAGATAAACTGCAATACATTTGTTTTGCTTGTTTTGTTTTTTTAAACGGGAAGTACATGATGTGTTGATTTAATTCCGATCCCAGATTGCATTTACC
The DNA here is from genome assembly GCF_050575085.1 of Anarhichas minor. Taxonomy (NCBI): domain Eukaryota; kingdom Metazoa; phylum Chordata; class Actinopteri; order Perciformes; family Anarhichadidae; genus Anarhichas; species Anarhichas minor. The sequence goes on from NW_027466453.1 coordinate 14,231,772, forward strand.
CTCATTTGGGTTAAATGGCAGCTCTTAGCACTGCTGTTGTGCGTCAGTAGAGATTGTTCTGTTTTTGTATTCATCCTCCCCATAAATATATCTGCAGAGGACAGGCATCACATTTAGTTACAATTTTACAAATCCACTTCAATGTTTACCTGAGGGTGAACATGGAGGGTGGTTGCTACACTTCAGCTTTAACCGCCATATGAGGCACCATGCAGAGCGGCGGCCGTGAGTGAGCCAGGGGGCACGCTCACGTGCACTAAAAGGCATGTACAGCCGGCCCGGCCATGAAAACAAAGCACAGAGAAGCTCATATTACAACACACACAGAGGGACAGTCTCTCCCATTCTCTGCCCAGGTAGACATTACTCCACTATATATTGATAGCAAATATTTGTGTAATGTGACGTACATTAAAGAAATTAGATACAGATTCCTGGTAACACTGATAAGGTTGAGCGATGCTGTGTCATCAGAAAACTTGATGTAAAAGTGACTTATGCTCCAATTTTATGTCTTTATTTTTGAGAATGAATGGATGATCTTACATTGTTTGGCCAATAACTATAACCAGTCTTAGTTAATATTCTGTGCTTGTGATTTTAAGTGTGTGGTTGGTTCTGGCTTCACTATAAAACTATAAAAACACTAAACAAATCCCTCCTAACCCACTGCCTTCTTTCTTCTGCTGCTCATTTGTTATTTCAGCACTCGGTGTGATAAAAGGATTGAGTTACTCTCTCATTAACTGCTGCAAAGAACACCCATGAATCACAGTCTGCAGGGAGCCATCACCTGGTCTGACCCAACCCGTCTAACCCGCTGCAGCGTGGAGGGGATGGAGTGCTGTGGTAGCACGGCAGACCTCTCTTGTCTACAACCTTGCCAAGCCCCCCCCCCCCGATGTGAACATCACTCGGAGGACTGGAAAGAGGATGGATCACTGTGATTAGCCGCAAGCTCCCAGTGTGGTGTGGAGGGCGCCCAGAGCTACTGCAATGATCAAAGGAGAGATGTGGAAGACAGAGAATTGTGCCAGATACAATGTTCAGTAGGGTTTCCTCTAATGAATATTTAAAATGCCAATAAGCTAATGACCATCATAAAAACTGTTTATATGAACTGAAGTTTCAGTTTTTAGTGAAACTTTGGATATAATTATTTTGTATACGAGCACATGCAGTGGTATTTCCCCCTACTCAGTGCTCCAGTGAAAGCGTTGCCACCTTGTGCCAGCTCGGTGACTAATACAGAATATTCTGAAAAAAAATATTATTAATTGTTTGGGTCTTGACATCAGCTATATATTGTACATCTGGGAGAAAAAAAATAGACAAAAAAGCACAAATTAGAGTCTTATTTTTCAGTCCTGGTTCTTAGACTTCAGTACACTTTGACTCTAGAACAAGAGAAACAAGAATACTCCCACAGATATGACCAATGGGCAGCAGGGGGCACCAAACAACAGCGTTTGAAACACTGCAGATTAGTTAGAGGTCAAAGATGGTTTTGTTCTCTCTTATTCCAGGTGAGCTGATCTAGAATCAGGGCACCATGATGAGTTAAAATGTTACGCTTGATCAGTTGCTCCTGGTCATCTTCAGTCCTCTGGTAGAAGAGATGGTTTTTCATGCTCTGATTCCGGATGTTTCTAAACCAAAAGGAGAGAACAGAGGTTCATGCTCCCATGGGCTTCTACGTTCTTTCATAAATCAAAGAAACAAAGGCTGACGATGACTCATTGAATTATAAAAAAAACTCTTATAAACTCACAAGAATGTACATTAATGTACAAAAGAAATAACAAAAGACAGAATTACACACTCCAAAATCCAGTGAAACCTTCAATGGGGATTCATGGCAGATGAGTAAAATCCAAAAAAATAAATCACTTTGAATGCAGCAAACTCACACCCACACTGGATGACAGGGCCTCAGTCCCTGATGGGTGGAAGGATTTTTGAGGTAAAGGAGCAATCCTTATTCACACAGCGTCATGCTGAAACCCAGCCTGTCAAAAAATAGAGAAAAGATACTAAAGAGATATAAGACAAACTCAAAATGTGCTCTTGAGGGAACTAACAAGAAAAGCAGAACGATGTGCCAAAATACCTTCACACATCACCAATAAATGGCCTAACGCTCAGTGTCACACTGTCAAAGGCAATGAAAAATGCCCCATAATTATGTTATCATGTTAAGTGCCTTTAAACTAGTCCAGTTACAAATGGAGCAATTACCCAACATCTTTGCTTTTAATACCCTTCAGTGAACATTATTGCAAAATTCTTTTGATGCTGGCAGGTACATTTTTTGGTTGAAATGAGTAATTGAAGAGGATTAGTCATCTCATTGGGAGCTCTGAGGTCACACTATGTATAACATCCCCGAGAAACACTCGTGTGATAAAGTGGGACACGGAGAGAAAGGAAGCTGCACAGTGAGAGGAGGATGAGAGGCAAGGCAGTGGACGAATGTGAACTTCACAGTGAGGTTAGAGCCAGCAGGTCGCCCAAAGCATTACAATTCAGACAGAATCAGCTCCAGTCTCTTAGAACCATTATGTCTCTACTAAATTTCATGACAATCCATCCACTAACATATTTCGGTCTGGACCCAAATGATGGACTGACCGACATTGCCATCCGTAGAGTCACGCCGCTATCATGGCTGAAAAAAGCATGAAGAAAAAGCAGCTTTACTCATTTACTCTGCTCTTTAACTGTTTACACAGACAAACACACACATACTCAGGCACAGCACTAAAGAGACACAAGAGATAAGTGTGGCTGAAGAGGGGCTTCGAGTTGCAGTAAAGATGTCAGTAGTGGCTATCATTTTACCAAAAGAGGAAGTACTTGAGGGGTAGCGAGCGGGATGTATTGATACAGGATCACCGATTCGCTGATAAAGGTTAATTAAATCCTTTAATAATAAAAAATAAAAGAGAGAGTTGGTGTTCTGCTCTCTTACCTGACCCACGAAATGTAATGAATATAAAAGAGCATATGGGCCGTCTACACTGCAAAAATGAGACCGGAGAAAAGAGAAGACAGAAAAGGAAGTGTTCCTCAGTGACCTACAGTCAACCTCAAACACAGGAAAGTAAATTACCATCAGCCACCAGCCAAACTCTTGATCGTGGGAGACGGGCAGCCAGCCAGAAATTATGACACTTCTTCTTTTTTTTTTTGAATACACTGAAAGCATACTCAGTACTCTAACAAGTACACTGAAGTTGCATTCAATTGAAACCAACTTCAGTTAATATATTTAAAGTTTTATCTAAATTGAAGTCTGAAATTGCCTCAAGGCTCCAAAAACACTGGATTCTACATTTCCCACAATGCAACTCAACAGTGTTCTTCTTATTTGGCTACAGTTCTCACTGTGCCTCCATATCAGGTGATTCTACTATATCAATTATATTATTCTTATTTGTCAGTTTGCCTTTATTAATCCCCAGCGTTAGCTTTTTACTCAATCCCTTACAACAATTAGTGGCACGTTTGTCTTTGCCAAAACTAGCTTTTGATGTCTGACCAAAACTGGTTAAATGATGTCAGTACAGCTGTTGGATTTTTAAAAGCTATAGCCTGTGATTTGGCCAGTGAATGAAGCTCGCTTGCTTCCAGCCTCGCTCTGAGAGATAAAAGGAGAAAGCTATTACGAGAAAGTGACAGAAAAGCCCAGGACGAAAGGACGAAACTGGAAGCTTGGGACGAAGATGATGGCGGCACTGCTCCTTCAAGGACAGATTTTAAAAAAACGAGGGGGGTGTAAAACTCCTGCTGGTGTACCAGAGACGGTTTTGTCCGACCGATAGGAGTCAAACAAAACAGTAGCTTAGTAACAGAGAATATGATGGATATTTTGTGAGACAGCAACAAGGATCCCATCATTTGTAGATTCCTTAGTTCTGCTTCTTTCTGGCAGTCAGAGGGATGTTTGGTCAGAATACTTTGCTCTCTTAATCAACCTGAATCAATATTTTGCAAAAACCCAAGAGAAGGCTGAACAGCAGCACAGATAATATTGTAGCAGAATCTGACAAACAGCTTTTACTCTCAGCCCGCTGCTGTTAAGGTCAGAGGCTTACAAGCGATCAATATTTGGCAGTTACCTTTCAATCCATCGCTCCAGAGCCCGAGCAGCCCGAGCAGCTGTCCTGATGCACCTGATGACTTGAAGCAAAGGACGGGAGAGGAGAGAGGGCGAAACGCGTCTTACATAATAACCCTGCGTTCATCTGCAGCTGAAAAACAAGATATGGAATAACTATAAAGTGAAAAGAATGCATGTGCACATGTTTTATAATTGCAGAGAAAGCCAAGGAGAGGACAAACAGATTACAGTCACCTCTTTTATTATCACGACGACTGCAGCGTCCTCCACTCGACCCTGACAGAGGCTGTTAGTCTGGCTCAGCTCTGATCTCCCTCCACTACACAGTGGCGTCTCTCCTGCTCTCTAACGCACACATACGTACAATAAAACACAGCAAAGGTCTTAGGAGTTGGAGTTGGAGCTGAGTTACTTTTCACTCTGACATATTTTCAAACCACATTAATCATTAATATCCACTGGCTAACAATATTTTCTTTGTGTGTTCAGCGGCTATTGTTTGTGACACAAAGGTCTATTCATAATAGCTGCTGCAGTCCCAGCATGCACCGGTCCACAGTCGGCCACGGTGTGTGGAGTGCTGCTGAGGGCTGAAGAGTAGAGAGTTATTAAAAGAGAAGGTGACGGGAATGTGAAAAGAGAAACGGAGAGTGAGGAGGAGATTGTTCAGTGTTTTTACTGCTACTCTTAAGCTAATCAATACCTGGCTGCAGCTTTGTACTTAAAGGTATAGTTTGGGTGTTTTAAAGTGGGGTTTGTATATGATACTTATCCATAGTCAGTGCATCACCGCCAGTTTTAAGAGGCAGACACCTAAAAGAAGGCCGACCTGAAAACAAATCAACATAAAGTTTAAGTGTACGTTATATTTGAATATGTTCTGATGGGGGAAGCTTGTGAGATGTATTTTATTTCATCATGTCAGCAAAGTCAGCAGTGAATACAAGGTGTGTAGCTTTATTTCTAAGCTCCCAATTGGACATGCTATTTGTATCCTGTGGACTTATTAAAATAGATTGTTCCTGGCCCGAAATGACAGTCACCAGAGCAGGCAAATGGCGCCTCGGTGGTCAGCAGCTGAGCAGAGCTTCTTTTCATTGCCGTTCTGTTGCGAGGGCAACAGCATTGGTGCAAGTTTACTTCCTGTCACTGCAACAGGAAATACAAAAGGTGCCCCAGGCGCTTTAGATTATGTTGTGAAGCATACGCAATAAATACTTTGAGGAATTGATGTCGACACTAATTCTCAATTAATTTGACAAAACTTAACAAAAAGCATTATCGCCATAGACCACCATTATGAAAGAGACCGTGACATCTATAAAATAGTTGACAGCACAGCTACGACTGTAAGCGGGGCCGTTTAATGCTCTTTATGTGATGTTAGAATGCACATATCTGAAAACGTTTCCCAAAGCCCAGCTTTGTTTGCGTGACATCATACCAAAATAAAGTCTAGCTAAGGTATACACGTCTTGTAGTACATCCACGGGCTCTTTAGAATAAAAGTTATTTGTCCTTTGCTGCCAAGACACAACTGCAGGAAGCAGGATAATATGTGGAAGTTCTGTGAGTTATTTCCAGCTCTTTGAGTCTTCAGGGCTTTTGAAGAAGATGGCTGAGGATGATGACAGCAGGCCAGCTAGAGGCCTTTCTTTAGGGCCTAAAAGCGGTTATACTCTTCCCCCAGGGACTCCACCCCCCCCCCCCCCCCCCCCCCCCCCCCCCCCATCTTACCCCTGCCTTACACTGTTGGAGTCAGGGGGACAAACAGAAAACAGTTGGGCTACAGTCAAATCTACTGTCCATGTTATTTCTTTCTAGAAAATACAGAAAATAATGAACACTGGATCTTATTTTATTTGAACTGAACCATTATGTAATGTTTAAAATGCAGCACAACAGAGACTTTCACATAGTCTTTTCTCCTCTTCTCTCGAAAGCATTGTTGACTATGGATAAAGAAACAAGCTCCTCTGTCCAACAGGAAACAGAAGCCTACATTATCATATGAGTGTGTGTGTGTGTGTGTGTGTGTGTGTGTGTGTGTGTGTGTGTGTGTGTGTGTGTGTATGTTTGCACATTCACACACATTTAATCCTCTCTCGCGACTCGCCCGTCCTCACACAGGCACAGACTGTTCTCACATGTACCCACACATTCCCCAGTGACTCATCTAAAATAACACGAGAGCCATATCAAAATAGACATTAATACCCGAGTGAAAATAAACGGTGGGGCCCAGCAGAAATAAACACTGGTCAGCTAGCTCGGTCTGTGGGCCGTGAGACTGCAGAGCCTGCAGCCTCTCCTCCATCTCCTGCTGGTGCAACAACATACCAAACACATCCACGTCCTCAGGGAGCTGCAGGCCGAAGTGACCGAGCCGCTCTTCGGGATACCACAAGGTTGTCTGGTGAATAACGAGTGCTTTCACCGGGGCGAAACAATTGAAGGGATCTATATCAGCAGTAACATCTTGGGACGTGATGACTGACAGAGGTGATTTGACTGATCGGGCTCATGTGGGGTTAAGATAAACGGCTTTAAACGGTGTGTAAGAGGAGGATTTAGTGGGCTATCTGGGTTATTTTCCACTAAACAGAATATTTGGAGAGCAAACTCACTGAGTCTAGTCTTGAGAAACAGGTGTATATTTTGCTCAATGAGTCAGCAGTGTGACTTTATGACATTATTTTAGGATCATTTTCTTAAATCATCAACCAGGTGGAGTTCAAAATTAAAATAATCGAATGAACCATTCACAACATCATACTCCGAAGCATTAGTGATCAACAACCCAACGAACTGCCTTGTAGAAGACGAAGACTGTGACATGGAGAAAAAGTGGAGTAAGTGGACCTTGAGTCAAGATTTACTTTTGCACAGTTGGTTGTTTCAGTGCTCACGCTAATAGTTATACTGAGCCTGAGAATATTGGGCGTGTTGTAAATGTGTGCATTGGCATTGAATCAATGAATGAAATGTACAGGACAGCAGATATGATGGCGTTAAAAAGCACCTGATATCGGTGGTCAGTGAGTAGAAAGCTGCTGGTCCCTTGTTGCTGCACAGCAGAGATCACAGCCACTTTACAATGTCAGCATGCAGTATTAAATTGTAGAATCTGACTCATGTCCAGCATCATATTCCGTTAAAGCGACCATCGCTCAAACTCTGGTATAACACCATGAGGTGCGATTCATTTTCATGTTTTCCTGGCACGGACACAAAGCCAGAAAACTACAAAACAGCTTGACAGATTCATGCTGGAGGAAGAAAAACTCTAATTTGTTACGCTGAAAAGCCTATTGATCCACTGGTAGCTTACAATCAGTGAAGTATGTTGACAGGCGGACTTTATGTCCTTTGACGTTACACTTAATGATCATCTGGGTTTATTCGTGTTATAGACTTCTGGCATTGTCAGAAACACACTGTGCAGAGCAGGAAGTCCAGCTGTTTGCCTGTTGTTGTCACAAACATGACAGCAACAGGGAGAGTGAGACAGAGTGACGCAATGACACAGGGCCTGCTGCAGCTCTGACTCTGGAGCTGCAGAGCAGGACTGGGAATTTGAAATGAAAGCAGCAGGAGTAGATTTGTTTTTGTCAGCTTGTTGTTGTTTTTTCTCGCCTGCAGCAGATCTGCTGTGTGACGGATGCTGACGAGCAGCAGACAGACATCCGTCTGGGAGGAAACATCACCGCATGGCTCTGCTGGGCCTCTGTCTCCCACCTACTGACCGATCGATACTGCAGCTAAAGTTAGCACCAACAAAGACTCTCACAGGCCTGAGACCAGCAAGTCTCACATCGCTGTCTATGAATGCAGTGTGTACGTTGCACTTTTACTGCTTGCATAGACATTGTTCACAGCGGATATACAGTATGTGTGACTGTAAAAGCTGCGTCCAATATACAGGGTGATTAAAATGAATGCATCTGAAATAATATACTATAATATTATATATTAAAATTAATATATCATAATGATAGGAGTGTAAGCTGTGACCTGGTACAGTCAAAAAAAAATCTTGATGACGCACAATAAGTTTTTCTCAATGTTAAAATAAAAACAATGTTTGGACCAATAAAGAATATCGAGACGGTGAGTTATTTTTTTAATAACAGCATCTAGGTGGAGAGCTCCGAATCAATAAGGTATTTTATAGTTTGATATTAAACATTCATTACTGCATGTCATTGAAAACATATATCTCTTTTTTTAGAGTTCCCCATCCACTAAAGTTTATTTTGCTTTGTTTGAACTTCACTGTGCAGAACGGTGTGTGTGTGCACTAGAAAGCTGTTTTCATATCAGTCTGCAGAAGAAGGGAACATTTCTCTGTGCTCATCTTCAAGCTGAGTTTAACAGACAGACAGAGAGGCAAACAGACAGACATATAGATATATAGATAGATATATAGATAGATAGACAGACAGATAGATAGACTGATTGATTACATCAGCAGGTCCTCAGGTGGAGCACAGAAAGCTGGAGCAGCCTCTCACGGGAACAGATGGCGGCCATATTTCCATCTAAGTGCGCTTTGGCAGCCTGCTGACACGTTCATCTATTTCAGCCGGCAGGACGCCACACTGTAAACCATGAACACAACCTTCATGGAGGCAGCACTGTGTGCACACATTTGCTTTATAAAATATAGGGGAATATGTGCTGATGCAGCATATATCCGCTGAGAATTTTCTCACCGCTCCTTTCACCCACTCAACTCATGTCACGTTAAAGCACCTATCAGTGTGTGTGCAGCACCAACCAGGAGTGGATTTCAATTAGATTAGATCGATATTGTCTGTCTTCGATCTGAAACAGCAATCTGCTTAATGACATTAATAATGGCGCAGAGACAAACAAGGTCCTTGGCTGGAATTGCCAAATGATGCACAACACCAGTATTTGTGTCTGAGTCAGTCCTCCAGAGCAGTTCTTCTGCTTCTTCTTGAGTCTCTTTTATTGTCTCTGTGAATGTGAAAACAAAACTATACAGACTAGAGCAGAGTCTACACATTACGGATCAGCAGATGGCCGACTCTTGTTAAATGACAGACATTTCCACTTCATTAGAAAGGCATCACTGCTTGATGATGTCTCATTAAACACATTGGGCTACCCAGCAGCAAAGTGTAACATTTGCACAGGAAACATCCGCTAACAGAAGTCGTGTTGCAATAATTCGTCATTATGCAGTTTGACTGACCTCATAAAACCACTTGAGGTCTGGATAGAGCAGCACTTACTTGTCCAGTTTATTTCAAGCCAACGTACTGTATTATATGTGAATTGTTGCAACGCTCATTTTAATTCATAATCAAAATATGGATATTGTGGAAGGTTTTATAATCACCTACAAAGCAGAGTGCACATTCCTTTCTGAGCAAACCGACTGGTTAGATATAAAAGAGTATGTTGTTACAGAGAAACGTCTCACCTCCATCTGGTCTTAGAGAGAGAGAACTGTTCTGGGATCTGTCAGTGTTCATCATTTCTCCAATAACTCACTATTAAGCATCCGCTGCCCATCAGGGGGGCCCCGACAAAATCAAGTCTAGCAGTCTCATCTGCGAGTCCTCCTTTATACAGTGACTTGTCCCCCCCGGTGCATGTGCAGGGTGATGGAGGGTAAAATATAAAACAGACTCTGGGGGGGGTGGGGGGGGGGGGGATGTTTGGGTAAAAGCAAACAAAGAAAACACTGCAGGAGCATCAAGAAGAACTAATACAACATGTATTCTGCTTACGCGGTGTGTTCTGTTTTGATGAATAGAGATGAGAAGCGTTTTATTTGACATACAGAAAGACTGCTTGTACCTCTTATTACATACAAACCTTAATGCCTCATTAAAAGGCTGAAATTGCATTTTATTAAGATTCTAAACATGCACTACTTGTTTATTTGTCTTTTCTCTTTCTATGATTATTGTGACCAAAATATTAAGGAAAACCTACTTGGCAATAAACTAAATTCTGATGCCTGAATAGTTCAAACTTCACACGGCAGTATTTAAAGAAAATAAAGGGTTTAAGATGAAAGACAAATGACGTACGAGGAGCTTTGTGTGACAGCTGAGATCAAATATTCATAGGTGCATTTGTCTGTGGTTCCTCAGAGAGCAGAGCCGCTGTTTGGGCTGATGTGAGCCGCTGAGCCGAAATGCTGTGACCTTCTGGAATCCTAAATGGAAATGCTCAACTCGGGCGCTGCAGGTCACCGAGAGGCTGATGGAGGTGAAGTCCTGAGAGGAGCCGGTGCCGTCTCATCTTCAGCCGCACAGCGACAGGGAGGAAATAGACGAGTGAATGAACCCGACTCGTCCAGCTGAGTGCGAGACAAACATGAATACAAAGACCTATTAATGGTCGCTAGAGGCTTAGAGCAGGTTTCATGAGCCTTAAAGGAATAGGTCGGCATTTTGCTAACTGTGTCATTTGCCAAGCAAATAAAGCTCCATCTCCAAAATGTCACGCTATTCCTTTAAGAAAAGAAAAATCCTTTAAAAACTGTCCTTTTGAAGGTTGACTTGCAATCAAAAGCCATCAATGCCAGAAGCTATGACAAGTCAGTTTCCCTCAGAAACAAACCAGATAATTCTGGCAAATCTAGCAAGGTTGACATGAAGGTTGCAACTCCTGCAAGTCCTCTGAAAACATTGACAGCCTTCAAAGTCTACGCACGCTTTTATGCAGAGTGTAAAACCTCAAAACGGTGAGAAGGAAAATGTTAGTAGTGTGAACTAAAAGCTTCAAAAGGATCGACTTAAATACGACCACTTGGCCCAGACGATACTATTCTAAAAATAGATTTCAAGGCCACTAAACAGCATTCAACACTGATGCACTCTGGGATCACCGATAGCCCTTCCCACTGATGCATTCTGGGTGGCTGCCCTTGAAGCCGGTTTTTGTCCTTTTTTCTCAGACTTAATGAATTCGGAGTAGAAGGACATTCGAGTCACATCCTGCAGAAGTAGCACTCGGATTTTAAGCTTAATAGGTGATGGAGAACTCCTCTGATTGAAGGATCTGCTTATCATTCAAGCTATTGATTAGATTCACATCTCCTTAAATAAGCACAATAAATCATAAAGACTGTCACACACACGTTTTTTTTTCCTCTTTTTATTCAGTGATAAATAATTTCCTATGATCATAGGCTTTATGTGAAGACATCCGATCTAGGCAAGAGACAAATTAGAGGGCACACGTCGCCACCATTAGAAAATAATAGCAGAAACAAAAACAATGAGGTAAGAAGTTCTCTTTTTTTATACATTTGTAGTGCTTCTATTTCTGTTGCCTATAACTGTTGAACGCACAGTGCTTCCTAATACAGCCTGCCTTTTGTGTGTCTGTACATTATTAAACAAAAACAGGTCATCATGGCACAATACTGAACCAACCGACGCAGGGAGGGCACTGCAGAGTGTGGAGCCAGCAGAGTACATCATCATCAGACCGGGAGGAAGACAAGCAGAGCGGGAAACAGAAATACAAAACTCTTAAGACTTGGCGGCAGAGCTCCATGATTGATTCAACACGCACACACACACACACACACACACACACACACACACACACACACACACACACACACACACACACACACACACACACACACACACACACACACACACACACACACACACACACACACACACACACACACACACACACACACACACACACACCTGAGTGTCAGTAGGTTGTATGCTCTTCAAATCGTTATGAATGAACAAGTTTATACGTGTTATTTTTGATCAAAACAAAATGAATCCGCAGCTACATTGATCATGGATTGTAAATCTGTGGGTTATGAACCGGTGACAATTAAGAGCAATTCAGTCGAGTTCAACTCTAGAACAAACTAGTTTCAGAAATGGAAGACATTTTCTGATACCGTATTTTGAATAATAAGTTTGAAAAGGGAGGTGAACAAATGCAGAATTTGGTGCTTTGTATATACCAGAGGTTTTTAAGAATTACTACAGATGTTCATTGTGAATAAACATCATTAATCTGCTTAGAAAAGAAGGAAAAAAAGACTTAAAACTACAGAACTTATCTGAAAATCAGCACATTTCTCTGTATAAAAGTAACCCAGTAATAGTGTTATGTATCCACAGGTACATTACAAAAACAATCTAATAACTAATTTGGCAAACTTCTAAATGTGGCTTTACGTGTGTGTGTGTGTGTGTGTGTGTTTCACTCACGGGCCTCAAGAGCAGCACACTGAGGCACAGCCCCATGCACGGACCTGACCTGCAGTCCCTGTGCCTCCACTGAACAAGACAAACAAAAAAACAGCTCCTGGCTCGCTTCTTTCCTGTCCAACATTAAAGGAGAATACCACCAATTTTCAGAATTCACACGTTATTTTCACACCTTATTAATGTAACTTCCGCTTCCATATATAAAGAGTCAATACTGTCTGCTGTAATTACTGATATAGATTCATCTCAACCCCTCGGGAATGTAACACCTTTGAAAAGGTCACTGTGTTTGTGGCTGTACTTAAACACAAGAGGTGTGTTTGTGTTCAGAGGATTGCTCAGTCTTCTAGTTATTGGCAAAACATGTGTATCATAGTTATGCGTTTAGCTTAGCAAAATAATACTCAAGCACTCTGTTGCTATCCCTATAAATAACATAACACAAGGTCCTCCATTGAGTGGCATTCTCCTTTATGGTACTTGACCTCCTGCTACCTGCTCCTGAGCTGCAGCCCGTTGGACACTAAGAGGCGTCACACCTGCGCCTTCCTCTCGTCCACAGCGGCCCGGACAGCTGTGCTCACAGCTGCTCACCCCAGTCGCACACCTGGGGGGGCCGCGTGAAGTGACGGGCCAGAGTAAAAGTCCTGCTTTAAAGCCGAGCTGGCAGGAAAAAAAAAAAAACAACCCCCAGTTCCCCCCCTCCAGGATTCAGTTCAGTGAACCTCAATTACACTCAATCTACTTTAGTGAAAAGGCGGTGAGGGGGAGGAAGAGAAAAAACAAAACAAAAGAACACAAAATGTACAACAACAGAGAAAAAACACAACTGAAGTAGCGAATAGAAGCCAAAAATAGCGACAGGAGCACTCGTGACGGCGCTGGCTGACGGGCGGCCGGGGGTCAAGATGAAGAGAGGCTGCAGCGGTCCTCTAGAAATGTGCGCCAGCATTGTGGCCGCAGTTGCCATGACAGCAGCACGTTAAGCACCTCTTTTCCAGAACGACATGTTTTAAATCAACACTGGAAGGGTGCAGCGACAGCCCTCGCTCTCTCACTCCTCCACCCCTCTGAGCCCCAAGTCCCCACTTTTAGTGTTTTGTTAGTTTTCATTTTATCTATTTTGTTTATCGTTAGGTACTCCGTGGTGCTGCGCTCCTCTCGACACATAAGACTTCCCCGTTTCAGGCTTCTGGCCAGAGTTTGTTGTTGTTGATTTTCAGTCATTTGTGTGTGTTTATTTTTTTCTTTGTAAATCCCAGAACATTTTCAGAGCCTCCCGTGTTCAGTCCAGAGGCGGGCGTAGTCGAGTCCTCAGCCCGGGAGGCAAACTTTGCCGGCGAACAGAAGTCCCACTATGGTGAAGAAGATGGAGAGGACGAACAGCACGTACGAGGAGCCCACCACCGTGTTGTTGGGCAGCTTGTACGGCTGGCCGCCCACCTCGTTGATATAAAAGCCTATGGGGAAGATGAGCGCCGCCATACAGAACAGGATCACTGGAAGGAAGGAGCGAGAGAGGAAACGTTAGTCTACGGTACACTTAAATACAAAATATCTTATGATGCTGTACAGACTAGAGCTTTTCTTACATGTAAACCACACTAGATGCATTTCATCTTTCTAAATGTACACTTAAGGTGTTTAAGTGTCGACTCAAAACGTCGAACGTCCGTCATCATTTGTAGCCTTTAATCTCCGCACGAGATGCAGAAATTAAAGCTTGAACTCAACTTGAGCAGGAAGCACAGGCTGCTCCGGCTGAATTCAAGTTGAGCGAGTTCATTAGTGACGTACAACAGTACCTTTCAAAAGGCAGTGAAGCAGCAGTTACACAAGGCGGACTCACAGAAAGCACCGTGACCGGTGTGACTCCGCCTCACGGGTTCCAGGAAGATGAGAGACTCAGAAACTGTTTCTGTTAAATGTCATTTATGTAATTAACATTTTTTTTTTTTCAAATATTACAAGTCGTAGATTTTTTTACATCATTCTGCCAAGTTTGCAGCAACAGAATATCAAGCAACACATTTGAGTGCCAGAAAACATCTTTTTTTTTTTTCTTCCTACCAGACTGCAGAAATGACAGACCCGTTAGAAGACTGTGGAAACCCACACTTCTTCACACCAAGATTACTTTAGCAGCGCTTTAGCTGGAACTTTCTACAAACACCGGATGTACAGTAACTGTCCCGCATGGAGTCTCGTATGAAGACGACCTCATTTAAAATCTCATTGAAAATAACTACTTTAAGAATTAAAAATACAACCTTGGGGAAAAAGTGTTTTATGCCACGATATATTGTGTGGCTCTCTTCGCATGTCGAGACAAGTACGAAGGCTTTTTGAAAAAAAACGATCTAATATCGTTGTTTGTTTCATAATTTCACGAACACCATTTCCAATAAGGTCTAGACCTTTGCAGTGTTAGTTCAGACATGTCTGCAGTAACAGCAGGTCGAAGACGAGCAAACGCTGATAAAGTGTGTGGACAGCAGAGATTAAAGATGGGAGGTTTTTAAATGGCTTTAGTAGAGCGCTTTGGTGAACCTTATGATATAAAAATCAAGTTACGACGACGTAAATAACTACAGTTTATGGCGACTGTAGTTTGTCTTGTGCTCACAAATTAACTGCTGTTGAACTCCAGGAATACACTTGAAAGAAACACTGAATGAGCGATTGTATTGAGTTACAGAAGCTAGTGGAGCAGAGGCCGGCCTGGACGTGATGTCATGAGATCTTGAGACTTATGACTGAACATGTGTGACGAGGAGGAGCCTCCATCTGTCCCACTGTATCGCTGCACATTCATTACTGTCTATTTACACGAGATAATAACACTGTTTGGCCCAAACTGTACAAGAACCCGATTATTAATGTTAAAATGTTGATGTTTCCTGTTCAACTATACGGTCAACTAACAAATAATGTCAAAAAATGTAAATAAAAAGAGTTGCTGTAAATCCACCGTCTACTGTTTACACAACCACATAATACAAAACACACGCAATTAAAAGATTAATAATGACAGGAAATTCACTCAACATGACATGTTTGCGATTCTGTTGGGTTGTTTATGCATTTCCATTTTGAAATTACAATATTTCTGATAGTACCTGAAGGCAGCATTTCTCCACAGTCAGATGTTTTGGTAAACCTTTATATCTCTCCGGATGCTGTAATTCCAGCTTTTAAGTTAGCAAAGTCAAGCTTTCGTGTGGCTTGAGGCTATTTGTGGGTAGAAGCGTATCATAATCAAGCATCCGTGAGCTCACCACAGATTTGCATTATTTCCAACCCCACATGAATGCAGCATTAGTTTCAGTAAATGTTTCTCCACGAACCATAAATAAGCTCTTTATGAGCCTCAGGCTGATTGATTAACACCGTTCAAAATGTCTCGATGTGCTTAAAGGTGCAAATCAGGGATCAGATTTCATGTTTTCTTAACAGCCACATCCAATTTGGTTTCGCTGCATGTGTAGGAAATTTAGGTTTAGAAGTGTGCTTTAGGATTTATAATTAGAGGTGTGCTTTAGGATTTATAGTTAGACGTGTTTCTTAGTAGAATTTATAGCACCTTAGAGGTGGATAGTAAAATGTTAGCAAGTACTTGGGCTATACCAATTATGCTTGTGAAGTTTTTGCCAAGAGTTGCAAATCCTTATCGAATGTATAGTATGTTTACAGTATGTTTATCATAGAAGTGTTAAGCCATAAAAGACAGTCATTGAATGTATTAAACTGTGAAGACTAGCCAAGGGTCAGACAGGGATCTCCAGACAGGCATTTACAGGGACACGCCAACGGATTCATCATACCCGCGCTCAGGGTCCTCCGGCTGGCTGATGCGAGAAGGAGGAGCCGGCTGGATTTAGCCAATAGAAACTAAGACGGACATTTTGTGACTTTTTACGATCTATATAAGGAAATTCAGAAAGAGGATTCGGTCTGTTCATCTCATTGTCATCCAGGTGCTGTGTATGACTGCTTTTCCGCACGGATCATATTTCTATATCGATGCTGTAAATATACATCTATAGATTCTGTAAATAGTGTACTTCACTTTGCAATTGTAATTGGAACGGCTGACTTTTTGGCAGAGGCTGGATCACGTGCGGTTTCCCCCACAGTTTCGAGAGGTTCTTGAACCTAACGCATGTTAATAAAATCCTGAAAAACAATTTCCTACGTTTAAGAAAAGACAAAAATGAAGACCGAAGAGTAAGCCACACATATGCTGATGTTGTTGTAGTTTCTTTAGATGTTACATAAGAGCTTTAGTTAACTGTCGCAAAACACCTTAAAAATAGTCCTCAGATTTATAACATGTTTATAACATGTCAATGGACAGATGCTCAAAATCGGTGGAGCAGTATCAGAGATATCATCCGTTTCACTTCATTAATTCATCTTCCTTAACAAAATCTGGTGCCTACATTACCCACAATGCAACACTACTGCTGACAGATTGGTCTGAGATTCGGGTGTTTTATACTTGCAGCTAATGCAGCCTCACGCATTTCGCCTTAAGCAGAGATGAGGAGCGGCTACAGAGGCATCAACTCCATACAGTCTGTTTTTTGTTTTTTTTCTTCATCCCCAACCAACGCTGACTCAAGTGACATCACTTGAGGCAAGTCTTCGGGCAGCTCCCTCTGGAGCCACAAAAGTTTTTTGTGTTTTTTCCCAGGACCTGAAAACACTTTGATGTGTAAAATCAGTGGAGTTCCCCTTTAACCAGATTTAATTGGCTTTTTTAGAAGTACACATGTGCATGACAAAAAAAACGTGACAAGAGGAAAAGTCCTCCTTTAAAACACACGTTGTGATGCTCTGCACAGCCAAGCCATTACACAGTCTGAAGTGGTGCCGTCCAGGAAGTCTGTGATTGGATAACTAAGTTGTTACTAATGAGGAGATCGCCCTCTTTCCTGTGAACATGTTATTACTGACGCCTTGGGTCCAGCCCCCCCGGAGTCCACTTATGTAACACACAGCGACGTGAAACAGCAGAAGCAAACTGTGACAGAATTTGCGGACGAGCTTCATGTACTTAAAAACAACTCTTTAATTTTACATTCAGAAATGTGAGCCGTTATACGTTGTACATCTTAGTTTTCAGCAGAATTACAAGTACTCAAAGAACGAGACACGTCTCGACCTCTCTTCAAAGCTCACTGAGATCTGTGTTCAAGTATTTTGGTTTAATCCATTTCGTGACGGCACACACGCGGCCATTTTTAGCTTTCACCTTTTCACTCTCTTTTTTCAATTAGCAGAGCTGTTCGGTACCTGAGGGATGACTTTTTTGCCGGTCACATAAATCTCACTGATGTTACAGTTTTGTCATGCCGTGCAGCTAGAGGACGTTAGAGTAGCGTTGGGATTTAAAAGACATTTTGTCAATTAAATATCTACAATTCACCCCAGAGATTAAATATCTAATTAGGAGCGAGCGACATGATTCACATAAACAGATTGGGATATTTGTTTTTGGCTAACCGGTCAAACAAATGTCCGGTAAAGCTGCATCACAAAGCACACACAGGATAATATTTACTGTCTATCATTTTGGCCCGATTGTTGCCCCGCCGATGTGTTTACCGATGGGGGGGGTGATTGCAGAAGGATGCTTGGTAAGCTACGCTTAAGTGGAGCCGGAAATTCGCAGCTCAGCATTACTCCTGCGAGCTTAATTGAAGTGCACTTCACGGTCCGCTGCTCCTCTAAAGTGCTGACGACACACGGCTCACCTTCTGCAGGAGAAAGTATCGTCTCAGCTGATATGACCGATGGTTACTAATGTCAGGCCCAGAAACTACCTGAGACCATTAGTCTATTTATTGATTAGTTAATAGACAGAAGATTAACCTTGATAATTGATTAATTGTTTGTCCTTTTTCATGCAAAGACATCAAAACATTCACAGGTTCCAGCTTCTCAATAATGAGGATTTGCTGGTTTTCTTTGGTCGTACATGATAAAAGGATTAAAGGTCTCACATGATAATTGGATTTTAAAAAGGACTTTATGAAAATGGGACCAGAATCAACAGATAGTGTAATAAAGTGACTGTACAGGTAGTTTACAAACTAGTGGCTTTAGTGTCAAGTCACTCTTTAAAATAAAGTTCATGGACCGACCAGATGTTTTCTGAAGTTGCTGTTAATGTATTTATCATAGCCCCACTCTGAAGCCGCACACCTGGGGGAAACACTGCTGGGGTGTGTGTGTATGTGTGTGTAGCGACACAGAGGTGGGTCTGTGCTGGTCATACAAAGCTGTCCATTCAGGTGCCGGAGGCCTGGAGCCGGACTGCCCACCTTCTCTCAACCTTCACCTGGCTGACCCCCCCCCCCCCCCCCCCGGCTCCTCAAGACAACCAGCTTCACTTTAATCTGCGTCTGTACGCCTCGTCCATTTCGGTCTCTACATAGAGTCTTGAGCTGTGCAAACACGTTTTATTCCCTCAACTCTTCCTCAGCCCCCGGCCATTTCACTCACTTAACCTCTCACCCTCTCCTCCGTCACAGCTACATGTTCAGAAACAACAGGGAAGCTTATTAAAATCCAAATTTGACCTCTTCATCCCTCTCTTACACTTCAAACAGGCTTTTGAAATACAAGAGGATCCCAGGAAGACCATCAGTCCCTAAAGCAGTGAGGAGCTGCAGTTCGATTAGCACTTTTAAAGCCAATTTAAAACGTTTTTTAAAAGCTGCACAACACTGACCTCAATTCTTGTGGTCTTTTCTGACTTGATTTTATGGACAAACACTAATTTTTGATGTGCCATTTGTGTGTAGAGTTGTATTGGGTGTGTTTTTATGGTATATCTCTGCATTATGTATTTTCCTTTTACTGTGTTATTGCCTTGTCCTTGTTTGACCTGCCAAGGGACTGCAGATGCAAATTAGCTTACGCTACAATCTGGTACAGTGCATCGAATGGAGACATTTATGTTTAAACTGTACATGGTCCCTTTTAAATAAATAAATAAATAAATAAAAGTGTCAGCTAGTTGGAGAACTAAAACTAAATAAAGTGATGATTTACCATCTTTTCTCTTAACATACTCATCTCAACATATCGAGCTCTCTCTTGTACCTAAAATAAATCAGAAGTCCCCCTGAGGCCTTATTTCCTGAAAGTGAAAATAATGATGCTTCAATCCCTTTAAAAAGAATAACAACATACCTCTCGTCTAACATGGCCAACAGAAGCTTAACAAGGGGACAAAAGGTGACAATTACAACCGCCTTACTCCTTTCTAGTGTGATGGTTAAACCACTAACGATCGATCCAACGGCGTCCAATTTAGCTTGTGACACAGATCTGTGCTGACCGGACAGACGGACCGGTCTGTGGAGAAAGCGGTGATTCATCGGGAAGTGATTATTGAGCGTTATAAAAACCTAATTATGAATCTGTATTTAGCCTGGCGCGCAAATAAAAAATTTATTTAAAAAAAGACTCTTTCAATGGGTGTTTGTTCAAATCTGCCAGTGTCCTGAAAAATGCAGCCGGCTTTCAAACAACAATACAGAGCATTGTGTCTTCACAGTGTGCTGGAGGCGGTCTATTCCCTTTAACTAACCGACCAATCACGCTCTGCCCTCCCACGCAGCCTTATGAAACGCTGCACAAGGTGGATGGCGGGTTGTTGTTGTTGCGTGCTGGAAGTGAATCTTACAGAGAAGAAAACACTCGAGAAACGCCACCTACTCGGGTATCAGAGGAGCTGCATTACTCAATAAATTAGCTTCAGGGAGCAAGAAGAACACTTAGGAAAAGTGCAAACGCAACCAACCAAACACACATTCTCACGTCGCTCTCAGAAACACAAACACACAAAGGGTCCTGTGTAAAGTCTCGGATGTTTCTGACGTCACACTTCTCTAAAAATCTAAATTAGCAGTGCTTAACTGGGCCAATACCTCATGACTTCTCCTTTTATTATTTCCTGCCCTGAAGAGACTATGTTCATGAAAATACTAATGTTGCAAAGATGACTTTCTAAAGATCATGTCAAGAAAGACGCAGTGAGACACAAAAGAAGTGGGGGGTCACCGTCTGGTTCACTTACTGCCAGTAAAGGCGATCCAGCGGGCGTATTTGGTGGCTTCTCGGCGCCAGTGTGATGCCACGAGTAGTCCACAGGTGACCGTGAGGGAGATGATGCCCATGATGATGAAGAAGAGCGTGGTGACCCACTCTGGGGGCAGCCGAGGTGGAATACAGGTCCGGTCTCGTCCGTGGATGGTCTGACATTGCCGGACTAGACCGACCGTAAGGGCACCTGCAGAGAGAGGTTGAATGGTGAGGAGTTGACCAGAAAAGAACATTTGAACACTTCATTATCAGTAAATGCAAACACAAGAGAAGCAGATCAGCTGATGTCAAAGAGAAAGAGGAATGAGTGAAGGAGGAGAAACGAGAGAGAATCTCCTATAATTTGTCTCCAGTACAGAGCTGGCAAGGAGCTGCTCTCTCCACACTGGTGGGCCCAATTATGCCAGCGAGTGGCCAATATTTTTTCTTGCACCGTCACCCTCTAGAAGAGAAAGCGAGGTTTAAATCAATCCTGCCAATTACTGAATCTACCCCACGCAGGTATGTGAAAAGGCATCTGTAAGAAGTTGCAAAGATCGCACAGATTTGCAGCAAGCTTTTGAGACACAGTGCCCATAACCCTCTCCTATCTCCATCTCTTTGTCTAGGATATCGTGCACATTGACGGCTCACTGTACCCATCATTGATCAGACAGGAAGTCATGGCCGCATGCCTCAACGTTTGAGCGTGAAGGCCAGGACTCGGAGCAGAAACATGCTCCGGTGGTGCAGCCACTCTGGAGGGACGTCATTCGATTAGAGCACGTCCTCAAGGGGAGTTTCTACCCGAGTAAGCAGAACGGCGTCCCATCACTCAGGCCTCTGCTGATCACAGGCGTCGGCAAAAGAAAGGCGGACGATAAGTGATGTGAGGGGATGTGAGGCGTTCATCGGAAAACGTTTTTAGCGCATTTGGGTGATGTATAGTGGTCTTTCTGGATGGCAGATGAGCCGTCCTATACCCCATGACACTTCAGCATATGCACACACACATAACAGGACACTTTTAGACTGAGTTCAGAGAGGCAACAGCACTGCATGAAAAGAGCAATTGTCACTGTGGTATCTCTCCAGGAGTTGTCAAATCCAGTTTGCCTCCTTTTGCAAGGTAACAGCGAAGGACACAAACTTCAAAAACCTTTAAAATCACTGATGTGTTTTTTTTTTTTAAAGAATGACCTTCCTGGATCATATTTCATTGTCACGCGGGTACTTGGAGCAACTTCCCTCGACAAACAGTCCCTTCCGTTTCTTTAACGCAGCACTTTTTTCAGTCGGAATGCTCCGTCCTGAAATGGCACTCGCTATAAATGACATAGTCAGAGATACATAAATAACAACAGATAGGGTTAGACACTTAAAAGGTGCCCTGCGCAGTAGTTTTCTTGTAAACAAACTAAAGTTATGCATGTGTTACTCAACCAAACTCATTGTGGGCATCCTTGAGCTCCAACAAACATGTCAAGAGCATTTCCTTCAACATAAAACATTTAGCAAAGCCAAAATTCGAAGTATTTAAAACCTTCTTCTTCTTCTTTTTCTTATCCTCGGGTTGGGCGGTTAGAGGAATATATAGACGGTTGGCTGAGTACATCACTGATTGTTTTTTTGTTTGTTTTTGGGGCGATGTCATTTTATTTTGTTAGTTTAATTGTCTGCCTCTAAAGGTTGAGAGCCGCTCGGCCGCTGATCAGCGGGCAAAAAGAGAGACGGCAGAGATGGTGATTGTTGCAAAGACTAACCAAGACGGTTTCGGCGAGTTTGATTTTGTTTATGTCAAGTTTGAATAAACTTGTGTTTGACATCGCTCCGCTGCTCGAACAGCAAACATGTTAACATACTGCGAACGTGCACAAGGTGAACCACACATGTATGAACACCATAGTGCTACTAGAGGTTGAAAAACTCCCCCGGAAACCTTTAAATAAACTGTTCATGCTAAACATGTACGCTATGTGGCTACGCTAATTCTGCACTGAGGCCTTAATGGCACAATGTCTTCTCAGAGTCAGATGGGGACGTTATTCCCTCCACATATTTGGGGCATAAGCTAATAAAAAGGAAAAAACACTTTTTCTGACCGACCACAAAATACCCCATTCACTGACAATGCAATTCTTTGTGGGCGACATTATAAAGTTCAGCAGCAGGTGGGTGGACGCGAGCATGAGACGAGCATGAGACGAGCATGCGAGCTGGAATTTCAGAAGGTCGAGCGTGTCGCTCGCTCCGTCTGGCACCCGAACCGAGATGTTTCATAACCCGTCTACTGTAACCCTTTCCTCTGTTTACACAATGAATAAATGCTGCTGCTGCTTATAACCCCATTGAGTCGAAAAGCACTGAAACACAAACAGAATAGCAAAGTGTGTGAGAAGAATGCTCTTACTGCCCCCGGAGGGGGGGGGGGGGTTCAACAGGCAGTCCAGAGGAAATCCTGTCCCCTTTGTAACACCCAGAGAAAGCTTTAACAGCTACAACCCACACAAACAATTCAAAACGGTTCCAAAGAACGCCCTGGGAGTCTGGAGATGTTAAAGTGTGCTGTATATGCTGCTTTACATCTACTGTTACAGGCATACAAACCTACTTTATAACACACACACACACAGACAGAAAAACAAAAAAAGGATGTTCTCAGTCTTCAATTATTTCTATGGCAATTCAATTATCGCCGAGCAGAACACTTATGCAATAACAGTAAAGTGTGAAGAGAAAAAAAAAAAAAAAGATGGAGGTCATGGCTTGTGACAAAAATGGCACCTGGCTGTTTGGCTTACTCAACAGCCTCGCCCAGAAGTCAGTACAGAGTAACCTCCAGCAGATTAAGTACACGGGGGAGTGAGCGAAGTAAAGGCTGGTGCTGGGAACAGGGCAACATTAAGCAAAAGGTTTAAAAGCTGCGGTTAATGGCACCGGTTTATGACCGTTTCCTCTGATCCTCCGGCCTCCTGCTGTTTCACGAGCTCTCTGTGGAATTCCTGCCTGGCAATAGGCAGGCACGCTACGGCACACGGATACAGGTAAACAAATCAACAAGCAGGCGCATAAACAAAGAGTTCCCGTTAACGTCGGTCTGATGCTCAAACAGCAACAGTGTGCTCATAATAAGTACGTTTCATTCATTCATGGGAGACTTCACTTCAACGGCCAGAACTAGAAAACGTTGACTGTGCTATGCACGAAGAATATGCATGAAGACAAACAGATCGATATGTTGGCAAGTAAGTTGGACATAATCACTGTGTCGTCACCCATTCGTTACAGTTTTAAAGCCTTAAATTTGGCATTTTTGGCTGTCGCTGAATAAGACATTTGCAGGCGACAAAAATGTTACAATTAACTTTTATAAACTGAAAACACACACAGAAAAGGTTAAAGTAGTAAGACGTAAACCTGAACGACACCCAGACCGAGAACGGCGTGTCAATCACCCCATGTAGCCCCGCCCTGAAGCACACGCGGCTTTATCGTCCGTTTTACTCGAAATAGAACCATCATTTATTAAATGAAGATCAAACTGTGTTGAAACTAGCGATTGAAAGTGTAAGTGCTTACATTTGAGTATTTGCCAAGACAGAGTATCGATGAGAGTACTTAATAATACCATTACAGTTCCAACAATGACTTCAAAATCTTATATTTTTGTTTTATTGTTATCAGATGGGTGGAGACTAAAGTGGTTGCATGAGACAATTTGCTGTTTTAGGAGAGTTATGTGCCTGACGAGATTGTTTCCTCTAGGTTGGCATGACCCACTCTACTCTGCCTCTGATTGGCTATTCTTACTTTGGCCAATCCCACTCCACAAGCCAAAACCTAACAAACCCAACCAGAGCAGACACATTAAGCAGAGAGATTTCTATTGGCTGATCGTGCACACTCACACCAACGTTAAACAAAGTTGAGCTCCGACCAACAAGTTCACACAAACCAGAACAAAATGCTTGAACTCATCTGTTGCACCGGCTTCAATTGAAGTAAATGGGAGGCAGCCAGTGTGACCGTACCCCGAGCCAAAATGGATTATCTTTAGTATACAAACAAATCAGTTGTTTTTTTTCGGAAAATAATGGGCCAATTCTCCATTTTGGGGCCCCGCTTATTTTAACAAAATACTCCTCTCACCATGTCTCGGTCCAAATGAGAGGAAATGTGTCTGCTCATCTTCAGCATGATGATGCGGTCATTAGTGGAGTATGGGGGGGGGGGGGGGGAATGAGTCAAACAGGCCTCTGAACTGTGGTGGGCGGCATATAGGCAGCTGCGTCTTCTGCTGCTGCTGGAGGCTTTTACAGCGCCCACTTGCATTGCAAGGGCCACTGGAGCACAGCTGATGTGTAGGCTCCAAACTTGGATGCAAACCGTGGTAGACAAGCCCAGGAGAGCATTGGAGAGTATTGTATTCTCTGAAACCTTAAGTGCTAAATGATGAATCTAGTCTAATCGAATCTACGACCCCCGGTGCCTATGTCAATGTAAAATAAGTGAGTAGGCAGCCGTTGAAATGCTTCCACCGCAACAGGCGATGAAAGTAATATCTGCTTCAATTCTAACACTCGGGCCACCTGCAGGGAGTCAGTTTCAAGCTCACAATCAACACTCTGCTGCACACCTCTGCTGCACACCTCTGCAGTTCTGGACGAGTGCTGGTGTTTTTGTCCTTTTCCCGTTGGTGGCACAGGGTGGACTGAACTGCAGGTCAGAACTGCTGACTCTGCATCTCTGTAACTAGACGATATTGGCTGAGCCTGGTTTCAGTCGCTTTGCATCAATTGACACCGTGTGTCCTTGTGCTGTGAACAGGGATACCTAAAATAACACAATTTAATATTCTCCAACTAGATCTATTTTAGACGTCAGACTATGCACAAGTCCCACGGTTTGTTTACATGTAAAAAGAAAGCTTTGATCAAACCAGCAGAGTCATCTTTTATTGATGCTAACTGCCCAGGAGAACACGTCTGTTTCTCCACGCTCTGAGCACAAAGACAACCCGGTGAGGTCCAACAAGGGCGAGTTGTTGAGCGCTGAGCCCCTCCGACAAGACAACAACACAGCGAGGAACCAGAGGTCAGCTGATGGAGGTAACACAATGTGGGGGACTCATAACAACTTCAAGCAACTCACTAGTCTGTGTAACGGCGTGGACAAAACAGTGCAGACAGCTCGTGATGAATAATAAACTCCAAAATAACTTAGTCACAATTACACACACAGTCTTTCAAGCCTATTTAGCGTCATGTCGTCAGTAACAGTGGAACCACACGGAAGATTGTTTAACAGAGCCTCAAAAGAGAAAATTATGTAATATGCCCAAACCATCTTAAAAGACAAGACAGGCCAAGAGAGGAACCACGGTCGCAAGAAATAGGGAATAAGTAGACAACATATAGGAGGAAAGAAAGCACATTTTAGCTTGTTTTATTTTCTTATCTTGGAATGACAAGATAACTTCTATTTAAATGTTTCTTTTGCACTTTGTCTCAATGCTTTTGATGTTTTATGTAAAGTACTTTAATTGCTTCGTTGCTGAAATGTGCCATATAAATAAACTTGCCTTGATTTAAAACTACATTATAGAGACACATAAATAATTAACTTACTATTCATTTGATATTTTTGTTAAAGAAAAGTGGCACCGCAAAAACTAACCACAGATGTGTGGTTGAGACGGCACACTCAACCCATAAAGATATAATCACCTTTAAACACTCGAGGCTCTGTCACAAATAACACTATAACACACATAACGCTGAGTTATGTGAAGCGGTAGAACGACTGTCTGCATTTATTTTCACATACTAGATAATATAAATAGGCTATTAGAATATTAATTTGCTACTCATGCCATAACAAGATGGGCAGATACTGTAACCTTCTGCCCAGGGAGAAAATCTACACCAAATGTCCTTTACAAGCAAACCAACTGCCTTTCTGGCATAATATTGACTGGATTAAAAACCTGTATTAGTATACCATCATATATTACTTTACTATCATATATGATCGTGAATTAATACAGTGGCTGGTGCGTTCTCAGAATGGTGAGAAACAAAAATGTGACAGAGTTGTAGTCCATCGCCTGCGTGTCTCATTAAACCATAAAAGGAGAAGTTACATCACGACCATCAAAGAGGGCCGTGGAAGCCGAGGGGAAGTGAGAACAGTGACAGCGAGGTGGAAGTCGGCCGCCGTGTGAAACTCTGTAACACCCACACTCAGTTTAAATGTAGCAAAGTATCAACTTCTGGTCCATGCAGTGTACAAGTAGTGAGAAACTAATCTTTGGCTGTCGTACGTTAACTTTAGATCGGATCAAGTATAGATGGTGGCTTCATATTGCATCCTATTATTACTTTTTGTTATACAGATGGCTTAATACAGCCCGGGTGTGTGTCGGTGGACGATGGACCCTCCCTGACCCAGTTACTAAGCTGTCATCCTGCCGCGGGAACAAAGAGGAGCAGCTGCCTATCAACAGCCTGAATGTGTTTTTCCAAGACCGACACAAATAAAGCGAGGACTCACAGCACGTGAGCTTCTGTCCCAAAAATCAGCAGGGACGCCACAAATGAGCACCTGCCTTGGATCCTCAAGTGAGCGCTGATTGGACTGATCACATGTGGGTCACTTCAAATGTCAAGTCACCAGAGAAACACGGGACCGCAATAAATTTTAGTGCTTAAAATGATAAGAATCAATTAGTCAGTTGACAGAATAAAAGACTGCAACTAATGATCAATCTGTTGCTTTTCTTTCCATTAATCAACTAGTAGTCTATAACATTTCCATAGAGCACATTGTCAAATCCTAGAAATTGGTTATTTTGCTTCACCCAGGTTGAAAACCCGAAAAATGTTTAAGACATAAAACATAGAAAAGCAGCAAATCCTCCCGTCTAAGCAGCAATTACGAGCCAGTGTTTGGCATTGTAGGCTTGATAAATTCGTTCATAGATCGCTTATCTGCAATGAATTTCCTGAGACTTGATTAATACAAATTTCAGCAAAAGGTCAAACAGTCTCTGGTTTCAGCGTCACAATGAGCTACTTGTCCTTTTTAAATATCACTGCAAGTTAAATATCATTTTTGTTTTGTGTACACTGGTAGAGAAGACATCACGTTGGAATCCAGGAAAACCTGACTGTCATTTTCACATTTTTAAAGACTAAAGATGCATTTATTTACCAAGAGTCGTGCAAATAACAATCAGCTGCTGCCCTAAAAAGCAACAGAGGTCCATGATGCTGCTCAATCAGGGATGAAATTGTAAGTTAATAGTCATAAATATGCATAGAAGACGCTACTGTGGAGGACAAAAGATGCTGCTGCTGCAGATGAAACCCTCCACACAATGGAGCATATCATTGTTGTGGAGATTATCTGATGTGCCAACATCCCCTGCAGTGTGTGTGTGTGTGGGGGGGGGGGGGGGGGGGGGGACACTGGCAAGAAATCCTGCTAAAAACCAACATAATAGTAGTTGTGAATGGCTGCTGTGGCTTCATTTACCTGCTGATTCGCCAGTGTTGATCCAGTCTGGGTTTGCAATGCTGGCTATTGCAAAGATATCTGCTGCCAGAAACAGGCACCCTGAAATGATCGTGAGTTTATCCATGTCGCCAGCTGATGAGGCGGTGAATGACGTGAGGGGGGGGGGGGGTCGTTGTCCAATATGTGACCCCCGAGTGTGGAGAGACTCTGTGGGGCTGTTATCAGTCTAACCTCGCCCCCTTCAACGGGAGCCTGCTGCTGCTGCTGCTGTGGTTCTGCTCGGCATTCTGCAGCAACGTTAGCTCCTTAGCCCCCAGCTACAAAAAGACTCAAATACGAGGCACAAAAAGCATCACATCTCAAATGCCCGTTTGTAGGTCAAGTACGGTAAACCAAACGGCTCACTCACGCGCGCTTGTGTCGTCCCTCGGATCCGTTTAGCAGCAGCAGCATCGGGCACAGATGCGGCTAGCTAGAGAAGCTAGCTTAGCTATTTCACAGATTCTGGCTCTCAGTGAGCCGAGCTGCGGCCCAGAGGCTGCTCCACGGCCGAGACCGCGCTAGCATTTTAGACACAATGTCACACAGACACGGAGGTGGAGAGGAAGCGGAGCAAAGTTCCCTTCACTTCGTGGTATCCTTGTTTCCTAGCAAAAGGTCTCACGTTAGCCGTCAGAGAGAGCGAGAACCCATCATCCCGTTCTCCTTCTTCTTCTTCGCTGGTATAGCATCTGGTACTTTTAGACCGTTAGCTTCACCTCCTCTCGCTCGTCTTCTTCTTCGGTGAGGTAGGACGGTATATAACGCTGTGTGTTTAAATCCCACAGAAGACGTCACAAGTCCCGGTGTGGACGGTTAAAAGCAGTAACGTTATTGTTGTGCTTTCCACCCGTTTGCTCAGCCTCCCTCTCTGCCAAATGACATCAGGAGAACTCCCCCCCCCACGCAGCGACACACACACTGAGCTCAGTATCTTCACGTTGAGGAGGGGGGCATCAGTTCTCTTCTCGCGATACTTTGCAAAAAACGGGGTTCATGTTGTCCTGAGTCGGCCTATTTGCTTTGTGGGGTTCTCTGATAACCACGGACTGTATATAAGAAGGGTGATAACAGAATATAAACTATCCTGTCCTTGTGTCGAAATCTAATTTAATCATTTTGGTGTTTTAACATTAGAGTGCTCACATGAAGCATATTCCTAAATAAAGGTGTTTAAATGAGCCAGAGCTGAAATGATAGGGCATACAAAAAAATATGGATCTTGAATCAAACAATTTAAATACTTCACCTTGGGCTCTGAGAAATTGTGATTTGACCCAAACCCTAATTCACACTTAATCTTGCATAATATATATTATATTTATACTATATATATATATTATAAAAAACAGCTTTATCAGTAGTTATATTAGTTTCAACCCTAAATACATTTACCATAAACTAACAAAACGGTATTAGTTCATTACACGAGTACAGCAATGTTGTTGCTCCAGGGCCATCAAACAATCTGGCTATTCATTTAGGCCATGAGCTTATTCATGTTTAGGGTACACCTTAACCAAGTACTGTGTGTAAGTACTACTCTATTTTTTCTTCTAAATTTTATACTTTCTTCACAATAATCTTATAAAACATAAGATTGTTTTAAAGGCATTCTTATGAGTAAAGCATTTTTATTTTGATCGTTTACATTTAGCTGGTATTGCTTCTCTTACTTAAATTATACTCAATACTTATTCCACATGCAAAAACAGTAGAATGTGTGACATTAGCAACTTTCAATCCTGCGTGTTTGTTTTTGGCTCCCCCTAGTGGTGAATGTGCAGAACAACATCTCTTAAATGCTAAAAATAGCTGCTGCCTGAACAGCTTTTTTAAAACCACCAGATGACCCTCACACTCTGAATGAAAACCAATGAAAAAAGCAATGAAAACCTTCAGCGCATCTGGATTCATTCCGAAATACAAATCCAAGCAACAACCAGCGGTTATTACAGTCTTTAATTTACATAGATATACAGTTAAATTGACAAAAAAAAACAAAAAGAAATTCCATTTTGAATCCCTGGCTCTCTGTTGGTGCTTACAGTACAGACTACAAATGATTGGAGACATCAAATGAATTGCTGTAGGAGGCTTTGGGGTCCTATTTTCTTTTGAAGAAGCCAGGCACAACATGCCCGAGTTAAAATCAACCGTTCTTAGACTTTTATCTTCATACTTCGTCCACAAACGGTGTATTCACCAGCTGTCCACTAGCTGCCATGGTCTTCTTGCCATCCACAAAGGATTTTGCAGCCTTAAAGAAAAAAAGAGATAGTTTTAAAAATGATTAATTTACTGCTTCGTTAGTTCCTATGTTGTGATATAACTCAAACAGTACACAACTCCATTTACTGTCATTAAATACAGCACATAAGGAACAGTTTGAACAAACAAACATAAATACATCTTCATTCATACACTTCTGTAACTACACATTTCTGCATTTAGTTTTTTCTCTATTTTACACACATAATCTGTACTAAAAGTTAAATAAAAGACACATGGGAGAAGTTTTCCTTCAGGGCTTTCTGTCAGAATTCTCCTTAATATTAACTTGGGTTTATGCAACAAACCAACTTGATTAGATTGAAGAAAAGATCATGTTTTGGGTTAGAATAAAAACCTTTCTGGCAGAAAGCCCTGACGGCAAACTTCTCCCATGTGCGTTAATTTTGGTCTCCACCAACTCCTAAAAGGGAAATATCCGTTTCTTTAGCTGCTTAATGCTCCACTGTGTTCACCAGCTAGTCGCTTAATGTCTGTGATTTGGTTGAAGATAGAAGCAGCAGTAGAGACACTCACCGCGACCACAGCGTCGTGGCTGACGGCATCTACAGCCTGGAGAACAGCATCAGGGACCTGGTACGCTGCAGTGGCCAGAGCCTGAGCTCCGATCTCCTCCAACAGACCGTCAGAGCTTTCCATTGACATCAGGTACTCGGATTTCACCTGGTTCCTAGGCAGAGAAGCCAAACACACACACACACACCAGAGTCAACAACACGTTATTATTATGGTGCACGGCTGCTTCACCTCCATGTCCAGCGTCACTCGTTGAACTCACTTTGCTCTGGTGATGTCTGCGTCTGATACATTCCCCTCAGCCACATCTCTCACTTGAGCGATGGCAGCATTGATCACCTGCACACAGGACGGCAACAAGCAATTTTAGACGCAGGTTCATTCGTTTGATATTTCTTTAAAAAGGAGTGAATTCAGAAATCACCTCTCCTGCAGAGCCAGCTTGTGCAATGGTGTAGACGCCGAACAAGCCGGAGTCAGAGTAAGAGGCGTTGAAGGCTGTGGCCTGAAAGACATCAGACATTAGGAGACAAACTCCAACACACCATCCTACGACAAACAAACAACGCCGTACAGCTTGTAACTTACATCAAACGGCTGTGTGGTAGCTTTGGCGATACCCTGGCTCAGTTTGCTGGTGATGTTAGAGCCCCTCTTTACATGTGGCCCAGCTCCCAGGATCCTTTGCAGCACGCTGAAGGCATTAGCCTCTGCGCTGCCCGCCACACCACCCTCACTGGTGATCAGGGCGTGCACCAGGTCGTCATTGTTCTGCACCCGCAGCTCACCTACACGCAAACACAGACGCACAATAGCATCACGACAATAGATCTCAAAAAGGGGTGCAATGTCACGATTGAAGTTAAGAGTTTTACCTCCGCGGTACACGGCCTTAGCAGCAGGCGCTCCAGCCCCACTGCGGACACTCAGGAGCCCCTCGCCCATCTGCCTCAAGACGGAGTGCTTCACACCTGGACGCACGGATCAGACGAAACATTAACATGCACCTGAACTGAAACACGGCACTAATTCCCAGGATAGGAACATCCAGAATAGCAACATGTGCCGTCACTCAGGCATGCCGACACTTGAAGCGTTTGCTTGCGGGCTGAGTCGGCATTAAGACATGTTTAAAAATCCACATTAGTGTCACCGCTTGCCTTTTGTGTAGACCTACTACCTCTCTGTCTTGGGACAGAGGCCTGATGACATTTCACATCAACGGGACTACTATGACTTCAGAATGCAGACTAAACGTTCGTAACCAAAACCTGACGAGTTTGGAAAGCAGCAGTGACAAAAACGATGCAGTCCGACTAGACAGCACTAGCGGACACTCACCTAGTCCTACAAGAGCCATTCTGCCGGTGGCGAAATTGTCCTCAACAAATGTCTGCAGCTACAAGAAGACGATAAAGAAGGAGGAGAGGTGTGTATGAGCTGCGTACGCACTAACGAAGAATGAAAAGGCTACGTTAGGACGTCCCGCTAACTAAAGATTCATACCTGTGTAGACGAGACACGGCCGACCATGTAGTCTGGGCAGTACAGAGAGTTGCACAGGGCGTTCTTGTACGCTGCTTCGTGCAACTTCTCAATTACACCTGCGAAAGAAAACAGAAAACGCCCCGAATTACATAAAGCGTGCACCCTCCATTTCTCTTCACCTCTCCATGATACGGGTTAAATTAACTAATCACACCTCCAAAACATATACTCAAAGTTAATAACAAGAACAATTAAGACAGTTTGAAGTCTGACATTTTTTTACTGGGTCTTTAAGCATTATTATTATTAACATGAACATCAACAGCCCGCTATGAGTCTACTTGTAGCTTTCAGCTCACCGTTTTTGTTCCCTCAGGATTTAAGAGGCCAAACACGAAATTGCCAGTAAATAATGGACATGCGTTTGTCAGATAGGCCCAATATTGCTCCAATATTGCTCCAATTCAGCTGGACAAAGGTGTGCTGACACGCTAGCAAGAAAAACCCAATACAGCAATTTTAAGATACCGTTTGGTTGATCGAGGCCAACGTTTTGCTAAAGTTTATTCCGGTTACCGACCTATCTGAGGACACTGCTGAGCCAGAGCTTTGTCGACCTTCACCCTGGACGTCAGATCGTCCACCTCCCACGGCCGGAAGTCCTGAGCTGCGGTCACGTTGACCAAAAACTCAAATAATGAATCTCTGCGCACACACACACAAAGCAACGTTAACACACACACACACTGAGGCATCGACACAGGAGTGAAACAACATTACAGACTTGACATAAGGACTCACAGGTGATCTCTCAAGCAGTCCGCAGTGTAGACGGTGGTCTCCCTTGATGACGTCACACTTGGGGGTACACAGACGACCACACAGTTGGTTCAACGTAGTGGGCTACGGTTACACTGGTGTGTATTTATAGCGGGAAATGCACGTGTGTCACTGACCTCAGGCTGCCCCCCAGCGCTTCTACCCCGCGACAGATCTTGAAGGCAGATGCACCTTTAGTGGTCTACAAAACAAACAAAAAGTTGTTGAGCCCAAAAAAATGAGAGTCAACTGTCCCCCCCAAACAGTGAGCAGAGAAGAGGAGACCCGTTCATAAATTACCAGGTTTGCGGCCAGTCGCAGCACATGAGAGACGCCCTGGTTTTCCAAAGTCTCGTACCGACTCCCGGCTTTCACAAACACGCCGACGCTGGACAGCGGGGAATTGTTCTCCAGCGATGCGATCACCAGACCGTTTGGAAGCTTGGACACCTGAAGAAGCCAAAAGAAAATGTTACAGAAAACTTGTGATCAAACTGTAAAGATAAATAGGCACGTTCAGTTTGATTGCAACCGCTGCATAGTCGAGGAGCGGCACCCACCTGGACATTTTGGGGAGGGGGAGGTGCAGGCGAGGCTGACGGTCGGCCTGCGAGGGGTTCGGTCAGAGCTTCGCTCCTCCTGGCCGCGGCATAGCAACGTTTCTGTGGGGAGGAGACACCAAGTTTAAAGACAAGCGACTTCCACTGTTCCTCGACTCAACCCGACAGTGTTTCCAGGGAGAAAGTGGAGCAGCTTCAAGCAGCGCACACATTTGTGTCCAGTTAACCAGCAGACTGGAAGAGAATGTACCATCTGGCAAGTGCTTCACTAAAGCAGGCTGACATTAGAGTAACAGGACGTATAATGTTTCATAACAGCAGCTGTCACCTACCTAACTCTGCTTTAAGTACACAAGTGAGAGATCCCTCTACCAGTGGTTCGCTGAGAGGTCACCAGATGACCAACAGGAAACACTTGTTTGTTTGGCCAATAAAATCTTTTTTACATTATGTTCTTTTTATTCATAAATCACTTGATAAATGTACCACTTGTGGCCTCTAAAGGTTATACAGATAAGATAAGGACAACTTTCCGATTGACCTGGTGTCAACTCACACAAGATGCAACTATACAAGAGGTCTTAAGAAGACATTGTGACATACAGGGACAACAAACAACCATCTATTGTCTGGATTGCCAATTAATGTAATGACAATGTTTACATTATTGAGTAATAATCAGTTAGTCAGTAAAGTGTGAAAAAAAAGTCCACTTATGACATAAAAAGAAAAGCATCTATGAAACAGATTATGTTTGATAGTTTTACTTGTAAATCAGATTCAGTTTTAAATAAATAATGATCGTTGATGGCTCAACAGACAACAGTAACACCTGCACGCGACTCTAGACACTGACAGCCTGTCGTAAAGAAGGGTTGGGTGTCCCAAAGAAGGGTGTCCCAAAATGACCCGTATAACTTTAGAAACGTTACACTAAGGCCGCATGTACACGTGTCCCGTGAACAAAGTTTAAATATCTGGACGTCACTACACTATGACCAAACTAAGGGTGTAATTCACCTCGAGACACCTCGATTAAAATACGTGATACGTGAGTTCAGAGATGACCTTCAGGTTGCATCCAGCTGAACCACACAGAGAGACGAAGCTAACGCGAGACAATAGACTATGTTACAGCACACGTGCCTCGCAGTATACCTGACACTCAGTGTCGTTAGTGAATGATTCGGGGACGTGTTACTAAACGTTAGACAATTAGCTAGCCACCTAGCGAGCTAACTAGCCAGCAGGCTAACTGTGGAGCTAAACGCGCTACACAAGCAGACCGAGAGTCCACAGAGTTTATCTCCTGTAGGTCACACAGCTCAGACAAAACACGAGAACAACACGAGACTCACGGGGAGGTTGTTAAGAGACCGGATTCCTCTCATGACTCCAGAGTCTCTCCTTCAACCGGTACAGAATGACAAGATATGGCGGCGGACTGACGTATTACCCACAATCCACTGCAGCTTGCAGCCGATCAAAGATGACAGGATGTCAAGATGAACCGTTACCGCAGCTTCAAAGTTGGTCGTGTCTAGAATCATAGATGGTAACAATTACATTTAATTAATATTTCTAACGACCTATCCGATCTTGATTCTCATTATTCAATTAGAGGTATTTTCGTTTGGGCTCTGCCTCTACCATGTCTCTAGAGTTTTGCATATCCGATGGTCTTTACTTAGTAAATTCATTTTGCCTAAGTCAAAATCAAAAAAAGTACTTGAATTGCAGTGCTCTGGGGAGTTTTCTTGCAAACAAATGTTTGCATTCAGTTAATCAACAAAACTCATGTCTCCTTGAGCTCTAACAAATGTGTTGAATGCATTTCCTTTATTGTGCAAAGCTGATTTTCAAAAATAATTTAAAAACTGCATGTTTACATTCATTTTTACTTGTCAAGTCTTGTTTATTGTGAAATTACTGCAATCCTAGCTCTTACCACCACATGTAGATCAGTGTAATATTCTGAAACCGTTGTTAGGACTGTATAGGCGCGTCCTTGTGCAAATACGTAAGAAAAAGAAAAAAACACAGGGAACAGTCAAAAAACTGCTCCGTAGCACTACTAGTGGACTGAAACCTCACAGGGAACCTTTAATTAAGTCTTAACTTACTTTTTTTCCTTTCTCACTTTTTTAGAGAAAAACTAGTCTTCTGGGTTGAAACAATTAAAATTAACAAATCAGGGCTCTCGGATTACATCATACAAGTATTTGTATTTCTTAGGTTACTTGTGTTTGTTTTTTAGGCTATTTGTGAAATAGGGAGAAAAAAAAATTAAAAATAAAATTAAAAATTAAAAATAAAAAAAAACACCAGCAGTCAGTTAAGAATTAATGTTTTTATTAGAATCCACTCCATTTAAAGTCACTAAAGTTTATGACCCACATTACGTTACAAAAATATACTCAACATATTACAGGTGTAAGACAATCATTCGGAACATACAAAGTTTCATTACAAAAACACTGCTCACGTTTAGACCACTTTGACCTTTGAAAATATTCACAAGTAGATTCTTCGGATCACAAAACATCTTTTGACAGCGCAAAAATGTTCACCATTTTTTAAGGTCTTCTTCACCTCAGTTCGTTGGCTGAGAAAACCTTCAAAGATTTGAGGCGCTCGGACATTAAAACAGCACCATAAACATCCATCAGAGAGAGTTTAGACTGCTCACTGAGTTGTCAATCAGCTCCTTGAGATTCCTGATGCGATCTTGGTCACCACGCCAAAAAGACGGGGCCCTAAGTGAGGCGCATTCCACAAGCAGTCAGATTAAAAACAGACTACCGTTTGGCACCAGTAAGCGCTCAAACAGCGCTGAGCCAGGCATCATCTCAGTTGGCTGTTCTCCACAGCTCTGAGCTTTGAAGTGCACCGTCCCCGACTGAGGGCGCAGAGAATGACCGTGAAAGAGTTCTTTAAGAAAAAAAAAAAACGTCGCTCAGTTGTCGTTTGGCGTCCCGGGATAGCTGCTCATGTGGATGTCCTTCCTCAGCTGGAGAGACACGCAGCTGAGCCAGCTGCGACTGGTGGGCATCTCCCCGACGATCTCCCACGTGTCCGTCTCGTCGCAGTACCTCTCGATAGTGTCGTGATATCTGCACGTAAAAAGGTGATCAGCATTAGAAGAAGAAGAAAGGCTGCAAATGTGTCCCGTCATCGTGTTTTTAATCCACAGGAACTAAATCAGGAACTGAAAGCACCCAACTGCACCATGAGGATTAGATAAATTAGTCGGATTTCAAACACGATTCTTTGCATTTATTGTTGCATGACTTTGATGTTTGAATGGATGCAAAAGAGGACACACAAAGGGAAACCGGTAGGTCCCTAAAATGGTTCTTGGGCTCCTGCACAAGCTCCTGCCCCAGATTGGGCCCCTCACCTGTCCCAGCCTTCTTCTCCTCCCAGGACGTAGATTTTGCCATCTACCACGGCAGCACCGGGCCGGTAGCGTCGCTCTGTCATGGGGGCGCACATGGTCCACTGATTGGTCTTCGGGCTGTAACACTCCACCTTATCGGTGTTCTCTGTCGAGGCATGCCATCCACCTGGGAGAGCAAAGGAGATGTTGAACTTGATTTCATGAGAGTGGTTGTTGTGCACTATAAAGTGTGTTTACAGACCTATCACATAAATCTTTCCTTTGAGTGTGCAAGCAGCTGAACCAGAGCGAGCGATCTGCATGGGGGCGACCTCCGTCCATGCAGTGGTCTTGGGGTTGTATACCTGAGCGAGGTCTGTGCCGTCGCCGTCCTCTAGAACTGCACCACCTAGCGGGACAGAGTAACAGCCGGACTAATCAAAAATCTGTAAATCCAATGAAAAACACAACCTAGTGCGTAGCCCGTGTTTCCTACCAGTGACATAGAGCAGTCCGTCCAGGGCCACCACGGCAGGACTCGTGACGGCCATCTTGACAGACTCCGTGAACTGCCAGGAGTTGTTGTGAGGGTTGTAGCACTCCACCGAGTCCAGACGAGAGCGTCCCTCCCACCCCCCCACTGCATACACGAAGCCGTCCAGCATCACCAGGCCTGAGCGTGAGGAAGATTAATCCAGTCACTGATGATAACAACTTTCTACATAAACAGATAAAACATAACAATAGAATGCTCCAGTTAAGAGTGACACTCGTAGGTTTTCATATCAGGTACTTGAGGACAGAAGAAGTGTTTGTCGTACGGAGACTGCCTTACCCAACTCGGAACGAGCGACGTTCATGGGAGCCGACTCCATCCAGGAGTCGAAGCGGGGGTCGTAGCGCCACATCTCTCTGCTGGCCGAGCCGTCGGGAAACTCTCCTCCCGCCAAATACAGCGTGGAGTCTCCAGAGACGGATGGAAAGAAACACGTCACTGTCTGAGCGTAGCTGTTGCTCCGTCATGAATGAGTGTTAATGTAATTAAAGCTCACGTTTCCTCACCTGACACGACCAGCCCGTGTTTGCTCACAGCGAAGGGCAGGCAGGCCAGATTCTTCCACTGGTGCGTCACAGGGTCGAAGCTCTCGACGCTGCGCAGCACCACCTTGTCGTCCTCTCCGCCAACCGTCACTATCACTTCAGCTGTCCCTGTCATGGCAACAGGAGCAGAGAGGAGTGAGCCGAGGCCTTTGGACCACAGACTGTGGCTCTGGACCAGTAACGTAGTCGTGTGTGTGTGTGTAGGGCTGCAACTTGTGATTATTTTCATCATCTTGTATTTTTTGTAGATTGTCTCACAGTCACTTAGACCTCCTTTACACCGTACAATAAAATCCTCAATGCGTTTTTGGTGCATTTACACCAATGCACGGTGTAAAGGGGGTCTAAAATACAAAACTAGAAAGTGCTTATTTTCCAAGTGTAGCCAAAGTAAACGCAGTAGATAGACAGATGGACAAAGGTGCAGCCTCTACCCTTAATATAAAAACGCATGCGATGTTGAGTAGGTAAACACCTGTGAACCTGCGCAGCCTCGCTCTGGGGCAGTAGAGCTCTCCACGGCGGTCCTTCAGCAGCATGTAGTCCTTCGCCTCAGAGATGAGCTTCTGGCAGCCCTGGTTCTCCTTCACCACATCCAGAGACTCGATCACGTCGTGGAGGTAGTACGGGCTGATGAGAGGCAGCCGGATGTGTTCGAGGACCTTTGAGGAACAACAGAGATCTGATGAACCGCCACGGTGACAGCTATTATTTCTTGTTGGAAAGTCACAGATGGGACAAGATTTCAGGAAATTACTGGTCATGTAAATAACCCCCATGACAAGCACAACCGATCGCTTTTAACTTTGTCGTATGGATTAAACAAATGCAATTTCATGTGTTAATGAATGAGTTTTAGAGGTGCTGGTAGGTGGATTTACCTTTGGACAGAGCCAGGCTAGCTGTTCTTTTGTGCTAAGCTAATCAGCTGCAGGCTGCCCCCATCTTCCCCTCGGCAGGAACACAAATAATGTCCCAAAATGTTGAGTCATTTTTTAAAATATTGAGCACCAAATAAATACAGGCCTCCTGCTCAATACTCTGCTGCAATAGATGCTTGTGCATCAAATTGAGAGAAGAGAACCGTGCGCATTATAAAATGGATGCAAGCAGACATACCTGAGCTTGTTCTGAACTGACCTTCTCAAAGCTCTGTCTGCGGGAGGAACATTTATTCAACCACGACATGGCGGCCTCAAACACCATCTCCTCTTTAGGCACATTTAGGAAATCACTGGCAATGATTTCTGTCAGTTTGTCCACACACAGAGACAGGAACTCCTCCTGGTGGAGAAAAAAAAAAAAAAAGACGAGAGAAAGTATAAACTGTAATCAACTGTCCAGAATTATCCATATTGCTTTTTGACCACTGCAGCAAACACTTCATTACATAACATGCGTCCTCCATCAGCTTCTCACCTGCTGAGAAACACTGCTGAAGTGCTCGTGGATGTAGTCCATGCTGAGTTTCTCCAGCACCTTACAGGAATGGGCCTCGGCAAAGCAGTGAATGCCCACACAGTTCATCTCGTCCATCTGACGCTTCATGAAATGACAGCAGGCTTCTCGCACGTCCATCACGTCCAGCAGATTAGCTGCTGCCAGCAGCGCCTGGGACCAAATGAATCAACGTTTCAGAAAACGTACTCTCCAGGAAGGGAGGATAAGAGGATAAGAGCAGAAGCTTTACCTGCACATTTGCTTTAGAAATGTAGACCTCTGATGTGTAGGCGTAGCTCACCAGCATGCCAATCATCTGAGGCTCAACTCCATTGATGGCAACGCGCTCCTGTTTGGACTCTATCAGGTCAGTGGAAAACATGGCCTGAAGGAGAAGGAAAACAACCACAACTCATACCACATTCATTTAACACGTGCACTCCTGAAGCTGTGTTGTTTACCTGGAAGTAAGAGCTGAAGGAGGCCAGCACAATGCGATGGCAGGGGAACTCCTGTCCTCCACAGCACAGGGTCACATCACAGAAGGCGTTGTTGAGCCGCAGGCTGTTCAGGCCCTGCAGCACGGTGTTGGGGTGCCTGGCCTCCACGAACAAGTAGTCCTCGCCGGTCAGAGAGGCCGGAGGGGCGGCAGCAGCAGCGGTGGAGGTGGCGGTGGGGTCCTCCTGGAAGAGGAAGTTCATAGTGGACGACGAGGGCAAACCGGCGTGGACGGCGATTATTTCAGCCATGCCTCACTTTGATAAAGAGCCTGGGAGGTAAAGCGGAGGGATACGAGACATGACAGTTAGGCCAGTTTGGCCATAGAAGCGACAAGGCGGAGAGACCATATGAGACCGTTTATTAGCTCATTATTGAAGCTTAACGAGCCGTTAGCTCTCGAGTCAAAGTAAACCGTCGTTTCGGGAAAACACAAATCAGGTACAGACGGGTGAGAGTAAACGTTCATCAATGTAAACATACCTGTTGGACACACTCGTGACCGCAGTGCGAGCACCTCTCTCTCTCTCTCTCTCTCTCTCTCGCTCGCTCTCTCCACACACACACACACACGGTTGAGTCAGACGGTAACGAACTACAATTTAAAGCCTCTCGTCGGAAGTCCCGCCCACAGGTCAAGAGAAGTTACCTCGGAGTACTTCCGGCTTCGCTTCAGCTCCTGCGCGTTTATTTAATTGAGTACTGATTTCTTTCGCTGTTGTAATTAAAGTTATTCAACGTCAAGGTATGATTATAAAACAATTGTATACAACTTAAAGAAACACTTGACATTATGCTTTATATATGTTGTTTATATGTTTTGTATTTTCTCATGTTATACTTATACACACATGGCAGTGGCTATGCATACACTTTTCCAATAGGTTATGCCTTATTTTGTTTAAACAGCATCTTTAATGCTTGTTTAAATGAGCATCTCGTTTTGAACTGTAGAAGAATAAGATCCAAATCTGGTCATCACAATTCTTTATGCTGTGAATGTGCGTTCAAATTGATGACTTTTCTTTCTTTGCTTGTGTCTTCCTCACTTGAAGTAAGGACCAACATTTTGTCCCCAAATGGAAGGTGAGTCCTCACAATGTGACTGTGTGACCAGACCTATGTCCCTACAACATAGTGAAAACTAGGGGACACATACACATCTTATTAACTTGGAGACAGTATTTTTTTTATGTTTCATTTATTTGACATTATGTTGTCAACTGCAAAAATTTGTAAAAATCAGCCACTGACTCTGTTATCTCATTTATGGATCAAAACATCTCTTGTTTTTATCTATACAATGATGATGTGGATTTCAGATCAAGTCGCTGGAGGTCATGCCGTTTGTAAATTGGTTGTAACATGGATCATTTTCTATTAACAGATTATCGAAAAAATGTTATGGATTAGAAATTTGAAACTTTACGCTGTAGAAATTGTTGTTTAGAGAAACAGTTTGCCGAATCATCTTTGTTTTATTCAGAAAATCAAACTATTGGCTCTATTTACAAAAAGTACAGACTCATTTTAAGCTTCAAACAGGATTATTAATCCCTGGTAATGTTTTTTTAGATCACAGGCCGCTGTCCTTCATGATGCCAGGAGTCTCCAATGTGTTCTTTCTGCGAGCAACAGCTTCCAGGATCTTCTTCCTGGGTCCCAGCTGGATGCGAATGCCTTTCAGGTCTTCATCAGAGCAAAGCATCAGCGCTTCCAGGTCTAGGTGTTCTCTGCTGAATGCAAGGGCAAACTCTGGCAAGGAGATGGCGGACAAGAATGCATCCAACGGTGAGGTTTCCTCATGTTCATCATCATCCAGTCCCAGATCTTCCTGATTCCAGGGCAGATCAGCATCGCCATTCCCCTCGAAGCCTGCGTCGCCTTCCTCGACCTCAAACAACTCGTTCTGAACGAGGTAGCCGAGACTTTCGTTGTTGCGGCTCGGGATGTCTTCTGACTCCAGCCCCATTTTCTTCATGAAAATCAGACCTCCAAGACCGGGCCGATTGAAGATGGACTGTTTGACTTGGCCTGGCTCGTCATTGTTATAATCTTCGAAGCCTCCCATTCCGTCTTCATCTGACATGCCCTCGTCCTGCTCATTGAAGACATCCAGAAACTCTAGCTGCTCGGACGCTCCGCTCCCCTGTTTGAGGAAAATAACGTTCCCGTCCCCTCCCGACCTCTGCAGTGTGCCTTTATCTTTCTTCCCAAGCTTCTTCTGGAGCGTGCCTTTAACCCTGGCTGTGAGGGAGCCAGATTTATCAGCAGCAATAAGTTTGGAGAACTGCTCATTGACGCTGGACACACCGCCGTCTGAGAATGCCGATGCCATGCTGGCCTCTGAGACAGACCCAGTACCGTCCGCTACACGCTGCATTCTGTCCATC
This sequence comes from Anarhichas minor, assembly GCF_050575085.1. NCBI lineage: Eukaryota > Metazoa > Chordata > Actinopteri > Perciformes > Anarhichadidae > Anarhichas > Anarhichas minor. The sequence continues at coordinate 14,274,269 of NW_027466453.1, forward strand.
TTGCTCTGGTGCTTCTTCTTCACCTTCTCGCAGAGCTTCACGCGCTTCTCCACTTCTTTGATGGCCTCCTTCTTTAGATTGACGACCTTCTTGGGGTTTTGGTTGGTCTGCTGTGAGGCGGCAGCGTCTAGGAAGCGCACGCAGTCCATGCGGTCACGAGAAGCAGCAACGTCCATGGCTGTGTGGGAGTCATTGTCCAGGGCAAAAAGGTTAGCACCAAAGTTGACCAGGAAGCTGAGGATGTGCATGTGGCCGTTAGCCGCAGCGTGGTGCAGCGGCGTGTTTCCCCAGATGTCACTCCGGTTGGGGTCTCCTCTGTATGACACAAAAGATATATTCGATTTTAAGTAATTATCTGGAACTTTTTTTTTATTTCTTGCCACTCTCTATCACTGATTTATACCATATCATAATAATGATTCTTCCTTTATCCAGTTCATACAGGTTTCCAAAAAAACATTCATCAGATTTTTATTTTTTTATTCGATTTGATTCATCTGTGGATCTACAAAACACACTTATTAAAGGGACAAAACGATCAAATATTTATTCCGAATATGGTCCTAAGAAGTGCAAACATAAAACACCAGATTCAAACAATAGAATCTTGAAATCAAAAGTACCTCGGTGTAAACTTATAAAAAAAGACTGGTCACATAACTACACAAAAATACAACAAAATAGAGTTCAAATACACGCATTTCCCAAAATGTCAAAGTATTCTTTTAAATGTGAGGTAAGACTTTGACATAAAGTCTTTCATATACAAAATATAATCACAACATAATAACTAAATAATATCAAGCAACCTAATAGGTAAACTATTAAGATTTAAAGTCCTTCTGTGCCGTGCCTCATCGCCACAGCCATAAAAGTGCAACAACTTGTCATAAATCCCACAGACCAAAGCGGAAAAAAGCTTCTATCAATTCTGGCCACGTAGGTTATGCGTGCGTTACGCCCTACTAGATATCACACGTTTTCTGAACCTAATGTTTCAGTAAGAATGTTGTTCTAGATTTAAGCCCGTCTCTTGTTGTGATGAGTGAAGGCAGGAGGTTGGGGTGGTGGGGACAAGATAAAGGGCTCTTTTGTTGCAGACTTTCTTTGGCTGATTAAACATTTGGCTCATGCTCATGGGGCAATTAAGTTTTAGCTCATTATATTATGCTGAAAAATGTGTTGGAAAAACCCAGACGAAGCCAAATAACTGTTAAGGCATCAAACACATCACTTTTCAGCCATTATGTTCTATTTAGTTTAGTTTAGTTTTAGAGCATTATACATTATATTATTAATACAATATTATAGTAGAATTTGCTAAAAACTAAACGATTTCTATAAACGTCAGAGAACTGAGGTGATAATCATGGAGATAAAGTTATCTATGTGAAATGAAGCCAAGGAGGTAAAGAGGAGTGTAACATGCTTACTCTCTGCTGCATATGAGCTGAAGCGCATCGATGTGTCCGTGGAAAGCAGCGAGTAAAGTGGGAGTCATGCCATCGTCATCCGCAGTGTTCAGGTCCTTCCTCGTGGCCTCTTTTAAGAGGTCCAAGTATCCATCAATCGCTGCTTTGTGGTACCTAGACATCTCTTCACCAGAACAGAAAAGGTCCAAACAAATCTGCCGCTTTCTTTCACTCTTTCCTCCCACACGCCAAACAGATTCACAGAATGACTCGATCCGCAGACCCGAGCAAACAAAGTGGTCACTGGGCGTCAACGGATCAGCAGCTCAGAGCCATAAAACAAAAGCAAAGTCCAGTTCACTGCTGGCAGCTGCACAATTTAGCTACAGCTCGAGATCATCATCAAGCGTCATTTAAAGCTTGGTCACAGCAAGATTTCCAGGTGATATAAGTGTAGTTTTGAGTCACCTTTTCTGCTACTTTACAATACTTCTTTTGACTCTGCTACATTTATTTGTACAGTTAGTACTTACTTCACTGATTAAGATTCACAGAATACAATCATTGTATAAAAGATGACACTTTATGAGATATTAAAGTGTTAAACAGTGTATAAAGTAAAGTTAAAATGACCTTCACCTCGACCCGCTACAGTATTAAAGTAAGTTTAATCAGTGTAATGTTATATAAGTAATATTAACAGTGGTGAAGATGTTCAGATCTTTAACTAAAAACAAACAAAAAACATTTCAACAATCATGTCAAGTTTTCTGCATTCAGAATTAAATTCAAGTAAACATACTGTTCTTATCTACAAAATGCTCATTTGCAGAATTATTATTTCTTATTTGTATTATGTATATGATATTGGATTAATCCTACTTATCCATAACCATATAAGCAGTATTTTAATGTTGTACATGCAAAGTTTAAGCTAATTTAAAAAAATTGTAATACTCTGTTAAGGTAACTGTGTTTTATTTGTATAATATGAATGTAAAATTATTGTCTGCAAAGTATCTTGAACTATAGTTGTGAAATAAATCTATTGGAATTGAAAATACTTAAATAAAGTACAAATAAGTAAAATCTAAGTAATACTTGAGTAAATGTATTTACTTTGATTACTACTTTTGCTTGAATAACAGATCTCAATCATACTTTCTCCACTGGGGATTTGTAATATTATATATATATATATATATATATATATATAATATTTAAATAGTTCATATTCATTTGGCGTTCCCTCCAGGCTCTTGAAAATAAATCACTAAGCACTAAAATAATATCTTTCGAAAGACACAGGTCATGCAGATTTGACTGATTTCAATTCTTATTTAACGAGATGGATGTATATTTCATTTTCTTGTTTTATTAATAAGTAAAAACTTGGACTTACTGAACTATTCAAATATGGCATGACAATTAGATATGTCAAAACATAAAAAGGTAATATCTAATTATATCTTTTATTTGAGCTAATAATTACAATTTTATGTTTAAAAAAGTCAGCAAACAAGTTTTTAAAAATATTACAATATTACAAAAAAAAAAAAGTGTCGATTTAAAAAAATGTATTATGAATTATTTGTGTTATTCTTAATTATTTTTAATCCACCACTGCGTCATTAAGTGGCTGTAATGCACGTTAACGGCGAGCTGAACGCCATTAGAAGACGAAGAAGAAGAAGAAAAAAGAATAACCAACGAAGAAGAAGTTGTCAACCCGGTTCGACCGTTCTCAGCCAATGAATGGAGACTGGGAGGAAACATTGATCGACACTTTTCTCGCTACATTGTATTTTACGCCTGTTGGCTTATAAAACACCATGAAGTCAGAGCTGTGAATGTTCCCGTAGTTTCCCTGACCGCAGCTATTAACAAAATACACACCGACCACCAGCTACCACTCTTTGGATCGCTTCGCGGTGACTTTCCGGTGTTTTGAGTCTCTGTGCGCTGGTCTGAACCGGGGAGAGAGACTGCAGAGATGTCCGACAGCGGTGGCTCGGCTATCGGCCTTCTGTCTTACGAGACGCTGGTTCATGCTGTGGCAGGTGCACTGGTGAGCAGAGATAAAAAGGGCAATACAAATGAATGTGAAGTATATGGACGAGCCTTTTTGCCATTTGTTTTGTGTCGTTACGGTGGATTTTGTCTTTTCAGGGGAGTGTGACAGCGATGACGGTCTTCTTTCCTCTGGACACAGCCAAAAGCAGACTGCAGGGTGAGTGGGAGGTTGTCATGAGAGTAGTAACGAGTTCAGTGTTTCAAGGTTTTCTTCATTATTGAGTAACTGTAACTGTAAAACAGAGATGTGACGGACTAGTCCACTCATTCAGTACTGCACTAGACCAATACCCTGACTTGTAGTAATTTTTAATGAACTACTTACTTCCCACATACCTGGTAAACACCTGTGTTTACCTTTTGGTTTGTTACTTGTAGTTTTCTGCTGTACATTTAAAAGTTGTAAACCCTGATGGCATCACCTGGGTTGTTTACTTCAGACCTGAGAGAGCTTCTCCAAAGCCACAGAAAACCTTCTTCAAACCATGGAGGATGAGTCGTACTCGGGGTGTCCAGTGAACGGATCTCGGCAGAGCTGCCTTGTTCACTGACTTGTCCCACCGTTGTGTTTGTCTTTCAGTGGACGAGATGAGAAAGGCTAACTCCACCCCCGTCATCCTGGCGGAGATAGTAAAGGAAGAAGGCCTGTGAGTAAAGTTCTGTGCCGTTGTTTTGTTTTTAAAAAGAACCGTGAAACATAAGTGCAATGTAATTGCAGGCTTAACTGTCTTCACTAGAGCTGAAACAGCTGATCATTCAGTTTCCATTTAGTTGATCGTTGCTTCTCCGATGTGAATATATCTGCTTTGTTTTCTAAGTCTGACTCTCCGTCTCTTCTCCCAGTCAGTCCCTGTACAGAGGCTGGTTACCAGTCATCTCCAGCCTCTGCTGCTCCAACTTTGTCTACTTCTACACCTTCAACACACTGAAGAAGCTGGTGGCGGCTGGTCCAGGGAAGTCCAGACCCAGCCAAGACCTGCTGATTGGGGTCGTATCAGGTACAAACTAATAATTATTCAAGTACTAAAGGAGTTTGGACTGAAGGACTTCCTTGCTAGCGGTCTCCCTCCCTACTTTAGTTGGTGCATTAACGCCACCTGTTGATCCATTAAATAAGGTGAATGTGTATCACTGCTCCATAGTGCTGCTGGAGGTCAAAACCTCCACGTGGTACCTTTTTTAGGAAGCATTCAAGGAAGCTAATAATCTGTTGTTCCTACAGGGGTGGTGAATGTGATCCTGACCACTCCCATGTGGGTGGTCAACACTCGACTGAAGCTGCAGGGAGCAAAGTTCAGGAACGAAGACATCCATCAGACCCAGTACAGGGGCATCTTTGGTGTGTGAGATACTTATGAATATATCTGTCTTACAGTTTTAACAGTTCAGACGTGCTCAGTTTTAAAACCCTGCTGGGTTTGGGCTTTTGCTCTCAGATGCTTTCTCACAGATCATAGCCAATGAGGGTGTGGCAACTCTGTGGAACGGCACTCTGCCCTCTCTTATCCTCGTCATCAACCCGGCGATGCAGTTCATGTTTTATGAGGCCATGAAGAGGAAGGCGGGCAGGGGAGGGAAGAAGGTGAGAGGACGGAACGCCACATTAGCTCCTGCTTGAAGGGCTGTGATCTGGGACGATCCGTCTTCAAGATATTCGATGACACAGCAGAGTTTAAAATCAAACGGGACGAAGAGTCTCCAGCCATGCTAGCTGCTCTGAGCTGAATGGTAATGTGTGCATGCTAGCATGCTCACAATGACAATGCTAACATGCTGAGGTTAAGAAAAGGCATAACGTTTACCATCTTAGTTTAGCTTGTAAGCATGCTAACGTGCGCTAATTAGCACTAAAAGGCAAACAACAGCTGGGGCTGATGGGAAGGCCATTTGTTTTGCAGGTATTTGGTCAATAACAAAGTATTGGACAAATTACTATTTTGACCCGCTGTTACTTTTATGTTTTGATCATACTATCAATTTAAACAGTTCTATAAATGCTCAAGCAAAAGCGCTGGATGTGAGTGGATTACGTCTTCGTGTCCTGCCACAGATCTCCTCAGCAGAGATCTTTCTCATTGGAGCCATTGCCAAGGCCATTGCTACCACTGCAACATATCCTCTTCAGACAGTTCAGGCCATCCTGAGGGTAAATATTAACGTTTTTGTTTACTTTTACCAAGATATCTCACACGTTATGTGAGAGGATATTCTGTATTTGTTGTTGTTTTATCTATATTGTCACATGTTCAATGCTTTTTCATCAGTTCGGCCAGTACAAAGGTGACGGTAAGGCCGGTGTGATTGGAAGCCTCTCAAACATTTTCTCCCTGCTGATGGACAGAATCAAGTGAGTGCAGCCACGAACGTAAACGCATTCACTGGTGAGGATGTTATGACGGCTCATCATTGATATACATCCGGTGTCTTTGTCACAGGAGGTACGGTGTTCTTGGTTTGTACAAAGGCCTGGAGGCCAAGCTGCTGCAGACGGTGCTGACGGCCGCCCTCATGTTTGTAGTGTACGAGAAGATCACTGCTGCCACCTTCAAAGTCATGGGCCTGAACAAGGAGCTGAAGCAGTGAACAAACCCCTCCCTTGAATACAGCGATGCATGAGCACACCCATCGTCAGTAGGTTTTTATCAATGCCTACCGATGATATGTTGATGCCAGGAATTGATTCAGTCATATTAACGTTGTCGTAAGAGACGGGATTGCTGCCCCGAAACAAACACCATAACCAGAGCTGGGTGTGATACTTCTAATACCCTCTCTTTCTTAACCTCTAACTGGTTCCATTTGTGCAAACTGGTCTTGATTTGATCTCTGTTGAGATGGTTCTAAGTAACTTTACTAGCTGAGATAGTCATCACAACGACACGTAAAGGGAAAGCGGACATCATTTGGGGAAGTAACGCTTTTTGCTTTCTTCCCGAGAGACGGATGAGAAGATCGATACCACTCATTAGATAGGACTGATCCTGACCAAGTAAATGTTCTTTTGCTTTTGGACCATTCCTCACGCACTGTCTTGTGTTTTAACTGTGAATTTAACTGAGTTTGATAGAACCCTCAAGACATTCCGGCCAGATGAGTGTTTTATTTAATCTGCTGATTGATGATGTCATTATTACACACACAGATTAGCAGTAGTCACAATAGTGTTGAAAGGGAGAGTAGCTCCCATTCACATGGACAGACGTATGTGTCAAATCTGCTCTGAAAGCTCTTGATTTGAACAATTATAACATATTAAGTCAAAATGAATTTAACGTAAATGGGAATGAGTACTTAACAATACACAGAGCAAAGCTTACATGTGTACAAATACTGCAGTAAGTGCCTCTAAATATGTCTGAAAAAACTGTAACATGAACTGATATAAATGCTGTGACGACTGTTGACGATTTACTCCTCCGTCCACGATTTACTCCTCCGTCCACAGTCTGCATGATTGTATTGATCCGTATGAACATTTTGTTACACAGGTGTCTTCTATTAGTTTTTCTCGCCGTCCCTTTAGCACTGTTGGGCATTCAAGTTTGCAGTAATTTACACTATTTGTGTTGAAAGATGATTCACGCATTTTGTTGCTGTTTAACTGGTTGTTCAATTTGTTAACTTGAGTTTTAATTATTACAAGAGTTGCTGCTGTCAGTATTACTTTGTAACATAGTAATACTGACAGCAGTATTTGGTATTTAGGACTGTTCATCGTATTAATCAGTGCCAGTTGTGTAGCCTGGTTCTCAGGTACACCAAACTATATATCTATATATATATATATATATATATATACACCTGCCACAAAATGAAGTATAATGGGTAATTTGAAAATAAAAAGCAGAAGGTGTTTATGAAAAAAGAAAAAGTGAGGCACTAAATGGCAGAACATTTAAACTGCCAGGAAAGAAAATGGCAAAATCAGAGGATAGAAAGTGTGTGAAACAGCAGGAAAGCTCTGAACAAAGAAAGTGTCCCTCAGTCTGGTGAGGCAGAAGGACGGCATTCGCTTTATTCACTAGTTAAGAAGGAACCCAAAGCTGGTGTATGAGTCACTTTTAATTAAAAAATAACGGCAATGATGCAACGGTTACAAGAATACACCATGCATGTTCACTACGGTCTTCTTCACAAATGAAATGTTTTGTCTTAACATGAAAAAAACTTGTAACTGTGGATGCAATTCTAACTTGAAGTCATGATTTCATTTAAAAAATGTTTTTCTACTGATGTTTTCTAATTTTGTTTTGATTAAAATGTAACAATTAACCACTGTTCTTGGGTTTAAATGTTTAAATGTTAAAATAAAGTCTGAGAATCCTCCATTGGAGGTCTGAATGAACATTAACAGTGGACCACGTCTTGGCTGTAAATCAGGGCTGACGGTGTGAGTCTTGACTTCTGGTCATCTCCTCCACAAACCAGTGTGGCAGGAAGGAATACTGGGAGTCCCTGTGGACGGAGAACGTCACGTCTCTGCGGGGCTCCCAGGAGAACAGGTACACCACGCTGGAAGAGATAATAATAAGGATTCATGGAAGATATTTGCTTGAAATACATTTTAAAAAAGGTTAACAACATAGTTTGTCATTGCAACTTACCTTGGATTGTCTTCAGTAGCGATTTGCTTCACAAAAGACAGGAAATCACAGCAAAAGTTCATACAGACCGTTGGCTTCCAGCAGTTTTGTTCATTCTGTCCAGAGAAAATACAGAAGACAGTAAGTGCAAATGTTCTGTGTTAATCTTTTATTAACTCTTGTTCAATCACTTTTTATTGGGGGAAAAAAAAAAGATCAAAATAGATTTCTCAATGTTCAGATCAGCCTTTGATGACCAGTAGTTTATCGTACCTTGATGAGCTGTGAAATCTTAGAGATGGGGAAAGTGTCCACAGTGACCACCACTCCTTCCTCATCCTTAAAACCTGCCACAACACGGGGGACTCCCGGGAGAAAAGACTGGGCCCACCACTTCAGGAGTTTGAACCTGAGGACCACCAAAAAGGAGGATCATACCAGCTTCAAAATCAAACATCCAACGAATAGCGTGACATGAAAAAAGTGAAGAATCGTGTGATGTTTTACCGTTTCATCATCTACCTGTGAAAGTTGCTGCGCTGTTTCGGGGTGCAGATCTCCGCAGAGGTCTTCAGCTCCACGTAGCATGCGGGAGGAGCCGGAGCGTTGGGATCTTTATCCCGGCAGTCCACCTCCCCGGAGAACAGGAGCCTGTGATCGGCCAGCCGAGTTTGCACTACAGTGCAGAAGGCCTCATTGGTGTTCACCACTCCGCCTGGGTCAGGTGAACTGTGGATGTCATCTACAGGGAGGGACAAAGGTGAGGCTCTGTTATCTCTTAAACGTGTGCTGAACGCCCCGTCTATCTGTGTCAAACGTAATAAAATGAGATTGGAATGTATGGAAGTTCATTTGTGTCGGGGAAAAGAAACACCGACTGTAAGTCAGAATTCTGTAAAGAATTTCGCCTTTTCAGTCAAAATTATTTATTATTTAGTTATTTTACTACTACATCAAAAGTATTTGATATAAAGCTTTTATAATAATTTCTAAATCAAAATAATTTGGGAAAGAATGTGAGACGCGAAGTCGCAATTGACTTTGAAACTTAAAAAACTCTGACTTAGGTCAAGATTAAGTCAGACTTTAGATTTTCTAGGTTGAAAGCTATGAGATACTAAGTCCTAACTAAGTCCATTATAGTCTTTGATGTGAATTCAAACCAGATATCTTTTTAGTTTAGAGGGTATGATTCAAATCTTGTTTTATATTTATTCTCATTATATATCCAGGACCTTCCTCGTCGCCAGTGTTTTGGTTCAGTAAAAAGAAATAAGTAAGGAGGTAAACACAAAACACCAAAGTAGGGTTTACATGCTGTACTACCCTGTCATTTGCAGGTGCCGTCATCTTTTTAAGTGTGAATTTTAAAAATAAATGTTGATAGAATACAGTATTGCATTAAACCTACCTACCTGCACATGTGTATTGCTCAAACTTGTATCCCCAGTACATCATCTCCTTGTGTCTCTCTGTGCGGTTCTCTTGTTCCCGTCGAGCGGCTTCTGTTTCCACCTCGCTGATGTAAAGCGTGCCCCTGAACCTGCTGACTGCCAGCAACCAGCCCTCGCGTGTCTCATAGGGAGTGGTCAGCAGCTTGGTCAGATGGCCGCGCCATGTCACAAAGTCGAAATCTAAAGCACTGTGATGGGCAGAGGTAGAACAAACAACGCGTGTTGTTAGAGGTGGTTGGAGTAGCGACTAGAGATCCCAGGTGAGTATCTATATCTGACATTGACCTGTTGCCCTGATTAAGAAAAAAAAAAAGAGTACAAACTAACAATAACACTTACCATGATGAGGCTGCGGTCACCTTTGAGCTGAGCTTTGATTTATTGGCCAAGATCCAGCGGAGGATGTGGTCCAGCTTCTCCTTCTCACTTTCGTCCCTCCTGATATAGCGGTCCTTGTATCCATCCTTCAGGTCAAAATTAGGATTTCTGTCAGGTTCCACGTAGTATTTCATCCGCCTGCTGTCATTGAAGAATCTACGCTCAGAGTCGAGGGAAAAACACCCTACTTCGACCGGCTGTTTGTACACCGGAAAGTCTCTTTCGTATAACTCCCTTCTGGTGCTCAACTCCTGAGAGCTGCGTGGGTTTTGCGCCGGTGTTGGCCCAGACTGATACTGGTGGTGGTTTGGTCTGGAGCGCTTATTCTCACTGTGATTTCTTCCACCGGCATCTCTGTGTCGTCTGTATGCTGACTGGGGGTTTTGGTAGCTGGAGTTGGGATTGTGGGATCTGGCCGGGTCCATTGCTACCTAGTGGGGGAAAGAGCAATGATTTATGAAACGTTGATGATTATTCATATCTGCTTGATTGTCTTGCTCTGCTGTAGGAAAGCCCAAACATGTTCTCACTCATCATCACCTGTGTTGTCACTAAAAAGAAGTGCTATGCCTTTTTTTTATACTGCTGACACAAGACAACCCACTATTTGTGTATCATGTATATAGTACCTTTTATTTTTTATGCATATTGAACATAATAATGCTTATTGTATACTAGTTTCTAAGGTTACTTAACTATTTCATTATGAGTCTATTATTGCATGGGATCAACAACGTTAATATTATGTATCTATATATGCACCCCAGATGAGCACATCACATCGTGATCTGTGTAAATAACTAGATATTGTGTCTGTATGTGAATGCAGACATATCATGTAAAGATGCTTGTATTGAGTGTTGTGTGCTGCAGAAGTGTGTCTGCATTGACTAAACGTGTTTCTGTGCATGCCTGTTGTATGTTAGGTTAATCAAGGTTTCCAAAAATATCTATTTTTTTGTGCTTTGCTTTAGCAATGCGTGTTACCTTTCCAACATAACATACTTTATTACTACTAACACTAAATCACCGGTTATTAAATTAAAAGCTAACGTACCGTAGTCAGCATACACAACACAAGCAGCTAACGTTAAGCTAACGTTACCTTTGTGTCAATGCCCCGTCAGACACAATAATAAACACGACTTTGTGTAAACACGACTATCATATATTGCAGCGTCTTTTCTAATCTACACACAATAAAGAAAGAAGGAACACACAAAGTGTTGTCGTCTCGTTGGCTGGGTAGCTAATGGCACCACAAGCTAACAACAACTCAACGCTACTTCCGTATACAGTCGCTTCTGCTTCTGCTTCTGCTTCTGCTTCTTCTTCTTCTTCTTCTTCTTCTGGTTTTACGGCGGTTGGCATCCATCTTATTGGTGCATTACCGCCACCTTCTGCTCCGGAGTGTGGATCAGACAATATACTTATAATCTTTACCCCAAAACAAAACTAACAAAAACAACCCAAATAATAATAATACATACTGATAAGACAGAATAACTAACAAATAAACAAAAAAACAAGCACTCTAACCAGCACCCTTCGTGTACAGTCTCCTCCAATCCGCACGGTGGTAGCCGCGACACTTCCGGCAAGAAGCCGAGTAAAGAAGTTGTCCGTTAGAGCTGTGGGGACCAAAGCGATGTGAAAACCAGTATTAATGCTATTAGTAGCCATTAGGTAAGCGTTTTAACTAGTTTAACTGGTCAAATATAGGCTCCTGTCTTCAGTGTGCACACAAAGCTAAGTTAGCTTAGCTTCAATCATGGATGCGTAAACAGAACGGTTGCAATAGCTTAGCTAACGTCTCTCAAAAGGGATTACTGGCGTTTTATAAGCAACGTTAAGTTAACAGTTTCTTTCTGCAAACGTGAGGGGATGTTATCTAGATTCTGTAGTATAACAATGTTCCTGTTAGCCCAGATAATACTCTCACGTGGGGTCTGTGGAGAGAGAGAAGCAGCTGTCTGATTAAACTGGTTTATTCTCTGCCGCATTGCTTTTTCCTCCAGGTATGAACAGGAAACGAGCTTTGATTTCAGACACTTTCAAGGTGAAGAAAAGAAGAAATGGAACACAAAAGTTTGGAGCCATCAGTGATGGAGATGGTAGGTGTGACGACTAAAAAGCTAATTATATGTATCTCATTTAAGATTAAACTTCATTGATCTTTTTTTACTTTAAAGGACCAACTGACATCAGATCCACCCTCGAGTATCTCATGACGCTGTTCCCCAGGAAGCTCTTCAATGACAGCCTGCCTCAGATCGTTATGAAGCACCAACTCTACAGCATTCACAATGACAAGACGTTGGTGGACAAGGAGCTGGTGAGATGACTCTCTGGTGTCAGAAAGGTCACATGTGTGTATCTATCTGTGTATCTGTCTCAATGTGAAAACCCACTGGGCCTTTCTTGTGGCCCACAGAATAAACTGCGGGAAGGAGGAGAGCTGCTGATGTTCCAGCTCGGGTTCGATGCCGACGCTTTCGGGCTGGTCTTCGCTGCAGATTACAAGGCCAAAGTGCTGGCGGGGGAGGACGGCAGGCCGACACGAGCCACAGTGGAGAGGTTCTTGGAGAAGTTGTCGTCTCCTTGCACAGAACTGAGCTTTAGCAAAGACAAGATTCTCAAAGAGTTTCTCTTCACAGACTCTGAGATAACGTAGGAAATACTCCCATCTATCTCGTGTTGTTTACTTCCAAAACAAATCATTATTATCATCATCATTTAGCCCCTGAATGTCTTTAATACGAGTCTTCTCCTGTGTTTGGAACCTTTTTTTAATCTACAGTGTATGAAATTTTTTTGAAAGATCAGCACATTCTATATTTTCTCACCCTCTAGGCAGCTGGTTAAGTCCGGGGTCCTGACTGTGAGGGACGCCGGCAGCTGGTGGCTTTCCATTCCCAACTCTGGCAAATTCACCAAGTACTTTATACAAGGTGGGTGTCACGAAACAAAAACAGAGTCTCGACAATACTTTCCTTTTAATGACGTTTCATGTACATTTCTCATTTTACGAGTTGTTTTTTTTGACGGTGCCTTGCTAATTGGAGGACTGTTTGTTTTTCCCCAACCATCTTACCGCTCTTCCTGTTATTAGGTCGTAAAGCAGTGCTGGGCATGGTGAAGAAGTCCAAATATAGTGAAGTCCTAAAGGCAGAGCTGGAGGAGCGGAGAACAACCTCGCATGTGAAATTCCACATGAAGTACCACATCCATGACATCGTGGGTGCAGAGCTGGTGGAAAGGTGACATTTGCAGTTTGCATGCTATTGATTCTCATGTAGCTGCTCTCATTTATGATCCTCAGTCCAGTAATTGAGGATTTTTAAGTTACTTGCTTGAACAACCCTCAGGCCGTATTTATAAAAAATGATTGCTTGAAGTCTCAACTCAAGGCAGCTGCTGTTTTTTAAATTCCATCCACCAATGACACCTTTGATTCATTACTCATCTTGGACTATTAGGGAAACCGTTTATTGCATCTTCATTTTCTAAATCAAGACTTTTTCTTCCCAGCATACCTACAACTTCAGGGACGTTGTTGCGACGTGTTGAGTCCTGAACCACAGCAACAAGCCTGACGATTGGAAGATTCAAAAAGGTTTATGAACAGTGTTTATGACGGATGGTAAATTAATCAAGATTTCAGTTTGATTTTGTGCCAAATGCATTATAAAAAAAACCTTGTGGGTTTATGAATTGTCAATTATGTTGACATGACCTTGTCAGATTTTGATTTATCTTGTAATAAAACGGTTTTATTTGCCTCATTATGGAAGTCACACTTTCTGTGCACACGATGACGGTCACGTCTTCTGCTCACCATTGAGATCCGTCACCAGTGTTTCTAGGATTGACTGACAGGTGGTCCGATCAGAGCCTCGCAACTGTCACAAATAAAGCTCAATATTTGATTTAAGCTCAGTTGATGTTAATCTAATTCATTCAATCCCTGGCCGATTTATTAGCAGTCCAATGCAACCGATCTGCCACTTATTTTACATTTAGCAAGATCACAATCTGCTCATAAGTGAATCATTTTTACAATGAAGGGAATGTTATCTTAAGCACTTGGAGATCATTTTGCATAACCTTGGAGTTAAAGACTAACCAGAGGACTAGATCAACGTCACTTTCCATTTTCTAGGTACATTTGTAAAATCAAATACAAAAGTTCTACCATATTTTGCAAGGCTTTCTTACATCGCAGAGCTAACAGTTGTATTAAATGGAAACATTTTCCAGTACTGCTTAAGCGCATTAGCTCTACTTTATGCTTAAACATTAAGTGTCCGTCAATAGCTCTTTTTCTGACAAGTGTTGCATCAAGGAAAATGTGTGGCTGCACTGTCCAACAAAGAGGCTGAGGAATCGGTTTTACTTGAATTTATTGGCTTTTTCAAAAAGTGACAATAGCTTTTATCCATAAGACTAAAGAGTCACAACATTGGCTTGAATTAAAGCACAGCTTGATGTCTGAATACAATACAGATGAGCAACATGTACTTAACCCCCGATCTAGTAGTTCAAATACATTTTGTAAATAGGCAAAAAATATAACCGTTGCGATTCTAATCTTAAGTTTTCAGTATATGTTGCACATACATGCCGTCAGCATTAATTACAAAAAAGCTAGGCTTGTAGGGAGATTAAGGTAGCGTTAACTGTAGAGGTAATAAACAAAAAGGATATTCATAGTGTTAGTTAAACAATACAGTGAGTGAAGTGTAACTTCTGTGAAGAAAGATACAAAACAGTCAAATCACATGATTATAACAAAAAGAAGAGTACGCTGTATACTACACCATCACCGACAGCAGCCATGTTACCGTTGTTAGCGGGCATGAATGCTCTTCTTAGTGACATTGCTTAGCCAGTAGTGATGCGAGTAAGAATCAAATGTGCTGCACAAAAGGTTTCTGATAAATGCCCACAGAGCATTAACGGTGCTCTTGTTCCCCGCCACCAAAACAGTTCTAATCCAAAATATCTAATAAAGTTTTCAGCGTTGCACTTCTGGGCAGCTACACAGTTGAGACACACTTCGAGGGAAATATTGCAAAAGAGGATTGTGGGAAGAAAAAAATAATTAAAAAAATACCGTGACCTTGACCGGTCCGATTGGAGCCAAACACATGAAAAATACTGGATCATTTAGATTTGTCGGGGTTTAATAGCACGGTTGGTGTCGGAAGATCGGTTGAATTTCTCAGTACGTCTTTAGGCGTCAATTCAACCCACGACGATGAGTCACCGTCAATCGTGTGCTCGGACTGAAAACTAACCGGTGAAGAGATTCGTGGTGCACAAACAATTTGAAGCAAAAAGAACTTCACAGATGATTAGATTCAGGTTCCTTGTCGACGGAGCGATGACACAGTGAAAGTGAATAAAATGCCATCGATTATGGAGCCGGGCAAACGGCAGCACACAACAGCAAACTGCCAGCTGTTATTTGAAGGTTTTAAAAAGGTTTGAGACAACAGAACAAAGATTTGCTTTTTTTGTTAAAATACAGCACGTCTGCAGGATGTATTTGGCAATATTTTCTTCCACTCAAAACAAACCAAGACTGTAAACAAACAAACAAACAAAAAAATAAAGGTGGACAACCAGTGGAAGAGCAAATTGAAAACATTCCACGGCCCAGTTTTTTTTTTACAAAAAACATCCAATCCACTTTAGAAGGCCTCAAGAATTTCATAGTGTTGTCTATACAGTATGTGTTGTTGGGAAAGAGCTCGGGTCTATCGTCTTCCAAACCCCTTCTCCTAAATCTGACCCTATGTCAAATCATGGAAACAGTTGGTAGATCTGCTGTAGCTACACGTATGGAAGGAAAGAATCTGAAGTACAATGTTTCTGTGTGTATACTGGTGTGTTTCTCCTGCGCCTTTAGCCACCCCTCACCACGAGCGGCCATGTTCCCCCCCCCCCGTCATCGTTCTGGTGGAGGAAGTCTTAGAGGAGAGAGCACTTCTTCCCCTTCTTCTTGACGGGTGGAGGGCAGAGGACGGCCCGGATGGCCTCGTCGAACACAGTTTTAAGGCCGCGCTGAGTCAACGCTGAGCACTCCAGGTACTTGACGGAACCTGAGGAAACCACACATCAAATGTGTTTTCTAATTCAGAAAAAAACAACAACACAAGGTCAGAGGTAACTCGGTAAAGAAGATATGTGTCATTACCGATCTCTTTGGCCATCGCCAGTCCTTGGGGATATGTAATGGGAGAGAGCTTCTTCTCCTTCAGCTTCTCTGTGGTGTCCTTGTCGTCTCTCAGATCCAGCTTGGTACCCACCAGGATGATGGGAGTGTTGGGACAATGGTGTCTCACCTCAGGGTACCACTGCACAGAGAACACAGCATCGAGAAGTTAGAGGTATAACTTACGTTATCTTGAACATGCGGTTTCTAAAATGACTAAGTACTATTTTTTTTAATCCCAGCTATGAGCGTAAGATGCTGTCGATTCTCATGGAGACGTTTGATTATTGCACAATACAAGGTTATTCCCCAAGTGACAAAGTGTGGAGATTAATATGCTTGTTGAATTTGGTCAGTGTTTACATGTTCTAGTCTGAAATGAAAATAGTTCAGTGCAATAAACGTTCAGCTGGGAGTGAAATCGGTCTTTAGTGTGGCCAACTTTCTTCCTGGAGTTAAAAGCCCAGTTTTTAACCCATTTAACCAAATAGTGTAACAATGGTTTCTTATATCGCTGTAAATAGTTCTCATTAGGGGCGAAATGATCAAACTAACTAGTAAACATGTCTTATTATGTGTCACTTTATTATTAACTCAGTGCCTCTGTCCATCATGTTCTTAATGAGGCTGTAAAAATAAGACATAAGATGATCTATGGGTCAAAATAAATCAGTCATCCCTGGAGAAAACCCGTGGGCCAATCAAAATCAGCCCCGATGCCTCTTATCATGCCATAAAACAGATCCATTACGGTCTTCAGTCGTTATCATACCGACACTACATCAACTCACCTTGGCACGGACGTTTTCAAATGAGGCCGGACTCACAAGCGAGAAGCAGATGAGAAACACATCCTGGTGAGAAAAAGGCAAACAATACAATCAGAGCCCAGAACAACCATTTCCTGTGAAGACCAGTAAGGACGGCCCCTCCTTTGATCATGCAGCACAAAAGGTATTTCCCCTCTTACTTCCTTATTCACTCCAAAACTTTCCAAAAGTATTATGCAAGAGAGCCACCATTATCAAAACATACTTCAAAGGCAAACACTGCACTTCAAAGAAAATCCCAATAAGCAAACTATAACACAGAATTGTCTGACTGTGTTTTTTTCTTTGTACCGTTTGCGGGTAGGAAAGTGGGCGGAGTCTGTCATAATCTTCTTGTCCTGCTGTATCCCACAGACCCAGGTTCACCGGCTTCCCGTCCACCATGACATTGGCGGAATAGTTGTCGAACCTGACAGAAAGAATTGTGATCGCATGAGTTAAACCCATCAGGATGAATATAAACTGAGAACATATTAATAATCACATAAATTATGACAGGAAATGAAAATAAGCATTAGTTCTTAATTAATCTGTTTTTCAGATCTCACTTGAAAATGACTCCTCGCTTATTACTTAACTCTGAACTAAAATTATGATTATCAACTGTGATTGTAACCTGTTCTGTAAGCAACCACACTTTCATAAAACAAATGACTGCTGGCGTCGATCAGCTTGTAGTCTTGCATAAGTAAATAAACAAACAGGGTCTGTAGCCTCAGATACTCACACTGTGGGGATATACTCTCCAGGAAAGGCATTGGTGGTGTAGCTGATGAGCAGGCAGGTCTTACCCACAGCTCTGGAGGAGAGGAAGAGGGGAAATTTTATGGTATCACCCTCCCAAAAAAACAGCATGCAAAAAGTCAATTTGGGTATAAATTGATATGATTTCCTACTTTGTACAATTGGAAAGCTGTAGGGCTGCAACTAGGAATTATTAGCATTATCAGTTAATGTGTCAATTTGGTCAACAAAATGTCAGAAACTAGTGAAAAACATCTGTCCTAATGTTCAGATTTGGGTTTTTTGTGTCCAACCTGTGGTCCAAAACCCAAAGTTATTGAGTTAACATTCATAAAGGACAATAAAAAAAAAAAACTGTAAGAAAATAATAAAATTAGAATATATCACACTTCAGCTCTACTCAAGCCTCCAAAAACAGAAACTGTTCAGTGAACCCTTTCTATGGGAGAACAGCTTTGGTGTACAATACAATTAGTTTTTTACTTTTTTGATATATGTATACAAGACTACTAGAGGAAATGTGAAACTTAATTAAGTGTTGAATCCTCCCTACTGCCAGCTTCCCTTTCGTCAAAAGCGAAAACACTAAATCAAACTCAGTCACAGAGGCCATCAATGACTCTGCTGCTGTGGTATCCACCACACCCTGAACAAGAAGATATGAGTTTACCTCACATATATTGCTGCACATATGAAAGTCAGTCATTGCTCATTCTTTAATCATTCACCAACCTGTAGTTGTTGCAGACAAAGTCTACAAAATGTACTTGAAATACATAAACAGCGCCGCCAACACACAAACATTGCGTTTAACTCTTCACATTTCTCAATTTATGAGTAAATGTTGCCAAACTCTCGAGACTTAAACTCGGGTTAGGAGGGATGTGTGAATGTCTGACTCACCCAAAGAGTAACTTAAATCAAGGATTAGCCAACCACTTGCAAACTAGCAATTATGTAATGCAATAGTTTGCCATTTCAACAACACTACATGAAAAATAATGGCGGATAACTCGTATATCGTAAGATAATAGTTAACCCATGAAGAATAAACAAGTAGTTAAAAGCTTGTTAGCTAACTTTACCAGTTAAGAAAAATCGGAAGCAAACGGATATACCGATAGGTAGTCTGGTGACAGCATTAACTAGCTAACGTTACACTTGGTTATTCGAGTTAAATCTCAATAGTAGGATGGATTAGGTTAACTTACCCGTCTCCAACAACGACACACTTTATGGCCTGCATTGCGCCGCAGCTAGAGGAATGCTAAGTTAGCCCGGGAGCTAACGTTAGCTCACAAGTCTCTTTTCCTTTGTCCGGAACTGCTGGCTGGTGAAACGTCCCAACTGGCGTTTCTCTAACGGTCGTTGGTAGAGCAGCCGAACTCCTGTGACGTGGAACGGCTCGTGGGGGAACTTAAAGTAACTTATCGAGCACTTTCACGCAAGTTTTTCGTCAGAAAATCCCTCGCAACATTCCCATGCTTTCGTGGGCAGATCTGGAAAGCTATGTGAAGCAAAACAGCGGCGGCCACCACCCCTGAGAAAAAAAAAATGAAGTTAGCCACCACACACCAGATGGTGCATCCGGTGCGATGAGAAGATACGCCCACGTACGTAACGATCTATAACTTCCTTAAAAACAAGCAGCTGACGAGCCACCGGTTTTTATACTATCAGAAAATGTAATCATCAAAAAGTGTTGGGAGTTTTGTATTTTTAAAAGCAAATTTGAACTTGGAAAGAAGATTAAAAAAAATAACCACGAATAAGACGGACTATTTTAAGTGTGACACGGATTGAGGAAATTACGTTGCTTAATGGGGACTTCTTCCCTGAACTCTGCTCCCCAGGCACTTTCCCCAACAAACAATTTAGAACATCAGGTTAAAACAGTCTCAGCAGATACATTTGATTTCAGATACATTTCGATCCCTTTTATAATACTGAATTCATGTGTATTCAACGTTTGAGGATGGCATAGCCAATACATTCAAATAAGGCATCTGTTCTTCATCTCTTCTTCTTCATGCAACAATTGGGCCCCATGCATATTGGTGTAGGCAAAAATAGCAACTGGTTGTGCGCAAAGATGCTCGACTAATCAATAAATCCCCTTTCAAGGATTAATTGATTAGTTGACTGACAGAAAGATAATAGTTAACTGTCATTTATGATGCAAAAATCCCAAGCATTCATTGGTGCTCAGGTGCAAAGATTTGTTGTTTTTTCTCTATTTTATTGATTGTACACTTTGGGCTCTGGACTGTTGGTGATTTAAAACAAACCATTTCAAGACATCACCCTGGGTGCTGGGAAATTGCGATGGGTAAATTGACAATTATCTGTCATTTCACAGACTTTAAATAACTGATTGAGTAATCAATAAAACAGACAGTGAAGGAATCGGGCGGTAGGCAGCATTGATCACTGAAAGTAGAAGGCCTCAAAACAATTAATTAAAGAATTTATAGTTCTTCATTTATTAACGAGGAAATTCCACATCAATAAAAATAAATGGACTGAATCTAGACGTATGTAAACTATTGCCAAGAACTATTTGAATATGGCAACACTATAAGATGTAAAAAAACAAAAACAAAAATACAATAAATGTTAAACAGTATTGCCAGATACATATACAACATTATTTTAGTTTATTCATTTATTTTGTTATTGCCTTAAAATGTATACCCTTGGTATTAGCAGCTTTGGTTGTTTGTCATTTTTATGTAGTTACCGTGCTAACAATAAAAATACATTTTTAAAAATCTGCCTTCAGAGTGAGGTCAGGGCAAAAAAATCCACATACACTTTCAACTTCCGTGTGTGTCACACCGTTACGAGTCCTCCCGTTAACCATAATGGGAACAAATAGAGAAGCCGTTGGGGTGGAGCAGCTCTGCCAACACAACCAGGCACAAAAAAAAAATGGTGCTCAGTCAACGATAGAAATATGAACTGTCACTCATCAGCCCGTTTGCCTCACTAACTGACACGGTTACCTTATCAACAGACCGGGCAGACCTCGTCTGTATGGCGGGTCTGTCCTATTTAGTGCTCCGGTTCTCGGGCTCCGCTGGTCGGACTTACGGAGTGTTTTCCAAAGGCTTGACGAGGACTTTGTTGATATTTTTTGATCTTGCATGGCGACTGCGAATCAGATTCCCTTATATCTACCTGGTCGCTTCGATGATGTTTAATGTCAGGTTACAGGTAATTATGCAAACACTCACGCAATTGCCAGTTTAGTAGGCAGCAAGTATTACTTAACTGCAGTACAGTCCTGCCATAATAATCCTTATTCAAGCTGTTTTAGAGAGGTGCTACGGTCAGTTTGTGGTGCTTCTAGGTTTCAGGCAGGTGTGTCTAATATTTTGTCCACCCCATTCATATCACTGATGGGTTTATTAAGAATTGATACAATTTGAAGGCAATAGGGGCTTTAAGTATATTATTATAAAGGATTAATCGATACAATATCCATTATAGGAGGCCGATACTGGATTATTATAGGCAGATACTGATTGGGAGTTTAAACATTCCCAGTTAATAAATAACCTTAATCCTAATTTGACATTTTCTTACTGCAATTTCATGTTTCTAAACAATACTGATAAACATCTGAAACAAGCTAATATGTGCAACTAGGCCGACAGTCGAGCTCTGATTTATTACAAGTCTCAACTTATTATCATATAATAGAAACTAAAGTAGAACATCTTCTTGAAGCACTTGAAGCAGCATTGTTTTATATCTTTTTGCTTAACAAAGAACCTAAATTTATTGATTATCAGCTATTCAACTGACACTTGAATGGAGTTTTTGTGACTAAAATGACATTTAAGCAATAAAAGACGATTAAATTGGGAAATTTCAGATCTTCAGCTGACACTTTGACTATTTCTTACTCTTCAAATGGGAACTGATATTTTAACAGCTGTCAATGCTTACATACTGGCTGACACTTTCTCTTATCTCGTTGCTTCAACTTCAATTGATTTGCTATTATTGTTTACACTGACGCTTCAACTGTCGGCTGATTTAAAGTTTGAGCTCAGTGACCTCTTAACATGTTCATGCATGTCTGGATAGATAACTGTCTGATCCATTCGTGTTGCCTGCTCATCTCTTCACAGGTCCACATTGAAATCCACTGAATCTTCGACGCCTGTTTTTGGACTTGACCCCATAAATTGTGGGCAATGCCACGTTTCAGCCCTCTAAAAGAAACTGTCTGACACTGCACAGCGATGTGGAGGAAGAGGACGCTTAAATCTGTGTGCCGATGCAAGGGTCAGCCCTCGCCCAGTGCCTTTTCGCAGGGGGGAGGACAACAGTGAAGACTGCGGTGATGTGTGAGGGCGGAGGGGGAATCACTGCCCTCCGTTAACCCTCTTAACCCGCCACCTGAGATCCAGGAGCCGTCTGTCCTGTCCGTGGAGATCGTGTCGAGTGAATAGTGGATTTTGACACTGCCTCTTCTCTCTGGATATCGAGGATTTTGGCGTGGATTTGAAAACAGTTGATTGTTACGGTGGTACTTTGTAGCCACTCTTCATTGTTTCACATGTATGTTTATTAGGTGGTCAACATCCCGCTTTAGTTTAAAAAGTAAATATCTACGCCGCATGACACAAACAAGCATGTTTTTTTGTCCTCTGTGGCTCGGGGGTAAGCTGAGTAAGCGGTACATGTGGAGGTTTGCAGGAGAGCAGTAGGCCTACAGTTGCCACTACTGGAAATTCACAGTCTGTCATTAAAGTGCAGTGTCAATGGGAGCCACTGCATGTCTTCTTTGTGTGCGCAGACACATGTCGTCTCGCTCATTGTGGTTCTTTCTGCATATCACTGGAAAGGCGTTGGTGAAAAAAATGTTACCTGCAAAGTTCATTCTTTTTTTAGCTGCATTTGTTTTTATTCCTGTGAAAAAAATGTAAAGATTACTGAATTTGGGTAGTAATAAATGAATGAAGTCACGATTCTCAGCCTTTTCTGTCCTTCTAATAAACATTCATTCATTTTCTAGGTTTGCTAAAGTGCCTTTTAAAGTATTCAAATATAAAACTGAGTTACTTTTTTCTATTCCCATACATACAGTATACACTAGAGCCTATTTTCAACCCAGAGATATTCTCTATTCAAGGAGAGTTAATTTGCATTGCCGGTAATCTACATCAACATCCGAAGCATGAAACTGAAAGAAAACACCTCCAAAGGAATATTTATTAACAAAATGTACAAGATCATGTCACCTCCCTTGACACATATTGTAAATAGCCCAGCCATTTATTTTAAGATATCCTGTTGCACGAACGGTTGCAGTACCAGATCTGTCCACACGGGGGAAGCATCCTGTCACTGTGCTGGATCCACCTCCATGTACGTAACAGACATCACATCCCTGAAGAGGATACAGGGGAGAATACGGAAGCTGTAATAAAACGTATGTAATAAAAACATATCTGTCAGCACATCAGTGAAAGCTGACTTACTGCTGTGCTGCTAATTGTCATGATTTATATTATCTGTTTTATTCTTACATATTTCCACAAAATATATCATCCATAAGTCTACTTCTGGAAAGGAAAATGTCAACTCAACTTCCACCTCCTTCATCTGATCTACGTGAATTAAAACGACATCTGTGATCCATGTCTGAATTTAAATAAACCCACTTGTAATAAATGAACCCACTTGGCGCCTCCCTTTAATATGCACTTCTTTTAAGAAGGATTTTTTAAACTGCTGACACCCTCGCTCAGTGCGAAATATCCCCGTGCAAACTTGCCCGAACCAGTCACTCTGATGCCAGGCTGCAGAGGAAAACCATCAGGGGTTGCCAAGGCAACTGTATTTTCCTCCATGTGTCAGACAAACCTTCCAGCCAGCCCCCCCCCCCCCCCCCCCAAACACACACCCACACACCCACTTTTTCTGGAAAAAGAGGATTTATTTCTCAGGGATTTACCAGAGGAAAATATTTTAATAGGGTTATCTTAGAGGACTGGCAGAAACAGAGTGGGAGATCAATAGATGAAAGATGAGTCGGGTTATCTTTACTCTGTTTTTCACAACCACCATTTGTACCCTATGGAGAAAAAAAACAGGGGTTGTGGAATAAAGATTAGAGAGTTTCAGCCTTTTGGCATCTGCAGCAGCTCACATGTGTTTCATTTGAGTGAGTGTGAAAGAGTGATAATACTGCAAAAGGAAATGGCAGGGATTCAATTAAAGCTGCAATGCAGTGTATTTAATTCCATACACATTATTCATGCACTTTAAACAATTCATTTATGTGGGATCTTCAGAGTTGGTGTCTTTCTGATTCTGTAAATCAGTATTTGAAACGTAAGTGGTGTTACGTTTACCCAGGTTGGAGCTCAAACCAGTGTTTGTTGTAGCAGAGAACAGATGGGTTCTTGTCAGTTTTTAATGTTGTCCATGAGAGCCGAAAGAAGTTGCCTCTAAAAAACATTTGGTTGTTTTATGTGCTGCAGAACAATTTGTTTTTGTACGAATTAAACAAAGATATGACGTGTTGATTAGTGAACTTTAGAGGTGCCTGTAGGTGGATTTTGTTACGACACAGATAGGCCAGCTGTCTTCACCTGTTTCCAGTCAGTCTATGCTAAGCTAACCAGCTACTGCTACATATCCAATGTACATATTGTACAGACTTGAGAGTGGTATTCTCATCTAACTGTTAGCAAGAAAGCATAATTCTCTAAATGTCCAACTATACCTTTTAATCAACCTACTGAAACATATATTATATTCAGCTTCTGGGACTATCATCTACACCAGGTGACACCTGAAGAGCAGCTTTAGTTTTAGTCCTGAAGCAAACAGGTTCCTCCACAGTTTCATTTGCTCAACAAACCCACTGTTTTATTCATCTTGGCAATAATAGTTTTGCTTTGTTTTCTATATTTTCCCTGTAAAGTTGAACCAATCAGAAGGAAACTCTCCAGACCACATAGCTGAGTCTTTAGATCATGACTCTGTTACACTCAGTTTTAAAATACAAAGTCTTTCTTTTCCATCAACATTTGCTTCGCAACCAAACAGGAAACAAGGCCAGAGTTTTACAAAGTTGGAGCCACTTAATGTCACGTCTGCATTTTTGAAACAAGACACCCACATGAAGAAGTAAAAAACAATTAAACTCCACATGTTAGCAAAGTTACTGCTGTGTCAAATACAAATGTTTATTTGCATAACAAACAGCATTTCCATTGTGATGAGATGTCCATCAGCCAGTTTATGAATAACAGACGTTAATACACCCTGCCCACGCTTAGAGAATGGATTATGAATGCCAAATGTAATCAAACAATAATCCACATGATTTTTTTTTTATCTCTGATGCTTTTAGTCTTTAAACTGTGATTTATGCTGATCCCCCCCCCCCCCCCCCCCCCCCCCCCTCACCCTCACTTTGAGGTTTTGGCATTCTCTTTGCAGTTGACTTAACCTTTGATTTGAATGCTGTGTGACCGCGTGGACAAGAAGCGTATGCAAAGCGTTTTAAAAAGGAAGCGATCAGGTGCTGAGATGAGCGCCAAGCTGACCTCAAAACTGAATCAAAAGAGTGAGAGTGAGTGGGGGAGGAGAAGAGGAGGAAGCCAAACAGAGAGAGGGAAATGTGGAGGAGGGACACTTGAGTATTTGCTGCAGTCATATTGTGGGAACGAAATAGGTCACAGAAGCAAAAGAGCATTCAAATATCCAACTATTGTTGGAGGTTTCTTTATCTTAGCGTTAATATATGAAATCTAATGATGGGTTCAATGTTTCTGTGTCAACTCTCTGCTTCATTTGACGTAATAATGAGGATGATGACTTTATCTCATGCTATTGTTTGATCCAGCACGTTGCACACCGTGGTGCTGTTATCCTGTATCCTGATCTCCTTCTCTCTCTAATGGTAATCGCCCAGATGTAACTGGGGTTGATTGTGTGTGTTTGTGCATGTGATAATTCGAGTGTATGAGATGTAAAACCTTCTGCAAAGTTCAGCAGTGAAAGTCTTAGGCGGAATAACCTTTACAGCGTGTTATGTAACCAGAACAGGTCAAGGAGGATTGTACACTGCTGCCTTTGTGCCCAGCAGACAGAATCCAAATAAAGACTCTACTCATACGTGTCCTCGGGTGCAGAAAATCAACCCAACTTTGCCCTTCGATCAGTCGGTGGTTAAGATGCAGAGCTTGGATGTAAAACCAAAGAGAAGGACGGGAGGAAATCCTGCTGCACTCTGCTTCCTGTGACCCTCTGTCGCACACGCCATCACCCAAATATTAACCCTTTCACCTTCCACAACAGGAAGGACGTGTGAATCCTTCTCCCGTCTCCTGGTTTATGAAAGTCTATATCCATTTGTTTTGTGGGATAAACGCAAAGAGGAAGATGGCCGGGGAACTCCCAAATTCACCACTGAATCAGCACAAAAGGGAGCTAAACATGACTTTATCAAAGCACCTCTGTGGTGAAATTCACTGCGTCAGTTCGTCAATGCTTCAACTAAATAACATCCTCAATAGAGTTCTGAACCACAATTTCCTCCCTAACTTTAAACACAGGCTACACCTCACTGATCCATTTCACAGTGTATTTAGGGGGAAGATGATTAGGTCATGATGGGAGTGATTTTTGGGAGTTGGAAGGTTGCTTGTGTTTCTCTGTGTGTTTATAATTATGGGTTGGGTCGCTTTTAAAGGGAGGAGGTGATCGCCCTCCGGGCACTGCCGTGGTGACTGGAGCATTATGAAGTGGTACGACTGCTCAATCAGGTCACGTGAAGTCGGTCAGGAGAGCCACAGACAGTTTCCCATGATGGTCGGCCTAATCTGCCAGACGTGCATCTCCCCGAGGGAATGTATGCAACCGCAGTGGCACGAGACACAGACGGCCCGGAAAACCCCACACATGTTCACTTCAAGCCGCAGACTGTTACAGACTTGCTGTGATGACTTTGTGGCCTTCGTTTTGTGGTCCGGACGTGATCGAGTGTGTCGAACGCACTCCAAAATGACAGAGCCAAACTGCAATTTTGTTGATTTTTAAAGCCTTAAATTCATCACCAAGGATATCTGGGCCACACCGAGAGGCTTCTCTCATGACTCATAAACACATTAGCATGACATTTATGTGGAGTAGAGCGCACTGAGTGTGTCTGTGTGCCGGAGAGACAGACTCAACAATCGAATTGCTTTTAATGGAACTTACTACTTCGCTGAGGATGCTCTGCTTGACCGGATCCAGCACTGACATAAACGGACAGTAACACCCTATTTGTCTAGCCATATTCCCAAAGCAGGCGCCGAAATTATGCATATGACCTATATTTTCCACTTGTAGCACAGAAAACATTGAAACCGGGGCTTGCTCTGTGTGTTAACTGCTTTGCATCAAACCACCTAGTATGTAAAACCTCAAAACTAGAGGAACTGAAGTGAGAAAGACACTTTCTGCGCTACAAACTGGAGTGGCTTCACTCAGATTTCCTTTTACTAAACGCTTCCTGCTCCCCTGCTTTCCTTTGTGTGGTGCACATCTCAAGGAATTTGGTTTCCTTTAAAACACATGGCTAAAACTTCACAACCTATACTTTTAATGGCAAAGAAAACAAACTATTCACAGCAACCCTTCACCTGAAGTGTGAGCGGAGCGTTTATCTGCAGGTGTCAATTCAGGATCACTGTAGGCCTCCAATTTCTCCTGCTCTTGTGATTCGGCACCAGACTGCACCAGACCGGATTGTGCCGGATTGAGGGGGCTCAGTGGATTGTGTAATCTTGCTAATGTGAATTTGTAGAAAATGACTCATTTGAGCCTTTTAGTTTCTGCTTGGCCCCTTTCGCTATTACTCTTTTGGAAGATGGTGAAGCAATCTTGAATCCCATGAAAGTGATGATTTTATGCAGTTTTACAAACGTTTCACAAGTGAATTGAGTTGAATATGAAAAGGGAGGCAAATCCTTTGCTTCGTCTTCTACTTTAACAAACATACATAGTAAAGTTATAGCCTTAACCTCACGGGCTATACGAGATGGAGGGAACTGTTTGTGTTATGTCTGGAGAATGTCACTTTGTTTAGGACAGAGTTCTGAGAGCGAAACATTTGTCCAAAAGAGACACCTACGAATAAACAAATGAATGAATACGTTAGAACATCTGTTCATGCTTGACCATTGGAGTAATGCACAGGAAGTGAGACCCCCTCCTTCTCTGCGGAGGCAGGAATGCTATAATTGAAACCACGTGTGTCGTAGAAACAAGCTCTCTCTCTCTCTATTTCTGTGTGTGTGTGTGTGTGTGTGTGTGTGTGTGTTCGCCTCATCCCACTGTTTCTTAACCTGATCGCTCTCCCTGCTTATGTAAGAGTCTCGTCCATAATTCCTCATAGTGATCTGAAATCTGTTTTTTTATATTTTGGATTGGTCGCTTTTTGTATTACTACAGAGTACATCGATGTTATTTCATTGCATTTCAGCAGCCGTGTAGCTCTTTAATAAGATTAATTTGCTATATTATTTTCGGACTTATGTTAGAGGTATAGGCAGCTGTTGCACACAGGCCACAAACCTTTCTGTTTTATAAATGTGTTGCCTTTGTAATACTCTCCTTGCTCTAGAAAGGACTGCTGACGACAGTGCTTTTGCACCAATGAGACGTTCAGAGAAAAAACTGTGTATTACGGCAAATAAATAGTCCTCTGTGTGTGGAATTGTGTTCATCAACAATGTATCAATGTAGTTGATAGAGATATTTGCCCTCATTCATATGAATTGGGTGGACAAAAAAACTACATCCTCCAAAATGACCATACACTTGAATTTAACACCTCTTAAATACTATTTAACATAATAACCGTCACATAGGATTTATTGTTCAACTGTTGAGTTAAACTGCATTTGCTTTATTTGTGCACCTAATAATCCGGCAACTGGCTGTAAAACATTTGTGCCAAAGGTGTGCCATGTGGTTAGAAAGAAAAATAATACATTAGAATATTATATACTGGTGGAAGTGACTAAGTACATTCAGTAACTATATTTAGGTACAACTTTGAGGTACTTTCGCTTTACTTGAATATACCATATTTGCTCTACTTTACCTGAGTATTATTACTCTTCAGATTATGATTTTGCAAGCCAAACCTATAAGAAGCTTGTAAAATATGCCAGTATCGAAAATTGGCTGCACATTGACAACACACATATTTTTTTGATGCAGAACGCTGACTTGTAGAGTTTTTTTAGACTATGGTATACTTGAGTAAAGTATCTAAATACTTCCTCCACCACGGAAAGAAGGCTATAATAATCAACCCCAAATACATCAAATCGTCTAATCTATTCCAGTACATGTAAAGTTAAATTGCTATGAATTCTTGAAGGATACAACCAAATGTGACAGCATAGCTAACCATACCATCTCATATAATCAATAAAAAACATTATAGGTCTTTTTGTTGGGTATGATCTCATTATTGCCTGGAGTCACGTGGGCGCTGATCGGTGCTGAATGGTGACGCGCTGCACGGGCTGTGTAGCGGAGCTGAGATGGGATTAAACAACTAGTGTCAATTTAACAAGAATATCACAAAGACTTTCTGTTTATAGTTCCAAAATAAAAGAGGCTGCTTCATAAACCCCCGGTGCGACTCTTACTTTGAAGACATAATTACTACCACTTCCGGCTTTGTTCCAGCGGTGTTGTCGGCCAACTTGACGCCACTCTCCCGATAGTAGCGGAGTGAAGGCGTATGTGGAGGGCTGACGGCAACGCGCTCGACCACTGTGGCGAAAAGACACCTCCGCCGCCGCCGCCGCTTCACACGCACGCCGCTCACTGACCGACGGGCACCGGAGGAGGGACTGCCTCGCGACTGTGAGGCAGTAAATGGCCACAACATTTGCAAAAAAGAAAAGACGCTGCCAGTGAGACAACCTGTGTAGCAAAAAAAAAGAAGCGTCCTGGAAATTAGGGCGCGTGTTTGCTGTGTAGGTTATTAGAGCCTCTTCTCGCGCAAGGGAAGTTTCTGTCACCGATTTTTTGGGGGGAATCTTTGATTTATAGGCTGCAAAACATGGAGGAGGACAACCAAGGTAGGATTTCACTCAGTGCAATTCAGACCGATAAAGTGTAGCTGTTTCAGTCCTAACAGTGAGGAGACGTGTGGCTCTGCAGCCTGCTTATACTAACAATATTAATAACGTTATGGATTCTGACGTTGATCTATATTTTCAGTGATTAGTTAGTTGTTGTTTTTTTTGCCATGGCACATGCAGCCACATTTATCTCGTCTTTTTCCCACATCAGCATTTTCCTGCAGAGACTACTGACATGTTGTGTTGTGGTGGTTTTAAGAGCATGCCTGATGTGCAAGATGTGTGAATGAGGAAAGATTGACCTCATTTCAAGGGGGGATGATAAAGACCCAATATCATTCTTGAATGGACCCGGCATAACGACTGTCAGTGCACCAGTGTGGCATTGCTGCTTGTGGCCAGCAGACTTGTGTTTGTCTAAGGCTTTGTCAGCTGTGGGCTGGTGTCACTCTGGCCCAACAGGTCCTCTCACCGTCAACCAAACACAGTCACGAGACACAGATTAATTTATTGACTCATGACTGAAGAGTTGGCACAGGTGTGTCCCTGCAACAGGAGTCTGCAGACCGCATCCGCTCAGCACAGGGGCGCGTTTAGAAACTTTGGAGGTAGAAATGTGTTCAGCCCTGGTCATTGATGAATATAACTATACATTGACAGTTGCATTATTCATTCAGCGAACAAATAAATTAGTCTAATATGAACTTATATCAGTTAATAGCTGCTATTTGTAACTCCAAATACAGCCACGGACAGATTACAATGCAACAGGCCAATGGACACAGACATGTAAAAGGTCTTTAATAAGCAAACCTCCCAGATTGAATCTTTGCGGTCGTTTAGAGTCTCTTTGCTGGACATTTTTCGTCTCTTTGTGGTGTTTTTTTGTTTCGTTGTGAATGTTTTGCATCTCTTTGTGTCATTTTGTGTCTAATTGTGGTCATCTGATTGACTTTATAACAAGAAATGAGTGAATGTCACCTCATTCAGAGGTTCTGGTGCAGGGGCCACTGGTCAGTAATCCATCCAGGATACTAACAAGCCCCCTGACTCTAGGGGGCTGGGGGTGGAGTTGGGGGGGCTGCTAAGCCTGTAATCATAAACTGAATCCCTCATGTTGTCTCACCTCTGTAAGTCAGTGGTGTTCAGTCCCACATGCTCCCTGCTAGAGCGCTGCCATGCATGGCATGCGGGCATAAAGCTGTCATTGTGCTGTTTGCGGCCACCCTGGCCTCCAGCGGTGGCACACGTCAGCACAGCCCCACAGACAGACATATGGTGCTGTGTGATGCCGACCAGGGGTAGCTGACAGCAGCCGGGAGCATAAACACACACACACACACACACACACACTCGCATATATTCATGGGGGCACGCTGACACACTGACACTCAGACAAATTAAATTTCTCCTTTTCCCTTATGGCACTGTTTGCAGTGAAGATAGATGGATGGATCATGACGTAGAATTATAAGTGTGTGTGTGTGTGTGTGTGTGTGTGTGTGTGTGTGTGTGTGTGTCAGGTCTGTCGGAAGAGGAAGAGAAGGCACAGCTGAGCGGACAGGAAAAGGGAGGTTTGGAACAATTATGTAAGTTTATTTGACCTGCTGATGATGCAGGAAAAAAGGTGTACCCCCTCCCCCCCCTCCGCGACTGCCAGTCCTTCATGCTCACAACACACTCATGTTTACTAATGTGGAAATACAGACAGTGAACTGAATATCTCCGGGTTTGAGACTGATTCAATCCTACAACACTCTTGTGCACCTTCGTAATAAGCTCTGTAGTCCACTTTACTCCTGGACATCTCTGCTGTGTCCTGCTCCATTGTGTGTGTGTGTGTGTGTGTGTGTGTGTGTGTGTGTGTGTGTGTGTGTGTGTGTGTGTGTGTGTGTGTGTGTGTGTGTGTGTGTGTGTGTGTGTGTGTGTGTGTGTGTGTGTGTGTGTGTGTGTGTGTGTGTGTGTGTGTGTGTGTGTGCAGAGCATCTGGCCGGCCTCCAGCCTCTTACAGCCCTCTTGTCTGCTTTCTTGGGGCTCGTGGCATTGGCACTCCAGTGCCAGCCCTGCTTTTAAGAAGGGATTTGTAACACTCTGTCACTTACTCTGGAGGGTCAATGTGTCAGTAAACTACTACAGAACATCCTCAGTCTTTGCCAGTCTACTTATTTATTTATTTATTTTTTGCAAAATGGGCATGTTTCCACCCGCTACCCCCACTCTCTTCTTTCTTTTGCTGAAAGATGCTGCTGCATCATGCAAAATTCATTCTTCTTTCATAGGGAGAGAGGATGAGCTGTGACTGCGCCGCTGGTGCTGCACAGAAGGCCGAGGTTGTTGCAGTCGTAGTCTCTCCTTTCCCCGTCATCGGCTCCGTGCTATTCAGAGTGGCAGCGGCGCTCTGTTTGTCACCGAGAAAGGCTACAACGAGCACAGCGGGACGACCACGTGACACAGGGGGCTCTTGAGCAACCTGTCAGTGTGTATATACACGTGTGTGTGTGTGTGAGAGATGTAGATGAAGACATGCAGCGGTGGCACAGATTTCAAGGAGAGGCTGATAGGGAAGCGGATGCTGCATTCAGATTCTCAAAGTAGGTTAGTGGCGCAAGGCCCAGCTGTGTATACCTCATGCTTCTCTACTTCCACGACTTCACATGTAGAGGCATGTGTGTGTGTGTGTGTGTGTGTGTGTGTGTGTGTCTGTCTGTCTTTATGTGGTGTGCACACAGAGGATTTGTGTGGGCTGCGAGCCCTCTCCATGTGTAGACAAATGGAGGAGATCAAGTGTGGAGGGATATGGATAACAGTTAGTGGATTATAGGTCAGGGGCTCAGGCCGCTCACTGTCACTTCCCTACTAGGGTAAGACACACACACACACACACACATGCCACACACACACACACAGTGTATATAAACAGGATTCAGTCATGACAGAAAAGCTGCCCTGAACGGAAAAGAAGAGCAGAAAAAAAGAGAGATATCCTCTGCTGTGTGTTTTCTATTCCTGACACTGTCAAGTGATTTACAGTCTGGTGAGTGACCAGGATCTTCTTCTCCTCTATCCTCAGTATTTTTAGGCTTTAGTCCTTTGCCCTGACCCTTGAATTGTGAAGTTGTTTTCAGAGATGGGACAGCTTTTGTTGCTGTAAGTGAGGACCGTGAAATACAAAACGAATGGCCTCGATCTATAACCGGGCCTTTCTACAGGGGCGACGACAGCTTCTCGAGGTGTTGTCGCCCGCCCCCCTATTACCGTGAACACACACACTTTCTCTCCTTGTCCCATAACTCATGATGCGTCGATGTCGGTGCTCCCGCAGATGAAGATTGTGTTTGATTGGTAACCTGCCGTGGCTCTGAGTGGGTCATGACCACTAACACACACAGAGAGAGGGCCTGAGGGTGTCTCAGAGGGCAGGTCAGGTTCCTTCACACATGTGTTTAATCTCTTTGTTGACCTCTGTCCTGCTGAATTTCTGTCATGTAGTAAGTGCACGACCACCTTGATAATTTGTTGTCGCCAGAGGAACGTGATCCAAATGCTTTAACAGTAATCTCCTGATATTAAAAACATCAGCAGATCTCCGAAGCTCCCAGGAGACCTGCTGATGTCATACATGCCTGCAAGCTGTCAGGAGGCCATACATGTGCGTAATTACACGGTAGAACAATGTGCTGCCAGCATGTTTCGCTCCCTGGAGTCTAAAAGGAAGGTGAAAACCAGTCTGCTACGTTTTGGTCAGACGAGAACAGTCGATATTCAAATATGTGACACGTAAAACACTTTAAAAGTGTTATGTAATTATAAGTACAAGATTCTTGACCACGTTTTCTGGATATTTTCTCTTTCACATCAGTGTCTTCAAGCGATCAACCTGTATTACTCCTGTTAGCCGTAGGCTATAAGCACAGGGGGATTATGAAAACAATGTAACATGATATTCAAGTAAATAATAAGAAGGGCAAACAGGTTTGGAAATAATAAACTCTCCAGAAAGCCTTGTTTGAAAAATGTATACAGAGCTCTAAAATGTTCCTGAAATAGGTTAATAGAAAAGCACTTAGTCTATGTGCAAGATTATTAACGCGTAACAAAAATGTGTGTCTAATAAACATAATGCTGTTGTTTCCTGATGCCCCGTACGTTGTCTTTCTAGTGCGTTTTTGTATGCATGTGCATGTTTGCAGTAGCCTCCCACCCCCCAAAAATAGGGATCTCCGAAAGCCACAAAGTAATTCAAAAACTGGCTAAAACTAATTCCTGGCAAGAAAGCGTGCAGTAACAAGAACGTTTTTAAATGTTTGCTCATCTTTCACACTAATTATGAATGATTATTTTAATAAAACCAGTATTTCCATCTACTTTTAGAACGTTATCCTTATGAGAGACCCCTTTAGCATAGCACATTGTTCAAACTGTCATTCGATACGTTATTATTATGAAAACATTGATTATAGCTGCTTTAAGGAGGGGCTGACATTGCATAATACCGCTGATTTATGACCCATGCCATATTGATCTCAAGCAAGTTAAAGCAAATTGTAAAATATTTGGGCATTGACTGAGTATCGACGCATTGTGTCATTGATGTTTTCATCAACACATCAGCCGCCGTCTGACTTCCGTTGCTCCTAAAGTAGTGTTGTCATGTCCCCACCCACCCTGAACACTTCCCTGCAACTGCAGTACTTATTTTTTATGAGTATGACTATTTATACCACAAAGCCTTCGCCAACAAGGTCGTCATCCCTGATGTTTTTATCTGGCTTTTATCTACTTATGTGGGAAAAACAAAAGTCTGCTCCTCTGCGGAGATGATGCAAGAATTACAGATGATGTTGACTTCTCGGCTGTGCTCAACTTGTGAGATTTAAGATAAGAGGGGAAAGAAAAAGGCTCCTGAGTGCAGAGGATCTTAATCTGGAAAACCTCTTTACACAGAACCTGGGAAAGAGCGATGGTTTGACCCGAATCGCCCACATATTTTGCGTAATAAAGAAATCCTGGCTCAGGTTTTAACTCCATTATGAACTCTCTCTCACTCCGCCTCCTCATCCGCCTCCTCTCCTTCCTGCTGTGTCTGAATAACAAAAGCAGACGTGGATCCTATTTGGCAGCTGGATTGTCTCCTCATCTTTCCGCCGTCTCTCTCGCTCTCTCTCTCTCTCCGTCTATGGTGTGTCTTTGCTGTACTCTTTCCCACATTTAAGGCCTGAACCCAACATAAACAGCCTGTGCTGCTGCCTCCTCCGTCATGTTTCTTTCTCTGTCTGCAACCTCCGCTCGTCTGCTCGGGGGGCCTCCGTATCAGACTGCCGTCGGGTGAGACACTACAGTTGTTTCCTGAGTGAGTCGCAGGGCTGAGGGGCCCTTGTTGAAGCCCTGCTAAGAGTTTCTTGAGGACTTGTACGGCCGGACGAGAGAATACAACCTCACAACTCAGAATCCATGGGTTTAAAATGAGAGGCTACAACTCAAACTACCAGTGGTGGAAGAAGCACTCTGATCTTACACTGGTACTGCGGTAAAAATGAAATACCACAGTGTAGAAATACTCTGCTACACGTAAAAGTCCTGCATTCAAAATTGTGCCCTTTTTTTTTGCAGAATGGCTCATTTCAGATTAGTTTTGGAACCGCTGGTGTTCAGGCTGTCCTGTGATCAGTTATGCATGCTGGTAGAGGGAGACGTGACATTTAAATAAAATGGAGTTAGTATTACTGTCAACAGATCTGAAATAACAGCTTAGTTAAGCCTGACACATGAAGGTGTAGTGTTGTCTAACAGCTGGTCAATTAAGAAATCTATAAATATAGAGTGTGAGGCTATAAAGAGCATTATGTTCAACAAGATCGAGAGACAAAACAAATGCGCGTTGAGATTAATGTCGAACATATCTTTACGATAGCTGTCAACCAACAGATTGTGTATTGATCAAATGACAGGCGGTCAAAAAACACGTCTCTGCTCTTATAGATAAGAAAAAAGACCGAGCAGGATGCGAGATAAGAAAAGGTCTCCGTGGCTGAAAGACTGATGGGCTGATCGTTTATCAGTTGCAAAACACGCAAAACTGTTTGTGCAAAAATATGCGTTGAGCAAAAGTAATCCACTACTTTGCTGTAGAGGAGAGGACGCGTGAGGTCAGATCAACGATCCTAATGAAGGACTCGCAGTCAAGCTCTTAATTGAGCAAAGATGAAGAACAAAGGATCCTGCTGTCAAAACCACTCAACTAATTTGTCCGAGGATCGTGACAAATAAACCAATCGGAAGCAGTTTTTTTTTTAAATCCAAAGGGAAGAGGAAGCGTTTCTTTCAGAGTGAAATTTGGCAAACGCATGTGCTCGTTCATGAATAAGTGACTGAGACCAGTGGGTTCTGTGAGGAGACTGTCTCACTTCAAGGCATCGTGTTATGGGGTGTTTGAGGCTTTGAAGAATCTGACGGCCGTGTTGTGTTTGATGTAACCTCTGATTTTTCGTTGTAATCTAATTTTCATAAAGGGAATGTTGCGGATGTCTCTTCTGAGACGAGAGCCGACAACAAGCTGCTGCTGCAGAGTTCTCACGTGTGTTTACGAGGCTGAAAGACGCCGCGGCTTTAGTCCTTCTTAAAGAGACATCGTGGGACAAGCCGTCGTCTTTATTTCTGCAGATGATGGTGGAAACTTTTCAACCTTTTTTTTGTTTTTAGCGATGCTAAATGTCGGTCTGTCGAACACATGAAATGTGGTAGAGTTATCCTTTGTGCCCAGAAGATGAAGCTTAGTGGTGGTTCTCTGACTTTTCCTTCAGCGCCACCAGCAGCTCAGCAGTTTTGACACAAATAACGGAAAAAACGAATCCCATTCCCATCAGCCTCAGCTGTAGTTTGTGTTCATGCTGCAATCCATTGTATACATGCCTCACAGAGCAGCTCTTTTATTGATGTTTTCCAGCCATTACTACCTCTCTTAATTACAACAGCGGAGCAGTACATGTCACCTGACCTCGGTGAAAGATGAATAGCTGGTCTGAAAAAAAAAGATAACTGAAATGTGCTGTTGTGGACATTTGATTTATGGACGAAAGAAAGACGTAAATCATAACTTCTTATGTGTGTGTGAAATCAATATTATCATCATGAGGCAAATGGGAAACGTGCCCAAAGTTGTCAGTCTTCCTTAATGTGAAGGAAGAACTTCTTGGAGGATAGTGACTATGATGGACGAGATCTGTGTTCATTTGTTGTTAGAGCAGAAAAAACACTTTTTAGTTTTTAAATCTCTTACTCGTACTCCATGCACATGTCATTTGATGCACTGTATTAGTGGACAATTGAGTCCTAATGGGCACAAGCACGGATGCAAATCATCATGTTTGCAATAATGAGGAATGACGATGAAACCTCAGAACAGTGACTCAGTAAAGTGGACAGTAACCTCAGCACCATGTGGCTGCTAGTCTGCTCGCCTCATAACAGTTGTGGCTGATGCTCTTAAGGTGAGTAGATTGTATTTAAAACGAGTGCACTCTGCTGTTGCACCCTCAGCGCTGCTGATCTGATGTGAAATGCAGGCCAAGACCCCATCATCACCATCGTCATCATCATTGTAATAAATACCCAGAAGCCTTTATGAAGCAAAGATCGGCCTTTTGAGTTGAAGCAGAGGAGTTGAAAAAAATGCAGAGAATTGGATAAAAAGAAGGGATGAGACTAGAGGAGGTGAATAGAGAGCTGGATGGACCAGACTGGTGGGTTGCAGTAGGAGGAATGTCTGCTGTTTCCATACCTCTACTGTCAAAGTGTGTGTGTGTGTTCATGCTGTGTGTGTGTGTGTTCCCGTGTGTCTCCGCATGCTTGAGAGCTGTGAGTAGGAGTAACGCCGAGAGGGGGAAACAATTACCACACACCTACCAGCCACAATCTCACGGGCACACCGGCGCGAAACAAGCTGCTAAAAGCTCTTCCAGCGGTTCAGACACAGTACTGACGCTTCCAGTACTGACCTCCATACGGGCACAGACACCTCGGCTGATGGCATGTCAGTCATCATGGGAACTGGCGAGGGGAAAATGCGATGTGGTATGTATTTTGTTCAGGAGATAAATACATTTTTATCTTGTGAAAGCGGTGGTGTTGAGCTGTCTCATTTTCACCGACTGATGCACTCGCCCCGGCTTTCTTACATCACCCTTAACTCAGCTGGGTTGCACACACACATGCAGCAACCACGCCACATTCTAGTGTTGTGAACTCGTGTAAGTGCTCTCTAATTAGCCTGCGGTGGGGACGGCCCCTGCCCTCCTCGTGTTTACGGCGTTGTCGTTGTTACGGGAAGACCGGCCCAGTGGTCCTAATCCCAGCAGACATCCCCTCCATTGTTGCACATCAAGCCTGGTGATGTGTAAACAATTCACTTTGGCAGGGGTTGGCACTCTCTGCAGGACAATACGGGTTTAGTTGTGTGACGTTTTTAGCCAAGTGGAGCAAAGTTAGTTTGACTGTAGTTGGATTGGTGTAAGGGTTAAAAGACTTCTGGTGGTTTCTCCAAGTTGACTATTCAGCGAACATAACCAACACGGCAGGGGTATCAGTATGCAGAACCAACCTCTCCACTGACCTTGATGCCAAGGATATTGGAAAGGCTCGACTGTCAAAGGCGTTTAGTCGTTCGACTTTGCCATCTGCCAATAAAGGCCCGTCGGTCACGTGAATCCGATTCCCAATCTCTCCGGTACCTCCAGAAGCTTTAGACGGTGAACTGCACCAGGACCGAGGTCTTCCTGTCTGGACTGCGGATTGAACGGGGAAGTAATGTATTATTCAAGACCCCGAGTAGTTTTACAGTTGACAAAGAACACCGTTGAGCTGAAACGTAGCTTCTGTTATCGGTGGATAGAATAATTTGCATGTGATTGCATGTTTTCCTTTATTTATGACCCCTGTGACCGTCTAGAGCAGCAGTTACAGTTTTAATGGAGTTAAGTCATGAGATGGCGCTGATACACCAACTGAAACCTGAACTGACAATGACCTGAATACTTAAAGACACACAAAGAGGGATTTGATCAAGTTTCCCTACTTCATGAACATTTTAAATTTTGCGATTTTGGTTCCTGCAACATATATTGCAATATTAAGTAAGTTGTGGACATTTTAGATTTAAATGCATCAATCTATTGTAATGTGAGAGCAAAATTAAGTGGCTAGATCTATGAAGAACTTTGTGTTTAAATAATTTAATTCCAAACAATTTGCTTGTATAGATATGAATGGTGAATTCACACCCAGAAAGCTTGATGAACAAAACTGGGATCGTCCGCACGTTGACCCGTTGAGTTGACTTTTTCTACTACCTGTAACTATTCTTTTAAAAAGAAGAGAGTCAATAATTTGCATTTTCTTCCCTCATGCTGTGACCAACTACAATCCGATCTCATGCTGCACATTAAAAGGAGTTGTGTACCTTGATGAACCGTTTGAAGGTTTGCTGCTTTGTCACCTGCAGCTTTATATCTGGCAGCTCTTCCTTCATGTTCTATTACTCTCTGCAATA
Organism: Anarhichas minor; assembly: GCF_050575085.1. Classification (NCBI taxonomy): domain Eukaryota; kingdom Metazoa; phylum Chordata; class Actinopteri; order Perciformes; family Anarhichadidae; genus Anarhichas; species Anarhichas minor. Next base: position 14,313,626 of record NW_027466453.1, read on the forward strand.
TTTGAAACGGATCCCCTGAGATGAATCTTTAAATATGACTTACGCATCAGCGCGACTACACATCATGGCTCCGCCACTAACTAATGAAAACTACTGAGGCTGTCACCATCATTACATAGCCCGTGTCCTACTCAATTACATTCTGCTCACTTGGACGATAAACTCTCTAAATAGCATACGGTCGTTAAATGCTACCATGTCCGCGCTGCGGCACATTGACCCCGGCTGAACTTAGCTCGCGACCCGTTTCCCCTAACTCCCTGAGAAGGTGTTGACCCGGCTGGTTACGGTTGACCAAGACAAGCGAGCTAAAAGGGAATGTTACATTGAACAGAGGAAGTTTCAAACCCAATGACCTTTCCTTTCAAGAAATCTGGACCAGAAAACCTGAGCACAGTGGCAGTTACTCATTGGTGCATGCTTTAAGAGTGATGAGGGGGGTAAAAGGCTAAGCATGCAAGTTTGAACTATTATGATTATGTATTGATTGTTGCTGGAACAGCAGACCCCTGAGTCATAATATGAAAAGGGCTGAGTGGTAATCTATGTGGCCGTGCCGGGGGTTAAGCATGAAGGGTTTGTATATAACTTGATATGGATTTCTTTTTTAACGGGGAGCGCTGCTCTCTATGAGAATCCACTCGCAAAAAACACACGCTCATTTCTAGACTTTCATGCATAATTCACGAGATGTCCGGTCTCAGCTGTACAGCGGTAGATGTCCTCACAATGATATCAGAATACTCTGCACACACGGTGGAGGGGGGGGGGGGGGGGATTGTTGCCCAAAACAGATTCGGTCTCCTCAAACAATCTGTCCCGTTCTCCGGTCCAGACGAGCTCTTTCAGCCAGAGTAGGAGGGATGGCGGAGTTGTTTTTGCGCATTACAGACGTAGGTTGCCTGCAGGGTCTCTTTGCTCCACAATTACTGCTTTATGAGGCTGTTTAACTGAAGCGAAGGAGGCAGAGAGTGTGACGATGTCTGGTACCTGTTCGTACATCTCTCTTTCTTTCCTGTTTGGCGTTGAGAGCATCCTTTTGTGTCTTCGTTTCCTTTATACACAGACTTTTGCAACTTTTCACTTCTTCTTTTTTTTTTTATCCCCTTCAGCCTCAAAGACCCTTCACTTGGGCCCCTTACAAACTCATGTTGCATGGACAAGGAGAAACCAATGGGAATTCATTCTTGTGAAGTGTTAAGTCTTTTATTTAAGGTATTTAAAATAAATAAAGGAAAGAAGAAAAACATAAAGGGAAAACAAAACCCTTTGCAGGCATCCAATTCATCCACCCACGCAGTCCCAACAACCTCTCTCCCACTTCTGCTGCCATTTACAATCTACGCTTTTATCACGTTAGACTTTTCTCCATTGCAGTCAAGCCAGTAAAATAACCTTTTTTTTTAGTATCTTGACAAATTAAATGTGAGTCATCAATCAACTGCACAATGCTTGGTAGACATGGTATTTATACCCCATTAGTATCTGTTTAAAATAAGCTCTGTTTCTCTCTCCTCAGCCTGCCTCGTTCTGTTTCATCGTGCAGACGTTGGTAGATAAGGTGTGAGCATCGTGTGTGAAAGAGGAATGATCACACAGCCATCTGGATCCCTGCTCTCTTGGCTGCTCGTTTGTGATAACATGCGCTCCAAGCCCTCCGAACGTAACAACCTAATAGTCCGCGCTGCCTCTGTCACTTTGTTTTACAGAGCAAGACTGAGGAGAGGGGAGGATTTAAGGAGTGTGAAAGAGAGCGAGAGATGCAGCAGATAGATAAAGAGGAGAGGAAATAACTTTACTTTTCTTTTTCCATTATTTACAGTCCGAGGGGAAACAACTAGGGGTAAAACGTCTGAATTGCAAAGCTGCTTAGCGGTATGATTCAGTTTGGGGATTTGAATCTGCTCTCACCCCCACTTCAAGCGCTGGGGTGGAGGCGGGCACAGAGGGAGAGATAGAGGGGGGGTGGGGGGTGTGTGTGTGTGGGAGAAACGGCGTCGGAGAAGCACAATCTGGTGGAGCTCCATGTGAAAGTGACCTACTTCCTGTCAGCTCGCTCTCAAATGGATTGCTGTTTTCTGATGTGTTGCAGGAGAGAGGGGGAGGTCCTCCGAGGGGGCGGAGGGGGAGGGTTGCCGTGGCGTGGCTAAATGAAAGATAAGGCGGTGGCTCCTGGGGACCTACAGTGGAGAATGAAATAAATGTCATGTGTGTGAGGTGTAAAATCCGTATGCATGGCGTTTATGTTGTGTACTCACCTGTGTATACTGTGTTTGTGTGCTCATGCAGTAAGACATGCATGTTGCATGAAGCCTCTCTCTGCAGTGTTCATTACCCCAAATGAGGGCCCGACGACAGTCGGCTATCAGAAAAGCCAATATTTGAGAGGGCGGGCCTCGCCAGATGCCGTGTGTGTGTGTGTGTGTGTGTGTGTGTGTGTGTGTGTGTGTGTGTGTGTGTGTGTGTGTGTGTGTGTGTGTGTGTGTGTGTGTGTGTGTGTGTGTGTGTGTGTGTGTGTGTGTGTGTGTGTGTGTGTGTGTGTGTGTGTGTGTGTCAAACACAGGATGTAATTTATGGAAGTGGGGAAGTTTCTGTGGTTTTAATATGGTTTGGAAGAAAATTCTCATACAAACTGTATATAGACATGTACACAAATACATATATTCATGTCCTTGAAGCAGCTACAATCAATATAATATCAATAGACAGTTCTTAACTATTCACAAAACAATGTGATGATCGATAAGTGGAAACATTAGTTTCTGTTATTACTCCAAACTGTCCCACGTTTGAACTGTTTGTTAGAGGAGTTCAACAATACATTATATTGCTTTCTTTTTTTTACTGGTGTGTTTGCTGATTTGCTGAGCAGATAATAAACTTTGCATGGGACAAAATATACTCTGAGCAAAGATCTAAATTGTAAATCATGAGGGGGAAATGAAGGAATGTACTGAGTTCACCTTTTACAAACAGATGTCTGAGTGTTTGAGCTCCTGTCTGTTCGTGTATTCATTGAAGTCATGAGTAATGTCTTTGGTATGGATCCATTGAACACTGCCAGGTTTAATAATCCCGGTGACTCTGACTGGCTGGTGGGAAGGTGAATTAAATTAATCCATCCTCATAACCCTGTCCCTCCCTCCCTGCCTCTCTCGCTCACACACGCTCTTTCATTTCCCCTTCTCTCTGTATTTTCCAGTACCTGAGGACCTGTCTTTGGAGGAAAGAGATGAGCTGTCCAATATACGGCGCAGGAAAAAGGAGCTTCTGGATGATATCGAAGTGAGTATTGAAGCAAGAATTATGTTTTTTTTATTTGCTCCAGCAGCAGAAAGTTCCCGTAAGTGGGGATGGGCAATATGATCCTATTGTAAAATCAGTTATTGAAGTGTTTTACGTGTCTGAAGGCTCGTCTGATGTGATGCTGATCAAAGTTACATATTCATATTAAACATTACTTTATGTGATTTTGTCCAAATATCAAAAGTATCGAGCGTTTCCTGACGCCTCCAATCTGTCCACCGTCAAATAAAGGCAGAAATGCCCTCTTACAATGATCCTGTTAAGGTCGTGTGATATTGATTTTAACCATATCACCCATTTCTAACAATAAGGAAACTTTTAAGAGTCGTTTTGCTGTTTTCTTCTCTGCAGCGGCTGAAGTTTGAGATCGCAGAGGTAATGACTGAGATTGAGCAGCTAACCTGTGTGGGGGAGAGGTGAGTGAAATGATTTAAGGGCTGCAACTAATGAATGTTTTGACTGTTGATTAATCCGTCCATTGTTTTCTTGATTAATCGATTCGTGGTTTTGTCTGTAACATGTCAGAAAACTGCCGATCACAGTTTCCCAGAGCCCAAGAACCTTGTGTCCAAGAAATTCTCCAACAACCAAATATGTTAAATATAATATATCAAATCAGGTAAAGCAGAGAATATTAACATTTAGGAAGCTGGTACCAGCAAATGTTTTTCCATTTTTGCTTCAAAAGTTCGACTAATCAACCAATCGTTGCAGCTCTAAATTGCTTAGTCTGTCACCACTTCACATTGCCAATTGTGAAGTCCTCAAATCATCATTTTGTCCAACTAGTAACCCCCCCCCCCCTCCCCTCAAAATATTAGCCCACCTCGTATTTGATGAGCTGGAACCAACATGTTTGGCATGTTAGCTCGACTTAAATGATTAATCAATTATCAGAACTGTTGTGGATTTATTTTCTCTTAGTTGACTTATTGATTCATTGACTAATCGTTACAGGACTCATTCTTTCTTTTTGCCAAATCTGCTCTTCAAAGCCATTGAGCCATGTTGTCGCTTCCGCTGTGAGCCTCACATCTGTCGTGTGTGTGCGTGTGTGTGTGTTAATCCCCTTTGTTTGAGGAGTGCAGCGGGACAGTCCCTTGACTAAACATTAGCCAAACAGTCTGCATTCAGAGGCTTTCATTTGATTGGTAGATGAGGTGGAGTGAGAGTCTGTGTCTCAGGTGCAGCTGGCAAAGGGGCTCGGGCTATTTTGGGCACACAGGAAGTGTAGGGAACATGCACAGACACACAAAGGTTGAGATTTCCCTGTGGTGCGCGTGCAAAATGTGTTTTTGGAGAAGAGTGACATCCAAATGGCTGCAGGATGGATTAATCTGTTCATGAACAAGTGCAGGTGATGAGTCACATGCAGCCACGTTTAGCCTATTTCATGTTCTCTGAGGTTAGATCCACTCAGTCTTCAGGTGACAGAGAAGTAAATATAGAAACTGGACGAACTTATCCCAAACTGACGAACTGAACGCAGCTGCATGGGGACAACACCACAGTCTTAACTGTCACATGATGTTTTTGTGTGTTTTTTAATTCAGCAAAACCACGCAAAGAAACAAACAGATCGCCATGGGGAGGAAGAAGTTCAACATGGACCCTAAAAAGGTCAGGCCTTGCCCTAAACTGACTATATGTGAGAATCAATAACAATGTCCCATCAAGTCTGTTAAAACAGACCAAAAGAGGTAACTGAAGTGTAAGTGTGCACTCTTTTTTTTCAAAACAGGGGATCCAGTTTCTTCTGGAGAACGATCTTCTCCAGCACACCCCAGAGGACATCTCACAGTTCCTCTACAAAGGCGAAGGGCTCAACAAAACAGTCATAGGGGACTACTTAGGGGAACGGTGAGCTCTCCAGTTTTCCCTCTGTTTTTCCTCCACCTTTCTTTTTCCTGTCCCCATCTCTCCGTCAGATCTGCACTGCATGTGCTGAGACGATGGCATAAAGCCCCAGGAAATTGGTGGTCTGGATTTATGGAGCAGAGCAGCGACGGGAGACGGTGCCAGTAAAATAACTCAGCGGACATGTGGTTCTTATCGAAGGGAAATCAATGGGGATAGGAGCGTCATAACAACAGGGGTTTCATGCTGCCTGCATGCACTGTGGCTTTCTCTTTGAAAAGCATCGGTGCTATGACATGAAAGCATTTACTTTTCACCGTGACCCCACAAGACGAATGTATTAACGTATTAACAGTCTGGCGTCTGTTTTTTTTTTCTGTTTGAATGGAATTGAACAGTTAAACATGTGTGACATGTGACCTTCCTCTCCTCCAGGGATGACTTTAACATCAAGGTCCTTCAGGCGTTTGTGGAGCTTCATGAGTTTGCAGACCTCAACCTCGTACAAGCCTTGAGGTGAGTGAAGGACCAAGCAGAGCACTGCGGTAAAGAAAAGCAAGGATCAGTGTTGGTGTGGGTGTCTTCCTGCAGGTGAAATATGATCCAAGTCGTGTTTGAGTGATACATTCATCAGTTTGAAGACAAATTGCAAATTGCATCGTAGTTTTTAATACTATGAAGATTCTATATATACCGGGAATGTATGCTAGCAAGCATGTGTTTTATTGAATTGGCTGATTGGATATCTCCTATCATTTGACAGATGAGGCTTTGTTACAGCAAACGTTTAGCCAGGTTCAACTTCTTTGCAGATGACGCTGTATTTTCTTTTGCTGAAGGCCTCTGCATTGGCAACCCCACTGCATCACCACATTGGTCTCATTAAAAATGAATGGGATGATGGCGCTTTTCTCACACCGTTTGGTCGTCACAGGGGATTATGCTGCATTCACGGAAATATTCTCATGTTGGCAATGTAGTTGTTAAAGCCTCTGAACACCCACTCAGGTGTTTTCAGTTATTCTGGCTGATCGTCTACCAATAAGAATGATCGAGGTGTAATTCGTCCCGCCCTAACATGCTCAACAGCTAACAGGAGACTCAGGAAAGATGTCACTCAATTAGTCTATTCACGCCCACACAGTCCTGTGAAGATGTCTCATCAGACAGATTAACTGAAAACACCTGTGTGGGTGTAGAAAGGCTTCAACACTATATCGATTCACTTAAATTACCTCGAGTGATGGCTGATGTGAGACATCCATGTTTGTTTTTTTCTTCTGTATTATTAAGCGCACGGGATATTTTCAACTTTTCCGAAAAGTTTTCCAATTTAATATCAATATCAATTAATTTTGGGTTTTACATTCATGACAGACTTTGGCTGATTTAGACGTCCATGTTTGTTTAGTTTTTAAGGCACTTCTGTATCATTTATCGTCAGTTCCTCCACTAATCATGACTTTGATGTTGATGTGAATGCTATTACGATAACTCTGATTTGAAGTGAACGTGGCAGTACGTGTTCTGAGGACAGCGTCTTGTTTAGGAGTCAGTAAAGAGAGTTTTTGTTTAGGTTTTAGCCAAATCATTTAGTCTTAATTCATGATCTTTTAGACTCTCCCTTTCTTAATGTTAGTAATGTAGTTGGGTTTGTAATTTACAGTGAATATCCTCAAACTGTAATAGACATTGCCATCAATATTTCATGATCTGTCATTACATTTTCTCTCTCTCTGTTCCTGCTGTTGTAGGCAGTTTCTGTGGAGCTTCAGACTTCCTGGCGAAGCCCAGAAGATTGATCGTATGATGGAGGCGTTCGCCTCCAGGTACTGCCAATGCAATCCTGGAGTCTTCCAGTCCACAGGTACCACACACACACACACACACACACACACACACACACGAACACCCACACACTGCAGCAGACATGTGAGTCAGACTCAACTAGACAGTCCAGGGCAGATAATATGGGCCAGCCAGACCACCTCAGCCTCTGATCAATGTTTCTGACTGTCTGTCTTCCCCTAGTAGACATATGGACCTGCTCGGGCTGCATAAATCTTTGAAATGTGACCACAAGCCTGGACATGTTTTCTAAAACACTGGAAAATATGAGCACTTTCCGACTACATAGATATCTGCTTTCAGAGAATCATAAATGGACCAACAGTCTGTTTACTCATCCGTTTTCAACTTCCTCACTGATCTCAGTGTGATCGCTATTTGTGTCTCCAGCAGTGATGATTAATTAAATCGATCACGGGTCAATAGTGGTCATGAGCGCCATCTCGGGGCCCCTCGCACTACGTCTGCTCCTCCTGTGTGAACCGAGCGAGTGTCGAGGAGGACGCAGGTGACGGCTCGGGTCATGAATATTGATGCGGTGCAGTGGTGACACACCCAGACTTAGTTATTGGTCATCTCTCAGGACCGGTGCGCTGAGGGTCATAAATTACAGTGCGGGGCACGTTGACTGGGGCGGTTAGTGTGTGGATGGATGAGGTGGAGGTTAGCAGGAGTTATGATGTGGACTCACAGGAGCGGTGGGGTTTGTATGTGGCGTTGGATGGCTCCACGAGTCTGTGTGTCCCAGAATATGGTGCTCTTTGTTGATTAAACTCCCCTTTTTATTAGACAGACATATATTTTTGTGATGAGAAAATCTATTGATGGATTTCTGTCTTATTTATCACGAATCATTTGTGCTGTCGTCTCAATGCCATTATTATAACTCCACTGTAAAGCTCACTGATACACCTTTTGGTTTCACGTTTCAATGAAAATATTTTCTCAATATAGTCGTTATGATATGAGATCACTAATTTAGGATAGACTGAGTAACAAAAGATCAAACGTTTTAATAATTTTCACACTAATCCATGAACTCCAAGCAAGAAAACGTGTGCTAACACACACAGAGTCGTGGGCGTGTGCTGTATCTTATGTCTCCCAGTGACACGCTTTGTATAATTACCTCCACAGACACCTGCTATGTCCTATCGTTTGCCATCATTATGCTGAACACAAGCCTGCACAATCCCAACGTCAGAGACAAGCCCCCCGTTGAGCGCTTCATCTCCATGAACAGAGGGATCAATGAGGGAGGAGACCTCCCGGAGGAGCTACTCAGGGTGAGAGCTTTGGCTTTATTAGTTCGTTAGGTATGACAAATGTATCCAGTGTGGTTGTGCGCAGGAAAAGAAAACCTATGTTGCAAAGCAGAGAGTCACGCTTCACTAATTGAGATGTTGCAGCTCAGCAGAATTAGATCTTCTCTCCAGACACTAGTTCATCTAGTAGTTCATCTACCCACATAGTGTGTAGGCTGACGTCTTTACCGCAGCACCCGTGGCTTCTTTTAAGTAGAAAAAGACACTTTGTTAAAGCTCCCGGAGTCAAAGAGGAATGAATCATTGTCGCTCACCTTCCGACTCTAAAATACAATCTGTCAATGTCTTCTTTAACGCACCGTTAATCTGAGAGCTGGGTTGAATGTTTTGAGACAGAAGGTGACTGGAAGTGTTTCGGTTTTCATAATGTTCCTCTCTTTTTGTTTTTCTGTCTCCGTCCAGAATCTATACGACAGCATCAAGAGCGAACCCTTCAAGATCCCGGAGGACGATGGGAATGACCTGACGCACACGTTCTTCAACCCAGACAGAGAGGGCTGGCTGCTTAAATTAGGTTAGTGCAAGACATCCCGGATGACTTTATTTGGTTTATTACCCTCACGACAAGTGTGGCCTTATTCTCACTGCCGAGTGAGAACACGAGGTGAAGTTAATATCACTCGTGCTCTCTCACTTGATGGTGATGTATCACATTTTAGACACAATGAACTGGAACAGATCATCACACTTTTGTGTAATATTCATAAATTGACCTGAATTAACATTAATGTGTTAGAACAACGCTGTTAAACTAAAGTCCAGATGCGTAAAACTCACTTTAGTTCTGAACTCGCGTAAAGCCAGATGTGGTTTGGTGTTTTACTGGAACTGTAACCCGATCACCACCCATCATTAAAACATGTTCACATACGTTTTATTTCCTCTTCCATGTATCACGCGAGGCTAGAAAAAGCAGGTATACGTGTCGTCTGAAGTATGCTTAAAGTGTGCACATTCTCACGGCACGATCGGTTCTTCTAGAAAACATTTTACAGTGTGTGAAAAATAGTGAAGGCATGTTTTTATGTGCATTGTCTTCGTCTTAATGTAGTTTAGGGAGGAACACACGCTGTAATTATCTCTTCTGTTTGAGTTTTGTCTTTGTGTGCCAGGGATTGGATGTGGTTGTATGCTTTCTCAATGAGGTAATAGTTTTTGGTCTTGTTTCTACAACATTCCTTCACCATTCTTTTCCTGTTTGTTTACACGTGTTTTTGATTTGGACCTCGCTCCATCGCTCCGCAGCTCACAACACATTACTGACATTAACATTAAGTCCTTTTTTTCAACACTTTCAATCGTTGTAAGAGGTTGATTTATTATTGAACATAAAATGTGTAATAGCTTGGATACTGCTTGTCAAAGGTTAAAGGGCAAACGCACTGCAGGTGATCAGTTTTATTACTATGTTCACACACACACACACACACACACACACACCTGGCTCTGACCTGCACATTCCTCTCACTCTGTGTAACGTCTCTTTAGTCTCATCAAACTAGTGACTGCGAATGTAAATAGCCCCATTGTGGCTCACAGACCTAACATGATTACATTCTAGTGTGGTTCCTCCCTGGAGCCATTCCCCGCGCCAGTTCTCGCTGTAATATTTGTAATTTAACTCTCTAAAAATAAACCCCGGAGGATGTGAAGGAATAAATGCCTTTTTTTTTTAGCAAAATCTCTCTTTGCTGAGCGGAAATTTGGCCGTGCTAATTCAATAGCCAGAGTCTATTGAAATGTAAAGAAACCCGGAGCTTTTATAATTGCGTGCGGCCCATATAGGCTCATGTGAAAACAGGAAGGAAACGCTGCAGTGGAAAGTGACCGTAAGGGATGTTAGTATTGAGAGGAACTAATCGGGAATGTTAGGTCAAAGCACACTCGCAGGGAAATGATCAGAAAGTTCTTGTGCTCTCCATGTCTTCCTGACTTGGGATCCATGTTTTGTGATTGTGTGTGTGTGTGTGTGTGTGTGTGTGTGTAAGCTCAGGTTTGCATTTAAATGTCTTTCTCATAGCCTGCATGCATGCAACGCGCATGTGTCTCCCACCAGGAGAGCTTCCTCAGTATCAGCAAGTGGTGATTTCCTCCAACACTGCAGTCACTGCCAGAGGCTGGATTCTGCCTTCAAACTAACGTGCTGGATGTCTGCGTTCGCTCTCTTTCTCTCTTTGCTTCTTTTGGATGTAGTTTGTTAAGTTAACACGTAAGGTGGTGAGTTTGCTCTGGGCGTTGGTGTGTGTGTGTGTGTGTGTGTGTGTGTGTGTGCATTTCTACATGTGTGTTCCTTCAGGGTTGGTTTAGGTGCCACGTCAGGTTCATATCAACTGCTGTTTGCTCCCCTCTCTTGAGAGCCAATGTGGTTTTATCCTGTGGCCTTTTTAAAAAATGAATAAGCAAAGTCAGCAATAATTCATTAGTTGCGTAAGTCATCATTTGTCAAAGCTGGACGTGAGGAGAGATAGTGGTGGTGATGGTACTCACATACTACTCATTGTTCTTCAAACTGGCTTTCAGAAAGTGAGTTTTCTCGTTATTGCATTTGAACATCTGCCCACAGCAGCATTACCTTGAAACACTGCGCTTGAAACATGGAGAGAAATATTTATTTTTGAAAAGCCTGAAAACAAAAGAAGCATACAAACATTTAGTATAGTTTCAGTGCAGGGTTGAACATATACACATATATATATACACATACATTGATGTAAAACCACTTTAGATCAGACAAACTATCTGACCTTTCAATGTTATTAAGTATGAATGTGTCTAATTTCCACATGACATGATCATGTGATTTATAGAAGCCTTTTTTTACACAGGAAATTTAATTACAGCAATGAACTAATGCACAAACATGTAGAAACAATTTAAGATGCATCGTTTGGTCTTTTTTCCCTGATTCATAGCCTGAAGGTCTGAGGTAGCAGCAAATATCCACACAATATAATTTCATGTTTACACAGTTGTACAGAATAAGAAAACGGAGTGGATGTTGGTCGGCTTCATTAATGAGTGTCACATCCCCGCTCTTTGACCCAATGGGAGACAGCCAGTCTGTCACTTTGGCCTTTGCGTGACTTCCTGTCTCCTCTTCCTCTTCCTGTCAGGGGGCCGAGTGAAAACCTGGAAGAGAAGGTGGTTCATCCTGACTGACAACTGCCTCTACTACTTTGAATACACAACAGTGAGTGTCACACTAAGATGATGTTTTGCTCAGCAACCTGCCTCTTTGCAAGCACATCTGCTGGTTTCTGTGTGTGTCCACAGATGAAAATACGCTTCATTAATACGGGCTGGTATCAAATCCAGGTCGGTGGAAGATTCAGAATTTAAGGCCATAACAAATTCTCTTTATGACTGCTTTTGTCCACTGCGTGTGTGTGTGTGTGACTGTCCGTGTCGCTCTCTGTATGAATAAGTTTAAATGTGCGTCGGTTGAAGATCTTTATCATTGCCTCTGTGTCCCTGCTAGCTGCTGCATCAGCACTGTTCTCTCTCTAGCCTGTTATTATCCTTCAGGACACCCTCATTATGTCCCGTCCTCTGGTCTGACTCCTCCACACATACACATTATCTGCTCCGTTAAAGAGCCGGGAGGAGGGGTTGATTTCCACGCTAGCAAAACGTATCACAGAGGATTTATCCTCTTTACCCGACCTCACACCTCTACGTTCCTCTTTCTTTCTGTCGGTGTCTTCTTTTTATATACGAGTCTTAAATGCACCGCTCTCTTCCTCCTGCCTCTTTGCTACTTTTCTGATTTATATAGTTTGTTTGTTTGCTTGCATCTTGCTTTGCTACCAATCTCTCTTAGTATTTACTCAGTTGTTTTTCCTCCCTCCTCTCATGTTTCTCCTTCAGGACAAGGAGCCTCGTGGGATCATCCCGCTGGAGAATCTCAGCATCAGGGAGGTGGAGGAGCCAAGGAAACCTGTGAGTGTTGCCTCATTAGAGATCTCACCCTCAGATCATACGTCAAGTATCTTATCTCCTCCGTTACCGTGTTTGTTGTATGTGTACATTGTAAGTACATTTCTTGGTCAGGTAGCAGCACATCATTGATGCCCTGCTCTCTCTCTCTCCGCTCCCCAGAACTGTTTTGAGCTGTATAACCCCAATCACAAGGGCCAGGTGATCAAAGCCTGCAAGACGGAGGCGGATGGGCGTGTTGTTGAGGGAAACCATGTGGTGTACAGGATATCAGCTCCCACGCCAGAAGAGAAAGAGGAGTGGATTAAATCTATCAAGTAAGACTCCTCCTGAGAGGGTTTATTTACCATGGTGTGTTAATAAGTGAGCTTTAGAGCTTTTGAGCTGGTGTGCAGATTTAGTTCCAGTCTATATGCTAAGCTAAGCTAACCTGCTGTCGGGTATTTACCGTACAGACAGCAGGGTATCAATCTTTTCATCTCTGTCTCTGTATAAAAGCAAAAACTATATTTTTTTCCTTTAATAAAGATCCTAGCTTAAATGAAAGTTATTAAATATATTAGCTACGGACATAAACCTGTGGAAAATGTAGATTTGGACAAAGTCTGGCTCATGGAGTATAAGAAAAATGCTGACGTAGAAAAGACCCGGGAAATATACTGATGTGAGTTTTAGATATACCTATATCTATATTGATTATGTCATTACAATATTTGATTTAGATAGTAAAACAGACAGCAAACGTGTGGTTTCTGTCTGTCAGACACCAAACATACTGTTGCTTTCAGTAATAATAACCTTGCTGCCTGTCGGTGACCTAAATGTTGCTCTCTAATCACCTGCGTAGAAGATGGTGCAATGTCTAAGAGAGTTTGCTCAGCAGAACACTTGTATACTGTAATATAGTGCAATCGCCCTCCCTCCCTCTCTCCATACCCTCAAAGAGTATTCGCTGGGGAAATGATGGGGGATTAGTCACTGCTTAGAGCAGCCCAGGGGTGAGCCAGCAAACCCAGTAAACCTATGCAGGAGAGGCAGCTCCAAACTGGGTTGACGTACTGGCAGCCACGGAGGCTAACAAGCTTGTGCTTCACCAGAGGGGCCCGAGAGGACTCTGGGTCTGGGGAGATAAAAGGAGCTTTATGGAAATGGTGATTTCCCTCCTCGTCTAAAGTCGAGATGATCACAGAGGCAACGCTGTATCTGCTTCTCTCGAGTCACAAACACACAGACCCAGATGATGGCGGAGCAACTGGGTCAGTGGAGTAAGTGGGCTCATAAATAAATGTTAGTAAAAGAGAGAGAATGTATTTTAATTTTCTTTAAGTATTCATATCAGGTTTTACATATTGTTAAGGACAGAAATGGAGGAACTGTTATTTTGCATTAGTCACACAGCAGCCTTGCTTGGATGTGCTCACTACAGTAGAGCTTTTGTTTCATGGAATTGGGTTGTGCAAAGATGACAATGAGCAGTATGAAAGAGCAGGACAGTCATCACATACGGATTCATTCTTCAGCGCGTGGCGTTGCAAAGTGAATCGGAGATATCCGCAGTGGGGGGTTGAGCCTCTTCTTGCTTTGTTGCATGTGCTAACGGGATTTAGCAGCCGTGAAACTGGGCTCCTCAGTAGAGCCTGAATGGCTTCCTGATTCACTCGCTGTCATTGTGCGCTGCCTTTCCATCGCTCTAAAGAAGGCGAGGGGAGCGAGAGAGAGCGCAGAAGAGTCACTAATCTTGAGCACGTTTGTTCGCCCTCCTTCAGACCTTTAAACCTGCAGGATAGCGAGAGGGGAAGTGGGTGATTGTTTTACTACGAGTTCTGGAGGAGGTTCCAGCAAAAACCCAAATACCAAAAAAAAAACTTGGGAGAAGGAGGGTTCCTCTTCAGAAACCATGGAAACCAAACTAGGTCACTGCACAAACTTTTTTTTTTTTTTTTTTGATCTAGTTAAGGCAGGGGTTTGTATAAATGTGCCTACATTTCCATATCAAAGATGCTGGAGACCCTCCTCTCATGTGGCCTTGTTATTTATTTCATCACTGTGCTTTGATTGGCTTCCTCTCCAGGGCCAGCATTAGCAGAGACCCCTTCTACGACATGCTGGCCACCAGGAAGAGACGCATCGCCAACAAGAAGTGAAGAGGGAGAGTCTTCTCAACCCTCCAGCTCCTCCATCTCTCTCTCCTTCCGTTCATGAACACATAAACTACACACTCTAGGGCAGCTGCTTCGCCACAGAAAAGGCTGTCAAACCCCCCCGAAAAGACTTTGAACCCAAATACAAACCTCAGTTTCTCTCCTGGACTGTCCACAAGTCATGTGCACTTGCCGTGGAGACATCAGAGGGGACCGATCTGTGGACTCTTACATGGAGCAGCACACAAACGAGCAACCAGGCCGATTGTTTCTCCTCCATCTCATACGCACCCCCTACCTCTCCCTCTCATGGTCATTACACGTTTCTACGTCTCCCTAAAGCACAACTGCCATGTTTCAGGTGCACATGCATGCATGTGGGTTATTATAGACCAATATGTTTGTGTGTGCGTGTGTGTATGCAGTGGTGTGCATGCTATTAATGCACACAGTATCTACATTATGGGTGCATAAGTGATACAAGCGCTCCCTCCACTGTGCTTTATGAAGAAGTGCTAATTCAAAGTCAGAGTTCAGATGTCTGGTTCGGCCAGACAGGGAGTAGAATGTGAGGATGGAGGGCGGGAAGAGGAGACAAATGGACATATTTGGGAGTTGGTGAGTAGATCAGTGCAGCATAAGCTCACCTGGACCGTGTCGTCATCTCACTCTGGTGCTGAATTCTTCTCTCCGGGTGCCGTGGCTGAAGCCCTGCTCAGAGTAACCTCAGAAAACAGTGCTGGCTTACATTTAGGTTCCTAACAACGCGTTACAGTCTTGAGTCAGCTGGGCTGATTTCACTCATTTGTGTGGAGCAGAGAATTTTGAAAATGTGCATACTTTTTTATTTTAGTTGCATAGAAAAGGAGCTTTTGCCGAGGCTTGAGATGTTACTTCCTTATTGGACTTTAAGTCGTGATCCTTAAGATGTCAGTACCGGTTGATTTGGTGACACAGCCGTGATTTAAAGATGGCAAGTGTGCTGTAATACTACAATAAACCTTTAGAAGCCACTTTGCAACAGAAGAGCAATTAAGGTGTCAGTTTACAGTGCAGCCAAACAACTCGCATTGTTACAATGAAGAAGACAATAATTGTAACTGTAATCTGATTGCCTTTCGTCTGCAGCTAAACTATTCACTGTGGCTGCTCCTTCTTGTTCCATTGCTCCTTTGTAAAAAATTCAACAGTATGGCTAATATATATGGCTAATACCCACAGGATAAAATTCAACACAGTAATGCTGGAAACATGCATGCATGTTTTCCCTGTGAACTTTTAGTTAATGTAGATACAGCAGCGGAATGGCGGACCCCGCCATTATTAATAAAAAGTCATATTTAGAGAGGTATTTCCCGAATGTGGGTACATAAATTGGCTATTAAAGATTGAATGCTGACCAGAAATAGAGTCAGAATCTCAGGATCTTAAGGATTTCAACTTTAAAAAGTCTTCTGGGTAGGTTTTATCTATGGCTGTGCAATGGCCCATCGGGGTACCAGTCCAATTAAGCTTTGTTTTTCCTCTCGTCTATGGCCTATGTCAGTGAAGGTCCATGTATTGTTGTGATCCTGTTTGCATTTGGTTCGTAATCCTAAAGAATCCTTGCTTGCTTTTGTGTTTTTCTTTAAAAAAAAAAAAAAAAAAAGCATATAAATAATAACCAACTATAATTTTTGTATTTATTTTCATTTGTGAAAAGGTTTAATACTACCTGTAAATGTTAAACAACGTATGCTTAAGTTATGTATGTGTGTGTGTGTGTGTGTGTGTGTGTGTGTATATATAATGTATAGGTTTTTTCTGGTCTCTTTGTTGTCGTATGCACACTCTGTGTAACATGTTTGAGCCTACCGGCAGACTTTTGCATCAGCTGAAGTTTGGGGTCTTCTTTACAAAAAGCCTTAAACATAATCATAAGAAAACATGATGAGGATGATGATGAGGAGGAGGATATTGGTCGATAACTGGGACGATGCTGTTTAAAAAGCCATGACTGACGAGTGAGAAAGACGGTTGTATTTATGATGATGATAAAGATTATAGTGAAAATGATGTTTGATGTTAATGGTGATGATTATAGCGACGTAATGATGATGATGATGATGATGATACTATCAATGATGATGATGTCAAAGACTATAAACACCAGTAGTTTTCTATGTGATTGTAAAATAAAATGAAAGCCTTGTGGTCAGGGCAGAATATTATCTTCTACCGCCCTGTGTGGGCTTATAGTTACATAAACTTTTATATTCTCTGTAAAAGCTATCGGTCACGTTGTACATTACGTGTATCTATATAAAATATACATAAAGCTGACGACAGATGTATGGTGTATTTATTATTCATGCTTGTCTTGACCTACTTATTTGCATAAAATTTGAGCTATCGTTAATGAATTATACAGATATTTCTCGTGAGGTGACGAGCGTCTCCGAATGTATAACATGTCGTCGTCCGTCAAGCAGAGCAGCAGTGTTTTATTCAGCCTGGTAGAATAAACGGTAGATTGCTGTAATAGGAGAGTTAAAGGACAACATGTTGAGGTCCTGAGAGAAAACAGACTGGGAGAGAAGATACGGACAATGACTGGGGAGAGAGCGCCTCCTACTGGTTTCTTTCCTTCTTCATTTAAATTTTTAAACAAGTCATAGTCAATAATAATGATAACATTAGAAGACATATACATTTATGAATACAAGCCACATACATTTAGTCATGAAGGATTAGAGTAAAGGAAGCCTCGTAGAATTAGTTTTTCTCAATTAAGCACAAAACAGTTTTGTTTTAACCTAATTAAAAACTATATAAAAACTAAAAATGGTATTTTGGCATCACAACTTCATACACAAACCCCAAATAAATAGCTCTTTCCACGGGACAACTGCACACTGATGAGCTACTGTGAGTCTTTGTCATTTTCCTTTGTAGTATGCTGTTACTATAAGAGTATCAGACACAATTACTTTCTCTAACTCTCGCTCCAGAATTGACCTGAACTGTTGCGCACACCAAAGAGCAAACCTGAATCCTGTTCAAGCTCTGATTAAGTGATCTAAATGGTTACAGGTTTTTCACAGGTGCATTCTGGGTGCAGGTGATTGATGAGTGTGCTATTTCAATGGCAGTGTTGAGCAAACAACACACGCAGGCTTTTAGTTGTGAATGATGTGTCTAATGTAGATACCCGTGTGTATTTATTTGCAAAAATGTGTATTTTAGAATAACAAACTTAGTGTAAAGAAGACAATGTGCTTATGGTTTAGTATAACGGTTCAATGACTGTGCCACAAATAGTTCTGCCAGTGTTTGTGTCTTAAACGCTATATTCACAGCAGAGTAACATTTGTGTTTAATACAAAAAAATGACATTGTCTTTGGATTTATACAATGAGACTATAAATGTAAAATCCATCTTGACCACCAACTCACTGGATCAACTGAAGACATAAAGTACTTGAACACTTACATTTGTTCTGCCTGACAGTAAATACTGTGGAGAATCTCACAAAGTGTTTAAATTGTTCTTGTTTTGCCAGAGGAGCTTTAAACAAACTGTGACCGCTGAAGATAAAATGACAAAGACACTGCCTCCCAGTGGATAAATGTAGAATCACTGTTTATTTATTTTACAGATCTTTACATCACCTTAAATATATACTGTAATGTCCAACAGCTGCACGTATTATAGAAAACCAATAAGAGAAATTAACATTTTCATCATGTCTTCCTGTTATGCCAAGATGACATCAATAACTAAGATGCAAAGCAACAAGCAAACCCAACAACACTTCAGCAGGCTGGATGCTTGTTGACAGGACGTATTGAGCGTGTCCTTTCCTGTGTGACATGACACATGAATACTGACATAGGACATGAATGTTCTTCAGGAGAAGGAGCATTTATTTATTGCAAAATGAGGGAGGCACAGATATCCACAAAAAGAAAACAGCGATGAGGCACTGCAGGGTAAAACACACCGATACAATACAGAACATTGTTTTTCCTCTTCAAGAGGAAGTTCAATAGGTAATCTAACATATACCAGATTTAAACTTTTTTTGAATAACACCATCACCATGTATTGTTTTTCTTCCTAAAACCTTGCAGACTGTAGGTGCTAATATAACAAACTCCCCAAAACGCCTATCAGACCCTATAAACAGCCACAAGCGGCTCAGATGGAGATATTTCCAAAGTCCTTACACCACAGTCAGAGCTGCACACTTCTTTTTTTTCCTCCCTGAAAAAAAACAGCAAACTCACAGTTAAATATCTAAGTTGTGTCTTCTCCTTGAATGAAAACTCACGAGGCCCTGTGGCCCTAATAGATCCAGTGACCCTGTAGTGATCTCGAGGTGGCCTCTGCGGACCCCCTCAGCAGGGCGAGGAGCAGACCTGATCATAGCCGGGGCATTTGAGGAGAACAGGGTAGCCGGCGCTCAGCTGGAGCGACGTTTCGCTCGAGATGTCGGAGGGACTTCGCCCACGCGACCAGACCTCCGGGTGGAGGAACTGGCCCGAGTGGTCGGAGCAGTCGCTGAGGCGAGGGCGGTAGAAACTCGGGTGGCTCCGCTGGTAGATCTGCTCCGCTGAGTAGCGCTTCATGAACAGGTAGACGGACATGACGCCTGCGCTCTGTGCGGTGTGCAGAAAGGACACGTGCAAAAGAAAGTGAACTGGTTTAAAATATATTTTAAAAAATGATAATGAGCTCAGAAGTGTTTTCATATCAAATAAATCAATTTACTATACAAACAAGTCTCCACAGCACAAAACAGTTGTTAAAATGCTAATTTGTTTGTGATGGCTTCAGTCTGGTCATTTTAAAAGTAATTACCCAAAGTGTTATCATTTATATACCTTACACCACTTTAATAATAAGTGGTAAGTACTTATATTAGTACTGATATTGAAACTACGTGTGTTAAATAAGTAACAAGTTGTTGCAGTTTGTATCTGACCACTGGAGGGCAGTAAACCCTCATGATTCTATATAACATCCATTCCTTAAAGGTTATGTTTGCCTTGTTTCCAGTCAGTATTTAGGTAGAAGCAACTTTGCCTCTGGTTTCAGATACTTCACTTCCCTTGTGTGTGTTTCCCATCTGTGTGATTGTCCTGATTGTTTTCACCTGTGTCTCGTTAACCCTGCTGTCACCTGTCTGTCGTTTTCATTATCCCCATTCTTTCATGGTGTATTTGGTCTTTGTGCTCCCCTTTGTCTTATCTGCTCCAGTGAGCGTTTCAGCCTGAAGTTCATAGTTTTTCTTCAACTAATCTTCAGTTATCTATCATGTATCAAAGCCTACAAGTTAACACTTCTTTCTTTCTACTACTCAGTGTGTTTGATACTAAGTGTGAAGGGAGATATAATACTATATTTATAATTTTATGATGGAACAGTTCTATTGATTATATTGGACTGTAGGCATACCTCATAAAATGGACACTAATAAAAAGGTTATTTATGGGAATGCTCATTCACACCTAAACCTGTGAGAAAACTTAATTTTAGTATCAGAAGCTACAAAGTCCAGGACATGAGCACATTTTTTGGATGCAGAGGAAAAATGATCAGAAGCAACTTCGTGCATTAAATCAGTTTTTTTGTTTTCCTTTTAGTTACACTACAAAATGTCATGCTTTGTCATATTTAGGTGTACTTGTGTGTAAATAACTTAAGATTTGACTGTTACAATTCATGCTGCATGTTTTGCGTGACTTTTAACATCTTTGGACGATGGTGCAAAAAGGTGTCCTGACTTTAGCGATGTCATGCCTTTGATCCATGCGTTTGTATTTCACGCCACGATCACATCAGTGCCAAACATCTGTCCAAGCCGTTTGTTCAGTCGCTCACCTCAGTGAGCAGGAAAGAGATGGCAGCGAATGCAAAGGACCAGCCGTACTTGTAGGTGAAAAAGGCCTCACTGCTCTTGGTCCTGTTCAGCATTTCATCATTTATGCTGGAGATGTACAGCACCAGACCCACCACCAGAGCCAGACCTGAGAGACGGAGAAAAAACATCAGGGTTGGATAAAACCAAGAAGGGGAGGAGGACAGAAACATGACGAGAGGACAGAGAAGATGAGTGTACCCGAGAGGATGAAGAAGATCCCGGATACAAACGGCAGGATGGAGCGGTGGGGCCGGACGTGGCCGATGTTGTTGAGGACGAAGCCGATGAACATGAAGAAGAGGCTGACCAGAGGGAACGGAGTGGCGGAGCGGATCATCTCTGAGGAGAAGACAAAAAGAGTGTATCAACGTGAAAGTAAGGGCTGTTCTGTTGGGAGGAAGGAGGAGCAGTCTATCTTGAAATAAAGATGAAATGTAAACACTTAATTATCGTCTGCTCTTTTGCCAGATTTTTACAATATCCATTATTACACTGACTTGCTGGAGTGGATTTATCCTTCTCTAAAGGTTTTACACTGAGCTGCCCAGAAGGACTTGTGAGGTGAATTGTCTGTGAAAATGTAATAAGTATTCCAGAGAGGAGCAACAACACGAGGGTTGGGATGACTCAGACTCATCTGTCTGGCTGCATTCAAGTGATCCAAGCACAATCTTATTACACAGGTTTGTGCCATGAAAAGCCCCCCCAGCCTATTTATGTGAACAAACTCAAGGGGGCACCTTGAGCTATTTAGCCTGAAGTCACTCACTGAGCACGTTTACTGTGGACTCTGACGTCAGCTGGACGTTCATGGGCATGACGAAGGCCACGGTGAAGCAGCGACCGGACTCTTCACCTGAAAAGGAAGGACACAAAAACCTTGAGACAAAGTTTAGGCGAAGATGAGGAGACGTGAAAGTCCCGAGGAGAGTTGTCAGAGAAAAAAAACAACGAAATGCCAAAAACTGGCAGACAAGAAGTCCAAAGAGGCAGAAGATGGATCATTCAACAGCAGATAGGAACAAGAAGTAAAAACTCTACATTAGAGACAAAATTCAAGATGTCAACAAAATACAAAAAAAACCCATTTTATTTACTATGCATTAAAGGAAACCGTAGTAGTATCACACTATTTCGTCACATAGTGAATGGGGCTTTGTGGTGGATCAGGTTAATCGGAGATCCCGTAGATCTATAAGAAACCAGGAGGTGAAGCATCGACCACCAGAGTGGTCATCCTGCATCATTAACACTTCCTGTATTTCTCTCCTTCAAACCTTGATGCTCTGTTTTCCTCAAATTTGTTGAAAACGTTTTTGTTTTCTTTCTCTTAAATGTGAGTTACATCGTATCCTGCAAAGACAGCTACACAGTTATTATAATCACTTCAGCATCGTCACGTACAGACACTAGCTGGAGTTATCCACCAGCTAATTATGCGGCACGATGAGATGACATCTGTCTCTGAAGACTTGTAGGTGTGTGTGTGTGTGTGTGTGTATGTGTGTATATGTTTGTGTGTGTAATGTTGCAGGACTAATTTTACACTGAATGCACCTTGTTTGACAGTGTGTGATTGAAAAAAGGAAGAAATACAAACACACTTTCTATCTCTCTGTTGCACTTCTCTCTCACTCTGCCACCTGTACTCCACACTTACTCACACACACACACACACACACACACACACACACACACACACACACAAAGTAGTTGTGAATGTCATTCTGTGTGAATATTAAAGCTGGCTGATGCAGTGAGGATGTGTTGGTGTGACAGGATCATCTCACTGCTGCTGCCATATTTAGACGCTGCACAGTTGAAATGAATCCTCGAGTAAAGATCATTACAGGATTACATGTATCTGTGCCGCCACACTGTTTAACACACGACTATCTGTCCAATCACAGAAGCACAGATAAATCACACGTCCCCAGACTCGTCACTCACCGGCCAGGAAGCAGACTCTCCAGAGGCCGGAGTGCAGCGAGGTCTTGATGTCGATGCTCTGGTTCAGAGGCATGATGACGCCCTCCTCCAGGTACAGCCAGTAGTCGGTGCTGACCGCCACTCCCAACAGCCCCAGGCCGCTGATTGCAAAGACGCTGCTCAGCAACGTCAGGGCCTTCCTGCTGCACGCGCTCATGGTGACAGCGGGGGAAACTTCCAGCAGTGGTGGTTAAAATCCAAGAAAAGCCCAAGAAGCAATCTGGAGGAAGAGAAGGATTACAGGTAGAAACGTAAAGGAAGTTTGATGTGGAGACCCAGTGTGTGTTTGTAATCAAACAGATAAATACACAAGAACAGACCAATACAGACAACATTATGGATGCAATAAAACCATTACATGTTGAAATAATCAAATGTTTTTTTCATTATTATGAACTGTTGGATTGCTATAGAGTTTATTGCAGGTTAGTTTTATTTTATTGCAGCAGTTTTCATTTGTCTTTTTCCTAAGTTTTTTTTCAATATTCATTTCACTGTTTCAATTTCATAGACAAATCATAATCTCAATCAAGACAAACAGGAAAAACAATCACATAACTGGCTCTGATTGTGATGAAAAGTGGCATTATGAAATAAAACAGTATATCGTAAAAAATCATTTTATGTGAAATAAAAACATTTGGAAAGACATTTGTGGAGAGAAATTCGAATAGCTTTAATAACCTAATAAATAACTTTCCACTTAAGCTTTTAGTATTTTTTATCTTTGACTCGTCCACTTCCTCTGCAACATTACATTTTTATAGTCACAATAAATTCAAATTCAGTCCATGCCACTGCTAACTCTGTCCAACTTGCCACGAAAGAATACCAAAGTGTGAGTCAACGATCAGCCTGTTTGAACCTCCACACTGAGGGACATTAAACGTGTTGCAGGCCTACCGCTGTGAATACAAACGCTCACATTATCTGAAATCCAAGACCAGGTTTTGACATTTTCCAGCCATGAATCAGTGCAGAATCCCTCGAAAAAGCATTCATAAGTCAGGGAGAGTGAGAATTTGCCCGACTGATCACATAGTAAGACATCATCTACAGTGACGGAGGCAGGACTCAGCTAGAGGACATACCGTCAGGTAGAGGCTAATTTTAATGGTTGCCTGAATTATGAGAAACCATTTTTGGGCCCCCCCACACACTTGAAGTCTATGTTCGGTTTTACAACCAGCAGCATTTAAGCTGCTAAAAGAAACCCTTTCAGTTGCTTTTGGAGGTCAGATATTAGTCACATAAATCTTTCAACATGCAAGGTCACCTCTCTTACTTTGAAGAGGCCTCTTATTCTTGCTTTCATATTCACTTCCCTCTTTGTTGTCAGTCCTTATGTGCGGTACTATTAATTATTTTAACCTTTTTTTGAAGAGACACTTGAGAGCATGGCTAGACTCAACTCAGAGAGATTCGGTGAAAACCTCTCAAACCTCTGGGCCACCGGGATGCTCTTCAGCAGCATTATTCCCGCTAAATACATTTAGAATGGAAATTATTTCATTCGATGTAATCCTTGAAGTGTTCACAAGTGTGCAGAGCTGCACTTTCCTTTTAAAAAAGCCATCAAACGATTCATCAAGTCATCATTAATGTGCAAACACAGTGTGACTTCCAGGTGAGAAGATGAGCAGCCACATGACTGTAAAAATAGTAATCACGACTACAGAGCCTTGCCACATGCAGATCCCCTTATCAGATCTTAGTTATGAGCTATTCCTTTGAAAATGACCTTTCAATAAGTAAAAAGATGAATACCAAAGAGCAGAAATACTTTATTCCTTCGCATCAGATGTCAATGATCTAACTGTCCTTGGTGCTTAAATATCATTTCCAACATCAGTCATTTGATCTTCTACAACCTTCTTGCAAATGATTCGGCTATACAGTTATTTTAGGAGGATTGTCATTGAAGATATTGAGTATAGGTTTCATGACAACACGTCAAAGTCAATCCTATATTACCATGATACTCCCTGTAGAGACTAACAGTGCATCCATGCGCTGCACCATGTCTTGCAGCAGTCTCCGATATCCTATAGTTTCAGCCTAATATTCCAATAAAATACCACAACTGAACGAGATATTAGCTGTAGTAGTACATATCAGGAATAGTACAGGACAGGGATTTGTAACAACCGTAATAAAACTCACAACAACCATCAAACTTACCAGTGAATATGTGAAACACGTCGTTCAGTCCAGTGTATTAGAGTTTGAGAAAGTAAAAAAAAATGAGACCGCAACATGCAAACACTTGCTCTTACCTGCTTTTAATCTGTCTCAGCGTGGTGTTTCCTGCATTTGAAGCAAATGTTGTGCTGAAAGTTGTGGATTAAATCCTGCAGAGAAAGACCGTCTGCTCTGTCGTTAGCGACTTGGTAGAAAATGATGCGGCTCTTCGACGATTTGTTCGCATGTCCCTTCAGAAAACTGCCAAATGAAGCCGCGACAATCTTTGAGGAGCAAGATGATGCAGCGGTGCGTCAGTGCAACACTCTCCAACAGAGAGAGAGAGCGAGAGAGAGAGAGCTGCTCCACTGGCTGAATGAAAATACAGAGGGAGGGAGAGAGAGAGGGAGAGAGAGAGGGAGAGAGAGAGAGAGTGAGAGAGAGAGCAAGATATGCTTGTAGTGTTTTAGGACCAAGGACAGCTCCACTCAGCTCTGACAGGAAGTTTAAGCAAGTGTGCAGAGAAAAGAAAATACAGGAAGTACCTGTAGGCCAATGTGTTTGTCTATATTCTAATCTGTTGCTTTTGACAGTGCGATCCTTTCCTCCTGGGCCAAAGCCCGTATTAAAAAGCACATGTAAAATATTTCACACACTAAATTGCTGGATTTTCTTTTTCTTCCACACATGAAACGGCAAAAAAACAAAACATAACCACATTAATATACACATTAAATATTGAAGTGTAGCCCAATTTAAACTTCTTTAAATCTAAAGATCTTTAAAGAACAATGATACAGCAAACAATGCACACGTTAGAAGTGAAGCTGTCAGGAAATTGATCTCTGACCCACTTCCAAAATGAAACAGAGATGATTGATATTTTTCATACTTTATTTATACACAGTATCCATCGTACCACACTGAACAGAGGAACAAGAAGAATCAGGTTAACAAAAGCAGGGGCAGTGAGAGAAGACACACACAAAGATCCCTGTGGCTCTAACTGTAGTGGTGCTGTACCCTGACTGGCCTGACATGTGAACATCTCTGTCATGGGTCCAAAGTTGTTGTTTTTGTTTTTTTTCTCTTCCTCTCCTCGGATAAAGATTCTCAATGTGAGACATGTAAACATTCAGTTTTCTCTTGACTTTAAAAATCTCGTTTGGTCCAGATGTGACAGCTGCACCATCAGCCTACGTGTGTCAAGTAACTAATGAAGGGGTTAAGAGTAAATTTGGCAGTTTTATGAAACGTCATTGTTGTAGCATTGTGTGCCTCAGTAGCAGCCTCTCCAAAAAAAAATTATTTAAAAATAGGACTGGAAACAGAAATACTCAAAATTGGCACCAGTAAACAAAAAAGCCAACAGAAGCATTTTACAGATATTTGTTTATAATTCAGCTTTGTAGCCAAACATGTCGGGCTACGTGAGGGGAGACGATGAGTAGAAAAGCGCACGATGCCCATTGGTTTGTCTCATTCTGTGCAACAACATTGGAGGAACTCCACGCTCCACGATCTCTGTACCATGCAGGAGGCTGTTGCATGCTTGGATCAGGCCTCGCCTCGCGCATGCACACAATATATACGCAGGAAAAAAATAGACATAATTCAGCCACGAGGGCTCCGAAATCCTCCTACTGTACCGTTACTGGGTTTTGAATTTGTTACAGAAGGAGACGGCCCTAAGACGACCAAGGCAAGAGGGCATTCAACCATTTCACGCACTGTAGGTGCTGCATATTCGCCATGACACTGAGTAGTAGAAAATAATGGATAAATAGTGGAAATACAAGGTTTGCTGATGCCAAAGCTACCAAAGATTCAGCCAAACGTTTTATATATATATATATATATATATGTATATATATATACTGTTGTTAGGGGTAATCTAAACATAGAAAGGTTCAAACTGTCTACGGTAGTAAAAGCACATTCAGTTTGTTGTATAAAATCTGCAAGTAACCTCTCTTTTTGCAACATCTCTTTGAAACATATTTACAAAAAAAAAAAGAAGAATAATAGAAGGGTTTCTCTGGACATAAAAGTTGAGTTAAGCGGAACATAAAACAGGAACAAAACTTGTTTTCCTTAAACAAATCGGAAATTTCTCTTGAGAATAAGACTATTCAAAACATACAACAATTATATATTAACATAGTTTATATCGTAATACTAAACTTTACAGTGATACCAGACGTGTACTGCGTCCTAGAGTCTACTGATCATACAGAGTCAGAAACATAAGCATGCAACAGAGATCTGCTTTGTGCATATGGAAATAGCATGTTTGTACTTAAAAACACTGTCTATTTAATCCACAGTTTTCTGACCCTATAAACTGAACTCCACTGCGTTGAAAAGGCTGCGACAGCTTGTAACTGTGAGCATAATGTGCTTCTGTTTCTCCGTGTTAGATTAACTGTAGCTCCACGTCCTACAAAACAACACATAGAAACGGCCCCTGGTCAGGGGTTTGAGTGTGTTGGAAAGACCAGAGGGGGGGGGCGGGGGACATTACAAGAACTGCAATAGAATTTTTTTCTTCTTCTTCTACTTTGGCACTCATGTAACAGTACATTACCTCTTTCTTTTTAGTATATAAATATAAAATACACGTGTAGCGATTCAGAAGTAGATAAAGCCGGACAGAGCAGAAAAACACGTTCCGTTCTTGTCGTGCGTTGCAGCTTGTTGCGTAGTACGATGGGGAACATGGGAAAGGAAAAGATCTCGCATCTTTAATACCTAAAAACAAAGTAACTGATAAGACACATTCATACACAAGAAAAATAAAAGGCTGCAGGTTTGGATAAACACAGATACGGAATAAAGAATATGAGACGTTAGGGGGAAAAATGATGCAAAAATATCAGTGCCATGTCCTTTTTCTTTAACACTGCTCCCCTAACCTCTGTGCACAGATATCGATAACTAGTAGAGAGAACACTGTTGAGGATGGTCTGAGTCTTTTGACAGCAGGGATCGTTTGTCGGAGTTTGGAAGGATCCTGTAATCAGCGACAGTCCGTGTGTTTCTCCGCTCATACAACGCTGTGCAGGGAAGGATGGATGAACTGAGGGTTCATGTAGGAGAACCCTGCGAACTCACTCTGGTCGATGTTGGCGATGACTAGCTGGTCGGGAGGGGTCAGCACGGGCTGTGTACGTGTGAAAAACTTGTCGAAGTTCTCTGCTCCTTTGCCGCACTGAAAAAGATAAATAGAATATCAGATGTGGCAAGGATGTACCGTCAAAGAACTACAAAAAGGCAGCAACTGAACTGTGGACTGGTGATTTAAAAGACATTTCCTCATGAGTCTTTTAATAGAAAGCTTCCCAACGGTCCCGGAGGGAAGGTGGTGCTGGAAAATGTCGAAGCCCGATGTGTAGCCAGGCAGAAGTTATAATTAGATTAGGAGCAAACCCTAAGCATCCACAGTGGAGGTCATCAGTGTGCAGCTCCGCCCGAGGCTGTCGTGTGTCTCCGGCTGAATATATATACATGCATATTGCCGTGTGTCACGCACAGTTTCAGCACAGTCACGACACTATTACAAGAGAGCGAGACAAAACCCTTTAGATTGAGTAATGCGCAGCAAAAGCATATCTGTGGTTGCCAGTGGATTTCAGCGCCTGCTGTTTGCAGCACATTTTCTTCGGAGACGGATCAGCATATTAGGCATTTTCTGTAATATCACAGAAGCCATAAAGCCTAAGATGGATCTTTTGTTTGCTAGTCCCTTCAGGCCAATTAATGACGCTGTGTATGAGCGCACAACTGTGACACGCCACACAAAGCCCCCCCTGAATGGATGGATCCACTTATAGCAATGTTTTCCTTTCCCCCCCTCTCTGTGAATGGAGACAGATACATCCGCTGTGTAACCCTGCATTTATTGTGGGCCTTTGTGTGGAAGCAAAGGGAACTCTGCTCTCAGAGAGCTATTTATAATCCTCGGTGGCAGCGCGTGTGTTGCTTCGGGCGCTGTGGGCAGCGAGGGGACGGGGGGGGGGGGGGACGCGAGGGTCAACAATCTGAAAACAGAGTGTTGTGTGTGGTGACAGGAGGAGGCTCAGGTGTCTGGTGTCTGCAGCCGGGATCGGCCTCGAGCTCTGACGGGTGCATGAAACCATCACACTGGGTGAAGATGAACGTGAGCGTTACACACCCGTTCATGCATACACACTTAAAGGCTCACTGAGGAAGTGTTTCAATTCTTCCACAGTGATGCATTCAGGATGCGACACAGATTGACATTTTTCTGGTGATTTGCCGTTTTTAGCATCACAGGAATTGCAAAGAAAACTAAACAGGAGCGTGAGGGAAATAAATCACGACAATGTTGTAGTCAAGAAACCGAGACCAAGTCATGTACTCATGAAAAATGTCTTGATAAAATAATGTAAATGTAAGGTTCTATGAGCAATCACAGTAATGATTTTCACAAATAAATGAGATAATGTAAAGACACTTTAGTGACATCCCCGCAGTTGTGGTCTTGACCGGTCTTGAAGTAAAGTTTATCTCAGAGCGAGACAAGATGGAGTAAAAATGAAGTCGATTCCGTGACGAGACCTTCAAAAACACTCAAACGCACCACTGGATGTTTTGTGGTCATTGTGTTATACCTGTTAATTAAGCTTCTGTCGTCATCCATCATCTCTTTCTGTGTCTGGAAATATCCACCTGTCTTTCTTTGAACGTATGTGTCATATCTTCCTCTTGGCTGTTTTTAAGGTTGAGCTAAAGGTCGATGAAAACAATCTATTGAATAAATGATCATGTTTGAGACCTGCCTTAGTTCTCATCACATTCTCGCTCAGCGGATGAAAGCGCCTTACAGATATGTGTTGCCAGATTTAATTAATGAAAGTGATACCATACCCAGTCGAAAGCAAGGAAGAAATGCCATGAATTAACATGAACGACGACGGGTGCTCTTTTGATCTTTCTGTCCAATAATCCTGTTGCCTAAATGTCAACTTCACAAACTCATATGTGCACTGAAATAGTTTTCGTCTTTGATGTAATGATTCCTTCTTTTTGCACTGGCCCCCGAAGAGATGTAAGATTGTTTTAATCAAAGGGAAGTGATTATGATGCTTTGATCACATAAGAAAAGTATAAATTAGCAGGATTCTTTATGGCAATATTAGATGTTTGCATCAATTTAATTTGCTGGATTAGCCAAGAGCAGACATTACTGTATGAATATGTAATCTATGAATAGTTTCTCAACTGATTTTTCTACTTAATGTATAATATCATAGCACATATCAACATTATATCCCATTTATACCGCGATTGAGGACGACTGACTCTGTCTCACACACACTCGTGGCGTCACTCACCACTTTGGGTTTAAATGGCGGCTGTATCTCTCTGTTGGCCAGGCGCTCCCAGTCGATGCGTCTGAAGAAGGCCTGCTCCCTGATGTCCCTCTCCCCCTCTGAGCCACAGCCGAGACGCTTTGACGGGTGCTTGGTCATCAGCTGGCGACGAACAGAAGAGGAGCGGTTAGAAGGTGTGACGGAGGCGGTTAGCTGCTCGGAGGAGAAGAAAAGGTAGAGAACGTGAGAATCTCTGAAGCTGGCAATCCAATTTTTTTTAATTTTTTTTTTAAAATCTTCTCTTCTTCTCCAACAACATTCTGCAGAGCGAGACTGACACTCTACTGTTTTCACTCATCCGGCTTCAAAACAGTGGCAGGACATGACACGGCCTTTTCATAGCTCGATTCCTGATTCAGCAGCCGATTTTAATTTTGATCGTCAATCAATTTTTTTTTTTTTTGCAAATGAGATGTGAAGTAAATAATAAGGGTGAGGATTATCTCCTTTGTCACCGGCTCTGAGATGTTGACTGATATTTCTGGTGGCGGCATGCAGCTACAGGGTGTACAATCGTAATGAATGGAGGCGGGGTGCATTATTAAAAGACTTGATCAGATTGTGCCTGAATCTCAATTGAATCTTCTCTGCAGTGTAAACTTTGAAACCTCATTTCCTCGTTGGTAAATAACAATGACAACCATGATGCCGCTTCCCTGTGTTGACGTCGCATAAAGTGATGCCCGGGGACTGTGTGAGGCGAGCAGGTGCCTGCTTAATAAAAGACTCGACTTTACCGACTGTGTTGAGAGAGCAACCTGTAAAATGAATAACAACGGTGAAAAAAATGGGAACTGTAGATATTTTGTTTGTGTGAAACATCGTTACTCAGCAAGTGCAACAATATATGGATGCATGTGCTGCCTTCTGATGGTATGAATGGTGTAAGAATCAAGTTCAATCAACTGTATCGCAGCATGAAAGTCAGCTGTCAAACAGCAACCTTTTAAATGCAATGATGTACAACAACAACAACAACAACATAGCGCATGATGACAATGATTTTTCAGTAGTTGACATTTAAATCTTGCCTGTAAAAACTGCAGTTATCTTATAGGCAACAATAACTTTACTTGAAGTTATTACTTATTGGATGTATGTTTCAAATCTCTTCCAGATTTTAATTCCACACCAGCGTTTAAAGGAAAGCAGTCGCTGCCTGGACTGTAAAACAAATCTATGATTTGATTTCTTTACTTTCTAAAACACTGCGTGTCCCTTTTAAACAGCACGTACTCCCTTGCAGATGGACACAGCTTCTTTAGACATGGACTTGGGGTAGGACACGTTGTGCTCCATGATGGACTGGAAGAGCTCATCCTCATCTTCTCCATCAAACGGGGGCTGAGGAGGAAAAACAAACGCCGTGTCACAGCTTGAGGGTTGTTCTGTGAAGATACTGAGGCGACAAGATCAGCACGTGAAGGCGTCACAGGTGTTTGTAACATCGCCGTCGTGTACTCATAGATGTTTTCTGTCAGTGGTCCCGTGCTGTTCATGGTGCTATACGTATAGTAAAGTCAAAAACATAAGAATATCTAGTTCTCAGGTATTACACTTGCAGCTCATGTGCGATTACAACACACCGTCCTGGTCCCCAAAATCCTGTTGTAATTCTTAATCTGTGTGAGTGTTTCTGTGTGTGATTCCTCTTCTGTCAGAAAAAAACATCTTCTTCTCAACTGGAAACTGGAAATCTTAGGATTTACTCTTCCTGTGAGCGTCTCAATATTTCATTGGTGAATCAGGAAGATAACTTTTTTTGTAGTTTCTCATCACAAAGATACAGGTTGTCAACAGCCGGTTGTACGCAAGTGTCAGGCACTGTCACGATAAACACGAACAGTTTTACTAAAATGTTGCTTTCCTTTTATGGAGTGATCGATTCATGAATTGATTCACTACGTACCAGTTTTCCAATGTTCATTTGTGTTACCTTTTGTATTGATTAATCTGTTTATGTATATTAATTGTGTAACTAAGACGACGTCTTTAAATTGCTTGTTTTGTCTGATAAAACTCAAACATGTTTAATTCACAGTGACACAAAATAGAGAGATGCAGTTAAATTGTCTCATTTGAAGTGATGGAACGAGTGAATGTTGTGTTTTTGCTTGATAAATGGCTCAAATTGAAATTGTTACTTTGTTGACGTACACCACTAAATGTATTTACCTGTCCTGCCAGCATCTCATACAGAAGAACTCCATAGGCCCACCAGTCCACTGATTTTGCATAAGGCTGGTATGCTATAATCTGACAGAGACAAAAAGTGAAAAGATTAATAACTTGGAATAATGAAATATTTGCACACACTACCCCATCAGACAAGAATAGAACCCCAGAGAGCAACAGTGAATACATCAAGAGAGACCGTGAACGGCAGCGCTGTAAAGTAGCATTTCTATCACCTAAACTGGAACCAGTCAACCGTGCAGTCGACTATTCTGAGCTGCCATAACAAAGGCGCTTTCTCCTACCATCCAATTTGCCATCCTACACCTCCCTCCCACACACAATCCACACACGGACACAGTCACACTATAATAATCATGCAGACACAAAGAGCTAAGTCACAGCTGCACTCGCCTTTAACAGAGACAGAAATGCTAATTTATCCAGTTCGCAATGTTGCAATTTACCCAACCACGATATGTATATTTATGTCTCGCTCCTGTTTTCTGATCGAGCACAAAATACTGCTGTGGGTTTGTAACCTGGGAAGTTTATTTCTTGGTTAAACGTTGCCTGGAAAGATATTTGAAAAAAACAACAACTTTCCAGGTTAAAAACAGCACCGATTTCATTAAAACATCTTCAATATCAAGTGGAAAAAAATAAAGATTTCAACCACATTAACTTCCTCTTGTATTTTTCTCATAACATGATTCCTTCCCCCTTTGGATGGGTTTATGATACTGCCTTGATGAGTACCATTTTTCTTTCCAATATGTGACGTCAGTGCTGTTGTCACTGGACTTGATGGGTCTTTCCCTGGTTTCTTCCCACTTCCCATACTTTACTGTAATATCTTAGCAGCTTCATAGATGATAAAAACTCATGGTTATTTTAACTTTACATAAAAGCTTTTATCCTTTCCTGGAGATATTCGTCCTGATCTTACTATTGCCTTCTTCTCTTCTTCCAAAGTAAACGGCGTTAGTTAGTATCGTCTCTTCTCTTAAGAGTACCAGGGGCTGCCTTGGTCATACTCTTCCTCTCTCGGCCTCCTCAGTCGAGTTATCCGAACTATGGATTTGAGTAAGTGACTTCGCTATCATCTCTGTCTTCTCTTCATCAGACACCTCTGCTTCCTCCCCAATCTTTCCTTTCTGACTCCTCTCACACTCTTAGTCATCTTTCAAACATCTCCCACAGGTGTCGACCTACAAATTTTACTACAAAAGGTCTGCCAGCTTTGCTTTCTTACATATCATTTTCCTAACCTTTCCTTGTGTTTGCTTATGTTTTATTAAAATCTGAAAATGATGAGCTCTTCTTAATGTCCTGGGAGCTTTATCCCTTTTCTTTCACTACTTTACCGCACTCATCTGTCCACCAGGGAACCGCCGAGCGCTTCATTCTTCCTTTACTTCTAGAAGTTGAGCCGCTTCAAGTAATGTTGATAGACCTCGCTAACTGCTGCGTTTGCTCCAACACCAAGAGAGTACGATTGACACACCTGAGGTGCGTGGTTACTACACTACGATTGGATAATATCTGTTTGGGGGGGAGGGGCTTAGCGACTGGTCAGTTACCTACAATTCAAATCCATAATATATTGGACAAGAAAGCCTAAAATGAAGAAACAGTGCTGTCCTCTCATTCTCACCTCTGGGGCGATGTAGTCCGGGGTCCCGCAGAAAGTGCGCGTGGACATGCCTTCATACATGTTCTCCTTACACATGCCAAAGTCAGCGATTTTGATGTGGCCCTCAGAGTCCAGCATCACGTTGTCGAGCTTCAGGTCCCTGCAGCAGAGACAGGTAGCCAGCATTTGTTTACATGCATCTGGATTCGTGACCACTTTGATTCTTGTTGTGTGTCGGAGCAAACATAAAAGGTGCTGCTCTGCACCACCGCCGCCTCTCTGAGCAGTTTATCTTTCTGCAGCACACACACACCACACGCCGGCTAACAAACAATCATTTCTTGGCCTCAAATCATTTCCCCCCCCCCCCCCCCCTTTGTGCTTTTTTCGTCTGTCTGTGCTTGTGTTTCATGTCTCAAGTCTTCATTTCCGTCGCCTCCTCATTCCCCACGTCTGGCAGCAATATCTGTCACAAAGTAGTGTCAGGATGCCAAACACATGCAGAATGGATGCGAGTCCTCAGCTGAAGTAATGAAGAGAAACAGGGTGACCTTAGTCTCTGTGAAAGCATTTCTGTCTGCCTCCTTCCTGAGGTCTTTTCTTCATTTATTTTCTTTCTGTCTTGTCTGTTATCTCCTGATCCTCTTGTCCTTTGTGTGCTTTACCCATCAGTCTCTCTGTCCAGGTCCTTGTCTTAACTTCTTTATCATGTCTTCCTTCAATTCCCCGTATCTTGAGCTTCAGCTTGTCTCTCATGTTCTCCTCCCCGTACACCGTCTCAAAATAGTTTCCTCTGTTTTACGTCACTTTTTTTTTTTTTTTTGCTGTCTTTCTTTAACGACTCTCAACTCTGCTCTTTTCAACACGAAGACAGCTGTTGTATTTTTTTCCTTAATCTTTTCCTCTGATGCAAAATATTAAAAACCCCCCGTGAGTGTTGAGTTCTCCATGCAGCAATGAAAGAATTTGAGGTGAATGTGGTGCGTCATTACATAAAGCTGCTTTCTCTCTGACTCACCCACCTGTAGATGATTCCCTTTCGGTGCAAGAAAAACAAACCGACAGCAATCTCTGCAGCATAAAACCTGCAAAAATTGAAAAAAAGAAAATGAATAAACATCTTTATGAAAACAATTTGTAAGGAAAGTGATTCTGAATACGTGAAAGAATCCCTTGCCCTTAGGAATAAATATGAATACGGTCTGACCATGAACGTTGTTATTTCCCATCTCTCTACTATAACTATCTAACAAAAGCATGAAAAAAAACACATTTGCACACAAAATACCAGAAGTTTAGCGCTTTAGATGTCAGTGTAGTAGAAGTACTGCTGTTTCACTAGCTATAGCACTTACTCTGGGTGAGTGTAAACCACTTTATCTGGCAGGTAAATATCTTAAGTATTGTAAAAACAGGTGCTTGTGGATAAACTATAGAGTGTCCTTACACTGCCTGTGGCTCCTTGAATTTGCCCATACGTTGGATATGATACATAAGGTCTCCCCCGTTGATGTACTCCATAACAAAGTACAGCCGGTCCTAGATTTTTCAAAAAGAATGGATGTTATTGCCGAAAGAGCAGCTCTTAATGGATGCTTCACAAAGAGAAGTACAGTATGTGCACACTAAAACCAGCACTGCATGAGACAGAATTATGTTTAGAAAAGAAACTTATACATATTTATATATATATATATATATATATATAATGTATCTGAACACCGCCTCCAGATAAATGAATGCCTGACATGATCTATTCTTTCATGCTGCAGTCTCCTCATGTACCTGTATTATAAGTCAGCCAGCTTTGATCAGTAAATGTCATTTTTATTAAAGACCCCTTGAGTCATCCTGTCTACGCACAGAGTTGACGTCATACTGGAGACTTCGTATTCAAGGGTGGCCTCAGCTCAGTATCAATTTTCTCTGCAGGGGCACTGGTGAGAGAGTGTGAATAAATGTAAGTAGGAAAAGGCAAATACAGCCGTGGACAAACATTCGGTTTTAAATGTCAGAGAGAGAGAGAGCGACGGCTGTGGAAGGACTGGTGAGGGAGCACAATAGCACCCTTTAATTGAATTTAAGTGATATTTTATTGTGTGTCCGTGCAGTTCTGCAGCAGTGCAGGAAGTATACGTATTTAAAAAAAGTAGCCATGACTTTGGCTGAAGTTTTCACACACCACAGTCTGGAAGCAGGAGTGGAGCAGCGTGAGGAAGGGCGGTTTGTCTCTCTGGGCCAAGACCCTCTTCTCCACCATCGTGCATTCAACGTCGTCGTCCTGGATCACAACGTCTTTCTTCAGGATCTTGATGGCGTACAGCTCCTCTGTCGACTTCATCTCTGCCAGCATCACCTGCGGTTGACGAAGACACCGCAGGCCTCAATGAAACTAAGAGATTATGGACTTTTGGAACAGCAAACAAATGCAGACTATCGGGCGTTCTTCTGTCATATTTAAAGCGCTGCAATGATCTTTTAGCCTTTATATTACGTCTGCAGTCTCGGGCTCCCACCTTGCCAAAGCTGCCCTTCCCCAGCAGGGCCAGGAAGTTGAAGTCGTTCAGTCGGATCCGGTCCATGTTACTCGAGGGCAGGCTGAACCGCCGGTGGTCTGACGGCGTGATCACCTTCTTACCGTGGCCCAGCTTGGCTTTCTGTGGTGTGCAAAGTTGAAAATGGTATTAAAGCAAACAGTATATTCATTATCTATATGTGATTTTATCTACACAGTGTGTTTAGCATTAACAAATAAAGCAAATATTAATGAAAATAATTAGGAGTGGACATGGAGCGCTTAGTCAGTTGTCATGCTGGTGTCTAACAGCTGGTCTGGAGTCAGATGTTCACATCTGGCTTTTACAGAGAGCGGATCAGAGACACACGAAGCAGGACTTAATCAGCGGTTGCTTCATTTTGGAAGGATGTGTGCTGGTCAGCGATTACTCACAGAAGGATTGTGTGTCGTTCTGCTGCTTAACTCGAGATCATACAAACTGAAAACACATTAACAAATGATAACGTAATGAACACAGAAGCATTTTTAAATGTAGTAAAAATATCTCTCTAAATGGGTCGAAAATGCAAGAACCCAAAAATGACATAAATGAATGATGAAGTGAAACTAAAATATATTTATTGCATCATTAATTAGAAATAAAAATGTAAAAGGTGGTATAACAGGATGTATTATTGACGTTACGTGATTTTGACTATATTTTGCATGCTGGCTCATTCATTTAAATTCTAATACACGAGCAGTTATTATGTTCTCATTTGCTACAAGGTGCCACGATGGACGCATCTCTCGCATGTTACATTCGATTCAAGGCAGAAATCAAGCATCTCTACTCTTTTTTCTATTTTTATGTTGAGAGAACGTAGTGAGCTGTTTTTTTTTCCCGCTGACATGCCAGACATCCTCACAGATAATCAGCAGGGTGGGCGGTAAGCAGGGGGTGCCAGCGTTGCAAATGTTCCCTGATGTTATAATGACTGTCCTGCCAGGCGTCTTTGAGCAAAAAGGGCAATTAGGACTCTGCCAGCTCCCATCATGGCTGCTTCGTGTTGTCTGTTTCTGTCAGATAGAGAAAACAGGCAACCGACGGGTGCACACCAACCATTTCTCTATTCTTTGCTCAATGCTGTAATATGCTCAAAATAACAACTACCACATGTTTGACACCAGGTTAGGCTAATTAAGAGCAGGATAATGTAAACATTTGAATAATGGTGTGATGCTGTGCTTAATTTGATTGCTGTAACTTGCAGTAGTTGTTCTCGTCACCCTTACCATCTGCTGGTTTTTTAAACACGGAACATTTACATAAACTGTCCACGTCTAACATTTCACATCATGAACAATCCCTGAAAAAACAACACATCAACTTTTGTCAACACAACAAAAAGTTTGAATAGTTATGTCAGAGTGGTGACACAAAGTTGAATCAAACACAGAGTGCAGCCACACAACAGTCTTATAATATTATAACACTGCCATCGTGTGGAGGGATTTGGCATGCACACCAAGAACAGCAAGAACCTGCCTGTGTGTGTGCTTTCATTCACACATTTACAGTGCACAAGTGTCCAACCATGCTTCCTGCCTTCTATAGTCCAGACTGAAGTCGGACTAGTAGAGGGAGGACTGTGGACCACACTCTCAGCCAATGAGGAGCGGGTGTTAATGCTCTCTTGGCCAATGACAGAAAGTGGTAAAGATGACAACACCAACAGAGGCCTGACTGGTGCACAAATTTACTAACAATGCTGCGTGGTGTTTGTGTGTAGGGTAGGGAGCAGGTATGTAAACGCTGTTTTTTTTGAGCTGGAGGAACACCAGCTGTTTTCCTGCTGCAAATCCGACTTTGCTGATGCTGACCGTTGCAGCAGATGCTGCTTCAAAATCCTCTAAATGTTTGACTGAAATGTTCCTTTGTAACCTCCTTTAATTGCGTGTTTAGATGCGTTATTAAGCGTGAGATGGAAAGGAGGAGAGAGTTAGTGTCTACGCGTGTGAGAGGAGTTAGAGAAATGTGTGTACGACAGCAATCTGGTTCAACTTTATGCCATTGAGAGCTTTTGTTAGTAAATCGGATTCATTTGTGGAAGCCCAGCAGAGATCCACAAACAATCCCAACACGGTAAGTAAAGTGAGCGTGATGCAGAAATAGAGACGGAGCAGGCAGAAGAGCTACCTTGAGATAGTGGATATTTAACTGGCAGGCCTAGAAGAAAGAAGAAACTCACGTATTAGTGCAGTCAAAGGTTAGCGTGTGTGTGTGTGTGTGTGTGTGCTGGGAATAGAAAGTGACAGAATATAAATGTGGACAGATCTGATGAGTCATTATTATTTATCTCATTTATCCGTTAACAATAAAACGATCACAGCCATCACGAGGAAACAGAGTGCATCCTTTTCTGTCACATCTGGCCGCAATGTCTGCATCTCGACCCAGTTCCCACAGCAACCGCACAGCTGTGTGAAGACGCTATCGCCTCGGAGGAAAGTCAAGGTCAGCGTTGCACATTATGGAGAGAAACGGAAAATTAAAAACGAGGAGACTCGGCGTCTTGAGGACTGCTGTAAGGAGATGATATTTACGCTCCGTCTTAAAACACCTGTACGCACACACGGAGCTGGACTTTAATGAAACCGCCCTCCGCCAATACGTCTGTGCTCTTGTTTGTATTGCAACGATTAATATATCAGCCAGCTTCTATACTGCATGATAGTGACATGGATGTGAAGAGGTTGTGAGTTTTATTTAAAGCACAGTTGTTTTTATGTGTTGCTATAACAGAAACCTCACTGCAGCAGACGGACCGGCCACTAGAGAGCAAGAGTTAGCTGCACTGAAGGTTTCCTTCGATTAGGTTACGTTTAAAGACCACGCCAGTGTTTTTACATTTTTGCTTGACTTCAAACAACACAATGCTGCCAACCATATTCAAAGCAAACGATAGTGT
The DNA here is from genome assembly GCF_050575085.1 of Anarhichas minor. Taxonomy (NCBI): domain Eukaryota; kingdom Metazoa; phylum Chordata; class Actinopteri; order Perciformes; family Anarhichadidae; genus Anarhichas; species Anarhichas minor. The sequence continues at coordinate 14,352,791 of NW_027466453.1, forward strand.
TTTCGAGTTTTGAAAGTCATTTTTCAGGCAGTTATTAATTTTGAAGTGAAACAACAACAAAGTCTCAAAAAACCTGCTTGGAAGAAAATGTTACGACATTAAACATTGTATTACATGAATGCCTCACATTATCATCAGCAGAGAACACAATAAGTATGTACTTACAACTATAAACAATTTAACGGCAATGAACTTGTACAGTAAAAAATAAATGTGGTCGGAAAAATAAGACCAAACATGACTTTTCCTTCTGTATTACTTCTCAAACTAAGTAATGTCCCACTGTAAACAAAGTAGGTAATGTCTCCACTGTATGATGAATTGTTATCCACAGCTGCACCTGCCTTCTTACATAAGGCTCTCAAGAACTTGCTTCCTTTATCGAATGAATGTAAGCTTGCACTGTAAATGCATACGGGGACGTTCCCTTAGATAAAGAGCCTTCGCTTTATTAACGCATGGAGAAAGTGATCTCCCTCTCTGACACGCAGGGTGAAAAGTTATTGTGGTTTTATTGAACGCTACGGTTTCAGTTGACCTCACCTCAAACTTCTGCCTGAGCTCCAGGTTGACGTCGTCCATCTCAGGGATGGGAACATTGTAATACTCTCCCTCCTCCTGGTTCAGCAACTTGTACCTGACGGAGGCAACAAAAAAAGATGGAGAAAAGTGAATCTATATTTCATCTACTTTCCATTGAATAAATCATCCGTGCATCTCTCCCCCGGTTCACCCACACAGCCAGAAAACTTAACATCTCTGCACCACTTCAATCATCTGATTCCTCTCCTTTTTGAGTGTGTTGCAGGTCTGCTCTCCGTCAGCAGAGCCAACTAGACACCATCTCTAATGTACACATCCTCTGGCCACTTGTCTAATGATCTGGAATATACAGCAGACAAACACACACAGGAGCAGAGCTACATTTGTATGCACAGCTATTTCCTGAAGCTCTGTGACTGTGCACAAAGCAGCAGTCAATCAGGCTCGGTTTGGGCTAGCTGGCGGCGGGTATGCTAACATGGCGGCGTGGCGTGAGCGTGTGTTTATCACTGTGAGACAAAGCAGGCAGACAAAGACAGAGACACGAGGAAATGACACCGACAGGTGCTTTTTCTTAACATGAATGGAGTCGGCGACATTTATGTCTGCGCACGGTGTGCTGCTGTGAAACAGTGACGTTGGTTGGTCGGTGCAACGTGACTGCAGCAACCACGTTTACTTACTGTTATGTCATTCCTGCTTCTGACCAGAAAAAAACGTGTTAAAGGACCAATTGTGAGCTGTGTTAAAAGTCCTTTAAAGACCTTTTACATAAATGTGAATAGACACCTTTACTGAGCTGTATTTATAGTATGATAAGAACACACAGCCAGGTCTGAGCTTGGAATGAAGATTTTACAATGCAATGAATCCACCGGACTAGTGTTTGATATTCATTCATCATCTTTGTTACGCCCACTGCCTTTCCTTAGGCCTCTTTTTGTAAATGAGCTGTCTCTCTCTGTGTTTCAGGCCTGCCACGCCCTCCCGTCAGTCCCTGGAGCACCCACACCATTTGGCCTTTTGAGCTGTGTTGGCTGCTGTGACCTTAGTCGTACTGCTGAAATTCTGTTTTTGATATCTTCCTGATACAGCTCTGTCCTTTGTCTTGGCTGGCTAGTTGGTAGAAATGCTTTGTTTAACCAGTCTGTGTCACTTTGGGGAAGCTTTGTACGTAATCAAGGTTATAAAACCAATCCGAGCAACACGCACTGTATATACTACCAGAATATTAAAGGAAGATTAGTTTAATCACAGTTGCAGCAATACCGGTAGTGACACTGGTACAATACTTTGCATGCAGTTTACTCTGCTTGACTGTTTTACATGCAAAGCGTGTTGCACTGCGCTGTATAAAAGCAGCATGTAATGTCAATCTGATTTCTTTGCTGGCTGGCTGTGACAACTTCCTGACAGCAGCTGAGGTTTCGGAGAACGTGAAACGTTCCCCCTCGTAAGTGAAAGGGACTAAAAAGACAACCCACCATCCACAGTTGGGAGCTTTGATGAGCTCGGACACTCCAAACGACATGGAGCCCATGAAGTCGTTGCGGGTGGTTCGGTCCCAATCCCACACCTCAATGGACAGCCGGCGGTCCTTATCTGATGCTTTGAGCTTACTGAATAACACACACACACACACACACACAGGAGAAAAGGTAACATGTAAGGAGACTGCAAGAATAAAACGAGTCCTTAAAACGTCTCCTTCAGATCTACTTTCACTTCGTAACCTTGTATCGTAAAGTGATCATTAACTCACAAGCTGAAGGACTCGTTCCAGCAGGGGTTGAGAGAGGAACGGATGGTTCTGGTCTTCTGTTTGGTCTCGTTCTTTGGGTCGGGGATGAGCTTGAGTTTAACATAAGGATCCGATAGACCATTTGGATCCATAGGGATCAGGTTCCTGGCTTCACCCACTAGAAGATGGAAGAGAAGATAGGGGGAGAAAGTGTAACCATATATGTGTGTGTGTGTGTGTGTGTGTGTGTGTGTGTGTGTTTGAGCCACGAGCCAAAATCGGATACTTCATGACTCCACACTGACTCGGGGGTTAAAATGCACAGAGATGGGGCAGTGAGTCACTCCGAGGTCTGACAGAAAAGATATGAGCTTCAGTCCAAGCTGAATTAACTGTCTGTACTACACATGTGTGGATTACATCACGCAAGTCTTTTGCAAGTTACAGACCATAATGTGTAGCATTTAATTCTTCAAACATACTTCATTTATTTAGGTAAAGTTGAGAGTTAAAATGCTTGTGCTTTGTGGCAACAGATAAGTTTGGCTTCTTAATTGTAGGAAAAATGGTTCATGCTTCTAACTAAGGCATTGAAAATGTTTATGTCACAGATTTTTTCCTTTTTAATCCATTCAGGTTTAGTGTTTCCTGCATTTATTTTGAAGTTAACTCCTCATGTGTCTTGTCTTGTTTTGCCTCCTGCCTTTGTGATTGTCTGCAGAGAGATACATTGATAGTCAGCAGAGGTGGGACCAAGTCATTGTTTTGTGAGTCCCAAGTCTTCGCACTCAGGCCATGAGTCAAGTCCTAAATCCTAAACTTTTAGTTGTGAGACATTATGTGCTCCGGCTGTAATTATCTGCTTATTTTTCGTACATGGAACAAAATTATCTTTGGTGTCAATTCTTCCAACTGCCACTCAGTAACATAAAATTAGTTTCTCATGTTGTTTTTTTGGCCTCTCCCCTGAGATGATTTGACAAAGGGAATGACGAGGGAATGACACTCGGGTCAGGAGGTGGGCGGGGCCAGGCAGAGCTGATTAGGAAAGTGGGAACAGGTGTGTACAGGTAGGGAGGTAACCAGGACTGGCAAGAGAGTCTGAGGGCATCTAGTGGAGGGTTTGAGACTGGCAGGTCTGGGGAGCGAGAGCACTGCATGTGACCTGAGGGATAAGTGAGCAGGCAAAACAACCAATTATCCAGAAAGTCCCGTGACACAGATCTGTGTTTCTGTCCTCAGTCACTCAGCTAATGGCTCATCAAATCAGACACCACATACGCTGACATGCTGGGAAGCAAAACATACTGTCAAAATTCACTTGTGAAAATGCACCAACTGGTTTATAACGCCGGTGGGTGTTAGGGCGCACGCAAACAACTGCAAAACAACACAGAGTTTCTCACACATGCTGTTGTGAAACAAGTAAACTACACTCTTCTTCCTCGTAGTGCTCTCTGTCTAATGTTCAGGCAACAAGTGAGCAGATAATGTGAGGGAGGAGAGACGTTTCCCTGTGTGATAACTGACAAATGGAAAAAAGGAGTGTGGTTACATAGCAACAGGAGGAGGGGGACGGGGGGAGACGGGGTGGCATGAGTATGCCATTTTCACCATGGCGACAGCATCTACTGTAAAGTGGCCAATGGGCCGACTCCAGCGCTGCCCCACTTGGCAACATCACATGAACGCGCGAATAAATGTCATTCTTAAAGCAACGACTGAAGAGAAAAGAAAGAAAATCTAAAATCAATCTGAAGTTTGAGTGAAAACGCCAGAAAACTATAAGAGACAGAGAGCAGAAACCAGATATCACAATATCTCCTGTTTATCAGCTCCAACATCCCCACTCTGCATATTTTAATGCAATCCCACACAGAGTGAAGAAGGAGAAAGACAAAGCTGTAATCTGAATGTTTCATGGAGTCAGTGTGAACTTTCACACAAGGACTCGTTCGCTTCTTCATTAAAACACCATAAACATCGAACGGCTGAATGCAAAGCAAACGTTAGAAAGGAAGAGTGAGTTACACAGATCGTTTAGTTCTGTGTTGGTGAGATTTAGTCTGATTTTGACGTTTATCTGTTCCTCGCTGTGTGTGAGAGTAAGGTTAGTAAGAAAATGCTTTTAAGGGATAAAAAGTTGTGAATTATGAAAAGAAAACTCGCTCGCGGAATAAAAACAATGATGGAACAGAAACAAAGACAAATTAAGAGGATTAGTGGATTCATCGATCAGTCAAATGATAGAAAATACTAAACAGCAAATATTTTGATTATCAATTAATCATCTAAGTCCATTTCTAAGGGGAAAATGCCTCAAATCTAATTTGCTAGTTTTCTCAGATATTAGAAATTAGGATTTTCTATTTTGGTCATTTTTCTTCGGTTGGTGGGAATTACTTTATCAAACACTCTCCCAAAAAGAATGAATGGCGACAAATAAGCTCTAAATCTTCATCTTCATCACTGAGTGAAGAGAGGAGCCAGACGGAGAAAAGAAGAGATGAAACACATTTATTTATGCAGAAATGTGAATTAAAATACGAGCATTATGCTTTAAATTAAATCATAATATAGTAAAAAGCATGCAGGATAATGAAGTGGTAATGCTGTAATATTTATTGTCAGCTTCACATTTTGTCATGCTCATGCCGTGTCGTGCAGCAGAGGGCAGTGTAGGTCTCTCACTGAGTGGTGTATCTGACACAAGAAGCCAGAGTCAGACGCTGTTACCTTGTTCATGAATGTGTTGCTTCAACCACATTGTTCACTCCTCATCCAATACAACATCTCAGCTACAGTAATCTCTCTCTCTCTCTCTCTCTCTCTCTCTCGCTCGCCCACAAGCCTACACACACACACACACACACACACATTCATACATACACGCAAAATGAAGTAAGAGGAGCAGAAGGAAAATCTCAGCATCCCACGTTCTCATCTAAATCCTCCGCTGGCTGTGGCAGCGTAAAAGGCATCAGTCACTTCCATGGCAACGCTGGCGCCAAACAATGCCAATGCAACTTCAACACGCCTGTAAACACACTATTGGGGCAAACACACACACACACACACACACACACACACACACACACACACACACACACACACTGAAACATCATCAGCAGTGATCAAGGACCATCTCTACTGTGTGTGGTTGCTTAGATACAACAAGAGCTGTTTTCCTTCTGTGTCCTCCTCTTGCTCCTCATGAGGTAGAAACGAATAAAATGAGATGTTAGTGCTCATGTGTGTTTTTGTCTCTCTTGTTGTACAACACACATGACATAGAGGTAAAAAGCAGACACACATGTGTTAACCCAAACCCGAGGCTTCACTAATCCACCATCACTGAACACAAGCCTGCAGTTTTCATCACACAAACATGCATCACGGGAGAAGCAAAACGACCAGCATGCATCTCCTCCTTCGTGCAAACCGTCGCACACTGAAGGACACAGGAGTGAAAATGTTCTGCCTTTTTACAAACAATACAACACAATAAGAAAGTGCACTGGCACTTAGAGGAGACTTTTAGAGCCTGGATCCTTTGTTGTTTGGAGATACTGAACGACAAAGTTCAAGTTCTCTCTTCTCCAAAATGCTTATTTATTGTCTTATATCTCAGATAATTTCTCCAAAGTGCTGAGTGTTATTTCCCTGCACTTACAGAACAACTGAAGAAAATAAGGCTGAGCTGAAACTTGCGTCCGCACAAAGACTGTTAACCATTTCCTGTGATGCTTTTTTCTTAATGATATTCTTATGAAAACACACATCCAAGCTCACAGTATCTCCTGTATCTGAGCTGAATGTCTGCTCAACAACAAAAAAATATGCCACAGCAAAACAAAAATCACATATTTGGATCCCGGGGCGGGTGCGTGCAGTGGGCCGACAGAGTAATCTCCCGAAAAAGGCTTTGAAATTCAAATGTGTTGTTGCATAACAATGCCATGTGCAACCAATGAATGCCTGATAATCTGAAGGGGAAAGCTGCACGGCCAAACGGAAGCTGGATGGATCCCCGCAGTGCACTGTCAGGGATCTGGACACACACACGCACACACACACACACACACAGTGGAGGGAGAAAATAATATTACGGTTTCTATTTGTGGTTGTGGTCAGTTAAAGGAAGTGGAATCAGAGAATTCAACGAAGGCCTGGCTTAAGAAGGAATGTTCACTGATACTAAGTGAGACATGAGTGGTGCTTTATAGTTCTTTGTACACTTCCACCCACACTCCCTTCATTCAAGATTCATTGAGCACATTTTAAAGTGAATTATTGAAAGGCCTGTAGGATAATGACTCGATACAAACACAACTGTTGTTTTATGCAGAAATTGACATTTTTATTATTTTTTTAAAATATATTTGTCAGCAGTTGACTGTTCCCTAACCGTCCCCCGAACAAAGAATGAAAGAAATCAATAAGTAAATACTTAATTAAATATATAATAAATATAATATTGATTGTGATGTGATTACGAATGCATAGGATTGTTTTGTATCATTCAAGATCTGTTCATGCTGTTATAGTTGTTGACACAATCAAATTCTTAAAATTTTTCAAATGTTTTGCTTAAAACTATATTTATAAAATAAAACAAAATATAAAATAATTGTAAAACACAACGTAATCACAATCACAAGGACAACGCAGACAAATCAGATACAGAGACACATGCAGTAAATGTGATCCTCGTAGTCGACAAAAGCCTCTTAGAATTAAAAGCCTAATATATAAAAGGAAGCCTTTATGTGCACAACAGGCCTGACGGTGGAGTCAGTTGTTGTTAGTTGAGGAGAAAAACAAAAAGTCATTGTTCTTCACTGTGCTTCAAACCTGAGGCGAACATGTCAGCATTGGGAAATCTCACCCTGAGTCAACCGCTGTGTGCTTGTCCCGGTCCTCAGATGGCCTGTGAGTGTGTGTGTGTGTGTGTGTGTGTGTGAGTGTGTATATGTGTGTGTGCATGTGGGCAGATTATGGAGGGTCGTTTGCATGTTTGTCTTTTCTTAAAGCTCCAGAATAAACTCGGCTCATGCCCGCAGGTTGCTTATGTCACTTTCGCTAAAAGAGACGTTGATCATGAAGACGAGTAAAGAGGAGGATGAAAGAGGTAATTAGCAGAAAAAAAGAGAGTGAGGAACAAACAAGGTATAGATGAAGATGATGAGAGACCGAGGATGTAGTAGAAGAAGAAGAACATTGGAGCCAGAGGGGAAAGGACCAGTCACCCAACTGGTTTCAGCTGGTCGGAAAAGAGAGAACGATAGAAAAAAAAGGACAGATGTTGATGTCTCATTGAGGAAGAAAAGGAAGGAGGAGGACTGAATGGACAGGAGCGCAGCAGGAGGAAGACATGCTGCGGTCTCGAAGGAACAGGTAGAAGATGATAACAGGAAATGTCAATATAGGAAGACGGGATGGAGAGGAGAGATAAAGGGAAGAAAGGAGAGGAGGGTGGTTACAGAGAGGAAGAGGGGGGGGGGGGGGGGGGGAGAGAGAGAGAGCCCAGGATATGTGTCTGTTTTCATGGCTGGAAAGATTTAATCAAGTTCACATCAGAGCGGTGAACCACAAAGGCCCGCCACTTGTCTGTGGGAGCCGGAGGGGAACCGGAGAACAAGCTGAGGCTTCACTGTTCAGACCGCTGCCATTTGAGAGGAGGAAAAAAAACAGTGCAGAACATACACTTCCACTGCCGTCTAACCCTCCTGCGCTGTTCTCCGTATCGCCCTTTATCTTCTTTCCTCTGTCAATCACAGCCCATGCTGTGTCTCAACTGATCCTTCACTATCACAGACGTTTACGTCTGATTTTCTATCCTTTTAATTGAATCTGCATACTTAAAAGCACAATGAGTAGGGTAAAGTGGCTTTCTCCCGCTGGCGACTTTGACATCAAATCCTACTCATTATGCCTTTAAAGCTACACTAGTCAATATTTTTATATTACCAATGGATGAAATCACTGTGTATATATAATGCGACTCACTCATAGTGATGAACCCATTTTAGCATCTTTCAGCTCATTGTTTTGGTTTTCTGCTGTTCTGATTCAGTCTCACCACGTTTGTCAAGATCATTTCAAACAGCAGGCAGCTGGAGAAAAACAAATCTCTGTACAATATACCAAACAGTAGGCAGACAAAGTTGGCAACAAGCTGGTGAACACAGTGGAGCGTTTAGCAGCTTAAGAGCCAGACATTTCTATAATGTTTGTTCCAAATTAGCCCTGAAATATTCATGAAACCAACGTGACATCAGGACCGCACAGCTGCGCAGTCGCAGGCAGCAACGAAACGTAGCGTGGCGTGGTGCAACTTGTCACCTGTTGATACTTCACTCACAGCAATATGAGTAACCTCTTCATAATGTAAAGATAACTTAAAGCTATAAGGAGGCATGTCATGTCATCATGAATAGAATTCAAACCCTTAGTTCACCCTAAGTGCTACAAATATTTGTGCTTAATTGTACTCATTCTTGCTGGTGTTTTTAATGGCCGGTATGTGGCGTGTGATGATTTGCCTTTTTGTCTTTCTCCAAATTACCATTATCTTTAAAAATCACTTAAGAAATGATCAGTGTCAATATTAGTATTGGTATCGGTATTGCACTACTGCTGAGCTTACTGTTGACACACTGGAGCGCTGCTGGGTGTTTTGTGTGTGTGTGTGTGTGTGTGTACGCATGCAAATCAAGGCCAACACGAGAGCGCACATCAATCAAACGTCTCTCCGTGAACGTCTCCCCCGTTCACTTTCAGCTGCGTCCATTCAGCCCGATCTGAAAGGACTGAGGTAACCATGCCGACGAGACCGCCGCCGTCACATTAGGCCTCGTTTCCTCGCTCTCGCCGACGGTGGTCGTCACTTCACAACAAGGACATAAAACAGGACATGTGACTGACAGCGAGATCGGACACTCCTCAGCAGTACGAGAGCTGGATGTTTTATGAATAAAAATATATAAAAGCAGAGTCAACAAATGCTGTAAGCTGACTGTGAGATTCCTTTCCCTGCTTATTTATTTCCATCTGGGTGACTATAAACAAACAAACACATTTTTATGAAAGCAATATATTTCCAAGTCAATCACATTCTAACCCAGCTGTAGCCGGAGGTTATTCCTGTTTGATCCCCGCTGAGTTAAAAACACTTTATTGGCCTCAGCACTTGTAATGTTCCCTGACCACCGCTGTCTCGCCATGTTTGTGTGTTTGTGTGTGCGACAGAGTGAGCTGGCAGCCATCTCTCTCCCTGCCAACGGGGTTTTAACGCCGGAGAGTTGTCCACTCCAGGTGCTGCTGTTGACTGACAGGATAATTTAGAGGCGTTGAAAATACACCCACCCACACACACACACACACACACACACACACACACGGGACATACACGGGACACGCAGGTTATGAAGGCAGCCAGGACTTTTGTCATGCTGATGCAAGCTACATTGTTTTTAAAGTTCTCTGGAGGGTTTTTTATGTTTTTGTGAAGTTACAGTTTGATTTTAGCTTTAATTTGTTAAGTTTTTAAGTTGAAATTAGATTTGATTTCCTGTGGTTTCAGGTAAAAAACTTCTGGAATCACATTATGCTTAATTCCCTGTGTGCAGTGCTCCTTGTTTTAGGAAGTGACACATTTTTACGGATGTTTCTGCTATCATAATTTAGGAAGAGCAATAGAGTCGGGGGGTCACATGACCTTCAGTTTATGACTGCTGCCACTACCCAAAAATCACCTCACAGCCCCGCGCTGGTCCCGGGGATTTGGTTGATTTGGAAATGAAAGCTGGATTAGCTCAAAAAGTGCAGTTTAAGTCAGTTGACAGAGAAAAGCATCCTCAGCATCCTCTCAGTGTCCCTGAGTGAATGAGCGAGTGACCACTTTAAGCAAGTGTCTGGCTACGGGCAGAATAAACACAGTTTTTCTGAATAGTTCATTAACACAAGTCGAATCCACTCTTTGGAGCCCAAAGTTATAAATATCACTTTGGAGATGTATTTCAATGGTCTGAACATCAGTCCCAGACGAGGGACCCTCTTGCTCACGTCACTCTGAGACTGACTGAAGGACTGTACAACACAAACATGCTGATAAAGAACGAGACCGACCTGTGACGTGTAGCCGGTCCAAGCTGACCTCGATCTTGAGGAAGAGGCGACCCCGACGCTCTGTGTGGTCCGTCCCACACAGGCTTGGCACGTTGACCACACACTGGTTGTGCACGTTCATGTCGCAGGCTGGAAAGAGACAGAATGTAGAGGTGTGTCGAGTTCATCTGTACGGGACTCTTTTTAGGATCTCGTCAGAACAGAGAAAAGCACCGCTTTCTATAACTCTGTGCATTTGAGGGTGAATCATGTATATAAAAAGTTAGATTACACATTACGCTGAATTTTTAACTTTTAAAAATGCAATTTGTGACGCACTTTTGCATGGAAAAAGCTCTGCCTCTGGTAGAAAATGTGCAAAAGTATAGCTGTGTGTTGTGTGATGGGGCGGGAGAAGAAAGTTGAATTAACCGTATTATTCCACAGAGATCTCAATGACAGCAGAGTGAGCACAGGGAAACATTTTACAAGGAGCTTTGCCTTGAATTCACCAAAAAAGAATGAATACAAGATTAATACAATTAAGGAATATTTTAAAACACCAACAAAAAGAGGACAGGGAGTTGGGGTTTTGTACTCAATAAACCTAAACTTAAACCTAATGATCAATGAATTAAATTTGCGCTTTTGTACATTTATCAAAAAAGTGTATTTAAGTTTTATTAAAATACAATATTAAATAAAATCAAGCTACTTGTAAGTAACGGTTTAGAGCGCCTGACAAGTGATCACATGATGAATTATACGGAATTAGCCAATCAGATGCAAGGATTCATTGTAGTACCTTATTCTGCAAAAATGTTATCTTCTTTAAAAGTGAAGTTTCTTTCTCTGAAATCTTTAATATCTCCACGAGCAATAACTAATATTTTTTTTAATAATATGTCTGTAATGGAAACAAAAATAAATCCAAACAGCAGGGAGGAGCTTTTGCTGCTGGTGGAGGTGACACACATATAACACGAGGGATTCAGTGCCACAATGACAATAACAGACGATGACGATAGTGATTGCAAACCAAATCAATTCCAGCTTTATTCTCGTCGTTTGCAACCTTGAGGAATACAGAAACAAAACAAATTTTGGGTTTTGCAGCTGCAAAAAAACAAATGTACACATATTGCTTCAGATAACTTATTATTCATCGTGAGTCAGTCGGTTTCAAACAGGTGTGTGCTCACCTCTGTTTCTGTACTGCAGCAATTTAAGACCTACTCTTTTCAACCTAAGAGACGTCTGAGGTGACTAGGAGTAACAGATTATTACTTCCAAAATGTCATGTTTAGCTTGGTTTGATAGAGATCTTGAACTTTCAACGCTTTAACCTTTTAAAGCTGTGGGTCTGAGTCTGTTACTGAGCAACAGTCACACTGACTGTTTTCCTTTTGGACCCCAAAACAGATACACAACAGGCTGCATACCAAATGTGGCCAAATATTTGTTTTGGAGACGTTTCAGTGCAAAAATGTCAATTTTAAATGAGTGAAGGCAGTAATTAAAAGAGCCACTGCTTTTCCTCAAAGGAGACATCATTAAATAATCGCCACATTAACTTAGAAATGATATAATCACTGTGAGCAGATGAGATCATCACAAATCAGTGGATTAGTAGCTTTCACTATCACACACACACACACACACACACACACACACACACACACACACACACACACACACACACACACACGCAGACACACACACACAGACACACTTCGACAAAGTCGAACAGATGAGGGACCAGAGGGGAGAGGGAGAGTAAGCATGAGTTCTCCTCTTCCCCCTTATTCACTTTCTCTCAGCCTCCTCCTTTCCTCCCCTCTCTACTTTCCGCCCTCCTCCCTCTTTCTGTCCTCTTCCATCCAACTATCCATTTCTCCTGCTCTCTCCCCCTTTCCTCCCTCACCAGCAGGCAGGCTTGTCAGGCTGACATGCTGGGAGGAGACAAGGAGAGACGAGAGATGGAGAAGCAGCTTGTAATTGCGACGGCCTCCCCGCATCAATTTGCTCTGGCGTGCTCCCATTACCATCTGCAACGAGGCCGCCACCAGAGACCCACAGATGGATGGACAGAGTAAGAGGAGGGGAGAAGGAGGGTGATGGATGGAGATAACGTGGAGTCAGGAGGGAACAGAGGAGGTAAAGTGAGGGATACAAAGGGGGAGGGACTAAATGGAAAAGGACATTTTAAGAAAAAGCATGATGTAGAGAAAAAGAGGGGAAAGGTGTGGGACAACGGAGAAAAGAACTGGGAAATGAAAGAGAAGAAGTAAGGGGAAAAGGAGAATTAAAATGAGGATGGGGGTCATACATGCAAAGAAAGAGGAGTTGATAGAGGAGTGTGGGTGGAAAGAATGGGAGCGCAGAGAGGACTCAGCAGGGCAGGACAGTGAATTCTGCCTGGGCTGCAGATGTGGCTGTGAGTAGTTCAGTACCAGTCTATTCCCATCTGTTCTCATTAGGGCCGGCCAGCGCAGCATATTAGAAACAGGTGCACACACACACACACACACACACACACACACACACACACACACACACACACACACACACACACACACACGCACATGCACGTAGACAGGGTGTGTACTCACTGTCACATTTCATCCCTTGGTGGATGAGTCCGTACAGCAGTGAACCACAGTGGTCACAGAAGGTGGGACTGCCGTATGTGTGGATCTTGAACTTGTGCTTGCTTCTGGGGTCCTGGGCAACAAACAGAGAGATGGGAAAAGCATAAAATAGTATTAAATGTCATTAGTAGTAGTATTAGTAGTTAGTAAATGTATTAAACCGCCAGGGCCCTTAAGATCCACAGAGGTATTCTAAATGATAAGATTTAAAAAGCCATCAGCTCTTTTACCATTTTATCAATTAAAATCAACATCTAAACTAAATAAACCCCTCAAACCTGCCCATTCAGTTTGTGTTGGCATGTGAAGGGTTAAATGAAGAATCCCTTTGGTGGACCTATCAGAGCTTTGGAACCGCAGTGTCGAGGTCCCGCCCCCACACACCCCGCTCGAGCCAATCACGAGCCAAGGCCAGGCAACAGCTTGTTAGAATGAGCCACCTAGCTACGTTAGCTCAACGGCAGCTCTTTGGCTAGAAAGGTCACACCGACGAACCATAATATCTCTACAGTTATGATGAAATCGACACATGTTTTAATACACAGATTCGTGACGAATATAGAAAGTTGTGTGACATCTCTTGTACAATTCCCGAGCTTCCATTTCAATGACCGTTGTCCTAAATAAACCGTGACATGTATCTTTAATAGGCCGCTGTGCCAATCTAATAATGCTATTTATGAACAGTATTGCTCGTGGTGGTGGGGTTCAAACTGCCATGATCACTGTCCACTGTCCATGGTTCTGAAGTGTGTGTCTCTAATGCTCGTCTGTGTGTGTGTGTGTGCTGTCATGGTGTTATAGGTTTACATGAGGTGTTGGTGGTTTTGTGTGGTCGGTTAGCCCGATGTCGCTCTACTCCACTGACGTGATGATGCTGTTTGGATAAGGAGGATTTGCATTTTGCTTTAGAAATGATCTGTTTTTTTTGTTTTGGTGAACTCTCACTCTCTTCGTTCTCTTCGCTCGCTGCTCTGCTAAGCCTGGACTTGAGTCTTCATTTTTGTGTCAGAGCTGGAATAGTCATGAGTACCTTTTGCAGTATTATAAGAGAGGACACAGTAAGCGAGGCTGACAGTTTGCTTTTCTCTCTATTAGAGAAGGAGGGTCAGAGGGCCGAGGTTTGAGAGGAACTAAAACACATCTTCAATGTCATTTTTTAACTTGCAACATTTCTATGTAAGGGAATAAAAATTGACCTTTCTTACAGCATCTGTTCATCACTCTACTGCTTAATGTCTCCCTCAGAAATTAACAGAATGAGTGATTGCAAATAGCATCCAAACAGAGCAGATTGTTTTGCCTCATTGAGACACATAGCAGTATTTCACTTTAATTTCTCAGTATGGTTGTTTTTAGCAGTGTGATGCATCATATTCACGATGTCATCGCACTTACGCATTGAGAAACAGAAAGAAAGAAAGAAAGAAATATCCAGATGGAAAGGAGATGTCAGCGCGTTATCAGTGCGTGGGAACGTGTACGGTTCGAGTGTTTTTCGTGCTTGGTGTCGGTTCTCTCCATCTTGTCCTCCTGGACGTCTTCCCAGCATCACTTTTCAAGTGTTATTAAGGCACAAACACACACCGCACAGTGATCGTACAGCGCCAGCAGCAGCGTAACTGAGAAACTGTTTATCTTGGCCTGAACATCTGGCACCGAGGCTGAATAAATAACCAATTTGAGGATTGATGCTCCGATAGGTTTCCAAGAAACCGGATCGGATTGTAAAAAAAGAAGAAGAGTAATGTGTTATTCAGCACATGTCATGCCATTCAATTTGTTGAAAATCGATTCATATATCCTCCAGTCAATATTGTGATAACGGAGGTTAGCTAATATCTACAATCAGCACGAAACAAAACATAGCTGTAATTAAAGCCCAACAAACGAGGGTGGATGAACCCCCCCACCAGCGTCGCCTCCATCACAATGAAATGTGTCAGAACGGCTGCATGTGTAATTATACAGGCCACTGACTGAGTAAGTGGGCACACGTTGGGGAAAAGTGCCTTTTTTTTTCTTCTCACAAGCATAACAACGTGACGACAGAAGGAGGCGGAGAGGGGAAGTCCGTGTTTGAGAGAGGAGAGAGTTGTTGGGTGGTTTATGGTGTGATTGGCAGTGAAATGAGTCAGCGGTGCGAGGGTCCCTGAAAAGTCTAATTAACATGTAGTTAGCTCGCCAATTGTTATTTGCTCCTTTCCTACGGCCTTTCCTGGAGGATTTTCTTCAGAAAAACAAAACCAAACAGATGGCTCGGTCGCCTCTCTCCGCCGGGTTTCCCCCCCAAACTGCTTTCTTTTCAACCTTTCAATTGTGGGAAGTTTGAATTTATCTTGAAACAGACTTGCTGGGTAAACAGCAGGGATCAGGGACTCAGATGACCTCTCTCTCTCTCTCTCTCTCTCTCTCTCTCTCTCTCTCTCTCTCTCTCTCTCTCTCTCTCTCTATGTTTCCTTCCTTTGACTCCGTGTCATTGTGTCTCTGTCTGTGCTCCCCTCCTCCTGGGATCCATGGGTGAAATTGAAACAGCATGCTTTCCACCCACAGTCATCCTGAGACTTTGACCAGTGCAGCCATTGGCAGGAAGGGGCCGGGTGTGAAGACGTAATTTGCTCAGCACCTTGGGCTTCCGCATGTGTGTGTGTGTGTGTGTCTGCACGCATGCATGCATGTATTCCATCCTTTAGGCCATCTCAGAGCCTTGTGTTGGTGCAAAAAACCCAGAAAGTGCACATGCACAGTACAACCCGAACTGAACAATTGCTCAGACACACACACACACACACACACACACACACACACACACACACACACACACACACACACACACACACAAAAACTGACCTAAAATGATCTCTCTCCTTGCTCTCAAAGCCCAGAGAGATTATGATATACTAAGACAACACAAAGTAAAACCTCCAAAATAACAATACAGTTGAACCGAAATCTCTCTCTGCGTGAGCTTCTCTTTCCTGCAGCATTATCGGCAATTAAAAAAAAAAAAAAAGCCTCTTTATGTTTCCAAGGCGCAAAACGTTTCAAGCTCTGCCAAATGAAGAAATAAACACGTATGAGTGCTCCCCTATAGTTCTCCTGTATTTAAATTCAATGGACTTTTGTCCACAAGTCCTTTTCGTTGTTTTGATTGTATATCAAACAGAAAAAAAGAATCTGCATAATATTTAAATGTGCAAACAGTTGAAGAGGCAGCACTCTTGGCAGCTTTCATCGTGGCCCACGCTGCCACAGTGAAATCAAGCGAATACACAGTTGTAGACGCTTTTCATTTCTTCCAGCGGAGAAGAAATCTGATCATTTTCTTTAACACCGTGGAAATCGTGTCGCTTGGTCTCAATATGTACAGTGGCCCCAGTTTCTTCGCACAGAGGCTGTGGCCCTTCGGACCCCTGGGCCCGGTAACATCGCTCAGTAATCCCTTCATGGGTGAAATGTGTGTGAGCTTTTCGTCTCGGCCAGTGCGCTTAGACGCACATGGAAACATCAGCACAGCAGAACACAGAGCTTTCCCTCTAGGGTTTTGTTTATCCGATGCAGTCTTTGCTGTCGTTGAGGCTACGCCTGTTATGAGAAGAACGAATACATGACTCACCAATCATCAATCGACAATGAGTCGTGTGAGATCCAAAACAGGTTAGTCATGGAGCTGAACTCTGGCACACAGACGTTCAAATCTGCAAAACACATACATCTAAAAGTGGAGTGTGGCACATGTAAAAAAAACTGACTTGCTCAGTCATCGTTTCAAATATCCTCTCGGCCATTTAAATGCTGGACGTCATGCTGTGCTGGGGGGGGGGGGGGGGGGGAGATGCTGGCGGACTGGCCGTCCACACTAACAGACAGAGCTGCTGAGGCGAAACCAGGAGGGGAGCTGGCTCCAGTGAGGCGAGATGATGCTGATGCTGCCGAATTCCTCGGAGCGTAACGACGGCCACATCAAGCAGACAAAGAGGAAGAGGTCGATGAGGAGAGCGGAGTGACAATGAGTCAAACGGAGGTCTTACTAATTATAGTCAGGCATTGACAGGCGCCATCAGAGATAACGATAACGTATTACGAATTGGGCATCATCGCCATAAGACGAAGAAGCTGATGGGACTCATGTTTGGGGTTAATTGGTTAATTGGCTCCAGATCTGCCTTCGCGTCCGCTTCATACACATTTGGTTGACGGCTACAAAGACAAAGTGTAATGTACCCATGTGATGCTTCATAAGCGAAAGCATTTTTCGGTCGTGATCTTCATCCTTGGTTGATTTGACGTGGTTAGGTTGAGAGACACAATAGAAAGGAGGTGGACTTTGCTGACAGTAAAATACCATCGGTATGGAAGGTGCCCTGTGGAGTGTTCTTGGAAACAAAGAAAAGGTGTGTTTACGCTCAGCGTTTTCTCACCAAAGTGCATTCTATGTATCTTAGAGAATGTACTGAATGTGTTTTCTTTTTTCACTGCCTTGGCCGGCACAACGCTCCTTCTGTATTACCGCCAGCAGCTGCCACTTGATGTAATAGCTTGAAACCAGCAGCTAGAAGGTGTGTAACGTCACTCAGGAGCGTGGTATAAACAAAATGGGGGAAATAAATGCTCTGTAGCGCTACTATTATACTATAAACATTACACACCGGCATTTTATTTCTTGTGTAGGTTGAGACCAATTTGTTGAGGTTTACATTTGAATTGTAACTCCTTGTTCATTTTGAAGTTTTTCAGATTTTTTACCAAGTTGCTGGTGTAGGATTCATTCATTGAATATAAAATAACATTTCAGTGAATCTATATCTATGTATTTGTTTGTTACATTTTGATCCCCGTCTCCTCCACGCAGTGAGGCTTACAGCGTATTATTTAAGCACTGGTATCAGTATCGGTACTCGGTATGCAAAGCCCAGTTATTGCTCTCGATGTTGGCACTTAAAAAGTCAGATTCATCCCGACTAATGTTCACAAACACACGCTGGATAATAGTAAGTGGTCCCCAGACATCACTGTGAGCAATTAAACCTTTTATAAAACATCAACAAACACAACAAAACCCTGAAACTACAATTAGATTAAGAGACTACATCATACTGTGTGTGTGTGTGTGTGTGTGTGTGTGTGTGTGCGTGTGTGTGTGATGAGGTGCTGGGGGGGGGGGGGGGGGGGGACAAAGTGAACAACTACTGTTGCTATGGTGAAAATGAGTTAGAGAAAATGACGTGATAGATTGAGAGTCAGCGGAGAGAAAACAATCAATGGCGAGGATGAGGAAAAGCAGTCGAGAGCAAATCACTCTGCGGCCTTAATGCAATTAAGCGTGTGCACGTTCGTCATGAAAGGCAAACGAACTACAACTATAACAAGGAGGAGAAAACTAATGGAGGAACGAACACCGCGGAGCAATCTCTGCTCATATAATGATGAAATGCCCCCTTTCCTTAGGGCTGAAGCTCAGCTGTCTGGCTGAAAAGAGAAGAGCATGCTGGGACGTTTACAGCCAAGAGGATCCTCAGTTATCCTCTCATACCGTAGTAGTGTTACCCCACAGCAGCTAGTGTGGCCAAACACACGCTGCCCACAGCCACGCCTGCACGGGCAGCAGTGTGACCTGCCGTGGTGAAGGGCAAACACTGCCTATTGCACTCAGTGGATGTGTGTGTGTGTGTGTGTGTGTGTGTCTGTCAGTATGAGCCAGAGAAAGGCAGTCAGAGAGAGATTTCTGTAGTGTTTTATAAGTGAAGATTATGGTGTGAAAAAAGAGAGACGGTGAAAACAAAATTGAGGCATCTTGAAGGACTGATGGTCGGGACTGAAGAGAGAGAAACAGAACAGGAGATGGATGTCAGAGACGAGGCCCGTCAGTGTGTGTGTGTGTGTGTGTGTGTGTGTGTGTGTGTGTTTGTGTGTGGGTGTGCAGGTGGGTGGCATCAAAGCCGTCAGCCAGTCACAGTCGGCCTCACCGAAAAAAAGGCTCATGTCCACAATGTGGAGACCAACTGTCAGTTACACCGAGCGAGGACGGACAGCTTCACCTGCCGGCTGGCATTTATTCCGTATCTTCAACCACTTGAATAAACACTAATACAGTTAAGGATTAGTATCTGATATGTCACACACAATGGCCTAAAACTGTGTGACTCAGCCCTACAGACAGATTAAAGGAACTGGATACTGGACCCAAAGATGGCGCCCACTCACTCGCATGAAAACGTCTCATGGAGCGCACAAGCCCAGAATGTTTTTCTAGCCTCCAGGTTTCTTCCACGTTGTGCAGCCATTAGTAAGGTAATATCACACACCATAGGTTAATATATAATATATAAATATAATATATATATATATATATAACCTTTATGGATTCATGATTAACAACGCAGCTCGTTTTCAGGAGCGGCCCAGAAGCAGCTCTCGGTTGAGCCGTCTGCTGTTAGCAACATGTGCTGAGGTTAGCGCAGCAGAGTGCGAGTCAGTCGCTCTGTATGGTGAGCGTAGATTGAACATGGGAGCTAGAAGACCCCGCCTGTGGCTTCAACAGCAAGCGAGAAAAAAGTTATGTGTGAGACGAGGACGGACTTTTGCTGAATACATCACCGTTATCACCCAGATGTGCCAGGAAAAGGAAAAAAAACTCTTTACCCCCCCACCCCCCCCCCGCTGCTTTCAAGCAGCCTTTAGACACAAAAGCAGGATAAAACAAAGTAATTGGCATTTACGTTGGCACACGGTGGAACTAACTTAAGTGAAACTCCACCTAATGAACATGTTTTATTTTTTATTGTTCTATGCATTTTGGCATTTTTTTTATCTCATTGCATAAGAGATGCTTTTTCAGTTTTATAGACTATTGTGATGTTTGTACACTGAAGTCACAGGTTTGTATGAAAGTGACTTTTAACTTTTTTGCTGATGTAGATTTAAGATTGCTAAAGATTATAAGCACCGATATGTGTTTGTATTTTTTTGTTTTTGTTCAGTAAGGAGACAAGTAGGTCTCCGTCCTCACTAGATACGTTTAATGGTAAAATTATTATTTTGGCCTTTTTCCAGGTAAAATAATCATGGCAACAATGCACCATTCAAAAATAAATAATCTGGGGTTGGGGAGGTCGCATCCTTTTTCACACTGATGAGTTTGCATTTCTGATGATTGCCAAACCATAACCCGTCAACAATGTCTTTCTCACACAATCACAAACACACACACACACTATACACACAGGCACACACTATTCAAATACAGACCCTGACAGCCATCCTAGTCCCGGGGTGGAAACATTGGCTTCACAAGATCAATCTCAACACTTGTTGGAACTAATCCGCCTTCTGACGCTGATAAAAAAACAATAATGAATCTGTGACTCAGTGGAAAAGAAAAGAAGACAGAGGACAGTGGGCGGACGAACATGAGATTCATCAACAGCAGAAAACAGACACATGCACAATGAATGTGAGACTAGCAGACAGAAAAAGCTTGTCCGAAGACAAAGAAAGAATGAAAAACGGCACATTGACCTGCTAATTATCATCTCCTCTCGTATCGCTGACATTTCACACAGCAGATTAGATCGGGAATGACAACTGTGACTGTGTTGTCTTCAGGTACGTCTCTGTCTTCACAACTGTGGCTGTAAAGGGAGAAACTGGCACCTGTATTGACTACCCATCACTGATTTAATTAGTGGAATGACATCTCTCTCTCTCTCCAGCTGCTGCAGCCTGTCAGTGTTTAACGGGCCAGATCTTCTCACTGTGGCCTCATTATGTACAAGACTTTTGTTTTATAGCCTGTAAACCAAGCTGCAAACACAAACGGTAAACTGATGTGTTTAAGTTCACAGATACATAGTGTGTGTGTGTGTGTGGGTGCGTGTGCCTGTTCTCTTCAACTGCATGTCTTGTGTGTCTGCCAGTTGTACGCCTTTCTAGTCTTGTTAGAGAATTAAACATCAAAAGGCATTAGGATATCAAACACGGCACTCACATACATGCATATATGCACACACACACACACACACAGACACACACGCAGACACACAGGATATGCATGAGCTCATTAGTGAGAAATGGTACAGAGAGCAATGTCAGCAATCTCCAGTGAGCCCCCTGGATTAAGGGATTCGGTGATTTTTGATGATGAGATGTGGAGTTGATTATGGAGATGATGCCGTGTGTACCAGTTAGCTGAGATATGGCTGTATTAGACAGTGTTATCCAACCAAGCTTCACTATCATAGAGGAACACGCGAGTGGTGGAAGAAGTACTGCATTCAAAATCCTACTTAAGTACTACTTAATTATTATCAGCACAATCTACTCAAAGTATCAATAGTTAAAGTCAAAACTACAGAGGCACCGATTGCAGTTTTCTTGGCCGATTCCGATTTCCAAGCCACTGGTTTCATATCTTATTATGCAAAGTATTTTCTTTTCTTATCATCACATCTGACTAAAGTGAAAGGATGGGACTTATTTCTTAGCAGTGCGTTATGTCACATACACACAAGAGGGGACCCCTTTTTAACCATTCAACCTTTATTTTAACTCGGAAATTATTGAGGTAGAGACTTCATTTACAATACAGCAGGGTGACAGAAAATATAAACCAAAGAAATCATAGCCAAACTATCAGCCCTGTTCAAAAACAGTCATGTTGTCGACGGGCACGTGCACTGGTGTTTTTGGGATAAATGTAGCCACTTTCTACCTCTGACACACAGCAGACACAGGTGTTGGTTAATCCGTCCCTGTCGTGCTCTGATTAATAGCAGAGGAGAGATCATGTGTTCAGGTGCTTTCACACAGAGCGCCACGCACCCTTTCATCACGGCACAACTTTCATCATCAAACACGGCACTTAATTAGACCGACTAGGACACGAGGCCACCTTTTATATTGCATGTTGTGTGTGGATGTGTGCGGGCCTCTCTCTCTCTCTCTCCGACATGTGCTGCAGGCTATAAGCCTTTTGTTGCTGTATTCACACAAGAGGCCAAGCGGGGGCTTTTTAACCTGCGAAAGTATCATCGCTTCCTGGGTGCTCCGCCAATCCGACCGGAGGTCCCTGTGGCCGCAGCCGGCGGGCTCCATTAGGAGACACCGGTGGCAAACGGCTTCGTCTCTACTCGGGGGGGGATAATTGAGCTAAATGGCTGCGAGAGAGGCTGAGCTGTTCAGAGGATAGTTGACTTTGTCGAGAGGCAGCGGAGGATCCCACTTTGTGGAATAGGAATCCAGGCTGTGCTCACACCAGAAATAAAGCAAAACAATGGCTGCATGCAAACACATGCAGCTTTTACACATACCGAAGTGCGGATAAAGTGGTCTGAAAACCCGAGCAGGTGGGCAGTTTTTGACACCTACAACCAGTTATCCTGTTTAATTGTTGATTAGACAGGTGCTCTGCTCTTTATCAATGAAAAGTTCAACATTGAGTGCATTCAATTATACTGAACTGTGACTTTAGTATATTTGCTGTGGATTTACAGACAGTATTACATGTTGTAAATCTCTGCTTTCCTGTGAAAACAATGTTTCTTGCTTTGTGGCAATGCTTTTTTTAAAATTGTTTATCTATCTTAAGAAGTAGAGTAAAATAAACACATCATGCTTTTAGTCTATCTGAAAAAAAATGTAATGGTTTTCATTTAACAAGTCTATTGTTAGGTCTGATTAGGTGTTGGGAAAAAAACCAATGTCAGGCTGAGGGAAAGATCATGGATCGGGTCCAAATGATCACTTAGTTAAGGTTAGGGGAGCTTCGTCATCATGGTTACAATAATAACCGCGAGGTTAAGGTCAGGGAACGTCCATGGGCGTGGTTAAAGAAACCAACGCTGACCCGAGGAAACAGGAAACGCTTTGTCGACCTCTTCCGTCTGCAGACTTTGTGGCTCCACAATAACATCAGCTGATTTCTTCAAGAGTCATAATTCATGTGGCCACTAGAGGAAACAAAGTAATATGAGCATATGCTGAGATGACGGATGTTCTTGTTTTTCAGTCCCCTTTTGGATATGAGGAAATCTAATACATACATTATACATGGTAAAAAAAAATAATCCTGTTTTCATTACACTGGGCAGTATGGAGGGCTGCACTAGCCCAGCGGCTTGTGACCAGGAGGTTACCACTTCCATCTGGACTGGCAGAATAAATGTGGAGGGATGGGGCCTCATATGGTGCCTTAGAGCCAGGCCCTTAACCCCATGACCCCAACCTGCTGGAGCTGCTCAGTGACCGTATGAATAGACTCTGGTCAGACTGGGAGAAAAGAGAATATTGCTCTTTCATTAAATAAATACGTGTAAAACCATTTAAGAACCAATTACAGAAGAGATAACAAATGTGTCTGTATGTCTCAGCAATTTCTCTCTTATCAGAGACTTAAAAACAACTCAAATTTATAGTTAGTCAACTGAACAAAAACACCACAATGTGCATAAAAACGGAAAAGAACAAGACGACCTTTAGCGAGCAGGTAGAGCTTAAAATAATGAGGTAAGAAGCCGTCTTGCAGAGACTAATTGCTGACTAAGAATACCCATAAAGCGTTCTCACTTTTCCTGCTTCTGACACCTCAATTTCAGTTCACCGGCGAATAATTACACATGTTGTATTACTGGACTCACACAATCGGATTTTACATAATGGGGCAGTTTCACAAGGCCGCAAGCCAACTATTACCATACTGTCATAAAAGTTTAAGAAACGGGGAAAAACAACAGAACTTTCCAGGTCATTTATCACAGGCCTTCAAGTACCCACAGTGCTTTGCAGCAGCTCCCCCGGTGTGTTTATTAAAGCTTTGAGAGAACCGGACTACTGGCTGGTAACATACCTGCGCGTTAATCACTGCGACATCACCACAGAAACCAAGGAGGACAGGCCCCAGGTGGCCATCTCTCTCTCTCTCTCTCTCACACACACACACACACACACACACACAGAAAAACTATATTTAACCAATGCACGATAGAAACACTGAAGACAAGAAGGTGTACTTGCAAAACAAGAGCCGAAACACAACACACTATTGTCCATAAAGGCAACAGGACACTCAAACAATAAGGTCACTCTATTATGTACGTGACTTTAAAGTCATGTGACCTGTTGAACTTATACAATATACACTCTGCTTTGACCAAACTGGTGCAGACACACTCTTGGAAAGCATTAAAACCCCGATAGCACTGACGGCTTCTTTAAGCTCCCGATACTTTACACAACCTCGGAATTACAATCAGCGTCCACAGGGTTCGATAATAATCACCTCTTTGATGAATCCTCCATCTTCCGAGTTGATGAGCACAGCTTTACATGAGCGCTTATGGCAAGTGTAACGTCAACAAGACAACAAACCAGGACGCACATGCGGCCTATGGAGTACAGTGCTGTAATCTCAACTGCGTCTGTCTCCGTCAAGATGACTGACAGAGCCGAGGTCCCCGCCCCAGCTGATAGTGTGTGATACTTTAAATTAGGACCCAATAGCAAACATGAACTCAATAGATAGTTCAACCTGGTAAAACTGCAACCTGTTACTTATTGAAACACAAACAGAAAACAATGATGTTGTAAATTTGAATTATAGAATAAAGAGATATGACAAAAGGACAAAAAGTAGGACTTTTACCTTTTGGGATCTGCGGGTAGATCTTTTTTTTTTTTAATTACCGTCCTTTATTATCAAAATATCAGTGGGATTTTGAATGAGTTTTTTTCTTACTTTCTGTTTCACTTTGACTCTCAGTAATGTGGGAAGAGCACAACACTGAGCGCGTGGGAGCTGACGATTAACTCTGTGGGTTTCTGACAGAACATTAAGGAGAAGTAACACGGACTGGTATTTTCAGTTCTGAGTGGAATACAAACGCAACGGCACGATGGTTTCTCCCAAATACTGAATGCTGTAAAGAGACAGACGTCTCGATCGACTGCCGATGATGTGCCCTGAGCTGGTATAGCGCACATCGTCTCCTGGCAACGCTGGCTCAAATGTTCCCCGCTGCCATGGGAAACCCTCATAGGCTTGAATCGTATTTTATATTTTCTTACACATGAAGTGAGAAGAATTCTGATTTCAGTTCAAGGTGTGTGTGTGTGTGCCATCGAAATAGGTAAATTTGGTACGATCTGTTGTCGCTCTGTCCCTCTGCTTCATGCGTCTGTGTGTGTGTGTGTTTGTGTGTGATGAGTCCTATACTCTCTGACATTCAGGCCGTGTGTTTGTGTTTGTGTCACTAACTCGTGTATGTTTGTGTGTGTGTGTGTGTGTGTGTCTATTACGTCAGCTTCCCTGTAGCTGGCAGAGACACCACGTTGGCCCCCGATGCTTCTGTCCGGCGTCCAAACAGCAGACGATTACCGCTGTGCCACATAAATGTGTGTGTGTGTGGATGCAAACGTGTGTCCCCCACTATTTACTCCTCTGCAATTACATAAGCAATGCAGCTGCTCTTCGTCTCTGTTTCGTTAGTGCTGAATACACAGCCTTCTGACCGACAGCTTTCAGATCATCGAAGAGTTATGCAGCATTAGGACGAGGCCAAAAGATCAACAGCTGGCCTGTCAGTGGGCTGCTAATCCACTAGGTGTTAGGGATATGGGAACATCCTCGTATGGCTTATCCATACTGTACCTACCACACTCCTCATGATTAGACAGAAGGACATATCACTGATGATATGAGATGTGTGGGGTTTAGATAAGATGGACCTCTGACCTGCAGCTGTACAATTCACTAGAGATAAACACATAAGCTTTTACTGTACATTGAATCCTCCTGTCACCAGTCATCACCAGTAACGTACTGACAATGAAGAACGGAAGAACAAAGGATTATTTGATAAGCGTAGTAATTAGAAATTCTTCTGGTGAAGCTCAATGTGAAGACGTGTCTGTTGTGTTTCTCGTCATTTTCATGTACTGAACTTGTTTTTCAAACCAGAGGATGGTAGATGATTTGAGTTTTTTCTTTCATCATGATGATTATTAAGCATTTGTCTGTAATAAGGTACTAGACGTTTGAGGTCCTTCCGCTTTCTTAAACACTACACTAAACAATTATAATGAAATATTATAGTGTCAGTGTGCCACAAATTGTCTTTCACTCCAGAAATTCACTACAGAAATCAGACCTATACCTCAAGTAAAATTAACTGCATTCACAATACATTTTTCACTAGTTTCTGATGTTTTAAAAACCAAAAAGTGAATTGATTAAACAAGAAAACAATCATCAGGTTTATCAATGAGGAATATAATGTGTGCTATTATATTATTGGGTAATTTGGCACCCTTAATTTAGTTTGTTCACGGATATTGTTTTAATACTTGCTGTTATTTGAGAATATACAGTAGCACAAATATATAATATCCTCATGAGAACACCTGTTTCTGCTCAAAATGACCTGTATAAGCTGTACTTACATTTAACTCAACATCAGTTCATGCAACGGCATTAAAAACCACAATCACAACATAGCGTGCAGTATATTAATATGATTGATTTGCCACTATAATGCAGCCCTGAACCTTTATCTCCAACAGCTTAATGTATATTATAATAAAATCCAGTACAAATGTTCCCATTAACAAAATGGACTCATAGTCTTGATTGCACAACCCTCCAATTAGATGATAGAAAATATTGAGGCCGCAAGAATCTCGTAGAAATACAAACACACGTAATCAACCCACTCGTGAGGCGTCCGATTACACCGCCCTCGTGGGAATGCATTAATATTTCACACAGTTTTAACACGCCGTGGCCGAACCGATCGATCATCTGTTAAGGCGCCTGCGCTGACTTGATTGCGTTCCAGACGCTTAGAGAATATTAGAGGTTTGGGGGTTTTAGGCCTGATCTATTCTCGTCAGGCTGGCCGTCTTCAGACGGGGCTGACTAATGATCCGACGGGCTCGGCCACGGCAGGAGGGATCAGTGACGGCTTAATGAGGCCACGGCGCTGCTGTGCTCACAGAGATAGAGGGAGGAGGGCTGTGTGGTGGGAACCACAGCGAGGAAAAAAGGGATGATAAAATGAGAAGTAAAGAGAGAAACCCCACGAGAGGAAAAGGGAAAAGAAACAGGCAAAGCAAAGGACCAAAAAAAAAGGAGAGAGATAAATGAGATAGTAGAGAGCATGTATGGTGTCCCACTGATGTCCTCCCACTCCTGACACGCCTGGGATTCACTGTGTGTGTGTGTGTGTCTCTGTGGAGCCTCCCTAACTGCTCGGTGTGGTTAATTATCAAAAAAGTGAGTGAGAGGGAGGATGAAACATTAATGGATCATTTTTCACATTTATTTAACCGCTGACCATCCTCTGTACAACTGTGGTTCCCAACACAGGGGGCGGGAACATGCTAAGATGGTGAACATAAAAAAGCATCATATCTGCCTAGCATCAGCGTGATAGCATTGTCCTTATGAGCATATTAGCATCAGCTCAGAGCACCGCTGTGCCACATCACAGCCTCACAGAGCTGCTAGCATAGCTGTCGCCTCTTAGTTTCGCTCTAATCCATTTCATATATATGTGGCTTTGTTTGGTTTGTTATTCCATTAATACTGTGTGATTTTAATTAGCTAATAAAGATTTTTAAAAAGCCTACCTCAATGTGATAAAAGTGACCTTTGCTCTATGACAAAAAAAAATAAAGTTTCTTTTGATGGATTACCAAACTAAAGCGAGTTTCAAGTCTCTGCAATCTGATCTTTGAACTGTAGATAAATGAATGCTAACCAGCGGCTGTCTGAAGTAAGCCTAAGTTGGTATTTCTCTTTGGGAAACAATCGGATATTAATCAGGAGACAGATAGAGAGATGTATACCAGGACCTGTTTCAAATTCTTGAAGTATTTCCCTATTTGTTCTCACATTTTTGCTTCTGAAAAAGAAGAAAAAAAAGGGACACAGTAGAAAAGTACAGGTCATGTGAATGTGGTTGTCTCAGTTATTTCTCTCTCTCTAAAATGGTGCAAGTCATTGATTCTGCACATGGCAGATGTATCACTGTGCTCTGCCTGAGACTACGAAGTAGGACGCACATTGTGTTCTCAGGGGAGACGTTCTTGAGTCATACCCCTGAGTTTCCTCTGGCAAAATACTGAAGGTACACGCAGCGGGGAGCTAAAGCACACACACACACACAAACACACACACATACCGGAAACCATTAATGCACACACAGACACACACACACTCTAAATACATAAACACACCCAGGGGACTCAGCCATAGGCCTTGTGACATTTGTTTTCTGAAATAGAGCGTTACGTAAGTGCTTGATGAGCCAGGCAGGGAGGACAGGAGGGAGGAAGGGTGAGGAAGGAAGACAGGAGGGGAGGAAAGAGGTGAGGAAGGAAGACAGGAGGGGAGGAAAGAGGTGCCTGACATCCTCAGTGGAGCGGCACAAACTGGCTTTGTTAGAGAGACGGAGGCAGACAGAGAGCTCAGCGTGGCACCTCACCCCTGGCGCCTCACGGGAAAAAAATTGATTGCCCTTTTTTCGGCTGTAGGTTTAGCCGAGAAACTCTGTCGGTGATGCACTGAGACTGTCCTCACATGATAAATTGCCGTGGTCAATGCTTTAAAGCGCCTGTGCTTACATTTTGCCGGGCAAGGATTTCTCTTTTTGTAGGAGCTATGATCTTTAGTCTCTCAAGAGCAAAGGCAGTAGTACAGTGCAGTGGTTATAGCACATGGAAACCTGTGGGGAAGATGGGCAACTCTAACACTGCAGACCACTGTTCGCATCCCCTTTCTTACCGACTGTCAATATCGGTTATTTTATATGATCATGTTCCCCAAACGTTAAAGCGGCTCACAAGCAGATTGACTTCGCTTCAGTGTTGCACGACATACCTACACCAGAAAGGTATCGCAACACCCTGCAGTTAAAAAACGGCACCACATGCCTTTGTATTAGCACGGTTATAACTTTACTGCGGTATCAGTATGGAGATATTTAGGCAGGGTATCGTATCGAAGTCATTATTTTGGTATTTTTTGGTAACACTAGTTTGCTTATAGCTGACAGGGAGCTATCAATGTTCAAACTTTGCATAGAGTTGAAAGCTCCACAACAAGGAACGTAAGTGGACCCTTGAGTTCAGCTTGCTTAGTCAACTGCTGCCTCCAACGTCAACATTGAAATGTCACGCTCATGTTTTCAGTCAACACGGATCAGCAGTTCTAGAAGTGAGGGATGAGCATGTGTTTCATGGGCAGAAGCTCCTGAACAAGTGAGTAAGTGGAAGTAGAGTTGAGATGCGTTTGTCAACCGTAGAAGACATTCAACAGGGAAAAAGGTTGATTTCATAATGGTTCGGTTAATCTGCTGGTGTGATAGTGAACGTGAAAAAAAGCTTCGCATATGTGCGTAAAACAGACGGAGAAAGAAGAAGAAACTCATCTGCTGTCTTTTACTATTTCTTTTTTTAGTTTTGGCCAAATATCACACGTGGCTGCAGGACATTTGGAGACCTCTCATCTGCTTAGTAGTGGAAACAAGTGTGGGCACGCTGGGAAGAGTTGTTCAAGGTGAGCGATGCATCAATGAGCAAAAAGCCTCAGCGAACAAGTCAACAGGTTGTGAGTCACTTTCACGGGAGCAAAAGCTGCTACATGACACCTCTTAGCCATTTTGAATCTCATCATTCACGAGGGGAAAGGAGCTTGTGTTTCTTTTGGACTGAAATGGAGCAAAAACCTGCTACACGCCTCCCTCCCTGCCTCCCTCCCCCGTGGTGCCTCCCCGGTGATGACATTAATCACGAGCTACCTTCTCCTCCAGTCTGAGGAATAGGTCAGCTCCCTGGCTGCCGTCTGCCCACAAACAACCACACGCACTTACACACAAGTGCAGGGGTCTCACACACACACCTGAGCACACATTTACACACACACACACACACACACACCTGGTGCACTGTACTGTGGGCCTATGAATTATTCATAAAACTCTCATCTGATAATTTCAGTTGCATTACTTGATTAGCTGAAAGTGCTAAATAACACCGTATTTATGATTTTCCCTCAGTCGGGCATTTTTTCCATTCATTAAATGGTATTTCAGTTTGAGCTATTTTTTATTTTTGATCTCTTATTTCGCATCTCATTTTACGCTCACCAGCAGGCAACATCTTGTCGCTGCTTTTCTTCTTCCCTTTTAATTGTATACAATTATATTACTTCTGAAAAGTGTGACAACTCCCTTTGATCGTGTTTTCAGTGGATCAGTTAATCCTTTAGTCTGTAATGTGCCACAAGTTTGTGAGAAATGTCACAATTCATGTCTTCTTTTGTCCGACCAACAGTCCAAAATGCAAATCTTGTCAGTTTACATGATACAAGAAAAAAAAAAGCAAATCCTCACATTTAAGAAGTTGGAATCAGTGAATGACTCAAACAACTATATTGATTATCAGTTAAACACTTTAACCTGCAATAACTGATTTCTTTGAGGGCAACAGCTGTTAACACATTCATATAATATCACCTTATAAAGTTGACACGGCGAGCTTGTTAGCAATCGATTGCTTATTTATAAGCAACATTGACATTCATTTTGAGTTGCGTTTCTGGCCAAATGCCAGACGTACATCGTCCTTTTAGCTCTGTTTTGGTCTCCGCCAACTCCTGAGGGAAACATCTGTTTCTTCAACAAAAATGTAAACTGCAGAGTCGGGTGATAATTGTCTGTGGGTTCATCACTACGAGCAACTCTTTTAACATGACAAGCCGTCATTTTCTCCAAGTGTTAATATCAAAATATTGCTACAAGCAGCTTTTAAGTTTCTCTCTTGTGCTGGACTGACAGAAATGTTCAGCGAGGTGTCGACTGTTAGAGAACGCAAACTCCTCTTTTTCGCTTTGCTGCTGCTGACCAAACACTTTTCTCTCACACACACGCACACACACACACACACACACACACACACACACACACACACACACACTGCAGGCAGGAGGCGGAGAGAGATTAAGACAGGACACACTTTGTGTGTGTGTGTGTGTGTGTGTGTGTGTGTCTATTATCGAGAACTCTGTTTATGACAGCAAAGCAAGTCTTGCGTCCCTGGTCAGTCTCTGCTGTTGTTACATAATGTGATGACAGCAATCTGCAGAAGTTGCAGGAGAGAAGTATTTTGAATGAGGGCAAAGTGAAGGAGAAAATAAAGGAGGGAGGAAGAACTGATGTCAAGATTACATCACATCCTTGACCTATTCATACGAGGCGTGATGCAGCACACATGTCTGTTTTCATTATTAGTTAATCAAACCTAAATCCACATTTAATCTTCTCATTTATTAGTGAGTCAGGCAACAAAATGAACCTTGATTTCAGTTTAGGATTTGTTAATAAATGCCAAAAGGCAAGAGACGTAGTGACATTTAAATAAGAATTGAATACATGATAAATCTGGATCCGTCTCTGTTAGAAATAATGTCCACGCACTCAAAGGCATTGTTACGCACATTAAACATCGACGACAAAAACCCAATTTGAGCTCCGTGAAATTACGCTCAGCAGTGAGGTGTCGCAGCCATTAAGTTAATAAATCAGGTTAGGCTCTGTGGAGCGCTTCCTAACCTCAAAACGCTTCCCAACGGGCCACTCTAAATCGTTCACCTGCTGAGAGTGCAAGTTTCATGACTATTCATCTTCTACACTTCACCTCGGCAGGGAGCAGGATCTCGCACCATCAGTAGTCTGTCTGCAACTTAATGAGCCTCCATTCATTCAGCAATCACATCGAGCGACAAGCGCTCGTGTGTCTGGAATGATTAAAGACAACATATAAGCTCCTCAGACGACAAAAAGGTTCTGTTGGTCTGAACTGGATAAAGATCGCGCAACTCAACACCTTTCGTTCAGGTGAGTGGGCTCATTTATCTGGCGGAAGGAGCCCAGACTGGCTGGGTTCCCGGATGTAATCAATGATTAATTAATAAATGGTGACGCTCCAATTGGTACCAGCCACTTAAAAGTTTTCCAAAAGGCGCGATCCAAAGAATCGGGCAGGGCTCTCGAGGCTAAAAGAGGAAGCTCAATTTAAAAGGGATCAACGTAGGTGAGTGTGAGGAGTACAGTGGGCCACAATAAAACAGCGTGTCGGCAACATGTCGGGGAGGCTGAACTCTTCCAATCCGCCTTTCTGAGCAGCTCCTCTCTTCAGTAAAACTGCAGACACAAACACCGGCTCAGACTGACGTTTCTGGGGCAGCGATCTGATGTGGAAGAGAAAGCACCCGACTGAGAGACGTACCTGAAAACACTTCACAAGATTCTGGCTCAACTTGAAAAGACACCATCATTCTTATTATATTTTAATAAAGTTGCACCATCCATTTTTTTGCAAATGTCCAGTTCCAGGTGATGGTGAAAGCAGGCGAAGCGAGGTAGCCCTCCCCAGCAATGTATGATTTACTTTTAGTCATACTGCCCAGTTATGTTTGATCTATTTTTAGTTACAATCGACAATCTAACTCTTCCAATGAAATGTCTCAGTTTTAGTGTCAAAATATGATGAAACACAAATTGACACAAGCTATGAAAACTATGAATAGAAGTCCGGCAACAATGAAGCCTCGTCGCTGTCTGATTCTGCTCCAGAGAAGTGAAGAACAAAGGGAGGACCAAACAGTGTTCAGAAGGACCGAACACTAATACACACACACACACACACACACACACACACACACACACACACACACACACACACACACACACACACACACACACACACACACACACCATGCGGCCCAGCAGGAGGTAAACACACATGCAGAACTTGGAGAATGCACCGACATCCATTCCATTCAGTTCAATTGATTTGCCCGATACCACAAATCACAAATTTGCGTGTGTGTACGTGTGTATGTGTGTGTGTGTGCAGACTTTAAGGCCACTCACAGGCCGATTGGTCTCTTCATGAGGCTCATCTCACAGGCTAAGCTAACTATGCTGCATCTCCGTTGTGCCCTGATTAGCGCTCCTCCTCTTGTTCATCACAGCCCGGCAGGGATTGGCCTTTTGACACACACAGCAAATCACATTCTCCTCCTCTTTCCTCCTCTTCCCTCCTTGTCTTTTCCTCCTCTTCCCTCCTTGTCTTTTCCTCCTCTTCCCTCCTTGTCTTTTCCTCCATCTTCCCCGCAGGCAGAAGGCCCTCCAGCTCCCAGACTTCCTTTCCTTGCTCTACTTTTCCGTCCCTCCAAGTGCATGCGAGCAGACAAGAGTCCCCCCTTCTACTCCCACATGATCCCGTCTTTGCTTGACCTCCGTGTGTTAGTTGTTACTTCACATTACCTCCTTAAATGTTCCTTCTCCTCTCACCACACTTTCGTCTCGTTTCTGTCCTCATTATCCTCTTCTCCTCTTCGTGTTTCTTTTAAAGACCAGGACCTCAGCTCCCTGTTCTTTCCCCCCAGAAGAACATTCACTAAATTCCTCTTAAATTAGTAAAACTGTGATGGGAGCTCAGCGCCCGCACTCTCATTCCCAACCTGCCTCTGGCGTGATGTCTCAACTCCTCTTTGCTAAGTCTTCACACTTTGTTCCCGTTGTCTTTACCCACCCTTACATTTCTCAGTTTTTACTGTAAGCCTTTTCTTCTGTGGCCACACTTCTTCTGAAAATGTCAGCACACTTCGACTTCCCCTTATTAAAAAAGGAGAAAATGTATTCTCATTCGCACACGACCTACTCCCATTAATTCACTTTTCACGAGGAAGCTAGACATAATTGGCCAGTGGGGCATGTCGATAAACAAGATGAATGGTTGTAGCCGTGTCGAAATAGTATCTCTGTTAATCTTTGAGATGATCGGGCCTTAATTACTTAATTACCCTCCGTGATAAACGCATTGGTCACACTAAGTTGTAAACACTCTGAGGCTAATAAGAGGTCCGACTGTGCCGAGGAAGTGTTTCTCCATTAGCTCTTTAACTTAATCAAGATTTGAAACCAAGCGTCCGGTGTCTAACATATCAGCTGTGTGGGCTGCAATGAGCCCGCGGCTTTAATTATCGCAATGTCCACAGATATTGTATCGCTCTTTGCTCACCATTTCTTCACTTTATTAGCACTGGAACGGCGCTGCCCGACTGAAAACTCTCTGGTAAATCTTCTTAATTGCTGCACACAGGTCTGTGGGGTATATTTAGGAAGGAAGGTTTCTGTCTTTGTCAGCCTGCGAGTGGGTTTTAATGAGCCGCGCTGCTAATAAACAAAAAAAGGAATATCCTCACGCATGCTGTGGAGCAATATAAAGTAGATAAGAACACACACGCGTGATGTTACGTAATCGCACGAATAAACAGGCTCTCTTTAGGAAAGCACGCAGAGGAGACAAGCGGTGTTGTTTTATGCAGCTGTTGGAGACAAATTCCTGTTTTTTTTGTATGTTAACACAGAGAAAACTAAAGTTTCAGTGCAATCATTTAATTTAAAACTCATCTCAAAGCAAATGGAGGAAGAAAACATACAATGCACAAGAGTCAAAATAGGCAAAAGCCCTACAACATGCCACTACATTAATCGCAATATGGAAAGTCAAAAGTCACTGTAAACTGAATTTCTTTGGGATTTTAAGAATGTACATCTGGATCTGGGTTGTTATGGTGGACATTTTTCAATATTTGCTGACATTTTATAAACTCAACAATTACCTGATTCATCAAAAAAAGTAATCAAGAGATTTATCTATAGTGAAAATGATCATTGGTTGCAGCCCTTCCAGCCGTTCTACTATAGCCCAGCTGGTTTATCGGCCCACCGGCTCAGACCTTTTAAATTCTGTAACAGCATGCCCCACTGTGCGTTTACTCGGTACGACGGCCGTGTTCAGACACAAGTAGAGCCGGGTGACAGAAAATAAAAGCAAAGAGACCTGAGGCGACGAGAAGCAGAGTGACACAGCGTTTTTCCTTGTAGACAGTCGTGCAAACAGTGTTCTTCACACTCCAGCATTTAGACGTGCGGCATTTAGGCAACGTGTGATGTTTTCATTTGCACACCCTATCAATAGCACCAAAAAAGATGGCGTCTGACACCGAGCGTATTAAATCTCCGAGCGATCACACTCGAGCACAAGAAGAGGTGTAAACATGGCGGGGATAACAATAATAAGAAGATGTATTTACTGTGGGAGATGAGTTGGACACCTGTCCTGTGGAAGTAGGTGTGTGCAACTTGGCACAGTACACTCCGGTTTATATCTTGTTTTCACCTTACATTTTCTGTTGCATAATATCCGGTGAGGACCGCGTTGCCACTGGGAGTCTCCAGTGTCTCACACTATACTCGTATTCTCAGATTATTGTCTCCTGCCGTGAGACAGCAGGTGGAAACCACAGCGTCCCCAACAAGCTCCAACATTCGTTAACACGCTGGCTTATGTAACCCAGCACGGGACCAATAACTGCAGATTGGAATTTGGTATCTGTGATTAAATCAGCCGCTTATGTAATTGCTCATATTTTTCCAGCTGTTCAGACATCTGATACATTCCGGCTTATTGATTAAAGTAGGTTTTTTTTCCATGCACTTCATATCTTTGCATGATGTGAATATTACCATCTTTACAAAAACAAAAGTATAACAAATACTATTTAAGTAAAGATAACGTTTTCCTTTTGTATCTAAAAAGACAAATCTCTAGATTTTGAGCCAGACAAATTTGAACTCTGAAGTAGGAATGAGTTACATTCCAAAGTCAAGAATAAACCATCGAGAATTAGTTTTTAAATTCCAGACAAATCCTAGAGACAGTGTGGTGACATTTTAGTAAATCCCCTATAAATTAAAACTCATTATTACTTTAATCATGAACTGGCTTTTTTTTTACTGTGTTGCTTTAAATAAAAAAAGCACTAGACTGACAGCAGTCAAACCAATAGTAGTGATATAAAACAAAAGTAAGTGCACGTCATCTCTCAGCAATCTGTGTGAACTGACCAGAAGCTGCGTCAGTCTGGGACATCTGCTCCAGCCTAAAGTAATGTTGCTTACTACTTAACAGTCATAAGATTGTGATTTCTGAAGAGCTGCCGTATGTTCACAGCGCCCTCAGTGTAGTGGCCTTGCATAATCACAACGCGTGTAATCTAAAGACCGACCTGTTCCTCCGGGTTAACGACTCTTTTAATCTGCCCTCTCTGACTTCCATATTGTACAGAGTCATCGCCCAAGTTAATTCGTCACCCCTGGCCGCCACTCGGCGCCACGTGTTGTCGCGCCGAGCGAGGCCCGACTCTTAAGCCGTAATCTGCTCTCTGTGCAGTGACATGTGGAGAGATTTGACATTGTGTAAGCCGCTGTGGCAGACGTGTTGGCCGGCTCTCCCCAGCTGTTGCTGCAGGTTAGAGTCGAGCTCTGCTTTGAGTGTAATGGCTCGAGACTGGCAGGCTAATGGCGTGAGATGCTACCAGGCGAGGTAAATGCTACCAAGGCACTTTGCGAAGTCACAGGCATTGATATCTGAGCGCTGGAACTGAGTTTGAGTTTTATAGTCAAGCTGGGACAAATTGTCGGAGACGAAGTGAGAGAAATAAGAGGACAAATGCACTGATGCACAGTAACTGCATCAGGACAGAGGCTGTCACCTTTTGAAGGCACAAACTAAACAAAGTAGCACTCAGCTGTCACAGAGAAAGGAGGGAATCAGGGGTTTGCCATGTTTCAGCACAGCTGTCAACATGCAGCAACTCTTCTCATCCGACTCGCTCCCTCTTTCTATGCAGGTAGATGACAGTTGACGGGTACCAATAAACCAGCCAGCCATCTTTTGTTGTTTTTCTGCCGAATCAAGTGGAGCATCAACAATATCCCGTTTTCTAATCCCATTAGGAATTGGCCAGTGAACGTTTATATATTACATGTACATGAAAGATGAATCATCACATCATTAAGACCTCATATCTAAAGAAACAAACAAACTGTGTCATCATACTGTAGGTATGTATGGGTCAAGAAAAACTGTAATTATACTTTTGCATGTCATTTTGTGGCCGATATGTGGCGACCTAAATGAGTGCCTCTCTTACACAGTCTCGCCAAAAATGAACCATTTAAAATTTCTCAAAAGTTGTATTTATTGCATCAGACTGTACAGGTGTTTGTGATATTGTTTTTGTCTTCACTGCCACTGCCGCTGTCCTTTTGGCACCACACCGCCATGTGCTGCTGGCTAATTAGCTGAAATCACCCGCACACATACACAACTATCCTCACACATACAGACACACAGACGTACGGCTTTAGCTCATGCACAAGCACTTATATTTCAGCTCTCTTCCCAATGACATTTTCTAAACACAGACAGTCACAGTTTCTCAGACCTGAACTGTGCCTCCGGTACAGATGACCTCATTTGGAAGTTAACTAATGAGCTGGAAACAGTTGAGCTGGTTGTTTTTTGCAGGCAGTTTATTTAAAAAATTTAAATAAAAAAAACTTCTGTGTCGAAATAAAGCTTTTCCCAATGAGCCATTAAGCTGAGAGGATTTTTTTTATTTGAGAGTGAACACCTGATGTACATAGATCTGCATATGTTTAAGAACATACTACTTTCCTCCGTAACGTTCCAGTTTCTCTGTTTTAAGTGTAGCAAACTATATACCTCATGAAGATAAGTCACTGTGCATATTTCATAATCTGCTTTTTACCACAATTAATGGATTAATCGATTAGTTGTTCCACAGCAAATTAATCTGCAACTATTTTAACAATAGTTTTTTCTGGCTAAAATGGATTTTGGAGCGTTCGTTGGGTCAGATTTGTCTTGAAATATATACAATTGGGAAAAAGATTAAACAAATATCCCACAATCAACTGGATGAAACATATATAGAAGTAAGGCAAATCCACGTGATAAATCACACATATGGAGCGGGATGCACAAAAAAGAAAAAAGAAAAGAAAAAGCCATCTAAAATACATGAAACACATGGAAACGCTCTGCAGCAGTGTTATTAATGAACAGGGCAAAAGACAGATGGTTGGAAAGAGGCTCTGCCAAAGAGAGTATAACAGCACTACACCCAATGTAAAGCTTCATCTCCCTGATCCCACGGACCAAATCTGTCACTAAAACACTAAAAGTAATATCACAAAAAAACAAACAGGAAAAACAACAAGATTTATTTTAAAGAACTTGATCTGGTCAAACATCTAGGCCTATTACGCTCATGTAATCTGGTTGTGAAAACCACATTGTTTCTCTATGGATGAGTCACCTTCATTCACTGGCTCCAGAATGATCCTTGACTGATAATACAGCACTATTTACCACCTACGCCTCGCAGCGAGCTGAATGAAAAACAGGGAGCAGAGGGAGCACTTTTCACTCAAATGCTAATGCCAACATCTCTCTCTCTCTCTCGTCTGCCAGTGGATCAAAGCATCGGCCGGACGGATGACGCCATTCACTCGCCGAGGCCGACACGAGGGTCGCTCACAGCCCACAGTGTGTAAAGGCTGTGTATATCTGTGTGTGTGTGTGTGAGTAGGACAGCAAGTCTCCGAGCCCCAGGCCAGATTCATGAGAGTCATGACACCACACTGATTCAGAAGGAGGAGTGGATGGAGGAGTGTAGTTGGAGCTGATGGATGGATGAATAGGTGTTGGTGAGTCATGTCATTCTCTCTCTGAGGCCAAAACAGTGAAGACGATCAACAAGTTTCACTTCAAAGCAGAGAAACGTCTTCCTCGTTATCAGTTATTCTGTTGATCATCATCTCGATTCATTATTTAGTCTATAAAACATCAGAAAACTGTGGAAATGTCCATGACAATGTCCCGTCCTAACAAAATCAAAACAATGCATATGAATATAGAAAATCTATATAAGAAAGATCATTTCTCATTTCCTCACCTTTGAGATATCATAGTGACAACTGCCTACAATCAGTCTGTAATGCTACATGCAGTTAGCACAGAGCACCAGTACACACGATGCACACGATCCACGGATGATTTTGTTTGTTCTACAGTCTTTTAAAACTAAATATGCTGCATGGGAACTGTTTCATTTCAGAAAAAGCGGTCAACAACGACAAGATTAAAGAGAAATAAGTGCTTTGTTTGTGTATGAGCGAGTCCCGCACTGTATCATCATTTAGAAATTCAAAGAGGTCCATCTCTAAAGGGCTCTCTGTTCGCTCTGCACCAAAGACAGTCGCTGGAGAGTGGCACGACAACAGGCAGAGCAAAATTCACAATGGGCACTTCAATGCAGGTGTGTGTGTGCGTGTCTGTCTGTCTGTCTGTGTGTGTGTGTGTGCTAGAGAGAGAGACAGAGAGAGAAGAGATGAAGACAGAGATAAATAGTTCGGTAGGAAGACAGACAGATAGAGCAGAGAAGATGCATGGTTGAATAACAAGAGCGTTGTAACAAGAGTTGCTGAACAAACCTTTGCAGTTAATTAGATGTCTCAGACATTGCTACATGGTTCCTGCTCGTGTAAACATGACAGGGTGGTGCTGTGGGTGTGCGTCTTAATTGGCAACAGGAACATTCATTAGCAGGTCTTCAGTCTGGTGAAGCTGAAGCTCCAGGAGCATCTAAGTGTTTTGTTTTTTGTGTTTTCAGTTGTACAGAGAGATGAAGAAAGCATGGAAGGAGTAACCAAATGCTTTATTTAAGTAAAAGTGAAAATACTACAGTGTAAAAATAATCGTAGAAAGCATTGCGTTCAAACTCTGACTGAAGTAAGTAAAAGTATTAGCATCAACAAATACTTCAGAATCAGCAGCTGGTAAAGGTCAGCTGGTTTTAATTACTTTAAATAAAACACAGATACGTAAACGAAAGTGAAACATAATTCAATCGGCCAACGCTGCTGTGTTTACGCAAGCACGGCACGCACGATCGGCATGAAGCTCTTTTTTTCGTGAACTTCTCTGCTGGCTGAGACAAAGCAGTCGGGAGGACAGAGGATAGGAGGACAGAGGACAGGAGGACAGAGGACAGGAGGAATGACTCTAATGGGTGTCTGTGTTCTTCATTCTTTATAAACTTTACTCAGAAGTGTTGTATATTTTACATTCATTTCCAGTGCGATATTAATGACTTTATATCGTGACTTTGTTGTTGTAAACATAACTGTTGCTGCTCTATAAACAATATTTAGATATATTCAAAATATCAATAAATTCTAATCCTGAAGCAGAGTAGCTCCGAGTTGTTCTAAAATCCTAAACATCTCCCTCCCTGAAGGCCACCGTAGTTCCCAAACACGCTTGGAAAGGGAGAGGTGAGCAGAGAGGCATTCAGTTGGCTGCAACACACAACTATAGTCACTAAATACTA
Organism: Anarhichas minor; assembly: GCF_050575085.1. Lineage (NCBI taxonomy): Eukaryota > Metazoa > Chordata > Actinopteri > Perciformes > Anarhichadidae > Anarhichas > Anarhichas minor. The sequence continues at coordinate 14,393,163 of NW_027466453.1, forward strand.
CACACTATAGTCACTAAATACTACACACTATAGTCATTAAATACTACACACTATAGTCTGTAGTTTTTTGGCATGTAAGTACACAGACATCAGTGCATGCTGCTGCTGGGCTTGACCTCCACTCTTATCTAACCAAGGACACATCCCATTCCTGGCTGCAGGGGACAGCACACGGAGGCTCAGCAGCTATACAGCGGGGCTGCACACCCACTCGAACAGAGGGACCACAGAGGTCAGACTGCAACATATGAATAAGATAATAAGACACAAAACTGATGAAACACCAGCGCTCTGCCCCGACAGCGTCAGGTGAGCTTTGGGGGGGAAAGAGAGGAGGCTAATGAGGAACAACGTTCTCACACCTGATGTGTGGAAGCACAGAGAAGGGCGCCCGTGTGATATGCTCTGCAATGGAGGGTTGAATTATACAGGCTGATACCAACAAATCAATAGGATGATATATTGCAACGCTTGCTCTCATAATATATTATTGATACGCTGGTCTTTCAAGTGTTTTTTTTGTTATTTTAAATGGTCAGCCTGACTGGATTTTCTGACGACATGGTGGGAAGAGTGGAACCAAATGAGCTTTCAAGTTTGATGGCTTCAGATCTAAAAAGACTGATGGGACAGCCAAACTCAATATGTTGTTATCTTTGTTAGGAAGAACCCCTTGAGATGTACCGTCTCGTTTTAAAGGGGGTCCTTGTAGGTGGGGTTGAACTAGGTATTCAGTTGCTTATTCGATTTAAATCTTTGGCCATTCTGCTTGTCATCAACTGGATCATTATACCACTTTAAGTTTAAGCCACGGACATATAGAACAAATGGTATTATCTTTCTCATTGTTTGCTCATGAAATATTCAGTTGGAGTTTTAACTGGTGAGTCCTCATTCAGCAGTTGGTTTCAGTTCATTCTGTTGCTATAGTAGCAACCGCCACTGGCACAGTTCCACGGCAGTTCCAGTCCAAACGGCGAGTTTACACGTTAGCCAAAAGACTGACAAGCCGACGTTGTTTCATCAGCCACTTCGACAGCTCTGTGACAAAGTAATTCATCTCTTCTCTGCTCCCCAAATGCCTCTTTGGAGCGTTTACCAGCATAGATATCACAGTCTCTTCTGCACTTCTTTTACTTTGTTGCTTTACAGTCAAGAAATATTACATTTGATAAAAGCTGTAGAATAATATTGATCCCTCCTTTTTGGAAACATATATTCTGCCCTTTTAAGAGCTTTTCTTCCACAAGAGTATGCATGCCGTACTGTCTTGTATATCAAATACACCCCCAAACATTGTTATTAGTTGTCTTCAGTGCATTTAAAGAGAAAGCTGAACTTACGTCTGTGTCAGGACCCTTGTCGGCTCCAGGACAGGAGAAGGTGACGAACTCATGGCACCGTTTGTGGACCACAAAACAGCACACTGGGAGGAAGAAAGAGAGTCTTACAGTAAAACTGTATGACACGTTTATGACACATAAAGTGCATTCAACCACCACATTTGTCTCTTAAGGGAACAAAATGTCAACACACAAGACACAAAGTACGCCATCCTTATTTTATCTGGTGTTTTGTGCAACTTTTTCTGACAAATACTTGAGCGACAGAGGGAGAAACAGAAAGCGAAAGGCCACGCATGTAAATCAACGCCAATGGACCTCAAAGTGAGTTTGACAAAGCCTCTCTAGTATGGACACGCAAACAAATGCAGCGAGACAAGTCTCACAAGCATGCGCGCCCCCACACACTCACTCCCACACTCAAAAGGGCGCTATATAATCTCGTGCATTCCGAAAGCCGTCGGCTCTTTGCAGCCATGTTCGGTTGATGCCGATTGCATCATCGTCTCCGTCTCTACCAAAAAGTGTCACGCGGCTGACATGACACCTGACGCCGCTCTCACGTCAGCCACATTTGGACATTGGCGAAGATCTGGAGGGAGAAGCGTGGACATCACTGACAAGCTGACTCCCTCTCCCGACTCTCACTCTGTGTACCCAACTGTATTTTTTTTTTTTTCCTCTGCCATTGTGTCGAAATACCTCAATCCTCTCTTTCTTTTTTCATTCTCACACAATCTGTCTGCTTCGCTCATTGTCAAGCTGCCTGCTTGTTCATGTGCACTTCTGTGCTCTCCCACCATTGTATCCGTGTGTTGTTTTTGTCTCTAACTCTGCCAGCTACGTCACAGTTGCCAGACAATCCGACGGCCATCGGCCAAACAAGGGGAATTAGTTTCCTGAGAAGTCCAATAAGCAGCCGGGGTTTCGACTGTCCATGCAAATATGGCTGTACTGTATCTGGATAATTAGATACACTTTAGATGGATAGATAAATCATCATCACTATTTTCAGCATGATGATTGTTTCCATCATCATAATCCTAATCCAACCCTGATACCCATGATAGCATTTCTCCCCGTATATGTGTGTGTCAGAGGTGGATATTCCCTTTCCACTGGTGTAGTGCTGAGCCAGTGGCAGCGTACAGTAAGAATTCATCTCACGCAGTAATAAAGAGGAAACCAAGCAGAGGGGGGGGGGGGATGAAAAGCTCAGCAAAATAGTAGCCCGGAGTGATTTATCCCGCCTCTGAAGTGGTCATCAGTGCCATTTGTCATAATGCAGTGCGCAAAAAAAAAAGAAGTATGTTATACACAGGTGTAAAGGTAGACAGCGGGTATTTCTAGGAACCAGTCGGTGGGGAATTGTCAGCGGGGCGGGTGATTTGACCCTCGGGATGGCAGTGTTGCTCAGTCCAATTTGATCCCGAGTGAAAAATCTCAACAGCTATTACTTGGACTGTCATGAAATGTGTTTGATCTGCTTGTGCATCGTACATCACAAACACACACACACACATACAAAGATGTTCATCGTACCCTGAAGATGTCACAGATTCTACCGACTTTGGGGACTCCCTGACTTCTCCTCTAGTGCCATCAGCTGGTGACATTTTTGGCTTTTGGTGAAATATCTCTATTAAGTTTGGTAGACATTCATATCCCCTCAGGATGAGTTCTCATCATTTTTTTACAAGAGCCAATGTTAGCATTATTATATCAATATGTGAAGCTCAACAACTTAGTTCTAAACTACGACTTCCACTTTTTGGATGAAGCAGTTCATAAAAGCTAAGGTATAAAAAATCAATTGGCTTCAGCTGTATTCCAACATGTCAGATACATATCTAAACTTGTGTGATACTTCAGTGTGATAATATATTGTCTTTAATGGAGTCATATCGTGATGAAATCATATATCCAAATATGGCGATACACAACTACGTCCTCTTGATGATAACAATCGGATGCTCACTCAAATTTCTCTTAGGACTCCGAAAAGATGTAAAAACAGACAAAGGGAATAAAACCAGTGTTGAAATCACTCTTTATTTCTCTTAAAAATCATCTTTTCTATCTGTCACTGCTGAAGAGATTAACAATTGTTTTGGTGTATTGACCTCGGAGCATTCATTCCCACTTCACATCCACCTCCGACTCGCCCCACAGTCAAACTTTCAATCCTCCCAGCCCACATCCTGCCCACTCTGCTGTCAAACTGAATCAAAAAACAACAAAACGCATGAAATCTGCTGTGTGTATTTCTCATCTTCTGTGCTTCAGATTTACTCAGCAGGATTAGCTCTGAGTGCAACCATTGGGTTTCTCTTTTCCTCCACCGGCCTATTTACAATACGCGAATCACGGGTGTAATGACGTCCGTATAGTTCCTCTCCCTCCATCCATCAGCACCCTCAGCAGCCACACACCCACTCGTCCACCGCCGCCTCACTTTAGTGCTGACCTCAGGCCAGCTTGAGTGTGCTGGTGGTGCTGCGGTCTGGAGCTGAGCAGACGGACTTGTCACTGATCTCAGTCCAGAGCTGAAGAAGGGCCATCAAGCTGTGTATAGTGGAGGAGATGAATCTGTGTGCGTGTGCAAGTTCGGTGTGTGTGTGACAGGCAGGCTTACCCAGTTTATCACAAGACAGAGACCGTGTTTCTCATGGGACCATAATCCCTGCCGTCAATTTTCATGCGCACACACACACACACACACACACACACACACACACACATACACACACACACACACACACACACACACACACACACACACACACAGTGATACAAACATTAATCTAAAAGCTGTTTTAGGAAAGCAGGAGCCAATATGCTGTGGTGGCTGAGACATAGAGGCTCTCACAGGATGGTATAACCATCCAATCAGGAGTCAAGCTGTGAAGAAACTTTACATCTACGCCTGTCAGACATGTGTTGAATCAACAAAAAAATATATGTTTCTTCACCGTCTCTTATGATGAGAGACAAAAAGAGAAAGAAACACATACAAAGAGACCTGGAGGAGTACCTAATTGTGTTTGGAGTGGGGTTTTTTTTGTGTGTGATTTGAATGCCACTATAATAAATCTTTGGTATGACTCAGGCACAAGGATCTGACAAAGGAACCTCAGTAGTAAGAAGTGTTTCTCAGAGAGAGCTGTGTGAAGCAGCAGGAGCAGAGGTGACACAGTGACATACTGTATCGTCAGGGATATTATGATTAATTACTATGGGCTCTGTTTCACCGGCCTAATTGCATAAAGCTCAGAGATAATGGGCTTTGGCATTACAAAGCAGTTTACACAACACAAACGCTTTCTTGTGAGGGTGTGTGCGTGCACGGCAACAAGTGCATTATACTCCACGTCTGTCTCCATCTGTGGGCATTTTGTGGCATGTTCTCCCACTGCTACACACACTATGGTGGCATTCCTCCACCTCACATCCCTATCTCTCAAAACACTGATCCTCTAAAGTGAGGATTTAGCCCCGGCTAATCTGGTGAAATTGGTAATCTACCGAGCCACCGTTAATAAAATGATGCTGTGCTGTTTGCCAAGAGCTTGCGGTGGAGATAAGGCAGAGGGCAGGACACCTGCAGCGCCGGACTAACTCAATACTTTCCAGGCGCGCTGAATTGATCCGGGCCCCCAGAGGGGGACCACATCACAAAGAGGACTGAGGCTTTGATCCGAGATCCACGGGAGAAAGTGTGCGACGGATGAATGAGCGGAGAGGGAGACGACAAATCCACAGGGGTTCATGGTTCCTATGTAGACATTGGTGTTGCGCGGTATACCGATGGCAGAAAGCTATCACAATACCCTGCTGCTAAGAACGGAACAATACCCCATTTTATTAGAACCAATACTGTGAGTTTAATAAGAGCCTTATTTATGCCATTAGAATTTTATTTTGTTTGTTAGTTTAGTTACTTTAATCTGCTTAGTATCTCCAGTCTTGGGGGGATATTAAAATGAATGAACATTATGGTTCACTAATTATTGTTTTATGGCTTCTTTTCACATCCTCCACTGCCTTGCATTGACTTGTCAATTGTTCCAGGAAGTTTTAGGTTTTTTCCGTGGTATCGTTTCAGTATCGGTATCAAGAAACTTCAGGTATCGTATCAAAGTCATAGTTTTGGCATCGTGTCAACACTAGAAGACATGGATGTATTTTTGCGGTGAAGTTATATAAAATGGCAACTTCTTCACCATCTGGAAATCATACACAGATCATTTATTGCGCCGTACACTTTAAATAAACACAGACAGACAACCGGGCTGCACATTGTGTTAAATGCTCTGTTTCCCCACTTGTTATGGCCCTTTATTATGTGGTGTTATGTGGTCTTTCTGTAAACTGTTTGTCATTTCAGGCAAGAAAAATGGCAGAGAATGAAAAGGAGAGGAGAGGCATGGAGAGTATTTTCCTCTCGTGGTTATTTTTAGGCTCGATTCTGGCCAGGGCTGGAACAGCGTGTGCTGATCCCCACGGCGCTGGAGACGTGAGGGAGGACATTTCCTCTACACCTGGCCAATGGACACTATAAATACACTGATCAAACACAAAGACACATCTCAGGGAAACGTGAACGTGAGCATGGATCATGAGGGAAAAGGTCTTCCTGCGTAAGTGCTGAATGAGAGAGAACCACACAATGGGCCAATGGAAGTACTGCATGCTACATACATCAGAGAGCAGTACACCGGCCTGGGTCAAAGTCTCATCAAATTTTGATAGACTCCAGAGAGGAACTGTATCGTATGTTGTTTACCACTCGGGTCAGATGATTGAATCTGGGCTTAAAGCAAGAAAGCAAACAGAAAGAGCAAATTTCATCTCTGTTCATGTTTGTTTTATATCTCTTCCAGAGGGCTCTGACTTCAACAGTGCGACCTCTGAACTGCTGCCTTTGCAGGGAGTGGCAGATCTGAGATTCCCGGCGTGTGGCACACTTTGGTTTTCTAGTCCGTGTCTGACTTTCTTACAAACTCTTCCTGTTTTGGTTGTTTTGATCTGACAAAGCAGCACCTGTCCTGTATTCTGTAATCCTGTAATACCGCATCTTCTGAGGATGAGGTATGCTTTTAATTGTCCAGCGCATATCATCCATCATTTTCACTTGGCACCACACTGCGCTTGAAATTATTCTCTCATTTTTTTGGAAAACACGTCACAGAATTTGAAGCAAGGCGGGTCACCTTCACACACCCCATGCAGGAAAAAGCCGGTCCAAGTAATGGCAGATTGGTTCACAGTTAAAACACTATAGCCGACTAAATTGCCTCTGTATATCACAATATAAGTCTCTGTCCTTTTCCCACCACCCCTGGGAGATGACGTATGTGTGATATACACCAGCAAGCAGTGTTTGCCTGGAGAGGGAGGAAATGAACAGAGCTGCAGCAACAACAAAGGCCTGGAAACTCAATTTCAGCACATACATTCAATTATGCATGCTATAGGCACACAGAGGACAAAGACACGCAGTGGGGACACAAACACAGACTTAACAGTGAATACGTGACCTTGAAAGTAACAACAAAAGCTGTACACAAAGAGCGCTGATGGACTACATTGCAAAAGAAGATAAGTAGAGAGGGCAATGTGGGAATGAATAGAGCGGACATGAACAGATAGAAAGAGATAGATAAGAGCAGAACATAATCTTTCTCCTCATGTCTCCTTAAGGGCACACAAAATTAGCAAAAACTTCTCTGGAAATCTGTTTGTATCAAGCAATTATCTCCATCACCACAATACCCTGATGTATGCATGAATATGCATGTGTTTGATTGTTTAAATATGTGCATATATAAAGAATTATGCAATTTCTGCAAAACAACTCAGGGGAGATTCAGCACAGTGGAGATGAACTAAACATCAGAAATCGTCACAAACTCACTGAATCTGCTGTGTCACGTGAATCACGTGCAGTTACATCTGATCGGTTTAGAGAGGGTGGGAGGATTTAAGGTGGGGTTCAAGGGGAATTTGGCCTTTGTCAGATTGCATCACAGAGCTCATGTTGTCCTCAGTCTCCTGGCTGTTATCACCTGAGATCTGCGTTTGATTATGCATGTCTAGACCGCAGACACAGACAGTTGAGATGAGGTCCCCAGGGTGCATGCTTGTTTTTTGTTGTTCTTTTTCAGCATGTTGTGATTTGTTTTTCTCACTTTCTTGTCATAGAGTAAAAACATTAAACAGCCTCACAAAATGCCTTAAGAACTGTAATACACATCCAAATTGTGCATACCTGGCAGTGGAATTGACCCTTCCCTAAGTCCCGCCCCCCCACAATGCTACTTTGCTAATGCTTAAAAAGTGCTAACGTTTTCTGCTAATGTTAGCTCCACTGGTTTTCACAGCTAGCTAATGCCATTCCAATCGTCCTCTGCACACTTTGTGTTTGGTGCTAATAATCAAATGTTAGCATGTTAACAAGCTAAACTGAGATGGTGAACATCGTAAACATCTGCCTTTTGTGACTATGTTAGCATGATGATGTTAGCATTTAGCTCAAAGCACCACTGTGCCTACAGACTTGCAGAGTCGCTAGCCTGGCTGCGGACTAATAAGTCCTTATTTTCCACGTCATTAGCTGCCTAACAACCCTGGAATGCATTATGCTGAAAAATGGGCTCGCCAGTTAGACATACAAATTAATACATGCATCAGGTATGAGCATACACACACACACACACACACACACACAGCCCCGTACGCACACAAATGCTCAGCGTCTTTGCAACACTAGTATTGTGTTTGAATTAAGAAATGTCCACAGGGGGACTGGATCAATTATTCCGAGCTACAGGTGGGAGTGTTTGGCTACCAAACATCTCTGAGTCACACAGGGGAAATGGTGATACAGCCTCGTGAATTAAATACGACTCTGAACACATGACGTCGACACACACACACATAAATACACAGGTTTAAGCATACACATGTATGCTTTTAAGCGCACACATTTTCTGTCATGTATTTGCACATAAATGCACTCATACACTCATTTTACACACATAAGCACATTCATCCACTACCTATACTGTATTTCTGTAAGACAAGATGGACACACCAGCAGGTACACATACAGTGTACACACTCACTACATCTGGTTCCCTTGTCTCCTCATCTTCTCACACACACACACACACACACACACACACATGTCCAGTCAGTGACGTATCACCTGCAATGGTCTGGCTCAGAGCCCCCTGTGCCTGTGTATCAGGTGTCACAGTGGTAGTAATGTAATGAGTGTCGTTAGCTGTGGTCCATACAGAGGCTCTCAGGCTGACACTGCTGCACACAGACAGGACCAAATTAGACTGTACAATAGACTGGCTAACAGCAGGATGTAATAGCAAGCGCTGATGATTATAGATGCATATATATAATATATATGCATATATATGTGCAAACACTGTCACTCGCCTTAGGTAACGGCTTTCCATACAACTGTGGCACACACAGACAGCAGGGGGTCGGGCAAAAGGCAAAGGTCACTGCCAAGTCCCAGTCTGGTGCCTGGGGACAAGCTGATACCACTCATCAACATCAGAGCATCTTCCACTCCTGCGGCACAGCATGTCCTCGACTCGTTTTTTTGGGGACCAGTGAAGTCGAGGCTAAATTTGTCTCGGGACATTTTGAAACATAAATAACACACTTTGTTTTTCCTCATGTTAGTCATCTTGTTTCTCGTCTTTTTCGTTCTTGTTCAAATACAGAGATCAAAGAGAAAACGGTGACCTTGATCAAAACTCACTTCTGTATTAGGGAAAAAAAAAATTTTATACGAAAATGTGCATCTAATGAAACACAATTGCTCTTCAGTGAGTAAACACATTCATAAATGCTATACAAACCTATGGGTTGTATAAGATATTAACAACATGGTCCTCTTCTCCACTACAGGCAGGCCTACTGCTGCAGCTGCTCATAACTGATACAATGTGGTAGCTACAGTTTGGTACACTTGCTACTCAAATATGCCAGCTTTGATGCTTGCTCCGGCCCTTTTTCTGGCCTTGTACTGTTTTTCCGCACCTTCTTCACATCAAAGCAACAAGACCTCTTCTACGATCCTGCATCACTTTCTTGCGTTTATTCCCAGAAAAGAAGAATACAGATGAGCTTCCGAAACCTGAGCTCTGATGCACATAATTCACACCACTGCAAGTAGAGCTGGGTCGATATCATGATGTGTATAGATAACGTCTTCGATTTTGGGCATTATAATGTGGCATAAGTGTTGTCTCTTCCTGGTTTTAAAGGATGCATTACAATAAAGGGATGTAACTCTCCGAACTTACCAGACTGCTCTATTATTTGCCTTTACCCACTTTGTCATTATATCCACACATTGTGTAAATACTTTGTAAAAGCACCAGTGATCAATCCTACAATATTGTCACAATATTGATGTGGAGATATTGGGTCACAAATGTTGTGATATTTGATTTTCTCCATATCACCCAGCTCTAGCTGCAAGTCTTAAATGTTGTTTTAGTCATCAACTGATCTCACAATAAGCTCATAAAGAAGTGTTTCTCTGCAACATTAAAGCAACATTACGTAACTTGTACACATGTTGTCTTATGTATGAAAAGTTGAATTAATAAGCAATAAAACACAACCCTTTTTTAATCTAGTACACTTTGGGGTTGTGCTGCTTCAGCCGTGCTTGGTCTGGATTGACCAGTAGCTTCTGACGGCTAACGGTAGCTAACGTTAGATGGATACTGCTGTGTAACCGACAATACTGTGTGGACTTTGCGGATCTCTACTTGTGTTACTGTCACTTTGTTGACGAGGATCTCAGAAACATTTCAATGGTTTTATCACAAAATAAGATTCGTACCACACCCGGAGACGAACCACAAGACCGTGAGACAAAACGGCACAGACAGAAATCTCTTATTTAAAAATGTCTCAAACTCTGACTGACTGAGCAAATGTTATTTAAGGGCCTTGAAAGTTTCTGTCGACATAGCTAACCCGACCCAACAACCTAACAAACAAGCACCAGCAATATTTCAGAAGGTTTTTTTCAATAGTTGGTGTGTATGTGCATAGAAACCTACTCATACAAGAGCTGCGTTTGGCTGGAATTAAAAAATAATTCCATTCTCAACCTCAACATGAATATTATACCTGGTAGTTTGTGGTGTTTTCACTAAATCTATCAAAGCTCCTCTGCTGACCAGAGACGACCACATCAGATGTGTCGGTTGTACAAACAGGAGGCCTGGATCAAATACATTTTGCACGCAGCTAAAAAGGCCCAAAGACCTCCGCTTCAATAACTTCACCCGACATTTTTCTTCCAGCAGTTTATTGGAGCTGCATGAATCACAGTGAATTCATGTTGTAGTAGTGAATCATATTGCTACCCCCGTGTGGGGAGACTTACACATCCACCTGGAGCCAGATGAGCGAACACAATACCGGAATTAAGATGAATCGTTGTAGGCTTTTGGAAGCATAGCTTAGTAAATTGCGAATAAGAGTAAATTAGTTGATAAACAGAGGTAGCTCTGAGTCAGAGATATAAGACACCGCTCATTATTTATTAGGTGTTAACAGGCATAACAAAATAAAAATGGAGGAAAGGGATGACATGAAACGAAGGAAAAGACAAATATGCAACGAAAACAAAGGAAACTATAAAAGGTGGCAAGGGGAGATGAAGTAGATTTTGATTAACTGAATTGTGACTCAGGGGCCAAGTTTACTGCACAGTAGACAAGAGCAGACTGGACAACTCTCACCATGAGGCCTGCTCTCTGCCACGAGCACATGCATTTACAGTGTACAATGCACACACTGCGTACACACACACACGTCCACACGCCCTCATCCAGATGCACAGATGTAAATGCGCAGATGCTCGGAGAGAACTCACACATGGACACTCACACATGCGGACACAGCCTCCTCAAAAATGGAGACTTGGAAAACACACACTCGCACACTGGCACGACCTCTCGTTCTCTGCCCCATTCTTAAGCCGTCCAGAAATGTATTTTCGTAGCATGCAAACTGCAGAGCCCCAGAGAAACACCGTCATGCTGTATTGAGGTCAAGAGGATTGAGCCGGAAAACCTGGCCGTTGTGAGTAGTAAAGCAGTCGGTAAACTGTAGTGTTGCTTCAGCCCCCTTATTGCTGATTAATGGCACTCGGGCTGAGAAAGGGAGCATGACTCTTCTCATCACTAGGCGTCTCTGTGCCTTGGCTAATTGGCCTAGTTGATCCACACGCCTGCATCCAAGCCTGTGTGGAGCGATTAGTCAGCCTGTCGAGTGCATGGCTCGTACCATTTGGAGCCGAATACAAAAGGCAGCAGCTGTGGCGAAATGGCATTCTGTGCTTTCTGCAAGATGGTTTCAATTAGCGCCCGCTATCTCCCTCGCCACCCAATGCTGTCTTATTCTTGTTTTTTCAACGACAGTGATCTGAGCCCTGCGAGTGAAAGGGCTTTAAGGATAGCAGGGTCAGCTAGCTGGTCAGACTGCTCAAACCACATAAGTCTTATTGGGAGAGTTTTTTAAAACTAACACATAACATGCACAACCAACTGAATACCCCTCCGCTTACTCCTCCCTTGCATGGACGGGTAACATGACCCGGCGAGTGGAAAACTGTTGCAACGCTGTTGGCCTCCTCACCACAATAACTAAACTTTAGGAGCAACTGAAGTCAGTCGGCAGCTGACGGTACCTGCACTCTGCAGCTCATGTTACCGCAGTTTCACAAAGTGTGTTGGAGAACTATGGTGGCCTACAGGTAACTTAAAAAGGGGAAAGGCCCAATCTAGAGCCAGTGTTTGGTTTGTCCGTTCTGGGCTACTGTAGAAACATGGCGGTGCAACAGAGCGGACTCCGTGAAGAGGACCCGCTCCGTATGTAGATATAAAGGGCTTATTCTTAATGAAAACACAATGATTCTTAATTGTAGATGATTATTCACTAATATGATGTTCCTTAGATCCACTGAAATGCTACACACTGACTCTTTAGAGCTGCAATAATCTGTATAATACCAATGTATCAAATGACAACGTGAAAGAGGTCGCTCGTAGAGATGAACCAGCAGAGAAGCATCATCTGAATCTGCGGCTCCACTCGTCTTTAGGGAGCTTTATGGAGAGTGTGTTCACAACTTGTTTCAGCTGCCCGCAAGTGGCCATACAAATCAGTTATTGCAAGTTTAAGCTTTTACTGACTGATTAATGATGTGTTTCTGAAGAACAAAAAGAAGAAATACTGACGACTCAGAAGGATAAAGCAATCTTTACCTGCTACTGTAACAACACTCTCTTTGGTCTTTGGGGCACTAAATAACTCATGATCTGTTTACTGTGCCGACAGGACTATATGTCAGTGGAACTGGAAATGCATGAGGTTGCCTTTTAAACCTTCAGCCATCTTCTCCGATGGAAAAAATGACCAAGAAGGCCTGTCAGCTGTATCCCTTTTATCCTGTCACATAGGTTGAATGCATGATTTGATAAAAATCCACATTTTAGTAGAAGCTCATAAATTCTAACTTCAGTCTGCACTTTTCTGATGAACACTAGCAGGGAAATAAAAATGTCTTCTTTTTAAATTCTGACCTGCGAGATCCGCAAACCAACTCTGCGGCTCTGCACAAGCTTTTCCACAGAAGTATAAATTAGGCATAAGTGTCTATTTATGTTTATGATCTTGGTTCAGCATGTTAGCATGCTAACATTTGCTAATTAGCACGAAAGCACACGTTGGGCTTGTATTTAGTTTTGCAAGTTTTTGGTCACTAACCAAAGTGTTGGACGACTTTTAGTTTCGACCTGATGAATTGGGGAACTTAAGTTACAATTAGTCTTGAGGGAGACATGGATGTTTGTACTCAGTTTAATTGCAAAACTTTAACCTGCTGGTGGTGCCATAGGACAAGACTACAGGGTTCATCCTCTGGGGACCATGAATGTCTGGACAAAACTTAATGCCAATCCATCAAATAGCTGTTATTTCAGTCTGGACCGTGTGGTGAAAAAAGAGACAAAAGAGCTTGTATTGGCTTTGGGCCTCGATCCCTTCTATTCATTTGTTGCTGCTCTTTACAGAGGAGTGATACAGCCCATTGAATGTGGTTAACCTCACTTTCAGATACAGTTACGCCCACCACTCTCACTCCTCTCTCTGCCGCTGTGTGTCTCACCAGCCCTCTCTGGCTCCATGTGAAGAGCTCCTCTCACAGACGGAGGCCTCGTTTTTCACTCGCCAGCTTCCATTGCCCCACTGTTGTGTGAAATCTGCTCTGTCCTTGCAGCTGGCCGGGATCAAAGAGCTGTTGACACAGTCTGAACTCACTTGTCAAGGCTACCGTGTCTGTCTGAAATTCAGTTCGCATTACAGAGCCTGCACGGTGATCGCGGTGATAATGTGCTTTTGTTACAACCCTGTGTAAATGAACCTTGATCGTACATTCATTTGTTACCTGGGTTGCTGGCCCAAGCGTGACCTGCAAAGATAATGGATCTTGTATTTAGCTAATGTTTTGTATGCAGAAAAAGAATGCATGGTCAACAGCTAAAATGAAGGTAAAAGTGGACTGTTCAAAGGTCAACAAGCAGTAATCATCATCATCATCATCATCATCCTCTCACCCTTTTAGCAGGCATGCCAGCAACAGCCCTCATGATCCGTAAGGACACAAATCAACTGAGCGCTTTTACTTCAGCATTAGCATTTTCCTCCATCTGGCTTGAATACTGAACTAGCCGGGAGATTTGTCGGGCAGTCCCTTCACCATTTTGCAAATCCATCATGTTTACAGTTCCTATTTGTAGATATGGATAGAGAAGATAGAGAAATAAAAATATGTCACTAAAAGAAAGAAATGTGTAATGAGGCAACTTAGATAGTCAAAATGAGCAGTGGCTTAAGTTATTTCTGTGCGTTTATGCTTTGTTGGCCATATTTCTGTTTTCATAAAATAATTTAAAATCCTCAGGATCTATTGCTACAGTGCAGGCTTTCAAATATTACTACAAAACAGAAAGGTGCAAACCCCTCAAACCCACACACAAGCGTCTTATACTTGAGGACAGCGAGGATAACACTTTTCAAATTGGTTTGATTCATTTCATTATCAAGCTGTAAGCCTGTTTTAGTCTAATTGATTAGTACTTTGGCTTTCACTACCTATTCGGTTTCTCTATCTGTAGTATGAGTTGATGGAGAAACACTTTCTCATTAACGACGTAGAAGTTAAAGAGGAGAAGTTGCCAACTCTGACACACAAACAACAAACAGCACAGAATCTAATAAATACTCCCCCTTGTTATTTCATCCGTGGGACCCCGGAGACGATAAACACAAATCAAAAGATAGAATTCCTTCCATTCTACCATACAAGATGCCAAAGAAAACATGGTAGCAAAGCCCTGCTTCTCCCTTGTGGTGCCTGTTGCTATATTTGCCAGGGAGGCTGGGAAAGACCAGGAGGAGACACAGCCGTGACACCTTCAATTAGAAACTCGGACCTGACGGCCTCCATCTCCTGTCCTCCCTCATCTCCTCCTCCACAAGAGAGCACGAGGTGAGGATGCAGATGGAGCGCCGGTGAATGTGTCTGAAAGCAAGAGAAACCAGCACTAAAAGGAGAGGTATGCATGTGCATTGATGTGTTCAAATTGGAAAAGTAGCTGTGTCTGCAATATCGCCCGGGGTCCATATGAGCTTTTTACAATGTGTGAAAGAGAGTTCATAAGCAGCAGTTCACCTTTAAAGCAGCTTCTAGCACATTAACAGCCAGAAATACGGGCATCTGATATCACACATAACTATTGTATGTGTGAGTGAGCACTTCACTGTACGTATGTTTGATTTCCTTTAATTGATGTATTTTCTGGAAATATTGACAGCAGGACGTCTTGATCACAGTACATCATCGGCTTGCAGTTTGACGTTAAAGCATATCTGTTCCTGTGTGATTCGTTGTTATGCACAGATATTATAAAACACGCTCACTTTCCCATAAATATGAAACTACTATAGAGTAGATGTGGCCATACCAAATATAACTAATCTACGTCTACAAGGTACAAGATAAGTGAAATATACTTGTTAAAGCACAGCCTACTTCGCTACCCTACAAAGCCAAAACAGTAACTAAATATTGTGTCAAAATTGAATTTGACATCTTACCTTAAAACAGAAAATATTAGGCTACAATAAAGAAATGTGTCCGCTTTTGAGGAATAAACCCAGCATGAAAAAAATAGCTAATTAAAGCTAGCTAGAGAGCTAGTCTAACCCTAAACTAGCATAGCTTAGCAGAATACAGGAAACTAGCATAGTTTAGCAGAGTACAAGAAACTAGCATAGCTTAGCAGAGTACAGGAAACTAGCATAGCTTAGCAGAGTACAGGAAACTAGCATAGCTTAGCAGAGTACAAGAAACTAGCATAGTTTAGCAGAGTACATGAAACTAGCATAGCTTAGCAGAGTACAAGAAACTAGCATAGCTTAGCAGAGAACAGGAAACTAGCATAGCTTAGCATAGTACAGGAAACTAGCATAGCTTAGCAGAGTACAGGAAACTAGCATAGCTTAGCAGAGAACAGGAAACTAGCATAGCTTAGCATAGTACAGGAAACTAGCAGAGTTTAGCAGAGTACAGGAAACTAGCATAGCTTAGCAGAGCAGCAGTAACTGATGGTTTAGCTCCCTTTAAATCACTTATTTAAATGTATTTTATTACAGATTGAGTCATTAAACCAGCTCATTGGTTTAAATGGACAAGACAGATGGAAAGACATTTTGCTTGTAGATGTGTTTTCCCTTTAGATCTTCCAAACTGATTAATGTGAGTTCTGTCACAGCGATTATCAATCAGCATAAAATAGCGTGAAATTAAGGTTTTACCATTTCTTCCTCTATTTTGCAGCTTGGCAAAGAGCCTTCAAACTTCAGCATACTACACTCATCAACACTTCCAGACACTATCTGCTCAGTGTTTACTATAACCTTATGTATAAGTATTAATTAGCATATTTTAATTTGTTGACAGCAGGGAATCTGTTTGTGGTGGTAAATATGTTGACAGATGGACAGTCAGGTAAAAAAGGGAGCGAGGTGTGAGGATGACTAAGAGCTGCACTGCAGTCTGTTACTGGGTGACCCTCAAACTGCACAACACACACACACACACACACACACACACACCGCACCACAGGACCAGGAAGAAGGAACACACGCTTCAGAAAACTGGCACACACATTTCCTCACCCTCTGCCTCTCACTCACTCTCCTTGTCTCCCTGCGTCTTTGTCCTTGCACAGAAATAGCTCAAATATGACTGTGAGGCCGGGAAAGTCCCATGTGTCCATCTCAGCCACACACTCCCTGCTTTTTATTCGCACCTTATGACTTCAGTTTTTACAGTACAGTGTAAGCGTTTAGCTGACAGCTTTACCAACGGTGACTTAAAATAACTAGAACAGGAAAATAAACAGAAGGTTAATTGGCAACTATGCCACATATTCCCTCGTACCACCTTCTCACACATGCAGATTTTCTGCTTTTCTTATATATGGTAATGAACTGAAAACTGAATATCTTATATATACATTATATATTACCTTTAGAACTATCTACCGGCATTTTTAACAATTTTCTTGACATTTTATGGAATTGGAATTGGTGAATCCAGAAGAAAATTCATAGACTATGAAAATAATCGTTATTTGCAGCCCTACGAGATGATGAGAGCAATGACAGTAATGATATGATAATATATGAGTTTTGGCTTGCCACCAATTAATGCTGAAAATGTAAAAAAAATGCACAACAATAAATTCCGCTCAGCGCTGAAAAATAGGTGGGATGACATTCTTTTATGATTAATGATTTTCATCCCAGGATCGAAATTATGTGCATATGAAATCTTGGAGAGGAGCACCAAATGAAAACCAGACTCCCATCTAAGTTTTTTTCCTTTTTCCTTTGCTCTTGCATCATACCTGAGAACACGTCACTCTCACTCACACGCTATAAGACACACACACACACACACACACACACCCAGCAAGCTCAACATCCTCCTGAGTATACATAGTGCTCACCTTATGTGGGTCAAGACTGATACCTCTGAATTAAACAATTCCCAAAATAGCTGTGGGTGTAATCACCGCAGAATTCATTAAGCACAGCTGGTGAGACTCGTAGTGTAGAGGTGAGACACTCCTGCTCTGAGTCCCCGCGGGGAGTCTTTCCATCCGGAATAGACAGCTGAGCGTTGAACTCACAAATGCACACTTACATCATCATCATCATCATCATCATCATCATCTTCCCTCATTGATCCATTCACCTTGAGTTTAAGTAAGTAACACTCAACATATTAGATGTTTTCAAGCCAACAGTGATAGATAGACAAGAGGAAAATACCAATAATGGGGTTGAATGTGTGTTCTGTGCTGATGCTGTCTTTTATATAAATCATTGGTGCACCATAACAAGTTCAACATGCTGCCGTGTTTCCCCCCATAAAGCAATGCAAGCTGTGTTCGTACAGCGTTTGTAGCTAAACCTACCAAAATTAATGCGCTATCATTTGTAGCTATCCCACGAAATCAATTCGTATGTAATCCACGAAATCATGAACCTGGAAGTATAAAGACGGCAAAAAAAAAACCTACACATAAAAATGGACTTTCACTCAGGAGACCGTAGTTTGTGTCCCGTGTAAAAATCAGAAGTCAACGTTGACTCATATGTCTCGTAACTTCCGTACTTAAGTAACGCCACTTCCGTAGTTATTCTAACCCAAACCACAATCTTTTGCTAAACCTAAACATTCCTCGAGATAAGTTTGTTGCCGAAATGTAACTAAGTTGCTGGACTTTCGCAGGAAAACATGAAAAATTAGGAGAAATTATTTGGTAAGAAATGATACGAAACCGTTGTATGAGGATGTGTTGAGCGCTGCTGAAATAAAGCGCACCCATCCCCAAAAACAATACAGAAACACACACCGACACTATCCTAGGAGGTCGTTTTGTAACAGATGCTCCAACAGTGTGGTAGAAAGTTATCAGCGTGTTTGTGGTCACACTAAACTGGTGGTTACATCTCTTCTGTCACCACACAGATGAAATCACAGCTCCCGTCGCTCTCTATTGTTGTTTGTGCAGGATCCAGTATCTTCATCGTTCCCTCTCCTCTCAGACGTCCTCCCTCTGCACCCTCTCCGACTGCTCTTTTGGTCTTTGTTTGTTAAAACAGAGATTATGAGGGAACATCATGTGTCATCTTATTACTCAGCATTGCATCTCAGCAGAAAACACACAAGGCAGCTCCCTGACAATTAACTACCCACTCTCGGCTGAGTAATGCTGCCAAGCCTCCGAAAAAGACCCCTCTTTTTAATGTCACCAGATGACATTGTGTTACGCAAGCAAAACACTGTGACATGATCTGCTGAGACAGTCTGTTGAAATGAAAATATTGCACTCCTGGCGGTCACTGCCGCACTGAGAAGTGGAGGGCAGAGTTTTGTCAAGAGTCGGCTATGAAAATGGCCTCCTCCCTGTTTTTGTGCTCCGGTTTCATCACTCTGTTGATGTCTTGATTTTCACAAGATCACAAACATTCCACCCAGACAGGCTCACAAATGCATCGTCACAGCTACTGAGACCCATTTCATGTTACGGTACAGAGCAGTATACGGCACAAGCTTCTTGCCTTAACACCAAGTACCTCTGAAAACAAGACTGCAAAACCATCTATTTCCCACTAGCGTCATCCATTCCCTAATCCCCCGTCTCCTCATCCTCATCCCCTCTTTACACTGAGTTTCTAATGAGAGCTCTTTGTCTAGCACCCAGACGGCAGCAATCCCCTTATGCGGACACATAGGAAGGTCTTGTGTCGCTCTGTCTTCAGGGGATGCTAACTGGCACACAGATCAAAAACCCCTTTGGCCACAGACCGTTATGGTTCTTCAATTCAATTTGACAAGCCACCAATGTAGACGAAGAAGAGAGAGACTTCTTGTGTGTCACTTTGGTGGCTTTTAAAGCCCACAAGCAGGGCTGAGAAACTGCTGAAATAGAAAATAGTCTTATTTAAATTACAGTATCTTAACCTATACTCTATAGACTGGAAATAATGGGGTACTTTTAATCACCGTGGGGGCGTGATGCGCAGAACAAGCTCTGACAACTAGAGTCGGAATCTAACGACTTACATTTACTCCGTTGTGTGTAACTTTTTAGAGTAAATTGTACTTGTCAGAGTAGTTTTAAAGCACACTTGTTAGATAATATCATTACTTTGACTCCGTTACTTCTGGATTCATTCATCGCGTCTCTTTTATGCATTAATTCATTTATGCAGGCAGGTGGGCAGCTGGTCCCCTCCAGTGCTGACACAGCACTGTGGTGGTCTGGCTGTTACAGACTATAGCTGGTCCCAGGCCTGCTGGCGCTCTGTTATCCTGCCGCAGGCAGCCACGCCTCCACATGTCTGTTCAAAGCAGCACAGGCTGAAGCCCCATCAGGAGAGGATCGGCACGGCTGGCGTCTTCCACGCGTTTTTTAGACGAACCACGTGAAACGCCACTAAATGTTAACAGTAATCGCGTAACATTTACAGTTATTCGGTTCTGAAGTCACATAACATATACTACACAGTATAGCATGCTTCAAAACTACTTCTACTCCTGCTTTCTGTTGTAATGTAAATATTCAAATGTGTTGTTTGTTGTAGGTTCACTTCTTTAACTTTACCTGAGGAAGACCATCTGTGGTTGAAATAATTCTAGTCATAGCTATCTTTTTGGCTACTCTGCATCTAATATAACATGCAACACCCATCAGAGGAGCTGTTAACATAACGAAATGGAAAGGGCACACTTTGTTGCTTCAGTAGTGCTGAGGGTGAGGAGTGGAGAGAAAGGGAAGGGAGACGGAGAAGAGGAGAGGGCAACACTCAGTAGTAAAAAGGGACATTTCGAAAGTGGAGCAGAGACAAGCAGAGGCAGAATTACACATAATTATCCCGGCCAGCTAAGCTTCCACTCTCGGTGTAATTAATGCCGTTCAGCTGGGGAGAGGGTTTAGAATCGTTGATGTATTACAGACCGTTTCTCCGCATTCAACAAGACTCTATTAATGAGCCCCGAGCACATACTTCTTAGACTCAACGATAAACTTGATAGCTTTCAAGAGATGTCAAAATTAGGTTTTGAAGTGAAACTTTTGACGTCAATCAAAATGATTTTTTTTTATATTTTAGTCACCAACTTGATGTGAGAACTCTCAGATGTTTCGCTCTTTCTGCACTGCATCTAATTCAAAATACATGACAGGCTTTCTCTGTTGAGAATATGAGCATGATTGACTTTTTATTCGTCCAGGCGCTCATCATGCTGGCTGCGAAATCTAATTTGCTTTTGGAATAACAATTGAACTACTGTTCTGATTGTTCAAGGTGTCAGACGTATTCAGAGTAACTTATAGTTCTAGTATATTAGTTTTGGGCACTGATGAGTTTATAATAAACAACCTTTCACTTACTTTAAGTGAGTAAATACGAAATAATGAGCCACCCTTTTAAATTAATGGATTCTGGAACTCATGCTATTGCCTACAAATGTAAAGAGAACACCCACAATGCTGAGCAGGAGATTAATATGTTTAAAAAAAGAAAAATCCATCATAAAGCAACAGGGCTCAGATCTGTTTCGTAAGATTTAATGAACCGTATCAAGGCCGTCTTAACGCACAAAGCCGAGTGGAGCAGGAGGACCCTTCATGTCACCGGTGTCTCATGCTCATGTAAGATGTTTATTGTCTGGGGCTCCCAATCAGGAGCTCTGGCTCTCATGTTCCGACACCCACACGGCTCTGCTCCTTGATTGGTTAATGAGGGGCCACCGCTCCACTCTGAGCGGAGGAAGTGATTGGCTCAACACCTACGCCGCCGTCTATTCGGAGTCAGCCCTCGTCATGCTAACCGACATGACGTCGCCCGCGGGGGGGTAACAAACGTCAGAGAGTGAGTGGAGCAGCCTACACCCAACGCCCTCATCTGTGATGATAAGGATGATGATACAGATCTCATCGTTATCACTTGGGGGAGAAGTAAACAGTCACTGGGTTGGAAATGAGAGGAGGCAATGTTGGCTGCATTTGGTATGCAAATATAATTCAAACACAGCAACAGATTAGGCTGGTTACAGTTATGGAGATGTCACCGTGGAAGCAAAGGGCGGACTTAAGAAGAACCGCAAACAACATGGAGATGGTTCACGCCAACAGCGTAGTGAGCAAACCTCTGCCCTTCTGAAATGTCCCCGCTCTCTACAGAACATAAAATTGTGTTTTTTGTATGTACTATCAATGGCTTCTGATTCATTTGTCTACACCCTCACTTCATCTAAGACACAGTGAAGTTATCTTCTACTCTACTGTCCTTGTGTTCATTTCTCTATTATCTTTTCATCTAAATCTTTTCATCAATTAAAAGTTTTTCATTTTCATATCAAAAGTCCTCTCTTTCCCTGTAAACTTTAAAAAAAAAATTCAGATTATTCATCTAAAACTACAGACTCAAGAGTGATTGTGACTCTTACGGTTTTGTTTACGTTACCAAACACAGCGTAGTTGTGCTCTGATTGTCTCATTTCATTGTCTTCCTGCCGGAGGCCTTCAGGCCTTCAGTCGTCTGCAGCTCTGTGTTCGCTGAGCCGAACCCAATCACACCAACATGTTCTGTTTCACTCAGAAAGACGTCATTTTACAAAAGACAATGATTTACCGTACATTTGACTGATTTAAAGTTGCTATCATCAATATTTTATATGAACAATATCAAATGACAATGTGACAATGTGAAAGGGGTCACTCTTAGGGATGAAGCTACAGAGAAATATCAGCTGAATCTGCAGATCTCTTTGGCTTTACAGAGCTGTGCAGCCATTTTCAGCTCATTGTTTCGCTGCCCGGCTGCAACTTTACTGTATTGGTTCACTCTCTCAGCTGTTTGAAGAGAAACATCTCTAAAAATCCACTGCACACCACCTGCTCAGCACCAACCAGCTGACAGGGAACTAGTTGGGTAATGTAGTGGAGCATTTAGCAGCTAAAGACACAAATATTTCCCTTAGCAGTTAGTAGAGACCAAAAACAGAGCTAAAAGAGAGTGAATATTGGAATTAAATTCATCAAGTGGCCAGAAACTCCACACGAATGACAATGTTGCTGCTGGATGTGAAAAAAATCAATTCCAAAATGTTCCATATCAATTTATGTCAATACTTTGTCCCCGATTGGCCAAAGAAAAGCAGTTATTGCTGAAGTCTCTCTGATCTTCAGCATTTACGTCAATCTGTGATCTTACTACTTAGCTGTAACTTGGCCTCGGTTCTCAACCTTTTTTGTTGTTGTCATCTCCTCGACATAATACCCACCACTGTTTTCACGCTGCTCTCTTTCATCTGCTCCGAGTAGTCACACTGTTTGCGTTATCTTTGCCAAAACTCTACAGCATGAAGCCAGGATGTGTAAAAGGCCTCTTTGACTTCATCATCTCATCGCACTCTCACACTTCCACCCATGCGATTGCAAATCCTCCCGTGTTTATTTAGTCTTGTACGTATGCGTCTCGACTTCCTCTTCCTCGTTACATCCTCTTCCTCTTCTTCTTCTACTTCCAACCGCCTCTCCCTCCTCCTCTCGCCTTCCTTGTGTCCAGACGTGGTGCTCTCCTCCCAGCAATGGCTTCTCAACTCTCCAGATGGCACAGTCCTTTCCACAGACGCTCAAATTCAAAAGGCTAGGGAGGAGGGGAAGTCAAGGGGTGGGGGGGGGGCGGAGCATCCACCACGAGGACAAGGGATCTGATGCTGAAACTCACTCTCACACCACTTTGTCTGTGACATTTGGGGCAGGAATAGTTTTCCTGTGGGAATTAATAATTAATAAGTCAGACCTGAAATTTAATTACATAATTTTTCTTTCATATTTTTGTCATATTTTGATATGATTCAGCCTTTCTTTCGTGTGTCATACTTTCTCAAGTCAAAAAACTGAATTAAAATAACTTGCAATTTTGTACACGTGGAGCTGCGAGTGTTGAGCGCCGATCCATCTGTCGGCTGTGCGTAAAAGCAACATAACAGCCAATAATTTATCTCTGCATCATTTGATCTCAGTGAATACACTCGTCAAATCACTCTGGGGGATTCCTAACAAGAAGGGGGGGGTTTGTGGTCAGGTGAGTAACTCCCATATTTGCCATTTGGTAAATCAAGAATTTTATTTAGTTGGTGCAAATGATGTTTTCCATACAATTTAAATGTGATTTTAAAATGTTTATGCCATTGTTGCTAAAGTTTGAAGTAGTGGTTAATGAGGCTTATACATGGTTTTAAATCTTATAATATTAAAAATTTAATATAAAAGCATGATGAACAGACTTATCGCACTAGAAATTTGAAGTCCAGATTTGACATTTTGCTACAAGTGACTACATTCATGAGTCATTAATAAAAAAAAACACAGCCAACACACAATCAAAGTGAGTGGGAATAAAGATGCACAGCGTGAGGGAGAAGAGGGAGGGCTGGTGACGTCCAGGTGGCGTGTATGATTGCATTGGGTGTGTAGGATATATCTCAGCATGCCCATATGACCGGATGCATCGCTGTCACAGATTCTCCACAGTGGACCACGTCACAGCCAATGCAAGCAAGCGCACCTCTACGATCTGTATTAAATACACTAACCAATGTACTGGACAGTGAAATATAATAAAGGGTTCTTTATTATATTGTGGTGAGTCACATCTTAGTCCCCTTCAGTGACTGGAAAGAAAGTAGGTTAATGGCAGTAAATGTGAGGCTGCTGAACATTTTGATGTTGGTTATTAAGTGTTCCATCCATTGTAATGTAATTCTGTGACATACGCCACGGTGAACCACACATCCCCTTTGTTGCCTTTAACAATAACAAGGTATACCAGGCACCAACCTGGGAGCAGCAAGGGCTCTGTCCTCCACCCACACAGAGGTCCTGAAGCAGTGCTTTGGATGGCACTCTGTTTGTGTGTGGTGGGGGTGTGTGATCACTGGAGAATAAACAGAAAAGCTGGTATCTGGCTTTTCAATGCAGGGCAGGAAGCTCTAGACAGCCCTTAATCTGCCCACGCCTAAGTGTAAGAAACAATAAACCGATACCAGCCATGCAGAGAAACAGATGCATGGAAGATCACAGGAGCCCGAGCTTTCCCACCTTTCTAATAACTCCTTAGAAGCCAAATGTTCTGCTGGTGAGCTGCACCTCAAACATGCAACACTGTCACCTTTAGCAGCATGAATGTATGAAGCATTTGTCTGGACATTCCTGCCTGAGAGAAGCAGTTCTTAAAAGGTTCAGCTCTTGAGCTTCATGCATGGATAACTAGAGCTAAGTTTGCATTCACGGAATGAAACATATGCCATGATTTAGAGTCTCATATTTAGACATATTTGAGATAGAAATCTGTCTTGCAGTCACATATCTTGGCATCCCTAACCAACAATTACAAAAGACACTATGCATCCACCCCATGAGGAAAAGAGAAATCCGTACATCAAGGCCTCCAGGGATTAGCCCACTACATGGCTCTCAAAAAGCAACGCATTCCTTATGCACACAAAAACAACATCCAACATCCTGCCTACATCCAAGAACATGCATCTGTCAGCCTACTCCCACGATGCATTAATGGTCAAACACACAGATATGCACAACATACCCAGTCCTATTCCCATGGAAAAGACGCACGTGTCCATTGTGACATATAGGGGAGACACTGAGAGTTAATTAAAGCCACAGATGCTCTCACTGCAGCATCACTTTGTAACGTGACCCTGCAGAATGACACCAGTTGGCAACGAGAACAACACACGTGCCAGTAAGTTTGGTTGTGTTTATCATCACGGTAGTGCAGTCAGCAGCAGGATTGATCATTTTGCTTCTACTCAGTATTTAGTATTTAGCCCTCCCAACACTGATGATCAGGCCTTCTTCAATGTCTGGTAGTTTATACTTTAAGCTCAATAGCAGTCATCTTTGTAACATGCAAAGCTTGTGGGGTTGCTGGGCCATGCGTCAATTAATGTTCTTGCACAAATGCAAAAGAGGGAGAACAATCAGAATGGTACATGTCTACTTTAATTAGAGATATACATCATTTATATCATTTCCGTTAACTTCATTTTCTCTATCCAATATTTCACATTTGATTTTACATTAATAGAACTCTTCCTAATGTTTTTGTCTCCCTCACTCCTCACACTTTCCTTTGCCTTTCTCCCCTTTTGGCTGCCACAGTATCACATGTCTGGTGGGAAATGTTACACCAGCTAAAGATGGTGGCATCAGGGTGTTGATTTCAGGGCATGCGTGGCACTCTGACTCCATGTAAAAGCATTAAGCGAAAGTCTAGCCTTTTGACTGCAAGGTCAATTCAAAGAAAGGTGTTCAGTGTTCTCCGAAACGAGCAAAGTTAGAAAAGATTTCAGCGTAACGAAGATGACTTTCAAGACAGTGGGTTGGATTGTCCAGCTGCCACACCTGATAACGATTTGACCGCTAATTGCTCTCTGAGCAGCTGCTGCTAATTGGCTTCGTTTAGTAGGAACAGTATAAAAAAGAGACACACAGAGGGATTTCTATCAAGGCCAGGACTTACTCTCAAGGCTAGTTAGTCCCAGTGAGCATCTCGGCTCAAACCACAGCGTCTGAGGAGGACAGGGTGCTGCTTTTCGGCTAATAGCCATGGCTCTTGGACTGCTTCTGCGGTAAATTGAATTGACGTTGAGCATTTCTTTGCACTTTATTTGTTTCAATTACCTTTCACAGAGATTTTAATCGGATGTTTGTTGTTTACTGGCCTCCTGCAGGGTTTCCTGGATGTATTTGCTGTTTGACTGCAGTGCTGGATCACCAGTGTTAAGAGGTAAAAACTTTCTTCTTAATTATCACATTTAGGCCTCAGCAATATCTAATGTTTTGTCTTGGTTTGTTTTTTAAAGGTTATAGATATCCATCTAATGGTGACCCGCGTAAACAAGGTAAAGTGTTGAATCCTGAAACCTTTGATCTGAGTGCCTGGCAGGCTTTAAATAACCAACCGATTGACCCCGTTTACACGAGTGACAAGCCTTCAGTTACACAACTGCCAGATTCGGTCACATCTCCAGAAAACCTGCCCGACACAAAAGGTTCTGGTTTGATAGACAGACTTCTCAATGGTCGTCTAAGAGACTGGAGCCTGGAGAACCCTGGGAAACTACTTGTGTTTCCTTTAAACCGCACGTACCATCAGAATAATCCAGCAACGCCTCAGCCAGGCCCTATCCAGACTCAAGATCAATATAAGGATGCTAAGCAGCCTTCAAATACTGCAGGACGTTCTAGCCAAGCTGATTACATGAGCACGGGATCTTCAACGTCTCCTCCAAAGAAGGTCTCATCCCCCAGTAACCCAGCTAATGTGGGAGCCCGGTCTGTCTATCCATCTGGGATGGGAAGATCATTTAATTGGTTCTCTGGAGTGGACCCTGACCGTAGTAAGGAGAACTACCAGGCACAAAAACCAGTTGTCGGCCCCCAAAAAGCTGTGGTTACCCAGAGAGTGAGTGAACCGATCCGTCCACACCACCCTCCTCCTCCGAGCTATATTGTCCAGTCCAGAAACGGCTACCAGCGAACCAGTTATCTCCACAGCAACTCCAGGTACTCTCCAGATGTTCCCCGTCCAATGCCTGCACGCTCAACGGGTTCAGGGTCAAAACTAAAAGCTGCTCCTGACGGTGTGAAGAACTTTTAAAGGTGTGTCCACAACTAAACCTAACTTTTTAAATGCTTATTTGAAACATGAATTTAATCTTAACATTTCAAAGTAATTGTCAAGCAAATATTAACTCCTGCTTTCTTGTTTTGCAGCGTGAAGTGCCCTCTTAAGAAAACAAATAATAAAAACTTCGTGAACTTGCTTTATAGACTTCCATGTGTCCTTGATCTGCAATCTCTATACAGTATTTGCTCATTTAACTTACTAATGCTGAAAGTGAGGTTTTAGAGTGAATATATTTTAAAAGAATTGGATGTTTGAGTGAGATGGCAAACTGCTTTATGACAAAGCGCATATCCAGCTGTGGATGTGTGGCGCTAGGCTTCTGTAACTTGGTATAAACGGACACCTGGCGATATAGTGTCTACACAATCACTGACACTGCCAGTAACAAATTCATCAATACACACACATGCAAGTGGTTTACCTTGGCATTGAAATCCTTGTTTCCCAAATCCCCTGCAACACAAACGACACAATTGGGGTGGTTGGCAATATGTAAATTCAAATTTCAGAAACTGTTTAAAATGACATGTAAATCTTGCTTTCTTTAACAAATTAGCTTAAAGCTCTAGAAATGGCAAAAAAAACACTTTCTGTGATCAGTATCTGCAAACTCTTTTACATTCAGGCTTTCAATGGGAAGATAAAGTTGCTGGAAAAAAACGCAAGCTTTGCTAAAATTGCTGATATCTATGAAGAGACTCTGCATCAAAGGTGAGGCTGTCTGCATTAGACAGGTGTGCACTGGGGATGCTTACCATATGAAGTCTTTGCAGTGGCTGCAGAACGTCGGCTGCTTGAAAAATCTCGCAGTAAATTTGTGGTTCTTCACTTCGTGCACATTCTTCTGCCGCAAAGCACCTTTGCGGGCGAATCTGTTCCCAACCCCAGCCGAGTCGTTATAATGTAGAAGATGGTCAGCCATAATGGGGGACTAACCACAAAAAACTACACAGCCACAACTTGGTGTTCCTGTGGGGTCCTCGTCTCTTTGTCACGGCTCTGTCTCTGATGGAGGAGCTCCTGACGGACCGCACGCCTCCCCTCTGCGTGGACCACAGCTGAGCGCTTCTTTTTCATTCAAAAAGTGACGTCGGTGAAGTCCGCCTTCACGTGCTGTGGGAATATCTCGCTCCAATTTCAGCGCGCAATTAACCTCGCGGTAGAGTTTATATAAGTTTTGGGTTACCTAAACACATGACGCTTACGTCCTCTAATGTTCTCTGTGCACCAGATCCGGGTATTTTGATAAATATATGGTCTGTGGAATATATATGTATATATATTATATTCTGATGAGGAATGAACCAAGACGGCATGTCCCTCCATCCGTTACTGACCATCGCACACACTCAAGGTGTTGTGCGCCATCGTGTGGACTTAAAGTTACATTGCAGTTTTTGACTAAGCTGAGAATCATGTCACACTATCTCAGATATTCCACCTTATTTGTCTACATTAAATGCTCCTGAGAATTTAGTATATTTCTTAGTTTAAAGCTTATATAAAGTCTATTATTGAAGCAGTTATTTAAAAAGCTCAATAAAAACAGAGTTTAGACTGTATTCTAATTAGATATATTAGATATATTGCTAAATGGGCAAAATGGGAAGTTAATTTAAATGTATATATATATTATATATATATATATATATATATTATAATATATATATATAATATATATATATATATATATATATTATAATATATATATATATATTATATATATACATATATAATATATATTTTAAAAAAACACAAACAGTTGTAAAAAGGATGCACAGTTCCTATGGCAACAGGGAGACGCCGCTGCGTCTCCACGAAAACCGGATGTGTCGTAAAGTGAGGACGCTGAGGCTTTGAACCGTTTTGAGCGGCCAAATCCGTGCTCAAAGTAAGTCGCCTTTTAGACGTTATTCTACTTTTACGTTAACGGTAAACTCCTCTAAGCGTGTCGTCTGTTTGTTTGTGGAAGTCTGTGAAATAATAATACCACCCCGCGAGCGCTTTACAGGTCTGCTTTAGCTCGTTTGCTAATGTCTGAGGTAATGTTATCCATCGCTAGTTAGCTAGTTTGTGAACAGTGTAGTTATCAGATTGTTACCATGTCATGTTGTGCTAACATCACGTGACACGATGTTACCCTCCCCGTTTGTTATAACTAGCTAGATCTCCACTCTTTTGGAACTTTGTGTAGCTAGCTAACAGAGGCAGCGCTAACCAATAGAGTGACTTCTTATGTACCGTTGGATTCATGTATTCATCTCCTCAGGACACCATGAGCAGACACGAGGACTCGTGGCTGGACACTGAGTTTGACCATTTCCTGCTGGACATGAAGCCATATGTCCTGAAACACCCCAACAAGACAGGTGAGAGAATCATCTCTGTTCACTTCACTAAACATGGTCTAACATCACACTTCTAGTTGCTGGCTCTGGAAAGTCGCTCACAAGATAATACATTAATGTTTTTTAATTTCCTGTGGACTTATTGCCTCTGTCCCTCTCTCTTCCGTTGACTCCAGAGCGCCAGCGGTGTGCAGTATGGATAAAGAAGCTGTGTGACCCGGCTGCGTGTGGTTCAGGTGTGATGGGTCGTAAGAACCGCAACATGCACGCCCGTTTGCTCCTTTACATGCTCAAAAGAGGGGTCCTCGAGAGGCCTTTCACCGGCAAACCAGAGCCGGGCAGCCTCAAGACACTCCCTACCTACATGGTAAGAATCACTGCTTCATTCAATCATAAACACTGATATTGCCATCTAGTAGTGGCAATGCACCGCCTTCATTTGTAGAACAATGAACGGAATCTTTATCTCCTGTCTGTGAATTTTCATTTTTCAGTCAATCTACTTCGATGAACCGCTGAGTGGTCGTTCTGCGGAGCACAGCCATGCGGGTCTGCCTGACTGGGTGACAGGAGAGCTGGGTGGCTACACTGATGACAGTCTGGCTGCCAGTCTGCTTAAGGACATAGCCCATTCCACACCTGTCACAGCTCACCACAGCAGGTACTATTCCACTGCACACTACCTCACTTAAATATATACACGGCCTGGTGTGTGTTATGTATGAACAGCAAGCTGACTAAGAGCCTCAGTTTATGGTACAATGAATGAACTACACTGCAGACTGGAGTCCCCTTCTAACAGCAAGAAGCATGACTCATATAAATGTATTATCTGTCAGTTATATATCGTAAAATCATTTTTTATATATATATATCTCGAGGATGCTAAATAACTAAATAACTCATAAGATATTTATCCAAGCACGCTGTGTTGATGTTATGTTATCAGACTAAAATTGAACTTGGCTGTGAAGCTGGATGCACGCATCTTTTCGTGACTGATCGTCCATCGTAGTTGCTCAGCAGCACTATCTGAAAAATGAGCCAAAGACATTGCCAACTTCTTGCGTCAGTCTGCTTGAGCTGTCCACTCTTGACTTTTCAAAAGAGATGCACTTCAAAACAGCACGAGAGGACAAGGAACCTCTTGTATTCTCGACCCATCTTTCTGTTATTCTCCTTTTTTTTTTACACTCTCCCCAGTTGTTGAACCTGAGGTCTAACCCCCCGCAGAGCAGAGGGGAGAAAGGGGCTCGGTGGCTCATTAGCTCGTTTCCTAAACTGTCGGATTTCCCTTTCTAAAACAGAAATGTATGTATTTCGGATTTAGAAACGTGCCGCTTGATTAGAACTAGTTGTCTGAACAGCTCCACAAAAAGTCATCTGAATGCATTTAATCATGTTAACACACACCCGTGTGAACTCTTTCAACACGCCTCCCTAAATCATCCCAGTTTCCGCTCAGGGATGTTTCCTCTGACTGCAGGCGGTTCAGGCACTTGACAAAGTGATGTTAGTAATGGCTCAGGGTTTTTTTTTTCATTCCAATTAACAAGGAAAAGGCAAATCAGAGCCCAGTGGCTTGATATGCTCATTAGCATAATAAAAAGAGAGCAGTGTAAGTGCAGTAAAGAGCTTAATATCCACCAGGGCACAGGCCCTCTACTGCCATATGTAATTCATATTTTTCTGTGAATATATATCGTTATTAGGACTTGTCTTTAAATACTTGTCACACTTATTATCTAGCCCGTGTCCCACCAGCACAACATATTTCAATGTGTTTTGAGTTTGCACTGTGAACGTGATCAGATTCAGCACATTTAAAATGCCAGCATGCACACAATTATGCTGCAGTGCTTTTGTTTAGTTTATTAATGATGTTTTCATAAATGTGTTTGGATCAGTTAATTACAATCCGCATAGGCTGCCTCATAGACTTTCTTTTATGTGACTTGATCTCTAGCAGTGAGGTATTTTCGGATAATTATTGACCCGTCTGTATGGCCAAAAGGCTCCATTTATTTGCGCAACAGACGCTATAGCTTCCGTTGCGAGTGATAGTGACACAGCCCTTTGTCCCCTCTGCTGTGCAGGCTGTGGAGAGAGAGGCTTTGTGGGCAGCAGACGGCTGAGAACCGTATTTTCTGATTGCGATGAGACCATGAAAGACACTCAGATCACAGGCTAACGTCCTGATGGAGAAAATTAGCCGGACCAAGAGTCCTTTTATGTGTCGCTCTCATTTAGATAAGATTTAATGGAAGGAACTCGTCCGACTCCCCTGTGATGTGGCAACGTTTGATCTCCGTCTCACTCGCCATTAGTCAGGTGATGGGCAGGGCTTCTTTTAGCTCGTGAAACGCTCCAATTCAAGTTCCGAGATCTAAAGACAAAGTCGGGACGATCTTGTAATGTTATGAGAGGTTTCACACAGGAGTCGCTGTGCTGTGTGTGTGTGTGTGTGCGTGTGTGTGTGTGTGTGTGTGTGTGTGTGTGTGTGTGTGTGTGTGTGTGTGTGTGTGTGTGTGTGTGTGTGTGTGTGTGTGTGTGTGTGTGTGTGTGTGTGTGTGTGTGTGTGTGTGTGTGTGTGTGTGTGTGTGTGTGTGTGTGTGTGTGTTCTTTAACAGATGCATCATCTACAGTAACCTCATTAGTGCCAAATGCCCTGAGCGAATTCCACCATGCGTTCGACTATCGCCTCGCTGTTCCTAATCTCGCCACAAGATGGAGCCGCTGCTTTGTCTGTAGCAGTCATTCCGACAGAGGAATGCTGTGGGAAAACAAATGCAGTCAGCGAGGGTAAAGAGATCACACGAAACAGCTTTGGTGATTAGCCAACATGTCCTCTACATCTTCTTATGTCAGAGTATGATGAAGACTTAAGGGAGGAAATGGTTTCTCTTTTAGGCCTTTTTTTTCCTCTTCTTGTTTTCCTCTTATCTCGTCCTCTGACTTCTGCATTCCACGTGTGTGCTTTTCATGCACATATGAAATCTTTTACCTCCCCTCCCCTCTCCCTCTTCTCCCCTTTTCTCTTGGTAAGTACGACAACAACATTGTCCTTGCAGTGGCAGTAGTCGGCCATTGATGCTGGTATGAACGCCCCACGTCTCTGGCTCGCAGGCCATGGTGTCTCCACTGATATTGCCTCCAGGTGGTTTTGGGTCGTGGTGGAGGGAGTGGGAAGGCTGAGAGATGTTTGTGCCTCAGGGTCAGACGGCCTTCCTGAGGCTGAGACCTGGGCCCACTGGCTCTACACCTGGAGGTCAGGGTGGGGTATGGATGTCAGGCTGCTTTAATCAGCCAAGCTGCAGCTTCTGAGGCTCTACATGGTGTGTGTGTGTGTGTGTGTGTGTGTGTGTGTGTGTGTGTGTGTGTGTGTGTGTGTGTGTGTGTGTGTGTGTGTGTGTGTGTGTGTGTGTGTGTGTGTGTGTGTGTGTGTGTGTGTGTGTGTGTGTGTGTGTGTGTGTGGGGCTCTGGCCTGACTTGCCACTGCTTTGATCTCTGGGCCTCAGACTCCAGACACATCTGATTCAATTATCCTCATCCACCTGTTGACTTAGAGGCCCAAGATTGCAAAGCTTGGCCCGCTTATCCAAGTTTCGCGCGTGTGTGTGTGTGTGTGTGTGTGTGCATGCACAGACAAACCAGTATGTGAGAGAGAAGGAGTGAAAGACTACACAAAAGCTAAAGTCAGAAGGGTTTTATTTGAAATTCTTTATCATAATTAATTATAGATTAGTCATACAATATTAAATCCCTAACAGTATTGTATTGGTCTTTGATAGTGATTGTTTTCTTTTTTATATTTGAGTTATTTATGCACATCTGTCCCACATAGGCACTGTATGTATACCTCAGTTATTGCTGCCTTCTTATTGTAACTGTGCATCAGGACTTTGATGGTTCAGTTCATGCATTTATAACACATTAATTACAACACATGGCATGTCACTGAGAGACTGCCTGGTGTGTGAATGGACATCACACTGCCCCAATGTCATCAACTGTAGAATGTAATTATTACATAATAGTATACGGCTCCAGAACTCTGTGCAGCATCAAGAGTGGATATTGTAATTCTTCTCTTAAATGAATTAATCATTAAAAAAAAACATGGCTCAGGAAGAATTTGACTCTCACTGAGGTTCCCCCTAATTCAGTTATCAAAATATTATACCGAGCAATTTATTACAACATCACTGTCCACACAGCTGAATATAGCTTTAAACAATACCCAACAATTATTTTATAAAGAGCAACACATTTCAGGTACATGGCACGATTTTAGCCAGCCTTCCACTCTTTACTTTAAGGCGTGTTCCCTAAATTGAGGGATTTGCGGTTTTAAGACACGAATAACAAACACTGTTTGCACAGATATCCCTCCTGCTCTATATTCAGCAGTCTTTCCAGAAACCTCACAGCTACGGTGCTTTTCCTCCACGAGACAACACTGCCTGTGACAAATGAGGTTCAAAATTCTAACTTCCACAATCCTAAAAACGATTACACGGGAGGAAAAACGAGCGCCCATAGGCTCCGTGATGAGTGTGAAACAGCGGCCTCTAGAACGTGACTTGATGTCTCTATTAGATGACAGCGTGTGTTTTTTTTTTCTTCTTCATTGTTGTCCTACATCCTTCCGTCTCCTCTCACATCTTCATTCAATTAGCATTAGTGGGCCATTAGTGTCTCATGTGCCTGCGCCTAATGAGATAGTGAGCTCAGTTATGCCTTTTGTGAGTGTGGTAAAATGAGAAGTGTGTCCGTTTTGTGTGCCAATGAATATAATCAGTTTCCCTGTTAAGCTCCGTGATGGACCAGAGAAGGATGAGACAGTGATTGAGGTGTGTGATTATAAAAGGATTTTACAAGCCGTAGACCGGTGCCCCCGCGGGGCCGTCCGTGGAAACAAAGCGATGTATGGCAGAGACGTTTATTGTTCGGATGGGATGAAATGCAGACCACAAACCATGCAACCAATGCCAGATGTTGATCTGTGTAAATAGCGAGGCTGGCTGCCTACGCAAGCACATTCGTATGCAAACAGAGGGACAAAAGCAGACACACACACACATTGTACTGTAGGGTAACCTCTCACACGTTTCTTTCTTTTCTCTTCCAGGAGAATACTGTTTGAGGAAAAGTCTCCATCGCGACCGGCGCCCTCCAGTCCGCTCAAACAGTCGCCCAAACATGACGCCAGGATGGTTGGTTCATCACCGCGTTTCAGACCCGTCAACCACTTCCCTGCCATACTGGTCTTAAAGGGACAGTGCACCTCAAAATCCAAAAATGCATGCGTTTCAAAGAGAACATTTCATTTCACAAACCTTTTTAATTTTGTCATTTCCATGACACACTACAGGTAAGAGGAGAAATAATGTAGGTTTGATTTTGAGGTGAACTGTCCCTTTACACATTGAAATATTACCACTAAACCCGCCGGCCAAAACAAATATTGGCCACAATGTTTTGCTTTCTTCTTCTTAATGTCGACCAATTTGGAAATTCTTGAACTCATTTCCCCATGAAGCCAGAGGAATTTCCCTGAACTCGTAAGTTTCTGGTTCAAGCAGCAGAAATGCAGCTACTAGTGGTGATCACAATGCATCTGACAGTAACATACACTCTTTGGGGTTTGTGGTGCTGTTTCATTACATTATGTCATACTGAGGTGTTTCTGTTATTCTGTTTTCTGTTCTAACTTTGGGAGAAAATACTTTGTTCACGTCGGACTGCAAAGCTGATTTAGAAATGTGTTTTCGGGGCTTTTATTGTGTCATCAAACCACCACAAATCTACCGAACACCTTCATGGTAAAAGACAGATGTGCAGTTCATTTCATCAGTGGCCAAATGCGTTTGAGGCCGTTCGTACTTATCAGTGTTTAACACAATGCGTTGAAGTCCTGGTTCGATACACGGACGGTGACACTTTGAACAGCCAGCGACCCGCGTGCTCGGCATTCCTAGATACTGAAATGAAACGTTGACTCTGTTTGTTCGAGGGCGAGGCTCTGGGACCGTAATGCCTTTTTAATCAGAAGGGGGGCATTTAATCTGGAGCTATTCATCCAGCGATTCCTCTGTCAGTGCAGTTCCGCTGAGGTACACCCAAGGTCCACACTCCGCCAGATCCTAATCAAACAACATCTCTCCTTTCCCTATCGCTCCCTCAACTTTATTAGATATTTCCCCACCCCCCCCCATTTCAACCTTGCCGCCCCGACTTGGACTTGAGTAAACTGATCTTTGTATCAACAGAACCCCTGGAAGCATTGGAATTACACTGTATAAAGCAAATCCGGAGGCCCCGTTGTAACAAAAGGCTGGGGAAAACAAGGATGACAGGCGGTTAAGCTGCGTGTGCCCCTCTTGTGGAATTTACTGCATGACGGAAATGATGTGGAACTGCCAAACATCTGGAGCGCTGTATGTGAGAGGGAGGAGAGCGAAGAGTGGAGGAGATGGAGATAACGAGGGAGTAGAAAGCTGTTAGCGCAGGAGGAGAACACATGTGGGTGTACTGTATATCTGTAAAAAGAAAAAACGTTTTGTTGTTGCCAAAAGAGGAATTATGTCATGTCAAAAATGATAACCTCCATCACTGTCTGCCGTTTGCTTCCTGAGGCCAAAACTTCCAATCAGAGAAATCATTTAAATTCCCTCCTCTAATTTATAACTTCATTTCCATTTTAGTTTCTGCTGTTTACACGCTCTTACACTCTTTTGGTTTTTTTTTTATCCTCAGGTGGATGTGGGGCTGAAGGCGGATATGTGTCCCGGTGACAGTGACCTGGAGGCTCGTCTCAACAGCTGGAACCTGGGGGTGAGTCCGGAGGCATGCCTTGAGCTTCTCGGTTTACATGCAGCTGTCATTGCGCTGCAGCTCATCCACAGTTACAGTGACTCTGATCGCTTGAGCTCACGAGTACACAATAAATCAATAGGGCCATGATGCCTACACGAAGCTAAACAAAGGGGGTAACAACCACTTCACCTATGTCCTCTTGGAACCACTTCCTTTAGCCAGCTTGCTATTGTAGGACGTGAGGGTCTTACAGAAGGCTTGTGTAAACTTGAGTATTTGAAGATGAGTGCGCCGCTCTTATCTACTCAGGCTGGAGTGCACCAGGCCAGGGCTTGATAAGCACTCTGCCCTCATGTCTTTTATTCCCTTATTTGTTCCCTATCTCCTCACCAGCATGACCTTCACTCGCTCTTCTTTTTTTTCTTCTCCTTGTCGCCTCAGTCCTCTCCTACCCATGTTACTCACGCAGATGTTTTCCACAGCACAGCCCCTCTCTCTCTTTTTCTTCTCTTTCTCTTAACTGTTCCTCTCTGTTCTGCTATCGTTCTAGCTCTCTCTCTCTCTCTCTGGCCCTTCTGTCCATCCGTCTACCTCTCTCTCCTCCCCGCCCCCCCTCCCTCGCTTTTCAATTCTCGGGTAATCTGAGGTATCTATCAGCAGACGTGAAGCCGTGCACTGCCCCGCTCTGCACTCGTCTGTGTTGAGACGCTGATAAGAGGCATTGCCTGGCAACGCTCCCCCAAGCCTGCATCTTTTTCAAATCAACAGATGTTCTTTCACACACACACACACACACCAACCCTCTTCAAGTTTACAGAAGTTTTATAGATGCACTGCTTCAAAGCGCCCGGCTCCGACGAAATTTGAGCACAACCGAGCATCACTCTATCAAGAACATCTTTAGCTTTGCTTTAGATCTTCTGAAGCGGTCCATATCGGTTTGTTCATTTCACCCCTAATGCAATAACCGTCTGTGTAGTCAGCACGCTGGCCATGCTGGACAGTAGACAGCAGATTGCTTCAGGCTCAGACAGGAGTTCCAGCTACTACATGTTAAGAGTTGTATCTCTTAATGGCACTTGGCTTACTTTTTTCCCCATCCCGAATTCAACGGTATTCCCCCTGCCACTTTGGGGCATCCATTGTCTGCGGTTGAATGGGTGTGCTGACGGCTCGTTCGACGCTAGTCCGAAAACGAGGAAGCCATCAATCACCCGCGTGCTTGTTTGGCTGGAGAGCCGGTGCCTTGTGATGTGGCGCGTTCCTCTTCTGCATCCGTCCAAACATGTGCACACAGGAGCGCGTGTGTGTGTGTGTGTGTGTGTGTGTGGGCACCGCAGGGGTGAGAGAGTGTGTGTGTGTGTGTGTGCACACAGGCACATACATACGTGTGCAACCAAATCCAAGTTTAGTATCACTCTGCTGTGCCAGCATTACACCACAGCATTTAGTCTACATGGCTGCCTTGCCCTGTGGGCCGTGCTCAATCAAATCTGATGACTGGCTGTAAAAATAAATCACATTCTTGTTTTCTGCCTGGGCTCTAGTTTAGAGGGATATTGATTGATTCATCACTTGGTAAATATGGATTTTTTTTTTGATTTTTTTTTTGCCAGTGCCAAATTTAAAAAGCAACTCATCACACGTTGTGGCACCGCTGCTGCTGCTCTGCACTGACTATGTTGACTGGTCTGGTCTCGTGCGTGTGTGTGTGTGTGCACTGTGCACGTGTTACAGTTTGCGGTAAATCTGATTGTAGTCAAGCCGGATGTCTTCTTTTGTTGAGAGCTTATAGTATGTCAGCTAACAAAATGTCTGACCTGTTTTTACCTGCATCACGACTAAGTCGGGAGGCAGACGCCGCCTTTCATCTGTTGTCGCTGTCGCTGTAACCGTTTCAGTGCCACGCTTTGAGGTTGTTTTTAGGTTCCGTTCATCCTCCGTTCCTTCTGGATCGGCTTCGTGTGGGTTGCGCCACCTCGCAACATTAAGTCCTTCTTCATTTAACCGCAGCTGAATAAGTCCCGCGCAACCCTCCTCCTCCTCCTCCTCCTCATCTTCCTCCTTTATCCCCATGTTAAACAGATTTGCAACAGAAGTGTTTACTGTGCGTCGACGCTGTCATCTCCAAACGTCGCCGTCACCGCTTTTGAAAGGCCGCGATCTTGCCGCTAGTTAGCAGCAGCCCCCCCCCCCAATAGACAGCCTCGGTGCTTGAGAGGGAAACGCTGTGTGATGGTGTGAGTTCACAAGGAAAATAATGGGGTCATAAACAAATGTGGAATAGTGGCATGAAAATAGCAAGTTGTCAAGACGGAGGTATTTTTGTAGTTTGTTTCACAGTCAGTGAGCTGTGTTGATGTAAAGCTGTGGAGTCATTCGGAGTGTGACCCCTTTGTGTTCAGGTTAGCAGCTCACTTTCCCCCCCCCCCCCCCCCCCCATCTCTTGTGTTTCATATTATAATCAAAGGACATGCCGTGTCAGTGTTTGGCAAGAATGTAAACACATTTGTCTCCGAGTGACGGTAAACGCACCGGGGATAGCTCACAGATTAGTGGGCCTGAGTGTTGACAAAAGGGCCGTGTTGGGACAGCAAAGACGGGCTGAGAGCGGAAACCCCAGCCGGCCACACACACACACACACACACACACACACACACACAATGCCTTGAAGTCGCCCGACGCGTTCTGTCTTTCTAAACAGACGAGAGTCGACGGAAGAGACTCCGGCTGCAGCACCGAGCTTTTGATGTGTTCCCCTCCCCGCATTGTTTATGACAAACTAAGGGCGGAGGTTGCATTCTGCTTGTGGTGGTGAGGCTTTGTTAGGAGAAGAAGCAGACAAAGGGACGTCTAAGTTTCTTCTGTTTACTCTTTCAGATTGAAAACCCCAGGTATTTGCGAGAGAACCCCGATCCCTTCTCTGCGGTAAGTTTTCTCTCTTTTCTTTTTTTATTGTTACGTATACAAAAAAGTGCCTCCTCAGTCACCTCATCACCTAATCTCCCTCCTCTTTATCTCTGTAGACTTTCAAGCCGAGTTTCGGGAGGAACAGCACCCTATTGGATGATCAGGGCCCACAGCTTTCACACAGCAAGGAGGTGTACTCCTCAGTAAGAGCCCTTAACAAACCCCCCAAAAACACACTACCTGAAAGCTTCTGTGTGTGATGAACATCAGAACTCGTTAATGCTTCTCTTTTCTACATCCAAAGGAAAGAAAATGTTCATTCCAATGAGCCTAAACTCTCGCTCCTCACAGTTCAGTACGCTCAGCATTTGTATAGAAGCAA
Source organism: Anarhichas minor (assembly GCF_050575085.1). Taxonomy (NCBI): domain Eukaryota; kingdom Metazoa; phylum Chordata; class Actinopteri; order Perciformes; family Anarhichadidae; genus Anarhichas; species Anarhichas minor. The sequence goes on from NW_027466453.1 coordinate 14,432,886, forward strand.
GTGTTGAACACACGCAGGAGTCAAAGCTCTCTTGACTGCTTTATGGCCCCTTACAGCCGTTCACGTCCAGCTCTGCGCATAGTTTGTATTGTTGAAATGGCCGCGGCCAGCGTTCCTCTTAGAAGACAAAAATAATGCCGGCTCCCAGTGATGACAGTTTTTTTCCTTATGTGGATTTAAGCTGAAAATCCCATTCTGTAAGCACGCTTTGAAGTCCCAGCCCCTCCCTCCCTTCCACTCCCACCCCCATCGGCCTTTACCCGCACTGTTAAATATAAAACCGAGCATGACTTGGCTGTAATAGCCGTGGCTTTTCATGTCTGCTTGGGGGAAAGCGCTCCAGTCAGCTAGATGGGCTGCACTGGGAGAGAAAGGGCAGAGAGAAAGGAGACGAGACGTGATGGACTACAAGGGTGTTGCTTATTGACTTTGTCATTCACATGCATAGACAAACACACACACACACATACTCCTACGTACACATCCACCCACGTCGGCCGGTCTACCTGTGGTTTGATATTGAGTGTAGCAGCACCAATACGAAGACATTAAAGCCACGTCCCATGCTGTTTGATCCTGCCTCAGACTAGCTGACCGGCTACATACTGCTGTGTGTTGTAGGGAATATGAATGTATCACCTCTCAGAAAACCGTGTTCATCCTCTGCACCAACTTTACTTTGATACACACAGAGTTCCCAGTTCATTAGTTACTCCAGTACAAACTACAGTATCTAATTCAACAGCTCTGCTGATTATGTTTATACTGAGGCAGAGGCTGTTCAGGAAAGTCACAGAGAAGCACTGGGAGGAACACATTGGGAAATTAGAGGAAATGGTGCAGAGCCGGAGTATTCGTCCCCATGGTGCTCAGGTTTGTGCCCTTTGCCTGCTGCGTTTCTGATGTATTCTTCCATACACAGAAGGTAGAGTTTTATTAGAATTAAAATACAGCTGTAGGGAAAATGTGAGTGAAAAAGGAGACGTGTCCATGCATTGAAAGAGAGACCGTTAAAAGTGTGTCGCGGCCTTACATTCTATTCCTCCAGGACTTATAGACGTCACCGCCAACAGACTGTGCTCGTGCTTTTTAGCCATGTTAGCGGCTCTGCTTTTTTTGGGGGTGGCAATTTCAGCCGGTCGTGTGCTCCTCCCATTTGTCCCAGACTGAATTATCTCGGCAACTACCGGATTGATTGCCATGATTTTGACGTTTGTTTTCCCAGAGGATGAGTCATATTGACTTAATGATTCTCTGACTTTTTTCTCCAGCGTCACCAGCAGGTCAACGTCTTCACTTATCCTGCGAATTATCTCGACATCTGCTGGACAGATTGGCACAAAATTTGGTGCAGACATTAATGATTTCCAGACGATGTACCCTACGGATTTTGGTGGCCCGCTGACTTTGCCACTATGATATCGGCAGTTGTATTCTTTGGTAAAATGTTGGATGGGTTGCCATGAAATTGGCTAAACGCCAATCCCCCTCTGGATTGTAATCTCAATGGTGATCCTTCTAACTTTTCATCTAGCCACCATCTGGTCAAAATGTTGAAGTTGTCCAATACTTTATGGTTTATGACCTGCAAATCTAATGACATTCCCATCAGCCGTATGCAGAACCTTCTCTTGAACTCCGCTGCATTGTGCCAGTGCATCTCCCATTCCCATCGTGAGGTTCTGGGAATTCCCTTTCGACTGCACCCTCTGCCCCGTAAAAGAGGAATCATAATAGGTCTGTGGTTTATGACGTGCTATTGTAAAGCCCCTTTTTCTTCTGGTGTTTATAATTTAAGATGGCCCCACTGATCATGTGTCTTAAGTCGGGAACTCTGAACCCCACAGGACACAGCTGTTACCACACACACACAGTACTTTTCTATAGAAGTGATTCGAGTCACCAGTCCCACCTTCACCGTGTCATCCTCAAAAGCCACATCAAGCTTTCCTGCAGAACCGTTTGAGGCCTAGTCCAACCCCTGCCGTGGCGTGGCTGTCTAGGCCCAGTCCAGGAAATCACAGTGACATCACTGCCCCTTAATCCTGAGAGCCTAGTTGAAAATTTACCCCGGTTTAAAGCGTTATACGCGCCACATGTTCATTAAGCTGGCGGCAGCTTAACGAACATCTCCGCTTTCACACCAAACTCATCAGCTTCTGACTCGCGTTGATAGGAATGCTGACTGCTCTTTTCCTACGGAGCAACGAGCGGCAGCTGAGAAGCATTGCTTTGAGTCACTTCGCTTAGACAGCGCGTTTGCTCATGGGCGAGTTTGTGGAAAGTGTCTGGCGGGGGGGGGGGGGGGAGCAACGAGGTCCCGCTAATCCGTCAGCACGCCCTAGAAGTGCTCAGCGTTATGAGGGCTGGGTCTTTCTTCGGAAATTCAATAAAATGGCGACTGATGAATTAGGCTCAGCCATAAAGCTCGAGTTGTGCGAGTACAGAAGAAGATGCCGAGCGGCTGATTAAAGCACCCCGTTCTTTCTTTTAAAGTTTGCATGTGATTGTGTGCGTGCTGTCTTCAAGCTGACCCCTTTGGTAGCTGACCTGAGGGACTTGAGTGTCTTCGTATCAAGCAGCCACACTCTAATGGTCACGAGCCGCTGACTGGGGATCAGATCCCTTCTGCTTTCTGTTGCCGTAATGATGCCGTCTCTCTAATCTAAGGATCCTCTGGGACGGAGCTCTCGGCCTGTGATTCAGAGGGCCGGAGCCTTTCGTATCTGAACGTTTTTCAAAGCTAGAAAAGAGCAAGCTAGTGAGCCTCCGTAGTTTAAAGGGGACCAGTTCCTAAGACTGATCCAGGCCGAGAGACGCAAGAGACCAACCATGTTCCATAATGATACAGCTCTTTCAAGCCATTCTGTACTTGGTTCTTATGTACTTGATGTATTTGTATCAGCAATTTTGAGTAGCAATCTGTTTACTTTACTCTATGCCTGGAACTACCCTTTTCTTGAAACTATGACGGTAATTCTTCCACACGTCAGATATTCAAACGTTCTTTATCCGACCGTACTATGTGGACAGACTGCAGTAAATTAACTCCTCGTCAGCGTGTGGAGGTGACATGGAGCTGCTCCTCAGTAGATAGCAGAACGCTGTGCACCGACTATCCTCCAGCATCTGTGTTTACCGAGGAGGAAGAAAAGACGCACCGGGGCATCGCGCGTCTCCGGCACAGACGGAAGGAGACGCACAAACGCAACCTTGCTTTGTGGAGCCCAAACAGTTAGCAGGCGATTTGTGAACACGTCCCTCTGAGGAAAAAGGCCTTGACCCCCCCCCCCCCCACACACACACACACACACACACACACACGCCGGTTTTGAGAGCAGAAAAAGCAGCTGTTTCCGTCTTCTCCTTGCATTCCATCTCCCTTTTCTTCCCTCCCACCCTCTCATCCTTTCATGAGCGGAGTGTCAAAAAACATGGCATCTTACAGCGCTCGGTACAACTCTGAAGAAGAGAAGAGGGGGAAAAAAGCTGTAGCATCCAGTCGGGCTGATTGAAGGCATCTCAGACGCCTTAGGTGTACGACATCCCTCCTCCTTCCTTCCTTCACTGACGACTTTATAAACAAGTTTCAAACGCCCCTGATCTAGTTTGACAAACTTTCTCCAAAGAGCTTTTGAAGAGAGGATGAGAAAGTGACTCCCCCACATGTGCTTTTTTTTGTTGTTTTTTTGTTTGGGGGGCGCCAGCAGAATCGGGTCCCCACTTACTCGTCTGCTTTTCAATCACTGCCATCTCTCTCTCTCTCTCTCTCGCTCTCTCTCTCTCTCTCTCTCTCTCTCTCTCTCTTTCGCTTTTCCCCTTCTACTCTGACAGGTCTCCTGTGGTCGCCTCAATCGCACACGAAATGGTGGTAAACCAAGAAAAGAGATAGCGTATAAAGAGAGAACACTTAACGCAGCTTTGTCAAGGATGAAGAGTACATGTCGCTCAAGTGCAGTAATGGGGAGAGGCATCTCGAAGGAAATTTCACGTGTTAGTTGTACTTTTATTTATTTCTACTCAGACTAATCATCCAACATTCAGTGCTGACATCTTAACAACATATAACTCTTTGATTATCGATGCCACCATTTCAACACCAACGCATGCAGATTTTTTGTCAAACATCCAGAATGCCTGTCCTGTATTGTATCAATATTTAACACACTTAACCACACCGTAATTGAATATTATTTTTAATCAGGCCATCATCACAGCTGTTCTCCCTTTTTTGATTTTTTTTTTTTTTACCCAGAGAAGGTCTAATGTGGTTTTGACTGTGCCAAGCAATGTCATGGGGATTTTCTACTTAATTGTTTTGATGACTAGAACAAACAAGAGCTAGCCCCGGGATATTGTTAACCGCTGACATGTTCACACACACACACACACACACACTGCTGCACTTTCAAAGGAGGAACATTGTCACCCTGCTGCAGGGTTGATTAACACGCTAGAACAGACGCTGACTAAACATGAGTCGTGACTTCACAGCGAATGGTCAGCCATATTTCTGTCTGCGCTTCTCTCCGTCTTGCCGTGCGTTGTGTGTGTTTGTGAGTGGAGACTTCTTCTGGGTAATTTGTAGCAAACTAACTAGAAAGAGTTGTGAGAAACAGGATGAGAAAAGCCCAATGTTTTACTTTTTTAGCCCCACTAGTCGTAAAGCTTCTGAGTCGAATAGAAAATGCGTAATGAGCGTTTCAGTCCCACATGCCCGCTGTCCTCGGCTGAAGATCGTGATATTTCTGACTAATATTCTCACGCCCAGAGATGTGATGATTATTTCCAGTAATGATGACTAATCAATCATTTTGTATGAAGAGACCACAGAAGAATTGGTTAATTTTTCTTTTTAATTTGGCTGTAACCGTGAAGCCGTCTGTTAGGAGATCTGCTCCAACGTGCACATGACGGCGCTGAACTTTTGATCCTCTGAAGATACCGTGCTCAAATGAAGACAGCCACTCTCTTAATGATTAACTGCTGCGTGTACTCAGGAGTGCACGCTGGCTGCCACTTTGTTGTGCTTACTACAGACTGGCACGTACACACATAGAAACACACACAGTTGAACACATCTAAGCTCCACGCTGTGTGTTTTTTTTGAAGCTCTGCACACGGATACGTTATATGTAACGGACATGTTTTAAAATGTTAATGTGGTTTATTTCATCATCAGCTGCGCTTGTGTGCAAGACGGGACACACTATCTCCTTTCATCCAGATTCATGTTATCGCTTTCATCCTGTCACACTATATGATGCTTCTTTTTTTTTACCATGACATGTCTCTAAGATAGAAAGTTCTGGCACGGATCTCAATGTTTAACTCCCTAGAACAGAATTTGTTACTTGTGTTGCTTTGTATTAAGTAATATTTAATCCCTCAGATGTTTGTTTTTTTTGTTTACCAATTTAGTTTGGCGTTAAAAGTGCTCCAGAAGGCCATATAGTGTTACATAGATAGATAGATAGATAGTTAGTTACTTTATTAAGTACATATGTGACATTTGGTTTTCTATGTGCTTCCAGACTGAGATGAAGATCAAAGTCCTGGAGTCCAAGCACCAGGAGGAGAAGTTGAAGATGCAACAGAGACACGATGCAGATGTTGAGAAAGTAAGAATCAAAATGTAAACGCAGTAAATACTCTGCCCGCACTATTTAATTGCTGGCTGTAGTTTGCAGCGTGTGAGAAAAAGGCGTATTGACTGAACTCATTTCAGGATTTCTAATGGCTCTTTGAGTTAACAATAAATTATGTAGCACCACGAGTTATGCCACAATAGATTTGGCTGTGGGAAAATGACAGAAAGATGTAAATGAAGTTATTCGTGCTTTGATATTCATACTTTGGCTATAGAATGCTTTTCTTTGGTTGCGATTGGCATGAAATAATTTGCTCATAATAATTTGACTACATCTCATTAGGCAACTGTGATTTCAAGTGTATAAAACCCAAACTGAGCCGGTACTGGTAGAATATCCACTATATAAAAAAACAATCCTCATAGTTCCATTTATTGAGAAATAACACACCAAGAGTTTGAAATGACTGGGTACTTTCTCCCGGGGACAGTGGACAGGCTTGGTCTGTTAACTCGAGTGTTCATGAAAACTAGTTGACCCGCGTTACGATGCCCGTCTGTGGCACTCGATTCCGTTTGGTTGGCTCATGAAAAGGAAAAAGAACGAGTCTCTCCTCTTCTCATCGGCCCGCGTCTTCAAAGCTCTTTGTCAGCTGGAGGAAAATAGCAGTAACGCTGCTTTATTCCACACTCGGTGCCCATCAGTCGGGCTGCAGATCAAGCACCTGGGATCTGTCACGTCCCTGCTATGACTTGCCTTTGCTGCCACAGAAGCTTTTAATAAAAGGAGAAAAACAGTCCAATTTTCCCTCCACTTAAAGATGCCCATTGCTTCTTTGGGTTTGACAAGAGACAGGATGACAGCTAGCTCCCCCCCCCCCCCCCCCCCCCCACCCTCGCTCCCTCTCTTTAATTACACACAGATTGCAAGTTATGTCCGATTTAATTCCCTCAGAATTTCACCCAGTCTTCCCTCTAATGGCTTCAAAGGGGAGTGATTCAGCTGATGAGCCTGATGGAAGGTGGGCGAGCTAGGTTTAGTTCTAATTAGTCTCTTTACTGTATGAATAATGCATAGGTTGCTGAAAGGCTGCTGGTCATTGTGGAGAGGATGACGAGAGAACAGTGTGTGGATCAGTGCTGTGTTTAGTTCTAAAATATTGAATAACCTCGTGTGAAGAAGCACATCGTTCTGATTATGCTAATGAGCAGTAGACCACAGTGAACACCAGAAGACAATAGAGGGTAGTTAATAACTGTTTTGTTTTGAAAGCCATTGGGATTCAATCACATTTGTGTTTTTGTTGAGCACTTTAGTATACTCGTGTTCTAACTCCACATACTGTAGGTGTGTTTCTTTTTTTCCTCCACGTCGCTCCTTTCACTGGTGATATTGGTATAAGTCACGGACGGCCAGCTGGATTCCCACCATGCATTAGGATGTCTTATAAAAGCCTAAAATGAGCACCCTAAAAGCTGTCATTTCCCACGTTGTAGTGCACTCTCCCCGGACCCGGCTGCGTTTCACCGCCTTGCTCGGTGGACCCCTAAAAATCCAACGGTCTCTGGGCTGGATAAATTGAAAAAAACCGCCGCGTGTCCCTAAATGTTTGGTGAACTTTGCTCCAATTGCCCCGTCCTCCTTTCATCTCCCCCGTCCCATTCACACACACAGAGAGGACGGCAGGCTTGGCGACTAAGTGCACTTGGATAGAACAAAATGCTAGAAAGGAAAGGTAGCTTATGGGCTTTGGGACGGTTCTTAACGGAAAAAAAACATATTTTCTAGCCAGAAATTTAGAGCATCATCTGTTTGTTGGAGGTCTTATTTGGATGGGTAATACCAATGTCTTTACTTTGGGAGAGTATATATATATATATATATCGGTAAGTTGTGTGCAGATTCAGCATAACTGCCCTGGTGATGAAGAACAGGCAGTAGACACTCCCTCAGACCGACTGCATGATGTGCACGTACATGATGCAGTCGTGACATCTTCCTCCTCAATATGGAGAGTGCTAGACTGTCCTTCTATCCTGGAGCTCCAACTCTCCATGGCCTTATTTAGCTAATGGCTCACAGATGGCGGCGGCGAGCAGATGCAGTTACCTCATCGCACCTCGGCACAGGTGGTTCACTCAGATGGCATTTCACTCCGTTAGCCTGTAGCCTCCTTTAGGATTAGATTAGTCGTGTGGAGGATGAGGCCGTGTCGGGCCATACGGTGAATTATGTCGACTAAATGTTCCATGTCCTTTTTAAATAACATCTTAAATGTACTTCATGTTCATCATGATTGCTAATCTGTCTTGTTGCAGTGTTGACTTGCTAGCAGACTTCTTCTTCCCTGCCTTGTTGGCGTGTTACAGCCACCTGTATATCTGTTTAAAGATGTGAAAAGTGTGTAAAGTACCTTTTTTAAGGGTGATTACAGGTTAAAATGCTGTTTGTCTGTTTATATTTGTTTCACAAGTAGACTTCTAACTTTAATAGCTACTGGGGAAAGTAAAAAAAAAGCTTCAGCTAAAGACACTTTAACAAGAACCTCTATCATGTATGCAACTTAGCCATTTTGTCAGCAGTAAAAAAAAAAAAAACAATATCCTCCGGTATGTATTTAAAAACAATCTCCCTCTTCTTCCTCCTGAGATTCTGGACCGAAAGAATGGTGAGATTGAGGAGACGAAGAGCATTTATCGGGCCAAGCAGAAGGAATCGGAGGAGATGATCCGTAAGCTGGAGAGGAGAGGTGAGAGGTCACGGGCATTGCAGGGTTAACTGGAAGGATGTTTACACTGGTGTCTCTGAACACTCGGTGTAAAAAGCCCCAAAAAGATACAACTCCACAAGAGACACTGCACTGGGTGTAGAGCGACGTTCTCCAGCTGCGCTGTTTAATCTCAATTATAATCGCACAATGTCTGCCTTTTTTATTCATATCCTCTCTTCCTCCTCGCTTCTCTGTCTCTATCGTGTGTCTCTAAAAGCATTCGCTGAGAAACGTCTCAACTTTGCAAAGGAGCAGCGCTACTGGCCATTTTACTGTAGCAATATCTTTATTGACATTGATTTACTGACAGCGCATCAATGGGCATCACTCTATGTCTGTGTTTGAGTGTGAGTGTGTGTGTGTGTGTGTCCATCCATCTGTGCACATACCCTGAGGCAGGGCCTGACTGCTCTCTGTGTGTGTGTGTGTGCGTGTGTGCGTGTGTGCGTGTGTGCGTGTGTGTGTGTGTGTGTGTGTTGTTCCACAGTTCAAAGTGTGCTGCGGGAGTCCCAGGTCATCTGCGAGAGCAAAGAGAAGCAGATCGCTGAGCTGAAGAATATGTCGGATCAGAGCGCCGGCTCCCTGAAAAACGAGTGGGAGAAGAAGGTATGAGGAGAAGTTGAAGGGTTTGGATATTGTGCAGCCCCCCCCCCCCCCCGCCGCCCCCCCTGTAAGCAGCCCTGAGCCAGAGGAAGACTTTTTGATAGCTTGAGACTGGCAGACTTTGCTGGAAGCAGGCAAAGCTCTGCTGTACTGTTAGAGAATATATTTATTCTTTCATGCTGTGCTTAAGTTAATGTGTTGAAAAATGAATGCTCTCTGCTCTGGGTGAGTTGTGTTTTCACTCCTGATAGCTCTCGCTAACCGAGCTCAGTAAGATCCTAATGCAATCTCCACTCATCTCTTCAGGGCCACTCAGCGTGTGATGAGCTACAAATCTTTCTCAGATGTAATAATAAGAAAATCGACTTCGCTGTAGATAAATGTGGTTTATTCCCCTTGAATAAGCAAGACATTAAGATGCATAAAGAAATAGATTCTAAAAGAGACGGCGGCAAAAAGTAAATGAAGCAAAGTAGACGTGGAAATAAAAGGAAACAGATGTGCGACTGATGCTTAGTTATCATCTGCCCCTCCAGCTGCATGCTGCTGTCACAGAGATGGAGCAGGAGAAGTTTCAACTGCAGAAGAAACACACTGAGAGCATCCAGGAGCTGCTGGAGGACACCAACCTCCGGCTGGCTAAGATGGAGGCCGAGTGTAACGCTCGGTCACACGCAACCGTGAGTACAGGAACGCGTGTTTAGCTATCGATCAAGCTGCAGGAACCTTTTTAGTTTTGTCTGCGCGTTATTTACAGCCGCTTTGCGTGTATCAAGTCAGAACACTTTGAACAACTTATCCCATCATGTAACATGATTCAACTTGGATTAGTACGCTCATGTTTATTCCATCCGCCTGTCGAGCATTCGCTCGCTGCTGTTGAGGGAATTCATCTCAAACAGCAGCAAGGAGATGTTCAGACACCTCGTGTGGGCAGATTATTTTCTATACCAAACACCAGACTTTCACCGGAACAAACAGGATTTTGGGTGAGGAGATATTTAGGTAGGTATTTATGCATTAAATTCTCCCCTTGTTTAGCTCTAAGGAATGTGTGTACATGTGTAAAACAGTGACCCGTGTCGCTCCATGGCTCAAATGAAGGGAGACTTCCTGTAACCTTTGGGCGAGAATGACTCGCGTATCTCACCTCTGTCATCTTTAAAAAAAAAGGTCTTTGATCCAAGTGTGTATGCATGCAGACACACACACACACACACACACACACCTCCCAAAGCTCCAGTTTCTTTGATGTCATATGAAAGGATTTGGGGTTTTAAGTGGGATCGTGCACATTACACTAATGGGGATCATCAACACCACGGGCCAGTTGAATACACTGCTTCATAAATAGTATTGTTATTAGAATCAGCAATCGTGGGCTTGCATACGTATCACACGTATCGCTTCTGGCCTTAATCTGTCAGCAGGCCAATATTTAAAAGGCATCAAACACTGGACAGGGCAGGGCCGGTGGTGAGGCCTCTCTTTTAATAATTAAGGGCAGACGAGGCCCCGAGAGAATGAAAAGAGCCACTGTCACTGTAAATTAGCTGCTCTCCTGCTGCGAGTTTGGCCTGACACACACACACACACACACACGTGCCTTCTGTAGGAAGATCAAAGTGAACTTTATCTCAGGTGAGTTATTACAGCACACTTGTTTTGTGGATGGCGTCTCCAACCCTAAATCTTTAGTATCAATGTCCTCTTGTGTTCTTTTCTTTGGAGAGAAGGTTCATTTTGCTCTGTTGACTTGTGGCCGATAGTAAAACAGTTCAAGATACCATTCAGAAGAGTTCAGACATGTTGTACTTGGAGATTATTCAGTCCTCCACCACTTTGACCCCGCAGCTTCAGTAGCTTTGCGCAGTTAATGATACTGTATGCCGATTCGTTTCAGGCTGCTCCTCCTCCTCCTCTGCTCACTGTGAGGGGGAGACGTAGCTGCTAATAAAAGGTTCATGCCCAGAACACAATGTGCAAAGTTCGCTCGGTTCACAGTTAAAGTATCCGAGCCAAGACAAACTCAGGCTGATGATTCATTTTCCTTTTTAAATAGCAGTGAAATGAAGACTGTCCGTCAGCCCAACGCTACCTGTTTAGGTTTCTATCTGCGCAGATCAAAGATCTCACAAGGGGCTTACAGATATGTCAGAGGTTGTTGTTTTTGGACGCAACCTATGAGCAGGTAGAGTGACTGAGTAGGTGTTTGAAAAGAAAGACAAGCCGGTATCTGTCTAGCTATTGCGCCATTCCAACTCTAGACTGTAGTCCATGCATGTCCGTAATTAAACTGACTGATAATGGAGATATGATTAATATGGTCTTGTGGTTTAGAGATGAACTAGTCGGAATAATCCTCTCTTTGTACTGCCGATAGTTGGCTGATTGTTGAGCTAGTATTTTGTTATTTCTTTCTGTTGTTAGGCCTGTGTACTTAAAGTCAATATTGTCTTAAAGTGGTATCAGCCTGAGGCAACCAGATCTGTGCATCCCCAGTAACAGTCATGGTAAAACAGGCGTAAACGTTGCAGTATTAGTAGGAGCATTTTGGTGACACCTGTCCCACAAGTCCACAGTTTACACAGTCTTCTTTTCTTATGTCTTCGTCCTCTTGCTGCTCCACTGCTCACACAACGTCCATGCATACACACACAGCCTGACAAGCCTCAGGAGATGAGTGACGCAGGCTGTCTTCCAGATACCAAAACTGTAAAAGTTCATCCACCGTATGACTTTTTTTTTTTTGCTACAAAATTACATGTTTTTTTTTTTCAAACTTCAAAGACTTTGTCACTTCTAAATCTCTGAAGGGGAGCAGAGCTCATACCGTACCTCATGCAGTCTGCTCTTCACACCTTGTAATTCTCCTTCTAAAACACCTCATTAGGGGACGTGATTTGCTCCCTCCCGAGTGTGTCCAGGTGTGCCCCGGTCCAGCCTCGGCTCTCTGGCAGGAGATGAGAAGAAGAAGCGCCTCTCCATACTAAGTGTCAGCACGCGTCCCAGCACAACAGAGGCCCCCCTTGTTCCTCTCCTCGGCGCCCCTACGCCGCTAACACAAATATCTCTCAGCAGCCTCGCTGGGCGCTGCTCTCGCACTCCGTTCAAACACACGGCTCCCTGCTTTTTTTTTTTTTGCCGTCGTTCCACCTCCCTGTCATCGCCAGCCTCTGTCATCGTCTAAATTGACTAGCACGCTCCATCTTTAATTAATCAGCGCCCCGTCATCGCCTTTATCAGCCTGCCCACGCCGCATTCCACGCTGTAACAAGCGCACGCATACAAAGACTCGCATGCAGGGGGACAGTACATGCACAGAGGGGACGTTTTCTCTTCATCGGATCGGTTGCCGGAAGAAGCTGTGTGCATCAGCTGGTCTTTGATCTTTGTCTTTATTGAAAATCTGAATCCTGTTTGAGCTTTGTGCTTACAGCGGAGTTATCTAATCTCAGCCTTAACACACGTGATTAGTTTGATTGTTTAGTGTTCTGAAACACAAGTTGGACAGTGTACATTAAAAGTGTTTCAAATTACAGTGAAGCTCACTGGTCTGAACCTCGCCTTGTTTATATTTCCTAATTTGGCCACATGTGGCCAGAAACTACGCACTGTACCTTTAAGCAGCTGAGACTTCAACAATCCTGTTACAGTCCGATTTAATTAATATGATAACTAGACACTATACACTTATTAAATAAGAGTTACATTGTACACCCCATTCCTCCACATTTCTGTGTCTCATGTCTGCCGTGGGAGAATGCAACCCTCTGACCCGTGATGTGTTCTCAGGCTAGCGCCCTTGCTGGTTCAAGCTGCTTTGGTGCAGTGATTTCTGTGTATGCTTGCGGGTTTCAGGAGCAAACGGCGCGCGAGCTGGAGCTGCGGGTGAAACAGCAGTCCGTGGCGGTGGAGAAGGGCAACGCTCTGCGTCAAAGGACGACGCAGGAGAAGGCCCAGTTGGAGATTCACATTGTATCCATCAGCGTCGAGCTGCAGGAGGCCAACAGACGGTCTGTGAAATTAGAGAGCGATAAAGGGGGGAGAGGGTACTATTTTAAACTATGTATTTGTCACATGTTACTGTCAGGATGCATGTAAGGCACCAAGAAACCCTTTAAATCTGCTGAGACCAAACTAGAGCAACAGGGAGGGGAAGTGACTCGTGTAATTCTTTAATTGGGGAATAGGAACAGGTTATGTGTTAACCGCCCTGTCGTGCTCTTTAACTGTCAACAGACATCTGATCCTGCAGAAGGAGAAGGAGCAGCAGAGTGAGCAGCACGAGCAGACCGTGCAGAAGCTCCAAGCCAAACACGAGACTGACCTGAGCCACTTGCATAAGGAACATGCTTTGTCTGCTGCCAAGGTCCACATTACCAGAACACCTCGACGACGCTCTCCCTCCCAGCCTGACAAACATACAGTTATATACAGGAGGAGTATTTATCAATGTCCTCTCTGTTTCTCTCTTCCAGTCTTCTGAGGTGATGGAGGACTTCGAGAAAAGTATAGCGCTACTCAAACAGCAGCTCCAGGACAGTCAACACCGAAGACACCAACAAGTCAGGGTACGAATTAGGGGAGGGGGGGAGTGTGGCATGTTTTAAATGTTAACATTAAGGTTAGAATGGGGTCTTTGTGTGGTGTATCACCGTATCACCTCCGCCACACAGTATCATTCCAACTCTGCTTCCTTCCAGGATCAAGAGATGAAGTTTCACCAGGGAAAGGACGAAGTGCGGATCAACTGTGAGAAAAAGGTAGTGTGTATGTGTGCGCTTCAGAGAAAGCGATCCACTGAGCTCCGTGGCGTCTGTCGTTGCATTAAAACAGCCCTGGACACAGTTATTACGGTCAAGTAGAGATCAAAGCCCGGAGTCACATGTTCCTTTTTTCGTTCCCCTTACTTTTATGTCTGGTCTCGTAAAATCAGGGCCGTGATTAACAAGTAGATGAAGGACTGGGCGAAGAAGAAAGAGAGCAGGATGGGAAATGTATGATTTAGCATAAAAGGTAGAAAGTTGAGAATGGGGAGTTATAAGGAAATCTGAATAAGCTTGTAGAGTCGCTCTGCAAAAGAGCACGTTGAAAAGAGACATTTCTCTCATTGAAGTGTGCACTGTCAGTGTACCCGGGCCTACACTTAATTTACTTTTACTTTTGAGGGACCCTCTTCAAAGCCACAGCGCAGCTGTAAACCATAGAGTGAAGAGACCACTCTTAACAATCTGAGCCGGACCAGACCGGTCCAAGCCAGACTTCTTAGGTGAAAGTTGGGTTTTAAAGACCTGCTGCACCTGGGTCATCTTCAAAGTGCCAGATTGTTCTAATGTGTGTGCTCGTGGCAGGCTGGCGTACCCAGAGACGGGGCCCCCCTCTGGCTGAGACACCTGCAAGAACTTAGCAGGCCTTTGTGCACTTCAGTCAGGGTCAGGGAGAATTTCAATTAAGCTTCTCCGAAAGAAAGTCAGTCGTTTTGTGTGTTTCTTTTATCCCGTCCTTGTAATATTCTTCTGGACGGTAAGAGGAGATTTAAACAATGAAGGAAAGAGGAGTCAGGGGTTCACTTTCCCGTGAAAGATTCCTCTTCCCACTCCTCGGGAGTGGTAAACGAGACGCCGTTATGGAGGCCAGAGTACGGTATCTGGACGTAACAGGGGCCCATATGGCTGCCACAGATCCAGAGTGAGAGGCCCTCTCTGATGGGGTGATAGAGAGAAGAGACGAGGCCAGATGCACAAGGTCACAGACAGCAGAGTTTTGTTGAGTGATGTTTGATGGTGTCTGCTTGTGCACTCACTTCCACCTCTCTCTATCTCTCTCTGTCTCTCCCCCTCCCTCCCTCCCTCCCTCCCTCAGGTTTTGGCAATCCACAATGAAGCAGAGAAGGAGAGAACAGAAGCAAAGAGGAAGATCGCCAAATTAGAAGATGCACTCAGGTACAGCGAGAAAGGCCGAACTATAAGTGGTAATTGTTGTAGTAATAACAGTGAACCGTTTTTAATTAGTACTGACTAGAGTTAATAATAAAAAATGCAGTATTTCCTGTGGCTAAACATTGATCCTGCATTTATTGATGGGAACATTACATTTTGGATACTCTACTCAGCATTAGGGTTCATGAAAACAAAAAGCTTCACCCACACACACTTTACTGGATCAGTTCTAATATCGTTTTCACATTGGTGAGAACGATCTGTGTGTGTGTGTGTGTGTGTGTGTGTGTGTGTGTGTGTGTGTGTGTGTGTGTGTGTGTGTGTGTGTGTGTGTGTGTGTGTGCGTGTGCGTGCGCTCTGCCTCCTTTGCTGTTGCGTTTCACATAGAGTGCAAGCTGGATGCTCCAGATATAACAGAACGTGATACAGTCGGGGAGACTTTTGGGAAAAGATGTTTGCGTGTGCAAACGCAGTGCTGCACAAAACTCGATCACGATCTAAGAATATCATCAAAACACCGCGATAGCGCCTCGGGTTGTTTGACAGGTTTATGGACAAATGTTCTGCTCTATTACCGTTTGTACTGAAGCTGCCCTCCCCCCCCCCCCCCCCGTTGGTCATTTCCAACATACATAATTCTAGTGGAACATTTATTTAACAGTTATTAGTATCACACACTTGAGCCTTGACTTTGTGGCTTCAAACTTTATTAGTATGATCAAAGACTCAAGTCAGAAGGCATAAACAACTCTCTAACAGTCTGCATGAATTCTGGATTAAGGTGGAGTTTGGCTTTAAACAGCCAACCCCTTTGCACACTCTCTTTGATCTTTCTTTTTTTTTTTTTTTTTTTTTAGAAGCGTGGGTAGCGCCGGTAGAGTACAGAGCCTGGTAACTGTGGAGAGAAGTCACACCAATCAGAGCTTCACACGTGATAAGACTTTGTGTTGTCTTGAAGAAAAATAGCAAACTTGGTCCGGCTGTATGAATCTGCCTCAACACGAACAACCGTGCTACTAGAAAATGTAACACTTAATAGATTTAATATAGAATAAGAACATCATGAGATGATGATCTTACGCATGAGGGAAACGTACGTTTAACATGGAGTTGCTCTTGTTGATGATCATTACCAAACTCTGCAGTTCCCCTCAGCTCTACACATATCGTTTTAGCGCCTTTCAGCGCTTTGTTTTGGATTCGTGGCCCATAACTTCACTCTCATCAATCCCGTTCTTCTTTAGTTTCCCCTCGGCTTCTTCCTCCCACCCTTCAGCTCTATCACTCCCTCCCTCCTCTCCAGAGCGGCTCACTCTGCCGACACCCCCAGACGTCAACGGACTCCCTCCAACCAGTCAGAAGAACACACCATATTACTCGGTGCCGGGCGAAATCTAGAATGCGTTCTGCACAATTAAACATGACGCCCATTCGACAACCTCAGCTCCAGCTGCAGCCATACGCAGCCAAAAAGCCAGTCACAGTGCCATCACCCCCCCCTGAGAAGTCTTCAACTCTTTGTCACAATATAACAGCAGCCCAGAGGCGGTGGGTTTAAAAATAACGGGTTGAGCGGGTTTATGGCGGGTTGGCTGTTTTTTTCTCCTTAGGTCCTAATAAATAGCCCAAGGCACTCTGTGTCTTAGCCAAAGACTCTTTAAAGTGGCTTCTAAAGACAAGGACGGATGCTTCTTCGATGAATACGGAATTGCATTAAGCTGTAGGACATGCTCATTACTGCTGCTCCTTTGTGTTTCTGTCAGTGTGAGACGACACGGAAAGCTAATGTTGCAGTTTTGTGGCATTTAGTATTCAGCATGAAAGATCTCAACGGGACATTGATGGTCGTGCCTGCTTATTGTTTGCGTTTGTCATTGTCGGCTCGGCAACAGAGGACGGGCTTAAACACAGCAGACGGATCCGTTTGTGCATAAATTATCCCTTGTTGTTAGTATCAGTAACGAGCCAGTCGTTCCCTCGCTTAGTGTTAAACACTGAGAAACTGCAAGTGGCCCATCGGGCTTCTCAGCTAATTAAGTACTCCGACTCCAAACACACACACACACAGACACACACACACACGCACAAGAATCAGTCTGATGTCTACCTGCCTGCTGTCGAGGCAACACTGATGGCCTTTAAAGGCGATCCAGGAGAACTTCAAAGACGTAGCGAGAGACCGCATCATGCCGGGGTGTGTCCGTGTGAAGACGGGTGATGAAACTAAACAAGTTGAGCTGCTCAACATGCCCTCCAGCCTCTGCGTGGTGTGTGTGTGCGCTGTGTTACGATGAGCGTTGATCCACAAACTCTCCTGTTAAAAGGATATATTGAGGAATCTGTCGGTAGTTTCGATTAAGGTCGTTTATATATATATATATATATACACACACTCCTCTCTTTCCATGGTGTACACCCACTCTTTCTCTCCAGAACAAACAGAAGAAACGCCACGCTGTCCTGCCATGCAAATAAGCATCGCTGTGTCAATTTGAGTTCCAGGTTCTGGGTTACTATAGCAACAACAACAGGAAAGCATCACAAAGCTGTGCAGAGAACAAGTTTCTCTCTTCTTCTTTCATCCCGACGTGCCTCAGATCATTACAGGGCATTAGCATAGAGAAGGAGAGATGCTGCACCACAGAGGAGGGGTGGGGGGGGGGGGGGGTGGGGGGGTGCTCATCTGGGGAACAGCTTGCCTGCGTTTGCAACAGTGACCTCCAAATCAAAGAATTTAAAAAACATCGGAAAAATCACCTGAATGTTTATGGTAGAGAGGCATAACGGCTGGTTTATTACTCCATTACTGTGTTTCTCTCCTCTTATGAAGAGGCTGTCACCGTCTCCCACCGTATTCCAGTCCTACTTCCTGCAGCGTGCCACCCGAACTGTGCTTCATCAGGGTGGCAGCGACTCTTTGACTGCGTCTCAGCGGCGACTTCTGCTCAGTTTGATCGTTTACAGTTTGGAGCGGCAGAGGCAAGCGTCTGCTTTAGGCAGCCGGAAAAAGGGAAAAGCGCGCTGGCCTTCGTGAGAGGCTACGCGCTGGCTGTCCATTCCTGTGCACACGCCCACTCTGTCATGGATGGGATGTGTCACGGTGTGTAGAATTTACACCAACTCTTCCCTTCAGTCATAAACCTGCTCGTCCGTAATTAAAAACCCTGCTGTTCTACTATTGTTTAAATGTTTGTTGTAAGGTGCCCGCCACCAAGCGACTGTTTGATTTAGGAACGAGCTCTTGAGACATGAAAACGTTTCTTTTGGTAGGTTGTTAATTAAGTGTGTGTTGGTCCGGGTGTCGTTGTTTCTTTCTTGGTGTTTGTGCATGCCTGCCCACATGTTTGCATGAGATAGTGTCCCCTCTGCTCTTAAAGGTGCAGGATGCATCCGCTACGGTCTTTCATGTTATTTTGTGTGTGTGCACATGCAAACCCTACATCTGTGTGTCTTTGAAGTGGTCTTATCTTTCCCAGCATTCCTCTCCCATGACAGGAGGGATGGAGGGAAGCAGGGGTGGTGGTGGTGGTGGTGGTCCGGTGAGGGACCAGAGGTAGCCGAGCGGACCCAGTTAGTGCTGAGGTGCAGGAGCAGGTGGAGGTATGGATCCTGAATATTGGAAAAGCTTCACCGGGACTCAATATTTACTCCCATGGCAACGGCATTGAAAGGGGAGGATGGAGACGGGTTAAGCGCCGGTTCGATACTACAGACCTGACAGAAAGGGAAGGACTGTAAAAAAGCTCTTTAACTGGGACCTATTAGCCGAGGTTGGTAGAGTTTAAGGACGGTTACATCCTCAGGTACTCTTGCTGAAAGTACAGTTAAACGTGCTACATTTAAAATTCAGAGCGTTGATTTTGCTGCAAACAACGGGCGGGTCCAACAAGCCCAGAGCTTTCAGGCAGTGTACCGCTGTTCGTTCCCCATGTGAATGGAGTCAACGTTGATTTATTTGTGATGTAACTTGCGTACCTCCTAACCTTACTGGGTAGTTTTGTTGCCTAAACCTAACTAAGTTCCTTCCTCTGAAGACAGGATTCATTTCAAAGACTGTATGCATGTAACGGGAGGAAATGGACACTTGTTGCCGGCTTTTGTAGGAAAACACACGAAAAAACGAGTGACTTTTAGTAGGACATCATAGGATTCGTTGTCTGGGGATACGTTCTGTGTTTACATAGCCAGGCCAGCTGTGGGGGCATTTTAGTGCAAGTGAGTCCCCCTGTTTTGCCCCCCCCCCCCCCCACATGGCTAATCACCAACGCTCCAAATCCTGCACACTGCCCCTTTAATAGAGGTGTAGGGCTAAGCTCACCGTCTGCTATCACTGCAGTAATATCTAATGGAACAAGTCTTCTCCGGTCTTTGCCAATATTAAATTAAATGGACAGATAATAAGTTTAAATAAGTTAATAGCGACCCTGACATTTAGTTATTCAGCTATAATTTCTCATATCTGTTCCCGCGTCACTTAATGTGTTCGCCTGATTGACTTTGTGACATTTCCATATCATGATGTAATGACATTAAATCGCCTCGCCACGCCTACCTGATTGTCACACATGACCCGATTTGACATTTTTTTTCATTAAACTAGCTCACTTACAAACACGCACTGACAGTATTATTACAGTAGGTTCATGCAGGGAAACAACTCAATCTGGAGAGAGCGTCTTCAGGGCTTTCATTGTCTCATTAAAAAAAGCTTCCAACTTCATTTCCCATTGTATAACGTTTGGGATATGTAAATACAGTATGTTTACTTTAGGGACTCGTGCCGAGTTGATTTAGCATTATTATGCTGCAGTCTACATAATTCATGAAGCCAAATAGCATCTAAATGCACAGCGAAGGGAAGAAAACCCCGGTCACAAACCATGAGTAAGATCTCTTCCCCTTCTAGTAAAAAAATGGGTTGTTTTAGAAACATAGACAGACATGTATTATGTCTTTTTAGTTCACCCACATGTTTATCCACCCACATACTGGTACTGTCAGCCTGGGCTGCACCACATCCCTCTTCATCCCTCTGTCTCTTTAGGGTGTGTAGTTGGCTTTGACACACTACCCAACGAGAGGGAAATGAGCGTCATAGACCACTGTCTGTAGAGATGAATTGAAACGTCAGTCCGCACGACGCTAAGCCCCTTTCCCCTTCAGTAACGTCCAGTGATCTGCGATGCACGATACTCGACCTTTCTTTGAAATGAAGCTATGTAGAGCTGTACACAACGTATAGTTACTTGATTGATCATTTGGTCCAAATATGTCTCAAAGTAGTAAAAAAAGAAAAGTCCATCTCAGTGACCCAGAGTTCAAGGCGATGTCGTCTTTTGCCTGACCAATAGTTAAGAAAAATATGAATTTCACTGTCGCAGAAGACCAGAAAATATTCATATGTGTAACCAGGACGGATGTGTTTGTTATCAAAATAGTTATCAAAAAACAGATGCCTGCTGTGCCCCGATGCCACTGTGGGAGACGGATAATAAAAGAGACGCCTCTTTCTTTCTACCTAAGTGGCCATTTTGTTTCCCATCTTGATATGAAGATCCTGTCTATAAACAGGCCACGTTTGTAGGCAGTTTCGCAGCCATCAAGCTCAATAACTCTGTTTTCTATTCTCTCTCTCTCTCTCTCTCCGTCTTTAATATGTTCTCGCCCTTGTGCCGTCTCTCTTTTGTGTTCACGTATTTGTGGTCTGTCTCTTATTCTGCGTCTGTGTTTCTTTTCTTTTCTTCCTCCCCTTTTCTCTTTCTCTCGGGATGAAAACCAAGCCTGTTTTATTTTTTTCTTCAGAGGGCGCTGAATATTTCAGTTTTGCATTTTCTCTCTTTTTATGTGCTCCCTCTTTTTTTTTTTTTTTCAGGCCCCTTTGATGTGTCTGTGGATTCGTTATCATTCCGTTTGGATGAGCTCACGGAAGCAGATGCGCGGGACTCTCGCACGCACTTGCGCACACACACACACACACCACGTGTACACACACACTCTCGCTCTCCGTCTTTTTATACTAGAGACCAGAGGCATCCATCCGCATGCATTCTAGTCTGTTTGTCAGTCTTTTCCATGCGCCGCTCCGCCCACATCACAGCCCGTACAATTCTTAAATACTCCACTTGCATGAAAAGAATATTTGCAAAGGCAATTAGAGTCGCCTCCGTGTGCATTGACTTTAATGTGTACTCTTTGTATGAACTCTATGTGTATGTTTATATACAGTAGGTTCCTTGTCTCTTTACAGGCGGCACGTGGCATTGTGTGGTTAGGGCAGTCCGGAAAAAAACGGCGGCATCCCTGCACCCCTCCTGTCTGCCAGGCAGCTGGATGGCGGAAGCTCTTTCACCCTTTCTAGCACAAACACTCCTCTCTCTCTCTCTCTCTCTCTCTCTCTCTCTCTCTCTCCTCCTTCTCGTCCTCCCCTTTAAACAGCCGTTTAGGATTGAGGGATGAGAGGACTTCCTCTTTAGAGAAGGCACATCTTTAATTTGAGCCTCCTCTCCTTCCACTTTTCTGACCAGAGATCCATTTAAAGCCGACGGGCCGCCCTGGCGCTGGCACCCCTCTCCTTCCTTTACCCTCTCCGTTTCTCCCTGCCAGGCCTCCCTGACTCCTCTCATCTCACCGTCAGTGCTCTGTTATTGATGGTGACACACTGTCTACCTCTCCAGTGACCACACCCACACAGGGGGAACACACACACACACACACACACACAGTTATTCTCGGAGGAATCACTGAAGGTGCCATGTGTTCACCTGCTCTCTTCAGCTTTAGAGAATAATATGTTTCAATGTGTCACACACTGGAAGTTCGCTGCAGTGAATTTTTTTCGGTGTATCCTCAGAGGTATAGGCGCCGCTCCAACTTAGTCATAGTGCATTCCTTGAGTAGAGTTGTCAGTCACACACAGAGTTTGTGACTGTGGCTCACGAACAAAGGCACACACACGCATGCAGGCGCACACACGAGCTCCGTCGTCTCTGAAGCGAGACACACACACACACACCCACCCACAATTCATTTCTGCTCTGCTCTTGGAAGTTTAAAAAAACTTGCTATTTCTGTGGCATCCTCTTTTCCGTCTTCCTCTCTTTCTGTCTTTTTCCATCTTAGTCTCCTCAAATCCTTTTGTGTCTGTCTGAGCCCGGAAGGCAGCCATGCAACAAGACTGATTAATAATTACAGAGTACACAAAATTGGGAGAGAGAGAGAGGAAAAAAACAAAACTATTTCTTTGTCGTTTGATGTCCGACATGAGAGAGACCAAAATTACAAAGAGACAGAACACTATAAAGAGGAGCGAAAGCTTGCACATTCCTTTTTCAATCCTCTGCTTCTGTTCTTTTTCCTCATTTTGCTGTTTGTCTCCTCTGACTTTCTCTGTTTCCTTTTTTGTTTTTGTTTTTTGTATGTTATATCATCATAAAGTTGTTGCTTTGATTATAGGGAGTGATTAATCACTGAACAAGAATGCAGACTTTGTGAATCTGTGTATGTTCCGGCAGAGACTGTCGTGATGTCTGTAGACGTAGGTTGTTTTTGTAAGCTGCGCGTGTGTTCTCAGTACTACCTGCTCAGCTTTCATCACCGTGTTAATGAACACACACACACACGCACACACTTGTCAGTCCTGCATTGTGAAAAGATAAATGTGTGGAGAGAGAGTGTCCTCCACCACCACCCGCCGTGTGACTGTTGTCATTTTGCCATAGCTGCTCTTCTAATTGTTTTAAAGTCTCACCCACCGGCCAAAAAATTCATTCCGCTTGTCTGTCTATGGGGAATAATTAAACATACAATGAGTGTTAATTTACAAGGGAGCAAGAGACAAGCCACACACACACACACACACACCACATCCTGCCATATTCTCTCCCCAACATTGTCATGTTTGGGCACTAATCACAAGAACGCTCTCGGAAGATTTCACTAACTTGCAGTGAACTAAAACAAAGCTGCACAGCAGTTAAAAATGTCTTCACTGTGCGCTGAAGATTCAATGCGGTTCACCCGTTGCATTATTACCATACGCCCCACATGAATAGCAGAGACGGGGGGCTGAAAGTTCATCTTATTCTCTGGGATTCTGCGGCTGAGAGCAGAATAAAATGACCCGTTGTTGTTTGGACTTGATCTAAAAACATGAAGTTATCCTCAATGTTGCTCCCAGCGCGGCATTTCTTATATTCTTTAATCATTTATCACGAGACGTTCATTGAATCTGGTTGGATGCTGGTCTGTGCTCTTGGAGAGAACATACACATACTTGTGTAATATATGTAATTCTTAAACTTATTTGTATTTACATGATACATGTTCTAATTGTTAAGGCATATATTATTTGTAAAAAATAATTCAATAACAGTAATATTCCCAAGATTCTTGATTGGCGTTTGGCGACATGTTCTCTTACAGAGCGGTCCTGTAATGGATTTAGGAGTCTGCCAGCTTCTTCTTTCTCACACTCCAAATCCAATATTAATCATCATGTGACGATAAAACATGTCGGATGTGAGCGCGTGTTGACGTGATTCAAAACTAAATCATGTGTGTCATTACTTAGGACAACAGAGTTTCCTCATCAACTGTGAAGAGCAGGCCAGACATTGATTTGTAGCTTTTAGTCAGATAAAAGTGATAAAATGAGGCACTAGGACCTCAAATGTTTTTGTATGTCTGCTGTTTATGACGTAAATCTCTTTCGGTGAACGTAGGTTTAGGACATACGTCTGTGATCTCTGTCTGACATTTCAACATGTGAAATCACATTCATTTAAATTTACAAAAAGAACACCCTCATACACTCGCTTCACTTCTAGCTTTGTCATTCTTTCTACCCTGTTTTTCCACCACCACCACCCCGACACACACTCCTGTCCCCAGCTGCTTGGCATTACTGTATATGATGTCGTGGCTGGGCCTCCTGGCTGGGCGCTGACAGCTCTCAGTATGAGGCTGTCCTTCTCACTATATGCTTGTCAATCAGTTCAGCCCGCAACGCTACGAGCTGACATTTGCCGGCAAAAGCAGCAGCAGCAGCAGCGTACCCGCATGGAGGACACGAGGTGTTTGACTCTCCACTCTGTTCTTTCCAATGAAGTAATGACGAAAATAACTAGAGACCATCTTATGATGGGATCCCACCAGCCACCACGTCAAAACGGGCATATTTTCATCTTAATTTTGATCTTAACCACACACTTGTACGTTTTTGCGGTAAACATCTGGCAGAGTACTCAAATCTCTTCAGTTGTAGTTACTGCTAGAGTAGGTGTCACCAGGACCACACACACACACACACACACACACACACAGACCTACAAGGTGAAGCGATACCAGCTACACGCTGTAATAATAAACGGTCACATGAAATCAGATTTAACTATTCGATCAGACGTTTCTACATCCATCTCTCTATTTTCTCTCTTTCTTTACTTCCCTTCTCGAAAGCATTTTGAAACTACTGTTTTGAAAAGTTCTTGACAAAGCATTTCTGGATCTTTGTCATATATATATTTATATATGTTGCGTGTGTTTGGTTTGAAGGGAGATGGAGAGCCAGCTGGACAGAGCCAGAGAGAGCCAGCGGCAGCAGATCCAGCAGGCGGACACGGCGCTGGAGCAGTTCAAGAAGCAGGTGGAGCTCAGCTCTGAGAAGGACTACGCTGACATGAAACTCCAGGTCTGATACACACAAAGGCACACGTAGCATGTCAGCTAACACAAAGTGATATCCACGCACGCCCCACCTGTTTTCTATCACACGTACGTATGCATGCAATGCTGTACATCGGTCTCTAATACGTATGCACATTAGCACATGTTTGGTTTCCCGTTGTGTGCCAGATACAGATGCACTTTTCCCCTCCTCCCTTTCATGTTTGCTTCACCGCAAAGGGAGTGAGCTGTTTGACAAGCAGTAACCAAGACAATGCACACACACACATTTTTGTGGTTGCAGAGACACAGCCTGACCACAGATGCAACAGGGCGCCACGCTGGCTGCGCTTGAATTCCTCCGTGTGATTTCCCCCCCCCCCCCCTCTCGCTTCTCCTTCATCGGCTCCTATACAACACACAAAAAAAAATGATCAACCCCCCCCCAGAATGCCGTGATTTTATAATCATGCTCATTAAGCGGGGTTCGTTCGTTCCTCCGCCGTCGCACGTTGACCTCACTTCCTCTCAGTGGGCGTGACGTGGGATGGTCGGGTTTCGATGGAGGACGGGTCACTTGCTTTATAAGCAGCCAGACTAATTCGTACGTCGGGCCCGGCTCTCGCGCTCAGCGCTCCACACCGCGTGGGCTGCTGCTCATTGGGAGAGTTCTCCAATCGATGCAAACGCCGCTGTAAACCTCTGATGCTGTCTTACAACACAGTTTGGCCATAGGCGTTTTTTAGTGCTGTATTGACGAGGCTGCGCTGAGCCCTGGATGTTTTTAAAGGCCTGCGTGTCAGGGAGATTAGCAAGTTTTAGTCACTGATCACTGAAGTTTTTCTGCAAATCGCTGTGTTGTAGTGTAAGAAAACGTCTCGCGTGGGCGTCGATTATGCATGATTGTTTGGTGGGCACACACGGCAACCTTTATTCCCCCAGAGTGAATTTCAAATGTTTGTCGTATTGACGAGAGACGAGAGGTGCTGCTTGCATCTGAACCCTAAAGAAGGCAGAGACGACACCCAGAAGACTGAGATGTCCTCTCCCGTTCAAGTGGGAAAAAAACCCACTGTGTTCAAGACCTCTTATTGACAGACAGAACTTTGGTCCGCTTTCTTGGTTGTTTCTGCTTCTTGAACACATGTATTTTTTTTACACAGGGTGGGAAGTGATATCATTGGAAAATGTCTGTAGTTCTGTATTTTCCCCTCATCTTTCTCCTCCTCTTTCCTCCTGTTCTCATTTTTCCATCTCATGCTCGTTCCCTCTTTTCCCATCGCGCCCCTGGCATCCCAATCTCCAATCTGACTTTATCCTCAGCCCACATCCCAGCCGAGAGAGCAGCAGTCTCTTCTGCATCCCTGTCATCCTCCCACCCTTCCTCGCTCCGTCACATTTTCCTGCAAAAGGCTTTAATGCCGTAGAAGTTTTTTTTATTCTTCCATGTTTCCTTTCTTCATCCTCTCTGTCTGCAGACGGTGTTGTATCTAAATGGGTTATCTCTTCCTCTCTCTTCCTCTCTCTTCCTCTCTCTGTCTTCCTCTCGTTTTAAAATCTGTGTCCCGCTTTAAGACGACTCTTAAAGGAGAAATCTGCTCTATTTTGCTTTGGGAAGAAGAAGCGCCACGCGGAATCAAATCTCTGTTGCGTGCTTAGTTCAAAGGAGGCTGCAGCATTTAAAATGGATTAATCAAAAACCATTTAGCATTTTCTGAGCGTTGCACACAGCGTATAGCCCAGATACAGAGGCGTCTCACTAAATTACATTTCCAATTGTTTCGATTATCGTCACCTGAACAGAAAACATGAAAGTGGTAGTTAAGATAAATAGCATAAATATTATCAAATGCATTTTCAGAAAGAGTTTCATAAAAGTCCTCAGAGGCACTCTGCTGCAGATGCGTGACGGTGTTTGGCTGCTTCTGCACGTGTTAGATTTATTGTTATGTGCTGTGATTATGAGTGCATCGACTGTAACTGATGAACAAATACTGAGCAGAATTCTGAACAAAAATGTACGTTCAATCTCCCGAAATATGAGACTTTGAGCCGCATATTACGTGGGGTTTACAGCAATGTAAGACCCACATAATATATATTAATATCATAATGTTTCAGCAAGCCTTAATGTTTGTGTTATTTTTTAAACATTTATTTAAACCATTACAATAAGTCTCAACCAACTTAACATACATAAATAATATTGATATAACAAAAAATATCCGAGAGGGCTTCAAGTGTCCGCACGGCTAAAGTTGCGTCGCAGCATCCGACGCAGAGCTTTGAGGAGCTTTGAGGAGCTTTGAGGAGCTTTGAGGAGCTTGAGAATGTGGGTTTGCCATGTGGAGAAACCCGCATGGAGTTTAAAATCTATCAAATGTTTCCTCATCACAACTTCACGTCAGCGTAGTATAGAAAGTCTAACCGAGGCTTAAGAAGCATTGATTGGTAGCTGTAGTCCCTAGCCACTGATTGTAAGTTTAACATTCCTCTAATATTAGGTAGTCTGGTCAAGGTTGATTTAATTTCCCTAAATATCTCTGCATCCTGTTCGCCAACACCGAGCTAAGAATCATTCCCAAGCAGGCTGATTGGTCCACAGGAGCCAAACTCTAGCGGATCCTTGCCCTCCTTATGAATTACTGATATTATATCCTCTGACCAGCTCGTGGGTGGGTCATTGTCATCTAAGGCACAGTTGAAGACTGCACAAAGATCAGGCGTAAAGTCTGTCACAAAGAACAGACAGCATTCGCAGGGAAATCCATTGTTTTTCAAAGATTTAATGGTTTCCTCTATTTCGCTTTTGGGGCTGTTAACTGCTCTGCTTGAGTCCGCTTTGCCAAATTTAAGATCATTAAAAAATCCCTTTTAATTTCTGCCACCCTTTGAGCCTCATCTGGAGCATCATCGGGGTTCTGGTAAAATGTTTGAAATGCCCCTGCCACCTCAGCCCTAGACGTCGGGTGTCTTATTTTAGATACTATGATATTTGACTTTGCTCTCCTCAATTGAAAGGCAAGTAGACGACTTGCCCGACTCCCAATCTCTTCTATCGTCGCCTGGTGTCTCTAAGAGCTCCTTCAGCTTTAAGTTCTCCATCCAGAGCAGCTCTACAACACAGTGTTGTTTCAGTGAATCATTGTTGTTTTATGCTCATGTTCTCGTCTCTTTATATCACTTTCCAATTTACACAAACGTTTTATCATTTATGTATCTGAAAAGTTGAATTCTTTTTTTTAAGTCTTTTGCTTTTATTCTTCTCATGCCTCCAGATGGAGAAGGTGGAGGAGGACCTGACCCGCTCCAAGTCCCTCAGGGAGAACCAGGCCAAAGAGTTCTGCCAGCAGCTCGACGCACTCCGCCAGAAATACGAGCAGCAGGTCTGTACGAGTCTCTTTAAGTTTCTGTCCGTCTGTCGACCGTGTGTTTGTCAACCTAAACCTGCACGTGTGAGAAGTTCTCTTGCTCGTCGCCTCGCGAAGAAGCCAGTGGAAAGAAGTCTCCTCTCGCTCCTCATCATCATCACATTGTTGTATCTTTTCTTTGGGCAGCCGGAGCCAACCAGAGGGGACTGACATTCATTTTGTTATTCCTCCACATCTGTTCCACCTGATTCATTCCTCACGATAAGAGACACGCTTTAGATTACGCTTGGATTGCAGCTCAATAAATATCCTAAACGTTGCCAATTGAAAACGAATGCAATCTGCATAGCAGACACTCGGTCCGCTTATCGTCGCATCTCTGTCGCTCTTCTTCGATTAGGAGTCTAGAAACCATTTTTTTTTTTTTTCTTCTCATTGAAATCCAGCTTGCTGATAGGAGGACATCTCTCATACGGCATCGGATTCAATTAAACCACATAAATGGATATTATCGGAGGCCGCCAGTCTCATTGTAGCAAAGTTTATCTTTCTATTACTTACATTTGACTTTAACCTCAGCGGGCAGCAAGTGGGTTTTGTCCACTAGTGAATACCCTAATTCGTATTACAATGTATATGAGATACAAAATAGCTTCACTCAGGCATAATCATTCAGCCCTGCATAGCAACTAATAAATAAGACATTCATTTATCCCTAGATTGCCATCAAATAATATATAATTTAAGTTCTTTTATTATTCCTTTAAATGAAGAAGATTTAAGACAGCACTATCTCGTGTTTGTTTCCCATCTGTACCCGCGGCACGATTCACTGCCAGCACTCAACCTGTCCGTTAATAAGCGTGCGAGCGCTCATCTCCAGGACCGATGGCGTTTACGCCCGCGTGTAATTTGCCGTAGATTTTGCCGTAGAAGGATAGAAGGCCGGTGTTGTATCCAAGGAGTAGAGAGATGATTGCCCGTTATTGATTTGCGCCATGACTGAACACTTTGTGTTTGTAAATCACACTTTCAAAAGATTCAAATAGGATTTTTTTGTATCCACCAAAAACTCATTTGGGGAAAGTGGGAAATGCTCTTTCTGCAATCATATATAGTCATAGAAATCAGACAATGCCAACCTTTAAACAGATTGTACGTGTATCCAAAAGACATTTTCATGCCTCTAAAGTGATCCGGTAACGGAGGATTTATCGGTGTTTTTGAGTGTCAGCTCCAGCGTATTGCTCTGAAGGTATCTTGAATTCCATCTCGTGTGGAAAAACAGGTAAGTAATCAAAGCGCCGCAGGAACAACTGAAGCGACGATTATCATCTGCTGCTTCAGAGTGTGGGGGTGCAGTTGACAGTTGAAGCCGGCTACACAGGGTTAGCAGCTCGTCAGGCAGCCTTTTGTCTTGAAGATGAAAAACACACAAAGACGAAAAGGCCTGTCGTCGTCGTGATGATGTTGATGCGAGCGCTGGTGACATTAGCTACACAGTTAGAAGGGTAGAGAAAGAAAGAGGGCGGGGTTTTTTTCTATACACACGCGTGAAGACGTGTTATTATTCATGAGTCACTGCGAGCACAATCGTTTTATGTTGTGTGTGCGTGTGTGGATTCTTTAACACACACAGCATGACCACGGGTACTCTGTGTGCACCCGCACAACCATGTGTCTGTGCATTGTGTCTCCGCTCCACAGAGATTGGTGTCACACGATTGCAGGAGGTCAAGTTTGTCCATTCAGATGCTCACAAAGGAACATTCCCTCAAGGGCGACTTCAATGAGACGTAAAAAAAAAAAAAAAAAAAGGGAGCTATGTATGAAGGAGTTGTTTTCCAGCCGACCCTGTTTGCAGCCGGACGTCATGGCGTCCTGACGGAGCTCTGCCTCGTGACGCTGGAGTGACGTGGGGAGGTCAGATGTTAGCTTGGGAGAGCAGATAATATAGGAGCCTATAGTTTAAAGACATGCAAGTGTGTGTACGAACTGTACACAGAGATAAATACTAATGTCCAGCGCCGCTCACCGGCCATCTTCAGTTCAGATCTTACAGCGAGAGGCTCGTCTTTCTTCCATCGTCTCCCGTCCTTCCCACACCCTCCCCTGCTGGGACCAGACAGGGCTTCTGTTCAACCCTCCTCTTTCCTCTTGTTTCCCAAACATTTCAGATATCCCCCCCCCCCCCCCCCCCATGGTCTTGAAAGAAGCTCATTACCTCACTGTCCTGTCTCAATGCACGCGCACACACACACACACACACACACAACCATGTCAGGCCGGTCTGACAGGAGTCGTGCTGTGCAGTAACACCCGGCCCACTCTGTATCCGTGGCACCAAGCTGTGCTGTAACCGACTCAGTCTTCCCTCATAAACGCCACGCCGGCCCCTTTAAGAACCGCAGCACCCAGCATCCTCCGCTGCACGCTGGCGCTACGTGATGTCACAACCAGGCTCCTAGCTGGGTCTGCTCTCTGTCATCACTTCTCCGTCTTTCTTTTTCCTTTTTAGCTGTTTTTCTCACAACGGATCTATCTTGCCCAATTCTTCGTCATCCTCGTTTCACCTCAGATCCCTTCTTTCCTCCAAAAACAACACCCCCACCCCCACCCCCCCCCCCCCCCCCCCCCCCCCCCCCCATGACCCGAGACTCTGAACCAGAGCGAACAGTAAGCCACGATGTCCTGCTGGGGAGTTCTCGAAGCCACTGCCTGCTTGTCAGTCTGTCAGCTGTGAACTTGTGCTGCTGTATGAATCCGACTATCCCTGTGGGACAACGTATTCCGGCTGTGGATCTCATCTATTATGGAAGTCTGTGGAGTGGACCGTAGACGGCATCAGCATCGCCAGGGGCAGCACGTGGAAGATGTTGCCCACATCCTACATAGTGTTTGTTTAATGGAGCTCTGTAGTGTTCTACTACGAACTGGAGAAAATGGGAATGTGTGAGGTATTGTGAGGGTGTGTGTGTGTCTCTTTAATGCCCTTAACTGAGCCGCAGAGATAAAATACACTTTTCCCGTTGCTCTTTTCAGAGGGCAAAGCTCTGTCCAAACCCGAGGGGTGAATTCTTGACTGCCCAAATTGAAGTGTCTATTGTGGCCTTCCTCTCAGTGCTGGGGACGGGATCCGGCTTCCTGTAGATAGCCGCTCATTCATCACCTGCTCTGAATAGCGCGCAACGTCCCGAAGATAGGGCCGTGGGTGTAGCAGGCACCGGGGCACAGAGGCCCGAGGATCTCCGCTTCTCTGGCAGGCCAGGTAGGGTGCCGTCAAGCACAATGTGCGGGGGATTAGCTTCAAAGCAGGGAAGCGAATGGGCCCCAGGCCGCCTGCTGTCCTTTCAAGACTCCGGCTGGGACTGCACGGCGGGATGGTGTGGGGGTCACTGGTCCCCCCCCCCCCCCTCCCGCCATGGGGGAGTGGGAAGGGAACAGAGCCTGGGAAAGGCTTGGTGGGGGGGGGCTCGGTGCTAGGAGCTCTGCTGCCAAGGCTCACCTCTCAGCAGGTGACTCCTCTCACTTTCGTGCTGGAACACACACTCGCTTCAGCTGCCAGGACGATTAAGCCCTGAGAAATTGGGGCTTTGTGTCCCATTAAAAGTGTTGTATTTTCCTCTACTGTATTGTGTGTAGCTGGTTGTAACTCCAGTGAGACTGAAGTCTTCTTGTTGACTGGTGCAGACAGCTCCTTGCTATACTTCATATATCCTCACGATAGCAGCCTGGAAGAACCTTTCAGCATCTTCTGGGTTCTCCTCAAAGTTTTCGGCTATCCTTGCCTCTCTCTCGCTCCAGTTTTTTTTTCCCCGATTTGGGTTTATAATGATCATCATATTCATCGACTAAGCCGATTTTCGCATGCTGTCAGGCGCATAGCATGGGGGCATTGGGTAGTTGCTGCTGCCAGATGGCTAACCCCTACCAGCTCGCATGCGGAGCCCAAACTAGCTGCTCTTTTATATGCCGATGGCAGAATAGGGCGAGGGGGGACAGATTTGAAGAGCGAGAGAGAGAGAGGAGTGGGACATTGACGGCTGGTCTGTACAATTGGCGGGAGACAGCGGGAGGGCGGGTGGAGCGAGACAGATGTAAACACATCACTTCATGTCTGACAACGTGAGGAATCGGAGAAACTTTTCTCGCCTTTTTCGCCCCAAATTGGTCGGGTGTTCTAGGTGGAGGGCATAGGTTGTTGTTGCTTTTTTAAGGAATCGGACGAAGAAAAGGATGAATGGATCGGTGGATGGACAAGTTGTCATGACGACAGGATTGCTCTGAGTGTGTGTTGGCTGATGAAGTCTCTCTTTTGCCCGCTTGTCCAATCAGATGGCTGAGCAGCGCGTGCAGCACGAGCAGGAGAGGACGCGGCTACAGCAGCAGCACAGCGCGGAACAGGACAGCCTGGTCCAGGAGCGCCAGTGGGAGGTGAGCAGCCTGGAGAGGCAGGCCAGGGCAGCCCTGCAGCAGCACCAACAGCACACCCAGGAGTGGAGGAAGCGCGACGCCCAGGTAGGGGGTCTCCATTGATCCACGTTTGCACACACACACACATACATACATGCTGACCCACCGCTCTCCCGTGGACAACCATTTTGTATTTTGCCCATTGACGGTTTCCTGTGGTTTCAAAAGCACAGCGGGTTAAGACACTTTTTCTTTTTTTTAACTTGAAGCAACACAGATATTTGGTTGATTCGGTAGCTTTGTATCTGGTGCAAGCGTACGGAAGATTTTTAGATATTGCTATTTGAATAAAATGATATTTTATTTGGGCACAACATTGCGCATATAAAAAAAAAAAAGTTTTTAAAAATGAAATAAACGAAACAAAAAAAAAAATCGCGCGGACCCAACTTCCACCGTTGTCCTAATGTTTTGCTTTTTTAAATTCTTTTTTTATCGCCGCAGGGTTTCGTGATAGAAGTGTACGGACTTGAGATCCAGAAACCACAGGTAGCCAGATGAAGGAGAAGAAATCTGTTCTGTTCTTTTATTACAAAACCCTGGGTCGAATTTCTCTTTTTATTCTCCGCTGTACGGTTGTGGACCAGCGACAAGCGCCCTCTACTCCCACCGAAGTGTATCTCCGCGTGGCATTCTCCTCTCACCGCAGGTAGCCCTCTCCCTCCAGAAGAACGCTGCGTATTCTCTTATTTCAGCGTTGACGGCCACAGTGACCGTTTTGGACATTTTGGATCTATATTCATGGACATCCCTGACACCTTCTCACACCCCCCTCGCTCAGCCTTCGCCTCCCCTCCAGCCTGGGCTAGCTAGGAGCTCTGTGGGAAGCCGTTTGACAAACCAGCTCCCAACGGGGGGGATGTGTTCGACTCTTCCTGATGAAATGGACATTGTCAGCATGCAGAGAATTGTGTTTATCAGCCGTTAAGTGGAGATAGGGATTCCGGCCACAGTCGCATGAAATGACTCGCGAAGAAATCCGGCCTTAAGTTAACAATTTTTTTTAATATTTACGGCAAAGGGGAGTTTTAACGATCGATTACGTTTACCGCTAATAAAAACAATTAAGTTTTTTCCTTGACAAGGTGTTTACCAACACTATATCTAAAGTGAAAGCTTATTTCTTCTCGTAAAATGCAGCAATATTTGACTACTTACGAGTCTCCCCAAGTTGCAAATTGTAATCTTTTTGTCTTAAATGTTTCTTTTTTTTGGTCAATTTTAGGTGTTTGCAATGAAACTAGAAGGGATGCTCCCACGAAGATTCCAAACGACCCCCTGTTGCTCGCTCAAATGTGAAAATATTCTTTCATTAGTTCGTCAGCTCTGTTACTCAAGCCATACCAGTATACTACTATACTGGCTGGCTTGTGTCACAGCAGTCTAAAACGTCTTCAAAAAGCTTTTCATTCCAGCTCAAATGTTCCCGTGTCTTAATATTTTTGGAGAATGTATTTCACAGCACTCATGACACCAGCTAGCGTGTTGTTTGGGTTTCTGGAAACACCGTCACAACAGGACATTTCTGCCGATAACACGCTGTCCTACTCGTGTCAAAGTGACGTGTCGTCTGACAGATCTTAGGATCTCGGGAGGTGACGGGAAACAAACTCCCCCCCCCCCCCCCAGTGCTCATCTCGTATTCTCAGTTCCTGTTTGCTCGCGCAGCATGTTGAGTAGAGACCAGACGCCTGCATAATGTCAGATGTTAAATCAAGATTTTCACTCAGGCCTTGGACGGGGTTGTGCGCTTTCTGACAGTGGTGGCGATGTGAGCTGGTTTGACTTCCTGTGTGAGCGCTGTTCTATGGATGTGCTGTTAAAATGACAAGAAGCTGACACTGCGGCAGCAGATATGTATTAAAGATGAGGGTTTGTTTTTGCACTGAGCAAAGCCTCTTATTACTAAACACTTCTGCATTACCAAAGTTGTTTACCCCTTAAGAACTCGGCCCTGTCACACCGATAGCAATGTGGCTCCTCGCTGGCCGCCGCTCTAAACCGTCACACCGGGCTGTGAAAGTTTGTGAAAATATGAATGGAGCTTTGCAAAAG
This sequence comes from Anarhichas minor, assembly GCF_050575085.1. NCBI lineage: Eukaryota > Metazoa > Chordata > Actinopteri > Perciformes > Anarhichadidae > Anarhichas > Anarhichas minor. The sequence continues at coordinate 14,467,354 of NW_027466453.1, forward strand.
AACATTTTCCGATTCCTGTAAAGTAAATGACACGGCTTCATTTCTTCTTCCATTTCGCTTGTGCTTCTGGGAGGAAGCAGGACCTTTTCCAAACACACTCCCACCACATGGGTGAGATGGACAATATATTCTTCTGCCTGCTGTGGCGATTGAACCCAGGCCTCGTTATTTCTGCCGACGTCCGTCTCACACTTTCTCTCAAGTCTTCCCGGAATCGGCGCAAAGGACAATCGCAGTTCGGAAGTTGGCGAAGTAAACAGCAAATGTCCGTCGCAGGCTCGCAGGATGAGTAACGCCCACTCATCCCCTTGATGTGGTGGGACACTAATATACAGCATTCCTCACTCTTGCCTTGTGTTTGAGAAGGAGAGCCAATGAGTCGTAGCGGCGATTGGAAGGAAGAGTTTTTAAAAAAGAAGAAGAAGAAAAAGTCGTGGACAGGTTGTCCTCATATCCAAAATACTCTGGCTTCACCCACAATGGAGCCCGCTACGCATTATTTAGGCTATATGACCCATCTGCTGTGTACACGGGGCTTCTATTCGTCAACATTCCCACTTTTAAATGATTTTTTTCTTTTGCCGTTTGTGCTTTGAATGTTACACGTTGCGAATGAAAGAATCCGAATTAAGCCGCTGGATTGGAGACCTGTTGTGCGGTTGGCATCCCACCGCCTCAGGGGATTAAATCTCCATTCCCAGCCTCGTGGACCCGCGTGTTCTCCTAAAAGAATAAAAGTATTTGTAAAACTGTGTTTTCTTTAAAAAAAAATACCAGAGTATGAAAGGAAGCTTTCATTTGGCTGTCTGTCCAGGATGATGAAATGTCTTCTTGCCGGTTAAACATATTTGCCGACAGCCACTTCTGTGCTGCTCTGTCAGCTGATCAATGCCCCCCCCCCCCCCCCCCCCCAGAGGACGAGGGATCCATCACTGGTACTCTCTCTAACACGCCCCAGTCCTGGTGTAGAGGCCGTTCTTTATTCGCCTCCCCACCGCACACATTGTGATGAAATCCTCCACCCATGGAGTGTTATGAATATATTTAAAATGGGCATCCTTGAAACTATCTCAGGACTTATTTCATATTCTCTGTAAACTTAAGCAATTTTGGAGAATGTAAAGCTTCGTTGTATTACACGATAAAAACATATTTTGCTATTTTTCCCACAATACTCCGTTTTGTGTTTCGATTGCTGAATAATATATAACAAACTAGGACAGGCATTATGAATTGATTTGAAGCCTTGCTTTTGTTTTTTTGTTGTTGCAAACAACAGAATTGTTTGTTCAATGCAAATATCCATCATTCATATTTTTCCCACCAGCTCCTCCTCAGAACTAGGTATTATTTTCCAGGCTAATTATTTATCTTTCTGAAGGAACGTGCGCTGCCATCTGGACTTCAAACGGCATTGGAGAGAGCGCCAGCCTTGTGAGGTTCTTTCTTCTGGGCCACGATGGACTAAATAATGATGCTGTCAATGTTTCAAAGCGTCTCAATCCCAAGTACGTGATTAAGACGTGTCGAATGAGGAGGGTGATGACAGACTGAGTTAAGCCGAGCTAAGAGGAAGTCGGATGAAGCAAACCAGGCAGACGGCTAGAACCGGTGTGCCCGTCGATTGTCCCAGCGCTTGTGTTTTGCCATTTACCGAATGATCGGTCCCCCGAGATCCGGTATCGTCAAGCGGATCCCGTCTTGTCGCTCAATGACGTCCAGTAGCGGATCTCTCACTGAGCTGTGTTTGTCACTGGCTTTGTGACTCTTTGAATTATTTCATCATCATCATCTTCCCATGCGCAGTGCATGTTGGAACCTAGCTGTTTTTTTTATATTCAGAACGATTGATCATGGGCGAAGTCATCAGTGACTCACGATGCTCTGTGAAGAGTGTGACAGCGTGTTCTCTCTCGAACCATGAAGACATTTAGTGTGTGCAACACTCTTACCTATGTTTTTATATTTATATTTATTTATTCTTTACTGTCATGACAGCGTTTATTGTGATTGTTTAACAGAAACAGTGTCGGAATGAGGGCCAGATGAATGCAACAGTTGAGGAAATGTTTTGTGAACAGATAATGAAGAAATAAATGTGTTAAAGCAATACTTTATGGGGAATATGCTTATTTGCGTTGCAGTTGGATGAGAAGACACCACTCTGATCTCACTGCACCTGTGCATTAACTGTGGAGCTAGATGCAGGAGGTGATTAGCTTAGCTTAGCTTAGCATAAAGACTGGAAAGCAGGGAGACACGGCTATCCTGGCTTTCTCCAAAAGCTCCGAAATATGCCGACCAGCGCCTCTGAAGCTCACTAGATAACTGGTTGAATATTGTTTGTTTAATCCACGCACAAACTGAGCTCCACAGTTACTGCACAGACCTGGGAGTGGTATCATCCAACTATCAGTAAAAGGTAAATGATAGTATTAAAAACTTCTCAAAGTGGAAAGAAAGTCGAGACATAAATAAGGTTTATAGCTCAGGTCAACAAAGTCTAAGCTAAAAGTTGTCCCACCTGTCATGCTAATGCAAACTTTATTTTCTCTTAGCAGTCATTTGAGGAATAGCACATGTGCAACTACTGTAATAAGATGAATGGCTGTGCTCCATTTAGGTGCGCCTGTGAGCCAACGTGCACAATACCCGGGCCTGGAACTGACATGCCAAGATGGAATACAGCTATTATAAATGTCATTAGTTGCGCCGGTGTTTGCCAAGTCATAATATCTGCTGTGAGAAAGCCTGTTCATAGTTATAGCAAGTTCATGAAATGCCTCTTTTTTTTAAGATGGGAAAACATATCACTTTCCTCTTATGTTATTACATTAACGTCTGACGGTCGTCCACAAGGTAGAATAATTAGTACATTAAGAGTAATGTTAAAGATTGAACCCTTTTTCCCTCTTTAGTATCTGTTTGATCAGAAAGGACTCTGGAGCGGTAAAGGAGGTCCTTCTTTTATAAAAACACTCTTCACCAAATCATGATTGCTATTCTTCCTACAATGGAAGATTGCATATTGTCGAATAGCGATAAGAGTGGCAGCTTTGTTGTAGTTCCAACACCTCCAGTTGTATTAGCAGCGCACCCTTAGGTGCTGCCTAAACAACTTCCATATTACGGTTCTGCAGGGAAAGTAGCACATGGCTTAAATGTCTGTGCAACAAGTCACATTATAAGCGCCGTGGAGCTATTTCTGATGTTTTTAACTTCTGTTTCTCAAGCGATAAAGATCTACAGTGGAGGATGAAGTCTCATGGCGTCTCTTCTACATTTGACTTTGTGTCCATTTTCCTCTTGATTGAAACATAGAAAGTCCGTTATCTAGCGTTCTGTTGTTCTCCCCAGTCCTTTGAACTGGCACCATTTGACCCGTCACATTTCATGTGACGCTCCTATTGTCGCAGAGAGCCGCTTCGTCACAAAGCTCGTCAACCCCCGCGCGCTGACACGTGTTCCTGTTGGATGTGGCTGTGCTCACGTTCTTACAAAGGAGACTCGCTCTTTTGGCCTCTGAAGTGTCATTGCCAGTGCCTCTCTTCTGAGATTATACTCTAACTTGTTAAAAGAGTTTTGGAAGGCAGATCACCCACATTTGTTAAAGAGAGAATTATACATTAAAGATTCTCCAGGGCTCAGATCCTATTGCTGCTTGCCCTTGAAGGCACAAGCGGAGCAGGGAGACGCTGAGAGACAGAGGATTGCATGTGTTTGTTTTGCTTTTGCCTCATATTCTCTCTGAATGTGCTGCATGCCACTGTACGTGTGTGTGTGTGGCAGCTCGACCATGTGTGGCTGTTTATAGTGTGTGCAGGAGTGGATCTGGCTGTGTCATACTCTCTCCAACATTGGCACACACGGAGCCACAGCATCTGCCTGTTTCTGTGACACTCCTTTGAAGTCTCTTTGATTCTCCCCAGTGCCCGCTAAAAAAGACTTCTGGCACTTCCTGTCTGATTGCCTTAATGTGGCGTTGTCCTTGGATGCCCAGGCTTTTTGAGGGGGGGGGGGGGGGGGGCAGGGGGCAGAGCACAGGTTGTGAAACCCAAGTAAGAAATAAACCAAGTAAACCAAGGAGAGTAATGAGGATGTGCAATAGCTTGGGGAATATGTGCAATATAGGTAGGGAAGGGTGTAACACGGCAACTGCGATGCATCTTGCAGCCACCTGCACTTCACTCCGATGCCGTCTTGATTATTGCGTGTTGTACATTTTAGAGAATGATCATATTATACTGAGACATGTTAAATGTGTGGTCATGTATTACGAAGTGGCTGTTTGAGGACAGTGGACATGTGATATCCCGTTATGAAATAGATGGCCCCATGTCCTCATACTGAAGCCGGACATTTCAAATAATGTGAAATTTACATTAAGGAAGAACTTCTTTCACTTTTGAGGTTGCAAACGGTCTTAATAATAGCAGCTAAGTGATGCAGTTTTGTCAAAACAACAAGCTTATCTTCTTCCTTTTGGACATTTTCCAAAGTTTTGAGATGTAAGTTCATCGCATGTGTCAGAGACCGGTTCTTATTTCTGGTGTTTCTGAGGCTCTGGGGTTGGGCTTATTAGCATTCATACTGTGTAATGTTGCCGCTCACTGGCAGCACGATTAAAACCGCTCATCGGGGGTAAAAGTCGAGGCTGAGAAGTTCAAAAAAGAGAGGTCAAGAGAAGGGGTCACGCCCTCGCAGCAGCCCCTACACAAACACACAGAGGGAAACAGAGGAGATGTAAGCATGGTTGCAAAACTTCACAGGAACTCCCTCACACGTGGATATCTTTGTTTCTTTATTTTCACCCCACAGGACACAGATTATACTTGTGTTTCTCTTGATCCCTCACATACTTGTCAGAGAGCGTCCCAGCCAGTGATCCAGCCAGAAATGCATGAGGAAAGAATATGGGTGGATGTTCTAATAAATTGTCTTCTTTGGTACATTAAATAAACATATTTCGACATCAATCCATCTGGAGGGATAAACAAAAATAGATCTTAAGTACGGTTCACTTCAGCCAAAAAGACCACGGTAGCCTACATCTTACAATACATCGAAGTGTAAAACAAACCAATTAAGACGGTACCTCTTCTCTCAACGGGAATATGAAATCTAAACCGAAGAGCATCTCAGAGCCTCATGATATCTGTAGGACATTGGTTCACATCACTTACCTAAATTCGTACTCTATCCGTCTCTTTCCAGACGATTTCCGATTTGGAAGCCCAGCTGTCCGGTCACCGCGATGACCTCCGAGGAGCCCACGCGCAGCACAAGCAACAGTTGGCTGAGATGGCGTTACTCCGGGAGGAGGAGAAACGAGTGGCGTTCCTGGACAGAGAGGCGTCCGTGGACCGGCTGCGCTCTGACATGGAGCGCATCCGTGGCGACCTTGAGGAAAGCCACCAGCAGGAGAAGGCCGCTGCTCAAGAGAAGGTGGGTGGAGGGAAGAAGGGAAGAAGGGAGAAGAGCCAGTTTCCAATAGGATGCTGTCTGCATAAATCACGTTACGTCACTCTCTGGTGCCTGTGTGGATGAATGCCTATTTGAACAAAGGTTACATGAAAAATGACACCTTCATTTGTTCGCTTGCAGAAAAGAGAATGTCTAAAATGGCCAATAAATACTGAATTAAGGAAGAAAGGGCAGAGGTGGAGAGGTTCTATTAACTCTAGAGGCGGGGTTCTAGATGGTGTTTTGTTATATTGTTTTAGTAAATCAAGATTATTTTTTTCCTTTGGAACTCCCACTGTCTCTCTGTATGTCTCCTTCTCACTCAGATGTTTGTCAGAGGACATGTGAACAATATTGTCTTTATCAAGCTGTTCTTTTTCACCAGTGTGGACAGTGAGAACAGAACGTGTCTGTGTGAGTAGGGCTGAGAGTGGTCGTATGGAGCTTTTATCCTATTTAAGGCTTTTTACGACCCCTCTCATTCACCCTTTCTCCCACGCCGACGACAACAAGCCACCTTGCAAGGTGAGTTCCTTGTCTTGACAGACGTGTGGACAGAAGGAGCCGGGGAATCGAACTGCCGCTACCCGCTCTGCCTGCTGAGCCACCGCCGCCTCCGGGGGAAAGGAAGGCTTGCTCGGGTTCACCGCTGTAGCGAAGGTTCTTAATGTTTGCACATCAAAGCTGGGGTTCAACCTGTGCGCGTGTCCTCTCAGCTGCACCCACAGACTCATTGAGAACACCACCTTGAAACCAGCATATTACTATTACCGTGCATCCTGGATCCTTGAACAGAAGGTTGCTTTGCTATCTTAGTGAACCAGGAAGTACTTCAATGAAGAACTTCTGAGCTTTCCTCTCTTTCTTGCTCTCAATCTGTCTCATATTCGCTCCTCCTCGCCACGACAGAAACTGGACCCACGGCTGGGAAATCACCCGTAATCTTGTGCTGGTCTAGCAGGAAGCTGACCTAAGGTGGTTGATCAGAACCTAATCCCTCAGCAGGTCTCATCAAAGAGAGCATTTTTCATTAGACACCATCCCGCGCCAGCTGCGCAGCATTAGCCCCGGAATGCAGGGACCTCCAAAGCACCCAGTCGGCCATTTTGGCTCCATATGGCACACAGAACCAGGGGTACTGAAGGGAGAGAGATCCGAGGGAAAGAGTGTTCTTATTACAGGCTAATCCTCATTTGAAGAAATCACGCTATTCCCTATCTGTCCCGTTTTTTTATTTTTTTATTTTTGGATATGTGAAGTCTGTTTTGCAGCTAAAAGTTATTTATCTTTTTGGCTCCCTGTAAGTCATCTCTCTCTCTTCCCTTTTTTTTTGTGCGCAGGGGAAAAAATGACCCACAGTTGTCGGGGAATCTGGAGTGGATTCAAAGCAGTGATGCTGAATGTTGAACTCAGACTGATAACACTATAAGCAATGTGCTGGTTTCACTTTTTATGAAAGAGATTAATGATTTCTCCGTGCTTTTTTGTCAGCTGAAAGTGCACGCTTCTAAAAAAAAAAAAAAAAAATCAACAAAGGTTGAACGTCTCGCTTTCCCCCTTTTTTCTACTTTCTAATCTGTCTCCAAGTTTGACTTTCGGAGTGGGCAGGGAAAAGTTTCGTAGCGCCCGTTTTTTTTCACGTTGGATTGAAGTCAGCCAGCTCTCAGATCCATATTGACTCGTTCGCCCTTTTTCTGTAAGCTGAAAATTTCTCATTCTTTTGATGCAGACAGAAATGCTGTCCTCTGCAGTCCACCATCCTCTTGGAAGCCGAGCCTGGGCCGGCCAGCTTTTCCTCCCTTTTATTTATTTCTTTTTCAACACATCTCCTAGATCCTGGAAAAAAGGGCCGGAGAAATCCATTAAATCCATGAATGGATTCCCATCAAAGACGCGTGCGTTTAAGGGAGAGACAGAGAGGGAGAGAGGGACACAGGGGGATGGGATGTGTTTTGGGAGTAGACAGTCGAAGCTGTTGGAATGAAATAATGAGAAACAGAATATCAGAGGAGATCAGACGTTCAGATAGTTCCATACATTTGAGCTGCACCAAAAAAGGAAAGGAGCGGAGAAGGAAAAGTGATGGAGGTAGGCTGAGTAGAAGGTGTGTGTGTGTGTGGGGGTTTAGTCTGGTTAATATTGAAGTCTATCTTTGTGTCTGTCTGTGTGTGTGTGTGTGTGTGTGTGTGTGTGTGTGTGTGTGTGTGACCTCCCAATCTCCGTTCTCCACTGAGGGGCCTGTGAAGCTGCCTGTGTGCCTGATAAAGACGCTTCATCTCTGGGCTACAGTGGGCACGGATCCTGCCTCTCACCTACACACCACCTCCTTATCTAACCTTCTTTTTTCTTCTTCCTCCACCCGTCCATCTCTCCCTGTCTTCCCCCACGTCCTCCCCCCTGTGCCTTCAAGTTGTGGCACAGAACATCAGGACTTTTTAGTTTTTAGTTACCAGAAATCATCGCTGAGCTTTGAGGCAGTGAGGGAATACTGTTTCGTAGCACACGTACATTTGTGCACACACACACACACACACACACACACACACTCTCCTCTGTAAGATGCCTGGCATACAAAACACAGGTCATATTTGCAATCAGTGCTCGATAGGCAGTACTCGTATGAGCTTACAGTTTGGTTAAAGGAGAAACGGTCTTTGTGTCGGCCCTCTTCACCTCACAGCTGTATCGTACTCCCTCCCTGCTTGTCAATACTAGAGATCTGAGATACCGTGAGACAAAAGTTCAAGAGGCCTCAGGTTTGATAGCAGATGAATAACGTCTGGAACTGTTCATATTTTCTCTCAGTCTGGAGAGCTTTTTCAACTGCTTGTGGAGATTAGATGTGCAAATTTTGGCTGATATGTTTGTGTGGACCGGGGTGTATGATTGTGTGTGTGTGTAGGTGTGTGTGTGTTTGCGTGTGTGAGTGTGTGTAAAATGCATCCCTACTTTCACTTCAGATCAAAGGGACGGGGCATTTCATCAAACGCTAACATAGTGTGACAAAACCACCTGGAGGCAAACATCAGCCAATGAGAAAGCACCTTTTTTTGGCAGGCAGTAGCCAATTCCGAGCTGCCTGTGTCACAGCACCAGCGTCCCTCTGGCCATGTCCCATGTGACACGAAAGTGCTCGCTCTTTCCCTCACACGCACACACTAACAGGTGGAGGATTAGAAAGCTGAGGTAGGAAGGCCTCTTGTTTTGCAATTACTCTCTTTTTTTTTCTCATTCACTTTGCTTCAAGGAGGCAGTGTATAGACATCCAAAAACTTGAGAGGTTCTTCCTCGAAAAGTTGTCTTACTCACTGTAGTAGTCGGTACAAGTCCCCTAGCTGGTGCCGGAGCTTTCTGTTGTGTATCTTTCAGAGTACTCGGCTTGTTCGACAGCCAGTGATTCTGTAGGCGCCGATGCTCTTTTCGTATCATTTGGCTGCAGAAATTAACAACAAAATCGAATACACTCGGTTAATGTGCTTTGTATTACTTCAAAGCTACTAGTTAGCAGAGGATAGCAGAGGCGGTTCGGTACCTAAGCACGGGCACAGACTGCAGCCCTCATTTAAGTTCTTTGGCAAAGGAAAAAAATCATCTGTTTATAACTGTTGTTTGTTGTTCTGTGCACAAAGCTGACTAGGCTATCTTTTCATGTGGCCGGAGATCCATCTGCTTTCACACGATTGGACCGAACCGTCTCTAAATGTGGTTTGACTGATTGGATCTTAATGTGTCTTCAACGTTGCATTCACGTCCATATTTAGAGCTGTGCATTCGCGAACAGACCACCCAAGATGTTATTTAGTGCAAAACATGCACTCTCCGGATTTTCCCAAATGTTCACCGAGCACAGTGCCAGTCTCGGTCGCTCTGTGCCTCTTGTTTCTGTGGATCTAGTTTGTGTGGATCTCTGCTCTTAAGTAGTATCTGCAAAGTATCTCTTGAAACTGTATGTCCTCCTAAAATGACAGAGAAGTCTTAACATTAACCTCAAAATGTAAAAGTTAAACCAGGGATTTAATACATTGTTTTAGTACACCATCATAAACCATCCATATGACTCCATTCTTGTAGCTTCGGTCCTTTGTGCTCTCTGCCCTGGTGAGCGTACCGTTCTCTCTCTCAGCCAGAAGATGGTGGTACGAGGTTGTTGTCATTGTTGTCGTCGTAGACGCATCTTGCCTCTCTCTCTCCCTTGCCCACCGCCGCTGCTGACTTATTAGGTTGGTTCTCTGCCATTTTGGAGAGACACCAAATCACATTATTCCGTCGGTCACGGATTAGGACGAGGAGAAGAAAGACGTAGACTGAGGGATGATCAAAGAGGGTCTGCATTCACCTCACACTAACGGACTAAACGGGAGACAAAGAGACGGGGGAGGCAGAGCGAGGGATTTGATTTTACGGGAGAAAGATGTAAAGTTTAGGATGTTTCGCGCAGTGCATTCAGATTATTGGCTCTATGTGTCTGCGGTTGGTATATGTTTACATCATAGCTGCTCCACAAACACACATTAAAGCATTGGTGTATGAACATAAGTTGTTTGTTTGTGTGCGTGTGCGCAGGCCTATCAGAGCTCCTCGTTTCCTCAGTGCACCATCGGGCCCGGCGGCGGAGAGAGAGCGAGAGAGAGAGTGAGAGAGAGAGAGATTGAGTGAGTCACCCAGCAGATGAAAGAGTCAAAGTAAAGGCTTTGCCGTCCCAAAAAAACATCACACAGTTCCCTTGCTCACTTTTTGAAGTCCTCCAAGAGGAGGGAGGGAAGCGACACACTTTCTCAATCGCATTAAAACATGGCGTCAGGCGGCTCCCATCTTGTTGCACGCTATAGATTACACTTTGGTTTGAAGTGGAGTTTTAAGTGGGACACCATGATATTGGGGGCTCTGTTTTTTTGGGTTAAGTTCCCTAATTCAACTCGGATTCATCCCACATCTGAAACATCAGGCAGACTTATTCATCAAAGTAGGGATGGAGGAAATAAATAGACAGGAAGTGAGCTCTACCTGTGCAGAAAGACGGAGTTTTATCACAGTTCCATCTCCTCTTCACAGTCATTTTACGTTACCTTTGTCTGTAATCTGTACACAGAAAGCATGAATGAAAGACTTTTTCTGTGGTTTTAAAGAAACGAAGAGGAACGATCTGTGATTCTACAGGCGACTCTTCGCAGCCTCAAACTAACTTCTCTTCCTGACCTTCTCCTGTGGGTTAGATGTTAAGCCCACTCGCGCTGATGGTAATGGATGTAATTGGTGTTCCGATACCGAGAACTGGCTGAGTGAGTTATCGCTGAACATTCGGTATGTTGCGTGTCTGACGTATGTTTATCTGTGAACGCCTTGCTCGTGTGTGATGCATTTTTTCTGTACTGTGTGTGTGTGTGTGTGTGTGTGTGTGTGTGTGTGTGTGTGTGTGTGTGTGTCTGTGTGATGCGGCACATGACAGTGAGGCAGCGGGGATTAAGAGAATCACTACTGACAGGCGGTGATGGCAAACTGTGAAATGTAAATAAAGTCTCTTGTCATTACAGCACCAGCTCTCTGTGTCTCACACACAGATACACAGGCAACAGCACAGCAAGACAGCAATGATTACAGACAAACGAGCAAATAACATCTCCCAGCTCTCCCTCGCTGGCAGATTGAACTCAAATTGTTATGAGAGACACGCAGAGTGAACAGAGGATCGTTTTTGAATGCTTACAAATACTGCTGCCACTTAAAATGAAAGATTCTTTTTGAAATCACGTTACACAAATCACTTCCCGAGTGTGCAAAATACGACGAGTTGTCTGCAGACTGAATCCACCAACAAGCATTGAAAGAGCATGTTTTGTGACTCGCCGTCTCTTTAACAACACCCCTGTCCTTTACATTACCACCTGTTAATCGGTCGTCACGTTGTGTCCTTTCTATGTGTGCGGGGTGACGTCAGCCTTGTGTTGCGTCAGTTTTATATAGTGTGAGATGATTGGAAACATATCGGAGGAAAAAATGCCATATGGAGGCGATATCCTGGCCGGGACTATAGAATGCACCGAACAGATTCTGAAAGTCCTGGAAAACAGACACGCTGACTTTAACATACACAGAAGTTATCATGTGTTGGCCAGGCAGAAACCTCCAGGTCTGAAAAGTGAAGCCAATGCAGAAGTGCCTGAACGTTTATAATAGCCAGCAAGGGGCGACTGCTCTGGTTGCAAAAATGAGTCCGATTGTATAGAAGTCTATGAGAAAATGACCCGGCTTCTCACTTCATTTACTACCTCAGTAAACATTGTGAACATCAGTTTATGGGCTCAATCACTAGTTTCAGGTCTTCTTCAATGCAGCATGATGTTCCTTTAGTGATGGTCCCATTTCGAGTAAAATAGACCATAAAGCGGGATATGCTTAAGGGCGGGGCTACCTTGTGATTGACAGTTCGCTACCACGGCGTTGTCCAGTCTGGGCGTTGTTCGTGTTTTCCCTCTTACAACTTTAACCCTGTTAAATACAGTGTCTTCATTTTTTGAAAGATAATTGTAACATTTTGGTTCGGTTGTACTTCTCTCTCTCGTGTCACTTCTGGTTGCAAAATAGCAAGATGGCGACGGCCAAAATGACGAACTCGAGGCTTCAAAACGGCGTTCCACAAACCAATGGGTGACGTCACGGTGACTACGTCCACTTCTTATGTACAGTCTGTGGTGTTGGCACGATTACTCTTATTGAGAAACGTTTACTTTAGTTTCTTCCTCCTTTAGCAACAGTACAATGGTCCATTAGAGACAATGGGACTCACTGCACACCTTGAGCAAATTTCACTTCCAAACAGCCACAGATCAAATGCTGGATGTGTGTTTGGCCTTCACGTGTCGTTTGTCCATTGTCTGTGTTTGAATAAGTGTAGCTTGTGTCTATACCTTTAAGTGTGTGTGTGTGTGTGTGAGAGAGAGAGAGAGAGAGAGAGAGAGAGAGAGAAAGTTGTCACCCGTATTCTGTCTCTCCCATCAGTCCTTTCTTCAGTGTGCATGTGTCAGTATGTGTGTGTGTGTGTTGCCTGGTTCCCACTGCAGATTATTAATTAAGATCTGGTAAGCGGTGCATGCCTTGCCTTCAGATCCACTTCCACTCTCTTTAACGCACACACAAGTACCCTTACACGCGCACAAACACACACACACACACACTTCAAAGCAGCCGCACTCCACACAGCTAGGATTAAGAGGCGATTGAAGAGCCTGATACAGCCTCAAAGTGCCTTCAGCACAAAAATGCCTTTGGCAGGGCACAGGTAGTCTCTTTGAAAGTGCTTACACACACACACACACACACATATGGCTTTTCATTTAGCTCTGATTTTCCCTTAGTATTTGTCACAGTCCGATTTTGAACGTGTGTTTAGATGATTTAGCTGTATAATGTATGATGTATAATGCTTCCTGCTAAATCCCCGAGTGACTAGGTAAAAAGAATAGGCTAGTAGCAAGCTCTTTATGTTTTTATGAAACATCTGAGCATGTCAATATGGCCATATGTTCCCATGAATACTCTAACACGTGTCGTATACAGTACAGGGAGTCACACACGCACCTCATTACATCACAGTCAATTACAAAGATGATGCTGATGTATGACTTTGATGTCAACACTTTCTCTACTGAGACGCGTTTAAAGTCTCGTCCTTTCTCATCGTCTTTAAAGAAATCGTATTTCTTTGGTGTTTGTGTCGATGTTTTTCAAGCAAATGTTGGCTGCTTGAGAGTTGTGGTGAAAATAAATCTAATACTAACTACCACAGTGGCTCTTCAACTAAGCTGTAGTCAAGGTGGAGCTGCATTAAAGGGAGACAACGAATGTGTCAGCCGTAAAACAGAAGAAACAAACGTGGACGGACTCCATTTGCGCCCCTCTTTCCTTTTCTACACCCTTCTTTGTCTCCCCCCGTCTCTCATCAGCTGCTGACGGGCCCCCCGAGGGACGAGCAAACTGCCACTCACAGAGTCCTGGCGCAGGAAGACAGGCCCGGTATCCTTGGTGACGCCTCTGTGTTTCCGTGGTGACAGGTGTGTCCGCTCAGAGCTGTTTGTCAGGAAGTGTTTGGACGGGGCGCAGAGTCCAAACGCAGCTCAGGTGTTGATGGCAGCGAGGGGTGCGTTCAACAAAACGTGTTTGTTAGAGCGCTGTCCGTCTGTCAGTGGCTGTCAGGACGAGAGAGTCAAGCGGTGTGTGTGTGTGTGTGCGTGTGTCTATGTATGAATCAGGATTACTGCTTTTTTAAATTTTCTAAATGAATTTCTGCGTGGCTGGTGTTTTTGTATTTCTATGTTTGTTGAACAGGAAGTTGTCAAGAATTCAATTCAATGGCAAGAATCAATGGCAAAATGCTTACTGGGGTATAGAGAGCGGGTTTTCAGAGTTTAAGTCGATCCACGACTTTTCCGCCTTTCAAATACTGACCTACGACATCCCCCATTAACTCGGGCCTTGGTCGCTCTACTGTGCCTGTATAGAGCTTGTCACCGCGCGAACAGGCAGCCATTGACATCCCCATCGAATTCCGTCACTTCACACCTAATTACCTCGCTCCGCTGTTCAGCCTCTCACTGAAACTCTGGCATCACAACACAGCCAGCTGAACGGAGGCAGATCTCGTATTAGACACTCGCAGTCTTTGCTTCCAGCTGGCGAGCTTCCCACAGAGAAACCGCCGATAAACAAAGAGACGAGCGCCGCTCAATCAACTCCTAACAGCAGTCTTCATTCACTGCTATTCTGTCTCCGCCGTGTTGTTTCCCAGCCTCTCCCGATCATCTCTTCTTCTTCTTCTTCTTTTTTTTTCTCCCCAGCTAATTGGCAGCAACGTTTTAATTCCCCCGCCTGCCCCCCTTCTTGTTAAGTGATGAATTGTTGGCAGGGGATCAAAGGGGAGTGGTTGCCCGCTGTGCACCGTGCCCGTCACTACCTGCTGGCACACATGAGCGTTGGGACTGGCCCGGTGCCAAAGGGAGCCACAGGCCTTCGCCGCGAGCACACACTGCCAAGAGGCAGAGGTCAACATGAGTGCGTGTGTGTGTGTCTGAGAGAGAGAGAGAGAGTACGTCCTAACAGAAGATTCAATTTCACAACTCTCTCTCTCTCTCTCTCTCTCTCTCTCTCTCTCTCTCTCTCTCTCTCTCTCTCTCTCTTTGTGTGTCTCTATCGGTCTGTCTGCATATCTCCTTCTCACACTCCCTCTCTCCCTTCTTGTTGCAGACCAGCAGCAGGTTGAAGCAGATTGAGAAAGAGTACAGTCAGAAGCTCGCCAAGTCTGCCCAGGTAATCAGTTTTCTCTTCTACCCCTCTTTCATTTTATATTCCTCTTTTTTTTTTCCACTGAACTGCTTGAAAGATTGGACAAATGCACTGATGGGAGAGGTGAGGAAGCACATACGTAAACACACACACACACACACACACACACACACACACACACAAGCGCTATTGAACACACGGCAAGCCACCCTGTGCCCTTTACCCTTCAGCAGATATGCACAAGTGCACACACGTCCCATATCCGGCGTGAGGTTTGTGCCGAGCTCAGATGAATACATCGACACATAAAACACAGGAGATAGTGTTGCATGAAGAATATCCAAAGCTCTGCTGTGTGTCTCTACTGCTCCTGTTCTGTCTTTCATGTGTCCAGACGTGTTAGAGGTGAAAAAGCTCTCCTTTGCAGCTCCCAACTGAATTTTATGAAGCCAGGACAAGTTGTCTGGTCTCATACCTGATGTGTTGGATGCTTCGATGGTACAGATGTTGCACTAATCAATACGTTTGTGTAACAGCGAATCGAGTACCTACATGTGATGTGATAGGGATCACTAGAGAGCTAGAAGAAGTGTAAATATTTGACTTACCACTGTCAGTCTGTTCATTGTTACATTTGTCTCCCGTCTGTTCACTTGCACCAGTATCCTCTTCCCCTCCATCCTCTCTCCCGGGCCTCTGATACCTCTTTACTCCGTCTCTTCCTGGTGTCATGGCACCGTCCGTCCACACTTCCAACGGACGGCCTTATGTTTAACATTACCGCCCGTCTCCTCAGACTGAGCCCATTTTGAAACTGAGATCATTCTCCTCTTTCCAACCAGGAATATAACTTCCCAGGACACTCCGTCATTCAGCGAAATGTCTCCGAAAGTTCAGGCAGCTTTTACCTCGTCGGGTTTAAAAGATCCAAAACACCCTAAGTAGTGTTTACATTACAAAAGAAAAGGGTTTTCTTCTTGATTATGTAGCAGGGTAGAATATCACAATCATTTGGCCGTAATTGCACCTCGTTACCCGAAGAGGAGATTCAAGATGGGGGAGGAGGGGGGGTTGTTTTTCTTTCTTTCTTCTCCTCTCCCCCCATTTTGGGTTGGCTGGCAGCAAGGGCGCAGAGTTGAAAGCGGGGTTGACAAGCAGATGTTGTGAGAAACCGGTAGCTTATTAGGTTACACAATGCCTCCACTTCAAACGAAGTCGGATGCTGTGCGAAAGTTCAGCCGTGTTTGCCCGCTTCGGCGGCGGGTGCCGGTACGCCGCCGCAGACGCAGCAACAAGTGATTTAATCCTCTGTTTTGGGGACACAAAGCTGGCACTGGTTCAACAAACAACACTCTCTCTCTCTCTGACATAAAAGAACACCTTCGCTGAAGCGTGTTGCTCTACACAGGGTTATGCTGAAGGTGTGTTTTTTTTTTTGTGCAAACACATTAATATGCGTGATTAATGCAGGCGATTTGTCGTGGGCTTTGTTTTAGAAGTTAAAGGTGGAACGGGGGGGGGGGGGGGGGGTGTTGACTACCCCTTGGGGCAACTCAGTCAAATGTAAACAAGAGGCCTTTGAGCCTGAAAGGCTAACCCCGGTTGTTAACCCCTCGGTGTCTGACAGGGGGCATCGCTCTTGAGCTCAACTGCATGGCTAATAACCCAATTAAAAGCATACCGCGCCATACATTATCCTGAAGGGACCGGAGACGCACCACGTACGGGCGTATGTTCACGTGCACGCACGCACGCATGCCTTCTTCTTGGATGTTACGGCTTTGCTTCTGTCTCTTATTCTCTGTATGTTATCATTCTCACACACACACACACACGTACACAGACTCCTAATTAGTGTCTCTCCAATCCTGCGTGTTAAGCGTCTAGCTGTGAGTGGTCCTCCTGGGTGACCTGTGAACTGAACAGGGCTGTGCTCTCTTCCCCCCCCACTTAATGATCAGGCTACAGTGGGTGGTAGCTGTGGTGCTGCTGGGAGATCATTGCTTCATCCCTCACCATCTCGTCGTGGGAGTCGGTGGGAGGTGGAAGGGAATTTGCCACGGGAGGCACAGTGCATGAGAAGTATCTCGTTGTGGAAGAAAGAGGTGGAGGTTCGCTCCGTATGCAAATGTTACTCATTTATTCCAGCACAACGCTGGTTTGTCAAGTCCCACGAACCGTTCACATGTGACCTCATGTATGAACCACATAGGATCTGTTACAGTGTTTATTCCAGCGCAGGGATGAACCCACAGAGTCATCACTCCACAGCTCTCCTCCTCCTTCACGGGGAGTTTTACTGTTCATCAGCGCCTTGTTTTGGTTTTTACGGTCTACAAATTTACTCTTTTGGTTCACTCTCGCCGCTGTCATCGGTGTCGTTTTCAGTCAAAAAAGCCACCGGCCTCAAACCAAACAGCAGACAGACAAAGTGACCAAAGCAGCTGGTGAACATAGTGCAGCATGAAGCGGCTAAGGAGCCAGATATTCCCCTCAGGGGATGTTGGAGACCACAACAAAGCTATAGTTGAGGAGGGATTCTTGGACTAAATGAATTCTAATTTGCAAGGAGACGTTATATGTCAGTGTTGCGTTCGCAACTTGTTGCTCCAAAGTGGCCTAAAAAAACCTGTTTAAGTAAAAGTTCATAGCTGTCACTGTGAGCACACTATACAATCATCTTACCTTGTTTATGGCCGACAATACGTGTTTGAAGGCTGTGACTTTGATTTTATCAATCAATCTGCTATTCATTAATCAATTAGAAATGTGTTTTAAAAAAGGAAAAATAACTTTACAATTGTTTTTATTTTATTTATTATTATTTTATTTACCTCTAGTTCATGGAGAGGTAAGCCTGCCTTTAGCCCCAACCAGAGATGCCAGTAGGCTTTGGGAAAAAGACAAGTCTCACCAGACCAATTACAGACTTGAAAAGGCCTGGCTGGCTATCAGACAGAAAAAAAGGTGCTGTGGTGTGTTTGTGTACAGGAATAACAAGACAGACAGCGCAGTTCACTAGTTCAGAGTACCGCCACCGCCGGGGGCTGAAATGCAGGGAATCCATACTGTACAATAATTATTACGCCCAGAAATAATCATGTGTCATTTGTTACTTTCATGTGGCTTTCCCACTGACAAAATAAGCCTAATCTCCCTCTCATCTCTCTCTCTCTCTCTCTCTCTCTCTCTCTCTCTCTCTCTCTCTCTCTCCCTCCCTCCCCCCCCCCCTCTCTCTCTATCTGTGGTCGACCCGCACCACTCTTAACTCCCATACTCCCACACAAAGTGCAGATTCCAGCAGGGTTGGTCCTCCAGAGTTTGAACACGGTAAACAATTATCTGTCTAGCCCAAAGCAAGCAGCAGCACTGCCCCCACCACCACCACCTCTCTCTCCCTCCCTTTCCCTTTCTCTCCCTTCCTCTCCCTTTCACTTTCTCTCATCTTTCCTCTGCCTTTCCCTGACAGTGGCTTAAATAGAATGTTAATTTTGACTGGAGGATTTCAAAGCCGAGGCAGTTCCTTTTCATCTTGGTGTGCACCGCAAGTTCACCAACACAAAGTCGCTGCGCTCCTTAAAAAAGGAAGTTGTTTTTTCCTCTTCTCTCTCTCTTTCTCTCTGTCTCGTCTCAAAAAAGACACGAGTCATGAGAGTCTGAGAAAAAGCAGTGTTTCAAGGTGATTGTTATTGCCATCCAGTTCCCTTTTGTTTATCACACACTGTTAAATATAAACACACATGCACTAACAGTCAGGGGTCCAGTGCCTTGCTCAAAGAGTCCAAACTCCTTACTTGGTCCATGCAGGGACTTGAACTGGCAACCCTCTGGTTCCAAGCCAGGTCCCCACAGACTGAATCTATGAGGAGGAAAAACGGTCCCAAGAGCAAATGTCCGCACTGACCAGTGGGTGAAACATTGTGCGGTCAGCTGTCCATCTGCTTATTTCCTGTCAATCTGTGACAAATTTAAGAATTCAAATCAAACATCCATTTCTTTATTCCTGTCTCTCCTCTTCTCACCTGTAGCTCATTGCGGAGCTACAGACGTCTGTATGTGACTCAAAGGAGGAGGCTGTTCGTCTGCAGCAGGCCACGGAGAAGCAGTTGAAGGAGTGCAATGTTCTTTGGGACGAGGAGAGGAGGACGACGACTCAACACGCAGACCGGACCAACAAGGTCGGTGTCGCCCACTTAGGAGACTAATCACACTTCATCACACTTTAACCTTTTAAGCATTTCTTCTTTCTTCTGTGGAGTCCAGAGCAATATTACTGCATTATCAGAGTTTGCCACGGTTCATTACAGCAGAGGCACTATACCCGAAATATAGACCACCCCTAAGGGTAGAAGACTTTCAGGAGATATAACGCCTCAGTAGCTGAATGGTTACAGTGCATGCCACGTAACCACCACGTCCCCCCTCTCTTATGTCGCCGGTCTTGCTTCTACACTTTTATCTGTTCAATAAAGACAAAAAAAGGCCCCCAAAAATAATCTTACAAGAGAAAATAACGAACGTTCAGGGCAAAAGGAGCAACGGTGCCAAACGGTAGCACACATCGCAAGTGGCACTAATGTAACGAGTGAGGCATCTAGTGACTTGATTTATCACAAGGCATGTTGTGTGTCAGGATCTGATTGATCACAATCTATGCGATAACAAATCAGAGCAATACTTTACAATTTTGTGAAAGAAGAAATGCTTATCTGACTTTTTTTACAAGTTGGGAAGAAACACAAAGTGGGTCACAATAAGGTGGGATGAGTGAGTAGAAATAATGAGTTTACATGAGTTGTTTGTTAGGTACGTGATCTATTATTGCTTTATTTTTCTCAATACTTGATACTCTTTTTTTACTTCTGTACATATAAATACACCAACGCCACTATAATGGAGGGGATTAAAAACTGCACCAGCGGCAGAATCTGCACTTTGGTCAATCTCCAAGATGTCTGCCCTTTCATCAGTTCCTCTTATCTCCCTTTCTCCTTGATCTCTGAGCAGTCTTATGTGCTCGCTGTCCTGTGTCAGTGGTCTCTGAAGTGTTCATCTGCAGAGGCCAACCTTTACACTTAGAGAAGGAGGGGGGGGTCCATAAACTACATCCTCAACAAAGCCTTGTCTGGATTTGACTTTTATGGAGTAGACGCGGGTCGCTTTTCTTTTGTTAAAACACGGCCAGAGTTTGTATGCATGCGCTCTGTCATTTTTATGGCTCGCTGCAAACTCCAGCGTGTCTTTAAGTGGCTTGTGTGCTCTTTGTCTGTCTGAACCTTTTAAATGTGTCTGCTGCACCCCACTTCTTCAGTCAGAGCCGCTCTATATCATTGCTGACATTCTCTTTCACAGTTTGAACTCCTTTTTTTATTTCTCTCTTGTGTTTATTCTTTGAAACCTGTCCTAACTCAACTCCACATGTAATATTAGTTGATCAAATTTAGGTATGAGAGGAAGAATGTGTCATTGAGACACTATACAAGTACAATCTGTCAGTCGTTTAACATGCTAAAGGTAGTTAAAGAAACCGTAGTAAGCTACAAAACACTGCTGTCCTGTAACTGTCTTACGTACAGCGCAACACTTTTTTAAAATGGCGATAAAACAATATTTTGTTCATTTTTTCCCCCCCGTTCTTTTCCCTGATCTTCATCCTCGTCCGTGCAGATTTCTCTTTTTGGACTCACGGGATCTTTTATTCTGCCTCGTGCCCCAGCTGGGACACGGTGGCAGTTGATTGGGTGTGGCTCACTAAATACAGAATTGTTGTGAAATGAGCGGTCATCGCGGTGTTTTCACAGACGAAAAGGTCAAAAGCTGTTAAAACTGTTGTGCTTGTATCTGACGTTTGCACCAGTCAACTGGGGCTTTATCTAACATTATACATCATAACATGCGGCTGATTTGCAGTCTAATAATATGAATAATGCTTATAATCTTATTATCAAAGAAAATAAATATGTAAATCAGAAGCATCTAAGTGCTGCGTAAACTTGTGTCGGGCACAGGCCTTGGCATCTGTGTCGGGAGCAGACAAAGGCTTTCTGTTTCCATTATCTGTGTCCTCATTATTACGATCCCCCACCCACCAACGAGACCCCCAATTAATGGTTGAGTTGCTTATTGAGAGCCAGACATGAGGGGATGAAGAGGATCAATAAGGGAGAGGAAGGTAAGATTGGTCAAACAGCAGAAAAAGAGACAGAAATAGAATAAATAGTTGGTGTGAACTTTGAAAGAAGAGGGAGAGGAGAAAGGCCACAATGAAGAGGAGGAAAGGAGGCGAGAGGGGGAAGCAACAAAAGGATGGAGGAAGTGTGAGGATTGAGACAGCAAACAGAAGGACAAGAGAACAAAAAGAGAGGGTGAGAGAGAAGAAAGAAAGAAATGGCGGAGAGCTGTCAGTGGGCCATGGAGGGAGTGTGTCGCCTGCTGACATTGTTTCCATGCAGCTCACTTCAAAGGGCTCGGATTATGAAGAGAGCGAGGGGCTTCAGACAATGGGAGGGGAAGAAAATAACATCAAAGTTAGCCGCGCATTTGAATCGGGATAATCCCAAAACAGTTGTTCTGAATGCACGCTGCACCGGATCAGATGTCCCTTTTTTTCTTTCTTTTTTTTTTTCTTTTTTTCTTCACCCTCGCGAGCCCCGTTCTGTCGTTTCTCACTTAAATGTAGCTCCCTCTGTGGCTCTACTGTACTTGTGACTTCTTACAAGTGGGTGTAAACTGCACAGACCTTTGAATCTTGTAAAACCCCTTTTTTTAGAACAACGGTAGTACAGTTAAGTATGCTCATTATCTTGGGCTTTTTATATAAGTGACGTTTAGGGGGGAGTATTTTAGTGGTGTGTGTGTGTGTGTGTGTGTGTGTGTGCCTGCCCTTCTCACTTTTAATAGGACATGGACTAAATATCAAAGTGTGTTTTGCAGGCTGGTTAGCGTGATGCCAACAAACACACTGCTGGGCACCAAGTAGCTTTGCTCTCTGATGTGAACTTCAAGCTCAATTAGGCGTTCTTTTATATATATTAACTTTGAAATAAATTGCTCTTTTTTTAGGTGAAAGAGCTTCTTGCACTGTTGAACCCAGCTCTGCAGGTTTTTGCCACTTTTAGCTCAATGTTGTGGTTTTCTGGTTCGCACATAGATTGAAGGGTTGTGAGATTCGACCAGACGTCAGAGGACTAGACATAAACACAGGAACAGGAAGTTGCAGTGTCACACGTTTGGATAATAAGGAAAGAGAACCTGAGGTTATGTAAATTGCCCTTCCAATGTTTCCCCTCACCTTCTCCCTTTGTCACTCGTGAATGATCCCTCATATGGAGTCGTTATATTTAGGTTACCAATTATCTCATAATGAGCAAGGCAGGAGTGGGCAGTTTGGAACCAGGCCGGGTGTCAGAGGACTGTGGAAGGTGAAAGCGAGATGAAAGCATTGTAGTTGCTTTCATCTGTCCAGTCTATTCATATCAGGTAAGGGGAATGGGAACCAATATGGAGGAAGCCAGCGCAGCTCATTGGGACACAGCCAGGCGTTTGGGTGAGAGGATTATTCACTTCCTGATGTCATCTTGTTTCCCTACATGTGGTATCTTGGTAATGTGTCTCCCCTTTGTGGATGGGTTTTCTTAACTTTGATGAGACGAGGGGAGGGCTGAGGTGAATGTGAAGTTTAATAGTGAGGTTATTGGGATTAGTTTAGTACATGATGTGTGCACAGCCAGTGTTTTTGCCTGTGCGTGTGTGTGTGTGTGTGTGTGTGTGTGTGTGCGCCTGAAATGTGCAGCTGCCAAATCTGAAAGAACTCCAGCCCACATTAGCCTGCCAAGAGAAAGGTACACACACAAACACACACACACAGGCCATGTCTCTTCTCTTCTCTCTCTCTCTCTCACACACCTTATCTTTCCAACTCTGTGTCTTCAAACTCTTTCCGTCTGTCTCCACACACACACACACACACACAAGCACACATGCTCACCTCGCCCTGCCAAAAGGGAGAGGTGGCTGGTGAATAAACAATGGCACTCCGCCCATAGTGTCACCCGCCTGGGCTTTGATCAGCACCGCTGTTCCTTCTCCCCACAGCAGTGCTTCCTGTCTTGCTGCCTGCTGAATTGTGCTATGCTCACGAGCGCGCGCACACACACACACACACACACACATAACTTTGTGTTTATGTCTCATTCTTATACATGGGCTCACATATAATATCTTTTTTTCGCATTCTCTCCTCACTAAGTCTTTATCCGTGTCTCTCTCTGCCTCGAACTTGCTCACAAACACAGCTTTGAGTTAGTGCCCTTGTGTCGACATCTTTCAATAGTGTTGCATTCTCTAACATACACACACACACACAGGAATACACACTTTGATCCAGCAGTAACTTCTCGTGCGAGTCAAAGAGAAGGTCCTGTTGTAGTGTCCTCCGGTGAAGTGACAGCAGACACATTACATAATGCAACAGTGACCATCGTCTCACTCCGTTTGTAGATGAGAGTGAATATATATGAGGTGCGCCATTCTTTGTACACTTGACAGTGTGCGGTGTACATTTCTCTCTCAAATTTAGATTCCATGTGATGTAGTTGTTTTTGCTTTTGTGAATGCATACCAGTAATGGATAAGGCTCCAGCGCGCACACACACACAAACATGCACACATTCAAGGGGGCTAGTTGCAGCAGCTGCAGTTTGTCTGTAGAACAGTAGTTATATATGCATTAGTTTCTGAGGGGCTTGAAAGGATGACTTTGCCTGTGGGAAGGAATGGCAGCAGTGGATCAAGAACAGGTGTGTTGGATACCCTCTGTTGCAGAGGCAAAGAGCTGCTTCAACGTGTGTGTGTGTGTGTGTGTGTGTGTGTTGTTTGGTCTTCTCTGTTCGTGTGTCTGTCCATGTCCTTCAACACATGTCCATATTCTTCATGTCAACCTTGAACTGTGCATTTGTTTACTGAAGTTTAAGCCACCTGTCATTCTGCCACTTTCTTTTTTCCTGTGTGTGTGTGTGTGTGTGTGTGTGTGTGTGTGTGTGTGTGTGTGTGTGTGTGTGTGTGTGTGTGTGTGTGTGTGTGTGTGTGTGTGTGTGTGTGTGTGTGTGTGTGTGTGTGTGTACTACTGTCATTTTATTTTACTAAAAGTTACTGTGAGGAAATGGTTATGAATCAATGTAATACTGACGCCTCTATATGACCAATAGAAGTAAACGAGACCATCAACGAGACGATGGGCTTTTTCCTCTATAGTTATTGTTAATGCTCGTCGGACTCCGCGCAAAATCAGACGAAATCATGCAGGTCCATCCGAAATTCCATCCGCTCCGACTCCTGAAGGGCCTCCAGCAGGACCGGATCCAGCTCCGCTGCCGCCTTCAACCTGTCGTCTCCGGGGCAGACTGTCGGACCCTTCTGCAGTACAATGAGAGGTTTTCAAAAGGGACTCTGGTGCTACCGCCTTTGTCCACAGGGGCCGCCAAAATCAACGCAAAATCGTATGTTCCTCAAAGTAGCTTTAAAGGTGTATTAACAATTGTTTCCAGTGTTAACATTACATCTAATTACTCCCTGTTTTGAGGAAGACTATTACTTCTAGTGTCACTGAGAATCAAACACCTCTTTTTTTAACCTTTAGACAAATCTTTGGTCGGCCTGTCATGTTGGTGTGAGTGTGAAACTCTACATGTGTGCCTGGTGTTGGCTGATTGATGGCTTTTCCGGCTGTGGGCAGATTCCCGGCAGCGTTTGATCCGCGTATCAGACGAGGTGGAAGTAGGAGTAAGCGAGAGATAACATTCCAGGATGCAACTAGGGAACGTGGGAAGTAGAACAGCTCACAGAGACCATGCTCCATTCTCGGACAACAAACGGAAATGACTCATTAAACCACAGGCCTAATGCGAAGTACAAAGAAACCACGACGGCCTAATGCCTCGTTCTTCCCCGTTTTCAAGAAGCCCGAGTATAGATAAGTCCGGGCTGTCTGCTGAAGTAGCCGCCATTACTGCGGTGGCACCTCATTTCTAGTGACACTGTAATTTATGCAAAGGATTTCACTGCGTAAGAGCTTCTGCTAAGAAATCTGTCCAGCAGATCCTGTAGTCAGGAAATGGCATTAAATTCAGTTAGAATATACGAAACTAAAACCATTTTAATTGAGTCCAGTTTTAACAGATGGCTTGGCGTCTTTTCTGTGCTGCTAGCAGCTGCTCCAACAACGAGCAAAAGGGCACAAGGCTTTTTAAGGGTTAACTGTAGCCACAGTGAAGTCGGGCATATTTCAAGCAACACTAAATGCAGAAATGAGATATATGCATAAACCTAGGGGTTCCCAACCTGACCACGTTGGTGTATTACTTGGTGTTATTGATCATTATTAGGGCAAAAGAACACCATTTATGTTAGAAATTACAAATGGAAGGAGCTGACGGGATTTCATTTTGACTTTCATGCCAATAAATTGATTGATTGATAACATGAAGTTTCCATGCAGCTTGAACTTCGCTTCAACTGCGAAGAATATGAAATTCCCTGTGATTTGTGTGCTGAGAACAGCCTCATGGAAGTGATACTTTGCCATATTTCAGTGTATAAGCAAACAGAATTCGTTAAAGCAGGTCATTTGTTAACAAATTCCGATAAATGCCGGTACCACTACCAGTCCCCTTAAAGTGATACGACACCATCTGAGTACTTCATTCGATACCATTTGAAGCCGAAGCGGTTCACTGACTCCTCATCAAATGAGGGACGTGCTTTCCACACAGAGCATACTTTTTTAATGATTTATTACGATATCATGATGATGAGTCAGGTCATGAAAATATTGCAGCTTTTTTGTGAAACACAGATGCAGGTTGTTGTTTTTATGAGTTACCTTCTGTTCCGTCCATGAAAGCTCTTAGAGGTGCGTTATTCAACAGAATCGGCCTAAAGGAAAATGAATAATACACACTAAGAAATGACTGCATGTGCATGGTCTGCTGAGTCACCCGGGTCTGCTTCAGCTCCACCTCTTTGCCCATTGTTTGATCAGCAGGCAGTTGGGCTGTGTCTTCACTTTGGCTTTTCAGAAACCTATGGGTGGAGACTACGTCTATATTTCACAGAGTCTTAACTCTTAAATACCGTCACCACCTTTTTGATTCATGCAGGCAGCAGCAGTCTACAGGCTGGAAGACTGCCTTCAGCTAATTCAGTGGAACACGTTCAGCTAGATGTACGTGGAGACATGTTGTTGCCTGCTATGAATGAAGCCTGTTGTTTGACATCAATTAATACTTTTCTGGCAAGAGCCTGAACATTTCATCTTGAAATAAAACCACAATCTGTTTTTTTTTTATTATTTAAGACAATAGTTTTTAGGTTGCAATTGTGTTTTGGAGTTTTGCTAAACTTTACATCCATTAAATGATACACCACTTGATAAACAGAATATATGTATGTGAGCCCACACACACACACACACACACACAGGGCATATGGTGCATATTTCAGAGTTGTTTCCTATTCTCTTTCTACTGTAGCTCACAGCAGCTGAAAGAGACAGCGATGGAAAGATAGAGAACAGTGCGTTCCCCCTGTGGGCACAGCGCGGTTGCAACATGTCTTCATTACCGCGGCAATTGTCTTTCTATTTTCATCAGTACTAGGGAAGGCGCCTCCATAACTGTGCCGACATGTGTGCATATTGCAATAGACGAGATAACTGTTCCGTTTGCCGTTCAGGAGAGTTTGCCGCCGCCGTCATCGTATCTTCCCACTTCAGTTCGAAAATCAACTCAGGGGGGGAAAAGTGCTGGAAAGCATCAAAAGCACTGAAAGCAAGTCAGTTCATACCAATACCAGTGATACGTTTCAGAGGGGCTGTCCTGGTCGACTTGCTAAACCACATCTTTTTATTCCTACACACAGACAGACAAAAGTTTCACTTCTCTAACACCTCAGGAGGGAGACCTCTCTCCCTCCCCTCCTCTTCCTCGTCCTCCTCCTACAGCTTCTCTCTTGCACTCACTTCTGTACCTTTCCCACAATCCTTTGATAAAAGTGCAGATAAAAGAGAGTCTGTGCTCATCTCTCTGGCCATCCACCTCTCCTTGAGGTTAGCGCCTCCTTTATTATTTACTATTAGATCAGTAAACATACATTCACACACCGCCTTGTTCTACTAAAGCTGCTGTGTGTGTGTGTGTGTGTGTGTGTGTGTGTGTGTGTGTGTGTGTGTGTGTGTGTGTGTGTGTGTGTGTGTGTGTGTGTGGGGGCGCAGTCCACATACTGTGTCTTTGCTTATGTGTCTGTGTGCTTCGTGCCCCTTGTGTATGTATCCGTTCTTACCCTTTTGCTTGTGTGTGTGTGTGTGTGTGTGTGTGTCCCTGGCTGGAGGCGGTGCAGTGTGAGGTTTTCGCTGCTGTCTGAAGTCGTCCAGCCTCAGTGTCATTAGAGGATCTCTTTAATCCAGACTTTGGGAGAAACTTCTGACAGCACGCTGCAAATAGAAGGCCCCGCCGCACATGAAGAGCAGCTCGGCTCCTAACAAAACACCAAGTTTAAAGAGGCCCCTGGCCTTTTTTTTTTTTTTTTTTCTCCCACTATTCCCTCCCTTCTTTCTTCTCTGCTCCCCCCCCCCCCCCCCCCCCCCCCCCCTTTGCCCTCTGTTGCTTTTACTTCACCCTAGGGAAACATGCTTGCCTTATCTGCGCAGAAGGACCACCCAGGAAAGATGACTCGGGCATCGGTGTGTCTGTACGCCCGTGTGTGTGTGCGTGCGTGCGTGCGTGCGTGTGTGTGTGTGTGTGTGCATAAAACACTGGAATTGCACACTCATCTGACTGAGTGTAGCACTCACATTTTTCAGAACTGTAGCTGTTAATATTAATGCATGCCTATACCTGCATGGATCGCTCTGAGCGGCGTGTTTGTTGGTGCTTGCGTGCGCGTGTGCCTCGCTAATCCTTTGAGCCAAAGTTTGGAATGAAAGGCAGAGGTGCATTGCTGATGGAGAGGTGAGAGAGAGAGAGAGAGAGAGGCCTTCAAGTTGCAGACTGCGGCACTTTGCAGCAGAGGTACACTACGCTGCCCCCCCCCCCCCCCCGGCTCCTCACTCCGGCCTCGTGTTCTCCTCCTTCACGTCCCTCCCGTCTCTCAGTCACACCTTTCTGAGCTGATATCCTCCGCCTGTCTTATCTTATGCTTTGCATTTTCTTTACTTTTTTTTCCCTCCTGCAGGCACCTTTCTCTTTCACTCTCCACCTTCTCCTCTCCCTCCCTCCCTCCCTCCACGCCCCCTCCCTCCATCTCTCTCCCTAAGGAAATCTGATTTCCCCCTCTTCCTGGCCTGTTCACAATGATCCCAGTCTGCATGACTGATAAAGACCATATCGACCGTGGCATCTGGAGACACTTTAGCAGGATCCTCTACACGCCGCCTTTCACACACACTAAATACTATTGAAACGACCAGCATCTTGTGGGGATCAATGATAAAAAGCTGCTGCGCCTGCAAAATTATTTTGTGGAATTGTGTTTCCAAGGGCCCCACTTTCATACTTCCCCTCAAATGCTTTGAGAAATGACTGTATATGTTAGCCTTATTTACAAAATCATTATTTTTGAGATGTTTATGCCCGACGCTGGTATTTAAACTGCACCAGGAGGGCTGTCCACGTGTTCATTCTCAGTAATCTCTTTTTCTTGAATTCCTATTTGCGGCGACCAGAGTCGGTGCGATATCCTTTTCTCTGACTCGATATTTCCGAGGTCCTTTCTGACTCACAAAGAGCTTTTTATCCATCATCCCATATGATTCTATTAATGAAGTGACAAGTGCTGAACTTTCTACCCTCAGAGTTGTTTTGAGCACATCAGATACAGAACCCACATGAAAGAGACGGAACACGTCAGCAGCGAGGCCCACTAAGTCAGCCGTTACTTCCCAGAAGACCTGGTCCAGAAAGGCTGTGTCACGGTGCGGGGAATCAGGGAGTGGGATCAGAAACGGGAGGCGTGATTCATCCGAGTCTTCTTTGTCGGTCGTAGTGCTGCCTTTAAAGGACAGATGTAGATGAGCTGAGGGTCGCGATGGAGAAGTTTTGGAGAAAGAAAGGGTAGAACGTAGTTTATCCACTTACATACAGCAAGAAACACACTTCCTAATCAAGAAATGAACAATCTGTGCCACACATTCTGCTGCTTTATATCATCTGACCGTATAAACGGTTTAAACTCCCAAAGCTTTTCTAGCGTCGTTGCGCCTTTTTTTTTGATTCACCAATAAACAAAATGAAATGATGAAACCGATGGCAAGGGGTTGCACTGGATGGAGACGTGGGCTGCGATGGGATCGTGACTGGCTCAGAAACACCCTGATTAATAGGATCAACGTGCCGCAAGAAGCAGCTGCCTTTCATGCTGCCGAGCTAAAACTGACCCCAACGTGCTCCTGAATCCATCTCCAAGAGGCATAAATTAACAACTGCAGAAGAAGGAGGTACATTATGCATCAATGCGGTTCAGGTGTGAGTTCAACACTCCGGTGACTCTGTAAAATGATTAAAGAAAGAAAACCTCGGGTGCGTTTTTCATCAGTTTCATTTACGGTGAGATCTTCTGTGTCCAACAATCCGACAACAGAGGTTTCGACTTTCCTTTCTAGTCCGTAGTTCTCTGAGAGTTGCGACCCCGAAGCCGAACAGTCTGCGTGTGATTTATGTCGGCGTAGTGGGCTGTAGATCAGGCCGGTCATGCCTATCACCTGGACTGTGTTTCCATCGGCTCTCAGAATCGACGAGGCAACACCTGGCCCGCTCACTCAACTCCACTGGGGCGACACACCGAGGACGTTGATGCTAACCAGTGCCCCCCCCCCCCCCCATACACTTGTTGTGTGTGTGGAAAGTGTAAATGCATGTGTGTGCCTTTCATGTTCAGGTGTGCGTGTATATCTCTCTCTCTCTCTCTGCTTTTCATGCAGACTAATCAAAGACGAAGTGTCCACATGTGCACTCAAAACATCTGGTTCTACGTCGCATGAAGGAACTGCGCCTTTCTTTCCGCTGCTATCACTTACAGGCAGGGAGGGAAATAAATGTCCTACACACACACACACACACACACACACACATATATTGTCTTACTTACTTGCTTGAATCTTAGAAAGCAAAATAGATTAAACTCTTTATTGGCGCCTGTGGGGAAATTTGATCAACTCAGGCGTTTGTATGCGAGAGAGGTTGTTATCCACTAAATGATACATCGCTCTTATTTACTGCCAAAGAAATAATGACCCTTAAAGGAGTGCAAGTTTTACTAAAGCCTTGGAAGTTTGCTAATTCCCTGAGCGAGCGAGTCTCTCTTTCTGCATGCCCTTGTCTATAAATGAGTTTGGGCTTAATGAGGCCAGCTTTCCAGTAATTACTGTCATGACTTCGTTATTAGCCTTTTAACACGCAAAGACTAATCACAGGCGGCATCTCTCCTCGCCGTCCCTCTGTCCTTCCTTCTGTCTCATTTGTCTCTGTCCTGCACATTCTCTCATTGGGCTCCGTATGTCTTGTTTTCTCATTCAGAAGTGTCTTTACATTTCACCACACGGATCTGCAGTTTCTGTTCTTTTTCCCCGTCAGTCAGCCGACAACACTGACTGTCTCTCCCTTCCCCCAGGCTCTGCAGGAAATGGTGGGAAGTCTACAGAGGCAGCTGCACTGCTCGGAGAAGAAGCTGCTGAGCAAGGAGCTCGAGACCGACGAGAAGGTAACGCCGTCACTTTTTCATGCTCGTCGGACATTCGCAAGAGAGGCTTAAACTCATTTGCTCCTCGCCATCACCGGCGCATCAGCCTCAGCCTTTCTTCGTTGATGTCACTCGACTTTTCTTGTCACGCATGTGTAGCACACAGCAGTTTGGGGGTCCGGTGCCTTGCTCAAGAGCTTCACGGCTGTGCCCAGGAGGCGAACCGGCACCTCTCCATCTACCAGTCCATACTTGAGCCGGCTGACCCTCATGTTACCAAACCGAGTCCCCACGGACTGAGCTACTGGCCCACCTCACACCTCTCTCTTTGCTTCTTGCCAGCACAAAACACCCACCTTTGCTCCCCCATCCCCTGGTGTCCCGAGCCCCTCACCCTCAGTTGCCATCCTTACCAGACCCTCCAGGGGGCCACAAAAGACAGAAAAGAAACAGGATCCTTTCTGCCCTCCCCTCGTCACTCTACCATCTCCTGTTCAGAGCCACAGATATGCCCCCTCGCACATTTCCCAAATTCCTTGAGATTTGGCTTCAAGAGCCAGCGCCTAGGGCCAGGAATGCCACCACCGCCTGTGTTCAGAGGGAAGCCTCTGTGTGTGCACACACGCTCCCCATTGCTCCCCAGAATGCCCTGTAATCAGGCTCTGTTTTGACCTTGACACACAGAGAGAAGAAAGCACTAATGACTACACTCACACGGGAGGCTCTTCTTTGTACCCTGGTATGTACACCAAAGGCATTCATCCCCTTGTGTCCCCTGTGATCCACCCACTGACCCTTGTACACACTTCACACACTCGTCACACACCTCGGTGTCTGGCCGTCGTAAATCTGCAGGAAGGGGGTCAGTGGTTTTTAGGAGCCGTTGGTCGCTGACCTCGTCCCAGAGGCGCTGCGCGTTGTTTCCTATAGCCGGAGAGGAGCTGACCCCTGAACCTGCCGGGCTGTGATGTCAGACCGCGTCGTCTGGAGACGAGTTTGGGTTACTCTGTTTTTCTGCTTCGCTTTAATGTGTTTTGTTAGTGTTATTTACCGGGTGATCCATCACTGAAGACACGATCAATAGATGTATCGGTGAAAATGTTTTCCCGCAGAGAGTTGAAAGAAATGTACCTGCTCTCTGATATTTCTCTCTCAAGGTGAAGAGTACATCTTTTTATGTTTCTAACCAGCATATCGTTTCCATGTTATCCGCTTGTAGCGTGACTTTAGATGTTCAGTGATAGCAGTGGAAGGTGTTGACGTAAACTATAGGTAGATGATGTCGGTTCAATCAGACGTTGGTCCACAGCTTTGAAGATGCCAACACATCTTCGGATTTCCACAGAGTTCAACTCATGACATTTTACTTAAAAACAAAAATATTGTGGATGTCATTTTTTATTAATAAAAGTTAATTTACTCCTTTATTTCGCACATTAAATCACTCAAAACCCACTTACTGCTTGCGGTCTATAGAGCTTAGTCTTGTTTTGATCCTGGCGCCAGTAAGAAACACAGATTTTAGTGCTGATACCAAAGATGCTTTTTTTTTTTATCTGGGGAAAAAAATCAGCAACATTATGATTTAAATCAGGCAATATGTCACAGCGAAGAACGGGTAAACAAGACGAAGAATTTGATGAAGCATTTGGTACCAATTGTACGTACTTGACGGTTCTCAACTCTCTGCCACAAACACATTTCGCTAATCGATCGCAGATTGCTTCGCCGCGACAAAAGTTGGCAGCGACGACGCAAACAGGAAGTGTGCCACAGTCGGGTTAGAATGGAGGAATCTCCGCACGTCAGCCGACTCTGACGCTTCAACAGATACCCACGGAAGGATGAGATCTGAAGCTCGCGGTTCTAGGAAGAGCTTTGCTAATGTCTTCACCGGTAAGAGGAGACGCCTTCGCTCAGCTCATAGGATGGACAGGTTCCTGGCAATGTATGTCCGCACAGAGCCTTCGAGTACAACTTCTAATGATGAAATCTACGTCACGCAGACCCTCGCACAATCGCGGACGCACAAAGTATAACTTGGGTTTCACAGTGTTTTTGCACAGAGCTTAAAGTGTGTTTGTGTGCACCCCTAGTTTGGCAAAGAGTCACAGTTCTACTCCCTGTGTGGAGAGAGAGGCTGAATCATATATGTATTCCTGCCTCCTACCCTGCTCTCACCTAAGGTCAGGTGTGTGTGTGTGTGTGTGGTGCATGTCAACAGCAAAACTGCCTTTCTGCTGTGTGTTGCTATTTGGTTGGTGTGTGACCGTTTGCATTTATCTTAAGTGCGTCCTCATCGTTCGTTGTTTTCTTTTTTGTATATGATAATAATAATCCTCCACTCTCTGTCTCCTCACGCCGATATTGCCCTAGTTTATCTGCCAAGACTTGTCTTTGTAATCCGATCCCTCCCATGCACAAAAAAAAAAAAGCAGCCTTTCTGCCCAGACTTCACACAGATGTTGCTTGCCTTACACTTGCAGGGCCCTCGCAGGCTCGCACTCTAAAATGGCGGATCAGCAGCTCCTTGTGTGGTTGAATTCTCCTTGAAGAGAGCAGCAGAATGTTGAAGAGCACGGCTCTTTGTATGAATACATAATGACACAGTGGGCACGGCGAAATGTACACGTTTTTAGAGATGTGTTCTCCTGCATCGTGGGACCCTGCTGAAATAAAAAATAAGTCATTTCTGTAGTTGTTTTCGGTGTTGACGGCGACAAAACAAAAATGCAGAGGAGTTGAATTTAAGTTCTGTCGTCTGAGTCGTCTTCCTGCGTGCTGTTTTTGTTGAGGCATATTACATCAGCAGCTACCAATCCATCCCATAGTTCTAACAACTTCAATGAGATCTGTAGCCAATTCTAATCTCCTCCTTCCTACCGGTTTTCTTTTTTTTTCCCCTCTCACACCAAAGTGTTTTTGAATTCAAATCGCTCCTTGGTGAACTCCGAGTGCCAACTCAGTGGATGTGGAGGTGCAAACTTTGTGAGTGGCGTCATTTTGATGTACCCCCTTGTTCCTGACAAGGTTTTTGTCACTTTGGAACAAGGGGGGGGGGGGTATATCAAAAATGTCTTTCCAGCAGCTACTCCCCCCCCACCCTCCCAACCTGTCCCACGCAAGCCTGCACACACAGACACCCCAACTTCATTAGCATACATCAAGCTTCCCAACGATGTGACAAACTTCATTTGAACGTTGAAAGTGTTGAGGGCTTGTTTCTTTCTGCTGGCAGCTGTCAAAAACCACGCCATGTGACGGTACCAAGCGCAAGGGAAAGTCAAAACCACAATCTAAAGACTATATATAGATGAAATGTTGTCACTTTAAGATGACTGGGAGGGGAAAACGACTGCCGCTCCTCGCAGTCTTCAAAACTAGAGAATTACGCTTCATCAAGAACAAACAAAATCTCATTTTATAAAACGAGCTGTGGAGATGAAACCTGATTTCTCTCCTGAAAGTCAAAGTCCCTTTTTTTTTTTTTTTCATTGCTTTGGGAGATAGTGGCACACTTCCCCCCCCCCCCTCCCCCCCACTCTGCATTTCCCTTTTCTATCCGGCTCACTCTCATCTGGAGTCCGTCAATGACCGAAACCTCACGGAAGGCTTGATCAGCATTACTGTTCAAAGGCACCCGACATCTGTCCTAATGGTGAGGAGGCTCTTTTTTTTTTTTTTTTTTTTTTTGCCTCCTGCCACCTGTCAGAAAAACAAACACGCCTTTGCTGTACGAAAAAAGATGTTGAAAGAAATAGAAAAATGTGTTTGCTTGAAGGAAAGATGGAGATGAGAGAGGAGGGACCCTGGAAGAGGCGAGAGGATGCAAAGCAGACATCTTTGGGGAGTTTTGAGAGATGCTCCTGTTTTGAATTTTAACTCCATGGAGAGATACGGTACTTTACCGCTCCTTTGCTTCTTTTTTTTTTTTTTTCTGGATCTGTTAGCTGAGCATACCTTTCCACAACAGAGACGCTGCTGCTGCCTCCACCCACACACAAGCTGTAGTTAGCCGTGCTGTGGAAAGATGCGATTGGTCTGCTAACCGTGTAGCAACATCGTCCGCCATCAGGTTAACGTAGATGAGCAGAAAATGCATGTATTAATACGACGCCTACAATACAAGTTTAGCAGGTCATGATAGCCATGACGTCATCGAGACAGAAGCCGGATACACTGTACACCCACAATGCATACGTTCTAGTCCAGTTGGATCGACCCCGCTGATTGTACCAACACTCCCGGTGAAGTCGCCGTTGTAGCCGTGCCCGTTCTAATGTATGGGAAGGAAAATGGAGACGGCGTTGCCACAGAGGAGCTTGTAATTTAGGCCGAGCGGATCTCTCATTGCTGTGGCGACTGCACCATACATGAACCAAGAATGCAAAAGCTAAGGAGCGTGGCTTTTGAAGAATCTTAGACTTATATTCAGAGCGGTTGGTAAGGGATGTGTTTATTCAACCATTGTTTATTGCTTTGGTCTGAGGTAGTGGAGTGTGTTTTGTCTTGGCTTGCCATTCTGTTATGACTACAGAAGCTGCTATAGATAGATAGAAAATCTGCACTCCCATGGCTTCAGCTGATTTTTCAAATTAAAGCTTCTGAAACCCGTTTTTTTTCTTCTTCTTCTTATTGCCACTTGTTTGAAAGGGTCACTCTCAAATTATCCCTGACTTCATTCTCACACAGAGAGAAAAAAAAAAGAAGACATATGTCTGTAAACTTTCAAAATGAATGGGGCAGAAGGAGCCTGAAAAGAAATGGCCAAGTTGTGTCGGTCTAATCTGCGGCGCACTGTGCCGAGACAAAGGGAGCCGCTTCATGTTGGGATCATTTATACGGGGGGGGGGGGGGGTTCTTTGAAGTGCTTCCCAATCCCTTTCATTGTGCCCGGGAAGATTAATTAGCCGAAACCAGAACAATCAGTTAAATACACAACAGGAAAATGATTTTAGGAAAACCAATCTTTCCCCCCCAGTCACCTCATTCACGCTCTCTTCACATGAAAGGCCGGCCTGATCAGAAGGGGAGTGTGGGGATGTTGTTAATGTGAGCCGGACGCTGGCTCTGTCAAAGACATTATGTTCTGCTGAAATGCTCAGACTCTCCCCTGGTTACACCTTGAAATATGCGGCGGGGGAAACTGTTGCTTTTCACAGCCCCCGTTGATTCCATCCAAGCTCTGTTAAACTATTCATCAAGCTCTGAATTAATTGATCTGGCAACTCTTTTCAAAATGCTGTAAATGCTTCTGTTTTTTTACAGCACTGTAAAAAAAACAAAGCTCCGCGCTTGTGCATGTGTGTGAGTCCATTCATGTGTGTTTGTGGCTGAAATAGGGGGGGGTTGCGTTTACCAAAAAAAAACCTTTTCAACTTCTATAATCAGACTCTGGTTTAGTGGAGTGTAATTTAGCCCCAGACAGACTTCCTCCAGTCCTCCCCAGTGGAGCTAGCTAGCTGTTGAGCTGCTGTGCTGCGTTTGATGTGTTCTGCCCTCCACCGCGGCCCTGTCCTCTTCCAAACCCAGCTTGTGTCGGGCCCCGTAAATGCATTGTGTCGAGATCTGGCTGTAGGCGGCAGCCGCCAGTAGGGGGTGTTGTGCAGAGCGAGCCGTGCCAGTCTGTGGGACCCCCTGTGGAGATGTGAAGGAGCTGTGAAGAGCGAGGGAATACTCCGAGACATGAATAAAGAGGGGATACCCTGTGTGTGTGTGTGTGTGTGTGTGTGTGTGTGTGTGTGTGTGTGTGTGTGTGTGTGTTTAGATGAATGGGTAGCAGAGGCACTTATTCAGCAAAGATTTTAATAGATTATTATTAATTTGCTTGATTTTGTCTTTAATTGTGTCAATATTTTTTTTTAATCTACAAATGCTATAAATGCAGCTGAAGATCACACGTTTAAAGTTTGTGTGTGTGTGCATATGTGTGTGTGCATGGATAATGCACACGTATTAATTGGGCTGTGTAATACGGATGTATCCACTTATTTGTTCAGGTGTTCCTCCTGAGTTAACCGACCCTTGTTTGGCCGCCCTGCCCTCTGTCGTCTCAGGTGACCGCGGTGCGTCGGCAGTACGAGGAGAGGATCAAAGGCTTGATGCCAGCAGAGCTCAGACAGGAACTGGAGGACACCATCGCCTCTCTGAAAGCTCAGGTGAGAAGTGACTGTTTGCCAGATTACAGATCAGATACAGGCAGCAACAGAACAAACACGTTGACACGTTCAATCCGGTGGCTTTAGTTGCAGGAATGTTCAAAATCGTCGTGGGCGCTCGGGTTCCCATTTTCAACCTATAAAATATCTCTTCCATTCATCCATATGTTTAAACACAATATACTGTCTATCGGACAGATTTTCAAAGTAAAGTTCACTATCCTCAGTTATTTTAAAAGTCGATTTATGTCCTTTTGTCTTTTGCTTTCTCGGACCTTGACAGTCCTCTTTATTAACCTTAATGTCGCCTCTTCATCAGGTCACCCCTCGCTTAACCACATTCATGCAGCCCTGTTGTTCCTCTGAGCCGCTCAATATCAATAAAGAGCTTTTCACTTTCATCAGCTGTGACGTTGTAAACAAAAGAGGGATTTTTTTTTTTCCTGCAACGCCGATGAAACCGTGCAGTACAAGTTTTTTTTGTGAAAGGAGCTCATCATAAACCCCCGCCTTGTTCAAATAGCTTTACCAAGATCCCGTTTCAGTGCGCAGACCACAGCCCTGTGATCGGATATGTTTACAAGATGTAATTCATGACCAGAGCGGTCTCTCCTCTCATTCACGGCGTCTTAGGTTTTGCACATTAAAGCGCATTATTTTTACCAAAAAAAAAAAAAAAAAAGTGGGGAGAGTTTCTGTGTCTCTGGAGGCATCCGACCACATTTCGTTGGGGTTTTGCATCTACTTCACCACCGTGAAGTGCCAAATGAAATGCTAGAACTTCCCTGAGGTCTCCCCCCAACAGAAAGGAATGTAGGCTCCAGTACGGTAGTCCCAGAACAATACGGATCCTTTTTTTGGAGCCGCCATTTCTCTGCCAGGCTCGGGATGCCGTGGAAATGTAGACTGAGGTTTATTTTCACTTCAGCCCAAAGACACTTCATAAATAAACTCACACTTTGTAGCCAAACAAAAGAACCTCTCGCCGTGTCCTAACCTCGACTAACCTGGCTCATAATCTTCCCTCTGTCCCCATGTGCCTTAACCCCGCTGCCCTAATCTCCTGACCCCCCCTGACCCCTGCTGTCCTGACCCCTGGACTCAACAACCGAGCCTTTCTTCCACCCAGGCTCACCCCCTCCACCCAAAAAGCACAATGCCAAAGCCATCACGCGTCTCCGCTTCCAGTTTCTGCATTCTGAAACGCGCCGGTTTCCTACTTCCCTCGTTCTGATTAAACAACTAATCAGAGCAACGTTTTACTCTGTGCCATGTGTTGCATTGTGTGTGTCCGTGTTGCAGGTTAACTTCCTTCAGAAGAGAGCCTCGCTGCTGCAGGAAGACCTGGATGCCTGTCGCAGCAGGAGGTTAGCGTGATTGTTTAGATTGTATAGAAACGTGTGCGTGCATGCGTGTCCGTACATAGTTCATGTGGAACTTTGTACTTCTATACAGTACAAAGCATGTAGAGTATGTGCCGTTGTTGTTGTTTTTTAAGCTTGCGAGTACAGTGAACATCCAGATTTTGTCATCCTCCGTATACTTTGCAGCACACTATTAACGATGCAGTTACATGCGATGAAGTCTTGTCTTCGGCTATGACAGCTTCCAGTCCTGAGGGCTTTTGATTTTTGCCTCCCATCCATCATACTGTAAGAGCCATTTATGTCTTTATGAGAAGCATCGTATAAGTGCAGTGATAAGAGGCCTCGGCAAACGACGCCGCCGCTCACATCTCGGCAAACATCTCTCAGGACTGTCAGTCACACGCATCGCAGCGAATAACCAGTTATTTCACTGTACCGTCACGACTTAAAGCGACGGAGACGTCGACGATCTCAAAGGAGCAGTCAGTCGGAGAGAGTCTGTTTGAATTAATAGCGATGCGTTATAATGTTGGTTTGATGGTTTAACGCCGGAATAACCAAACTCTTTCTGTTTAGGTAACCGTGGCGGGAACCTCGACGCCACGCCGGGATATGAAGGACACGACGTCCAATCAGATGTGAGCATCATTGACTGTTACAAGTACTTTACACAACCCGTCATCTTTTAGTTTCATGTGCTGTTGTCTCTCATGGTTTCATCAGCATATAAACTATTTATTCATTGTCAGATTTTCTTGTTGGAAAAAAATAAATATTTATGTTCACAACTGGTTACGTTGTTCAATTTTATGTTTTTTTCCCCACGTCGTTAACGCGATATCATTGTCATTGATATTTGAGAGATATTTCTTTCCGAAATCCATCAATTTTAATAAAAGACTTTCCATCATTTTCTTCTTTTGTTTTATTTCTAAGCACGTTTTCCATCTTCTTCAAATGCCTCATAATTAGTCTCTCAATTAGGGGGAAGTCATGCTGTTGCCCTTGTTTTTATATGACCACAACAACGCATGTTAGCGAAGATTAGCTCTGCAACTTTACAACTAAAGTCAAAGACCTTGAATTCCCGTCTCCCCCATCACTATTTAGCATCGCCTTTCTGCTCAAGCCCCCCATTTGAACTGCACCGAGCAGTTGGGGGGGATTGTGGGTTCGGTGCTGATAAAGAGCGCTGGGAGTCGATTGTTTGAACCTCCGGCCAAACGCTACAGTCCTTGGGCCCAGTGTTCCTGCCCCCACCACCACTTTGTGTTACCAACGGCTCCACTCAAACCCGAGCCACCATGTCTCCGAGTCTCCTCCGGTTGTCTCCAGACTGGAGGTTTTATGATGATAATAACATTTGGTGGACCGAGGATGGGCTTCGTAATGAGCCCCTAGCCATTGTTGTTTTTGTCTCTCTGGTAGGTGAGGAATGCATGGGCTCGAATACTGATCATTTCAAAAGTATCCAGTATCTCCCCTGGAAAACAATTTGGAGGCGTTATTAAATTCCAAAATCAGATTTGATTTCAAAGAGGCCTCCGCACTTATTTGCGTTGGAATTGCTTTCTTTTTTGCACCCGCAGTTCACGCACTTCCATGTGTTCCCATTGTCCGTGATCTGTTCTGCTGCCTCCAAGCGAAACACTATACCCCTCTCTGTATTTATTTGATGTGCTTATTCTGCTGCCCAGGCAAAGAGAGAGAGAAGAAACACCAAAAAAAAAGAAAGAAGGAGACGAAAGAAGAGAGGACTGTCTGACCGACATCTGAGAATCAGGAATTTAGTCTTTCAGCACAAAGCCTTTGTAGGGTCTGTTGTTTCTGGACGGAGTGCACAGAGGATTGAGAACTATTGCAACACGGCATCATACGTGCACGTATGCACACGTAAAGGAAGGATGTGTCACATGTTGCATGTGTAGTTACATCCGCGTGGCCTCTGTGCTTCAAACTAACTAGAACGCTCAACATCGACTGTGCCTCCCTGATCGTTCTCCGATGAGTGTGTGTCCTTCGCGTGTCTTGACCCTCCTAGTCATACAGAAGAACAGGTAGTTCAGCTTAAATGACATCAAGAGCTTTGGGTGTTGATGTTTACATATCGTTGGGTCTCTGGGTTAAATGGAGATAATGATGGGAACTCTTTGACAGTCTCTCTTTGCATTCATGAACACCTTGGAGGGAGTTTAAACCTTCCCTACTTTCACACCTCCACCTGGCCAACCGCTACGTCAGCTGACGTGGTTGTCATTTTGGTCTGTTTTTGAAGAATTGTCAGACACATCTCACCCGATTCAGCTCTTTGGAAAGATGCTTTGACGCTGTTGATAAGCACTTGGTTTGCGGGTGTTTTTGCTCGTTTTTAACCTGTCTTTTAATCTGTGTTATTACTCTAATTGATTGTCTACCGCCAAAATACCCTTCATAATTGTGCTCGTGTAAATACAAGTCACGAATGTCATTTGCACACAGCCGACATGGCCCCATTAAGGATCAAAGGCCTCGCTTCCTCTCTCCGTTATCTCCACATCAAGGTTGTGTGACAGCAGTAAAGGGCAGCCGAGGTTTCCGCCATATTCTCGCCTCGCGCTTTGTGCTCACGGTTGCTGCATCATTTAGATGGGTGCCATGTGTTTGCTTTAGCTGCAAGTTTAAATGTTTCATTAGCTGAAGAGTATGGTGTTCATGACATGAGTGCACAAAGGCCCATTTAAAAATCATTGCACACAAGATCTCTTTTTTTTTTTAAAGCCTCGTGGCACCGAATCAGAAATGTAGAGCAACTGCAAACGTGGTGCAGAGGAACCCGCTTTTGTTTTGACGTATTTTATTTTTATTATTGAGCACATGAATTTAAAGAGCAGTGATTTGAAATAAACTGTAGTTGAGGTCCTTCACCGCTCCTCTTCTCTGCCTTTTTTTTAATTTTTTTTAATTTTTTTTTTTAAACTACTACATCTACGCATGTGACAGTCTGTGCGCGCACGCTTCATTCTGAGCGCTCGTGACAGGCCTCTGGGATTGACTGTACATCAGCGTGTGATTGACAAAGTCATCGCGTGTGTGTGTGTGTGTGTGTGTGTGTGTGTGTGTGTGTGTGTGTGTGTGCGTGTGTGCGTGTGTGTGTGTGTGTGTGTGTGTGTGTGTGAGCCGCGTGTCACCGGGGCTTTTTATAGTGCTGTATTCTGAGTCAGACCCTCGGAGGCCTGCGTTTGGCTGCTGTACGGCGCTTGCATAAATAAACCTGTTTATCGCCACACACTGATGTCTTCTGCCTTTGTCTCTCTCCGAGCTAGTATCACTCTCTCTTTGTTGAGACGGTATTTATGGCAGTGATTTTTTTTTTTTTTCTTCCCCGGCCCTGTCACTCAAGTGCAACAAGAGCCGTGAAAAGGATATGCAGCTGTGTGATTTGAGAACAAGTGGGTTAGAGGCTATGCAGCCGGAGTGAAGAAGGCACAGAAGGTTGTGTTTTTGTGACTGTGGAAGGATTTTCTTTTGCTGTGTGGGTTGAGCAGAGGGACAGAAGACCATGTACTAAAGATAGTGTGGGAGGTTTGTCTGCATCACTTGCCCTACGCGTCTCTCTCTGGATCTCTGGTATCTCTGTCTCGCTCTCTCAGCCTCTTATTATTCTGTACATAATCTTCCAGCATCACTGGTGATGGGGAAGTAGACTGTGGCCACATCCTCACTAACGCACATAAAGTTGAAAATGCATGTTTTGATTCTTCTTTTTGACCCTCCTTTTGAAAATATTCTTCAAAGTGCATCATTTTAATGTTGGATTACTTTGGAAATAAATAGGGCATGAAGACTGAACGCAAATGTAACCGCTCGACTGGTTTTTGCCGTCTTTTGCATTTTTCCTTTTGTCTGTTTGTGTAAGAAGTAGAGAGTCATTTGGGACGGCTGCACGCTTTTTTTGCTCAAGTTGTTGATTCACGCTACCCAGAGTGAAGTTGCATCTATTTGTGCCCAGTTGTGTATTTGAATTTTGCTTTATTACATAATTTTACAATTTATTCATACATTTAACTTTTCAGATTTCAGTACAATTTTATCTTCCAACATTATGGTGTAAAGGCTGTTTGAAAGCTTTCTCCCTGTTTGATCAATGCGTTGCCTATAAATAGTCAAACATGTAGGTATCTAGTCCAACAACTCATCTGTTTGATCACAGAATGTAGATCGAACCCCCAAAATCCACAGAAATGTCGAGAGGCCTTTGTGTGCCCAAAGGTTTCTACTGCCCTAAAAAAACGGTGGTCTAATAGTAATATACATGAATGTCACGTAAATCCAAAGATCTGATTGTCTCATAAACAAACAACACTTTAAGAAAGGTGTGAAGCTGCACATGAACAATGTCCTTTTCATATTTATCTGCATTTGTGAACACTGTCAAAATCCTGTTTGAGCTGTGTGCCCTCATCAGAGCACATATCTCTGTCACACCCCTCTAATGGAGGAACGGGAAGCTGTGGGGGGGGGGGGGGGGGGGGGCAAAAAAAAGATAAAAATCTGGGATCTGTTGAATGGACGAGCGAGTTAATCACCTTACCAGTCTGGGAACCCTCTGCGCTCCGGAGCCAGGAGAGAGGAAGATGGGGTTAAAGTGATGGATTAAGGATGAGTGAGGGAGCCCACAGGGTTCAAGTTAAGACTGATTTGGAGACGGATCGCTGTCCTGTCGAGCGTGGCGGAACAGTGGCGTCCGGCCTGTGAAGTGTCGGCGTGGTGCTTCGGTGCGAGCGGCAGAGGAAATGAAAAGTCATTACTGTCAGTGTGGAGTGAGCTTCATGGCCCAAACGGGATTAGACGGTGCATCCGACATTGTTTCTATACATTGGTAGACTTAAAAGTCAAGCGCAAAATGGGATTAAAACGAGGGAAAAAAACCCAATAAATAACCTTCAACCACCACCACCCCCCCCCCCCCCCCCCCTTCCCTCTTCTTGCCTCCCTTTTATTTCTTCTCTGCCTTCCTTCGCCACCAATTCCCTATTTCATGTCTCACAGTCTTCTCTCTTTCACCTGTCTCGCTCCCTGTTCCACTCTCTCTGACACATCTCTCTCTCCCGTCTTCCATCCTTCACACACTCATCGCCATCATCAAAATGCACAGGTAGGCGCCGACTCCCACGCGCACTTTACATTCTCTGTTTTGCAAAAAAAAAAAAGACATCCTTCTGGGGCCAATTGGCGCTTGAAATCCAACTTCATTCCCCTCAAACTGAACCCTTTCAAAAACAACCCCCCCCTCCTCCTCTACCACCCGCACTCTTTTTTTCTTTCTCCCTCCTCTTCCTCTTTCAAAACAGCCCCATAACAAGCTGGCGAATTGTTGCCCTTCCTTAACTTTTAAGGGTATTATGCACCATGTCCAACTTCAAAGCCTGTCTTAACTCCACACTTTAATTGTATCTTCCCCAGCTCTCTGCGTGCCATTCGATTCTGCTGACAACAGCACTTCTCCCTCCGTCCTATCTCCTCCCGTCCTCCTCTGCCACTCTTTGGTCCTCGATTATGTTGTGTATGTTT
Organism: Anarhichas minor; assembly: GCF_050575085.1. NCBI lineage: Eukaryota > Metazoa > Chordata > Actinopteri > Perciformes > Anarhichadidae > Anarhichas > Anarhichas minor. The sequence goes on from NW_027466453.1 coordinate 14,510,897, forward strand.
GACCACCCCACCCCACCACCACCACAGCTCCTCTCATCAGCTCCTTGCTCCCTTCAGAGGCCATTGTCCCCCTGTTGTCACCTACTTTGAAGAGGTAGCCTCCATTTCCTCTCTCGGCAGTCGGTTGTTGCCCGGGGTGTGTACACACCAAACAAACTTGAAACAGTAACCCCCTGTCCTACATTGGCTGTCTCCTGCTCTCTTTATCAGCTCCCTCTCTCTCTCTGTCTGTCTGTGTGAGCTGACTTCCTCCTCATGGCCCTGGTTGATAATTGCCATAAGCTTCCCTCTTGGTTTCATTTTCCATTGTCCTCCCCCAAATTCTTGGCTCTGGCTTGAGATAAAGGGATGAGTACTTCAAAGGGGTCTGCAAAGAGTTTAACCCCGAGCCGAAAGGAACAGCTCACAATACTGTAATTGAGAGCAGTTACTGATCACAGAGCTGCAGCACCGAGAGGACAGCGCCGGTAGACGCACACACACACACTCACACACACACACACACTCACACACACGCACTCTCTCTCTGAGTGTTTATGACTGCAACTGAGGTGGCCAGTAGCAGTTACGACAGGCCGCTCAGGAGACCATATAACACAGTCGTAAAACCTTCTCTAGTCCTCTGAAGTTGTTGTATAGGAGGTGTTTTCCATCGAATCTGACTTCAGATACCAAAGACAATTAAGCTGCTTTGTGTATTTTCTGCGCATGCAAAAAAATAAATAAGAAGCTGCCCACAAATAAAGACCTGATTGGACCCGCAAGCGATTTATCGCCCGTCTCTATTTATAGGGCTCTTTGTAGTGAGGCCGAAGTTGACCCGTCCCTGTAATAATATCTGCCCGGACAGAGGGACAGTTACACCCCATAACCTGTCCCCCCCGAAGCCCTCTTTCAAGGGTCTTTTTATAGGGCCAGGAGCCAAGGACACCCCTTGGTCCCGGGGCAGTCTCAGACCTGGGGTCAGCTCCTGAGGGGGGCAGCAGGGAAAGACTCGACCTATGGGGACCTCCCATGAACCATACAGGGGGTTGACAAGGCAGGACATGAGGGCCCAACTGGCCACTGGTAATGGCAGGGGGTCCACACCACCGTCATGGTGCGGGTTTCCACCCCGGTGTGTTTACTGTCAGAGGTCAGGCTGAACCCTCCAAAGTTAACAAAGGCTGACATTGTCGGGCTCTGTATATTAGCCAGATGACCTGTACGCCTACAGAGAGACTCTGTGTAGATGAGCTTTTATGAGACAAGAAATTGTTTGTGTGGACTTGTTTTTAACTTTGAATCATTAGTGTCTAACATACTGTACGTCAGTGGTCCCCAAGCTTTTTTTGTTAAATGTAGCCACAGAGCCACCTCAGATGACCTCAAGTCCATCTACACCAACATTTATATCCGCTGTTTAACTCTTACTTTTATCTATTCTTTATTATCCATCACTTAAACTCTTTCAACTACTCTGCTGCTTACTTGCTAACTAGTTTTCACGCATTCAACAAGAGGAGTTCAAGAGTTACAACTAACTCAAAAAGTGGATTTAAACAAAAAGAAAAACATTTTAAAATCCCCACTTATCACCGTGACGTGACGTCATCCATTGGTTTTTGGACTCCCGTTTTGAAACCTTGAGTTCGGAATTTAGGCCGTCGCCATATTGGTTTTTGATCAATCTTGTCTTTTTGCAACCAGAAGTGACACGAGAGGGTGGAGCCATTTTTAGGTGACCAAAATGTTACAACTAACTTTCATGAACTGAGAACACACACTGTGAAAGGGTTAAAGTTATAAGACAAAAACATGGACAACTCAGAGACTGGACTACGCCGTGTTAGCGACCTGTCAATCACAAGGTAGCCCCGCCCCAAAGCATACCCTGCTTTTAAGTCTATTTTATTCTTAATGGGATCATAATTTACTAAATGAACATCATGCTTGAAACTAGTGATTGAGACCATAAACTCATGTTCACAATGTTTACTGAGGTAATAAATCAAGTGAGAAGTAGTCATTTTCTCATAGAGTTCTATACAATCGGACTTCTTTTTGCAACCAGAGGAGTCGCCCCCTGCTGGCCAGTTTGAGGTACTTCTACATTGGCTTCATTTTTCAGACCCAGAGTTTGCCGCCTGCAAATGACCTCTTTCACAGCCATTAACAGTTGCACTGCCTGTTATTTATGGTAGTTTCATTGATTTATTTCCTCCTCTGCATGCTCTGATTGGCTAGTACTCGTTGCCTCGTTCACAGACTGTTTTAAGTTTATTGCCGATGAATAAGATTGATGGAAGGTTGGTAGGGTTAATGATTCCAGCTCATATTTTCATCAGGATGGCAGCCTTCTTGTATTGTGCTCTCATATGTAATTACAATGTTGTGATTATGGGAGCGGGCAGAGTTTAAAGGTGACAAAGTGGCCTTTGAATGATGAGTAATGCCTTAGTCATCATGGCCTCTTCAAGAGCAACTTCCTCTTTTATTAACCTTGATGGGAAGCGATGCATCAAGGGAGAAAGTTTCACAGCACCTTTAGCAAACAGGCTGATCAAAGTGTTTGCCGTCTTTGTACTGTACTTTTTGAATGTCTGTCCACTGAGACAACAGCGACACACAGACACCTACTGTCTCGCTTTCAAGGATATAGTCATCTTGTACAAAGGGTCTCCTGTGGTGCCTCATTTGAACACTAAAGACCTATCCAGAACTAAACTCACACTATTGACTCTGTTCTATAAACACTACAGTAAGATCACTGGCTGTAACTAGTCCAGTTTGGATAAAGAAAATGTCCAAAATCTCCACTGCCGTCTGCATCCAAACAACTCCTCTCAGACCGGTGAATGGATGTATATTGAATGTCTGATCCGTCTGTGGGCTTTTCACTTATTCTCAAGTTATCTGCTGCACAAAGCAGATAGCTGCACTGCCAGAGCTGCAGAGAGGAGTCATTCTTCTGATGCTTAAATTATACGATAACATCCTTTTAGGGAATTTATCCCCGGTGGACAGATGTTTTAATCTGGTGTGCATGCATGTACCCTTATTGCCACTGGTAGGAGCTGTGGAGTGATGAACAGCACTATTTGATTTGCTGCAACATGTTTTATGTGAAGGACATCTGCGGATTGTGACTTTTATTTCAAATGCATGGGTTTAGGACTAATCTAGTCTTTGAATTATGCAGGAGGGACATCTCTATACCTTCCAAATAGTCTTAAAGGGATTAAAATCATAGTTGTATTATTCTCCTGAGCTTTTGTCTTCTTGTAACGTGACCAAAAATTCATATACGAGCACATGAACGTGCCATTTGATGCACGCCAGTGCGTGCATTGTGCTTCCCCGGGTTCTCCAACGGGTTAATCTCAAGAACCATGCGGGTCTTGAAAAGAAAAGGATCCCTGCGTCTTTAAAGTTGATGTAGCAACAGAGGGATTGTAGCGATAATGCTATTGGGGCGGCAGATCAGTTACTTCTGCCGCTCCAAAGCCTCGGGGAGTTGGCTCAAGATTACTTCTCTTTGATAAGGTCCTCGCTGTGCAGCTGCAACTTCGTGATCTGGGAAATAAAGATTGGTAAAAACGTGGCAAATAAAATAAAAAGCAGCTCGCTGTTAGGGGGAAATAAACCGAGCAACCTTTTAAAAAAAAAAAAAATACGTTTCATTCAGAAGTGAACGTTTCTGCGCAGCTCCGACACTTGTTTTGGTGTTCTTGTCGGAGGAACGAAGCTGCCATTGTTTTTTATGCAGCTGTCGGGACCTCGGCAGTCGGCTCCTCACTTTGAAGTGCGCTGCTCCAGCCTGTCGGCTCAGTCGGTGTTGGAGTCGCCTACAGGAGAGACCTAACGTGCGGCATGGCAGCCTGAAACCAGAGGGAGGAGAAAAGGAGGAGGGAGAGAAAAGCGCTATTTTTTTTTTTCTTCTCCTCTCGAGTTTTTTTTCTTCTCACCATAAACCGACTCGAACCTGAACGGACTGTATGTGGACGCGTCGCGGAGACGAGTACTGTGGATTATACGCGTTTTTTTGTGTGTGGATAAAAAAAAAAAAAAAAACCGGAGTTTAATTTGAGGAGAGAACTCGTGGATCGATGGTAAGTTTACACGAGTGAGTCCTCAAACTGGCCCCCGTTGGAGTTCCCTTTGATGTGCGGTTGACTCGCCTTTGAAGTAACGTTCAGGGGGGAAATGACCCGCTTTTCTTACGTTTAAAAAAAACACCAAAAAAAAAAGCGTTTCTGTGTAATTCACCTCGTTTTTCTTTTCGGTATGCTTTTGATTCCACATTTTAAAAGTGAAAGAAGATCATTTCAAAGAAGTACTCGTTTCTTTTAGTGGAATTCCTCCCCCACGAGATCTGAGACTTTGGTGTACTTGGGATTGGACGTTGTTTAGAGAGAGGAGTCCGTTTCTTCGCCTTAAATGTAACGTTAAAGAAACTTTTAAAAAAACACTACGTGTCCGTATTAACGTGAGTGGATAAGAGTTGCTTAATTGTTTGTTTGTAGATGCCTATAACATTTGGTACATGAAGATAAAGAGTCGTTTCTCTTCTGTCTCTGACAAGTTCAACACTTAAGCTGTAACCGAGTGTCAGTGATACAAAGTGACATCTGTTACATTTAATTTCTTTAAGCATTAATGTAGCAAACTGCTCGATAACTGAGCGATATATATGTGGGTGTCTGAAACGTGTAAAGCTCCAGGGGTAACGTTAGTCCTCCAAACACACCGACCAGCTGCAGCCAGTTTAACTCTGATTAACTACACCGGTCACGTTTTTCTATCTCTCCCGAGTTTGTCCCACATCAGAGTCCTACAGGTCTTCTCACCGGGAGGCTCAATTTTAACGTGATTTAGTCGCCTGTGATGTTGAAACGTATAAATGACTTTCCCCACCACCACCACCACCTCCTCCACTACCAGCAGAAAGTGCCCGGGCTGTAGAGAGGACATGTGCTGGCATTGTGCAGCAGGCAGCCCCGGCTGTAACCCATCAGGCGGGCTGGATTCCGGAAGCATTAATAAAGCCGTGTCCGTTTGGAGGATTAATGACTTATTAATGGGGATCAGCCTGACGCACGTGTGATTACTATACTTGTAGTGCTGATGTAGATTCGTCTCGCGCATCGCTCAGGTGGTTTATCTGCTCCACTGTGTGCATGTGTGAAATCACTGTTTTTAAATTGTTAATTTAACCAATAGCGCATCGGTTTAGAAACCATTCCAGGTTGAGATATGAAGAAATGCTGTTTATGTAATGCTGCTGCAGCGGCTTTTTTCTGCAGAAGTCAGTGAGACTCTTACTGCGTCCCCCCCCCCCCTCTCTTTGAAGTTGGGGCGGATCTGGTTTTGATTAGATCAATACTTTGTGTTTCAGAGAGAAGACGGGCAGCCAGAGAGAAGCCCCCCCGCTGACACGAGAGAGTGAGGAGATTACAGTAGAAGAGAAGGAGGAGGAGGAACACACGGGCTCTCTGCCGCTGCCTTCAGAGCCATGAGCCGGGCGCTTATGGACCACATCGCCAGTAGTTTCCGAGAAGATGCTCCTCGACCCCCGGTGCCGGGGGAGGAGGGCGAGGCGCCCTGCTACCCCGGCAAACTCTTAGCGATGAAACCCCTGGAGCCCCCCAAGTCGGTTGTGCTCGGCTCTCCCGGATCCGCGACCAGGAGGAACGAGGACGGTCTCGGGGAGCCGGAGGGCAGCGCCTCCCCAGACTCCCCGCTCTCCCGCTGGACAAAGTCTCTGCACTCTCTGCTCGGGGACCAGGACGGCGCGCTCCTCTTCAGGACCTTCCTGGAGCGGGAGAAATGCGTCGACGCTTTAGACTTTTGGTTCGCCTGCAACGGCTTCCGGCAAATGGACCTCAAGGAGACCAAAACGCAGCGAGTCGCCAAAGCGATTTACAAGCGCTACATCGAGAACGAGTGCATTGTCGCCAAGCGGCTCAAGCCCGCGACTAAAACCTTCATCCGGGATAATATCAAGAAGCAGCACATCGACTCCGCGATGTTCGACCAGGCGCAGACGGAGATCCAGACCGACATGGAGGAGAACGCGTACCAGATGTTTCTGACCTCTGACGTTTACCTCGAGTACGTGAGGACCGGGGCGGAGAACCCGAGTCACGTGAACTCGATCGGCTTGGCCGACCTGAAAGTCGGATGTGGATACATGCCCACGCTCATCGAGGAGGAGGAGTGGAGTTGTGACTTCAAAGCCAAAGCGCTGGCTGGATTGTCGGCGAAGGCGCAGAGGGCCACCGTGTCCATGAGGGCGGTGGAGGTGATGGAGAGGGGATACAGGTATGGCTGCAACTCCTTATTTAAAAAAAAAAAAAAAACTATTCAGATCAGAATGCATGCTGTACATCATGATGATAGACATCCCAACACATCTCCAAATCACATTTGGAGTTTGTAGAAGACTCTTGTCTGGCTCTCTCTGGCCCCTCTCTCGTTCGGATTTCCGTGGCCTTTTTCAAATAGTCCAGCAGAATGAGGGATCGTCTTCCACTGTGAGGGGGGGGGGTTCACAGAGCCCCGGCTGGCTCTGGCCCCAGCCGGCAAATAATAGATGATGACATTGCTATGCTATGCCTCCTCCTGTACCACACTGTCCTCGAGAGATGCGTCTATAGACGGCTCTTAGAGCTTCATTGTGATGTTTATTATGACCTTTGCCTCTCTGCCGGTCCTTTTCTAAAAGAGCGAAAACAAATTTTTTGAGTGTTTTTATAAATGTATAAAATGTTTTATTGGGACATCTTCCGATATTGCTATGGGACACTGAATTACAAGTTGTTTTTTGAGTATGACGAGCTATCCAAACTGACAGCTATACCTGCTTCTGGACAGCGTGGACTGACAGCTCGTGCGTGGTGACAGGAGTATTGGGGACTTTCCTTTCAGTGTGACGCTTGTTGCTCAAAGTGAGGAGTGCGGTCCTCTCGTTGTCCCCTCACACAGTCAAAACATGTGGAACTCATTTCTACCTTTTTCCTCCCTCACCTCTTCTCGTCTGACTCTTAAAAACAAACCCCCGAACGGCAGCAGCTACAGTACAAAATCAACACCCAAAACCCTTCTCGCTCTCTTCTTCCCTCTTTTCTTGTTTGCGTCAATTCTCCTCTGATCCCCCCCCCCCCTTTCGACTCCCCTTCACTTTTATCTTATTTTTTTCCTTTTGAAAACTCGGGGAATGGGGACTACGAAGCCTGCTTTTAGAGCGAAAGGGAGGGGGAAAGAAAGTGGAAAGGAAGGACAGAGAGAGGGAGGGGGCAGTGCACCTCATGAAAGAAAGGGAGGGAGGAGAAAGGATAAATGAGGGGGTGAGAGAGAGGCAGGGAGGGAAGAATGCAAGGCCAGCTGTGTTAAATACCTGACTCTTTGCAAGCCCCTCTGAAGGTCAGCCTGGAGCTGGGGGCCTTCAGCTTTAGTCCTGCTGGGTCTCTCCCTCACGAAGACCCCCCCCACCTCCCCCCCCTTTCTTTCCTTCTCTGACACACACTCATGCTTCTGCTCTCTCTCTCTCTCTTTCTCCCCCCTTTTCTCCTCCTCCTGTACCATGGCAAGAATGCATGCACAGCAGGAGATGAGTGGTGAGGAAAGAGTGAGTGTGACTGAGAGAAATGGAAAGAGAGAAACTGTGGGGCTGTTTAAGAGAACATAAATGGGGCAACGGGAGGAAACCCACAGCGTTCCCCGTGCAGATTAGCGTATATCTGAGGGGCGGAGGTTGCCAGGCCTCGGAGTAGCTGCTCACATTCATTCATGAAAAAGTCATATTCACACATTAATCAATGAATACTAATGAGATGTCACCCACCTGTTGGCTACTGTGTCATAGTGTTGCATTGGTATTGATCTGACTTCTGTTGTAACCTCGCCCCAGATCGTACAAGAGAGGAGACCCTCTCATCCCCGGCCATGTGGGCTCTTTCGCCCCCGTCAGCAGCACCAACGACAGCGAGGTGTCCAGTGACGCCCTGACCGACGATGCCATGTCCGTGACTGACAGCAGTGTGTAAGTGAATATTAACCAAACGTGTGTGTGTGTGTGTGTGTGTGTGTGTGTGAGAGAGTGCCAACACACAAGGGTGTTTCAGGAATGTTAAATGAGGTGACAACTTAAGAATGGTTTGTTGTAGTGAGAATATTGGTGAATTGTGGCCACGGAGTGAGTGCCATCCCATTATATTCTAAACACAACACTCTTTTTGTTTATATTTTTAACATTACACTGTAAATGAAGAGAGACTTTGTACACTTAGTGCATCAATTGACACTGTGAGTAAGACAACGGTTCAACTAATGGATCGTTTACTTATTAAGTTATTACTTTATTCTATTAACTGATTGAGTTCAGTTCTTGCAGCTTGTGTTGTCAGACCAACAATCACAAAAGATGTTCACTTTACAATAAAACAGAGAAAGATCCACATTTTACTCGTGAAGTGAGCAAATGTTTGGCAGCTTTGCGTGTATCAAAACCGTTGTTGATTAGCCGCCTACGGAGTGACTAATCAAGGAGTTGGCTAATCGTCCTCAGTGTTGTGTTGCCTCTGTCCACATGTGGTTCGTGCTTATCTCTGTACGTGCCTGGGGCCTCGTTCTTCAAAGGGATTACTTTGGCGTAATCACGTATCTCTCAAGTGGCGGGCCGCTGTGAAGTCATTGCGTGGCGCACGGCTCAAGGCCAAAGAGCTCGCTCGGGTCAGCTGGTTTTTCGACCGGAAAGCAGAAAACTCTTGGTACAAGTTCTGCTTTTACTTCATCTCACATGGGAGGCGTCGAGGCCTACGTGGATGATGTCACTGAAGCAGCGAGGTTAACCATGACCTAGCTAAAGATACTGACACACTGATGTTCAGTGGGCTGGGCTGCACATAAATATGGCGGCTATAAAGAGTGTTGTTTTATACAACAGGCTCCTTGCTCTGGCATATCTCTAGACAGCTCTGCTTCAAAGAGGCCGAGGCCCATATAGTCCTATTCTGCTGTACTTTGCCCAGCGTGGTGACAAAGCCGTGGCCGCAGGGACTCGACCCCCCCCCCACACCCACACACACACACCTCAATTCCTGCCTGCTCTGGCCTTGATCAGAATATCTGCCTCTCTTTAGGTCAGTTGAAAGGGACCCGTAAACATTTGAATCTCACTTACAGATAAAGAAAAGAATAGAAAAGGGGGAAAGCAACGGGGGAGGAGGCGGGTTTTTTTCAGTGGGAAGAGAAAGAGGGGGGGGGGGGGGGGGGGATTTTTGCTTATATCTTATTTATGGATTTGCTTGGACGCTGGGGAATGCAGCTGCGCAGACTTCAAACATTACCTTATCTTACAAACCAGCCTTTTGATGTGCGGAGATCAGAGGCTGGCTGCGGCAGCGCTTGCCAAATGAAGATTGGGAGGAGGAGGAGGAGGGGGTGGTGTTGGTGTTGCTTATGCGCATGACTGTGGCATTTCAAAGCAAAAGTGGAAAAGTGCTCCTCAGTTAGGCTAGGTCACCAGAAAGCTGCTGTTTAGCATGGAGAAAAGACGGCGTTTTGCACTGTCAAGTGCTTCAGTTTGAAGCTCCAGCTTTGCTGTTTGTTGTTTGATTCAATTTTTTTCTAGCCAGTCAGCCGTTCGGTCCCTCAGATAGATTTAACCAGGTTAGCTGCACCCTCGGGTCCTGTCCCGCAGTAACTCTTTGAATCGGTATAATGAGTTGCTAATGCTAACGGTGTCCTCCGCTCAACATAGAAGTCAGTAGGGGAATGCTAATGCTGACGCTACTTCTGGCCAGCAGAGCACACTGTGACTGCAGAGTGCGTGTGCGTGTGTGTGTGTGTAGTGTTGAAAGGGAAATGGCCAGCAGGACGGCCAGTTCTGTGCTGGAGCCAGAGATGAAAATGTCATTTCTAGGGCAAACAAACCCTCGTACCAGCTCACTCAGAACCGTGTGACCCGGTCTGCTCCGACACACAAACAAGAACGGAAATGCTGCATGATTCACCTCCTGAGTATCTTAGTTTTGTTCTCAAATGGACGGGAGAATTAATTGATTGGATTTATTCTCGCTTGAACTTTGTTTGATCTACCCAGTTAGCTAATAAGCTTCTTCCTGAGTGGCTGTTTGGTCTTCAATGATGTATCCGATTAGGTAATTGACCTTTGGTGGCCTGTCTGTTCTCCCCCAGAGATGGCATCCCTCCATACAAACTGGGCTCAAAGAAGCAGCTACACAGAGAGATGCAGCGCAACATGAGGATGAACAGTCAAGTCTCTATGCCTGCGTTCCCTGTAAGTACACAAACACACACACACATGTGCTCCAAAGTCTTTTTGAACCTGGGCCCCACAGTGTAATTTCCATACCACCCTCAGTTCTGGGTCTCTCTTGGTTCTATGAATAGTACGGCACAAACTGTATTCGGCATTCTCAATTCAACACGAGCAAAGATCTGAAGGGTAACGTCGGAGACTCAGCCTCACACACACACACACACACTATTATAAGTGCACATACACACACACAGGAGCCCTCTCGCTACCTTTGGTGTCACCTACACCCCCATTAGGGTTCCTTTAAGTCTGCGGGAGACGAGGGGGGTCTCTAAGCTGTTTATCGCCGCAGCGCTCGGAACACGCCAGGGTTTTTTGTTTTTTTCTTCCCCACCGATGCTGTAAATATGGAGAACAGGGAGAAGTGAGGAAGATCTCTGCCGCTTTATCCCGAGGGCTCTGAAATCAGCCCGGTTCCCAACGAAAACACAAAGATACTCCGACACATTCACACGCACAGGCAGCGCTTTGATCCGAGGATGAATGGAGCAAACGCACAGGGAAGTGACAACTTCCAACAGAGCTGGCCCCCTTTTTTTCTTCTTTCCACAGCACCCCCCCCACCCACCCCCCCCCCCCCTACATATACACACAGCCAGCCAGCCCCCCTCCCCTAAAAGTATGGGATCTTAGGGAAGAGCGTGTCATGTGAGCCCTCAGTGGGTCAGAGGGGAGGTGGTAGCTTAAGGCTCAAGAAGAGGCTAACTTCACTTTGAGAGAAGAACAGGAAAAGGAGGTCCGACACAGAGAGGTTGACGTCTCGCCGAAGTCGAAGTAACAGAAGCAGCTTGTTAAAGTAAACTTGCCGTGACCCCCTTTTTTTGTCAACATTATGAGACATGCAGCAAGTGTTACTTGTCTGAGGAAAGCATCCACAGATTGGCTGTCGCCACTCTTCTCTCACTGTCCCCCTTTTGCTTTTATTTTGCTTTTCGCTTTTTGTTCTTGTTTTGGTTTCCCGTCTGATTTTTGGCGATGGCTTCCATTCCCATGGCGCAGCAGCCCCAGGCTCCATCAGACAGAGCCTCTTTTTCTCACTCTTTTTCTCCCCTTCATCCCTACTACAAAGGGATAGGAGAAACACACAAAAAAGAGGAAGAAAAATCAAGAAAGCCCCTGTGCAAAAATGCAAATAATTTAAGATGTGTGCGAACACACACACACACACACACACACACACACACACACACACACACACACACAGTCCTTCTCATACTGTCACTATAGTGTACCTCAAAGGTGCCCAGTGTGTGACAAGGGGGGGAATAAATTACCTCAACCTTTCTGATCTCTCATCCTTTTTCTGGCACCTTTTTTATCTCTTATCTTTCTTTCAGTCCTTCCCTCTCTTCATTTTCTCTTTCTCTCCCCCCCTGCGAGCACACATCACTGCATCTCAACTTCTCCCATTTCTTTTTCTTTTTTTAATCCCTCATCCTTTCCTCCCTGGAGTTCTCTTCCACCCCCTGTTGATATGTGGCTTTTATTCCTAGATGTAAAGCCACTGCTTCCCATCTATCTATCCCTCCGTCCCTCCCTCCGCCGCCCCACTGAGTGTTTGATATTTGACGAGGAAGCCTTTGAAGTGAGCTGACTTTAAAGAGGCCCGCTGATGATGACAGAGGGAACCAGCCGAGGCCCGGCCCAGCATGACCACACACCCCTTGAAACAACCCCGTAGCCCTGGGTGCCCGTGAGAGTGCCCTGATCAGTACCACCGATGGTGGCGCTGGTGGAGAACAATGCATAAACGTAGACCGACGAGGGGGAGAGGAGTACGGATGTCTTTTGTAGGAGCGAGCTGGGGCTCGATCATGGAGGTTATGACACATATACACGATACAGTGGCTGACGTATGTCCTTCTCCCCAAAGCGTACTCGTTGTCCTCCCAAGGAGATGGTCCTGATGAAGCCGTCGGAGTTCGCGGCCCAGCTCATCTCCCGCCTGGAGAGTCTGAAGAGCAAGCAGGACACCATCAACTCTCTGGAGGAGAAGCTGCAGCAGATTGAGGAGGTTTGTATGAGTTTTTTTTTGTACTGGAAAAGTCAACTGTCAGGTATTTTTAATTGCTCCGCTGATACATTGTGCATGCTTTGGTACCAGGAGGAGGAAAAAGAAGACACGGAGATCATGGGAAGCGCTTCCCAGCTCTCTCCCCACCCCTTGACCCTCCTCCCCGGCTCCTCTGACGAGGACCCCCAGGCCATTCTGGACGAACACCTGTCCCGCGTCCTGAAGACCCCCGGCTGCCAGTCCCCCGCCGTCGTCCGCCACTCGCCTCGCTCCAGCTCCCCGGAGCACAGGCCCATCACGCGGGCAGGCTTTGGAATCAAGACCCTGGTGAGGACGGGGCCCTCCAGCTCTTCCGTCTCCAGTCCCGACCAAGGGGCTCTGGCCCCGGGCCCCAACAGGACCTTCGTGGGCCGGCAGAGCACAAAACACATCCACCACCACTACATCCACCATCACGCCACTCCCAAGACTCAGGAGCAGATTGAGAGGGAGGCCGCCCTCAGAGTGCACAGCCTGTGCTCCAGCAGCGGCGAGTGCCAGCCTTACCAGCGCAGCCGCAGCCTGGGCAGAGAGATGTGTGGGGCCGCCTCAACCGACGACAGCGTGGGGTGAGTCGCAAGCACCTCTTTGCTTTGTCTCGTTTTAATTCTGTTTCCTCGTGTCGATTGCCTAACAATTATCGATACTAATCCTCTCTCTCTCGCTTCCTCCCAGGCGTTCCAGCTCTCTGTCCAGGCGCGTGTGTCACTCAGGAGCCGAGGATGGAGTAGCAGAGCGGTGGATGGAGGACGGCGGGCCTTCACAGCTGCCCAGCGACACAACAGACCCCGCCCAGAACGTGCTGCAGTGGATCCTGGAAAGTAAACGACAAGGCAGGCACAAGCCTCACAGGTAAGCTGTCGCATGGACCTCCTGTTTTTTTTTTACTTGAGTTTTAGTCTAAGTTCATGTCCCGCCATTTCATGTTGCTGATGTGTGTAGTCTTGTTTCCTTTCTCCCTTGCAGCATCCAGAGCACCAAGAAGACCTTCGGCGGCTCCTCCGCGCAGACGCACACGTGGGGTGGGGGCGGAAGCTGCGGCCACCTGCGTAGCCACCAGCCGGCCCAGCCGTTCATCCAGGACCCGGCCATGCCGCCCCTGCCCCCTCCCAACACTTTGGCCCAGCTGGAGGAGGCCTGCCGCAGGCTGGAGGAGGTCTCCACCAAGACCACCAAGCAAAGGTACACAGAAACTAGAGAGTAGTTGCTGTATATTGCCCTTAGCCCCTTATGATTTATATATTTGTTTTTCTTAATTATTGATGTCCCGAAAGATCAGTGTGTATTGTCGATCCTCGTATTAAAGTTGATGCCGTATCTCCTCCCAGGCATCCGATGTCCAGTCTCCAGCAAGAGAAGAGCCACCTAGTGCCTGTCCAGGCTGAGGGGTCCGCCCCTCTGTCTCTGGCCAATCCCAGCCCCGTCGGCCTCGTCGCGTCCGGCCCCGGCCTCCAATCAGAAGAGTACGATGCCTCTAGCGTCCTGCCCTCCCCCTCCTCTCCTCCTCTCTGCTCCTCTTCCTCCTCTTCTCAGCCATAACCTCCACCTTGCAGTGTACTTCTACCCTTTTAACTCTTCACCATCTTGCGCTGCTCACGTAGGGAGACAGACCAGTAGTCATGTGCAAACATACACATCACACACGTGCACACACTCACATGCAGTCACTTAAAAGAGAAGGTGACCCCCTTTGCAAAGTTTATTTTAAGCTTTGCACACAGATGCCTGGCTCTGCCTCTGTTTGCATGCGTCGTGTTTGTGCTGTGTGTGTGTGTGTGTGTGTGTGTGTGTGGGGTGTGTGTAGTCACTGCACCACCTGACTGAGACATCCCTTTCATGTATCATGTTTATTGGCCGTCCTTCAGTGAGCGGGCGGTCGGCTGGGGCTGAGCAGAGCTTTGCAAAGAGAGCTCCTCTGAAGCGGGCCTACAAAGCCTTGGACATAGCTGAAGGGGAGTCGATAATACTGTGCCCCCTTCTCCATGCACACACACACCACATAAGTACACACTTACTGATGGCACTAGGTCACTCGCTCACATGTGTTCTTCCTCAGTCGAGGTGCTGCTGGTGCACCTCTGCTCCAGTGCTGTCGTAGATTGACGTCAAAGTCTCTTAGAAGCTTCGCTCCGTTTTTTTTCCCGATTTCTCTTTTGGTCATATTTTGTTAAGTATCGTGAGTGTGTCCGCTCCTAACACACCGTTCTCTCTCTTTTTGTCTACTTGCAGGACGAAGGAGGGTAAAAAGGGTTTAGGAGGCGAGACGGTGGTGACGTATTTCTTCTGTGGTGAGGAGATCCCCTACCGGAGGAACATGAAGAGCCACAGTCTCACCCTGGGCCACTTCAAGGAGCAGCTCCGCAAGAAGGGCAACTACAGGTGTGTAGGTGGAAAAATCAATGTCGGTTAAAGTTTTACAAGATGCGGTGCGAGGTGGACTTTTGCCACCGGTGCTTCTTTCATACTGTGATTGCCGGTAATAAAACGCTATCAGCTCATCGGCCTTGATGTAAAACAATGATTGAGCACACGCTGTTGCCTTTTTGGAGTACAAACAAAAAAAAAAATGGGAGCGTTATGGCTGGATTTGAGATTTGTGATCATTAGTGTCCTCTCATCTCTGACCTGGTGACTTCTAGGACCTTTTCAGTGGAAGCGGGAAACCTCAAACTGAAGCTAGCGTCTAATGTTCGCTGGCTGAAAGGCTTCAAGCGACACCGTCTAGTGGTAAATTGTGACCTTAAAGACCCGATATATATATATATATATTTTTGTCATTCACATATGCTTTATCCACATCTATGTGGAGCGTTGTTATCAGTGTTTCTTCCTGTGCGTGTGTGTGTGTGTGTGTGTGTGTGTGTGCGTGCGGTCAGATTCTAGCCTCTGTGGTTTTTGTATGTACGTGTTGAGGGGGATGCAAGGAAAAGGAAAGGACGGGAGGGAGAGTGGAGGGAGGGTGGTGTGGGGGTTAGTGGAAGAGTTTGAACTGCAGCGATTTGGGTCCCATCTGGTATTGATTTCCATGCTAAGGCACACTTAATACACACGGCTTTGAAGCCCCGGCCTCTTTCATTTCAACCAACAAAGACTCGCACAAATGGCCAGCGTGCAAATTCTTCACTGATGCTATCAGGGGCTCTTTTTTTTCCTGCCCTGATGTGTGTGTGTGTGTGTGTGTGTGTGTGTGTGCGCGCTGTGCGCATGCTTGAATGTGCTTGCGTTGAACATGCACAGTGTTTACACATGTTGTAATCATTTTATGGATATTTTTAAAAGGCAGATTGTTCAATGCCAGATTCGCTTGTTTGCTGTACTTCAGTGCCCCGGCTGAGGCCGCGCGGCTTCGATGTGTGTTTGCAGAGAGAGATCTTCTGCTCTGATTGCTCCTTTCCAGTTGGCATTAAAGGGAAAAGATCAAACATTTATTGCATTTAAGGCTGCTATGGTCTCCGGGATAAGCGCGGGCTTTAGTATTGTGTTAATAATTACAGGTATCAAACTATTCCTTGAGGATAAAGCGGGGAGAAAAAAAAGAGAGAATTCTTCCTGTCCAGATGCGTACAGCGTTTTTTGGATCATCAAATGTGACAAGCGCTTAAGCTCAGAGTTGTCCACATCTGTCTGTTTGCTCCCCCCCCCCCCCCCCCCCATCTTCTTCTCTTCTCTCTAGCTCACTGTCTCAGTTCCTGTGTCATACCATCCACATTATTTTGGATAGAGCTGCGCGGCGCTTTAATAGCAGCCAGAAAATGTGTGGAGTTGGGTCATTTCAACATGGCAGCGGTTCAACAAAGAACAGTACTGCCGCGCCTGCCAGACGATATTGGTGCCAGATGTCAGTGAGAGCAGGGGGGGGGGGGGGGGGGGGGGTGGAAACAGATCTAGCCACATAAAACATGTTCCAGTGGAAATTCAGGCTCTCTGTGTCTCTGTCTGTGTCTCTAAGCAGAAAATATCACGGCTCTTTGAAGATTTGTTTTAGGAAGGCTCCACTTTTAAGTTTTTCCTCGTCCGTATAGTAAAGGTGGATACAGTTATCAGGCGTGTCTTGTGCTCTTTCATGTCCTCTTATTTACTCACTTTAGTTTCCTGAGAGAGACTCCTCCCTTTTTTTTATCAGACTGACCGCCGTCTTGCCGATCGGCGTGTGTGCACTCCGAGGCCTTTTTTTAAGAATCGCGTGTTCTCTCGTCTCATTAAAAACAAAATGCTCACAAACATACCCGCATTCCAGTCACCCCACACACGGAGCACATGGAGGCATTTTTCCATGACATAGTTAATGAGTGGATTCTGAGACGCACCAACCAGCCCACCCCTGCTGGTTTCTCTTCCTCTAAAATGAGGATGGGGGGGTTGCATCATTAATGGCCCAGTGAAGTCATGGCTGACGAGAAGCCCCTCCTTTTTAGATTTTAGTTTTTCCCTACACACACGCACAGAAAGTTGTCAGTCGGCTGCCCTGCCTATAGCTCTCAGCGAGAGCTCACGTTATCAACGGGGGTAAGGAAGTACACGGTGTACTGCTTGCTCTCTCTCCTCCTCCTCCACTTTGTCTCTGTTCTTTCCTTTGTCCCCATAATAATGAAACGAGGATGAGAAGCGAGTGAAAGCCAGTGCATGTGTGTCCTCTAACGTGTGTCGGAGTCGGGGGGGGGGGGGGGGGGGGGGGGTTTGATGATGGACAGACTTGCAGGCACCCAAAATTTCAACCTTTTGTCAAAGGACCCCTTCATTTGTACACTGGCCTAATTGGCCCCAGTTAGCCGGGGTACGAACTCACAACAACACGACGGAGAAAAGGGAAAGGTGGAAGTAAAGGAGAGAAGGAAAGGAGGGAGGGGAGAGAGTAAGCGAGCAGGTTACGACCCCACCCTGAGGAGTCAGTCTGCAGCTCAGCGGGCTTGCATGATTGTGTACCGAGTGGCTTTTTCATGGCTGGTGGAAATGAGGCATGGTGTTTTTAAAAAGGTCAAAGGGGGGGTTTGACTTTTAGGGTCTTTCTTTTGACTGTATTTTGAGTCCAGCGTTTGTCTTCAGGTGTTAACTCTCTCTCTCTCTCTCTCTCTCTCTCTCTGTCAAAGGTACTACTTCAAGAAGGCCAGCGATGAGTTCGAGTGCGGCGCCGTCTTTGAGGAGGTGTCGGACGACGGCTCCTTGCTGCCCACCTACCAGGGCAAGATCCTGGGCAAGGTGGAGCGGATGGAGTGAGACCTTCCCATGTTGTGGATTTTAAAACGGACTCTTCACACACCTCCGTGGATGTACTCCCTCCATATGCTCACACACACACACACACACACACACAGAGTATGTGTCTTTTAAGCTAAGGCTGTCGGACCGGAGATGCCGCTGAAGGAATGTTAACGACGTTTTGGGCAGATGGATCGGAGGAACAAAAAGGAAGGAGGACAAGTTATCGCCATTACAGGACTATCATGTGAAAAGCCCTCCTCGAGGTGAAGAAAATAAGACTGCTTTGCTGGACTGAAACATCCAGAAGAGAAAATAGAGACTCTAGGTGAATGACCACTCCTCAAAGAAGCCGGGCGGTGGGCTCAAATGTGAGACTGACGGCCTACCCGACCCTGCCTGTGCTGGCATCTGCCCACGGGCACTCGCTAGCACGCCGCTAATATGTATACGCAGGTATACATGTACATTGTATTGTGATGCTCGTATTGCTGTGTAAAGATTTCTATTGCTATTTATTGGAAACACCCCTGCCCCCCCTAAACCCCCATTACTCCTCCATGGACAAGCTGCTTGGAGTTGGAGAAACGTCTCCAATTTTCCACAATCCATGATTTTATTCCCTTCCTTCCTTCTGAGCGTCGGTTCTCAGGCAAAAGGAAATGGGTTTTATTCATTTTCTGCCCCTCATATTGAACTGTAAACTTCAAAAATACCTCTTCAAAAACAACTCCACTCCTGTTCCTGGAGATTTAGCGGGACGTCATCTCCGATCTCTTGTCCGGAGAGCTTACTGCTGAAGCTTTGAGAGTGGCTCTCTATCACTTAAAAGTTTGATAATATATTTACTACTGCAGTGCTATATGTCCCCATCGGCTCCGAGTGTACTATGGGAGAACAAAAAAATGGGGGGAAAAAGAACAAAAATGCCATTAATGTTTAATTCCCATCTCTGGGACTGTGCCCAGCTCGCCTTGATCTGTCGCGTCTTAGTGCCTTTGTTTCAGCGGCGCAGGCATCGCACAAATAGCCTACGTATTAACGAAGAGGAAACTGCCCTGAACAGGTCCTAGAGTCCCCAAAATGTGTTTACACCAATATTAATATTTACCAACAAAAAGCTCTATCGTGTGCTCCCCAACGTGCTTACCTATGTGATTGTGTGACTGAGTAGAGTTACTCTGTGTGTATTTGAAACCTGCACTATGAGCTGCAGGTGGTGGTGATTTATACACTATGTCCATAGTGTTTTAATTGAGTACAGTAGCTGTGCCTACATGGATTCTTGCCGTGTTTTACCCAATTTTCAGGGTCCTGTTACTCCCTTGGTTTTTACAAGGGGCCTTATGTTGAAAAGATATTTTTATGCCTTTTAGTATCCGTTTCATCATGTTTTATGTTTTATAATATTTTTCATGGCTTCCTTGGCTCCACTTGTAAACTGTAAATAATGCGTTCTATAGAGCTCAGTTGAAAAGATGCCTCGGTACTTTAATTATTGTAATTATGAAGAGATGCAGCCTTTATTAAAATGTTCTATTTTTCAAATTAGCAAATGGCTTCCTATGGTTTTGTGTGTGTGTGTGTGTCTTGTGATTAGGGGATGGTGATGTTTGTGTGTGTGTGTGTGTGTGTGTGTGTGTGTCTCAAACTTCACCACACACACCCCGCTGCGGAGAGTGCAGCTCGTTGGATCCGGTGAGAAATCTCCGGCAGATTTGCCTCCATTATCAGCTCTTAATTTACTCCCTGTTGGAAATTTAAACATGCAGCATTAATTTGGCCACCAGAGCCTCTGTGTGTTTAAGGGTAAGAGGGAGAGAGAGGAAGAGTGTGTGTTTAATGAGACATTTGACAAGAATGCATGCCATAAGTACATTTTACCCAGCTGGTTAACACTTCATGAACTGAGTGTGAGGTCTCAGACTGCTGCATGGATGTAGGTTTTATAGGTAAGATCATCGGGAGTCTGAGGGGTAAAATGTTTTACTATTAAATTCTGTCTTTAAAGGACAGCTTTGCATTTTTTACAGTCAGTCTTAAAACAATAGTCAGGTGCCATCATCAACATGTGATCAGGTTTTAGTTGCTGTAATCTTTCCTCCTCTTCTTTAATTAAGCTGCATCCTAGTGAGTATCTTCTAAAGTTAGACATTTTAGTACAAAAATATTTAGTGTCACTATCCTTCCATTGCAGCTTCATACGGAAACACAAAGAGGACATTTTACATTAAAAAGATCTCCACACATAAGGTCACACCACCAGTACAAATGTTACGTTTGAACTGAGATGCAGGTATAATAAAAAGCAACATCTATACATCACCTGTAACCGCTGATCCCTTTCAGGGTCGGAGGGGGCTTGAGTTGATCCCAGCTGGTTGGGAACATTGGGCGAAGGCGAGGTACACCCTGGACAGGTCGCCAGGAAATCACATGAGACAGACGACCGTTCACACTCACATTCACACCTACGGGCAATTCAGATCATCAATTAACCACGTGTTTCGACTGGGGGGGGGGGGGGGAAGCCGGAGAACCCGGAGAAAACCCACGCTGAGAACATGCAAACTCCACACAGAAGAGCCGTCCACGAAAATCAAACATCTGCCCTTTAAATGTAGGTGCTTTCCTACATTTTTCTTGTCAACAAATCTCCTAAAAAGACTAAAATAAACAACGTGTTAGTCCGTCTCTCTTAATAACGTCCCTACTCCCTCTGTGGCTCTAAGCCACGCGGCAATCGGCCCTTTTCACAGCAGCTATATGTTAACGTGTCAATGCAGCGTCAACACAGGTGTAACTATTAACATTAATTATGGCCCTGTTCCATTTAGTGTGCATGCTGGCTCACTGGAACGACTGTGACACATTAAATGGTGCCATACTGGGACCATAACTAAGATGTACAGAAGGCTAGGGTCACAGTGTACAGGCTACCTTACATGATGCCTTATTTAATTTAAACTTGTAATAGCTTCTAGCTTCACATCACGACTCTGATAATCTTCCCACATACTTTGCACAGCGCGCTCCTCTGCCACCCGCGCTCCTTTAAAGTTTCATTGGCTAAGAGTGTTTCTTATGCGGCCTTTCATATTGAAAGGGCATCATGATATTGTTAAAGTACCATTTTCGGCTCTTTCATCAGCAAAGGTCAGTGCATACACTTGAAGGCCATCCTTTGGACTCTTTAGAACTAAGAGGCTCTCACTCAGCGGCGCTCCACTGTCAGAAGGCCTTGTGAACCCGTCTTTGTGTAGAGGGCTATTTTAGATGGGGTCATCTTTTTGAAGAGTGCACCGGGCTGGGTAGACTCTCCGCTGCTATTCAAACATGCTTTTTTTTAGGTGGGTTTTAAGATTTGGGGGCATTTGAGGGTTGCTAAAAAAATCTGTATGACTTCAATCTCAAGTCAGAGGGTGACGGAACATTATTTGTCCTGCGCTTCTGATTCCGCGCCCACATCTATAGCTATTCTTTGGTAAATTGAGAAAGAAAATGCAATATTAGCCTCACAAAGTAACCTTAACTCAGGATCCACTTACAGGTTTTTCCAGAGCTTTTAATGGCATCTCACAGTCCTAATCAGAGTACGGTGTTTTGCTCAGTTTTCACGGCCACCTGTTGGCTAAAGTTAAATACTAAAATGACGTGATGCATGGCCGGATGAAGCTGTTTGGGGGCCCTGCATGGGCAAAACATTTGCTGTTGGGCTCCAAGTTTCCATCAAGTACGTCTTATAGTATGCACTGAACTTGAAACCAACCGGTACTCCGATACTGGTATAATTCTACCATGTTTATAGTTTGTGGTAATTTCTTAAAACACAAGATTATTCAGGAAAATGCACCATGTGAGCACAATACTTTTGACATGTAGTGTACCGCGCTTTGACTACAAGACTAGAGAGGCACTACACAAGTCCAATTCAAATTAAGTTGAGTTTCATTCAGATTTTCCGGCCACGTCCCCACAAACACACAGAGTTTTCTAGCTGTAATAATCCGTGCATTCACGGATTATTCAGTATTGACAGCTATCTGGGCCTAATGCTGCTCACCACTTTAAGAAATCAGCTGTGGACTGTAATGAATTGGCACGAAGTTGTGCCCCCCCCCCCCCCCCTTATGTCCACATCTATGCCTGCTATTGTTTCCCCCGATGATATCCAACTTCTGCTACGAGATCAAAGCCTCTGACTGTGAACAACGGCCGGCACAGGAACCTAAACAGGAAGTGGAACCAAAGGATCACACAGATGCGCTTTGATTGGTGGAGGCAAAGCTTTGATGTGCAGTCATTACTGTGCTAGTCACTTTCCAAAAGTTGATTGTTGTAGCACAAAAGAGGTCAAAATCCATTACAAAGCAATGAAGTGGTGCAAATAGTCTGAAATATGAAGGATTTCGTCACATAAATAGACAATCTGGATGAAAACACAATGTAGGTTAATGTAGAGTCTAAAATATCAAACCAGAGCACAGCTGAGCAACGAGGCCATGGGAAAAACTCTGCTCACTGTCTGTCACCGCGAACCTCAACCTCATTTAAATACACTCCAATCATTCCACCATAGATGGATACGAGAGAGTGAGACCCCCAATTTTGGGTCCTGAACCCCTTCATTTGGAACCTGGATTAGCCAATGCGAGTTGTTCCACACAGGCATCGACCCAGACAGCAATGGGACTGTGGTCAACCAGGGGGCCTCGTCTGGAACCTGGCCAGGCGCCACTGTGGTATAGCTGATCCCCCGACCATCTGACCAATCGCGTGCCTTCATACTGCCTGATACCGCGTCCGAACCAATCACAGACTCTCCCGCCTTCAGAATCAACCAATGACAAATCTGCTGACATGCTCAGATGACAGCTGCTTGGCCAAGAAGAACCAGAACCTATCCATCAAAAAGAAATTAACAGGGTTATTATTGTAGCTTACAGACTGTTCAAATGTAGTATTAGTGAACGAGTGGAATATAGGCATCATTTAGGTACGCATTATAGGAGAGTGAGGTAATACAGAACACCATTAGAGAAGATATCCTACGTCTTTAAGCTCGGAACAATGCATTGCTCCTGTTTTTAGAAGACAAGCTGATAATTTAATGACCAACATATGTGACCAAAACATTTGATGGCGAGAACAAATCTTCCAAAGTAGCCCCCCCCCACCCCACCCCCCAAAAAAAGAAAGAAAAGGCATTATATTTCCCTCCCTAATCACATGGCAAGAATCTGAAGAGATTATGTATCTTCACAAATGCTTTGGGAAATGAAGACGACCAGAAACACAATCTGCCACCGGTGTGGCGCGCCGGTGTCGGATGGCGTGCGGCTAAAAGGACGCTGAGGACGTGAGGTATGATAGCTGGTCGGGCCGCGCCGGGGGACTCTGTGTGCATCCTCCCTGCAGCTGGAGGAAAAAGCATCTTTTGTAAAGAGAGCGAGCGCCATTGTCCTCTTTTGGTGTTTACGTTTGTCTTGAATTTCACCTGGTGCACAGCGCAGCCCCGGCAAGCCACAGGATAGGCATTGTTCTGGGCCCGTGCAGGAATGGTAGCCTGCAGTCACCTTCTTTCTGACTGTCGCCATTGTCCCGCCACCAACTCCCCCCCCCCCCCCCCCCCCAAAAAAACTTTGTTTTTGCTCCCCACCGCAGACAGCTGAGATTGTTGCCTGATGTTGCTTCCTCTCCTCCCATTGTTTCCTCGTCTCCTCATGTATGACTTTTCTCCTCCTTGTAGGTCGCCGTATGTGTGTCGGCTGTTGAGTGGTTGGAGGAGATGGGAGAGTGGGGTTGGAGGGGGGTGTACACAGAGTGCATGTGAAGTTTTATGGCTAACCACATGTGTTTTTGAATCTTTGAGCTTCCACGTTTTTTTTTCCCATGCTGAGGGGTCGGGGAGAGTCTGCAGCATGAAGATGGGGCGGAGAGAGGGAAGTGGGGTATGAGAGAGAGAGAGAGAGAGAGAGAGAGAGAGAGAGAGAGAGAATTAAAGAACCAAGACATGTGGTTCTTGTTTGGGGCGCTGCATGCAGAGATGGTGGGTCTGGCTTCTCTTTGCTCCAACCTGCGTCTACAATCTAAACATCCCACTGATTATTAAACAATATGGATGCTCTCATGCCCCCCTGCATATGAACCAGAAAGGGTCACAACCAATCAGCCTCACACTCAAATCAGAAAGGCAAGCTTTTCCCCTTCACTGAAGTACGCACAGAATTCAAGGACACGTTCTCATATTACACATCTATCATATTTCCTTTGTAACCGTCTACTTCTGTGTATCTCCAGTGTCCTAGATAAGCTTTCTTGTTGCTTGTAACTGAGTGGGAGCATATGAGTGCGATGCCTCTGGGCTCTGTGAATTCACTGTATGTAGTAAAGTTAGACTGTGAACCATGTGAACACCAAACCACAGCCCCCCCCCCCCCCCATATATTATGTTAGATACAAGCAACACCCACATAACTCCAAAGCCCTCTGGGTAAAGAGCTGTTTTACATGTGCCCCCCCCCCCCCCCCCCCCCCCACACACACACATGCACACACATGCACACACTAAAAGGCCACAATGAAAGGGCATTGATTTTATATGATAAACTCTTTTTTTTTTAAGAATTACCCACAACAATTATTTCATCAGGATAGCTCATTTCCGTAATGCTTTATTTTACAGGTTAATAGTCTTTATTTTCATCATTTGGAAGTTACTTAGCAAGAGCTATATGGTAATTGGTACTAATTATATCTGTGAGATACATATCACTGTGACCTAGAAAGCCTTTAGTGAAATAAAATGATTCTACGGGCAAGAATACAATTCAATGTATGTAAAGAATAAAACAATTCCAACAATTAATGATAAAAAGAACATCTCCTTTGGTTTAACTGGAGAAGTTATTGAAAGCATTACTATGACATGCTATAGGTATCTTTGAGGAAGACATGGTGCATCAAACTAAGGTGCATTTAAACTTGCTTGCTGTTTGGCGTAGAGACCTGCGCCAAAGATGGACTTTCTGATTTAGGAAGTTTATCCCCGTTTTGAAGAAACGAGATCATCAACACGTACGTGACTGAATCCAACGGGCCGCCGTGCGAACTGGTTTTATTCTGGCTGCTGCTGCCATTAATGTTGTTGTTTGGTGAGGTTCATTTGGGTGTTTCGGTTCATCAAGCGACCATGTTAACTGGTGACTTTCAGCCTAACGCGTTGAAAACAGGAAGAGAACACGTAGCTGTCCTCGTGAACGCCTCTTTGTTTGGTTTTTGACTTGTTGTGAATATGTTGAAAACTGGAAGAGAGCAAATTGTTCTCCCTGTGGATGTCTATCTAAAGGTTCTACATGTTCGCTTTTGGGGAATGTTTGTTTGCATGCAGCCTTACAGATTTACAATCTGTAAGTTTACCAACATTTAATTATGCATAATGGCCGTTTTCCCAAATGATCCATAACATGTATCTTTAATAGACCGCTGTGCCAATCTAATAATGCTATTTATGAACAGTATTGCTCGTGGTGGTGGGGTTCAAACTGCCATGATCACTGTCCACTGTCCATGGTTCTGAAGTGTGTGTCTCTAATGCTCGTCTGTGTGTGTGTGTGTGTGTGTGTGCTGTCATGGTGTTATAGGTTTACATGAGGTGTTGGTGGTTTTGTGTGGTCGGTTAGCCCGATGTCGCTCTACTCCACTGACGTGATGATGCTGTTTGGATAAGGAGGATTTGCATTTTGCTTTAGAAATGATCTGTTTTTTTGTTTTGGTGAACTCTCACTCTCTTCGTTCTCTTTGGTTGTTGCATTTCTAAGAGCTGGGATTGTCATAAGTACCTTTTGCAGTATTATAAGAGAGGGCACAGTAAGCGAGGCTGGTAGTTTGCTTTTTCCCTCCAACGAGGTAAGGGGGGGGGGGGGGGGGTCAGAGCGCCGAGGTTTGAGAGTCACGGCTCGCTACTGTAGTTAGTGAAACATGAGCACATACGCAGTGAAACATGAAACATAAATAGGACAAGGGAACAACGTAATTACTACACTGAAACTTATAATCGGTTAAGTTGCAAATAGCCAAAATCTGTAAACCATAAGAACAGACTACAGCTGAAAAAAAAGATCCATGCTGGTCAGTGAAGGCTGAGGTCAGTCACACAATCAGCACTGCTGGTTCTTACAGCTCTACGTCCTCCTGGAGTCCCTCTGAATGGTATCACCTCTTTACCTTGTTGGAAAGAAATAAGAAAGGGAGGAAGGAGACAAAAAGAGCCAGGGAGGGAGGTGAGTGTGTGTGTGTGTGTGTGTGTGTGTGTGTGCCGGGGGGTCCTCACTCCTGCCGGCCTGCCTGGGAAAGGAACAGACCTGGCTTCACATCACACACAGCCTGCATCAGCATACGTGTGAGCATGCATGTGAGCGCATTTGCTTGCAGCGGAGAGCGTGTACTTGTGCGTGACTGGGAGAGCACACAGAGAGAGGAGAATTGTTTCAAAGGAGAGAATTAGAAAAGGATAACGGGGACTGTGTGAGAAGGCAGGGGGGAAAAAATCAAGGAGAGGGTGTGAGTCAAACAAAAAGCACTTCATAAATGTGATGAAAGAAGTCATGCAGAGTGTGACTGGATGAAGGCTCCACAGGTGCAGGAGAGAAGAAGCAAAAAAAAAAAAAAAAGGCTAATCGATCGATTCGATTTAGGTAAGACCTACAAAAAACCTCGGGCGTCTGCTGAACAAAACTTTTCAGGGGCAAAGAGGGCAGAGGGGGAGTCATCAGAAGTTGGAATGAGGGAGGGGAGGGAGGGGAGGGGAGGGATGAGAAGGCTGTGATCCAGATGAAAAGCAAAAAAAACAAAAAAGGCCAAATGTGGAAAAAGAGCTGCAGTGCTTGTGCGTCCCTGGCTGGGCGTGGGTCAGAGCCGGAGTAAACAAACCCACAGCTTAGCAGCGCGTTTGATCTGTTCGACTACCAAACACTGAGTGGAGTAAACAGAAAAAATTAGACTGGGTCAGCTACAGAGGAGGGCTGTGGAGGGGTGTATGAGTGTGTGTGTGTGTGTGGTGGGTGGTGGTGGGTGGTGGGGGGGGGGGCTTCAGTACATACACAACACAAGTTAGATGTTCCAACCCGAAAGCTAACGATGACCACTTTTCAGCACCTCAAACTCAGCCTGTCATCACTTATTTTGAGTTTCAATGGAACACGGCTCCTTCAACAGCGTGGGCCTCAAGGCGAGGATGTTATTCTACCACAGCGAACGAGGTTAACTCATTCCTGTGAATGTATTATATATGTTTATATCTATGTTTCTTCTACAGTCTCTTTATAGGGACGTTCTTCACCAGAAAACAACAACAGCATTTGTCAGCTAATTTGGTAGCATCTTCTATGCACAGATTTGTTCCACTGATCGTGTGAATTGCATCGAAATGATTTGCTCTGAGATGTCGCTGTTTTTGAATGCTGCTGTGATTGGGCCTTTAGTAGCCTGGACTGAGTGCTGTTCGTCCTTCCAATGAGAGAACCGCCAGATCACCAAAGCGTCGCATCAGAATAATGAAGAAAGGGAATCCTTATTTAACACAATTCAGTTTCACATTTCTTAGACGTCGTGTGAGTATAATTTCACATAACGCTTCGGTATCGCCATCATTTTCACAGTAAATTAAACATGATATACCCTCGAGATAAAAGCTGATGTGCAAAAAGCCGTCAGCCCTCTGACGCTGAACATCAGAGGCAGGGTGTTGCTCTGCGTGGACCTTGGCTACCTTTGAACATTCGTTACTTGGCTGAAAAAAAGAAGCGCGTCAGGCGGAAGAGTCTTAACGACGGGCCTTTGCCTGCTTTTTTTTTTCCAGCCTTGAAGAAGTTAAAATTAGTCCTTTTTTAAAAGGCAGAATTCAAAGCTGGTAGCATGAAAGGGGAGGGGAGGGGGGGGGGGGGGCAGAATGAAATGTCGGCACTGCAGTGTTAAAAGGGAGATGGGAGATGAGAGATCCCAGTGTCTGACTTTGGTGCGACTTCAAAAGGCTGTGTTTAAAGCGGCAGGCCTTAATGCCGGCCTGATAGCACAACTGTCATGTCTGTGTGACCTCCCACAGCTGGCCAGCCAGGGACACAGGACTCCTGCCGTGTGTGTGTGTGTGTGTGTGTGTGTGTGTGTGTGTTTGGTGACTTCTTGATGTGTGCGTATATGAGCTTGTCTGCTTTCTGTACATTTGTGTGTCAGCACTCTTGTGGCTCTTGCTTTGTGTCTTGATGTGATTGTCTGTGTGCCCTTTAATGTTTGTGTTTTGATGTCGGTGTATGTGTTTGCCTGAGCTGTGACTTTGTGTGTGTGTGTGTGTGTGTGTGTGCGTGTGCACAGAGGTTGAAGATCTAAGCCAGGCTCTGCCCTCTCTCGCTATGCACAGGGGCCTTTTTTTTTTTTCCCCTTCTTGTTAAGATTCAAACGCTGATCGGCTTTGAACTGCAGCTGCAGACTCTGCAGTCATTTCACCACTTTAGCTCGGACTAGCTAAAGTTGCCCTTGCGCCGCCTGCCACCCGGTCGCTGATGCCATTACAAGCCATCACGCCAGAAGCCACATTAACTGCATAGCAGCCGGCGAAGGCGTGTGGCAGCGTTTATTAAAGCAGCGACTTGCCTTTGATGTGGCAAAAAACAGACAACTGGTCTGAACATGATGTCGCTCTGCTCAACTTTTTCCCTCCGGAGAAATACAGTTGATCTGTAATATTTGGCATGTAGTAAACAACTTCCAACATGGATTGAAGAAAGTTGTATTAATTTAAACCCTATTAGCTAGCGTGGCTCTATGGATGGCATCGCCGGTCTGTCGCTCGCTCTACACTGTTCCACTCTGAACTAATTGCCAAGAAAGTTTGTACAGACATTCATGTTCCTCAGAGGATGAATCCTAATAACACTTTTCATCTAGCGCCACCGGTCAAGTCGAGCAGCTTGGTTTATGACTAAAAAAAACCTGCAAAATGATGAACATTTCCCCTCAGATGTAGCACGTTAACACGTTAAACTAAGATGGAGCACATTGTGAATATTAGGGATGAGTCATGGTTTTTGAATAGCAGTAACATAAGAAAATGTTTTTGCCGCCACAGGCGCAGAGTAACGTTATTACCAGGCGGCGGTAAAAGGTGATTACTGAATAGTTTAGTATGTGTGTGTGTGTGTGTGTGTGTGTGTGTCGGTTCACTCCAATATTTGTAGGGACATTTCTCTCCTCCCAAGATATTGGTAGGGCCATCCTTTGTACCAGGTGAAATAACCAGCTCTCTGTGACCTTTAGTCTTGTTAAAGTATTCACTGAACTCTCTAAGCAGCATTTCTCACACTGACTGAACACAAACATTGCTGGTACTCTGAACAGATGAATGTGTGTGTGTGTTGTTTTTTTTTAGCTGTTATCATCTTGCACAGACTTGTCAGTTTATTTTTCTCTCCTTCTGTCCCCAATGTTCCTTTTGGTGCGTCTCTCCTTATCTGTTGGCGCTCGCAGGCGAGAAAGCCCGAGCGGTCTCTTTCCTGCTCTTTAAAGTCCAAATGGCAGGATACTGCTGAGAGCTGCCTCTCTCTCGCTCCTTCACCTGTTTGTTCTCATTTCATCTTCTCTCAGGAGGGGGTGCACACCGGTGCAGATCTTGTCAAAAGACCACTGCATACGCACGGCTTCGACCGCATCCTCGTGTCCTTTGCACCTTTATGTTCCACTCACGGAGTGGAGCCCATCGGGGGAAGCTTTCTCTGCATATGCGTCCCGCCACGTTCCGTATCCTTGATTTCTTGTTTTTTGAACCGAGCTGAAGAGAGAGAGAGAGAGAGAGAGAGAGAGAGAGAGAGAGGCCTGAATGTGCTGATCAGTTGATCAAATGAAAAGTTTCCAGTGGTCACCTCCCCGGCTCCTGACTGTGCGTCCGCTCGGCTGACAGCGGGAGAGCGAAGGGAAACATCGGGAGACGCTTCTGTCACACCCCGATCTCCGCTTTGATGAGTCGCATCAAACGATGTCCATATCTAAACGTCATCCTCAAAGGGAAAAACTGGGGGAGGTGTGTGTGTGTGTGTGTGTGTGTGTGTGTGTGTGCGGAAGATACACCGGAAGAAAGAGAAGAAAAACAGCACATGAAGATACATAAACAGGATTCTTTGTTTTACCGGGTCGAGCTGTTGATAAGGTTTACTTATTTAAAAGTGCCAGATGCGAGGCTCGCAGTACTTTAAAGTTCTGTGTGTTTGGGATTGTGTGTTTTGTCGAGATGCAAGTTGCCAGGCAGAGA
The DNA here is from genome assembly GCF_050575085.1 of Anarhichas minor. NCBI lineage: Eukaryota > Metazoa > Chordata > Actinopteri > Perciformes > Anarhichadidae > Anarhichas > Anarhichas minor. Next base: position 14,540,768 of record NW_027466453.1, read on the forward strand.
TAATAGACTTCTAAAGGAATATTAAGCCTTGGAAGTCTCTTGCCGGGCTATTCACGGGCAGAGATTTAGCCGCTATCTTCGCTATTTTGGCGAATTTGCATCTCAGGCATTGGAGCAACTGTTTCTGCATGTTTAGGGTTTAGTCCAAGCTGTCATGTGCTTGCAAGGAGTCTGTGATGATAGCACGCCACAGAGAGCAGAAAGGAAACATCAAAGGCCGATAGACTGATGATGTTACCTAACTGGAGTTGAATTTGATCCAATATTCCTCTCATTCATATTCGACTTCCTGTTTCCTTTCAGCTGCTGCCATTATTGTCAGTTTTGTGGCTTTTGTTTGACGATTCTGTCGCCACTTCTTCCCTCGTTTTTCCTCCTTTTTGTTTTTCGTCCTCTGGCTCTTTCTTGGCACCGCGTTGCAACTACAGCTGCCAATAAAGAGGCTTTTTTTTTTGCTGTGATGAAGATTTAATGTGCTTGTCACACGGAGCGAATGGCATATGTTTGCCCCCCGTTGCTACTTTCTCAATATTCAGCCAGAGAGAAGGTATAGGAGGCATGCGTTTTATTCATCATTTCCTGGAGCTCCTGGTGCCGGTGTGAGGAGCAAATTAACAAATATAGTTATAGGTTGAAAATGTTTCAGGGTTGTTTTTGAACATACATCCTCCACTCAAGGCGGTATGGCACTTCTTTCCTTTCGGCGTACTATTCTACACGGCCGAGTTTTCTCACTATTTTAATTTCTGCTGGGCTTTTCCTAAACTTCATGCTTTTTCTGCTCACAGAATGGAGAGGCGTGTGTTTGTTTTAGACAGCTCCGCCACTTCAACAAATACTGGGTTAAAGAATTAAGTGCGCACAGATCGGGGAATCTCACCCTCCGTCTTTGTATTACAACTTTTCTGAAGGCCACTCTGAGGTCTCCCTTTGCTTGGACATGGAGCGCTTTCTTCAACAAAATGGGCTCCGTCCTGCTTTTACATCTGCCAGAAGGGGCTTTAATAGCACGGCTCCAAAGAGGAGAGAGGAGGGGGAGAGGACTGAGTCATACCGGGTAGTGAAGCTTCATGTCTTTGTTCATCTCTTTCAGAAAGGGAGAAAGAGAGGAAGATCGCGCATTGAAGATGAGGAAGATTTTTTTTTTTTGTATTAAAAAAAAAAAAAAAAAAAAAGCTACTGTGTGTGTTGTGACATGTAGTTTAAATGTGTGTTTGTGTGTCCGTGTGTCTGGCTGCCTGCGTGTTTTTAGTATCTTGCACCGGCCTCCGTTTGTGACGCTCTGTGGCGTCCTGATGAAAGTGATCAGGCATCCTGCATCAGCACGGGGGCCCGGCCCACTCATTAAAAATGCTAATGTCTCCCGCCGGGCCTTTGATGCGGGACCCCGGCACACAAAGCCAGCCAAGGTTACCAAGGGCCTGTGTAATCCTTTATTCGGGGCCCCGATGCAGGGAGACACCCAGCTGAGAGCCCTGACAGTCACAATCAATCATGTCAGGGACGCGTCACACGGGTCTGCTGACCCCCTGCAACACGCTCCGCTTTAATTAGCCAACGGAGGAGATGCACACACACACACACACACACACACACACACACACACACACATGGTCCAACATAAAAGTGTGCATATTACATCCTCCTGCTTCTCGAGTGGCTTTCAAGCTGTGGATCTCTCAAGCTGTTTAATATGTGTGTGACTTAATTACTGTAACATACATTTATACAGTGTGTACGTGCAAATGGATGTGTGTGTGTGTGTGTGACGGAGAAGTCTTTGCCATGATCACTTCTTCCACGCTTCTGATCACTTTTTTCTTCTGACAGCAAAGCGCTGAGGCTTAAAAGAGAGAGGGAGAGACCGTGTGTGTGTGTGTGTGTGTGTGTGTGTGTGTGTGTGTGTGTGTGTGTGTGTGTGTGTGTGTGTGTGTGAAGGGCGGAGGAGGAGCGCAGAGGATTGAGATGGGGGTTGTTTTGAAGTTTGCTTGACATCATGTTAACAAAGCTTGCATAAACCCTCGATGGAAGGCTGGGCAAGAGCTGTGATGATGGTGTGTGTGTGCGTGTGTGTGTGAGTGTGTGTGTGTGTGTGTGTGTGTCTGTGTGTTTGGGACACATGCTAAGGTCTCGTCGGACTCGGAACAATAACACAAAGCTGTGGCTCCCTGCCAATGCTCACCCCCACAAACATCTTTGAGCACAGCATCACACTTTAATTCTTGAAGAGAATAATGCAAAACTGCAAAATAACTTAATTTTTATATAATGTTACGTTTTATTTCAGATTATTGCTGAGGGGCTGGGAGATATGGAGAAAATCAAATGTCACAATATTTTTGACCAAATGCCTCAATATCAAAGATATTGTAGGGTTGACCATTTACACAATGAGGTTCTTGATACATAATCATCAGTAATGACTTAGGAGGTAAATGCAATTAATAGAACGGCTAGAACAGTCTGGTGAGTTCAGAAAATGACATCACTTTACTGTAATGCAGCCTTTAAAACCAGGAAAAGACAACACTATTACGATATCAAGTCTTATATCACAATATCAATATAATATCAACGTATCGCCAGCTCAACTTACTGTTTGTAACATAAAGCAGTGGTTTCCACTCTGAGGTTAAAGCTTTCACAAGGGACCACTAGATGATTAAAGCAGACAAATCTATTTCTGCCACCGGAAATTTTGTTTTTTTTCCCCTCTTTCGTCTAAATCACGTGTTTAAAACTGCAACCGTAATTCGTGAGGAAATACAGTGAAAATACAAAGAAGTTTCTTCAGTTGTAGGAGAACGCAATTTTGTAGGTCACCAGGTTGATATGTGACAAGAGGTAAATATTCCTTTTTGAATCATTAAATAGAGGATCCTGGACTTCCAACTCCCACTGCGTGGGCACTGCACATCAGTGACATCCTGTGCTGCAGAATCATCTAATCTGATCACCATTCTTCTTGGAGGTTCTAGGATGAAATGTACAAAAATACCAGTTTAAAAAATATAATGTTCGTGTCTAGTCAGACCTTTCTGAGGGTAAATGGGGAATTTGTGTCAGGACTGAAACCAGTTCCTAAACATTCAGTCTGATCAGTCCAGCAGTATACCTCCCCTCTCAGTATGTTTAATATCCAGACTGTAAATGCTGAGATATTGTGAACAGGAAGGTTGATATTATTTCACATATCCGCTCACATCAGTTACATAGTATCTGCACAGTTTTACACAGCCCGCTGTTTGAATATACTTGCCGTTTTACGTAGTGTATTTACATACTTTAAGTGGCTGGTATTAGAATTCAGTGCAGGCAGGCTGATGTAGAGCTTCCCTCAGGAGCAGAGCTACTTTGCTCTTTGTAGCAAACTTCTGAATCCGCTGCACACACAGTAGGCTCGACTCCAAACAATACCTGAGCATATACCTTCTCTTCCTGCTGTCACGCTCTGCTTTTATTTCGTATATTCTTGGCTTCCCCAGCCCTGAGCGCTTGGCACAAAGCATCTGTGTGGCCTCATCATCATCCACTGTACTCAAAAATAGAGCGTTGCTCTCACTTCAGAGCAGGGCAGACTCTTGTTTGCTCTGAGTCCTGACAGCGGAGCAGTGTGGTTGGAAGGTGGCTCAAAGGAGACGGTGCAGTCCAAGTGTGTGTGTGTGTGTGTGTGTGTGTGTGTGTGTGCACGCGCCTGTGTGTGTGTGTGTTTTTTTCAGTCTTGATGAGAACAGGTGCCTGCTGGAATGAATGTGATTTGTTTCTGGGAGGGAGCACGCGGAGGCGATCAGTTTGGCATGAAAAAAACTGTTATATCTCTTCCTCCCTCCTCCTCCTCCTCCTCCTCCTTCACCGTTTCTGGTGCCACACGTCAAGAGGAGGCAGGAATGCAGGAAAGGGGAAACAACAACAGAGAATGTCCTTCTCCCCGAAGCTATCTGGCAGGGTTGGATTACAAACTGAACACACACACACACACACACACACACACACACATAAAACTCTTTAGTGAATCTACCTCTTGTCTCACCTTTGCCCATTCCTGGTGGCTGAAATGTGAGAATACACTGGCTCGAGGGCTTGGCTCAGGTTGGGGCTTGGCACAACCTCCACCATTAAAAAAAAAAAAATCTACAAATTCGTAAGCCCTTAAGGAAGCACACATTCTGCTCTCAGCTCTCTGAATTCTTGATGGTGGTGAAATAGATGTATGTGAATAACAATAATCACGGTAATCCAGACAGACGCTCAGACGGGCAAACAGGAATGGCAGAGCAGTGGATGCAGAAAAACAGACAGAAAGTAGAGCCAGCCAGCATGTCAGTCAGCCGGCTGATCAGTCCGGCAGCCAGACAAACATTTAGTGCGGCTGTCAGTCAACCAGCCCCGTCAGCCAAGCCAGCGAACCAGACACTGTGCCTGGAGAAAACATCGAATTGAAAGGATGAGCAAAACCAGAGAGAGTGTCCGGTGGCGGCTCCAACTTTGAGATGCCAAAGGAAGCGACACTCTGTCACCCAACACTTTAATTATCAGTGTGTGTGCTGTGTGTGCCCTACAGTTCATGTCTGTGTGTTGGTGTGTGTGTGTGTGTGTGTGTGTGTTGGTGTGTCTGCAGCAGTGCCAGACCTGTTTGGCCAGTTAGGATGACTGTCACCTCTCATCTTCTCAAATTAGTCCCCCTCTCCAAACGGCACACTTTTCAACACAGTGTAGCTTAAACAGAGATATTTGGCCCTTATTTTGTTTGCAGGATTGTAGACGTATCCTCTTTATCTTTTAAGAAACGTATCTTTTTCTGCCACCTTTGATGATCACATTCTAGAAAGGAACATAATGACCCTCCCTACGCGCTTACAACTGCTGAAACATGTGCACTCCTCTCACTGTGTGTACCTTTTTTGTTTTCTGAATCGAACTGCAAATATATTACAAGTAGATTATTGCCAATATTGCAGCTTACTTTTGGGTTTACCTCGATTTATTCAACAAAGTGTTTTAGATGATCTTGCTTGACTTTTTGTATATCATTTGTCCGATCATCTAAACAATCAAGTTGTGTTCAGAATGTCACAATGTTCCCAGTTCCCATGTTCCAATACCTGATAGAAACAATGCCCGAATCTACACAACTTATGCCCCTTTCCCTCCGGTTCTTCACTGATGCTCCACTGGCTTCCTACAATCTATATTGTTTGTTAAATCTTGACCCCATTTACACTTCAGAAGTATGCTTCCATCATCCCATCTCCAGCTGTTCTGGAGGTTTTCTCCAACCATCGCTGCCCTCCTGACCCCTCACCTGCACATGCTGACTCAAGGTGTTCACTTACCCTCCTCGCTTTGCTCCCTTCCCCTCTGCCAAGTACAACTGATATGCACAAACACACACCTGCAGCCAACAATAGAGGCCTTATTCTGGGTGGGCACGCTGCTGATCCAGCCGGCCCTCTATCAAGGACTGTGATCTGGACATGGGCGGCTGCTATGCAAAGACCAAAGGGCCTCTGAGAGTTACTTAAATGTACTCCAGTCAGAGCAGCACGTGATGTTTTTCTTTTATCTGCAGCTTTAACAATGATCTCATCAAGACAAAATAGGGATGTTATATAAAGAGTGCCATTGCTTCGTCATGTTAACTGTGGAGATGGTTTTCTCCAGCTCTCTTCTCTGAAGAGAAGGGAAGAGATCGGGCGAAAAAAAGCTCAGTCTGTGATATAACCGTCTACTGTCATTATATTTTGGATGTTAAAGCCAGGTTTAACCACCCTAAATCCTGTGTTTCTCCCTCCTGGTGCCGCTCGGCCTCAGACATAACACAACATCCCCATGGCCATGACATCACTGTCTAAATAACATGCTTGTTAGGAATCTCCCTTGATGTCTGTTGCTGCACAGAGGGATGAAAGCGAGCGAATGAAAGAGAGAGCAAAAGCCATCAGATGCATCTTCGCGAGCAGCCGTTGGCTTCAAAGGCAAACCTCAGGCGCTGTGACACAGAACAACAGCCGATGACGTCACAGAGGGCGCAGGACATTTAACCAGACGTCCTTTCCTGCCCCGATGCGATTCTGGGAGCACAAAAGGAGGGGAAAAACAAAGATGCAGAAGAGGTTTGAGGTTTAATGAGGAAGAGAGAGAGAGAGAGAAAAAAAACAGAGAGATCCGGAGAGCACGAGGGTTCACAGGGGTCGGTGTGTGCACACATCAGGGTGGCAGGCGAGATCAAAGCCACGGGGAGCGCTCCCGTGTTTGGGATAGGAGGGGAAGATAAATAAGCCAGGATGGCTGCACAAAGAGGGGCAAGGAGAAAATGGGAATGTTGAGATTCCAAAAAGGAAAATCTGCGTCTCTCTCTCTCTCTCTCTCTCTCTCTCTCACAAACACACACACATAAACACATGGGTTCAGATGGAGCAAACTGGTAAACAGACGTGTGGGTGTGTGTGTGTGTGTGTGTGGGCGTGTGTGTTTTGTAACCATGGAACATGGGTTTTAGAAGTTTGTTATGGATTTGTTTTCAAAATGACAAGCTTTCACAACAACTCCCTTCCACTGATGCATGCCAGTAGGGAGCGTATGTTTTACATCATGACTCTTAGTCTGCTGCCTCTGAGTAGAAAAATATGCTCGCAGCAAAGGATCTGGCCATACTGTATATCTTTTAGTAACCTTTCTTCCACAGGAATGCTTGGATGCCTGATGTTATCCCAAGGCTTAAGCTTTTCTATGAGCTACGTCCATATGTGTTGTTGAACTGTCCAATGCTTTTCCAGGTGATATTTTGTGACACTGGTGCCCTTCAAGTGGAGAAAATGTGATAGAGTGCCCTCTATGGTGCCCTCGAATGGAGACAACATGATGAAGTACCTTCTACCGGCCCTATTAGTGGAGAAAACATGAGGAAGTGCCCTCTACAGTGTCCTTTTGGTGGACAAAACCTGATGAAGTGCCCTCCTCTGTACCCTTAAATGGAGAAAACATGACAACGTGCCATCTATGGTGCCCCTTCAGTGGAGAAAATGGGATGGAGTGCCCTCTAGGGTGCAGAATGCAGTGCCAAATAGGTTGGCATATTTGCTAGAAAACATTCCATGCGCTGGTCCCAATTTTCGTCAAAATGTTACCAACAAATCCCAGAATGCCTTGTAACATAACACTGCACACACAGTATGTATGTGGAGACTATTATGTTTGCTCATAATCGCAGAATGCAAAGGCGTCCTTGATCCTCCAGCGGCTGTGCACTGACAGCTGATGTCGTCTGCTTCCCGATGGTAAGCTTGAGATGAGTTAAAGTGTGTTCCCCAGGTCGATAATGAACCTCCGTGCTCACCACCCATATGTTCATGATCCGATATCTTAGCTCCATACACAAACACACAACATCTTACTGACCAGAGTTCCTGTCAACATTACCCTGCAGCGTACACTGACAGAAATGAAAATCATCCTTTTTTTGTGTGGAAAAATGTAAACTAGCACCTGCAGAAACCGCTTTTGCTTGAGCCGGGAGCCAGGGAGTAAAGAGAGGATATTGGAACCACACAATGGCCGTAAAAATCCAAAGTATCCTAAACAAACCTCATCACTCCCCTGCCGGCCTGTCCTCCCCTCTGATCTCTCCTCTTTCATCCTCCTCTGGTAAGGCCCCCCCCCCCCCCCCTCTTCCTCTCTCTCCGTTGTCCCAATTCTCGCTTGCTTTTCGTCTCTAGGCAACAAGGCAATGGAGGTCTGAGCAGAGAGAGAGAGACAGAGACTGACACACAGATAGTGAGCTGCTCTTGAAACTTTGGAGACAGCTATGCCAGGAATGCAGGTGCCTGCTGTGAGGACAACAAAGTGAGGAGGACCTCCGTAGGAGCGCAGCGTGGGCAAGCAGCACGTTGGTGTGAGGGAACCCAGCCCACATTTCAACTCTGCTCGCCTGCTTCTTATGCAAAGCAGTTGTTCAAAGTTGAGTTTCAAAGGTATGTTTGTCACTGTGTGAGGCTCACCAACATACTGCGTGGCAGCAGGTCTGAAACCCCTGAGAAATAATTTAATTTCTACCAATTATCTTACAGTAAGATAAGCATATTTACTGCAGAACCGAAACGTTGTGTAAATGACATGCCCTCGTCTGACATGGTGGAGAGTGAGACATGTCTTTGTAACAGCAGGGTGGGCTGTGTTGAGGCAAAGAAAAGGTAGAAACAGATTTTACCACATAAAAAAAGAAGTCTTGACTTTCTTTTTCCTGTTCTGTCTGTTTCTCTCACTGTCTACCTCTCTCTTTCTTTCTTAGTCTTTCTTTCTTTTAGCTGTCGACACTTCTCTTCATCTCTCCTTCTCTCTTTCTCCTAGTCTGTGTTCAGCAGAAACAGAGAAGCCACATCACAGGGAGAGGAGAGGAGAGGAGAGAAGAGAAGAAGAGTTAAAAACAAAGTGTAGGACAGAGCTTGAGAGAGTGTGTGATGTGGCTGAGTAAAAGGACACAGATGACAGAGAATACTTGAGACACAGATATAAAAGAACATTACTTATTTAGTGGTGTGTGTGTGTGTGTGTGTGGACACATTGATCTGTGTTTCCCTGCAAGTGCATGAAAGCAAGACTGTAAGAAAGGTATATTGTGTGGCTTTTTGCGTGTCCTATATGTGAAAACATGGCCTTATACTGAGTATATGTGTCAGTGTATGTGTCGAGTAGTGCACAAATGTAGTTGTGTGTGTGTGTGTGTGTGTGTGTGCGCACGTGTGCGTGTGTGTGTGTGGGCAGCTGCCCATCTGCCTGGTGGAGTCTCGGGGCCCCGTGGCTCTCACAGCCATCGAATGATGTGATTTAGTGGTGCGGGTCAGAGGTCAAGAGCCCCTAGTCTCCATCTGCGCTTGAAGAAAAGGCCATCAGGAAGGAATTAAGTTGGAGTCAATGGTCCTGGTGACATGTCTGCCATCAGTTCTTTCACACACACACACACACACACACACACACACACACACACACACACACACACACACACACACACACACACACACAAAATCACTATTTACACTGGTGTTGGTCTTAGCATTAGTATAGCATTACTATTTGTATTATTTTAGTATTAGTTTGAGTAGGCTACTCGTGGTTTAGTATTACAATTAATATGGAAATTAGAATCCCAATGATTGTTACTATAATTACATAAACTTGCTAGTCCTGCAACGGTTCATAAAACTCAAGGTTCGGATCGCATACCAGATCAGCACAAAAGAAAAATGGGAATTTCCTGATCACGTTTTTTTGTCGCCGATACAAATTTCCGATCATTTATGATCCATACTGGCAGATACAGATCCCTTTGTTGTTTAGTAGCAGCTGGTCTACAAGGCTCCAGACCACTCTGAAGTCACTTCAAACCATCAAAAATTATAAATGTTATCCTTTTACTTTGTTGTAGTCATCTGTCGTGTTTTTCTCTTCATAAAAACACACAATTCAAATGATTAGGAACTAAAAGATTGTCTTTTTATTGATTAAAACAAACCTTTCATTTAAGTCATTAGTAGTTTTAATGATGTATTATAAGCTGCTTAGAGCTAGTGTAAACAGGTCGTAATTCCCTCTCTAATATCTATTTATGTTGTTCTAAAAACATCTCCTTCAAGCAACTGTATTTTTTCAAACTTCTCACCAAAACTACATTGTACGAGATTACACGTGAACACATCATGATACATTATAATTAACCTTCACCCAATACTTATTTTCACTGAACAGAGCCTGAACGCAACATAATGTAACCTACGTACATTGGCCATTAGCGGTGCGACCACCGTTAGACTGTATAATAAGAGACTGTCCACTGCAGCTAACGTTAGCGATTCCATACAGAGTTTGCTTATAAGAATAGGCTAATAAATGAAAGCTAATCACTTAGCTAATTGTTGAGCTGCGAATGTATTTGAAAGGTTTTTGAAACTTTTTTTGCATTGCTGCTCAAGAACAAGTATTTCTTTACATACAAGAATAATAAACCAATGTCGAAACTTTTTTTATTTAATTGTCTTTTTTTCTCACAAAATAATCAAAAATAATCTATAAGATTATCGAGAAGGAACCGGACAGATAAGCAGTATCGATAAGAGTACTAGTACGATACCTATCCCTACAATCAGAGCATGCTAGCAAGTTCGCTAGGTAGCGATAGCTACAAATCTAGCTAACTAGCTAACTAGAAGAGGTTGTATACCTCTTCTATAATTCTTCGCTCACCCCTCCATTTACGTACATGTCGGAAAACTACGGTGGCCTTCAGGTAACATAAAAACGTAAAAAGGCCTTCCTTAGAGCCCGTTTGGTTTGTCCGTCCTGGGATACTGTAGCAACATGGCCGACTCCGTGAAGAGGAACTACTGTCTATGTAGAAAACAAGACAAAAACACAACAATTCTTTGTTTCAGGTGATTATACACTAATGAAAACATAGTTATGAATATCAAAATGAATATTTTGCCAGTAAATCCCCATAAAGCCGACACACTGGTTCTTCAATGTTAGTTTTGTATTAGCATTCACAGGTTGTAAGCAATATTTTCCAATAGTCTTTAGCTTCTTAAAAGTCCTCAGAATTCAACAGTAAATTCTTGTACTGTGCTCACTTAATATCTACATTTCAGTAGACAGCAGTGGCAACCTGAGGAAAGTGCTATTTATGAGGAGCTGTTTGACTGACAGACAGGCCTGCAGTGGCTGAAGACAAGTGTGTTTGATGAAACATGGCAGGAGCCAAATCCCAGCCAGTCCTCTTATTGAACCTACTGAAGGAGGACTGTGTTGTGGAAAAGTTCCCCAAAGTGGCTCAGAAGAAAAGCCCGTTTTTTTCCGCAGGTGAAGGGAAAACTGGCGAGTCGGGGAACGTAATGTTTATGTATTAGATTTCAAACACTTCCTTCCCTTGAGGAAATCCAGATGTAAAGGTATGTTCTCCTGCCTCAAGGATCTGACGGATTGCTTCTTCTGTTTTTTCTAGTATTTTCTTCTTCTTCTTGGTGTTGTGATGGAGTGACAGAGTTTGGCTCTCCATCATTCTCAACACACAGAGGACGTTTGAGCTGAATATGCATGCAGGTCGCTACTGCATGTGTTGCCTGGCATTCTTTTTAAATGCATCGTGTGGGCAAAGTGTGTTTGCTCACACAGCCTCAGACACCTTTAAGTTTGTGCGGTGGAATGTTAAAAATAAATACCTACCATTAAAGGCAATATCAGTTAAAGGCGCTCCCTATAGACAAACCAATTTCTGGCTCTTTCAAGAAGAAAAAAAGCCTGTTCTATGATGACGACAGAACTTTAATCTTCAAACAAACCTTATCCAGCTCTAGTGGGTTTTTCTCACTGTCTTATCTTCCTGTGAGCCTTGTCGGTAGCGTGAATTTCTATATATTCTTACTTTCTTTGTCAGCATATATAAACAAACCCAAGACCTTCACAAATACGCACCTCCCTGCTTCCAAAAGTTTCGATAAAGTCCTTTTCATTCTCTCTCCCGCTACTCGGAGAGGGAAAAAACGGGTTGTTAGCTCTTTGAGCCGGCTATCAGAAAATCCGGGGGAAATTACGCTGAGCGCAGCAGCCGTACAGCAAAGGGTGATTACAAATTCAAATGGATGCTTTTTACATCAATGGAAGGCTTTGAAGACCTCTTAATGAGCAGATAGCTGGAGTTAAACATTTGTGGAAGTGCCATCTTCGAAAGAGAAAAGGAGGGGGGGAGAGGGAGAGAAATAGGGGGAGGCGGGGGAGGGTTTTTGATCCTGGCAGATATCTTCGGTCCAGCGCTGAGCTCGTCTATCTCGGACCAGTGGTTGTCTTTTGAGAGCGTGCTGTTCAAGACTCTGTTTGGATCCAGGCTTTCTGAACACACTTACACCAGGACAGCATCCCCGCTGCCGCGTACTGATCAATGTCTGTCAAATGTGAAAGACATGGCAATATGTGATGAAAGCTGGATTGAGATGCAAAGAGGGGGAATGCAAGAACAAAAGGGCTGCAGAGAACCGAATGTACCGCAGGATCAAATATTGACAATAACGTAAGACAAGGTGACGGGGCAAGAAAAAAGGCAAAGAAAAAAAGAAGTGAGGGGCCTTCTCAAAGGAAAAGGGGGAGGAAAAATAAAGGAGGGAAGCAACGAAAGAGAGATGGAAGAGAAGAGAAGAGACGGCGGAAAGAGAGCAAAGCAAAGGATAAACAAACACAGTGAGGGAGAGGGAGCCGAAAGTGTTGTTCCTCCATCTCAGCGAAGCTGCGGGAGTCTAGTGGAGCTTTGAACTTGGCCCCCATTAGAGCACTGATGACGGTTTGAAGTGAACGGTTGAAACAAACCGGAGCATTTTAGATGTTAATTTGTTTTTGTTGCGTGTGTGTGTGTGTGTGTGTGTGTGTGTGTGTGTGTGTGTGTATTTTCTCATCCTTTTCAGAACCTCCGAATCGTTCGTAGTCGCACCCAATTTAACACAGCAGGATAAAATGCTTCCTTTAGCTTTGTTGTTTTCTGCTCTTTGCCTTTCGTCTCTTTTCCTCTTCCTCTTTTGTTTCAGGAAGGGAGAAAATGATTCGTGGTTATTGCAGCAGAACTTTCAGTTGAATTCAGCTGTTTTATGGAATCTGTGGAGATGTTATCTTCGCACTGGGATTATTTTTTACCTTTTCGTCACTTTTGAGTCCACTGATGGAGAGATGCGTCTTTAAATCTGTAACTCGTTGTCCAAATCATTATTGTGCTCACGCCCTTCCATTAACCATCCATCACCACTAGTTTATTGTGTGACGCTCTGAGAAGTTTGTGATTTGATGATGGTAATGATGTGAAAGTGCTTTATAAAGGTTACTCTTGCCCATCAAATCGCTGTAATTATACCGCATTAAATCAAGCATGTGTTTGGGGGAGGGCGGCTGAGATGGAGCCAAGAAGAGGTCAGCTGACTTTTTATTTATTTTTATGGCTTCTTTGACCTGCGACCCCTGGACGTATCTCCCATCAGGTCTGCGGCAGTCGGTCAGATCAGAGAGCCAGTCTGGCACCACCACCGCCAGGTTGACTCCCAGCCTTTTGTCCCCGAGCCTCCCCAGCCAGGGTGACAGATTCTGGGGGACACGGCTGGGGCCGAAAGGGGGGGTCTGGTTGTGTGTCTAGATGGGTCTGGTGTGTAAACACTGAGCGTCTGTGATCTGATGACACATGAAAGGGGTCTGCCTGTGGGGTGGCCGGCCCATCGTCTATATGTCAACATCCCCCACCACGCACACACACACACACACACACACACACACACACACACACACACACACACACACACACACACACACACACACACACACACAGACTAATGCCTACACTGACACCAGATTTATGTATTTATGCATTGCGGCGGCACAGCTCAAAGGGATATGGCTGGAGGGGGTTGGGGAGAGTAGATGGGGAGCGAGGCTGTTTGGTCTGCAGACAGAGACTGATGGGGTACTGGGGGGGGGGGGGTATAGGTGACAGGAGAGATTGAAGGGCAGGGGGAGACATCTGGAGAGTGATGATGCTGATTCATATGTTGCTGCAGAAGTTGTAGTGTGACGGGTTACACATATTCAGCCTGAACTAGACATTTCTTATAAAACCTAAAAGTATTGGGTCAAATTAAGTGAAATGTCCTCATCATAATTTCACAACTTATGTCCATTATTTCATCTGTTTTGCTCTCTTATGAGTAAACACTGAAGACGCTGTATGCTTTATATTTAGTGTGTACTAGATCATGAGCAAAAATTAGGTATGTTTTCATCAGCAAACTGTAGTCTGTGGCCTTTGATTTGACCCATTATTGTTGTAATACTGATTCAGCATTCCAAGGTGAGTTTTTATTGACACAACGTGCTACACCACAATAATGTATGCACCTTGCGCACTGAAAAAAATGATACTTTGGACTAACTTAAAAAAATGACTCTAATTTGTCATACGTAATTTGTTTAGTTGTTATCAAGTTATATTTTCAATTTGGTTGAAAGCAAAAGTTTTGACTTGATTTAAATCAAAATCTTGCTTTGGCCAAAGACAAAACTTTACATTCACACATCCAAGTATAGTTATTACTTTCAAATAAACTCATTCAATTACTCTAATTTGTTACACGCAATTATATAAATTTTTCCCAAGTTAATTCTGATTCAGTACAAACATTACATGATATCACACATATCTTATATAAAATCATACCTAAATCATGTTTGCTCTTGATGTATCACAAATAAGTTTCAGATGAGTCCGCGGAAGTCTGTATATGGATGAGGTGGTGGTTGAGGCTTTCACCCAGGAGACTGCTGTTTTTGTTAATGAAGTACTTTTGTTGCCCAACCTTGCTCGTTTTTGCATTTTTGCATTTTGTTTTGTTCATTAACCACGTGTTTGAAGCTGCTTTAAACTGCAGCCGTTCGATCTGGACCAAAATATATTTTCCTCGAAACGTAATTGAGAGAGCATTTTAGTTTTATGGGAACTTTATTTTGTAGGAGACAGGGTTGGAGCTTCAGCACCAAGTTGAGGAATCACATTTCCAACCCTTGTTGGGTTTTTGCTATTTCCTTGACAGTTTTAAATGATGCTCTCCAGCATCTGATCATTATGATGCAGCTTCAAAGGCCTCCGCAGAGTCCCGCAGGTCCTTCTCATCCTCGTTCTGTGTTCTTACGATCGTCTTTCGTTCTTGTGTCCTTTCCTAACAGAGTCCTTTTAGTTGATGAGTACTTTGATTGTTAAAAAAGCACAACATGCTTGATTGTAAGCGATAACATACAATCATATAAAAAAAGATGAAAATATGATTTCAGACAATAAATCCCGGCTTAAATCAACTGAAATATTTCCGGCTAGAAGGGACGTGAAGCGTCTAACAGTCATATCGTATTATGTTTGCTCAAAATCGCAAATGGTATTTTCATCATAAAAAATGAACACAAGATTCATGTCAGTCCCCAGAACAGTCTTTTACTCTTTTCTTGACTGGCAAACAGCTAAGCCTTCAAGAGTAAAGAGAGAGGGAGAGAAAAGGAGAGAAATAAAGGGGGGATGTCTGGGTAACTTCAATAGCCTCTCTGTGTCCATCTAATATGGAGGGCTAGCATGCTGGGAGTTGGCCCTTTCCATTCAGACAGACCCCAAACTCATAAAGACCTCTTCTATGGCCCCCAACCTGAAACCCACCCACCAAAGCCCTCGCTGGTATAGGCCCCTTCCATGGGAACTTGCAATCTGCAACGTAATCCCACTTTGGCCCCTGGAGAAGCCTTTCCAAACAAACCATGTGAGTCCTAATACCCAGGGCTTCACAAGTGGCTCCTAGCTAGGCCCGAGTTCCACCACCACCAACAACTTGGCCCTCCTTCTTCTTTTTTTCTCATTCTCTCGCTTTTCTTCTTTCCACGGATAGACGACAAAAGAAAGGGATCTCCTTCTAATTGCTTCGAAGATTGAAAAGCTGAGAGGGGTGGTGGGCGGCTTCAGAGGGAAATGAGACGGAGGCTCTGGAGGCAGCGGGGGACTGTCAGTCTGGCTTTGCCCGCCCTGGGTGTGCGGTAGCTGGGATAAAGGAGCTGGCAGGACGGCCTCCGCTGCAGAGCTGCGCTGAGTGGATCAGAGCGGAGGCGGGCGACTCCCAGGGCCCGGCTTTACAACTCTGGCCAAACGGAGGACTCTGAGAATGTGGAGGAGCTGAAGCAGCTCTGCTGGAGGCCCTCTTCACTCATGGGAAAGGACGTCTGGTCTTCACAACTGGGATTCAGAAAACCATAGGCTGCTGAGAACACAGTGTTCAAGCCAAGAAGGAGCGTCCGACAGAGAGGAGGCAGAAACATAGTGTATTGGTAGCCATCCAAACCCTCCGCCCCGGATGAACAGTCCAGCCACTGTTGATCAGTGTGGTGCTAGATGATGGAAGTGTGTGAACACACAGTTGGGGTGGTCCGTGACCTTTGGATCTGTTGCTATGACATGCAGAGTTGCTAATAACACTCATACACACACACACACACACACACACACACACCTTGACCTCTGCAGCGAGCATACCATGCCTCTTTCTGTTGCTATGCCATCACCCAGCTGCAGCTCCTCTGAAGCTTGGCGGAGGAGTTCTGCTCGTCTGTTTGTTATTGTGAATCCCGAATGGGACAAAAAGGAAAGAAGATGGTGAAGATGAAAATCAAGATAACGCTTCATTGCCATTTTCTTGCCAGCAATAAGTAAGGCAACATAAAAACTAATTTTGAGGGATGAATGGCATCATTTTGTTGGGGTCAGAGTACTTAGCGCATCATGTCTAAGTTCAGAGAGTGAATAGAAAAAGGGCCCCGCTCATCTGTATGTGTGGTGACATGAGATCCAAAGGATTTTGGCCTTACTAGCTCCTGAAAGTTCCCTCAGTCTCCCCTCTCTGGCCTCCTTTCATCCCTCCATCCCTCCATCCCTCCACCTTTCTTCTTTTTAATACAAATCAGCCACTCAATGCCATGCACATGTTTTAATGTTATTTGAACTCTGGCAGAGAACTTCAAACAGCTTTCAAAGTGAACTGAGTTTTTTTTTCCTCCTCACTTGCTCTCTATCTTTTTCTCTTTTTGAAAGAACACAGCCCGTGCTCAAGTACACCTGATCAGAAGGTCGAGAGATGGGGATTATGATATGCAAATGAGGCTTTGTTATCAGAGTTGACATTCGTTAGAAAGCTGAACAGAGGAGAGGTTACATGAAAAGGTGGCAACTCACCCCCCCTCTACCCCTTTTAGCATAACCTCCCCTCTCAAACACATTGGCCCACCTAAGCCCCCTTTTTTCATTTAGATCAAAAGGTTACACACAACAAAGAAAGGCCTGTGCGGAAAAGAAACACACACACACACACACACACACACACACACACACACACACATACTTCTGTGTACTTTTACACAATCAAGACTATTGATTGGTCAACTGCCCTAAAGGTGAGTGTGCACATCTGAACAGTATATGTGTTAATGTCCGGATTGGACCGTGTCCTGATGAGGCTGTCGTCTCTTGTGCTGTTTAGGCAGAACGGAGGTCTTTGCAATTACCAAACACTGTAGAAAGCCTTTCATGTCTCACCCCTGCTGTGACAGGGTAAGGACGAGGACACACTTACACACACATATACACACACATATATATACACACACACACATATACACGGAGAGATTGAGTCTTCCTCCTTTCAAATACACACAGAAGCATGCATATGGTCGCCCCCCCCTGTTCAATCTGCATACGGTTCAGTTCAAAGGAGTCCAAGCGAGGTGGCGGTCTGTGCTACTTTTCCAGCTATTAGCCTGGCCCGCCATATGCAGTGATCCATTGAGGAGTGGCTTTTTATGAACTTCATAAAGGGATGGTTATTAGAGCTTCCGAGTGGAGATGGGCCGTCTGGCCTTTGAGTTGAGCAGCAGGGGGTCCTGAGTGCTTTGATGTGAATCATACTGTTAGATAAGTTTTGAGAGGTAGAGGGAGCTACCCAATCCTTACAAAAAGACCAAGCCCGCCTTATATAAGTGATAATTGACCCAGTTTCTTTCTTTCTCTTGATTTGTCTTTACTTTTGACACCTCTAGGACACGACAAAGACACAGAGACAGTTGATGATGAATAAAGATGTACCCATTATGTAGACATCCTCATCGTACTCTTGTCTTCATTTTATGACTTGCTGTATGAAACAACATCAACATCAGCAACACCACAATAAACAACATTAAGACACATCATCATACAACACAGATGGAGTTTGCCCAGTTTGAAAATCAATATATCTCATCAATCATTTCTTTAATTTGAATAACTTCTACCGGAAAGGATGTTTGGGACGTTTGGATGTGATCGTATTCCTCTTCACAAGCTGTGAGGAGAGGAGAGAAAGTCTTCGTTGACGCCAGGAAAGTATCCTGATTGCACCTCGATTGACTGCCAGCTCAGACAACAAATTGTAAAAAGCGTCCTTCCTTCAAAAAAACTTGATATTCACCCTCCCTTTAGTTCATAAATCACATCTCAAATATGACTGTGCTCAGTGTGTCCTGAAGGTGGTGCTGCTAATCCACATCCCAGACATCAATGTCCTCCCCAATATCAGCAGGGTCCTGAGGGTCTTCAGGTGCTCTGCAATGCATCATCCTGCCTGTTAGCAAATGGATTTAGATATGGTTTGCATGCACAGTTTGCAGTCAGATAGCTGTAATAAATTTGGGGAAATCGTCTTTGACGGACCATAAACTCAACAGCTGGCTTTAATGCGTCTAACAGAACACAATGTATAAATGGCATAATTTGTATTAACACGCTGTTAAACCTTTTAAGTTGCACCTGCTTGTATTAATGACATATAAGGTATATTTCTATACAGTTGTAATAATGCTGAAATGAAGGGCTCATTGGTTAAGCACATTCACTGGAACAAGAAAACTGATGATGATTCAAGCAGAAATTGACCCTTTTGGTAACAATATACATATTTTGATTATCATACAGTGTTATTTTATATATATAATATAATATATTTATATAGAACTTGCGAAATAAATTGCGGTACAAAAGGCTCTATTTAGAGATTTGTAAAGTAATATGAAAGAAATATGACTCACCAAACCAAGACATGGACTGCACTACAAATTATCAGTTAAATGTAATAATAATAAATATTGCCTTTAAAACATAATGAGTGCTAACACATCGGTATTTTAGGTTTCTGATAGGAAACATTGTGAATACGATCTACATGGGGAAAAGAGCAAGGCGAGCTTTATTTATAGCACGTTACTCAAATGACAAAGAAGGAAATTAAGAGAAAGAAAATGAAAAAAGTTGCTTATATTTGGTCAGCAGATATTATTAGTTGTGGCTGAAGCACCAGTGTCCACTAGATGGATCCCTTCACCTCTCAGATTGATCAGGATCTGTAATAATAACCTCGTTACAGGTGGCTGTGCATACAGACGCCTCTGTGCGCTCAGTGGGGATGCAACACGCACCTCAGCCCGCCCGGTGGCAGCCTGTTCAAGCAGATATTCTCAGAATAAACCGGCCGGATTTCGGATGTACCGGCAGCAGTAACACGGTGCACCTGGCGGATCTGATCCGGGTGTAGGTTGTGTCCGCAGTTTTTGCTAATATAGCTTTTAATGACATCAACCTAGAGAAGGATAGCCTGATTTTGCATTTGAGCGGCGGTGTTTTTACCTGCTGCTCGTTTGTCTGGCAGCCTTTATTAAAGCGAGCTTGTTCGTGCTGTTTGTGGAGGAGAATCCGCGTCTCATAAGCTGCAACGCCATGACGCAATTCACACTCTCCTGCAGCAACACAATAACATATGAATCACCAGAGTACCGACGCTGGGGACGCTTTCTATGGGCAGTACATAGCATTTAAATGGTGAAAGAGAAGGGGGGTGTGGCGCTGACTGTCCCCCATTCACCAAAATAATACACGCCCAGAGCTCGTGTGGCGTAAAAAAAAAAAAGCAGCCGCGCGGGGGGGGATCGGGTTTGATCAGTGTCTGTCTGACTCTCGCTGAGTGCACAGGCCAGCCAGCCCCATCGGCAGCCCGCCGCGCTCCGTCCCTCCGCAGGCTCCCGGCGCCGCACACAAAACGCGCTCCACGCAGGGATCCTCATCGCATTACGCAACGATTCAAAGCCTGGATGCAGAGCGGACCAGTGGCCTGCACGTGAAGATGCGATAACTACGGTAAGATTAAACTTGCGTTTGCCTTATTTTGTGTCTCTCTCTCCCCCCCCCCCCCCCCGTTTGTTTTGAGCATCAGCTGTTATTAAGTCCATGGGTGACAGCCGTAAATCAGCGCAGTCTCCGAGGAGGACAAAGAGGCAGGATGGAGCCACGGGAGCCGTAGCTTTGAATATGTTTGGATTCTTAGTGTTGATAATAGAAAAGCATGAGCATCAGCCACACGAAATGAAGCTGTCAGGATGCTACAGTATACGACCCGGTGTACTGTGGTGTGTGCTTCCCTATCAAAGCACGTTTCTGTGCCTGTTTCAGCTGTAACATCCTCCGTGTTTGGATAATGTTGTCTGTCACAGCTGTGTGGACTCCTGTAGTTTTAATGCACTGTGTAGGCAGGCGGCCGATGGATCTGTGGCTCTTCATGGTACCCTGCTGTGAACTGTACAGGTCTACATGAGCTACTCATCCCTCTCATCTTGGTCCCCCTTCCGGTAGCAGGCCACAGCATCACAGCCACACGGGATGTCATCGATCACCCCAGACTTTTATCTGTGTGTCACCTACTCGCACCAAATCCCCCTCTTTAGTCCAGGGATACACCACCATAGGCCTGGACGACGTTGCTTATACCTGTCGGGTAGTTTAGAGGGACTTTCCTGCTCAGCATCCTCGTGTGAACTGGTTTCTGAACTAGTAGTAATGTGGCTTTTAATACAGGTTTGTGATTAAATATGTTCTACTACATTATGTGGGAATAATCGTAGGAGTTTTGTTTGACACTGACCTTGTTTTTTCCCTCTTATCGCCTACCACTCGTATGTCCCATTTAAATCTGATGGTGTGGCTGTTTCATGCGAGACACAAGTTCACAACATTAGCTAACATCTGTTGTTAATTCACAGGGAAACAACCGTGGCTGGTTTGAAAGTAGATGACAACAGTTAACCATTAAACAAATGTGTCTGTCTCTGTTTTTCTAGGCATGTTAGCACCATGACTGCAGGTTGTGCTGCAAGAGGAGATTGAATGCCTCTAAAATCTCAAGGTGAGACTTCTCCTCTCCTGCTTTGACCGTGTGTGTGTGTGTGTGTGTGTGTGTGTGTGTGTGTGTGTGTGTGTGTGTGTGTGTCGGTGGGAGGTGGTAGTAGTGCTGGCATTGATCCAAGGCCTTGAACAGCAGCTCCCTGCCTCACTTTCTTATCTCCTTCATCTGGACCTCTCTTACTCAACCACAACTCATCCACATCTTTAATATATGCACGCGACTCCGTCTGAATGCAAAGACGTACGTCTGTACACATTTTTTAATTCTGCTTTCATGACTCTTACACCAACATTTCCCACTGAGGTGTGTTGGTAGATGAAGGGGAATACTCTTTCTTAAGCTTAAATACACAAATCGCTGTGAGGGTAAAAGCAAACAGTGGCAGCTGAACCACCTGAATAAGCTTTTGTTTGTGGATAAAATATGAACAAAGATTACACGCGTGTGTGTGTGTGTGTGTGTGTGTGTGTGTGTGTGTGTGTGTGTAAAGCTGAAGAAGTCGATGTGATTGGATAAGAGCCCTACCTGCCTGCCTACCTGTGCAATACTTCTGTAAACATTACTTCTACAATAGTAATAACCAGGGGTATTCCTCCTACTCAGGTAGGATGTCAATGATGATACAAAACTGAGCCAGATAAAACAGATAAAACAGATAAAACAGATAAAACAGATAAAACCTCTCAGAGTTCACATATACATGTGAACTCTGAGAGGTCCCTGGAGGATGAATTACACTAAAGAATGGGATACGTGTGTTGTTCCTGTTTTGAGACGTGACGTTGAGAGAATATTGCGCGTTCCAGCTAATTCTTGTTAGACCTCAACTTCTCCTTATCAATATAGAAATGAATGATTTGTCATACTGTTGCAGACATCTGGCTCCCCAGATAGGAGTTTTGTTCTGAGGTTGAAAGCAGATCATTACACGATAAGACGAAGGGCAGAGCCAGCCTTTAGCCAAGTCTTTAAGAGACGTAGCACCACCAGCAAGCCAGACACCAGAGCTAGAGATGCACCTTTACTGATATCAGTCTGATACTGACTCAAAAAGCCTGATCGGGTATCTTTGACAATGGGCCGATCTGGTATCGGATACCATTATTTTAATATAACTGTTCAGTACATTTATATCTGTGTTTGTTACACCCAGTCACTTCCACACAGTGAGGCATTGGATCGATACTCGGTATCGGTCGATACCCAGAGCACTTATTGGTGTCCACATACTTTTGGCCATGTCGTGTCAGTGTGGTCTGAGTTCTGCGATACTGATGCTGCAACAAGCGTGACTTTGCTTATGGGTTTGTGTGTGAGGTAACTGGCACACACGGCACTGTTTTGACGTGAAAGGACACGCACGCACACACACATGCACAAATGCATTCACACGTTATGTTGACGCTCCATATCCACACGCTCAGCGTTAAAATGAAAAAGCCACTGGCGCTCGTCACTGTGACGTGCGTGCGCACTCGCTGACCAGCTATTGACCAGGATATGAGTTCAATAAAGGCACACTCACGAAAGCACATGGTCGACTCAACAGCGGAGCTGGAAAAAGCTGGAAAAAGAAGTGTTTCTGTTGAAGATGCATCCGTTTGCCAAAACAGGAAGTTAACGTTAGAGAGAAGGGAGGCTACACACTGAACACACACTTGTAATACACACACTGTGCAAGCCAGAGGTGCACTTCACCCATGCCAAACCAAAACCAACAATTAGTCACACTGACAATATTGTTGTTATGTCTGTGGAGCCAAAGCCTAATACATCTTATTCTGAAATGCCGTTGAGCTCCATTGTCTAAAACAGTTAAATACACAGTAGAGAGTTGGGGTGTAATGATACATTGATGTTGAAAGATATATCAATTCAATGATCAACGATCCAATATCATCTGTGCAAAATGGACACGTCGCTCATATAAACAACGTTAAGAAGCGCCTTTACTGTTGCATCCGTTTAAGTTTCGTTTCCGTGAGTTTCTGCATGTGCAGCCTTATCTCGAATGACCCTAAGATGCTATCTGACAACTTGTTTCATGGTTGTTCCTCTTAAGATGGACGAAAGGATCCGTCTCTTACTTACCACCAGCACTGCTGCCTTTTGAGATCACAGACGCAGAAAGTTTGATACAGCAAAGATTACAGGCTTCCACACGCAGAGCGTGCTGTTAGAAATACACCCCTTTGTCATGTCATGTAACTCATACGCTAATTCTGCTCAGTGTCTGTGCTGATGCAGCTATTGTGTGGCACATCACTGTCAAAAACGGGGGTGGGGGGGGGAATTAATGGATGAGATATTTTGTGCACAAGCATAAATGGTTTATTTTGTGTTAACACCATGAGAGCTCGCAACAACTTCACACAGCGATCCATGAATACTAATTTCACAAGATTCTTTTCCGTTCTTCTCTGATTAGCCTCGGGCTATTATCTCTCCATCCTCAATTTCACAGTCTGTCTACGATGGCTCTCGATTACTGCACAGTATTCCCCTGCACTCTCTCAAATTCTGAAAAACAGCACCACTGAAAGAAACACGGCCCGCTTACTCCCGTTGTTCATACTGGATGAAAGCAAAGCAACATTTCTAATGTCAACACACTCGCTGTTGATTTTCTTTCCCCTGTCTCTGCCCCCCCCCCCCACGCCTCCCTCCCTCCATCACTCCATCACTCCATTCATCATGTAAAAGGCTGGATTATGACTAATACCAAACCCTCTGGCTGTTTGCGGGCTGTCAAGCAGCTTTTACACAGATTATAAATTGCTTAATGCATTTGGATGCCCGTGTGATTGTGTGTGTTCAGTCAGGGCTGCGCGTTCCACCTTTTGATCTCTTAAGTGTCAAATCGGGTTAGTCGACACCAGACATCGATATTCGATGCAAAATCCGCTAATTATCGAAGCAGAGCGTTAAACCTGTATGGGCGATTCAGCAGCTCGTAATGCGTTTATGTCTCACAGAGAAGAAGAGTCAACAGCCGAAGATGTCAGGAGAAAGTGTATTGATCAGCCATAATTAGAGGTTATTAATTGATCAGGTGCTCTTCTTGTCTGTGAGCACAGCTAAAGGATGAACAAACACACTTTCTCTCTTGTCTTTCTCTCGCCTCAAAAAGGTAGATCTAAGCTTCTTCCATTCTGTTTGGTGCTTTGGTTTAGCGCCTACGCATCCTACACACACACACACACACACACACACACACACACACACACACACACACAGAGAACCGTTCACTGAAGATTTGAACAAACACTCCACACACTCCGAGGAGACCAGGGTTGTACAGTGAGGAGGAGCTGCCTCGACAAACAAAAGGACGCGGGGATAAGTGCGGAACAAGATGAAAGCTTCACTGTTGGCATGGCAACCACCAGATGATCTGCATGGCGAGGTTTGATGTTTGGCGAGTTGACGGTGGATTCTGGGTTAGAGACGGAGACGTGGAGAAAACCGGTTTGATCCAGCAGAGCTGCGTGAGTGCTCTTTATCTCCCTGGCTGTTGTTTTAGTGTCGTTGTTTTTGTTTTTTAAATTCTCCTTTTCGTTACGAGATGCTCGCCGTCAAACCTCCGCTCAGTGTTTCCTCTGATGCTGCGCACGGTGCTGTCAAGTCGATGAGCTCAGACCCTGGAGCAGCGCTCTGTGTGTGCACAGTGCGTGTGTTCATGTGTGCATTTGGAGGTTTGAGGTCTGTTGCTGTTAACCAAATATATTGTTCTAACAGGCTTATTGACACGTCACACAGTAATGGCGTCAGTGTTGTATACTATATATATTAGTGCTGGGCAACGATTAAAATCTTTAATCGCGATTAATCGCATTGTTATGGCGAAGTTCAATAATGAATTCAAAAGTAGTGTATTGTGCACTTTTATTTTAAAAGTACTGCTATATGAACAAAAGGGCAATAACATTTGGTTTAAACACTTTAAACACATCAGGTTGTTGTTAGCAGCAGTGTTCCCTTTACACAGCAGCAGTTCTATCTCTTCACTGTCTGTGCTCAGTGTGCTGACTGTATGTGAAGCGTTCCACTGCTGTGCAACGGGAATAAAATGTTTCAGCACGTTTCATCTACATGTGTGTCTTGTGTCTTCATGACAGTCGGAGCATGTGAATGCAGCTCTACTGTTCATCAACATAATGCTGTGACTGCGAGGTGATGATGGTGACCCAGCGATCAAAGAATAAAGACACTTTACAAACCGAAAATCCATTTTAATCAAAAAGAACGTTAAGTGGCAACAGTTTACTGGTTCCAGTTTCTCAAGTGTCAAACGACTTCTTTTTCAGTTAAATTAATATATTTAGGTTTTTGGACTGTTGGTCAGGTAAAACAAGCTCTGGGAAACTGTGATCACTTTCCCTTATTTTCTGACATTTTATAGATTTAATTGATCAATAGAAAAGCAATTCTTACTTTAAATCATAATGAAAGGAATCACTAGTTGCAGCGCTCATCTTGCATATTGACATTCTCATCCTATACTTTCAGTTTGGTCAAACCTCGCTGTGCTCTGGCTTGTGTGTCTGCTGTGGAAAGAGCAGTCCTGCTCAAAACCTTGTGCTTGCGTCACTTTTTCATCTTTTCCTAGAAAGTCAGTGATCTCCCTCGAGGCTCTGTCCTTTCCTTACCGTTTCTTTTCTCCATGCACATCCCTTTATTCCTCCATCCAGCTTTAAGTGGCCAGCCAGGTGTCGTGAGACGAACCCCTCGAGAGCCTCGCAGATCTATTTTAAGAGCGGCTGCTTGTGTTAACTTGTTCGCAGTCAGTCAGGTGTGAGTTCCTTTGACTTCTGCAAGTTAAAGAGATTCGATTATGTGGCAGTGAACCCTGAAATGCATGCTTAGCTCTTCTTTCTCCAGTGCCGTCTTGTCTCATTGTAAAACTCTTATTGTCATCCCCCCCCCCCCCCTGCATTTCTTCATAAGCATATGTACATTTACAAATATAGGTGTACGATACTGCATCTGTATGTGGTATAACCAGGGTGCTGGTGATGACAGGGACCAGTGTTCCCTGGAGAGAGCAGTGGAGCATGAAACAAAGGCCTGTGTTGTGTTAACCTGCGTGCTCTCTGCTGTGTGACAAAGGACCCTCCTCAGCCTTTGTCTCTTTCTCTCTCTCTCTCTCTACCTGCTTTAGGTGCGCTGTCACTGTTGTTTGCATCCAGGCAACTGCACATGTCATGTGACTAAGGAGCAAATTTCTGTGTGTGTGCTTGTTAGTGAGTGCATGTGTGTGTCTCTAGGCTGTTAGTGACAATCGACTGCTCCATCAGCCTCTCTCTTTTCCTCTGTGTGTATGTGTGTGTGTGTGTGTGTGTGTGTGTGCATCCTGTGTTCATCTTGAGTCTCTCTGTCTCACCCGATCTATCTCCCTGGTGTCACCCACCCCTTTTAATGCCTCGCCGACTTGTTTCTTACTCGACTCGCTCTCCATTTTCCTCCTGCCCCATTCTTTTTCACACAGTCATCTGCTCAGTATGCTTCTGACGCCGGCCTTCATTTCTTTTTTTCCCTCATTTTACTTTTCTGTTTGATCTTCCAAGTGGAAACTTGGCACGCTAACTCAACATCCTTTCAGCAGAGGTCACGTCAGTCTGTCCTCGACGCATCCAATCGCATCAGCACCCTGTTACTTAAAGAGCATTATTCAGTGGTTTGGGTCTGGCACAGATTACGGTGGCCTGAATTGGACATAATGGTGAAGTTCTCAATTTAACAAATACAGTAAGCAGGAATCCAACAGAAACACCCACAAAATATATCATAATGCAAATAATCTGCAGCCCACATCGTCCTCGTCATTGCAAAGATGTGGATGTGTTATTTCCATCAGAGGCTTGAAAAGTGGGTTTTTAAAAGCCTAAAAGCTCAGCACCGGCTGATGTAACTGTTGAGTCATTAGTATTGATCCATGACTTACATTAAACCCCATCAATACAGAGATATTGCAGCCATTTTGTGCTAAAAGGTGTGGGGGATTACTACCTCATATGTGGAAAAACAAAGTTGTATTAAGCCTTTTGTTGCTCCAGAGGAAGCTGCGTGATGTCTGATAAATATGACTCAACTGGTGGCACTTGAGTCATCTCAGCTTGAGGCTACATTAGCTACTGCCATAACACACCCAAGACTTCAAACCAACCTGTTTTATGGTTGGTAATGTGGCACCAGACGTAGACATGGAAGAATAACAAAGTTTGTTTACATCGTGAGTCAGACTATTTTTGGAGTTCAATGCTAAATTGCTGCAGGACTCTTTTTAACGTACCTTTTAATGGACGTTTTTATTATTATAATGTTCATTTAGTCTCCCATTTTGTCTCTTTCTCTTTCACCTCCCTCTCTCTATTAATTCAATGAGGTCAACCTGTGATTCATACAGAAGGAAGCAAAGTCTCACAAACCAATGTTACAATGTATTCATAATCAATAGACATGACCTGTTGTGCAGGTATTGCGCATGACCTATTGATTAAAGAGACGTAACACGCAACGTGTCATACTCTGAAAACCACACCCACCGCATGGGAAAACGATTGGCGCCACAATATGCAACCAAGGACTGAAACAAACAAACATAATGCCTGTAGCAGCTAAAAACATCCGATTTCATTCATATATTCTAAACGGGTGAGTTGTATTCAAATTCACACCTGTACAGTCGTCATGAACGGGAATATTAGTTTTAGACACCAAACTTTTTTTTGGTTCCAAGCTGTAAACATGTTCATTTCTGCGGTAAAGTTGGGCATTTTAACACGGGGGTCTACTGAGATGGACTCGCTTTTGGAGCCAACCTCAAGTGGCCTTTTGATGAACTTGTTGGCACTTCCGCACACTTAACCCTAACCTGCATGCTTTAGCTTAACTTACAGAAAGAGTCGGCCTTAAACTGAAATTTGGACAAAGCACTTCGGCATACTGAGTGTCAGGACCCACAGTTTTCCCATTCTTCATTCTGATGCCTTATGAAAACTTAGTTCAGGGTTCTGAACCGGTCTGGCTGTTTCCCCTTCTTTCTAGTCTCCGTGCTAAGCTAAGTGGGTTCTGGCTGTAGCCTCCTACTGTACCGTACAGTATCAAGTATCCAGCTTCTCATCCAACTCTCCACCAGAAAGTGAAGTATACTTTCAAAAAGTATCAAACTTTTGCTTTAAGTTCAATACACTTGTGCAGATGTTCTACCCGACTTCCTGTCATTTCTTACTCTAACTTTAACAACAACACCCATAATCTCTAAATGTGAAAACGTACCCCAGTGTTTGCTCCCTGGTGTTGTGCGACTCTCGTGAAAGGACAGCGGAGCCTCACCTCTCGCTCTCCACACGCCTCCTCGGGGCATGATATTTGTCAGGGTGTGTGACAGTCCAGAAGTATCTACCCATCCATCAAATGCAGAGAGAGGAGAGGGAGACCCAGTGAAAAAAAAAAAAGAGGAAGAAAGAGAGACTGAAATGAAGGCACATATGAAATTTGATGCAGCATCTGTCACACTCAATGTATCAGCTAGCAGGAATAAAACAAGCGGAAAATACAGAAATGCTGCTTTTTGAGCAGCTGGAGGTGTTGAATCAATTAAGCGTGCTTCTTGGCTCTTCAAAAATTTAGTAAATTGGTGGTTTTTCAGCGGTTCATTCAGCTGAGAGAAAAGAGACTCATTATGCTGAAGGCGGCACAAACTGTTGACCATAAATACATCTCCATCTCTCTCTCAGCAGCCACTCTGTACCTCCCTCCTCTTCACCGCTCATCCTAGTCGTTTTTCCCCTTCTGTGCCCAGTTATGAAGACACATGTGAATTAAAATGGTGTCAATGTATTTTAAGTTGAAGCAGGAAGGGATTACAGATTGTGGATAAGGAAATGTATCTATTTTTAGATATCAAATATTACAAAATTACAAAAAAAAATTCTCTTGTATTTTCTGCTTTTCTCTCCGGTCCCCTGTGTTTACTTTGCATCCCTGTTCTTTTTCTACTGTCTGTTCCCCCTCTTATAGCATTCTTATACCCTGCTGCTTTTAACCCCCCTCCCCTCCTCTCTTCTCTCCCGGGGGCCGCTGGCCTTAGCTGATTAGAGTGGCCCTGCTTGCCTTGATTAATTGGATGAGTCCCAGTGCCAGACTCCTCTCCTCATCCTCATCCAGAAGCGGCTAAAACAAACACAGGGCTTTTTTAATGGCAGTGGTGCACCGAGGAGAGGACGGAACTAAAACTGTGTTTCCAATATGTCATCTATGTTTTAGCTCTCATGTAGCCTACGATTTGTTGGGCTTTATATGAGCCAAATTCATTCAAATGAATGGAAAAAAAATGTCTTTGAAGTTGCTACAAGTAACTTTTAGATGGTTATAAAACAGTTTCAAATTCATTCTAATGCCTCTACATGACCCACATAAGCATACGAGACCATCAGCGAGAGGATTAGCTATTTCTATATTGTTCATGCTTGTCATCGGGGCCGATGAAATCAGATCAAACTATTTACTTTAGACTCCAGTGGGTCCACCGGCAGCAATCAGCCCACTGCTGACGGACCCTGATCCGGCTTTGTTGCCACCTTCGACCTGCAGTCGACCTCGGCTTCCGCTACCGCTTTAGTCCACTGGGCTCAAATCAACACAAAATGAAAGCTATCCAAAGTAGCTTTCACTGTATCGAAATGTACAAGGAAATAACATAGAAGAAGTAGGTATCTACTAAAAAGGTATCTTTTCATCCCAATGTAGCGTACTGTAGAGAGCTAAGACAATTTAAAAAATAATTATAATCAACGTGGGACAACGTGGGAAAGCCAAGAGGTTCTGAAAAACATCACAACATTCCAGCTGAACCCTGTATGCTCTGATGAAGGCCCTTTAGACCGAAAGCTTAGATACAGTAGACTCTGCATAGGTCTAAGTGAGCACCTTATTTAAGATTATCCTTCAGTTGCTATGAATTATGAAAGAAAAGCAGCTGGAACCAGTAAATATTTGGCAGTTATGCTTGAAAATAAAGAAAAATTCTTATCAAAGTGGTTGCTGATTCATTTTCTTTCAATCAAAATCATTGTCTTGCCTTTTCAGTTGTGCATGCATGTGGACATTAAGGACACAAACGGAACACACCAGTGCCTAACATGACCGTTTTAGAATATGAGGTTTATTCATCGGTGGCATTTGCATGATTCTGTGTCTTGCGGCTGCACGCTCCTGAAACCTGTCTCCAGGAAAACGTGGAACCATCCTTCTCTGCTCACCCTGTCGACCTCCACAATGCTTTAATCCGTCCTTCAAGCTTCTATGACGACAGCACCCACTTCCACCTCCCCGGCTCTGTCTCCCCAGTCATTTGTCTCCTCTCCCCTCTTCCACCACTCTCTCACTCTCTCTCTCGCCTGTGTCATCCTCCCCATTTTCTCTCTCTGTCTCTGCGTTCTTTAAGTGAATCCCACTTCAAATACAAGCTTGTCTCTGAAAGGTCGTCTGCAGCCTCTACAGACCCCCCCCCCGTGGCTCTCCATCTTTCTTCCTTTTTGTGGCTCTCTCTTTTCCGTCTCTCTCTTTCCTTGTTTTCATTCGATCCGCCGTGCCCCCGAGCACGGCCGTGGCAGAAGCAACACACGGACACAGAACCCAGTGTAGCACAGCCAACTGAAAGGCTGGCTGGGAAAGTCAAATGCTCTGTTATTCCATCCCGGCAAATACAGTCTCTGGAGATGCGGTGCCAGCCGGAGAGCCCCGAGGGACATTGGGGCTTTCTCAGAAATGCAGACAATCACACAAGCTAACTGCTTTGTAGTTTCTCTCCTTTCATTACGGGACATTTCTATCAACCGTGCAGAGTGACTGTGTGTGTGTGTGTGTGTGTCTCACTGTGTGTGCTTGTTTTGCCCTGCCTGTTTGATAATGCTAACCAGGGATGATGGACTCATGGCGATGTGGAAGAACAAACCGGCACAATAACTCTTGAGGCCTCATTCAGTGAAATCACTGCATGATGAATGACTGTGGTTCCGCTTAGTTGGGACTCCACAATAGACGCCTTGTTCCTGTGATCACTAGAGCCTAACGGCTGCTTTGTTGTGTGATTATGTCCTGCATATTGTTATATGTGGGTAGGGGAAGGAGGGTTTGTTATATTTATGTGTATGTTTATGCTTTTTACCATCCCGTAAAGCACAGAAATAATGCAATACATGACAGTTATAGCCTCAGTAAAAGATTCAATTTAAGGACTAAATGACGGACACAATAAATTAAATGAGCAGTATCACAACACTATTCTAGCTATTAGTATAAATGAATAAAAATACCTTGTTTTGTTGTTGATTGAAAGCAGTGCATTTTGAGGTTCATCATTTTCAATTTAGCACATAAGTTTAAAGCTGCACTAATTTATATTTTTATATGAAGTAAGAGTTAAATGACTGTGTGTAATGTGAAGGATGTTACCCACCGAGAATCAGCATTTTAGTATCTTTCAGCTCATTGTTTTGGATTTATGGATCGCAACTTTACTGTTTTGGTTCGATCTCACAGCTCGCATTTATCACCATATCCAGCAGCAGCACTCGATGGAACGGACAGTACGCTAACAGCTACATTCATAGCATCAAAGTATTGGACATAAACTATCCAGGTGGCCAGAAACATGACTCCAAATGAATGTTAACGTTGCTCTGTATCTGCTGGATGAGGGAAAGAAGTTGCTAACATGTTAGCCAAATCAGCTTTCTAAGGTGACAATATGTCGCTGTCAATGTTGTGTTTTTCGGCTTGTTGCACTGCCACCATGTGGACAAAATAATCAACTTTATGTAGTTTTCAGTTGAATAATAAGGATGGTTTTTTTACATTCGCTTGTCAGAGAAGCAGCCTTCCTTTTTGTTTTCTCCTGTCTCGTCTTCACCACCTCACAGCATTTAGCCAGCTGCAGTCTGCCCCCCGTGGAGGGGGGGGGGGGGGGGGGGAGTTAAATACAGCTAAAGATGCTGAAGGCCCGTCTCCTCAAGGCGCATGTGTTCTGAAGTAACCCATTAATCATGTTGCCATAGCGGGGGTTAGTGAGTGAGTAGGCTGCTGGTAAGACAGAGAGAGGCCAGGCCTGAGAGCAACTCTGTCTGTCAGCTAAAGCCTTGCATAATGAGGGCTAATGGATCGGAGAGCACGGAGATACCTGTCCAGTCTACTCACATTAGGATGAATAGAGAGCTGCAGGGCTGTGTGCATGTGCATGGAGTGTGTAGATCGTGTAGGAGTCTCTGAAGTTATTTTATCAAATTGCTGATTTGCACTGCAATTTGTCAACTTCCTGGCTTGCACCGACGTTTCATACCAATGTTTATGTGGTTATTAACGGTGTACTCTCTCTTTGTGTCTCTCGCAGGCTGTGAGCCTTGTGCAGGGTGGTGATGAGCACTCAGGGCGGCGGCAGCAGGGGAAGTGGCCAGCATGCTGACACTCCTCCCCCTCGTCACGCCCCCGGACCCAAGCTGCAGGTGCAGCGTTCCCTCTCTCGTGACACCATCACCATCCACTTCTCTGCTCTGGGGAAAGAGGAAGACGACGAGGAAGAGGAGCTCTACGACGTGCCTCCTGGATCTGCTGGGGCTGAATCTGAGCTCGATGGTGCAGGGGGGCTTCAAGGTCTAGCAGCTTCAGGGGCTGATGACCAGTCCGTCGCCACGGGCTTGGAGGCAAAAGAGGAGCTTCTGTTTGAATCTGCGGGTGGCGAGACCTCCTCTGGAGCTGCTGTGCTCCCTGTTTCATCCACCATCTTGTCTGTGCAACCGTCAGACCCACACACACCCTCTCCAGCCATGAATATTATCCCCAGCTCCACGCAGCCCCACCTGAGCTCCACCCCTCCTGCCAGCTCCTCCTGGCCCTCTGAACGACCCTCTGCCAACCCCCCATCCACGAGCTCCAGCTCCTCCTCCCCTTGCAAGTCTGCAGCGATGTCCTCCTCCAAGCCTTTCCTCAGCCTGGTCAGGTCCTTGTCCAATGATGTCGAGTCTCGAGAAACCGCTGCCGCCACTGTTACGTCATCGCACGCACGGCACCGTCACTTAATGAAATCTTTTGTTAAGTCTCTTTCCGCGGACACGTCGAAGGCTGAACATCAGGAAGGGCATCTTCACCACTATCTTCATCACCCCCCTCATCAGCAACAGCAAGTACAGCCATCCCAGCGGCCTCCACCTCGCAACATGCAGCTTTTTAAACAGTTCTCCCAGCCCCGCTTATGCTCCAGCCCCGTCATTGTCCCACAAGCAGGCGGAGACTCCAAAACAGCGCCCTGTTCCCCCATCACATCCCCGGATGGCAGGTCTTTCTTCAAGGTCCAAGAGGTGGAGGCCAGGATAGAGGATACCAAGCGACGGCTGTCCGAGGTGATGTCAGACCCCCTGCAGCTTTTTAGTAAGATCATGGGGGATGAGTCTGGCGTGGGATCCGTTGCTACTCATCGGGCCAAATCGCTGTCCTCGAGTGCGTCAGAGCTCAGCGGAGCGGTAAACGGACACACAGAAGGTAACAACAACTATAGCATCAAGGAGGAGGAAGTGGCAGAAGAGGAAGAAACCCCCACGGGGAAGGGACCTGACTCTGTTTTTTTCTCCTTTCCGTCACAAGGACCGGCCCCAGCCCTCACCCAGGCCTCCTCGTTCACTTTCCCCAAATCCCCTTCCCTCACTCTGAGCCGCTACTCTATGTCGGCCCTGGTAGCTCGACAGGAAGACGAGGACTTCTGTGAACTTTACAGTGAAGACTTTGAGTTATGTACCGATACAGAAACACCAGATGGGGACCGTCCCACGTCCCGGCAGCCCCATACTGGTAGCACTGGGTTGTGTAGTGAACTTGACTCAGAGGAGGAGGAGGAGGAGGAGGAGAAAGAGGAGGAGGAGGAGGAGCTGGAGTCCGTGCCAGTGACCGGCCTCATCTTCCTGACACAGTTGGTCTTCTCGTATATAGTCCTTCCAGTGCCACCATATGTATGTGCGGTGGTGCATGGGATAGTAGCTGGGTTCATGTTGGCCTTGCTGGTCCTCTGGCTGTCCTCTCCTCGACGCTCCTCGTCAGCGACGAGAAGAGGGAGGCGGGGGATAAAGCCCTGGAATGTGGCCCAGCTGGATATCAAAGAACCGGGAACCTTCAAGGTGAGATAAAGCCTGGCCGAGTTTGGACCTGCTGCTATACGACTTCAACATGTAAACTCCTCAAAGACCATGGCTTTTGTAGCAGGTGTCCTTGATTCACTGGGCTCTAGGACTACAATCAAGGTCTTGCTCTGCTGCGACATAATTAATTGCACATTTGAGATGCATTCTTTGCGCATATTTACAGGAGAGTAACAGATTCTACGGCAAACTTGCATAAAACACCTTGTTCCATACGGCCAAGAGTCAAGATAACCTATATTATATTCATGCTGCAGTCACATGAAGAGGTTATCCGCACGCAGCATTTCAATTTATTGGACAAGAGCAAGAAAGTACAATTAGTTGAGGCCGGCAGAGAATACCGGGCAATGGTAACGGTAGATGGCATTGCTGTCCAAAGTATAAGAATAATTACATAAAATAAAAATAATTATTATTTGTAAACAATACAACACAACCATAGCAACATGTTGTAATGCGTGTGTGTTGGTTTGCCCTTGCTGTCCAGATGATGATGTCCGTCTGCCTGATTCCATGTGAATGCAGCATTAGTACAGATTTTAAACATTTAGTTGATGGCGTCTGTGTGATATTTGCCTATGGCACTGCATTATATCTCGCCGTGCTTTAAGTGAGAATACCATACAGTGCACAGAATGCAAAACGTCTGTGTTGGTTTACTATCAAGCATAAGCTTGTTGTAGGTAGGATGTCCCAATGAGCTTTTGTTTTGTATCTGCACTACATTCACTTTCGCTCTAGCCAAGCGTTGAAATTTCCCCTGTTGTTTCAATTAAATTGGCTTTGCTCACAGAGCCTCCTTCGGGACTGATAAGGTGGGCGGTTGGATGAGAATTAAAGTCTATGCAGCCTCATGGGGACCAGCAGCAACATATTGGGGTTTTGTTACGCTTTTTCTCCAGTGATGGCGACAGTTCGGCTTTGAACCAAACATTTGAATGAGAACAGCCACCGCATTTGCCCTCTGTTCTCAGTTAACCTCACTCAGTGCTGGAGAAACTCTGCTGAAAGAGAAATGTTAAGTAGTTTGAGGGAGTTATGTAAGCATGTGTACTTGTATGTGTGTGTTAGTGAGTACCAAGCTGTTGCACAGGAGAGCTTTATAGCCAGAGGGCACAGCTGTTCCAAAAGAGGAGCTCTGCGGTTGTGCAGAACATGATACACACATTTGAACGATGGACCCCAGAGCACACGAGTGCAGGCCAACAGCATCTTTCTCTTCCTCCGAGGATCAACAATGAAACGGTGTTTCAGATGCCCCACTTTATCTTTTGTTGTGTTGTGTGAACTTTGTGGCACCGCACCTCTGAGGGAGGGGTTTGTTTTGAAATATACTGCTGTGTGATTGGATTAGGATTCTAAAACAATACTGCAAGGAGTGATGTTTATTGACTGTTGGCAGACAAAATCGTTGTATCCCTACATTTATTGTTCATGTTTTAAGAGTCGAGCCCAACAATACGTTGTGATATTATGATTTTCAGCGTCTGTTTACGGTTGCTATTAACTAGTTAAAAAAAAAATAGATATATATCTAGCAGGGAGAACTTAAAAGTTTTTCTTTAAAAACTCTCATGTAATCCATATCAGCCGAAAAACATCCGAAACATCCGAAAAACATCCAGTATCATTCAGGCTTTATTCACATATGCACAATAAACATTTGGCAAAGTTCAAACATAAAACTTGAGTGCATGGGTAAACATTATACAATATCAATTCTCCAGAAACCACATGGAAGCTCAACTAGTGAGAGGACGTGTACCGCAGAATCTTCTGTGTTTGGCTGGGAGTCTGATGTGTGTATATTTGCTGTGAGTCACTGTCAATTAACACTCCTCCCCTCTCCCCCACCACCTTCGATCTCTCAGGGCTGGATGAATGAGATCCACAGTTACGACCCGGAGATGTACCACGCCACCCTGACCCACTCCGTTTACGTCCGTCTGGAGGGCTCCGTCCTGCGTCTGTCCAAGCCCAACCGGAACATCTCCCGCCGTGCCACGCACAACGAGCCAAAACCTGACGTCACCTACATCAGCCAGAAGATCTATGACCTCACGGACAGCAAGGTGCGCTGGTTGTGGGTGTATGTGGCTTATGAGAAATGCAAGAGAGAAGCCGAAATGTGTGTGTGTGTGTGTGTGTGTGTGAGGGGAGAAATATATTCGATGATGTGCCTAACAGATAGTGACAGCAAGCACACGTCCCCTCACATTTGCCTTTGCCTGAGTGCATGTTTGCTAATAGGTCAAGTTCAGTGACAAAGCTACTCATTTTCAGTGTCACACATTTGTGTGTAAACATAGAGTGAATATCACAGGTCACTGACCCTGTACACACAACTGTGCGTCTCGTGTAGCAGTGTGCTGACTCGATGGTTTTTGTATTTCTGAAGGCAGGGCAGTAAAAAGACGTCTCTCATATCGTGGAGCAAAGGAGTCGTTATGGCTGTCCTCATCATGCAGCTACGCTTCTCTCGGAACTGAATGGCTCCCCAAAGTCTCATTTCTGCATCGTTATTGTGGCTGTTTAGTCTCTCTTGAATGTTACCTGCATTTATAGAAGCTGCATTTCTTTTAATAGTGTCCCCAAACATGCATTTCTCCGCTTAGAGTCAAGGTCTTATTGATTAAACCATTCTGAGCCACGATACCTCCCCCATACTATGAAAACACATGGCTACACCCAGGCGGCCTCCGGCTCTGAAAAGTGAAGCCAATGCTGAAGTGCCTTAAACTTGCATTCTTTCTAATAAAGGGCCGACTCCTGAATGCTACTTACGCTACTTCTCACTTGATTTATTACCTCAGTAAACATTGTAAACATGAGTTTATGTTCTCCATCGCTAGTTTCAAGTCTTCAATACAGCATGATGTTCATTTAGTAAATGATGGTCCCTTTTAGAGTAGAATAGGCGATAAAGCGGGGTATGCTTTAGGGTGGGGCTACCTTGTGATTGACAAGTCACTAGCGCTACCA
Source organism: Anarhichas minor (assembly GCF_050575085.1). Taxonomy (NCBI): domain Eukaryota; kingdom Metazoa; phylum Chordata; class Actinopteri; order Perciformes; family Anarhichadidae; genus Anarhichas; species Anarhichas minor. The sequence continues at coordinate 14,577,747 of NW_027466453.1, forward strand.
GAGCTGCATATGGCGTCTCTTCGTTACTCCTCCGCAGTCCAAACATTCATGCGTCTGATTGTGTGATCTCAATCTATATGCCCCCCATAGATCAACCTGGTGCCCCAAAGCCTGGCTAGGAAGAGAGTTTGGAACAAAAAGTACCCCATTTGCATTGAGCTGGCCAAGCAGGAGGACTTCATGTCTAAGGCCCAGGGAGAGAAGCCCGAAGCTGGCGAGGAGAAATTAACGGGCCTGTGTGAGAAGCTGGAACGAACGGACAAATGCGAGAAGGTTGAGGTATCGGGATCGGCAGAGGAACCCAAAGGGCCGACCTCTGGAGGGGGGGATCTGACAATCTACTTGTTTGGGAGGACGGGGCGGGAAAAGGAAGAGTGGTTCCGGAGATTTCTCCTGGCGTCCCGAACGAAGTCAGAGGGGAGAGGTGGAAGTCTGCCTGGCATCTGCAAGAGTGGTGAGTTTGACACTGAGCTATGTGCGGTATCACACACACAGCCATGCACAGTATGTGAGTTTATCTGTCTCTAGCACCCTTTCCACGCACTGTATTTGCACCGACACTTCCAACAGTACAGAACAGCCGTTCTCTTGAGTATGTAACTGCACAGCCATCAGATCTGTGCATAAGCCCCCGGCTTAGGGACTGACAATCCCCTCAACTAGCGAACAGATGAGTGTGAATGGGTCAGCAGGATTACATGCACAGAGAAGCAGCATATTACACCATTGGTCTCCACTGTGGGGATATAAGCCTGTAAGGATAAGGCCCAATTCAAAGGGAAACAGGGTCTAGTGATAAAAGGCAGTGTAGGGTGAACAGGATTACTGGAAAGATGATTTAAATATCAAGCCTGTTTTGTGGAAATACATAGCAATTATGTTGAAAATGACTATTTCAGTGCTAATATGAGCCAGAGAGAAGATGCGGTGTCATCTGGTGTAAAGCATGCTGATTCAGAGTGTTGCAGAAATTAATGGGGGGGAAAAATAGACGCACACTATCCAAGGACTCGAGCATGCATTATGTATGTGGAATGTGATGCATTGATTTGTATCCCTGAAAATGGTGGTGATGCATAATTGTATCGCATTAACCTCTCCTTACTCATCACATCCTGCACCCCCCCTCCCTCCACTTTTAGCCTTCTTGTCCTCCTACAGCCGCAGTAGCAGCACCCAATCTGGCGGAGGCCTGGAGGCTGACAGCAGGAGCAGCAGCCGGGGAAGCCTGGAGGAGCTGTCTCAGTCTCGCCACAGAGAGACCTCCTCTGCTCCCTCCTGTGGCTCCGCTGGAGGGATGAAGCAGAAGATGCTGTTGGACTATAGTGTCTACATGGCCAAATATATCAACCCCCAGGCAACACAGAGAAGCCCGACTGCCACTGACAGCCCTGGTCCCCAAAGCCCCGAGAGCAGCCCCAAAGCTACAAAAAAGGTAGGAGACAGACGGACTCAAGGCTGGAAAGAAATAGGCAACAACCAGGCGGACTAGTCTTTTGAGACTCCTGGTCATGTCACTTGGTCATTGATAATTTGTAGATATTAGTAATTGTAGATTTGTTAGTAGAATAATAGCAATTATCTGTATTTCCCCTAAAGGTACCCTGTTGAGTTTTTGACCACTAGTAGTGCTATGGAGCAATGTTTTTCGAGTGGGCCTCGTGTTGTTTGTCTCCTGCTGATTTGACAGTTGACAGTTGACAGTTGATGGTGGTTGCGCGCAAAATGAAACACGTTGTTTCAACACTTGATCTGTATCTGGATACATTATCTGGATTGTGACATCCAATCTTTGGTATCTGACACGTCTCAGGTCAAAGAATGCCATGGACGCGCCTCATTCATTTCATCATACTGTATATTAGCTACTACTATTACTTTTGGCAGGCTTGGTTAAGGTAGCAGGAAGAGACGGATTTAGACCAGGCAACTCTCTGGTCAATTCTTTTTCTTTGACGTTGGATTGGATTGCATTTACACTGCATTAACATGCATTCTTTTTCTCATCCGGAAAAGAAATCCAGATATCAACGCACTCCTTATATAGACTGTTATTTTACTTGACCAGAACCTTTTAGCTTAACTTTATGTCACGAAGGTTAAAGCTACAGTACATACCTGTATGTGGATCCTTCAGGTACGCAGGACTTCCGAGGAGCCTGTGGAGCCTGTGGAGCCTGTGGAGCCTGAGGCCTGGGTCAACGCTTTTGTGGGAAGGATGTTCTGGGACTTCCTGGGAGAGAAATACTGGGCCAATGTAGTCTCCAAAAAGATCCAGATGAAGCTCAGTAAGATCAGGGTGGGTACTGGTGCTAGCGTGCACAAACATACATCTACTGTCAGAAATGTTTTTGTTTCTCTTATGGTTGTGTTTTAATGTCTGTTTTGTGTCTTAGCTGTGAAGTCAAAATGTTTTTTTGAACTGTCTTTTGTGTTTCAGCTGCCATATGTTATGAACGAGCTGACTTTGACAGAGCTCGACATGGGCTTTTCCATCCCTAAGATCCTCCATGCCTCCAAACCCTCTGTGGACCACCAAGGTAGGAAGAGAATTTTGTGTTTTCCACGCAGCAGTGGTCTCAGGTTTTCTTACTTGCCTGCCATCAATCTTCTTCCTCTTCCTCTGCTATCCTCCATCCTTTATCATAACCCAGGCCGTTTATCAGTTCTCCCTCTTGCCTTTGCGACAGAATTGTGAGACATGCTCTCACCCCCCCCCCCCCCCCCCCCCCCCCCCAATCTATCTATCTGCTTCACCTCCCTCTCCAACCGTTCCTCCATCTTCCCTTAGCTTTGCTCCTCTTCTCTCTGGATTAAGACGTTCCTCCTTTCCTCCGACCCGCTCTCCCTATCTCTCCTCTGGAGCCGAGCCCCTCTGCGTGCCTCGCTCTATTAAGCCCCAGTAATTAAACTTCACATCTTGGGTCCCCCCCATCCATTACTGAGACACTGACTGACCCTGCCTTGAACCCTAGCAAAGGGATTGGCTGGAAATCCAGAGACAATACAGAGATGTGAGGCATATTAATTCCTACCGAGGTGGCAGGATTGGGGAGAAAATGAGAAAAGAGGAGCTTAAGATGGGGAAAAGAAGGGATGATGTTGTTGGCGTTGTGTTTCAATCATTAGTGGTGCTTTAGCAGAGAGCAGAACACAGGAGGGGGTATGTAATGCGTAGGTTTGAAATGATCAGGGTTTGTCCAATGAATGTTTGGTCGAATTTGATCTTCCGTGTAAAGATATGTTTTACTGTTCAGTTGAAGCAGCCAGTCATGAGTCATTCTCTTGTCAGCCACATTTCCACGGCTGAGTCTGCAATGCCCATTAATGTGTTCTGTCTGAACATATACACCCACAGAAGTATACTCGCAAAGCATAATCAGTTGATCCCCGCACATAATTAGTCCATCTCTAGAAGTGCTGCGCTGTAAACCCGCATGAAACAGAACAGGATGCATTTGCTTCGATGGTAACATTCCTAATTTCATATCCTGTTTATTTTCTCTTGTGATGATGAGAAGAAGGAGAGTGAGTGAGTGATTCCTGACTCACTCACTCTGCTCCAAGACCAACTAAATGCACACAAGCTTGTGTAGAGCTTGGCCTTACTGATGTAATTAAATATCTCGTTTTATTTACATAGGGTTTGGTGATATGGCTCTGTGAAACTGTGATGCTCATTGTATTAAAAAAACTAAAAACGGAAATAGTTAAAAGTTGAGGTGCCAAATGTGTTTCTGATCTAGCAGTCGTGAAGAAGTAAATGGAAAGAAAATGTCAACTACGGTGGTGCTGCAGGAAAAGACGGGTGTTTACCAAAGTCAGTAGGTTGCATCCTCTTGGGATCATAGATGTCTGTACGTAATTGTATGGCAGTCCATCCAATAGATCAGCTATGAATTGCAATAACTTAGATTCAATGCCATATCTTGTCTCATATATATCATTGCTGTTACAGTGATCTATTTCCCAGTTTGATGTCGAAGCACACACATGGTTTGGTCTGCGGTTCGGGTACAGTGTGAAATGAATTAGGCACTCCAGACACTGTCTCCCTCCTGTGTGTCTCGTTCTAGACAGAGACAACGAAGACAGTATCCAACATGCTCTGACTTAATGCTGTCATTTAGCTTCTCTCTGAGACTCTGCTGCCACACTCGTGCAGATCAATGAGCATTTATGGGGGAAATGAAGAGGAGGAAGGAGCGAGGCAGAGGAATAATAAACAACACTTATCAGTACTTGACGTTCAGACTCATTGAGCAAACAGCAGGGGGATCTGAATCTAAATGGTTCTCCCGTCGCCTCCTGAGAAGTGTAATGTGTAAACAGGAAGTAGCCTGATACAGTAAGCCAATAAGGAGGCACCGCTGCCCCGGGGCTGACCTTTCCAGTATCTGCTAGAGGACAGGACTTCCTCCTGGCAGCTCTGCAGGGGATCTCACAGCAATTAGACACCAGGCAGGAGGTTCTTGTTTATTCACAGAAATAGCATTTAGAGTTGGTCACTTTTGATGCCACTGTGGTGTTGTTGGGGATGTAAAAGTGATTTTAATATTGAAACATAATATGTCTGTGTGGTTTCCCTCACTGTCTCTTCCAGGTCTGTGGTTTGATCTGGAGGTCTCCTACACGGGCTCCTTCCTCATGACGCTGGAGACCAAGATGAACCTGGCCCGTCTGGGGAAGGAGGGCGAGGGGCTCGGGGAGCACGGGAAAGAGGGGTGAGGCTCTCAGGCACATTTAGTAATGAAGCTGATTTTGACAGTTCTGAGCTGGAAGTTAATTGAGTAGATTTGCATTTATTAGGAGTCAGATCTGCTTTTTCATGATTTCCTCTTTTCCTCCCTTCTCTTGATATACCAATCCTCTCTCTGGACGCATACCACTGTGGATTTGTCCAATGGCTGGTGAGTTTTGGGAGTATATGCCCATAGCTCTGGATTATAGTTTCCTTTCTTGAGTGAATCATTTGAGATTAATTTCCTGTGATTTAATTCACTAGGGATGCATTTAATGGGAATTAGCTTTTAACTGTTAATAGTTCTGTGCAAAGCCATTACAGCCTGTGTGTGTGTGTGTGTGTGTGTGTGTGTGTGTGTGTGTGTGTGTGTGTGTGTGTGTGTGTGTGTGTGTGTGTGTGTGTGTGTCATTGTGTGTGTGTGACAGGCCCAGGCCACGTACATACTGTCTGGCAGACAGCGATGAGGAGTCGTCTAGTGCCGGCTCGTCGGATGAGGAGGACCCCCCAGAACTCCTCAGTGACAAAGCCATTCTTCCTGGAGCCGAGGGGTGAGCGAATGTCTCTTTTCAACAAGATCATTACGTATCCGAGTTGAAAACGAGCCGAAACAGCTTTGCACTGATGTGTTGAAGCAGACTGTTCTGCCCTTTCAGTCCACCCACCCACTCAGTCCCACACGTTGGAAAGCTTGCTGCTGATTTAACTTAGCAGCCGGTCACTCCCCTCCGTCGTGGGCGCTGAGTAGCAAGAGATGCTGTTATGAATAAATAATGAACCTGACTCACTCCTTGCCTCCCCTCCTCCTCCGTTTCCCATCCTCTGCTCACGTAGCTACGTGGGAGGCCACAGGCCCAGCAAGATCATGCGCTTCGTGGACAAGATAGCCAAGTCGAAGTACTTCCAGAAAGCCACCGAGACGGAGTTCATCAAGAAGAAGATGGAGGAGGTGTCCAACACGCCCCTGCTGCTCACCGTGGAGGTGCAAGAGTTGCGAGGGACGCTGGCTGTCAACATCCCACCTCCCCCCACGGACAGGATGTGGTAGGTTCACTTCCAGGGAGGAGTGCATTGAAGACTGTAGGATGTAGTCAGTTAGTTTACAGCCAATCGTGGTTTGAGAATGTAACTCAACGCCCTCTGCTGGGCAAATACAGACATGCATGCAAAGAAAGAATAGAAAATGTTTAATCACTATTAAACTAAGTATACTTAATATTTACAATGAGCGCACACAGGTGTGTATTTGTATTAAATATGTGCAATGTCACACCCTTAAGTACACACTGTGTGCTTTATAAGCTTAATTATAATTACTATCTTAGTAGAAAATCATAATGATCCCCTTCATCAGCCGTGGTTTACTCAGTCAGTCTGAGGGGTCCCCACATGAGTAAAAGAATAAGAAAGAAAACATATATTTCTGTTACACAAAATGATATCTGCATTTTTTCCCTATTTCTGCTTGTGAATACTGGATACTTTCACCTCCTTCGGATGATGTAATTTGTTGACGTGAATGTTTCCTCTTGGCTGTCAGGTATGGTTTCCGGAGTCCGCCTCACTTAGAGCTGAAAGCACGACCCAAACTCGGCGAGAGGGAGGTCACTTTAGTTCATGTGACGGACTGGATTGAGAAGAAACTGGACCAGGAATTCCAGGTAAACACTGAGAAAAAGATGCAAACGCTTAGTCACGAATATCATTTCTTTACATCGTTGATTTAGTTAAGGAAGTGATGTCATATTTCATGGCGTTTATTAACTTCTGTGTGGTTTAAAAACCTCCGCTGCCTGACTGAGAGGCTGAAGGTTCACTCAAGGACAATGTGCTAAGCTGTTTAGGGAGAGAATTTAGGTAATAAAAGAGGACTTTGGGATTAATTTATGGCTGGTCACCTACATGCACTTCAAAGCAGTGGCTTTGCTACCCCTCATATATTTCCAAAGTAATGATACGCCTGCCTCTAGATAACTGCCATGAGGTACACCTGCAAGCTATCCCTGTCAGGTCTACCACACATTTATCCCTGCCAGACTCCTCTGGGGGTTATTATTATGTACCATCCCCCTAAACCATTCCTCCAGTAAAATACAGTGCTGCAGCGCTCACTGTTGTCATTTGTGAGTGAGTGTATACATCTAGCTTTCAACAAATGCCGAAACTCCGGCCTCATTGGTTCCCAGACATAAGAGTGCAGGGTTGGATACATGTGGGACGATGTATTTCAGGTCCAATCTTTCTCCAATTCTTGTAAGCAGATATACTCTCATGCCAATGTCTTTCTTTGGTTTATATTTTTAGTGACTAAAGTATATTAATTTGTAGTTTCTGCGCCGTTCGCTTCACTAGACCGATAGCTTTTTGAAGAGGAATACTGTGGTTTTATTGTTTGAATTAAGATGACTTTGCTTTGTTACTGTGCTTGTCCTCCCACAGAAAATATTTGTGATGCCAAACATGGATGATGTATGGCTACCCATAATGCACTCTGCCATGGACACACGTTCAAATGCCAACTTGGTTACTGTGACAAATGATGCCTTGAAGGACCCAGAACCCGAGGAGTCTGAGGTCTCTGACATGTGAAGACTGCTGTTCAAAGTGGACATCTTGTGACAAGTCCCCGCCCCTCTCAGAGACCCTCGGGTGCAGCAACGTGCCGGACCAACTCTCCAATCTTTTTACCCATGTTCCAGTCCCACTGTTGCACCACCGGTGAAGTGCATTCACAAAACCGGAAGTGTTGGCGAGCTCATAACCATCTGTGGCAACCAAAAGCAGGAAAACGGGAGAAAATTGTGACTCATAGATTGTCATCCAATGGCAAAGCTTTATTTGTGTGACATCAAATGTTATGATTCATCCTCTGATGAAATACAATACATGGGGCATGTCGAGACCGTTTAACGAATGTGTGTGTGTGTGGTGGTGGATCGACAAACAGCCATCAGATTCAACCAGAAGAACCAACCCTAACCTGTGATGTACAGCCGCACCAAACATTTGCAGGAGTGTACGTTTTTCGGCGACCGTTTCTAATCTTTTGAGGGAATAATTCCTAAAATTTTGGCGATGGTTTTGCTGAAAGCCCCTGCATCTATTGACACACATTTCACAGGGATGTTAACTCATTGGTCACCCATCCACACCGCTGCCTGTGCCAGTCGCCCGGCACCTTTATGCAAACAGATCAATGGCACTGTGTCCATCGGAGACACTTGGTCAGTTTGAATCCACTATGGACACCGTCGTAACGTACAGCCTGTGTGCTTTTAACCGTGTAGTCGAGATTAGAGCTAAATCTGACGTTAGAGGGGCGAATTACAACATATCTGCAAACACAGCAGCTTAACATTACCTAGGTCTGATGAATGTAAAAATAGGAATGCAGCTCCCTCGCTGTGCAAGGAATCGTTCATTCACTGACGACGTGCTTCTACTCAACATGCTTCAAGACTTCTCTTCATGTTATATTTAGAGCTGAGCAAAAGTAATAATTTTCTGTTTTTATTGCCAAAGCAATCTTTCAGTCCTGTCTGTCGGCTGCTGTATGAGGTGAACGGTGACAAATAAGCAATCGGATGATTGTCTTGTGTTCCTATTGGGGCCACTCCAGTGATGATGGGCAGCCGAAAGTTTTGGCAGCAGGAGACTGAAACCCTTTTGAGAATAGTTACACATAAAACTATTTTTGTGTGTGTAAAGGGTGGAGAAAGACACCCACCCTTCCTGTTTTATTTGAATAAACATACTGGATATTAGCCATATTATTTAATGTTGTCAGAAGACATCCAGCTAATGAATGCTCTTTGTTGTTGAATTATTCATCGATTTGCTGTTTTCTTTCTGTACTGTACACATTGAAGAGGAACAACATTAAACTAGAACAGCAACTTTGTAATCTGCCAAGACGCCCGGCTGCTTTACAGGCGACTATTATTTTACATTCAAATGTGTGTGTGTTGGCAAAGTGTATGAGGCAGAAAGTGCCTTTTAAAATAAACATTCCTCCGTAGTGAGCCACCACATCTGTTGCATCAGTCGAGGATAGAAAGTGTTTGTGCCATTACTGTCTGTCAAGACGTGCCCTTTGTTTTCACAGGTTTCAGTGTTGTTCATTTGCACAGTGATGAAAATATCAAACATTGCTGTTGTGTTCAGTGATGTCACAGAATGTTACAGTTCTGATCGTTGTGGATCAATAAAACCTTTTGCTTGGACAGTGTTTGTGTGGCTTTGTGCTTGTGACATAAGGGACATTCTCAGAAGGCATCCATGTGTTTATCAGAGTGCTTTACTTTATATATTGGGTTTATGTTTAGACCTGCAATGAGCATTCCCATCACCAGTCATTCTGGCGATTTATTTTTTAATCAAATCATTTTATTGGTGCAAAAATCTACATGGTTTAACTTTTTATCAAATTACGACAACAGAAGCAGCAATTTATCACATTAGAGAAGCTTAGACAAATTCTAAATTTATCAAAATAGTTGCGAGCTAAATATAAATGTACTTATTGTTGCAGCCCCTTGTTAAATATTGGCCAATAAATAGCTAGATTTGTCAGACTCTTACATGCAGTTATTAAAACCCCCTTATCCCATCAGGCTATATATCATATACAGTTATAATGCAAGTCAACAGGGACTAACAACTTGTCAGCTGCACATTTATTTATAAAAAAATAAAAAAATAATAATAATCCTTCAACTTTCTTATTTCAATATCTATGCATTTTTTGCACTTAAAAGCTCTCTCTGAAGAGTCTGTGTCCTGCGTTAAAAGAGAGACCTGGGAAAATTGCCAAGAAACCCCAGTTATAACAGGACATATATGCTCTAGCACTGCTCTTCACCCGTGTGAATGGCCAAGGAAGAGGCCACTCGGGTTGAAGGTAGTGCCTAAAATCAATTTACAACATATGAAATGAAACAAATGACAAGACTGTGCTTTTTGACAAATGTTTTATTCAAAACGGGAAATTGTGCTCCAGCAGTTAAACATGTTTTTAAGTCTCACGGTTTAAAAAAAAACAACCCAAAAAGCATGTTCATTTTTGAGTCCTGGTGTCACCTTGTAGTTTACAGAAGCTTGTCCACTTCTTGAGGGTCAGATAGCTGCAGAAGAAAACAGCTTTTAGTGAGCCGTTATTAAAATACCATCCATTAAAAACTTTGTGGGTTATGTCAGATTTATATTGTCGTCATTAAATCAGAAGTCTAACGCATGAGGATCATCATTCATAACAGTTACAATCCACTTTCTGATGACTCAAGGTACTTACCATGTTGCTACTGCAGGGATTCATCCACACCAAACCCCATTTTCCTGTGAATATAAAACATCTCGGTGAACATGATTTTTGAAAAATACACACACGACTGGTGTTTGTGGGTCATGTCAGATAGAGTATATTGACTTCATCTTCACATAAGTCTAACGCACTTAAATCATCATTCATGAAAACAAATAAACTAAATCACAGAAACACTCACCGTCATAGAGTCATGAAGGGCCTCCGTCTGAAAGCACGCCACCCTCCTCCGGCCACGTGTGGATGTCCAATCACCTCAAAACCAACGCATGGATCCAAGTTCACCACCGGTCCTGATGACGGAACAGCACACTGTAACTAATATATACATATTTAGTTATATTTGCCATTTTAACATTGTAGAAAATAACATTTTACCATATTTCCACGCAGATGAGGCCTAGTCACCGCTCCAAAAATGCACCATGACGCGATCAAATTGGGAGTCATTTCTTTCCTGCAGACTTCCGTCAAGTATCATTATAACAACTCAAAAATATAAACGTTGATAAGCTTTTCCTGTCCATGTTAGATGCAAATGTGTCCGGTCGGACTGGCGCCAGCATGCTCTCAGAGGAGTGGTTCTCTGCAGAAAATGTCCCCCCCCGGATCTACTTTATATCACATCCGGGTCTGTAGGTCTGTTCTGATTGGCTCACGCCGACTCCTCGTCTCCCCTCCTCCACTCGCGTGGATATCTATCCCAAAGTCCAGCCCCCGCGCTTCTCACTTCAGGAAGAAGCGGATCCAGCGTTGTGTTCCGCCGCTCTGCTGGCTCCACCGTTACAGCGCTGATTTAAACACAATTTCGTAACGTGTCTGGTTGTGAGCCCCCCCCCCCGCCCCCCCCCCAAAAAAAACAGTTTTTCTATGTAGTCAACGGCCGTGAGGACCAGCTGTCTGTCCCGGTGTGAGACCAGACAACATGGACTGGACCGTGAGCAGTCGGGCCCTGTTGTGGAGCTTTTTGTTTTCGTTGCTTTGCTGCGCCGGTCTCCCACAAAAGGTAGGAGAGGCTAACTGGATAAGCTAGCTTAAGTTAGATGACATTAGCTCGGAGTTGCTCGTTAAACTACACTTTTCACTCAACTTCAGGCGGATTGTTTTGACTTATTCTGACTTAAATATGTCATTCTGTGAACCTTTTTAATCATGTCTCTGTGCTGCGTGGTGTCTTGATAAGATGCAAGGAAGCTAACTTCAACGATAGCTTGCTGGCTAAAAGCACTATTTAAAAAATAATGTATTTGTGGAAGCCTAAAATTGACTTAACCACCATTACATCATGAACGTCAGACCATCTCTAATTGATTATTCCAGTGTCACAAATCAAGGAAACCTTTCATGAGCATGAACATCAGATCTCCATCTGCTGTCAGAGAAACTTCCAGAGATCTCTCTATTAGTGTACAATGAGACTTTGCTGTGTCTACACGTGTGTTTGTATTGCTTTAAAGCTAAACTCTCCCCAACCTTAATTATTTGCATGCCACCAACTCTCCTCAAGTATCTCAGAATCACATTAGCAAACCATTCAATTTAACAAAAAGACTTCTGTTGAAACGTACACCACAGTCAGTGTGTCGATGTGGTTAAGGCTTGCTATTATTTCTACTACTTGCATGTTTACTCTTCTTATCTTTTCACAAGATTGAACACAAGTCCTTTGCTTGCACATCAGCAGCGACCTTACAACGCATCAGTCAGTATTTTGGGTCATACAGATGAGCTGATTGGGGTCTTTGACATTGGACCTCGCCAATAGATGTCTGTAGACGTAAATACTTGACATAGCCACTCCAAACAGAAGACGCGTTTAGATCAAAAAGTAAAAATAGAAGCTTAATGCAAGAAAAACACATGTCTTATGTGCTGAGGTACCGTTTGAAGGCAGCCTTCCCCTTCAGTTCATTGGATCTCTGAAGCTAGCGGGACCGATGCAGTGAGTTTAGTTCTTACCGAAGGAATTTGTAAACGGGATCCGTAGTATTAGTAGCGGGCACAAATGAGAGCCAGCTAACTAAACTGAACCGGATCCCTTTAAGGTCTCCAGGCAGAGACCCTAGCTACCAAACTAGTAAACCACTTTGACTAAGAAGCAGATTAAAGAAGCCGTATAATCATGTCTCGGGTTCTTCTTAGCCTGGTAGGGAGTCTGGTTGTGTAGTAAGGGTGACAAAGGATGATGGCTATCTATCTATCTGTGTGTGTGTGTGTGTGTGATGGCGAGAGATACGAATGAAAGGAGGGGTGTTTGTGACTAAAATCTAGCTCAAAGTTTCTGCAGTTATTACTCAAGTCAAGTTTATTTTTAGTGCTTCTTCTCACATTATGCTCATGGAATAGGTTGTGATCTTCTACAATGTTATCACATCTGTAGATTGAGTGTGCCTGAACACGTGACATCCGTCCCCACTGCAGCGACACCACGCAGAGAGCAGCTGATACACTGTGTTGACAAAGACGGTTGCTTTAAAAAGTCATCTCCACTATATTCTTAAATGTCATCTCCCCGCGGCTTAATCTCCTCGCCTGTGTCATCTTCATACAGCCCCGAAGGGAAAGCTGAACCTCATACTTTTATGGACGTTTCTTAATTGACTCCTATTTCTGATCACTTGCGTGTTTTTTTTTGCACAACACCTCCCATGACGAGTTCAAGGTGAGAGATAAGGATTTCTTGGTTCCTGTGTTGGTTTTCGTCTGCACCCGAGCAAGCTGCAAACAGACTGCTCATTGCTGCAGACACGCTTGTGGTGGGAGTGTTCCACTTTTCAGCAGAAAAACGGTGACGTGTAGTTTAGTCCTAATTAATGGAGAGCTCAGACTAGAAGACGTCTTTTTTAGTAATAGTCTTACCTACAAATCTGAGTTTTTGTCTCTCAAAGACAACCTGTAGTGAAGCATTTTAGGGCCCATATGATCACTCGATGGACTCATTTGAATGTCAGATATTAATAACCAATTGATTTCCTTTTAATTTGAAAACTGACTCATGACATTCTCTGGTGTTTCAGCCTCTTTTCTCCTGCATGCATCTTTTAAATGAGCACATAAAAGCCTGAGTCAGAGGACAAAAGAACATCTTTGTTCAGCCACACAATTGTTGCTTGTGGAGCCCCACCATTATTTTGTCGCCTGTCGCTTGTTTGTGGCAGTCACAAACCTTTAAAGAGTGGGCCGTGCTGTAAGCAGCCGCCCAGAGTCACTGTCTGAAAATGTTACGCTGTCATACGATGTTGATGCATGCGAAAAGTGACACTCGGGAAGCCTCTTTTCTTTCAGGATGTAGGGCAGCTGTGATAGGAGGACACTGGATGCTGTACATACTTGAGTCGTCCCCTCCCTCTGTGTGTCTCCTCCATGCGTCCAGTCTTTCTCCTATAGAAAGAGACCTCTGTCTGTCTGACTCTTTGTCTTTACCCGAGCAATTCTCTTTCTTCTCAAACTATTGGTTGGCGATGTAACACTTCACCATCTTGAAGAGATGAGAGTATCCTATAAAGGGGTCATCGTGCAGGTTGTACTACTAAATGGCTTGTGGGAAAGCTGCCAGTTTGGTCTGTGAAGCACAGTGACATCCAGTCTGCTACCAGTGATATCATGTGTAGTCGTTAAGTTATGCCTCTTCATTGAAGAGGAGAAAGTGAAGACATCACAACCTGCCAAGACGTTGGTTTCTTCCCGGTTCTGTAGTATTATGTAACTCGCTTGCGCAACAACTTTAACATTTCTGTGAGGAAATGAGAGAGAAAGACTCATTTCTTTAAGCTTTATAACTCGCGCTGTAAACCTGATGTCCACGAAGCCTAAATCTGAAGAATATTCAACAGTTGCTGAATATCGGTGTCCGTCCAAAACGAGGAGGCGAACAGATGTTAAGATGTTATTTGCTTGCGAAACCGAGAACCCTGATGGAGATCACTGGGGGGGCCCAAAAACAAGTTGGTTATGATTCTGTGTGTGTGTGTGTGTGTGTGTGTGTGTGTGTGTGTGTGTGTGTGTGTGTGTGTGTGTGTGTGTGTGTGTGTGTGTGTGTGTGTGTGTGTGTGTGTGTGTGTGTGTGTGTGTGTGTGTGTGTGTGTGTGTGTGTGTGTGTGTGTGTGTGTGTGTGTGTGTGTGTTGCTCGAGAGCGAGAGTTTGCAGCAGTCCAGTGGGAACAGTCACAGGTGCACTATATTGACACAAATGCTTGTTAAAGGATGTGAGACTACAGCCGGCGACCGGGAGGCAAATGTGGAGGAGGACCCAGTTTCCTTCCGTAGAGAGTGCAGCACTTTCAGTTTATTGTGTTGTGTTGGCCATGGTTTCTGTTTTGGGCCGTTATGACTGAAGAAGAAGCTGAAGCATGCACAGGGAGAAAGCCATTGTCGTGCACTGGGCAAGGAAATAGAAGCTGCGAACAAAAGAAACAACCTGTTGGTGTGGTTTGCTTCTGTCCAATTTTCAAAGCACTTCAACCCCCCACATAACATGATCTAATTGATAATCTGCTCTTTGCACTGCCCCCAGGGAGCTGTTCAAGGGGATTAGTCGGCGATGTTGATCAATGCTCCTGTGGTTCAGTAGAAGAATGAGGTTTGTCTGCTCAGCTTTTCCAAGACTCCTGCTTTTTAAAGGTGGCAGATTAAGTGGCATTCCCAAGTCTGACCTGGACTGAGAAGTGCTGATGAACTTTGTCCTATAACAAGTCGGTAAGAAATCAATTAATACAGTTTGCCTCGTTCAGTTGAGAAAGCTCATGTGTACAGAGACTGGTCAGGGTGAGGTCATACAGGCTCCTCTGGTTTGGCAGGCTCAAACCCCCCCCCCCCCCCACTGGACCTCTTCCTTCACGTTGCTGCCAAAAGCAGCCCATGGCGTGGTTATCAAGAGCGGCGTTTTTAGAATTCCATAGTGGGTGAGCGGCGCACACATCACCCACAGTGCGGTTAATTCTGGCATCAGCCGAGTCATGAGGCCGCGTCGCTCCGCTGCTGCTTTATTGGTTCGATTGTTTCCACCGGATGTTCTGCATCTTTTTTTGTTTTGTTTTCTCTTTGTCATCGTATTGCCCCCTTTTTGTCACCGTGTGTACTTTTCATCGTGTGGCGAACCAATCCAAGTGTTCCCACGTCTGTTCACGTCGCCCCATACTTCTGAGTGGGAGTAAAAGATTCTGGTAAGAAGACTTCCCGTATGGCCCGTCAGCCCACTGTTCATCTGTGCAGGGAGAAGTTGAAACACGCTCTTCACTCAGTTAATTGTGAAATCTGTTTTTTTTTTTAAAAGAAGCCCAGTCAACCTTATAAGGCATGCTGGGTGGGAGCACGAGTGTAATGCTGAAGTTGAGAACGTGCACACGTGCTCACGCCCAGTTTGTTTACCTTGCTCCGCGTTGCTCCGGCTGTTACTTTGAACCCTTGGCAGCGTGCCCTCTGTTACCTCTCTAGTCGGCGCCCTCCTGGTTTGCTCTTCAGCCGTCATTGTGCTGTATTTATTTGAAGTTCATTGATTTGTCGAGCAGACCAAGCTGCCACGGGGCAACCCAACACCCCAACCACCTCCAGCACAACGCTGACTGTACCGGGGCGATGGTGAAAACAAGGCCCCGGGCTGTAACGTCTGCCACATTTCACATGCTGTAATTGAAACACTTATGTTTGGTCCAGGTGTGTGTGTGTGTGTGTGTGTGTGTGAGAGAGGATAAGTAATGAGTGATTAGTGGCTGAAGTCATTATTCACAACCTCAATGCAGAGGCACCCGTTTCCACCTCAGCCGTGGGCTTAAAGTGGGAGCACGCATGTTCAAACACGGCCGCCTGATAATGTCTGCGTTTGATACGTTATCACTTTGATTCGTTTGCATTATAAATGAACAGAGATGTGTTTTTGTTTAGGACGTGGCCTTGATTTTCTGTTGTGTTTTGGGTTTCTGTAGGGGTTCTGCAGCGCCAGCACAGTTTCCCTCCCTGAAAGCCTGCTCTTTGTGTCCACGCTGGACGGAAACCTGCACGCTGTCAGCAAGAAATCCGGCTCCATCAAATGGACTCTGAAGGAAGGTAAGACGAGAGGACGGGAGTAACTTTTCCTCGTATGCGTCTCTCTCTCTCCAGACGCAGTATTATTCAGGCTACTTTAGCAAAAGTGCTCTTGTTGTGTTGCCGCAGAGACAACAATGAGATCTCTTTGCTGCTTTTTGAACCACAATGAAGCGATGGTGACTTTTAATATATTTTATTAAATAATTGAAGTAAGTGAGGGCCACATGTGATGCCACATCAAGGCTGTGCCACTTGTTTTTTTTTATTGTTATCTTATTTGGTCTATTGATTTAATTTAAAAGTATTCTTTGTGATCTTAATGTGAACAAAAAGGGGAATCGGCAGCAGAATTCTAACCCAAATATTTGAATGCATTACTACTAATTGTAAAAAAATAATTTAACTCGAATCATTAATACTCTGTGGGAGTAAAACAGGCCTGTAGATCTAAAATAATACTTAATTAATTTGGTGAAGAAACACTAATCGGGCTTCTTTCATTTGTATTGTTGACTTTTTTGAAATGTTTTCTTGGGTTAAATGCTGCTGGATGTTCTGTTAGGCATGGAAACTGGCTAATAATTAACAGAGAGGGGCAGAAATAGCCTCTAATCAAGGTCGGAGTGGGTAAGGGTAAGCCACTCTGCTGTAGAGTCACCTGCAGCATGCACTATGGTTACCATGTTAATGCAGCCACTATACACTGACACTAGATGCACTGAAGGGTTACTGGAAAACTTGCTGTTTCGAGTAGTTTATCTTTCTTAGAATAAGAGATAATTTAAGACTTTCACAGACACGAGATTTTATGTGGTATTAAAACTGCTGTTGTTTGAACCCACATGTCCTGGTGACGTCCCAAGTCATTAATAATCAGAGGCAGTGGCTGCTTCCTCCGCACCATCTGTGCCTGGGAGAGCTATTGAATATAAATTGGACCAGTCCTGTACCGGGCTCAGCACACACCTGTTGTTGTGCTCCAGTCAGGGCGGCGGTGCACCCACAGAATGAGGGAGAAGCAGGCGGTTCACCTCAGCACACGTGCACGTCCTCTCACTGTTTGCTCAGCCCCCCCCCCCTCGTTCAGCCTCGCAAACATGCGTTTGTATATCAGCCGACGAAGGTTTGCTCACTTCCATGAAAACCGTGTCTTTCTCACCACCTTCTGCAATCGCACAAAACAAAAACTTGAGCACAAGAGTCAACGACCACCTTCAGGTAGCCCCCCCCCACCCCCCCCCTGCTACTGTTGACCCCTTCAGGCACCTCTGCAGAGATCAGCACCATCTGGTCTACGCCCTGTATGTTCACACTGGAGGGAGGTGTGTGTTTGTCTAGTAACAATGGAGTTTAGGGCCTCGCACTATTGTACCGTTTTAACCATCTACATTATTGCTGACCATGTTTTTAAATAGATATATTTAATTAGTTTGTAATCATCTATTATATAAATATACTATATCGGCTAATAGCTGCCCAGAAGGTTGGACACATTATTGGATACTTGAATGTTAGGCACTAATGTAAAATGTATGAAATGAATCTAAATGGGCTTAAACATGACGTGGTCCTTTTTTAAGCACCCGTCCCTGGGAGGCGTTTCAGGGAGGAGAACGCATCATTTTTACCCATTTATTTCCAGTATTTAAATACAGTCAGAGTTTTTACTACTTTAGTCGAGGTAGAAAGGAGTAATAAAGTTTGCCGTTGTGGTGAAAAGGCCTTAAGAGTAAAATCTGCTTCCTTGAGTAACCTGCTACTTTAATCAGTCCGTTAGATATTTGGTAGAGACGGGTTAATATGTTCTAGAACCTTTTTAGAGGATATGATCTAATATGAGCTCATTAAATAATCTTTTTTTTTGGGGGGGTTTCCACGCTTAACTTCATGCAGAAAGCTGTTGGCAGACATGCCAGTTTCCTCTTCATGTGTTCCCGAGGCCAATCCGTCTTAGGACAATTTGTGTCCAGCCACCGCCTCTGTTGTTGCTTGATATTCCTGTCAGTCCTGACTTGTCTCCTTCTCTCTCCTCACAGATCCAGTTCTTCAGGTCCCCACACATGTGGCCGAGTATGTATCTTTAGCAGTTTGTGTACTGCACCCGTCTGTAACAAAAGATGATGAATGCAAATTATTATGGGGGACACGTTGAGCTTTTTTTATCAGGTCGCTCCCTTTACTGCTCTGGAGATGTGATGCATCTCCTTCAATCTTTCCTCCAGACCAGCCTTTCTGCCGGACCCCAACGATGGCAGCCTGTACTCTCTGGGAGGAAAGAACAAGGAAGGCCTCACAGTAAGAGGAAACACTTTATTATCACAAACTATAAGCTCCCTTCTCTTGTGAGAAACGCACTGTTCAGTTCCCTATTTTACAGAAAAGCATGTCCTCTCACCGTGTGTGTGTGTGTGTGTGTGTGTGTGTGTGTGTGTGTGTGTGTGTGTGTGCAATGCGCCCTCATTCTGAAGTTCCAACTGTGGTGGTGCATGAATGGTGTCTCATGTCACAGGACACGCATGTTATTGCTGACTAATGTGCATTTTGATCAAACAGAAATTACCGTTCACTATCCCCGAGTTGGTCCAAGCGTCTCCCTGCCGCAGCTCTGATGGTGTCCTTTACATGGGTAAGGCTAATTCAAAAAAAATAAATGATATTGTGTCTTTTGATTCAACACATTGTGCTGTGGTCTTGTTATTCATAACCGTGTGCAGTCTGTGTCCCCCTCCCCTAAATGAGCGGGTTTTTAATCTGGATATCTTCCAGCACCTTTCGGTTCCACTCAACCAGAGTTCGCAGCTTGTGCTCGTTTGAATTTACAACGGCTAACAGAGGGAAGGTGCTAATCTGCCGTAGTGACTGTGTCATTGTTCAAAGGGAAGCGGGTGACATTTGGCACACAGATGATTCTCTACAGACATTCTCTCTCATCAGTGAAGCTTTTGTTTGCATTCAACTGAAGCTGCTGCTGCTGCTGGAACAAAGAATATTAGAGATGCAAAGGTCTCGGCCTCAAATTCTCACTCTTTAAATTTCATACATGTACAGATGAATGAGATTTTTGCTCAGTAGAGTTTGTAGGAACTATCAGTGTAAACCATCCTCCGTCTGTTGGATGTTTGCATTCCTCTATAACAATGATTAAGTTATTAATATCACTTCCTGCATTGACAAAAGGGTGAGGTGCCGGTACAAAGAGGCCATGATGGGTTGGTCCTTTAATGATTGTGACACCCGTCACTGGGAAGGTTAAATGGCTGCTTGTTATTCTGCTTGGCTTGACTTTCACGGGTTCACTATTTGGTCAATTTGGCAATTTCCTGCACATGATCAATTCAGTTTTCCTTAGAGAAGCAAACATCACAAATATGACTCACGGTGTTTTGATTATTTTATAATCGGACCCTTGATTTGGACAAAAAGCCATTTTAAAAGCAAAATGGAGAGAAACCTCAGGAAGATCAGCCCTCCTCAGGGTGGACAGACAATATGTGTCACATTAAAGCGCAGACAAAAGTAGGAGTAATAAAATTACACTTTATAGACAGAATGACAGTCTTTAGTAAATCAACTACAGAACATACTATTTAAGTAAATATGAAATGCAATCTGAATGCTGTAATCAGTGTGTGTGTGTGTGTGTGTGTGTGCTCGTGTGCAGGTAAGAAGCAGGACCTGTGGTATGTGGTGGACCTGTTGACTGGAGAGAAGCAGCAGACTCTGACTTCCTCCTTTGCTGAGATGCTGTGTCCGTCTTCATCTCTTCTCTACCTGGGACGCACAGGTAAGAGTTCAGCTATTTGTTTTCCCCTAAATTGGCGAGCCTCGTCTTAGTCGGATTATCTTTGCAGCCCATCCCATTTAGTTGTTGTTTTTAAACTGGCTCATCAACGGGTCTATTTTGTTTGCGTGCTCTGATCTCAAACTGTCGGCAAACCCTTATTTACCATCTCTGCTGCTATTCCCCCCCCCCCCCCTATCCCTGATATGGTAATTGTAGACGAGAGCCTAGAGCACCTGAACCCTGCAAATTGAATACTTAATCCTATAAATCCATCCTCAACTTGGTGTCAAGTCACTAAACAACGCATCCGCAGGATTTTGTTTCACCGTGTCTCTACAATATCAATTTTTTGATGCAAAGGAAATTCAACACTATTTTGCATTTACACCCAGGAATTGATACTCAAAGGTGCGTGCGTGCGTGCGTGCGACATAAGCAAAGCAACACAATGTGTTTTTTCCCTTTTGTGAATAAGCTCTTGTTGTTCACTTCCTTGTTAGAGTACACCATCACCATGTATGACACCAAGAGCAGAGAGTTGCGCTGGAATGCCACCTATTCCGACTACGCCTCCACCCTTCCTGATGATGAAACCAAATACAGTAAGACTCTCGGACACGCTGGCTCCTTTTTGTTTAGTTTGTGGCAGACGGGGCTAATCACTTGTCCGCTCTGTGCTTCCCCACAGAGGTGGCTCATTTTGTGTCCAACGGTGACGGCCTCGTGGTGACCGTGGACAGCGAATCGGGAGACGTCCAGTGGGTGCAGAACTACAACTCTCCGGTGGTGGCCATGTATATCTGGCAGCGCGAGGGTCTCCGCAAAGTTCCCCACACCAATGTGGCCGTGGAAACCCTGCGTTACCTCACTTTCATGTCTGGAGAGGTTGGCCGCATCACTCAGTGGAAATACCCGTTCCCCAAAGAGAATAAGCCCAAGAACAAGTTCATGTAAGCGGACTGAAAGTAACCATTCCTGCGATTGTTACTACTTTTAAAAGAATAGATGTCTTCCTCTGTTTTAAAGCGTCCGTCAGTCATAGGGACCTAACTTAATGAAGGGCTAGAAATCAAGACGTTCTTTTGTAAGATGTGCAATTGCTTAATGTTGGGATGTCTAAAAATGTCATATGTGCTGCTGGGCCTGGTTATAGCTGTGGTTTCACACTGCAGCACTGTTTTATTTTGATATATTGTGTTCACACCTGCTTCAGCTGGAAAGGACAAACGGGGCTTTCAGTGGTTAAGACGCTGTGAAAGTTTCGCCTGTTTAGGGAGATGATGGAGAACTCTTCTCCACTTTGAACCTGTAAATACACTCCAGATGTCTTCCCCAAGATCCTATTCTCTCTATTTAGCATGAAATAAGTACAGTATATGGTTTGACTGAGCTCCTTCTCCTTCTCCAGGGCCACTTTGTATGTGGGTAAATACTCCACCAGTCTATATGCCTCTTCTTCCCTGGTGCACGATGGAGTCACTGTTGTGGTGAGTGACCGTTACGTGTGTTGTATATATCTCTTCATTTAGGCAAAACACAATCCTTATCAGCAAGACATGGACATGGAATATGTAAAGTTACCATTAAAATATCCAAGCAGTTATATAGTTTTCATAGTCGGTCTTAACTTTTGGTTTTCCAGGTATGCAAGTTGTGTCTTAAAGTCCCACTGCTTTTCTTATGTAATCATGTGAGGTCTTTGATGGGACGTTTCTCTGAATCCTTCAAATGTTTTGTGTGTGTGTGTGTGTGTGCGTGTGTGTGTGTGTGTGTGTGTGTGTGTAGCCTCGCGGCAGCACCTTCCCCATGCTGGAGGGTCCTGACAGCCAGGAGACAGACGACAAGGAGTGCGTCATCACACCCAGCACCAGCGTCAAGTTCAACGCTGCGCTCCGGGAGCGAAACCGCATCAACTTCATGAGGAACTACCTGCTCCTCATAGGTACTACGTCAGTGCACAAATCACACAGGAATATGTTCGTCTGGACCCGCTCGGGGTAATGTGAGAGTCTTTCAGCGCCACCTCCTAAAAAAAAGAAAGAAATCTTAGTTCCGCTAACAATTCACGGTCGAGGGTTTGACATCAGGAAAGACCTCCATAAAGTGGTTGTTACTGTAGCTCGGTTTGTACGGTCATGAAAATGTGTTGGTTAACGATGCGGATGAACCCTGCTGTATGATGAAAGGTTTCACTCTCACTACTGTTCACCACATTTTGAAGTTCAAGGCCTTGAATGGTTCACTGAGCTTTGAGTGACTGTTGCACTTAGACCGCCCTCTGCTGGATGATAAAATGAATAACATATTGTGTTTTCTTACCTATACTAATACTTATACTAATACAATTAGCACCATAACTGAAATCAGTGTTTGGTTTTGGTGAATGGCCATGATTTTGATGATGATGATGATGATGATGATGATGATTTAAAAAGCCCACTCTTGTATTTCAGGTCATCATGAGACGCCTCCTGAAGCTCACAACAAGATCCTCGAGAAGTTTCCAGACAGCTTCCCTCGCAATCAAGGCAACGTCATCCCACCTACGACTGACAAGAAAGTTGAGGAAGTGTGTGACCCATGACATATTTAGTTTGGAAGATCTTTCTGGTATCGAAACATCTGTGCAGATTTCCTCACTCTGTTCCTCTCTGTCCTCACCTCCCACCCTCCTCTAGAAGGTGAATGATAGTGGTATGGATGACGGGCCCCCTTCTCCTCTGCCTGAAACATCTATCCAAGAACCTGGGACCAGTGGTCGCACTGCGCGCCCAGAGGCCCCGGTGGACTCCATGCTCAAAGACATGGCCACCATCATCTTCTCCACTTTCCTCCTGGCTGGCTGGGTGGCCTTTGTGATTACCTACCCCAAAGTAAGTCAAACAGCACCACCTAGTGGACCGTAAGTGCTGAATGCACGTTTGCTTTCCTTAGAGCCTCAGACATCAGTCTCCTCTCTCACCACAGAGTGTTCACAAGCAGCAGCAGCTGCAGCACCAGGAGTTCCAGAGACAGATGGAGGAGAAGTTGGAGCTGCTCCAGAGACAGCAGCCGTTCTCCGCTGCAGACGTGGCCCTGGGCTTGGCCCCAGACAGCGACTATCTGGAGGTGGCCCACGCTCGCTCCGAATGCTCGGACCACAGCAGCCCCAACGTCACCCCCCGCGCCTCCAACCACTCCAACCTGTCTGTGTCTGAGCTGGGGAGCTCAGCCAATGAGCACGAAGATGGAGGTAAAGATTGAGGAAGTAGGATTGAATGCACACTGTTTGTTTGTACTTAATTTAACCCAGTTTTCATTGTCTGAAATTATGCGTTTGTCTTTTCAGAGGAGGACTGTAATATTGTCAGAGTGGGCAACATAACTTTCCGCCCCAAAGAGGTCTTGGGTCATGGTGCTGAGGGCACCATTGTGTACAAGTAAGTCTGAACAGCCAGTCAACAGTTTTTCACGATAACCTTTTTGTTTAATTTGTTCAATATCACAACGTTGTATTTCCATCGTTCCTCCACAAGGGGTCAGTTTGACAACCGTGCAGTGGCAGTTAAGAGAATTCTCCCAGAGTGCTTCAGCTTTGCAGACCGGGAAGTGCAGCTGCTGAGGGAGTCCGACGAGCACCCAAATGTCATCCGCTACTTCTGCACGGAGAGAGACCGCCAGTTCCAGTACATCGCAATTGAGCTGTGTGCTGCCTCACTTCAGGATGTAATTAATGGCCTAATAGATCACTTGAGCACTTATTTTTTCTGGGAGAAGTGGAGTTAACTTTGTGCTGTTCCTTACCAACACGTATCAAGTATTTTGCTTAGAGCTGTCCAGTTTAAGCTTAATTTTCTTTAATAATGCACTACTTTTTTGTGCCGTTAGGATGCAATTAATACTGTGCGTCAGTGATATGATAAAGTTTGGCAGTGAGAGGAGGAACTAGCCAGGGTTCTCTGTCATTATTCATAGAGCACAAAAACTACAAGAAACACTAAAATGTATTTGTTGCCTTTTAAAATGACGCCATCATGTTATAATTATTGGACCTCACTGACTGGTCTTTCTTCTCTCTAGTATGTGCAGAGGAAGGATTTTGACCGCCATGGTCTGGAGCCAGTTATGCTTCTCCAGCAGACCACGTCAGGACTGGCCCATCTGCACTCTCTCAACATAGGTATCTATTATTAAAGCCTGTTTTGTATTACCAAGCAACATCTACGCCACTAAAGCAACTGACAGCGTGTGTTTTTTCCCCCCCTCTCACCTTCATACCTTTCCCTTCAGTCCACAGAGACCTGAAGCCCCACAACATCCTGGTGTCCATGCCCAACGCCCATGGTCGGGTCCGGGCCATGATCTCAGACTTCGGCTTGTGTAAGAAGCTGGCAGTGGGCCGCCACAGTTTCAGTCGAAGGTCTGGGGTGCCGGGCACAGAGGGCTGGATCGCCCCTGAGGTGCTCAGTGAGGACTGCAAAGACAACCCGGTGAGTCGGGTAGAAAAGCAGCAGCAGCTCTCTCATGGTGGTTAGAAGTAATGTTGATTATCAGAAATCACACTAACACTAAAAACTGTCTAAAGGGTGAACGTGAGACCCAAAGGAGCATTAATGAACCTAATACAAACCAACACAAGTATACATAACTTGATACTGCTTACAGATATTGTTGGTGGTGAATGTGTGTTTCCCTACATGCCACATTGTGACCTCTAGCCTTTCCTTCTCTCGTCTCCTGCAGACCTGCGCTGTTGATATCTTCTCCGCTGGTTGTGTGTTCTACTACGTGGTGTCGGAGGGAAGCCACCCCTTTGGCAAGTCTCTGCAGCGGCAAGCAAACATCCTACTGGGCACATACAGCCTCGACCATCTGCAAACTGACAAACATGGTGAGTACTATAGTAATAACAGTAATGTGGTTGGTGGTTAAATGAAAGCTCAGTGTAATCAAACCCTTGTGTCATTATTCCAGAGGACATAGTAGCCAGAGCTCTAATAGAGCAGATGTTGAGCATGGAGCCCCATCGGAGGCCTTCGGCTGAGAGCGTTCTCAAACAACCTTTCTTCTGGAGCCTGGAGAAGGAGCTGCAGTTCTTTCAGGTCAGCTGTTTACCGTTCTCTGCTTATTGTATATAGATCACATGTAGTAGGCTGTTTACTGTGTGTACTTTGCTATTAGAACATCGGGCATCTTCAAAGTTGTAGAAATCCTCATATATGTTGTGCGTGGATTCATCATTAATAAACTTCTTCATAAATGCGGGAAAACATGCAGCTGTTTTAATGTGATTTGAGTCCACGTGCTCGTAGGATGGATGAAAACTATCCTTTTCAGTTAACTAAGTCCTTACAATCACATATTGACCTTCAGAACCTCACTGATGTGCCATATAATAGATTTATTTCGGTCATTCCCCCTTAAAACAATATCAAATACTGTCCCAGGCTGCTAAAACACACTCTGTCTGATCAGGGCCCACGGCTGCCTGCCGTATTAGTTAATATTACTGACTGTTGTTTTGTGGTCGCTTGCAGGATGTGAGCGACAGAATAGAAAAGGAACCGCTGGACGGACCAATCGTGAGACAGCTGGAGAGAGGAGGGAGGGCTGTGGTCAAGAGTGACTGGAGAGAGCATATCACAGTGCCACTGCAGACTGGTATGGAACTGGCTTTACACGAGTCAAATATACGCGCCTGGTGCCCCCTGTGGTAAAAGAGTAAAGTGTAGCACTCCACAAACTCTACTCTGGTCGTACTTCAGTTGAGAGCTAGTTGCTTTGCTGTTTCCTGTCACCACATAATATTATAGTGGGTGGTAAAGGAAGTAAGCCTTCCTGTCAGCATAATCACCCGCTGAGTATCTCAACGTTACCTGGTGCTCTTTGGACTTTGTGTTTGGTTTTATTGACCAGTAAAGCAACTCCCACTGATATAGTTATGGATTGACCAGGTGAACTCATTATGTGGGTATACTACATATTATAACCGCATAGTATAAAAGTATACACTGATCTTCTACATTTACAAAACAAATACCTTCATAAAAAGCTCATTCAAGTCAAACTTTAGGGGCCAGAAGCATAAAACTCTGTGTACTCACAGAAACAGAAATCTGCATGCACCAGCCTCATCAGCCATAAGGGATGTATAACGATTGCATAACGACCCTTGTGCTCCAACACTCACTGCTCTTCTTATTGACAGGAAAAGAGGAAGTGCAGGTGTGTCGCATCAGCAACTGTGCCAAAGTAGCTTTCATCACATGTACCAGTCAACCATAACTGCAGTGACACATTATATACCTTATACCCGTCCTGATATTTCCTGAGTTGCACTGAACATTCCATGTTTGGGCACTTCAGTAATGGGATGACATAAAAAGGCAGCTGTATCCTCTCAGGATTTCCGGTTTACTGTTCCTTTGTTGGATAATGATGAGCGGCTCATTCTGTGGTTGATTCATGGGGTTTTGTTTTTCTCTTCTTCGGCAGATCTGCGGAAATTTCGCTCCTACAAGGGCGGTTCAGTCAGAGACCTGCTGCGTGCAATGAGAAACAAGGTAGCAATGCATTCTGATGCTTTGTATTTAAAAGAAACCGTCTCTACCGTCGGACTTAACGCTTTGACCTTCCTTCGACAGAAACATCATTACCGAGAGTTGCCTGCCGAGGTGCAGGAGACTCTGGGCTCCATCCCTGATGACTTTGTCTCCTACTTCACCTCCCGCTTCCCCCACCTGCTAATGCACACATACCTGGCCATGCGGACCTGTGCATCAGAGAGGCCATTCCTGCCTTACTACTCCACTGCAGAGCAGCTCGCAAAAACACAGGCCCAGTACACACACCTGGGGCCACACAGACAAAACGAGCCGTGCACTCAACACCTGCCAACGCACACACCGTCCCCCTCCTCACAACCGGGGGACCCCATACAGTCCTCGCAGCCGGTGCCGGTCCCTCACACAACGCCTGCTGAATCAGCGGCCGCCACTTCACCAGATGAGCCTGTACCTCCACATTTGCCAGTTCAGACGGTGCAGCCAGCAGAGCCCGCACAGACCGACTTGCACGGTCAAACATTGAACCCCACATTGGCCTCAGAACCGCCTTCAGATCCGCTCGGGCAAAGAGAATCCGGTCAGTCTGAGATGCCCCCGCCGCCAGGTCCTCCTACACTGGATAATGAACCGAACCAGAGTCGGGTGGACCAAGCACAGTTGGGAGCATCGCCTTCGGGAGTGGACACCAAGTGGGAGTTGCTTGCTGCACCGTGAGCTGGTGAGGACCAGGCCTGCAGTGCCTGGGATCCGCTGCTGGGCGCAGCAGCTGCACCCTAAATTAAGTGCCTTCTGCTCACCCGAGTAAAATCGTTCCCAAACAGAACCGTCCGCGGGTCTCTGCCTTGAAGGAGTCGGATAGCCAACAGGGTGCTGTTGGACAATTATCTTGTAGCTGGACTGAGCAAAGAGAATATTTTATTTTATTACAGCATGTCCAAAAAAAAGTGTTTTGTCCCAAAAACATCTGGCTTCTATTGTGGGGGGGGGGGGGGGGGGGTGTCTGGATGTTGTTTTGGGTGGTTTTATAGTGCAATGTTGTATTTCTGAGTGAACTGTTCACTGCACAGATACTGTATGTATATTTTTGTATAGACTGATTCAGAAATTGGATCATTGATGATGCATCATTTAATGTGGCCAATGTGCCTTTTTTTCTTATTATTTTTTATATCGCTGTGCTGCATTGGTACAGATGTTTAAAATCGACTGTGCTAAATGTTCTTGATTCCAGTTAATGCTGCTAAACTGCTTCTCTTTTGTCAATCAAGACTATTGTGCCGACTCAGTAAGAGTGGACTGTTCCAAAGGGTGTTCAGGGCGGCTTCTGAAGACAGTCGGTCATTTTATTCTCATGTGATTATGTAGTCAAATCAATCAAATATGAGTTTTAGAAGTCAGGCTGCAGAACTAGCAAACATAACTTTTCAAGGGTGTCAAAGTGAAGTTAATTACTTGCACATTAAATTCTATTTTTCTTTTTAATACTAAGATTTTGCTTGTTGATTGATCTTTTTGTATGTCAAGATGGCTATTGGGGAATATTAATATATATATTTAACAACATTCGGTGCCTCACAGGTGCTCCACTGCACTGAATTGTCTGGGTAAGCTATCGCTACATTGTTTAGCTACGATGTCACTTCTGTCTCAGTTTTGTAGCATTTCCAAGCAACAGCAGACATTTTACTGTAAGCAAATGAAGCTAAAAAAGGAGCAACACAGTATCACAGGGCTGGACTGAGGACGTCTCACACACGGAGATCCATATCTATACATCTCAAAGACTGGAAACGGGATGGTCCAGCTACATGGTATGTAGAACAATTCTTCCTTTAAATTAAAACTTTTAACGCCCAAGGACATAACCGTCGGGGCTGGTTTATACTGTGTTCAATCCAGGTGAAATATTTTGTCTGGTACACCCACTCCACACCCCCGCATTAACAATGGAGAGGGAAATGCAGGGGTGGGACTCAACAAAGTTATATAATGTGATGATAAAAGGTGCAGCTCAGGTGATCCTTTGTTCTCCCCATTTGGACATTGACTCTGTAAATACAGCCGTCACCCTCTCTAGGCCCTGTCCCCTGGCTTTCTGTGGAACTTAATTCATCTTACATTTAAATGCTGTTTTACAAATTTTGAAATATTGGACACATTTATACCTGCCATTATTCTACACTTTTTTGTAAATTCATTCCACCTTCACAATCTCATTTATCTGTTGTGGCCAGAGTTGTTCTATCAAATAAATACTGCGCGAGCTTAAACCAGAACAGAAATAGCTTGTAGTTATTTTAAAAACGAGTTCCTCTTCTTCATTTGCCTCACTTCAGTAGCCCTATGTCCCAAGTATTCTAAACTATATTACAGAAATGCAGAAGTACATGTGTTGCTTCTCCTTTTGATTGCAGGACTTTTAAAATAAAGTATTGTTAACATTAAGGTTGTACTGCTACGTTTACACAAGACTATTTGAATAAGTTTGATTTAACTGCACATAAACACTAATGCAAGGTAAAAGGTGTTTGATGATATTATAGACATGTTCGGTTGTGCCCGGCTCAGTTTCATCTTGACTGACAGTAAAGTATCCAGCGGAGGAGAGTCGGGGTGGGGTGTTGATGTGTTTTACAGGGAAACGAAACCCGTTATTCTGCGCAGACGCAGTGGGTGCCGCCCGGTGGAAAAAGAGAGAGATCGAGTGAAGTTACAGCAGTCCCGCGTTAGACTTAAAGTCTGTAACAACCTGTGGAAAAACAAAATCCAGAAGAGAAAATGATCGACGGCTGATTTCTGTCGGTATCTATCAAAGGTAAGATCACTGCTCGACTTTCTGTTTATTTATTTAGTTGCTCGTGTTCAATTTTTTATTTTATTTTTTGCATAGTCATGGATATAAGGCATATTACATAACATCCATACATGCTCATAACGCTGACGTACGAAAAGTAATCATATCTCCTCCCGACATGTTGCTCGTGGTTTTCTGTGGCAAAAAAACCGATGTAGGCCTACCCGTGCTATATGAGCCTGGTGTTATGGAGATCCAGGTCAGTTTAGACGGGTACCTTTGGGGGGGAGAGCGGTAACAAAATATGTGAAAAGTGGCATTTTTTCAAATGCACTTTTACTCTCAGTTTATTGTGTTTTTTAGGGTATTTAACCCTAGAACACTAACGTAACAGAAGTAACACCATCACTAACGTCGGGTATATTTTACCCGATATAATATGTATACCGATAAAAAATACTTCTCATCCAAATATATTAAAGTACAACAATACATGGCAAATTGAAGTACTCTTCATTTATTTTCCCCTATACAACGTCTCATAAAACGAAAAAACGTATCATGGGGGGACCCTATAAAAAGGCTCTAAAATTAGTGAAAAATTAGGGAATCGTTAACGAAACATTCCTAAAATAAATAAATAATGGAGCTGGGAACTTGTTCTTCGGTCCACCCGTTCCTGGGACATGTGAGCCTTGTCCGGTGAAGAAAACGGTCTCACTGTGTGTAATATCAACCCGACATTCTTTTTAACTCTCAATCACAAACGTCACCCGAACACGTGCCTGTTGAAAAAAACAGGGATGGGAGCAGAGAAACACGCATACCTTCGATGACGTCAGTGAGCAGACTGAAGCTACCCAGCTCAGACAGCAGCAACACAATGAAAATCACATGACCACAATTGCATGGGTGAAAATCACCCGACGTTAGTGTTCTAGGGTTAAGGAATATTAGCAGCATATTTCTGCTGACAATTAAGTCTGCATTAACATTAACACAATAAAGGTCTGCCTGATGTCCAGTCCTATTATATTAAGTGTACCGCCAGGGACAAAAACACACTGGACCACTGCTGCACTGTAATGAAGGATCCCTCTGTCCCCCGTGCAGCTTTGGGACTGTCTGATCATGATCTGGTTTATTCTTTCCCGGCCTACAGACAGAAACTAAAATCTGCAAAGCCCTGGAGTTACAGGCCTGCTTTGTCTGCACTGATTGGAGAGTTTTTGAGGCTGCTGCTACAGACCTGGATGAGTTCACGGACACCGTGACATTGTATATCAGTTTTCTGTGAGGACATGTGTGAGGGACCAGGGTACGCATATAAAGCTGGGAGAGCAGGTAATGTGGGGAAAAATAGGGATTTTATCCACCCGAAGTATTTATAATAATTAGGATGGGTAACAAAATCAAACCAAAGTGACAAATAAGAATAACTATATAAAGTTAACATAATTGCTCTAAAGTCTACATAATTAACCAGAACTTAATTTAAAACAACATAGCGAGTGCTCTTCTGAACAAGGGACACTCTCTCCCCTTCTCCTAACTGCATGATATATACTATGCTGGCCAGTCCATAGTTGATTGTAGGGGGGAGAAGACATTCCTCCTCTGTGGTGCAGATGTAGTGGCTCCTGACAACACCCCTCTTGCTGTAGTAGAATGGCACAGTCCAATTGTCCAGGCTAATCTACTTAGGCAGGTGTGATGCAGTGTGATGCAGTCTTTTGCCAGAAGGATGGTCAGCTACAGTGATCAGACACCGTCAGGAAATGCGTCAAGATGATAATGAGTTAAAAGTAACTGTAAATGTTTTCTCTTGCAGATGGAAGGTGATAATGGGAGAAGCCAAAGTTGATAATGTGACGAATTAAGGAGAAAGAAAATCATGGGTGAGTGAAGAGACAAGTCCTTTTTTATGAGATGTCCTTCCTATTTTCAGGACAAAAGTATATATTATTTTGATCTGTTTCTAGTGAAATGTATTTATTTTTTTTCCTCTTTCCTTTTAAAGTGTTAATACCTACTAACCGTTTACTGTTACGTATATATTATTTACATTATGTCATTAATATGTATTTTCATATTAACAATGAGTCAAATGATTATCTGTAAAATGATAGGGGTCACTCGTGGTGGCCAACCCACATGTATCACTCAACTCTGCAGTTCCCCTCAACCATAGGGGGCATTTTAGAGTCTTTCAACACATGGTTTTGGTTCTACAGAACACAAAGTTACTGTTTGGGTTCAATTTCATTCCTCATTTTTATTGCCCTTATTCCCAGCCGCAGCAGATGTTTTTTTGGCAAAAAAAACTTTGATAGCACAGGGCTCCAGACCAGAAAAGCATTACCTTTT
Organism: Anarhichas minor; assembly: GCF_050575085.1. Classification (NCBI taxonomy): domain Eukaryota; kingdom Metazoa; phylum Chordata; class Actinopteri; order Perciformes; family Anarhichadidae; genus Anarhichas; species Anarhichas minor. Next base: position 14,609,321 of record NW_027466453.1, read on the forward strand.
TTGTCAGTTCCCAAACACATTGGTAATTCCTTAACACATTATGCAAATGTGGAAAAAGGTGCATTTAATGTTTGTTTTTTTTTGTCAAATGAGGCTTTCGTCTCTAAAGATGTTGGTTCCAAAGGTAAGGGATTCTCCCCCCCCCCCCCCCCCCCCCCCGGTTAATGTTCCTGTATAAGTGTTCCTGAATAAGTGTAGATGAACAAAACAACATATTACCCCGCACAAGCTTTGAGGCTTGCAAGACTGTGTCTGAGTGCAATCCACATGTTTACATATTGGTATTAGAGGAGCGTAATGTTTACGTAGCAAGTGTATGGTCCGGCGTCTGGACAGGATTAGGCATCTTGGGGACAGAGGAGATAGGTGGTGGAGCGGTTACCTCATTGAGAATGTGTGGGGTGGGGCAGCTTCCTTTTATCTCAGGCTACATCCACACTAATACGTGAAAACGATCTCCGTCCACACGGCGTTTCAGCATCGTTTTCGAATTGATCTCCGTCCACACTAAAACGCCTGAAAACGAATATCACGTGACTATTCACGTACACTGGGCATGCGGGTGGGTGCAGATGTAAACAGGAAGTAGATTGGTTGCTTAGCTAAAAAAAATACGACCGAGTAATAAAGTAGTCTTTAATAATGAAAGTTAGTGCTTGATACTTAAGATCTTCTCTAAAATATTCCTCTATGAACTCAAACAGACACATTTCGTGGAAAGTTTTTGAAGTTTTATTTTTCAGACTTAGTTACAGCGCTGTGGGTCTTGCTCTATCTCTCTCACATATCAGATTTACTTTAAAATTAACACTTACACATAAAAGTTTACTAGATTATGGGTCCATAAATGTGGTCAACACACGTCTCTCACTCGTTTCCTCGGCTTCATTGTTGTCTGTTCTCACTCGTAGCTCTGCTGGTGGCTGAAGTCTCTGTCCTACTGGAGAGCAATTCATGTTTTGTTCCTTTATAGTTTGTGTGTGGACTTCACAATAGTTGTGCAGAACAAAATAAGCAGTTTTCTTTAGAAACTGACACTGGCAGAAGCTGATAACCAGGCATCAGGTGGTTCTGTGTTATCGACAGTTCACAGGAAGGGCGGGCCGTGTTTTACACTAGTCTCTGCCCTTTCTATTTTTGCACAGCAGACACTTTAATATACATTTGATTAGAAGAACATGGTTTACATATATTTTGCCATTACAAAAGTCCTCCATTTTGTGTCCATCACCCTCCCTAAAGCCGCTAACCGTGACTTCAGACGTCCGCTCCGTAGGTCTGATAATGCCGCTGGACACGCCGCTCGCTAATCGCTCCAATAACAGCTGCTTCCCCTGCAAAAATGCAGACTTTAAATGGACAACAGCTGCTAGTAAAGACAACAAGGTCATCAACATCTGTAATCCATTGTCCATGTTGAATTAACATGGTAGTCGATCGATAATCAATGTTGTTTGTGAGTTTCCGGGAAAGGGTCACGTGATAGGGGCGTGACGAATCAGGGAAGGACACGCCGTGACTAAGAACCAATCAAGTAGCGACCGCCGGTGTGGGCGTCTGACAAAGCATCTGACAAAGCAGTCTGACCAGGCCGGTATTTAATGCATTATAGGCCTCTTCTGTGCCAGTCCTGGTATGTTAGAAATTGCATTGATGGGATAAAAATATAGTTAGCGGCAATGGGGCTTGTAAGAAAAGAAGGTTGGATGTCCATGGTCGGGTCCGGGCCATGATCTCAGACTTCGGCTTGTGTAAGAAGCTGGCAGTGGGCCGCCACAGTTTCAGTAGAAGGTCTGGGGTGCCGGGCACAGAGGGCTGGATCGCCCCTGAGGTGCTCAGTGAGGACTGCAAAGACAACCCGGTGAGTCGGGTAGAAAAGCAGCAGCAGCTCTCTCATGGTGGTTAGAAGTAATGTTGATTATCAGAAATCACACTAATGCTAAAAACTGTCTAAAGGGTGAATGTGAGACCCAAAGGAGCATTAATGAACCCAATACAAACCAACACAAGTATACATAAACTTGATACTGCTTGTAGGAGCCATTAGTTAGGTCTGGGTATTATAAATGTATATCGGGAGCCGACCTCAGGTTGACCACGGGTGGCAGTGTGGGTTAGTCTGGCAGGTAATTAATATATGGGGCACAGGTGCAACAGACAGGTGATGATGCATGGGTGACGGGGAGATTGCACGGTTTTTACCGCAAGCCAGACACACCAGAGGGAGACCAGGAAGCTAAGTGATATCAAGTTATATTGTCAATTGTGAACTCGTTGCAATTTTTGATGCGAGTAAATCAACCTCAATATCTTCCCGAAATGTGCAGCACATAAGTGTAGCAACTGGCTCGAGTAAAGCAAAGTCTCGAAAGCGTTTGTCAAACTCTGACAGACACTTGTCAATCTGCTCTGTGTAGCGCGCACTGTCAAGTTACGCACACGCCTTCCGTTGAGTCTCCAGTTCTGACGCGAGGTTTTGGAAGTTTCCCAAATCATGGCGCTACAGCTTTAGCTTCTTTAGTAGAAATAAATTGGAAGGCTAACTAATTAGCTCGCGCGGTTGATACGTGGTGACCCGTGTGTTAGAAAATCAAGTGGCAAATGCCATGCGGACATCAAATTTTTTTGAATGGCATGCGATCTACCCGCACTACCTCCTCTATTGACGTATTGGGCACCCCTGGTGTAGAGAGATACCAAATGATCAATGGTCAATATGCTCTGGCCACCACAGAGTGCAATTGCCAGAGGTGCAAGTCGAAAAGCTACATTTTGTTTGCAGTTTGTTCTGCTGCCCCAAAGAGCCCCCCCCCCCAAAAAAATACTGGATTAATGTCTTAGATAGCAATTGATTGGGAAGTGAAAGGAAGTATTGAGATATGGACTAAAACATTCTTGGTTTTCCACCCATCATCGGATTTGTTGACAAAATGAAAAATATAATTTAACAAACTAAATTAGCAAATTGCAGTGTGGCAGAGAAACAAAGTGCTTCTCTGATTCTCTCATTCATAATCAAACATGTTTTTTTCTCTCTTTTCTCACTATACAGCTGACGAACTTGAGCAGTCACCCAAGGATTGGACTGAATCTCAAGTAAGCGACTGGCTAAGATTAATTGGAGTGAAGAAGCAGTACATAGAAAAGCTCAATGAGGAAGAGGTAGATGGACACATCCTTCTTGCACTGAATGAGGACTTTTTGAAGACAAAGATTGGCATGAAATCAGGGCCTGCTCTTTTGATTATTCAAAAGAGAGATGAGCTCATCAAATCCAAGAAAAAGTCTCAAGAGAAGAAAAAGACCACAAGTGGCAAAAAAACCGAGTTGGAACAGAAAAACATTGATCAAAAATCTGTTCAATGTCTTCCCACAACAAGTGAAGGTCCTTCAGCACAGATTCCTGAGAAAGATCAAGCTGTCGTAAAGGACAGACAAATAGCTCAGGTTACTTCAAAAGAAGACTGCAGACCACGACCATTTGATCAAGAAGGGATTGATTTCTTGTATGTAAAGCACAGAGTCCTGCAACCTGAATCGGGTGCTTTTAATCTGATATCTCCATGCCATGAATTTAAGTCTCTAGCTCTAGCTGTTGCATTGGATCGCACAAGACTCCAAGCTAAGTTTGCCTACGAGGTCCTTAAATTTGCCACTGGTTGTATGAATATCAGATCAAATGGCACAATACACTTTGGTGTGATGGACAGCAAGGAGGTTAATAAAGAATATATGCATGGTGAGATAATTGGTATCCCTGTTCAAGAGAAAGACATTTATGTAGATGCTTTGGACTACATTAAAAAGAGTTTCTCTTCTGGCTGGGAGCATGTAAGCGGGTGTGTACGGCCACCAAGGTTCATTGAGGTTGTGGATCGAGAAAGTACAGAAAAGAGATATGTGATAGAGGTTGACATTGTGCCTTCAATAAGCATTGTTAAGAACAAGGTGTATAAAGTTCGTCTGCCAAACTTCAATGAGTCATCTAACAAAGTAGTATTTGAGAAAGAAACGATTCTGCGGAGGGTGGGTGCAAAGACGGAACCGGTGATCGAGAAAGACATCAGTGATTTTTGCGAGCGTGTCAAAGATCGCGATGCCCAAAGAGAAGAAGCAGAGAAAAATCAGTTCCTCAGTGCCCCAGACTTCTGCCAAGACCTTGGAAGGAAACTGAAAATGCTAATGACTTGTGGGAAGAAACTTATCGAAAAGGATAAATGGTTCATACTCGTCACAAACAAATTCAACCCTGATGACCTTTGCAACATTGAATGGCTGCTTAACATGACCATGTTCTGTGTGTTTGACTTTGACCCAGACTCAAAGAAATCAGGTCTTTGCAGTAAGTACCTTCAGCATCACGCTGCAAACATGCATTCTCTGCAGAGCTATAAGAAATCCGATGACATGAGCACCACAGAATTCACAAGCCACTTGCATCTGTTTGAGCAAACTAGTTGGATCTTTTGTAATGGCCGTACTGACTTCAAAGGAAATGACCCTCCATGTGATGAAATGACTTGGTTCAAGACAAAAATGGCTGTCCTGCGGGAATCTGTGTTTTTGATCTGTAAACGAATCTTGCCAAAAGGGACGTTCCAGGTCGTTTTTCTTCTCACATCACCAGTTGAGAAACCACTCTTGCACACCTTTCATGAGTTTTTCACAGACATGGAAGGCCATGAAGACATCATCTGCATCTGTGAATCACAGAAAAACTTCCAGAAGTGGCAAAGCTTTGCAGAGGGTTGTGGAACAGAAAGTGTGAACAATTCCAGTGTTGTTGGGATGAAAATGAGTCACATTAATGCAACTCTACAGCAAGTACAATCTGTAAAAGCAGGCGCCAGAAAACACTTGCCAGTCTTTGTGAAAGGGACTTGTGTTCTTGAAACACACAAAGAGGAAAATATGTCTTCTCTGGAAATTCTGACGGTCGATCATTGTGATGAAACAACTGAAGCCTTCATTGATGAGGAGAAAGAAAACATTGACCAGCAGTTCTACCATGGTGGTAGAATAAACTGGTTGAATTTCTGGCTTGCTGAGCAGAAGTATGTTGGAGAGGTAATTGAAAGAGATGCTTATCAGGAGGTTTCCAATTGTGTCAATGACGCTTTGAAGAGGAATCCAGATCAAACTCCAGTGAACAGCATAAACATCTTCCATCATCCAGGAAGTGGTGGAAGCACTGTTGCAAGACAAGTGCTGTGGAACAACAGGAAAGGTCTACGGTGTGCAGTTGTGAAGCCTTCATACTCAGCTGCTGTTGTTGCGCAACATGCAGTTGAACTGAGAGAATATGAAGAAAAAGATCAACGGACGTGTCTTCCTGTGCTGCTCCTCATTGAAGACTCAGACAAAGAATACCTAGATGATCTCAGGAACGAACTGGAGGTTGCCACTAACACCAAAAGAATCCTGCATGGAACTCTGTGTTTCATTTTGTTGAGCTGCAGACGATCCCATGATCCAGAGAAAAGATGCAAGGAGTCTCCGTTGCAGAATGTGTCTGTCACTCACAAACTGTCTGATAAAGAGAAGAGAAAGTTTGCTGGAAAACGAGAGGCGCTTGAAGCACGATATGAAGACGATTTCATCCTGACATTTGTTTTGATGAGTAAAGGATTCGATGAGAAATATCTTAAAAAGTTAGTGGAACATTTGCTCCAAGGCATTGACCGCCAATCTGTTGTCACTAGCCTCATTCTCTATGTAGCACTGCTGAACACTTATGTTCAAAACTCTTTCATCTCTCAGTCTCATTGTGAAGCTTTGCTTGGCTTATCCATTCACTTGGAAAGGTTTCGCCAACATGAGTTTGAGAGATCCCTCGGTGAGCAGGCTAAACTAATCTTCTTGCACCTTAGGGATGACAAGACGCACATTAAATCAATCAGAATCATCCACCCACTCATTGCAGAGGAAATTCTTCAACAACTTTTGGGGATCCAAAAGACCCAAAGCAGTTTGGCAATGGATTTGCTGAGCAACGACGTGCTTTTTGAGCACAGATTTGGAAGGGAGGAATATCTGTCATTTTTGAGAGCACTTTTCATAAGGCGATCCAAAATAATCAAAGGGGACACATATGATAGTTATTTCTCTCCTCTGATTGAGCATGTGTGTGAAAATGAAAAAAGCCCAGATAAAGCAATTGAGTTACTCAAGAAAGCGTTCCAGCGTTTCCATGAAGATCCATTCTTTGCACAACAACTTGCTCGTCTTCATTACACTTATGAAAAGTTTGAAGAGGCAAAAAACTGGGCAGAGACAGCAGCCAAACAGCTGCCCCACAACTCATACATACTGGACACAAAGGGACAAGTGTACAGGAAATGGTTCCAAGCTAAGTGCAAAGCCATTGAGAGTGACAATGTACCAAAGACAGCCCAGAATATAGCAGATGCTGTGGAGACTGCACTGAAAGCCATGGAATGTTTTCAAGAATGTCAGAAAGCAGCTGATGCAGATATGGATCACCTTAACAGCTCAGGGTTTTTCTCTGAAGTTGAGGTTGGATGCAGCCTGCTCAAACTGATCTCTTCATTGCAAGTGTTTGCAAACGGAGCCAATGGCCATTCAGAGTGTCTGAAGTATCTGTTAACAAACTACATTCCTAAGGAAGTTGAAGACGCCTGGGAACCATTTCATGGCCGTTTGAAAAAACTTAACAAGACAATGCAAGATGCCCTCGAATGGATTTCAGAAGACCTCAGTTACTTCCAGACAGACATTGGTTTAGATGGAGAAGAGACCCCTGAAAATCCTGGCTTATCTTCTGTACGCCATCCACTGAAATGGTTGGCAATAAAATCTTCAGTGTATGGGAAATATTTCAGTGAAAGCTATTCTACTGCGCTTCAAGGGGAATCAATCCCAGCCAATCTGACTCCTTTCCAAAAACGCATGATCATCTATCATCTTGGTGGGGGGAACATAACATCCATCCTCTCCAAGCTAACTGACCAGAAGGATGCAGTACGTCTTCTCGAGACCATCCTTTCTCTCTACCCCAGTAATCCAAAAATCGCCAAATTTGGTCAAAGGGATATTGTCAACTACATAACGGCCCACCTTACTTTGAACTGCCTGTCACCACAGATTCAAAAGTTCGCTCGTCTGAAAGATCTGCAGGAACTTTGTCATCAGTTCCCAACTGATAAAACGAAATGTTTACCAAGTGCCCTGTTTTTGCTTACCTTGCTATTCTGGCCAGAGGATCATGACACAGATGATGAGAAAGAAACCAAATATGAAATTGTGCACTCAGCTGTTGAACAACTGGAAAAAGGCTACTGGACCAAGAAGAAGGACATCCCTCAGAGGAAAAGAAGGATTTACACCCATTTCTTTCTGGGCAGTGGGAACGGACTGGATAAATTTGTCCAAAAGAGAAAGGTTGAGGAAGTCACAAAGGGGTTCTCAGTCTCTGAGAAACGCATGAAGTGGTATCTGGGTGAAGCATGGAAAAAGCCTGAGATCGCCACGATGCTGAAATGTGTTTCTGGATGGACTGAAGATGGAGTGGTGTACCTTGAAGGCCCTCGGAAAAAGAAGTTCAATATCCAACCTCTTTATGTACCATCAGTGCCTCATAGTAATGAAAACATCACGTTCTACCTGGGGTTCACATTCAAAGGGCCCGTTGCCTGCAACATCATTGTGAAACAATAGTTTGTTTTTGAACGTCATCTTCCTGAAGAATGGGCTCAATATCCACCTCGTTACCAAGAACAGATTAAAAAAAGAAGAAAGATCTTGACAAAACACAAAGCTTCTATCTGCAGTATGTTGAAGCACGTGTTATGACACAAATTGCTATTTTTTTTGTAAGATAGTTTGATTACTATTTTTTTTACATTTTTTACATTTTTACATTCCTGAGGAAGTTGAAGACACCTGGGAACCATTTCATGGCCGTTTGAAAAAACTCAACAAGACAATGCAAGATGCCCTCGAGTGGATTTCAGAATTTTGATTACTATTTTTTTACATTTTTCTCCTTTCATACTTGTATATAGATACACATGTGTACTGAACAAAAGAGCTAGTGTTTTTTAAGTGTATGTATATAAAAATGGACTATGATGACATGATTGATAACAATGTAAACTGAAATTCCTACTCTACAGCTCAATGCTTCTCAAACAGGAACTTAAAGTCCCTGTTTAGACCTGAATCTAGTATCCTGTTATTTTGATATTGTTTGTAGATCCAGTTCAGAAGGACTGCAGTTCACATCTTTTGAATGTATCAAGTGAGGATTTGTGCCTGGATTTTGCTAACTGATTCACGTTTTGTGTTATCCTTTGTAAACTGAACTAGACTGCTGTTAGACAGAAAATAAACCGAGTTGATGAATTGATTGTGGTTCATAATGTGAACCGTTCCTAAACATCTTGGCTTCTAGTAGATCATGATAGCTTATCTTCTATATCTTCCAGGATGCAATATAGAAAGCAATGGAATCAAATGCAACTTCATTGGAATTGTATCAGTGTTTTTACAATATATGTTTTAAGACCTAAGCAGCAACATTATGTACATTTGGAGAAGAACGTGTCTCTCATATATTGATATGCAACAGAAAAACAAGTATAATAAAGTGTGAAATTATGGAAAAATTAAACTACAAGTTACGCCAGTACCTTTGGCGATACCTTTCTATGTTATATACTTGTATTGTTTTTGATAGTAACATGAAGAAATACTTGACTCTGTAAACATTACTGTTCTGAAACATTTTAAACATGTCTTGGAAGAAAATAAACTTTTTCTTCAATTGTAGTTTGTTTTATGTTGTCAATCCTACGACATCAACCTTTGAAGTTCAACTGATAGTGATAGCCCTTTTAGGATATATTAATTTATAGTATAGGAGCTTTGTCTGTTAATCTCTTCATTGTCATCACCACTACACATGTTGGAGCTAAGCCGTGTAGTTTAGTAATTAATAAAATGTGTTAAAAAATGACCTGAAGACCAAAATGGTGGCTGTTTGATTGTAGTTGCAGGCATTCTTCACTAGTAAACCAGGTCGGTCAATACAGGATTAATACATTTGCAACGCAGATGAGTTTAAAAACAACCTGATTTGAGATATTTCATGATTTAAAGAGAGTGAACAACTTTTCAGACATTGTGCGAAGACAAGCATCTAAAATGTTTACCAAGTTATCAGTTGTGGTTTTGATAGCGGTTGCACACACAGGTAATTTTCTGTGTACTTCAATTTAATTAGTGTGTGCTCATCAGATTTACAGGTACTCAAATAAATGTTATTTACATATCAAATAGTTGTAATAGGTAAACACCACATATTTCTGCAATATCTGTAATTTCTTTTAAAAATTAGGACTTGATCATCAGAGATAACTCAGATTAAAGAATTATTGCATACTTTAGAAGTTTGCTGCAACAACCCTTATATACAGTCAATGGCAACAACACACAATATTTAATAATTATTTGAAGGGACACCCAAAAAAAAAAATGATACATATTTTATTCTCTTACCTGTCATGCTGTTTATTAATTTAGATTATTTTAGTGTGAGTTGCCTTGTGGGAAGTTTACTGCCATTGAGTCACAATATATTCGAGACAAGGCTGATTCCAAAACCGAAATATATATTTTTTACTTTGTCCATTTAAGTCTGAAATGATGAAAATCTAACTACATTAGTGTGATCAGGAAACGAAACATAATATTAAGGATCTTGATTTAAATAACTTTGACAGCAGCTGATTTTCTAAACATATTTTATTTCCTTGAGTGAAAGTTTTTGTTTTATGACTGACTTGATGTTTTCGTTAATTCACAAAAATGAGAAGAGACGACAGGAAGTGAAGTAGCAACAGTGCTAGTTTTTGACCCACTGTGCTTGCCCTAGTTTGGTGTTCGCCTGCAGTTTGCACCGTCCTCTCCACACTTATTATCTCGTCGTATATAACTTATGTCAGTCGAACTCTACTTGTCTGCTTCCTTGCAACACAACTTGTTTGCTGACACTACTCGCACGTTATTAGGTTGTAGAGAAATGTTGAAGAGTAACTGTAAGAGCCATTTTGTATTCTTCACAGTTTTTGTATTTTATGTTTATTGCAAAAGTATGTGTGTTATGCTCTTAAGAATGTTTACCATATAATAGAGTTAAAAGATTGGTCATGTTGTAAAATGTGCTTCAAATGTGTGTTTTTGCCCTTTGAAGATAAAGGCTCCTCTATTCTGTCCTGCTATTGGATAATTATTGGTTGACTCCTTTAAGTGAGTTTCAGTGTAAGTTAGGCTTTGATGGAGCAGGATGTGGAGCAACAATTTTTCTGACCGCAGATTCTAGATCGCAGATTATAGACTTTTTAGTTATAGCCAGCTTAAGTCAATGTTTTAGTACTCCAGTTATTACCTAAGGAAATTGTTTTGTTTATTTTTGTTTACATGGAATAAAACCACTTTTAACTACGAGCTACGAGCCTCATCTTTGGACAGCTAGCAAGAAAAGTTTAGCCTGCAAGAGCACGTAAGTTGGACATGGTAGGCTACGCGAGTCAGAACCCTTTACATCCTGCAAGAAGTGGCCAAGAAGGACGGTAAAATAAGCTGCCACTACAGTAACGTTAGCTCTGACCGCACTGAACCGCTCGATAAATAACAGCAAGCTAACAGCTAATACACCCAACTGTTACTGAGACATTCATAACAGTTCACGTCCACAAAATGAACTACGCCGTGAGTGTAAGTGATTTTTTTCCATTAGCTGCTTCATGCATTAGGTCCACGTTTCTCTCCCACTGAATACAGTAACAGTGCTTCTCTCGCGGGGAGGACATGGCTCTGCTGTCTAGCGTCACGGTAGCTGTGCTGCTCCTCGTCTTTGCTCTGTCAACATGTTGGTACATCAACCACGTGTGTGTCCATCAGACCAGACTGGTTAGATCAGACTACGCAAAGCAAAATAAAACAAAAGCACACAAACGCCTCGGTGATAATCCAACAAAACTGCAGAATAATATGGTGGAAACAAGGGGAGTCCTCCCACAAAGTTTTAAAGAGGCTGATACTTCCAGAGAGGATAAATGCACCATGGCCCCAGAGGGCCGGTTTGATTGTGCCAGGGACCGGCTTCTGAGCCAGAGAGAGTGTGAGGAGAGGGGGTGCTGCTATGCCCCTCTGCCTGAGTCTGCAGGACCACCTTGGTGCTTCTACCCCAGTTTGTACCCTGGCTACCAAATGGTCCGCACAGACTGACTTGCACGGTCAAACATTGAACCCCACATTGGTCTCAGAATCGCCTTCAGATCCTCTCGTGCAAAGAGAATCCGGTCAGTCTGAGATGCCCCCGCCGCCAGGTCCTCCTACACTGGATAATGAACCGAACCAGAGTCGGGTGGACCAAGCACAGTTGGGAGCATCACCTTCGGGAGTGGACACCAAGTGGGAGTTGCTTGCTGCACCGTGAGCTGGTGAGGACCAGGCCTGCAGTGCCTGGGATCCGCTGCTGGGCGCAGCAGCTGCACCCTAAATTAAGTGCCTTCTGCTCACCCGAGTAAAATCGTTCCCAAACAGAACCGTCCACGGGTCTCTGCCTTGAAGGAGTCAGATAGCCAACAGGGTGCTATTGGACAATTATCTTGTAGCTGGACTGAGCAAAGAGAATATTACCCACTGGATGTTGTTTTTTTATAGTGCAATGTTGTATTTCTGAGTGAACTGTTCACTGCACAGATACTGTATGTATATTTTTGTATAGACTGATTCAGAAATTGGATCATTGATGATGCATCATTTAATGTGGCCAATGTGCCTTTTTTTCTCAAAGTGAAGTTAATTACTTGTACATTAAATTCTATTTTTCTTTTAATACTAAGATTTTGCTTGTTGATTGATCTTTTTGTATGTCAAGATGGCTATTGGGGAATATTAATATATATTTAACAACATTCGGTGCCTCACAGGTGCTCCACTGCACTGAATTGTCTGGGTAAGCTATCGCTACATTGTTTAGCTACGGTGTCACTTCTGTCTCAGTTTTGTAGCATTTCCAAGCAACAGCAGACATTTTACTGCAAGCAAATGAAGCTAAAAAAGGAGCAACACAGTATCACAGGGCTGGACTGAGGACTGAGGACGTCTCACACACGGAGATCTATATCTATATATCTCAAAGACTGGAAACGGGATGGTCCAGCTACATGGTATGTAGAACAATTCTTCCTTTAAATTAAAACTTTTAACGCCCAAGGACATAACCGTCGGGGCTGGTTTATACTGTATTCAATCCAGGTGAAATATTTTGTCTGGTACACCCACATCACACCCCCGCATTAACAATGGAGAGGGAAATGCAGGGGTGGGACTCAACAAAGTTATATAATGTGATGATAAAAGGTGCAGCTCAGGTGATCCTTTGTTCTCCCCATTTGGACATTGACTCTGTAAATACAGCTGTCACCCTCTCTAGGCCCTGTCCCCTGGCTTTCTGTGGAACTTAATTCATCTTACATTTAAATGCTGTTTTACAAATTTTGAAATATTGGACACATTTATACCTGCCATTATTCTACACTTTTTTGTAAATTCATTCCGCCTTCACAATCTCATTTATCTGTTGTGGCCAGAGTTGTTCTATCAAATAAATACTGCGCGAGCTTAAACCAGAACAGAAATAGCTTGTAGTTATTTTAAAAACGAGTTCCTCTTCTTCATTTGCCTCACTTCAGTAGCCCTATGTCCCAAGTATTCTAACTAAGTATGTAACTATATTACAGAAATGCAGAAGTACATGTGTTGCTTCTCCTTTTGACTGCAGGACTTTTAAAATAAAGTATTGTTAACATTAAGGTTGTACTGCTACGTTTACACAAGACTATTTGAATAAGTTTGATTTGACCGCACATAAATACTAATGCAAGGTAAAAGGTGTTTGATGATATTATAGACATGTTCGGTTGTGCCCGGCTCAGTTTCATCTTGACTGACAGTAAAGTATCCAGCGGAGGAGAGTCGGGGTGGGGTGTTGGTGTTTTACAGGGAAACGAAACCGTTATTATTTTGGCGCCAAACAGGGGCGTCGTTAGGCCTATTTTAGGGGGGCTGAAGCCCCCCTAAAATGTTCTTCAGCCCCCCCAAATAATTTGGCATTATTGGCTTTAAAATTGGTGATGTCATTAAATTAAACTATTGTTTCTCAAATGGACAAGTTATTTACAACTCTAACATGCTACATATGTGCGTGCGTTCTGGTTTGTATGTTTTCTCCCCCTTCAAATTACAATCCAATAGCACTAGGATCTTGGGGAGGCTGCTGCGCTGCAAGTAACGTCTCTCGTCAACGACAGCCAGGATTATAGCCAAGGAGTTTAGCTCAAAGTAAATGATGCACGGAGTGAAATTGTAAGTACAGGTAGTTACAGAATGTGGCTATCTGTAGTTGTTAACGATTGTTACCTGCTTAAATTTAGGTTTACTTGAGGCAAATGAAAGGGAATATTGTAGTGGGCTATGTTAACACTAAGCTAGCTATGTTGTCAGAAACTGGCTCCAGTGAGCAAGAGTGTGAACGAGCGAATTCGAAATACAAGAAATAACTATCGACATCTCTCTATTCTTTGCATTAATATATCTCTCTAGTATTTCGAAACAATAATAGCAGTCCCTGTAGAATGTTGTTGTTTATAATCAGTTAATGCTAGTGAAAACTAAATGTCAGTGTCCCTCATAACGCTATTGTACCGGTATATCATCCAATTAATTGACCAGATGGATATAAGAAGATTCCTTCCATTTCAGCCCATCATACAACATTTATCATTCAATAATTAAGATGTACCGGTACTTGAAATGTGTTCTTTTATTTTTGTTGTTCGTTTTTTTTTTTTTTCATTGAATGGTATATTTGACACTGAACTAGTTCATCTTTATCTCAGTGATAGTGCCCAAATGAGCATAAAATATCACTGGTATGTAAAAACTACACGGACAACAAAATAGATGTAAATGTTGATCAAAATCTTATTCCCTTCTGCTCATAATAAAACAAGTAAACAACTCAATTTGACACCGTCAGGTCCATTCTCCATCCATTGTGTGCAGTCCCTTTTAAGAATTAGGATTTGGGAGTGACGCGAATATGAAAGCTAGTTTATCCGTCTTTCCTTTACAAGCAGGAAAATTATTTCTCTCTTTATTTGAGAAAAGTTCATATTTGTGTTGTCAAATTTCACTATGACCCTGAAATTCTGTCTCTTGTGTTATCATATACTGAATGCAGGCAAAACTACAGAGCAAAATCACACTCTTTCTGATTGAGCCAATCTATGAACTGTCTGAAACAATGGATATACACGGCCCCAAATGGGGCCCAAAAAAAATTGCCCGCAAACATGCCCCTCTCCTTGGAGCCCCCCCCCCCTTTCTTTGAATCCTAGAAACGCCCCTGGGGCCAAATATTGTTAAGGAGTGTGATTTGTGTGAATAACTCCGCTGCATAAAAAATTCCCTTCAAAATAAAAGCACAGGATTTTTTTTTCTGCTTTCTTCCAGGCAAAGGCCCTTGACCCACTGAAAACGGGTCCGCGACCCACTAGTTGAGAATCACTGCAGTGGAGGAGTCGAGTCGAGGTGGGGTGTCGATGTGTTTTACTGGGAAACGAAACTTGTTGATCTGCGCAGACGCAGTAGGCTATGTGCAGCCCAGTGGAAAAAGAGAGATCGGGTGAAGTTACAGCAGTCTTGCGTTAGACGTTAAGTCTGTAACAACGTGTGAATCCACAGAAGAGAAAAGGGTCGACGGCTGATTTCTGTCGGTATCTATCAAAGGTAAGATCACTGGTCGACTTTCTGTTTATTTAGTTGCTTTTTTTTTTTTGTATAGTGATGGATATAAGGCATATTACATAACATCCATACATGCTCATAACGCTGACGTACGAAAAGTAATTATATCTCCTCCCGACATGTTGCTCGTGATTTTCTGTGGCTAAAAAAACGATGTACCCGGTGGCGGCTGGTGGAACATTTTCTAGGTGGGGCCATTGTATCAATTTCAGCAAACATCCCAGTATGATTTAATGCAAACAAATTAAAGTATCAAACACGCATTGCTACTTTGCAGTTAAATATTTAACATTTATTCCAACACGAAAAAAAGCAGTAAATAACACTTTTATAATATAATATAATATAATATAACATGTTTATTTATTGAGATGCCCCAATGGACCTTGCCCCAACTGGAGGTAAAGATCAGGAGAAGTAAACATGAAGTGTAATTATGAATACTGATGTTAAATTAAGCTATGATGAGTTTTCACTGTTAATTTACCATCTCAATTAAATGTTGATGCCTCCATGACCAAGTTAAGCAGATGAGACTGAGGACAACTATGTAGAAGATGTTCACTTTGCCTGATATGTAACTTGACAGAGTTCTCCATGTGTGTCCTGGTGTTCTCATGTTTCCTTACTTCCTCGCTCCCGTAACTGTCCCTGCTGGATCTGTCCCCGTTGTTTTAAAAAGCTAAATTCGTTATTAGCATGACGTCATCCAGCTAGCCAAACCTGTCTGGTGTACAGCTAGTACAGAAGCTTTGCATGTACTGCTTCCCTTTCCTGCTAGTCTGCTGTCTGATTGTGAGGTCAGGCTGATCTGATATCAGCTCTTTGGTCTGCAGAATCTCCGCCAAAGTTCTCCTCTCAAACGAGACTTGGAGGAGTAGTGCTCGCTCTCGCCTGTAGAGACTTCTCCTGACGAGAACGCTTAGCTGAATCTATCTGAGGGCGCTGATTGGCTAAATTTTCACTCATTTATATCTTTAATCATCAATTGGCTAAACTGCTTCATAGACCCGCCTCTTTTGGGCCAAAACGATTTGGCCCCCCTAGCTGCGCGTTCTGAGACGTGTGGTGCACACAGGCGGAGAGGACGAGCAGGAAAAGCATATATTTTGCGCAGATATCATATTTTACACTTATTACTGGGTACATTCCACAGTTCAAAAACACAAATATTGACAATTTGTATAATTTATTATTATTTTTTTTTTTTGTGTGGCTCAAGGTGGGGCCAGGCCCCATGGCCCTCTATTGGCCAGCCGCCACTGGATGTACCCGTGGGCTATATGAGCCTGGTGTTATGGAGATCCAGGTCAGTTTAGACGGGTACCTTTGGGGGGGGGGGGGGAGAGCGGTAACAAAATATGTGAAATGTGGAATTTTTTCTAATGCACCTTTACTCTCTGTTTATTGTGGTTTTTAGGGTATTTAACCCGAGAACACTAACGTAACAACAAGTAACACCATCACTAACGTCGGGTATATTTTACCCGATATAATATACCCGATAAAAAATAGTTCTCATCCAAATATATTAAAGTACAACAATACATGGCAAATTGAAGTACTCTTCTTTTATTTTGCCCTATACAACATCTCATAAAACGAAAAAACGTATCATGGGGGGACCCTATAAAAAGGCTCTAAAATTAGTGAAAAATTAGGGAATCGTTAACGAAACATTCCTAAAATAAATAAATAATGGAGCTGGGAACTTGTTCTTCGGTCCACCCGTTCCTGGGACATGTGAGCCTTGTCCGGTGAAGAAAACGGTCTCACTGTGTGTAATATCAACCCGACATTTTTTTTACTCTCAATCACTAACGTCACCCGAACACGTGCCTGTTGAAAAAAAAACAGGGAAACACGCATACCTTCGATGACGACAGTGAGCAGACTGAAGCTACCCAAGGACCCACGCACCTCAGACAGCAGCAACACAATGAAAATCACGTGAACACAATCGCATGGGTGAAAATCACCCGACGTTAGTGTTCTAGGGTTAAGGAATATTAGCAGCATATTTCTGCAGAAAATTAGGTCTGCATTAACATTAACACAATAAAGGTCTGCCTGATGTCCAGTCCTATTATATTAAGTGTACCGCCAGGGACAAAAACACACTGGACCACTGCTGCACTGTAATGAAGGATCCCTCTGTCCCCCGTGCAGCTTTGGGACTGTCTGATCATTGTCTGGTTCATCTTCTCCCGGCCTACAGACAGAAACTAAAATCTGCAAAGCCCTGGAGTTAAAGGCTTGCTTTGTCTGCACTGATTGGAGAGTTTTTGAGGCTGCTGCTACAGACCTGGATGAGCTCACTGACACCGTGACATCGTGTATCAGTTTTCTGTGAGGACATGTGTGAGGGACCAGGGTACGCATAAAGCTGGGAGAGCAGGTAATGTGGGGAAAAATAGGGATTTTATTCACCCGAAGTATTTACAATAATTAGGATGGGTAACAAAATCAAACCAAAGTGACAAATAAGAATAACTACATAAAGTTAACATAATTGCTCTAAAGTCTACATAATTAACCAGAACTTAATTTAAAACAACATAGTGAGTACTCTTCTGAACAAGGGACACTCCCTCCCCTTCTCCTAACTGCATGATATATACTATGCTGGCCAGTCCATAGTTGATTGTAGGGGGGAGAAGACATTCCTCCTCTGTGGTGCAGATGTAGTGACTCCTGACAACACCCCTCTTGCTGTAGTAGAATGGCACAGTCCAATTGTCCAGGCTAATCTACTTAGGCAGGTGTGATGCAGTGTGATGCAGTCTTTTGCCAGAAGGATGGTCGGCTACAGTGATCAGACACCGTCAGGAAATGCGTCAAGATGATAATGAGTTAAAAGTAACTGTAAATGTTTTCTCTTGCAGATGGAAGGTGATAATGGAAGAAGCCAAAGTTGATAATGTGACGAATTAAGGAGAAAGAAAATCATGGGTGAGTGAAGAGACGAGTCCTTTTTTATGAGATGTCCTTCCTATTTTCAGGACAAAAGTCTATTATTTTGATCTGTTTCCAGTGAAATGTATATTTTTTTTGTTCCGACTTGCTTTTAATACCTACTAACCATTTACTGTTATGTATATATTATTTACATTATGACATTAATATGTATTTTCATATTAACAATGAGTCAAATGATTATCTGTAAAATGATAGGGGTCACTCGTGGTGGCCAACCCACATGTATCACTCAACTCTGCAGTTCCCCTCAACTATATGGGGCATTTTAGAGTCTTTCATCACATGGTTTTGGTTCTACAGAACACAAAGTTACTGTTTTGGCTCAATTTCATTCCTCATTTTTATTGACCTTATTCCCAGCCGCAGCAGACACCAGTTTTCGGCAAAAACACTTTGATAGCACAGGGCTCCAGACCAACGTTTTACATTGGTTGCAATAATACATTTTAAGTATTACCTTTTTTGTCAGTTCCCAAACACATTGGTAATTCCTTAACACATCATGCAAATAATTGTAAAACAGGAAAAAAAGTGCATTTAATGTTTATTTTTTTTCCGTCAAATTACCCCGCAAGCTTTGAGGCTCGCAAGACTGGGTTTGAGTGCAATCCACATGTTTACGTAGCAAGTGTATGGTCCGGCGTCTGGACAGGATTAGGCATCTCGGGGACAGGGGAGATGGGTGGTGGAGCGGTTACCTCATTGAGAATGTGTGGGTGGGGCAGCTTCCTTTGATCTCAGGCTACATCCACACTAACGGAGATCGTTTTTGTGTTAAAACTCCGTTTTCGTGTTCATTTTAAAGTTAATTACTTTAAAATTAACACTTGCACATAAAAGTTTACTAGATTATGGGTTGATAAATGTGGTCAACACACGTCTCTCACTCGTTTCCTCGGTTTTATTGTTGTCTGTTCTCACTCGTAGCTCTGCTGGTGGCTGAAGTCTCTGTCCTACTGGAGAGCAATCGATGTTTTGTTCCTTTATAGTTTGTGTGTGTGGACTTCACAATAGTTGTGCAGAACAACATAAGCATTAATAAGAAAAGGAAAGTCCCCGTTTTGTGTCCGTCCTCCTCAAAGCCGCTAACCGTGACTTCAGACGGCCGCTCCGTAGGTCTGATAATGCCGCTGGTCACGCCGCTCGCTAATCGCTCCAATAACGGCTGCTTCCTCCGTATTAATGCAGACTTTAACAGCACAACAGCTGCTAGTAAAGACAACAAGGTCATCAACACCTGTAATCCGTTGTCCATGTTGAATTAACCTAGTCGATCGATAATCAATGTTGTTGTTTGTGAGTTTCCGGGAAAGGTCACGTGATAGGGGCGTGACGAATCAGGGAAGGACACGTCGTGACTGCTAAGAACCAATCAAGTAGGGAACGCCGGTGTGGGCGTCATCGTTTCCAAACTTATCCATTTTCAACCATCCACACGAAGACGCAACCCCGGAGTTTTCAAACTTATCCGTCCTTGGGAGCGTTTTCAAACTCTTCCGTTTTCGGTGCTCGCAAACGCCGGCGTAGTGTGGACGCTCAGTGTAACGTAGCAAAACATATGCGTTTTCAAATGGAAACGGAGTAGTGTGGACATGGCCTCAGTTATTCTGCGCATCTAGCTGGAAGAGTGGCAAAACGGAGCATTACATTTAGTTGATTTCAGCTCCTCATCGGCAACTCCAAATAGGGCTGCGGTTAGGTTTAAACAGTTTAGAATCTGAGAAAGTGATTTCAGCTCTGATTTTAAATCTCAGAGAGTGGATACTGATTATTTGGTTGATGGATTGAAAGCAAGCACCAAGACCAATTCAAATAGCGCCAGGTGCCTTGAGTAAGTAGGATATTTGGTGTCTAATCTGTGAATAATTAACGAAGTGGGCCTTTGGCAGGTTAAACCTCCCAGACAATTAAAGAAATAAGACAAAGCAGTCTGACCAGGCTGGTATTTAATGCATTATAGGCCTCTTCTGTGCCAGTCCTGGTATGTTAGAAATTGCATGGATGGGATAAAAATATAGTTGGCGGCAATGGGGCTTGTAAGAAAAGAAGGTTGGATTCCAAATCTTTTCCTGAACTGGACCTTCATTCTCAGAGTGACTCATAGTTGAGTAAGTAATGAATCACCCTCTGCTGGAAAGCAGATTGATTAAGTAGTGGGAGCGTGTCAGGAATGGGAAAAGTCCATTCATATTCAAACATACAGGTCAATGGCGTAGAGCGATACCATATGATCAATAGTCAATATGCCCTGGCCACCACAGAGTGCAATTGCCAGAGGTGCAAGTCGAAAAGCTACATTTTGTTTGCAGTTTGTTCTGCTGCCCCCAAAAAATACTGGATTAAAGTCTTAGATAGCAATTGATTGGGAAGTGAAAGGAAGTTACAAAGTATTGAGATATGGACTAACACATTCTTGGTTTTCGACCCGTCATCGGATTTGTTGACAAAATGAAAAATATTATTCAACAAACTTCTCTAAATTAGCAAATTGCATACGCCTGAAGGGTGGCAGAGAAATAAAGTGCTTCTCTGATTCTCTCATTCATAATCAAACACATTTTTCTCTCTTTTCTCACTATACAGCTGATGAACTTGAGCAGTCACCCAAGGATTGGACTGAATCTCAAGTAAGCGACTGGCTAAGATTAATTGGAGTGAAGAAGCAGTACATAGAAAAGCTCTATGAGGAAGAGGTAGATGGAAACATCCTTCTTGAACTGAATGAGGACTTTTTGAAGACAAAGATTGGCATGAAATCAGGGCCTGCTCTTTTGATTATTCAAAAGAGAGATGAGCTCATCAACTCCAAGAAAAAGTCTCAAGAGAAGAAAAAGACCACCAGTGGCAAAAAAAACGAGTTGGAACAGAAAAACAATGATCAAAAATCTGTTCAATGTCTTCCCACAACAAGTGAAGGTCCCCCAGGACAGATTCCTGAGAAAGATCAAGCTGTCGTAAAGGACAGACAAACAGCTGACGTTATTTCAAAAGAAGACTGCAGACCACGACCATTTGATCAAGAAGGGATTGATTTCTTGTATGTAAAGCACAGAGTCCTGCAACCTGAATCAGGTGCTTTTAATCTGATATCTCCATGCCATGAATTTAAGTCTCTAGCTCTAGCTGTTGCATTGGATCGCACAAGACTCCAAGCTAAGTTTGCCAAAGAGGTCCTTAAATTTGCAACTGGCTGTATGAATATCAGATCAAATGGCACAATACACTTTGGTGTGATGGACAGCAAGGATGATGCAGGATATGTGCATGGTGAGATAATTGGTATCCCTGTTCAAGAGAAAGACATTTATGTAGATGCTTTGGACTACATTGAAAGGAGTTTCTCTTCTGGCAGGGAGCATGTACGCAGGTGTGTACGGCCACCAAGGTTCATTGAGGTTTTGGATCTAGAAAGTACAGAAAAGAGCTATGTGATAGAGGTTGACATTGTGCCTTCAATAAGCATTGTTAAGAACAAGGTGTATAAAGTTTGTCTGCCAAACTTCAAAGAGTCATCTAACAAAGTAGAATTTGAGAAAGAAACGATTCTGCGGAGGGTGGGTTCAAAGACGGAACCGGTGATGGACAAAGACATCAGTGATTTTTACGAGCGTGTCAAAGATCGCGATGCCCAAAGAGAAGAAGCAGAGAAAAATCAGTTCCTCGGTGCCCCAGACTTCTGCCAAGACCTTGGAAGGAAACTGAAAATGCTAATGACTTGTGGGAAGAAATTTATCGAAAAGGATAAATGGTTCATACTCGTCACAAACAAATTCAACCCTGATGACCTTTGCAACATTGAATGGCTGCTTAACATGACCATGTTCTGTGTGTTTGACTTTGACCCAGACTCAAAGGTATCAGGTCTTTGCAGTAAGTACCTTCAGCATCACGCTGCAAACATGCATTCTCTGCAGAGCTATAGGATATCCGGTGACATGAGCATCAAAGAATTCACAAGCCACTTGCATCTGTTTGAGCAAACTAGTTGGATCTTTTGTAATGGCCGTGCTGACTTCAAAGGAAATGAACCTCCATGTGATGAAATGACTTGGATCAAGACAAAAATGACTGTCCTGCGGGAATCTGTGTCTTTGATCTGTAAACAAATCTTGCCAAAAGGGACATTCCAGGTCGTTTTTCTTCTCACATCACCAGTTGAGAAACCACTCTTGCACACCTTTAATGAGTTTTTCACAGACATGAAAGGCCATGAAGACATCATCTGCATCTGTGAATCACAGAAAAACTTCCAGAAGTGGCAAAGCTTTGCAGAGGGGTCATGTGGAACAGAAAGTGTGAACAATTCCAGCGTTGTTGGGATGAAAATGAGTCACATTAATGCAACTCTACAGCAAGTACAATCTGTAAAAGCAGGCGCCAGAAAACACTTGCCAGTCTTTGTGAAAGGGACTTGTGTTCTTGAAACACACGAAGAGGAAAAGATGTCTTCTCTGGAAATTCTGACAGTCGATCATTGTGATGAAACAACTGAAGCCTTCATTGATGAGGAGAAAGAAAACATTGACCAGCAGTTCTACCATGGTGGTAGAATAAACTGGTTGAATTTCTGGCTTGCTGAGCACAAGTATGTTGGAGAGGTAATTGAAAGAGATACTTATCAGGAGGTTTCCATTTGTGTCAATGACTCCTTGAAGTGGAATCCAGATCAAACTCCAGTGAACAGCATAAACATCTTCCATCATCCAGGAAGTGGTGGAAGCACTGTCGCAAGACAAGTGCTGTGGAACAACAGGAAAGGTCTAAGGTGTGCAGTTGTGAAGCCTTCATACTCAGCTGCTGTTGTTGCGCAACATGCAGTTGAACTGAGAGAATATGAAGAAAAAGATCAACAGACGTGTCTTCCTGTGCTGCTCCTCATTGAAGACTCAGACAAAGAATACCTAGATGATCTCAAGAACGAACTGGAGGTTGCCACTAACACCAAAAGAATCCTGCATGGAACTCTGTGTTTCATTTTGTTGAGCTGCAGACGATCCCATGATCCAGAGAAAAGATGCAAGGAGTCTCCGTTACAGAATGTGTCTGTCACTCACAAACTGTCTGATCAAGAGAAGAGAAAGTTTGCTGGAAAACGAAAAGAGCTTACACAGTTAGGATATGAAGCTGATTTCATCCTGACATTTGTTTTGATGAGTGAAGGATTCGATAAGAAATATGTTCAACACTTTGTGGAACATTTGCTCCAAGGCATTGACCACCAATCTATTGTCACTAGCCTCATTCTCTATGTAGCACTGCTGAACACTTATGTTCAAAACTCTTTCATCTCTCAGTCTCATTGTCAAGCTTTGCTTGCCTTATCCATTCACTTGGAAAGGTTTCGCCAACATGAGTTTGAGAAATCCCTCGGTGACCAGGCTAAACTAGTCTTCTTGCACCTTAGGGATGACGAGACGCACATTGAATCAATCAGAATCATCCACCCACTCATTGCAGAGGAAATTCTTCGACAACTTTTGGGGAACCAACAGACCCAAAGCAGTTTGGCAATGAAATTGCTGAGCAACGACGTGCTTTTTGAGCACAGATTTGGAAGGGAGGAATATCTGTCATTTTTGAAAGCACTTTTCATAAGGCGATCCAGAATAAGCAAAGGGGACACATATGATAGTTTTTTCTCTCCTCTGATTGAGCATGTGTCTGAAAAAGAAAAAAGCCCAGATAAAGCAATTGAGTTACTCAAGGAAGCGTTCCAGCGTTTCAATAAAAATCCATTCTTTGCACAACAACTTGCTCGTCTTCATTACACTTATGAAAAGTTTGAAGAGGCAAAATTCTGGGCAGAGACAGCAGCCAAACAGCAGCCCAACAACTCATACATACTGGACACAAAGGGACAGGTGTACAGGAAATGGTTCCAAGCTAAGTGCAAAGCCATTGAGAACGACAATGTACCAAAGACAGCGCAGAATATAGCAGATGCTGTGGAGACTGCACTGAAAGCCATGGAATGTTTTCAAGAATGTGAGAAAGCTGCTGACGCAGATATGGAAAACAGTAACAGCTCAGGGTTTTTCTCTGAAGTTGAGGTTGGATGCAGCCTGCTCAAACTGATCTCTTCATCGCAAGTGTTTGCTAACAGAACCAATGGCCATTCAGAGTGTATGAAGTACCTGTTAACAAACTACATTCCTAAGGAAGTTGAAGACGCCTGGGAACCCTTTCATGGCCGTTTGAAAAAACTCAACAAGACAATGCAAGATGCCCTCGAATGGATTTCAGTAGACCTCAGTTACTTCCAGACAGACATTGGTTTAGATGGAGAAGAGACCCCTGAAAGTCCTGAGGAGAAGATAAGCCATCCACTGAAATGGTTGGCAAAAAAATCTTCAGAGTATGGGAAATATTTCAGTGAAAGCTATTCTACTGCGCTTCAAGGGGAATCAATCCCAGCCAATCTGACTCCTTTCCAAAAACGCATGATCATCTATCATCTTGGTGGGGGCAACATAACATCCACCCTCTCCAAGCTAACTGACCAGAGGGGTGCAGTACGTCTTCTCGAGACCATCCTTTCTCTCTACCCCAGAAATCCAAAAACGGCCAAATTTGGTCAAAGGGATATTGTCAATTACATAATGGTCCACCTTACTCTGAACTGCCTGTCACCGCAGATTCAAAAAGTCGCTCCTCTGAAAGATCTGCAGGCACTTTGTCATCAGTTCCCAACTGATAAAACGAAATGTTTTCCAAGTGCCCTGTTTTTGCTTACCTTGCTATTCTGGCCAGAGGATCATGACACAGATGATGAGAAACAAAACAAATATGAAATTGTGCACTCAGCTGTTGAACACCTGGAAAAAGGCTACTGGACCAAGAGGAAGGACATCCCTCAGAGGAAAAGAAGGATTTACACCCATTTCTTTCTGGGCAGTGGGAACGGACTGGATAAATTTGTCCACAAGAGAAAGTTTGAAAGAGTCACAAAGGGGTTCTCAGTCTCTGAGAAACGCATGAAGTGGTTTCGGGGTGAGGCATGGAAAAAGCCTGAGATCGCCGCGATGCTGAAATGTGTTTCTGGATGGACTGAAGATGGAGTGGTGTACCTTGAAGGCCCTCGGAAAAAGAAGTTCAATATCCAGCCTCTTCATGTACCATCAGTGCCTCATAGTAATGAAAACATCACGTTCTACCTGGGGTTCACATTCAGAGGGCCCGTTGCCTGCAACATCATTGTGAAACAATAATCCTGTCACATATGGCTGTACGCCATCTTCCTGAAGCATGGGCTTAATATCCACCTCGTTACTAAGAGCAAGAACAGATTTAAAAAAAGAAGAAAGATCTTGACAAAACACAAAGCTTCTAGCTGCAGTATATTGAAGCACGTGTTATGGCACAAATTGCTATTTTCTTTTTGTAATATAGTTTGATTACTATTTTTTACATTTTTCTCCTTTCATACTTGTATATAGATACACATGTGTACTGAACAAAAGAGCTAGAGTTTTTTAAGTGTATGTATATAAAAATGGACTATGATGACAATGTAAACTGAAATTCCTACTCTACAGCTCAACGCTTCTCAAACAGGATCTCAAAGTCCCTGTTTAGACCTGAATCTAGTATCCTGTTATTTTGATATTGTTTGTAGATCCAGTTCAGAAGGACTGCAGTTCACATCTTTTGAATGTATCAAGTGAGGATTTGTGCCCTGATTTTGCTAACTGGTTCACGTTTTGGTTCCTTTGTAAACTGAACTAGACTGCTGTTAGACAGAAAAGAAACCGAGTAGATGAATTGATTGTGGTTCATAATGTGAACCGTTCCTAAACATCTTGGCTTCTAGTAGATCATGATAGCTTATACTAACTCTTCTATATCTTCCAGGATGCAATATAAAAAGCAATGGAATCAAATGCAACTTCATTGGAATTGTATCAGTGTTTTGACAATATGTTTTAAGACCTAAGCAGCAACATTATGTACATTTGGAGAACATGTCTCTCATATATTGATATGCAAAAGAAAAACAAGTGTAATAAAGTGTGAAATTATGGAAAAATTAAACTACAAGTTACGACAGTACCTTTGGCGATACCTTTCTATTTTATATACTTGTATTGTTTTTGATAGTATCATGAAGAAATACTTGACTCTGTAAACATTACTGTTCTGAAACATTTTAAACATGTCTTGGAAGAAAATAAACTTTTTTTCTTCAATTGTAGTTTGTTTTATGTTGTCAATCCTACGACATCAACCTTTGAAGTTCAACTGATAGTGATAGCCCTTTTAGGATATATTAATTTATAGTATAGGAGCTTTGTCTGTTAATCTCTTCATTGTCATCACCACTACACATGTTGGAGCTAAGCCATGTAGTTTAGTAATTAATAAAATATGTTATAAAATGACCTGAAGACCAAAATGGTGGCTGTTTGATAGTAGTTGCAGGCATTCTTCACTAGTAAACCAGGTCGGTCAATACAGGATTAATACATTTGCAACGCAGATGAGTTTAAAAACAACCTGATTTGAGATATTTCATGATTTAAAGAGAGTGAACAACTTTTCAGACATTGTGCAAAGACAAGAATCTAAAATGTTTACCAAGTTATCAGTTGTGGTTTTGATAGCGGTTGCACACACAGGTAATTTTCTGTGTACTTCAATTTAATTAGTGTGTGCTCATCAGATTTACAGGTACTCAAATAAATGTTATTTACATATCAAATAGTTTGAATAGGTAAACACCACATATTTCTGCAATATCTGTCATTTATTTTTAAATTAGGACTTGATCATCAGAGATAACTCAGATTAAAGAATTATTACATACTTTAGAAGTTTGCTGCAACAACCCTTATATACAGTCTATGGCAACTGTGAGACATCCCTAAACCCTCACGGACTTCGCGGGAGCGCGCCTGAAAGTCCGTGAGTCCGTAAGGGGGGACATTGGGATTTGGCCCGAGTGAAGTTACAGCAGTCTTGCGTCAGACTTCCAGTCTGTAACAACGTGTGAATCCAGAAGAGAAAAGGGTCGACGGCTGATTTCTGTCGGTATCTATCAAAGGTAAGATCACTGGTCGACTTTCTGTTTATTTATTTAGTTGCTTGTTTTTTTTTGCATAGTCATGGATATTAGGCATATTACATAACATCCATACATGCTCATAACGCTGACGTACGAAAAGTAATTATATCTCCTCCCGACATGTTGCTCGTGGTTTTCTGTGGCTAAAAAAAAACGATGTACCTGTGGGCTATATGAGCCTGGTGTTATGGAGATCCAGGTCAGTTTAGACGGGTACCTTTGGGGGGGAACGCTGGAACAAAATATGTGGAATGTGGAATTTTTTATTTTTTTTTCTAATGCACTTTTACTCAGTTGATTGTGGTTGTTATAGGTCTTGTTGTTATAGGTCTATACGTAACAGAAGTAACACCATGTCGGGTATATTTTACCCGATATAATATGTATACCGATAAAAAATACTTCTCATCCAAATATATTAAAGTACAACAATACATGGCAAATTGAAGTACTCTTCATTTATTTCCCCTATACAATGACTCATGAAATGAAAAAAAACGTATCATGGGGGGACCCTATAAAAAGGCTCTAAAAGAAGTGAACAATTAGGGAATCGTTAACGAAACATTCCTAAAATAAATAAATAATGGAGCTGGGAACTTGTTCTTCGGTCCACCCGTTCCTGGGACATGTGAGCCTTGTCCGGTGAAGAAAACAGTCTCACTGTGTGTAATATCAACCCGACATTCTTTTTAACTCTCAATCACTAACGTCACCCGAACACGTGCCTGTTGAAAAAAACAGGGATGGGAGCAGAGAAACACGCATACCTTCGATGACGTCAGTGAGCAGACTGAAGCTACCCAAGGACCCACGCACCTCAGACAGCAGCAACACAATGAAAATCACATGACCACAATTGCATGGGTGAAAATCACCCGACGTTAGTGTTCTAGGGTTAAGGAATATTAGCAGCATATTTCTGCAGACAATTAGGCCTGTATTAACACAATAAAGGTCTGCCTGATGTCCAGCCCTATTATATTAAGTGTACCGCCAGGGACAAAAACACACTGGACCACTGCTGCACTGTAATGAAGGATCCCTCTGTCCCCCGTGCAGCTTTGGGACTGTCTGATCATTGTCTGGTTCATCTTCTCCCGGCCTACAGACAGAAACTAAAATCTGCAAAGCCCTGGAGTTACAGGCCTGCTTTGTCTGCACTGATTGGAGAGTTTTTGAGGCTGCTGCTACAGACCTGGATGAGTTCACGGACACCGTGACATCGTATATCAGTTTTCTGTGAGGACATGTGTGAGGGACCAGGGTACGCATATAAAGCTGGGAGAGCAGGTAATGTGGGGAAAAATAGGGATTTTATCCACCCGAAGTATTTATAATAATTAGGATGGGTAACAAAATCAAACCAAAGTGACAAATAAGAATAACTATATAAAGTTAACATAATTGCTCTAAAGTCTAAGTACATAATTAACCAGAACTTAATTTAAAACAACATAGTGAGTACTCTTCTGAACAAGGGACACTCCCTCCCCTTCTCCTAACTGCATGATATATACTATGCTGGCCAGTCCATAGTTGATTGTAGGGGGGAGAAGACATTCCTCCTCTGTGGTGCAGATGTAGTGGCTCCTGACAACACCCCTCTTGCTGTAGTAGAATGGCACAGTCCAATTGTCCAGGCTAATCTACTTAGGCAGGTGTGATGCAGTGTGATGCAGTCTTTTGCCAGAAGGATGGTCGGCTACAGTGATCAGACACCGTCAGGAAATGCGTCAAGATGATAATGAGTTAAAAGTAACTGTAAATGTTTTCTCTTGCAGATGGAAGGTGATAATGGAAGAAGCCAAAGTTGATAATGTGACGAATTAAGGAGAAAGAAAATCATGGGTGAGTGAAGAGACGAGTCCTTTTTTATGAGATGTCCTTCCTATTTTCAGGACAAAAGTCTATTATTTTGATCTGTTTCTAGTGAAATGTATATTTTTTTTGTTCCGACTTGCTTTTAATACCTACTAACCATTTACTGTTATGTATATATTATTTACATTATGACATTAATATGTATTTTCATATTAACAATGAGTCAAATGATTATCTGTAAAATGATAGGGGTCACTCATGGTGGCCAACCCACATGTATCACTCAACTCTGCAGTTCCCCTCAACCATATGGGGCATTTTAGAGTCTTTCAGCACATGGTTTTGGTTCTACAGAACACAAAGTTACTGTTTTGGCTCAATTTCATTCCTCATTTTTATTGACCTTATTCCCAGCCGCAGCAGACACCAGTTTTCGGCAAAAACACTTTGATAGCACAGGGGTCCAGACCAACGTTTTACATTGGTTGCAATAATACATTTTAAGTATTACCTTTTTTGTCAGTTCCCAAACACATTGGTAATTCCTTAACACATCATGCAAATAATTGTAAAACAGGAAAAAAGGTGCATTAAATGTTTATTTTTTTTCCGTCAAATTACCCCGCAAGCTTTGAGGCTCGCAAGACTGGGTTTGAGTGCAATCCACATGTTTACGTAGCAAGTGTATGGTCCGGCGTCTGGACAGGATTAGGCATCTTGGGGACAGGGGAGATAGGTGGTGGAGCGGTTACCTCATTGAGAATGTGTGGGTGGGGCAGCTTCCTTTGATCTCAGGCTACATCCACACTAACGGAGATCGTTTTTGTGTTAAAACTCCGTTTTCGTGTTAATTTTAAAGTTAATTACTTTAAAATTAACACTTGCACATAAAAGTTTACTAGATTATGGGTTGATAAATGTGGTCAACACACGTCTCTCACTCGTTTCCTCGGTTTTATTGTTGTCTGTTCTCACTCGTAGCTCTGCTGGTGGCTGAAGTCTCTGTCCTACTGGAGAGCAATCGATGTTTTGTTCCTTTATAGTTTGTGTGTGTGGACTTCACAATAGTTGTGCAGAACAACATAAGCATTAATAAGAAAAGGAAAGTCCCCGTTTTGTGTCCGTCCTCCTCAAAGCCGCTAACCGTGACTTCAGACGGCCGCTCCGTAGGTCTGATAATGCCGCTGGTCACGCCGCTCGCTAATCGCTCCAATAACGGCTGCTTCCTCCGTATTAATGCAGACTTTAACAGCACAACAGCTGCTAGTAAAGACAACAAGGTCATCAACACCTGTAATCCGTTGTCCATGTTGAATTAACCTAGTCGATCGATAATCAATGTTGTTGTTTGTGAGTTTCCGGGAAAGGTCACGTGATAGGGGCGTGACGAATCAGGGAAGGACACGTCGTGGCTGCTAAGAACCAATCAAGTAGGGAACGCCGGTGTGGGCGTCATCGTTTCCAAACTTATCCATTTTCGACCATCCACACGAAGACGCAACCCCGGAGTTTTCAAACTTATCCGTCCTTGGGAGCGTTTTCAAACTCTTCCGTTTTCGGTGCTCGCAAACGCCGGCGTAGTGTGGACGCTCAGTGTAACGTAGCAAAACATATGCGTTTTCAAATGGAAACGGAGTAGTGTGGACATGGCCTCAGTTATATTGCGCATCTAGCTGGAAGAGTGGCAAAACGGAGCATTACATTTAGTTGATTTCAGCTCCTCATCAGCAACTCCAAATAGGGCTGCGGTTAGGTTTAAACAGTTTAGAATCTGAGAAAGTGATTTCAGCTCTGATTTTAAATCTCAGAGAGTGGATACTGATTATTTGGTTGATGGATTGAAAGCAAGCACCAAGACCAATTCAAATAGCGCCAGGTGCCTTGAGTAAGTAGGATATTTGGTGTCTAATCTGTGAATAATTAACGAAGTGGGCCTTTGGCAGGTTAAACCTCCCAGACAATTAAAGAAATAAGACAAAGCAGTCTGACCAGGCCGGTATTTAATGCATTATAGGCCTCTTCTGTGCCAGTCCTGGTATGTTAGAAATTGCATGGATGGGATAAAAATATAGTTGGCGGCAATGGGGCTTGTAAGAAAAGAAGGTTGGATTCCAAATCTTTTCCTGAACTGGACCTTCATTCTCAGAGTGACTCATAGTTGAGTAAGTAATGAATTGCCCTCTGCTGGAAAGCAGATTGATTAAGTAGTGGGAGCGTGTCAGGAAGGGGAAAAGTCCATTCATATTCAAACATACAGGTCAATGGCATAGAGCGATACCATATGATCAATAGTCAATATGCCCTGGCCACCACAGAGTGCAATTGCCAGAGGTGCAAGTCGAAAAGCTACATTTTGTTTGCAGTTTGTTCTGCTGCCCCCAAAAAATACTGGATTAAAGTCTTAGATAGCAATTGATTGGGAAGTGAAAGGAAGTTACAAAGTATTGAGATATGGACTAACACATTCTTGGTTTTCGACCCGTCATCGGATTTGTTGACAAAATGAAAAATATTATTCAACAAACTTCTCTAAATTAGCAAATTGCATACGCCTGAAGGGTGGCAGAGAAATAAAGTGCTTCTCTGATTCTCTCATTCATAATCAAACATATTTTTCTCTCTTTTCTCACTATACAGCTGATGAACTTGAGCAGTCACCCAAGGATTGGACTGAATCTCAAGTAAGCGACTGGCTAAGATTAATTGGAGTGAAGAAGCAGTACATAGAAAAGCTCTATGAGGAAGAGGTAGATGGAAACATCCTTCTTGAACTGAATGAGGACTTTTTGAAGACAAAGATTGGCATGAAATCAGGGCCTGCTCTTTTGATTATTCAAAAGAGAGATGAGCTCATCAACTCCAAGAAAAAGTCTCAAGAGAAGAAAAAGACCACCATTGGCAAAAAAAACGAGTTGGAACAGAAAAACAATGATCAAAAATCTGTTCAATGTCTTCCCACAACAAGTGAAGGTCCCCCAGGACAGATTCCTGAGAAAGATCAAGCTGTCGTAAAGGACAGACAAACAGCTGACGTTACTTCAAAAGAAGACTGCAGACCACGGCCATTTGATCAAGAAGGGATTGATTTCTTGTATGTAAAGCACAGAGTCCTGCAACCTGAATCAGGTGCTTTTAATCTGATATCTCCATGCCATGAATTTAAGTCTCTAGCTCTAGCTGTTGCATTGGATCGCACAAGACTCCAAGCTAAGTTTGCCAAAGAGGTCCTTAAATTTGCAACTGGCTGTATGAATATCAGATCAAATGGCACAATACACTTTGGTGTGATGGACAGCAAGGATGTTGCAGGATATGTGCATGGTGAGATAATTGGTATCCCTGTTCAAGAGAAAGACATTTATGTAGATGCTTTGGACTACATTGAAAGGAGTTTCTCTTCTGGCAGGGAGCATGTACGCGGGTGTGTACGGCCACCAAGGTTCATTGAGGTTTTGGATCTAGAAAGTACAGAAAAGAGATATGTGGTAGAGGTTGACATTGTGCCTTCAATAAGTATTGTTAAGAACAAGGTGTATAAAGTTTGTCTGCCAAACTTCAAAGAGTCATCTAACAAAGTAGAATTTGAGAAAGAAACAATTCTGCGGAGGGTGGGGTCAAAGACGGAACCGGTGATCGACAAAGACATCAGTGATTTTTACAAGCGTGTCAAAGATCGCGATGCCCAAAGAGAAGAAGCAGAGAAAAATCAGTTCCTCAGTGCCCCAGACTTCTGCCAAGACCTTGGAAGGAAACTGAAAATGCTAATGACTTGTGGGAAGAAACTTATCGAAAAGGATAAATGGTTCATACTCGTCACAAACAAATTCAACCCTGATGACCTTTGCAACATTGAATGGCTGCTTAACATGAGAATGTTCTGTGTGTTTGACTTTGACCCAGACTCAAAGAAATCAGGTCTTTGCAGTAAGTACCTTCAGCATCACGCTGCAAACATGCATTCTCTGCAGAGCTATAAGAAATCTGATGACATGAGCACCACAGAATTCACAAGCCACTTGCATCTGTTTGAGCAAACTAGTTGGATCTTTTGTAATGGCCGTGCTGACTTCAAAGGAAATGAACCTCCATCTGATGAAATGACTTGGATCAAGACAAAAATGACTGTCCTGCGGGAATCTGTGCTTTTGATCTGTAAACAAATCTTGCCAAAAGGGACATTCCAGGTCGTTTTTCTTCTCACATCACCAGTTGAGAAACCACTCTTGCACACCTTTAATGAGTTTTTCACAGACATGGAAGGCCATGAAGACATCATCTGCGTCTGTGAATCACAGAAAAACTTCCAGAAGTGGCAAAGCTTTGCAGAGGGGTTATGTGGAACAGAAAGTGTGAACAATTCCAGCGTTGTTGGGATGAAAATGAGTCACATTAATGCAACTCTACAGCAAGTACAATCTGTAAAAGCATGCGCCAGAAAACACTTGCCAGTCTTTGTGAAAGGGACTTGTGTTCTTGAAACACACGAAGAGGAAAAGATGTCTTCTCTGGAAATTCTGACGGTCGATCATTGTGATGAAACAACTGAAGCCTTCATTGATGAGGAGAAAGAAAACATTGACCAGCAGTTCTACCATGGTGGTAGAATAAACTGGTTGAATTTCTGGCTTGCTGAGCAGAAGTATGTTGGAGAGGTAATTGAAAGAGATGCTTATCAAGATGTTTCCAATTGTGTCAATGACTCCTTGAAGTGGAATCCAGATCAAACTCCAGTGAACATCATAAACATCTTCCATCATCCAGGAAGTGGTGGAAGCACTGTCGCAAGACAAGTGCTGTGGAACAACAGGAAAGGTCTACGGTGTGCAGTTGTGAAGCCTTCATACTCAGCTGCTATTGTTGCTCAACATGCAGTTGAACTGAGAGAATATGAAGAAAAAGATCAACAGACGTGTCTTCCTGTGCTGCTCCTCATTGAAGACTCAGACAAAGAATACCTAGATGATCTCAGGAACGAACTGGAGGTTGCCACTAACACCAAAAGAATCCTGCATGGAACTCTGTGTTTCATTTTGTTGAGCTGCAGACGATCCCATAATCCAGAAAAAAGATGTAAGGAGTCTCCGTTACAGAATGTGTCTGTCACTCACAAACTGTCTGATCAAGAGAAGAGAAAGTTTGCTGGAAAACGAAAAGAGCTTACAGTTAGGATATGAAGCGGATTTCATCCTGACATTTGTTTTGATGAGTGAAGGATTCGATGAGAAATATGTTGAACAGTTTGTGGAACATTTGCTCCAAGGCATTGGAGCAATGCCTTGCTTCCAAGGCATTGGAGCAAATGTTAAATCTGTCACTAGCCTCATTCTCTATGTAGCACTGCTGAACACTTATGTTCAAAACTCTTTCATCTCTCAGTCTCATTGTGAAGCTTTGCTTGGCTTAGCCATTCACTTGAAAAGGTTTCGCCAACATGAGTTTGAGAGATCCCTCGGTGACCAGGCTAGACTAATCTTCTTGCACCTTAGGGATGACAAGACTTACATTAAATCAATCAGAATCATCCACCCACTCATTGCAAAGGAAATTCTTAAACAACTTTTGGGGAACCAACAGACCCAAAGCAGTTTGGCAATGGATTTTCTGAGCAACAACATACTTTTTGAGCACAGATTTGGAAGGGATGAATATCGGTCATTTTTGAGAGCACTTTTCATAAGGCGATCCAGAATAAGCAAAGGGGACACATATGATAGTTTTTTCTCTCCTCTGATTGAGCATGTGTCTGAAAAAGAAAAAAGCCCAGATAAAGCAATTGAGTTACTCAAGAAAGCGTTCCAGCGTTTCCATGAAGATCCATTCTTTGCACAACAACTTGCTCGTCTTCATTACACTTATGAAAAGTTTGAAGAGGCAAAATTCTGGGCAGAGACAGCAGCCAAACAGCAGCCCAACAACTCGTACATACTGGACACAAAAGGACAGGTGTACAAGAAATGGTTCCAAGCTAAGTGCAAAGCCATTGAGAACGACAATGTACCAAAGACAGCCCAGAATATAGCAGATGCTGTGGAGACTGCACTGAAAGCCCTGGAATGCTTTCAAGAAAGTGAGAAAGCAGCTGACTCTACAGCTCAATGCTTCTCAAACAGGATCTTAAAGTCCCTGTTTAGACCTGAATCTAGTATCCTGTTATTTTGATATTGTTTGTGGATCCAGTTCAGAAGGACTGCAGTTCACATCTGTCATCAAAATGCATTTCGAATGCATCGCAAGTGAGGATTTGTGCCTGGATTTTGCTAACTGGTTCATGTTTTGTGTTATCCTTTGTAAACTGAACTAGACTGCTGTTAGACAGAAAAGAAACCGAGTAGATGAATTGATTGTGGTTCATAATGTGAACCGTTCCTAAACATCTTGGCTTCTAGTAGATCATGATAGCTTATCTTCGATATCTTCCAGGATGCAATATAGAAAGCAATGGAATCAAATGCAACTTCATTGGAATTGTATCAGTGTTTTAACAATATATGTTTTTAGACCTAAGCAGCAACATTATGTACATATATTGATATGCAAAAGAAAAACAAGTGTAATAAAGTGTGAAATTATGGAAAAATTAAACTACAAGTTACGCCAGTACCTTTGGCGATACCTTTCTATGTTATATACTTATATTGTTTTTGATAGTAACATGAAGAAATATTTGACTCTGTAAACATTACTGTTCTGAAATATTTTAAACATGTCTTGGAAGAAAATAAACATTGTTTCTTCAATTGTAGTTTGTTTTATGTTGTCAATCCTACGACATCAACCTTTGAAGTTCAACTGATAGTGATAGCCCTTTTAGGATATATTAATTTATAGTATAGGAGCTTTGTCTGTTAATCTCTTCATTGTCATCACCACTACAATTGTTGGAGCTAAGCCGTGTAGTTTAGTAATTAATAAAATGTGTTAAAAAATGACCTGAAGACCAAAATGGTGGCTGTTTGATTGTAGTTGCAGGCATTCTTCACTAGTAAACCAGGTCGGTCAATACAGGATTAATACATTTGCAACGCAGATGAGTTTAAAAACAACCTGATTTGAGATATTTCATGATTTAAAGAGAGTGAACAACTTTTCAGACATTGTGCAAAGACAAGAATCTAAAATGTTTACCAAGTTATCAGTTGTGGTTTTGATAGCGGTTGCACACACAGGTAATTTTCTGTGTACTTCAATTTAATTAGTGTGTGCTCATCAGATTTACAGGTACTCAAATAAATGTTATTTACATATCAAATAGTTGTAATAGGTAAACACCACATATTTCTGCAATATCTGTAATTTCTTTTAAAAATTAGGACTTGATCGTCAGAGATAACTCAGATTAAAGAATTATTGCATACTTTAGAAGTTTGCTGCAACAACCCTTATATACAGTCAATGGCAACAACACACAATATTTAATAATTATTTGAAGGGACACCCAAAAAAATCAATGATACATATTTTATTCTCTTACCTGTCATGCTGTTTATCAATTTTGATTATTTTAGTGTGAGTTGCCTTGTGGGAAGTTTACTGCCATAGAGTCACAATATATTTGAGACAAGGCTGATTCCAAAACCGAAATATATATTTTTTACTTTGTCCATTTAAGTCTGAAATGATGAAAATCTAACTACATTAGTGTGATCAGGAAACGAAACATAATATTAAGGATCTTGATTTAAATAACTTTGACAGCAGCTGATTTTCTAAACAACATATTTTATTTCCTTGAGTGAAAGTTTTTGTTTTATGACTGTCTTGATGTTGTTTTCGTTAATTCACAAAAATGAGAAGAGACGACAGGAAGTGAAGTAGCAACAGTGCTAGTTTTTGACCCAGTGTGCTTGCCCTAGTTTGGTGTTCGCCTGCAGTTTGCACCGTCCTCTCCACACTTATTATCTCGTCGTATATAACTTATGTCAGTCGAACTCTACTTGTCTGCTTCCTTGCAACACAACTTGTTTGTTGACACTACGCACACGTTATTAGGTTGTAGAGAAATGTTGAAGAGTAACGTTAGCTCTGACCGCACTGAACCGCTCGATAGATAACAGCAAGCTAACAGCTAATACACCCAACTGTTACTGAGACATTCATAACGGTTCACGTCCACAAAATGAACTACGCCGTGAGTGTAAGTGATTTTTTCCATTAGCTGCTTCATGCATTAGGTCCACGTTTCTCTCCCACTGAATACAGTAACAGTGCTTCTCTCGTGGGGAGGACATGGCTCTGCTGTCTAGCGTCACGGTAGCTGTGCTGCTCCTCGTCTTTGCTCTGTCAACATGTTGGTCCATCAACCACGTGTGTGTCCATCAGACCAGACTGGTTAGATCAGACTACGCAAAGCAAAATAAAACAAAAGCACACAAACGACTCGGTGATAATCCAACAAAACTGCAGAATAATACGGTGGAAACAAGGGGAGTCCTCCCACAAAGTTTTAAAGAGGCTGATACTTCCAGAGAGGATAAATGCACCATGGCCCCAGAGGACCGGTTTGATTGTGCCAGGGACCGGCTTCTGAGCCAGAGAGAGTGTGAGGAGAGGGGGTGCTGCTATGCCCCTCTGCCTGAGTCTGCAGGACCACCTTGGTGCTTCTACCCCAGTTTGTACCCTGGCTACCAAATGGGTCCCCTCACTCCCACCACGCGAGGCAAGGAGGCCAGCCTGACCCGAGCCTCCCCCTCGCATCTCCCCAGAGATATCTCCGCTTTACACCTAGAAGTCACGGAAGAGACTGCAGGCTGCTTACACCTCACTGTGAGTACCACTGTGTGCACGAGGCCCCTCTACAATTCCCTGTTGATTTGCATGTTAAGTATGGATGACTATATGTAATATGTAATATGTATGTATTGAAAGAGTAAAATATGTCTTTCTTTTGGCCATTGAGGTTGTTAAAAACATTCAGGAAGTTGGTGTTGTAAGCCAATGTGGGCTGGCCATTGTGTGAATAACTTAATAATAAAAACTTCATTTAATCATTCATATGTATGAAGTCAAGAGATTAGACCTTCTGTTATTCTGGATAGACACAGTTCATTACTGTGTGCTGGTAAAACACTTATTTTCTCTCAAGTTAAAGGACCCATCATCTCAGAGATATGAAGTCAAACTTCCAGCTGGTGTTCATCAGACCAGAGCTGATACTCAGGATGTCCTCTGTTCCACTGAATACCAGTCTGACCCGTTTGGCTTCATAGTGCGGCGCAAATCCAATGGAAGGGTGATGTGAGTAGCTCTGCTCAATTGTTTTACAATTACAATTATATGAATGGCACAATAGCAACTGTATAGTCATACTTATGTCTGTCCTCATCAACAAGTGGGATAGTGCCTTCTGTTATAATCCCATTGTCTACTTGCAGTGTGTTCACTCCTTCATACAGTTCATGTATTCATGTGTTTTCTTTTTAATGTTTACATTCATAATGTATATTTATATGCCTTTAATTTTTACATTATATATATATAATACCCTGCACTTTGATACATTTTCTACTACTTTTACTTAATCTTTTTAGTACATTTGTGTATTTTATTTTGCTATTCATCTATAAACAGTATATTTTTTGAATATTTATAAACACTCAGTGGCAACACGTGCTAAATCTAATCCAGCAGCTCTTCCTGTTCAAAGATAATAATGTTCAGTTTTTAATGACACTCAGAAAGGTATTAATTGAACTATATGGTCATTAATGAGTTTGCAGTGGTGCTATATGGAGTGAATTCTACTAAAATCTTTTTGCATTAGATTGTACACAGGAGATGAGACCCATTAAAGTGACATGATGGGAGTGTATTTATTTCCCTATTGAGGCTTTTTGTGCCCAAGATGCTCAAGCTCCGAGCTTATCTCACGAGCCATAGATAACACGATGATATTCTTTATCATTCTCATCATGTAGTTCGTGTTTGATTGTTCTCTGCGTCCAGCATGAATACCACAGTCGCTCCTCTGCTGTTTGCTGACCAGTACCTGCAGCTGTCCACCGCACTAGCATCCTCCCTTGTGTCTGGGCTCGGGGAGCATTACACCTCCCTCCTCCTGGACCTTAACTGGACTTCTCTGACTCTCTGGAACAGAGACATGGCGCCTCATGTGAGTCTTTTGCAGTGGCTCCCAACATCAGGGTCGGGAGCCCAAAAGGGGTCACAAGAAAACTCTGAAGGGTCAAGAGATAATTAACAAGACCTCTAATCTCTAATCTAGTCTAACCTCTTCCAGTCTCCAAACCCTAAAGCTACACTTTTGAACAATGATAAGGGGTGGCAAGTAGTCATTCTAAAGAACATGTCAGTGATTATTATTATGTAAAATATAATAATCCTCTCCTTTTAATTCATAGCACATTAAAACCTCCCCAAGTATTAAGACTTGAAACCTTTAAATCAGGTCCTATGCAGAACAGTCGGGCTCTTGTCATTTCCTGCCTCTCTCCTGTTGTGTGTTCAAGTTGTAAATGTTGACGCTTGTCTCTGCAGGCTGATGCCAACCTCTATGGCTCCCACCCATTCTACATAGTGCAGGAGGAGGATGGCTTGGCACACGGAGTTTTCCTTCTTAACAGCAATGCCGTCGGTACCAAGCCATCTTTTCCAATAAGACACACACAGAATCCCAGTGTCATTTCTTTGTCCTTATTTCCATACAGAATCTTTTTTTTTGCTGAACTTTTTTCCAAATGTCTCTGCAGAAGTGATGTTGCAGCCGACCCCCGCTCTCACCTGGGTGGCCATCGGTGGAATCCTGGACCTCTACGTTTTCTTGGGTCCTGACCCTCAAAGTGTGATACGACAGTACCTTCAGGTCATTGGTATGTCTTTTCAGTGTTGACATTCACTAACACGTCTTCAGGTAGCAGGAGAAATACGTGTACATGTGTAGTTTTTAAGTTTTGGAAAACCTGTGAATCCTTGTCTGCTTAATATTTGAAGAAGCCCTAAGGCAACATGATGAAGAGTTGACGTGTTTATGTTTCCCTTTTGTAATTTCTTTATCCCCAGGCTATCCTATGATGCCTCCCTATTGGTCGTTGGGTTTTCATCTGTGTCGCTGGGGTTACACAACCACTAATACTACCCGACATGTGGCACAACGCATGCACAATGCAACGTTTCCCATGGTAAGCTCACATTTTTCACTACATATGTGCATTTATCAAGTCCAATCAACACTTACTAACACACAAAATGTAGTTGTGACATCCTCAGATACGTTATCATCAACATTGTGCAACACTGACATCAAATTG
This sequence comes from Anarhichas minor, assembly GCF_050575085.1. Taxonomy (NCBI): domain Eukaryota; kingdom Metazoa; phylum Chordata; class Actinopteri; order Perciformes; family Anarhichadidae; genus Anarhichas; species Anarhichas minor. The sequence continues at coordinate 14,649,284 of NW_027466453.1, forward strand.
AGATCATTCTGTTTTTTGTCATCACCAGGATGTGCAGTGGAATGATCTGGACTATGCAAATAAGGACAGGGTATTCACCTTTGACCCCTGGCGATTTGGGGACCTCCCAGAGATGGTGGAGGAATTCCATAAAAGAGGCATGAAGTACATCCTTATCCTGGTGAGACATCTTTTACAGTTTTAACAGACCTCACGAACTGCTGATGCTGATTTAACTATCATTTAATAATTCAGCATTTAATTGAAAAAGGAAAAACACATGCATCAGTTGTTTAAATTGTTTTTAGTATTGTGTAGTTCTCTAAATGAGCACAAGTAATCATTGACGATTACAATGTTCTTCCAGTAGATGGCAGCAAAACTCTTAACTTGTGACTGCGTCATGCCCTCCTGGTTTGTGTCTTAGGACCCGGGGATCAGCAGCACCAGCCCCCCTGGAACTTATTCGCCCTTTGATGATGGACTCAAACGAGACGTCTTCATTAAAAATGCTACAGGACACATCCTGATAGGGAAGGTTAGACTTCCTTTTTTTCCGAGGGATGTATGCTTTTCTTTCTCATTGTGATGTGTGTGTGTGTGTGTCATGCACATATACATACTGTGTATCTAGGTTTGGCCGGGTCCGACTGCCTTCCCCGACTTCACCAACCCAGAGACCAGGCGCTGGTGGGAGGACTGCATCAGAGATTTTCATTCTAAAGTTGCTGTGGATGGTCTGTGGATTGTGAGTATTTAACCACAGAGCACAGGTTATGTAGCAACATATAATAATAATAATATGTCAGGTGTTTTTGTTCTGAGATTTGTACATGTCTGGTTGTACGTTTGTGTGCACCTTAAAACCACATAAAGAATAACTTATCCTCTGATGTTTTTCTCCCATGCACCCCTCCAGGATATGAACGAACCAGCCAGTTTTGTGCAGGGCTCAGTGGAGGGCTGTCCTGACAGTGATCTGGAGAACCCGCCCTACACACCCAGTAAGTGTATTGGATCGCACGTTATTAGCATTCAAAGACAAACAAACATTATTGGTTTTACATTTGATGTCAGTTTATCCGTTGAAGTACATACATGGTAATTGTACAAGATACTATGTAAGTGACTATAGATGCATAACTGATCTTTTCGTCGCTACATATGTTGCATTCATTTGTAACCTTTGCGTGTCTCTGACTGTCATACCAACAGGGGTGGTTGGAGGCCAGTTGAACTCGGGAACTCTTTGTATGTCGGCTCAGCAGAAGCTGTCCACCCACTACAACCTGCACAATATGTACGGACTGACTGAAGCCTACGCCACGCACAGGTTAGACCATGCAGCGCTGCAGATGCAGTTTGCAGAGCTAGCTTTGCGGGAGCTTGGTTATTTCACTGTGAGTAGCAGAATAATCACATGTAGCAAAGTCAAATCTTTTGACATCAATTGACAGGAAAGCCATGCGTGTTTTTACCTTCTAGTCTAGTTTAAAAGTGGATCAACAATGTGTGACATGAACAAAACATCGTAGTGGTACTAAGTAGTGGTACAGCTCATTGAAATGTATATTTCTCTTGCATGGTTGCCAGTGTACTATGTTAAGATGAAACTACATTATCTTTGAGGACATGCCAATTAAAATGTTTGAATTGATTATACTGGAGGCCAATGTGACACCACAGTGGACCGAGTTGTTCTTTGGCTTTTGTATTATTGTCATTGTATACTGCATTCTTCCCGGTGTTTGTTGCCATCTTCAGTGCTCTCATGAAGGTACGAGGGAAGAGACCCTTCGTCCTGTCTCGCTCCTCCTTCCCTGGCATCGGACGCTTCTCTGGAGTGTGGACAGGAGACGTCAGGAGCGACTGGGAGCAGCTTCGATACTCCATCCCTGGTGAGGAGATGTCTGACGGGTCATAACACTGTGTTTTTATTATGATCAAACATTGTCACCCATGTTTGAATGCACGTGATTATTCAGTGGGACATTGGCTGGAGAGGGCTCTAGTTTTTAACTGATAGAATTGTGGCCACAGACCATTTGTTGGTTTTAAACAGACCTCTTTGCACCTGTCCCCTCCTGCAGCGGTGCTGCAATTCGGCCTGTTCGGCGTGCCCCTTGTGGGGGCGGACATCTGTGGCTTTGGAGGGAACACCACCGAGGAACTGTGTGTTCGATGGATGCAACTTGGGGCCTTCTACCCGTTTATGAGAAACCACAATGACAAGTCGAACGCTGTGAGACAGAGACACTGTTTGTGTGTACTGTGTGTGTACTTTATGTGTTAACTTGTGTGATTCATTGAGTTAATTCATGTGCATTTTTTTTTTTTACAAGTTACAGTAGTTTTTTAGGATGTCAATGTCCGCCCCGTATGATTTTTCCCTGCGTCTAGAGCAGTCCATCTGTTTCATGTATTATGAATAGAGGTAACTCTATATCTTGTCATTGTCTGTGTGTTTCTATGTGTCCCTCAGCCTCAGGAGCCCTATGTATTTGGGCAGAAGGCCCAGGCAGCCATGCGGAGTGCATTGAACCTTCGTTACTCCCTTCTCCCTTTCCTCTACACACTCTTCCATCATGCACACTCTTCTGCTGCCACCGTGGCCAGGCCTCTCTTCATGGAGTATGTGTCCTCTCTGTCCTCTATTGTCCTATGTAAAATGACTGAGACCCCATGCTTCATTTTCTATAACATAGATTTTTTCTGCTCCTGGTCTATCCGTCCCTCTTAGGTTTCCCACTGACGATAACTGTCAGGCCATAGACCGACAGTTCCTGTGGGGGAGTTCACTTCTCATCAGCCCCGTCTTGGAGCGAGGGGCAGTAGAGCTGGCCGCTTACCTGCCCTCTGGCACTTGGTACAGCCTGCACAATGTGAGCCAAACTCCAATCAATATTTGGTTTGTTTACTGCTAAAGGCAGCCATGTTTGAGGCTTTTTGTAGTAACATGTTACTGGAGTGTTCACCTCTTTCCCTTTGAGGTCTGGTCATCTGTGTGTTGCTCACTAGGGTCAGCCTTTCTACAGTAAGGGTCAGTACCTGCTCCTGCCAGCCCCTCTGGACACCATCAACGCCCATGTGAGGGAAGGACACATTATCCCCCAGCAGGTGGGTGTCTGCTGCCAACATGCAGCTCATTTTACTGACCGTAACACTTTCTGTTTGATTTTTGGTTCAGTGGGAGACAACATGTCGGAGATGAATTATTGATAAAATATTTGAGGGTGGAAAAATCCTCCCCAAAAACACGATGTACAATTGAAACCTGGGAAACAAGTGCTCAGAATTACTATTTACAATTTCTACTTCTATGTAGCTGAGACTGGTGTCAAATCTAATATTAATTGTTACCTCTTTATCTACGCAGGAACCTTAGTTTTCAGTAAAATGGATGTGACATTAACGTTGTTTTGAGCTATAACTATCATGACATCCCGACTGACGTCTTAAAGCTCAAAAGCTAGCCTCAAACACTTAAGAGTGCATTTGGTATAATTTCATCATCTTTTCTTTGATGTGCCTTTTTCTTGTGAAGGAGCCTGCTTTGACAACCGCAGCCTCACGCAGAAACCCTTTCTTCCTGACCGTGGCTCTGGCAGCGGGCGGCTGGGCCCGGGGAGACTTGTTCTGGGATGACGGGGACACACTTCACACTTTCGAAATGGGAAATTATTGTTACGTTATCTTCACTGCTGGGCAGGTAGGAGAGAGACGAGTGATATTTGCTTTGGGGAAAGCTGCAGAGACAATGTTTTGCATTTTACTGCGCTACTACTTTTCTTTTCTGAATGATGCAATTATGTTTAAATGCTTCAAACCCTTTACCGGATAAATTCAGACAAAAGGACCCATAAATGGTCCCTTAATGTCTTCTTCAGTCTCAGGTGGTGAGTGATCCTCTCAGGCTGAATGGGGCCCTGGATGGTCTGGTGCTGGGAGGGCTGCAGGTGTTCGGGGTGCCCTCGCCACCTTTATATGTATTAGCCAATGGGGACAAAGTCAGGGATTTCACGTACCGCAGTGACACCAAGGTGAGTTCATCATGTCTACTGACATTTGTCTTTGTGTCAAAGAATATAACCATTAAGTCGAACTCTGTTGGCGTCTCTCTCTTACTGCAGGTTTTGACAGTGACCAGCCTCGCGTTGCCGATGTCGGAGGTGTTTGCAGTCCAGTGGGCTCTCTGATGCACTGAACTTTATTACCGCTGAACTTTAGGCAGCCTTTGCATTTACTACTGTAAAGATCACACACCAGCTGATTTCTTTGAGCCATCCCCACCATCCTGGAGCTCGAGATGCACGTTATGCTTGAATTTGCCTCTTTTTCTAAATTAGATGCTCTGTAAGTAGCGTGTTTTTAAAAACAAAGGGAGCCATCATCTTGACGTGTCTGATTTTCTTGCGAGGTCGTTTTTGCTGCTAACTGCTACACCGAATCAAGACCATGTAATATCTTGTAAATGTATATAACTTCTAAGACTGTTTATACTTGTTTTGTATTTTTTGAAATCGTGTTTATATGTATTTGTAACTGAAGTGTATTGTAAAAATAAATTTGTCTGCAGCGCTGCACGTGAGAGCTTATCAGAAGGTTTCATTTGCTGACTGTTCACTATGACGCTCCTAAGATGTTGCATAAATACTGTTTCATGCCGTCTCTGTAATGAGACCCACAGTACCAACTTGTGTCATTACTTTTTCTCAACATAATACAACATGTAAGTGCAGTAGCATTTGCGTGTACCACCAGAATTGTACATGATTTATTGAATATATAAACAATTTACAATTCTACTTGAGAATTTATTTTTAGTTCAAAACATCTAAATTTATAGGTTGAAGGCAGTAATTTGTGTTTTGTTAATTTAGCAAGGGGAGAAATTATTCATTGCCTGAAACTAAAAACGGTTTTAATTAAACGGACAGGTAAAGCCTCCAGCAGCTGTGTGACGAGATCTCTGGTCCTGATGATGGACCAACCGCATTCGAGCGTTTACCGGTGACCTTTAAAACGTCACTTGTGATGAAAGAGAGTGAGCTCTTTAAGGAGGGGTGGGTCGGATGATGACTTGGGTTAATGTAAAACATATATATTTTTCATTTTAAAGTGCAGACATGCCCTCGTGAGCCTCCGTGTGTTCATTCTAACGTCTGAACGTAACGGTTTGTGGGATATAAAGCCTTCACATTCCGGAAGCAGCGGGATTTTGGAGATTGGTGTGGAGCTGTTCAGTCAAGTTAGACACGCACGAGCAAGTAGTTACAGGAAGTAAGACAACTTTAGCTTACAAATTAAAGCGGCATGAAGTGCCTTGAGGCGTCAGCGCCGTATTCCTCTAAAAGGCAAGCTTTACTTTGAAATTTACAACCGGAAGTGTTTTTTTTTTTGCTGTAGAAAGAGCAGCAGTTAAACGTGTGGTGTCACTGTCGGGAAAAACACGGGGATACAAACAAGACTACACTCCGTAAACAGCAGAGCTAAATCCGGGAGAAAAGGCGGTGAAAGGACGCCGGTGCATGCCGCTCGGTCCCCGGTGAGATGGATGGTCGACATGGGGTGTAGACTTCTGCGGCGGGACTGAAGGTGAGAGCTCAGCCGCTTGGCCCCGTTTCTGCTATTCATTCATTTCTCCTGCTTGAAAACAGGTGAATGGCAACACCTTAGAAGGACACATGTCTCAGGCGCGAGCGAATAACGTTGTCTTCGGCTGCTGTTGGCCTAAAACAAACTTTAAAGTTGCATGTAAACGCGGACACCGTGAAATGCAACCAGCAGGAATTTCGGCCATGGTCTAAGCAGCTGAAATGAAATATTTATGCTCAAGATGGTAACGTTACAGTTAGCTGTTGAGGCAATACAACTCACAGAAATATATATATTCGTGTGGGCCTGTGTGTAAATAGTGCTGTGGTGGCAAAAGCCTGGTCCCATCCTGCTGTCTGGCGGATGCTGCCGGTGTCAGTGTAATGATAGCTGATGAAGCCCCCGACAACATGGCACGCCTCTGCTACACAGGCGGTGTTTCGAGGTATTTCCCCACAGTCCTGCCACAGTCCGGACAGGGAGAGGCCACCTTCAACCAGCGTTTTTACTATGGTAGACAAGGATTTAACCACACAAACACCTTTAACCTAAATTCACCCTATACAGGGGCCGAGCAGTAAAAGGTAAATCCCTGTTCTAATGTAATTCAGTACACCATAAACACTTAAAATGATATGCAATATATTGTATACTTTTCCATTCATGGGGTGATCCAACTCTTTGGTGTTTTCGTGTTTGATTGCATTACTGTGCAAGGATTCTACTACATATGTAAAAGAGAATATTGTAAATGATTGAAAACACCCTTCATTAAAATGCAGTTTAAAAGGTGAGGTGCACTCAGAGTGCAGATCTCCGCCAGGTGTGTCTGCATAGACCATTGTCGTATTGTGTGATTGGATGAATACAACCCACAATTGGCTAACCTGCGGTCTAGACACCAATAGGTTTTAAAGCAAAGCGGGGATGAATGCAGGCGATCTGCTTAAAGTCGTCGTATAAAACGATCGTCATACAATCTTGCCGTATCCAAATTAAACTCGCTGTCTGCCAGCTTATCAGCGGCTGAGTTTCGGTGAGGCACAGCAGTGTGTGTACTGTCATTAGCTTTTAGCCAAACACACTGCAAACTAATACCCCCTCACTGTGGGCGCGTAGCAGATGTTGGGGTCAGAGATGCACTTGGATGTGTTATAACTTGAGGCCCCCGACCAGCCGGGGGCCGGTTAAGAGTATAGTGAGTGAGTGGTCAGCAGGCAGTATAATAAAACGGGCAGTAAAAGGTGTTGAGTCACCGCAACCACGAGAGGTCCTTGAGCATGCAGCCATAACTGGTCACCCAAAATATTATGATGTTTGCTGTAGCAGAATGGGAGATTAGCTGTGGACAGACACAGAGGTGCACACACACATACTAATGGACACGCACGCGACAGGTCGCATGATCCTCCTGCCTGAGATAATAACAGTTCAATCGCCCGGGTAAAGCAGGATTTTTAGGCGCATAAAGACATTGATATTTGAGAGATATTTGAGATAAGCTAATATCTATATATTAACGAGTGTATTTACATTTTAGGGCACACACGTTGTATTACTTTACACGAAGCTCATTAAAACACTTTTCCTGAGAGAGAAAAGTGTGTTCCACACTCCCACTGAGTCGCCCATAAAGCTTCCTCATAACTTACCCAGCCTTTACAGAGTCACACAACAACCTTGTTTCTCAGGCCTCTTTGTGGTCTCCTTTCAGTTGCTGCAGGCATGTTGGTATACAGCGCGGATGTAAAGGGGGTTTTCAGTATTGGCTCCTCCTATTCAAGAGTCTGCGTGACAACTTAATTAATGTAGCCCAGAGGTGAGAAGCTGAGACCCGGGCAGCTTCTATACCTGCAGCTGAGTTTCCATGGGTTTCAAGTTCTTCTTAAAAGCTCTCTTTTTGGGAGGCAATCTAGCGGGACGAGACTAGAGTTCAGAGTGTCCTAAAGGATGTGAATCATTTGATAAAACAGTGAAAGGTCAGAGAGGAGAGGCCTCGTGTGAGCACGCTGAGGTGTTGACAGCATAAAAGATGAAGCGAGTGAGAGAGGACGAGACTGAACGAGCACTATCAAACTGACCCGAGTGGCCCTGTAATCACATACAGACCGAAATAACCACTGGAGAGCTGCACATTACTGCTGCTGTTATGAGGCCACTGGAAACAGCTGTGTGTGGCATGTTTCAGATCGCGGCCTGTCATTATGTTCAGGTAGCATGTTCAGGAGTGTGTGTGTGTCTTCTTGCAGGAATGCGGAGTCAGATTGTGTTGACGCTGCTTTAGTCCATCGGTGTGTAGTGCCATTTGAAGCAGTTGTCATGCAAATATCCAGTAGTCTCATATTGTGGCTTGCAAATAGAGGAATGGTGACTTGGCAAGTGAATATTCTGTCCTCCTGTTTTAGATTATTATCTAGCACATTAGAGTCCTAGTTGTATGAAATGTACTTTTTTTTCAGTCTGTTTACATATAAAACTAGAAAGGTGCCCTCAGTGAAGTGCAGATCTCCGCCAGGTGTGTCTGCAACTACAACTGCTGTAATGTTTGTTGAATACAATCAACAATTGACTAACCCCCCCCCCCCGTCTACATTGCCAGTGTATCTGATGAGTTTTTTTTACACAACAGATGCGCTGTCATAGTAATCTATGCAGATGTCAAGACCGGTTCTGTGCAGGCGCGCATCTCAGCTCTGGGCCACCACGTGCGTAACTGCGACTTGATGTGTTTATTGAGGCTTCGAGTGTGTACTTAGTGAACTGTTTTTGAAGATGTGAGCGCTGCTGGCGAGGTTCGTTGAAACTGGCCCGGCTGTCTGCTGGTAAATTCATAGTTAATCATTCGTTCAGTAGGAAGTGTGCAGTTCATTTCTCAATCTATTAGATGAAATGATTTCTCTGTTAATTGAAAAAAAAAAAAAAAGGTTATGACAATTTGATTATTATCTGAAAGAAACAGCAGCCCCAATCTTTTACAGGATGTACGGCACAAATGGTAAAACACAATTTTTGAAATGTAAACCAAATGATGGCCGACACCTCTCCCAGGTCGTGCCTGGATTTCGTGCCAGCAGACTTCCTGTCTGGGGGCTGGCATCAGGAAGCAGGGTGCCTGCCTAATCAGGCAGAGGTAAACATGCCCTCTGAGGAAAAAGGAGGGAAACATTCCTCAGATGGAGTGGGGAGCATATGTCAATGTTCAGCCAACAAGAAAACAAGGTTACACACGTGAAGTGGGTCCAAAGATACAGATCCACATGTCAACGCAAGTTAATCAACGAGTTCTATGTGTGGTGATCAAACAGGAGCAACAGAGTTAGATTTCACTTCTTTTTAGTGTACTTTAAGCCTGAAAAAGATCACTTTAAGTCTTTTTCAAAGAAGGAAGCCTTCAACAACAACACACCATCCTGCAACATCAAAAGAGCCGTGGCACTTTTTGCTGGACTCAACGTTTGTCTCATCAATCGAGACTTTCCCTCTGAAGCAGGCAGGTGAAACACCGGTGGTGTGACCTGCTGATCCCAGTTCAGTGCTGCTGCTGATGACATCTGTTGGATGCAGATATCTGCCAGGAATTTCACACTGACGGAGGGAAGTGTGTTTGCACATGTCTTTGTGTGTGTACACACCGGTGTGTGTGTTGTTTACAGAAGGTGGGACCTATTTGGTTACACACTATATCCACTACATCTTGTGAGTGTGTTTGTGTTAGTAGGTGCAGGCATCCGCAAAGAAACTGTGGCATAAAGAAATGCTGAGCAGGTACGGAGGGGAAAGGGGATTGTGGGGTTGAGCGCTGCAGAGAGGACACTGCAGTAAATACAGGGACACGTGTGATGGAGGAGGTGAAGTGTAGGTGAGGAGGAGGTGTGCAGTCCTCTCTAGTGCTACGCCATGTCACACTGTCCTTAAAACACAAACCTGACCTGTCATGTTTCCTTTTTTTTTTTTTTTCTCTAATGCCCCCCCCCCCCCCCCCCCCCCCCCCCGCCCTTCAACACTCACACATGTCCGTCATGAACTGACCTCCCCTCCTCCGCATAAAAACTCCCTTTTCTACTCCCAAATGTCCAGACGATGGGCCCAGCGTCCCTGTGCTTCAGGAGATGTCTCTGGGTCGGCTCCTGCGACGCGCCTCCTCCAAGGCCTCCGATCTCCTGACCTTTAACCCCGGGGCGGGGGGCTTGTCGCTGCGCTCGGGCTTGGATGGCGAGATCATCTTCTCCAAAAATAACGTTTGCGTGCACCCCGCAGAGCCGCTGCCCGGCCTGGCAGAGCACCACCCAGGTGAGGCTGGACTGATGTCGGAATTGTCTTTCCTGCTGCGTTTCTGTGTGGTGTGAACGGAGATGTGGAGAGAAACCGTTGTGACCTGCTGTCCTGCCAGCTAAGCTATTAATGAAAGGTTCCTGTTCATCCTTCAGAAGTCTTTGATTTGATTTTTAAAACCGTGCAGCAACCCTGTAATGGGACACGAAGTAAGTCGAGAAATCATTTGATGAACTGAATTTTAAGTTCCTAGTGCAGCGTTAATGTCACAATCCCTCAGCGTCTCATCCACCTTTTATATACAGATGCTATTGTACTTGACAAGGGACGTTTAAATGTATAGTGCCTTTCACCAACAAGGTAATTCAGACTGTTTTAACATAAGACATAAAAAGGCATTAAGACAAGATATGAAAGAAACACAAGGCAATATAAAAAGACGATGAAAAAAGGTTTAAAACCATTAAAATAAAATGGAACATAAATAAAAGGCACTAGATCTCTCACTGCAAATATACAATAGAATGGGTTCGTTTATTATTTTACCATAAAAAGCAAAGATTAAGAAGGATTCTGAAACTCATTGCATATTTACAGCTGTTGACCAGATGTTCTGCTGTCAGCACGACACAGGCTTTCATAGAGCTTTCCACTTTTACTACTGTATAACTGTAAACACACAATATTCCTCCTTTTACTAAAACCGCTGTAACGCAGACTAAAATATTTCGACCATGGTCCACCTGCCTTGTTCATGCATCGGACGATTCTGACCGTGTGGTTTTATAAGTGGAACCATTAGTGGCCTGTGTGACTGGTTTACATTTTTAACTCGCCCTGGCATGAACACAAATAGCATTTCCTTAATTTCTCCTTCTCTTATCTCTTATGATCCTCCATATGTGTGTGTGTGTGTGTTTGCTTGTGTGTAACAAGGTAGTCCCTGGCCTCTCAGGGTGTGTCCTCATCTCTTTCTGTGTTTTTATCTCCTCTCAGGTTTCATGTTTGTCTTTGTGTTGCAGCTCCCTGCAACTTATATAAAAGTTTTGTCATTTCCTCATTTCTTTTTATTGAACATGATTATTTATTTTTGGTCTGTGGTTTATGTCGCCGCCTGCAGGCTACCTGTGCGTCCACACGGAGAAGGACGAGAGCCTCGGCACCACTCTGATTCTGACCTGGGTGCCCAACTGCCGCATCCAGAAGCAGGACGAGGAGGCGCTGCGCTACATCACACCGGAGAGCTCCCCTGTACGCAGGAATGCACGGCGTCGAGCCCGACGGTGGGAACGTCATTTCTTAAAATGTGTATCCTCAAAAGTCTTGGTGTGTTAATATAACATAGACTGTGTATGAGAAGTGGACGGAGTCACCTTGGCGTCACCCATTGATTTGTGGATCGTTTTGAAGCCTCGAGTTCGTCATTTTCGACGTTGCCATCTTTTGTTTTTTGCAACCAGACGTGACACGAGAGGGTAGATTTAGTACAACTGGAACCTTGTATAAGATCATTTTAGACAACCAAAATGTGACAATACATTGGGGGTCATCATTTACTAAATGAACATGCTGACGACTTGAAAGTAGAGGTTGAGACCATAAACTCATGTTTACATTGTTTACTGACGTAGTAAATCAAGAGAGAAGTCGGGTCATTTTCTCATAGACTTCTACACAAATCTGACTTCTATTTTGCAACCAGAGGAATCGCCACCTGATGGATATTAGAAAGCAAAGCTTCTGCTGTGGCTTCACTCTTCAGACCCGGAGGTTGCTGCCTCTGTTATAATGATAATAAAAGTTAGATCTGTTAAAGAATAACTCAAGATAAGGCATGAAGTTAAAGTGTTTACACTGAGATTACAAACATGATCAGTGTTCTACATGATACCGATGGTGCTTTGAACCAACCCGTCTCCCCTCCAGACCCCACTCCCGTCACCCAGCAGCCCACGAGGAAGATGAGGACGAGGACCGGAACATCACCAGCAGCACCTCCGCAGAGAGCCACAGCCTTGCGGTCGAGGCGGGGGCGGATCCCTCCTCACACCAGCAGCAGCTGCCCTCGACGGGGGAGGAGGGCGACGAGGGCTCCTGCGAGCTGTCGGACGAAGTGAGCCGGGACAGCACCATGGGTTCGGACTCGGACACTTTCTCCTCCCCGTTCTGCCTGTCCCCCGTCAGCGAGGCCCTCTGTGAAAGCGGCGGCTCCGTCTTCCTGGACAGTGAGAGCAGGTCAGTTAGTCGCTTGAAATGGGCTTCGTTTATGATCTGTATTGTTATTTTTACACTGCACAGTTGTTCTTATATGGTCCTGTCCCACATATTATCAACAATTGGGTGATTTGGGCACCCTGGTAGCCGAAGAGTTAAGGTACATACCATATAACCGCAGTACCACCTGGGACGTGTGTTGCATGTCACACTCTCTCACGTCTGCCTTTATAGCTTTTCAGTGAAGAAGAATTGTAGTGTTTTTATTGCTCTGCGATGGTCAAAATTTGTTAATTGTAGGTGAGGGAACCTTTAATAAGGCTGTGTTTTCGTTGGTTAAATGTGTAATGTTCTAACTTGTAGTTAGTGGTGCTGTTTCACAAACATCCAGCAGTTGGTGCTTGTGAGAGTTTACTTTTGTGACTGCTATTCCTCTTTGCCTGTGCGATTTTCCCATTATGATTTCTATGACAGCATCTTATAATTTGACAGTTTTTTTTAAGTAAATCACCAGCATTTGAGGCAATATCTATTAGTGGCACTAAGTAGTTCCATATCGTTTACTATCGTTTGTAATTGTTTCTAAAAAATAAATGATAACAGTCATTGACTTCCTTTGTTAAAGATGACGCATGCTGCAGATTGCTGTTCAGCTTAATGGAGCTTAATTGTGGGGTTGCTTTTGTAATTATTGTGGAAGATAATTATAGAAGCAGACGGCCTAAATGAGGTTGACAAGATAGCAGAAACACAACATTAATTAAGAATTATTTGAGACAAATTTGAAAACTGAATCTGCAATCAGGGCCGTAGCCATCATTTTATAAATATTCAGGTCCAAGCCCACTCAATGCCCCCCCCCCCCCCCACACCGTAGCAATTAGGATTTAATTATTACATATTAAATAAATTAATTAAATTTGAGGATATGGCTAATTATAGTCTAAAGATGGTATTGCCGTCAGTGCTGAAAAACCAGTAATAATCGAATTGAAAGTCAACCACTCATGAACTCGTGACACCCCGACAAACTTGTTTAAAATACTGGTATCTGATACCAGATCAGCCTGTTATCACTGACACCTGATCCATCTATTTGAGTTAGTATCAGATATCGGTGTCGGTGTATCTCTATTCATTATTAAAAACTTATTTAAATCTTGTCTTTTTTTAGTTTGGGCTCTTTTTTCAAACCAGTATTGAAAAAATCTGCAAACTGTCAAATGAGTTGTTTATTTTCTAAATATAAAAACAAATCTAGTTCACATTCAGTAAGATTTGATCAAACATTCAACCGTCTCTCATTGAGCCGTTACAGTTATTGATGCAAAGTTGCTTTTGTTGGTCTGGAAGCAATGACATTTAGATATATTGAGTTAAAAACATGGAGTCGGCCTTCAAAATACTCACTGCGTGTAAGTTGTTGTGTTAACTTCCCCCGGGTTGCTTAAAAAACCCAATTAATTACCCCGAGCACATGGCCTCAGTGCAAAGCTATAGAGTAGTAAGTATGGAAATCCTCCGAGTGTGCTGTAGGATCATTTAAGGATGTGTGTGTTTGTTGTAGAGTGAGTGTGCTGTCTGTCTGTGTGTTATTCCTGCTGTCGCTACATTCCGAGTTATTGTATCATAACTGTACTCCAATACTACAAAGACGCATTCCTCAGTTGCTATTCTATGTGGAATTTATCAAACTGTCACATAAGTTCGTATTTACAATCTGCATCTCTCTGAGGACGGGACGTTTAGACACAAAAAGTCAGCAGTTTTCATCTGAATGACAAGCTGTCATAGCTTAATGTACAGCACAGTAATGCAGATGGTCATTTGTTACAAGTTACTGTGTGTTATAAAGGTACATTCAGTTACCCCAAACTACCACAAGGTGGAGCCAAAAAGAAAGGAACTCATTGCGTGAGTGATCATTTACACTCTGAGGCCACATGGTGGCTTCCTGCACTGCAGCTCAGCGTGCCATTGGGAGTGAACTCAGGTAGATGACTTCTATGAAATGTGACCAAAAGGTCAAGATGGGCTCATTCTCTGGACGCTGCTCTCTGTCTGAATGTCTCATAATGTCACAGATGGCCCTAAATAGGTCCCCAGATCCTTAAAAACCCACAACCCCAGTGCTGCCAGAGAGACTGCTCTCTAATCAAGCGAGCCATCTGGACAGTGATTGTGTTGCTCTTCGGACCTCACGACCGCTTGACTTTATGATTCCCTCCGTGGTCGTTTCCTCACGCAGCTATTTGGCCGGACTTGTTGCCCAGAATGTGTGAGCCTGTGTCAGTGTGTGTTTAGGCCTTTTTTTTTTTTTTTTTTTTTTTTAACCACTCTCAGACCCCAGCTTGCTGTAAGTGCAGTCAGTGTGTGACTTGGCAGCGCTCTCTGTTTCACAGCTTCTAACCTTTACTGTGTCCTTCCCTTCCTCCATTCCTCGGTGTCGTTGGTGTCTCTCCTCAGCTCTCTGGCACTCGTGTCCATCCTCTTCTCTTGGATTCTCCTTTATCCGTCCATTCCTTCCCCTCTTTATTTTGCATCCTGTCCTCTTGCTCATTCTCTCTCTGTTTTTCTCAATATTGTTTCTTTCTGTGTTGCCCACCTCTGAAATATCCCCCCCCCCCCTTACTCCCCTTCCCTTACCAAAGTCTGTGTGAAGCCCTTTGATTCCCAGTGCTCCCGGGGTTGTTGTGCTGGGCTGAATGTCAGCTCTCCGGATTAGAGGACTGAAGAGAGTGGAGCAGCAGCCAAAACCCTGGAACCCACTCGATCTTTCTTTCTCTCTCTCTTGCTTTAATTGACACTGTTAAGGGGCCAGGAACTGGAAACATGTCACTTAGAATCATTCAAAGAGAAAGAACCGCGCATGGGAGAGCAAGAGCGGATGAAAAGTGTGGGGGGGAGTAAGGGGAGAGTGGTGGGGGAGGGCGAAAAAGAGAAATCCACAGCGTAAGAAGTTCCTTTAAAGTTTAACAGAAGTTTATGAAACCGCTGTTGACTGTCAGTGTGCGCTGCCCTCGTGAGGCTTTACGTGCAGAACACGAGCATGTGATGTCTGAGATAAGTGGTTTCCAATGTGTTTGGCTTGTGATGCCTCCAGCTACAATCATTTATCACTGGTTACATGTGCGTGTAGCAGTCGTGACCACATTTTTATTCCCGTTTAATCATGTGCAGGGTACTGAAGAGGTAAATTAAAAACATCGTTATGCATTAGAAATAGTTTTTCCTTTTTTATTATTTATTGGACCTGCCCTTTGGAAGTTTTCATGTATTGTTTTACAACTTTACAGTTCAGCCCAAAATCAAAAATACACATTTCTCCTCTTACCTTTGCTAATTATCAGTCTAGATGGTTTTGGTGTGAGTTGCCTTGTTTTGGAGATATTGTCTGTAGAGATATAATATAATCAAACTATATGGCACTCGGCTTGTGGTGCTTTAACGAGCCAAAAAAAAAACATTTTGAAAAACTCAACAGCAATGTCCCTTTCCAGAAATCATGACTTGGTTACTCAAGCTGTCGGAACTATTTAGCTTTAACCGTAGTTCCTCCAGGAAACTGCTCACAACAAGGTCTGTGGATTATCTTGAGTAACTGGGTCATTGTTTTTGGAAAGAGACATCGCTTTTGAGTTTTTCACATTGTTTTTGGGGCGCTTTGGTAAGAGGATTACAGGTAAGAGAGAAAATATGTATTTTTGATTTTGGGCTGAACTGTCAAAGTGAAAACTGATCTTTGCAGCGGATCTAAACGCTTTACAAACAGAAAATACTAAATTAGTTCAATGGAGATCCTCCGTGTGTAGGTATCTGGAATCAATGTTGTAAAGAGGCGGATGAATACTGTTTTAATACTCTTTAGTACTATGTAGTATGTAGAAAGTCCTACATCTGACTTGAATGTTTGCTGTTCTGGGATTAATATAATACCACATAATTCATAATTATGACAAACGTCAGATGTTTTTACTTCAAACTGTACTGACCACTTTCCAGTGTTGGCACTGCAGAGAGCCCCCCCCCCCCCCCCCCTTCACCCTCTTCACCCGAGCCCTCCCTCATCTCTCCAGGGATTAGCTGAAGGGCCTGGGAGTCCCTGCAGGCTTGTAGCACTTGGTCCTGGTTCTCAGGGTGACCTGGCAGCACCTTCCCCCAGGGTAAAGCCTCGTGTGTGCGGAGAGAGGTGTTATGAAGGGCCTCGGGGCAGTTTTGATCTCGCCCCGGCCTGGTGGGACAAGCCGGTTGCGGCAGCCCGACTCCGTCAAAACAGCTTGTTTACATAATGCACTCTCTGTACGGTTTATGGCTTGGCTGCTGCCTGCGTTAGCTGCCTATAGCACATGAACAGAATCAGGCCGTTGACACTGACAGACAGTTCTTAATCACTCGCTGAGTTACCGCTTGAATGCAGCACAGCGGAGGATCCGTGCTATGATGCCAAGAGTCATGTGCTTTCTCACCACATTTTCCATGGTTTTTGCGCTTTTATTTTTATGCAGAGAAATACGCAAAAGCGTAGAAGACTGAAGGAAATGTCTGCTGTAAATGGGCTCATATACGCCTTGTTAACAACCCGAGCTTGACCGCCATCGGACTTATGAGACAGCGAGTACAAAAGTCCTTTTTGAAAGTATATTTCTGATCGCTTCACTTCCTCACCAGAGCTGTCTGTGCCTCTCTCCCAGTCTCCGTGTATTCCACAGTCTGGTTAGTGGCGTGATACATGAGACAGGGAGCAGTAAATCACTAGATAGCAGAGGAAACTGTGCAGCTTGGATTGATCAGCCTTGTTATTTTCCCATCTGCTTACGGGGAAATGATTAGCCGGACATGATTGATTCAGGGTGAACTAGATTAGACTTGGCCTCCCTCGTCTTTTCAAAGTGCTATAAATATGCCACTTGTACCATTGGTGTAAATAGATAATAGTTTTCTTTGTCATTTTTTCCTTTAAATTATAACAAAAATAAACTTTTAAATTCACACAAAAGATAAACAGTTCTTGTTGCATTCTTTATTTTTTCTTTTTTTTATAATTAAAGATATAATAAACTGCATTGTTTTAATTTAAATAAATGTGTGCGAGTGTTTTTGATAGCTAGTAGTAAGCAAATAACTTCATGTAGACGTCTACTTCTCAAATGTCAGTGGGTTTAACACATTTCTGTTTCTCAGCATTAGCATGTCTCAAGACGTGTTCGAGAGTGCATTATGGTCATTAGCTATGGTCCGTGTGTGTGTGTGTGTGTGTGTGCGTGCTGTGGTGCAGGATGTGGATTTGTGTTGGCCACATACACAGCTTTATATGTTTTCTGTGTTGTCGCTTGTGTGCGTGTTTCGCTGCACATAATTGTGGAGTGTGTGTGTGTGTGTGTGTGTGTCCTCCTGCAGCAGAAGAACCCTTGGCTCAGGTTTCAGTGCCGGGAACAACATGCTGGCCATGGGGGAATGACAGGGGAAATTGGACGGCAGACAGTGTGATTTGTGTGTGTACAGATTTCCTTATGTGTGTGTGTGTGTCCTCAGAAGCCTCCATGCATTCCTCCCATTCTCAGCCTCTTGGTTGAACCATACTGAGACACAAACAGGGGCTGAACTATATGTCTGAACAATTATTGCTGGGCTAAACACTGCTGGCAGCTGTCGGCACCATATTTATTATCCATGTTCCACGTAGAACAATGGCTGCGATTCTAAATAAGAAGCACAAGAAATGAGAGATTTTCATCTAGAAGGGATAAATAATATGAGACGTCTCATTCCTTTTGATTTCATGGAAAACGTGACTCGATTCCGTTCAACACAATCAAGCTCAAATATATTCTTGTCCCTTTTTTGTTATTATTTTTTTGCCAGGGAGCTGTGCGAGGAGTCAATGACCTACTCCGCAAGCTCCGCCTCCAGCCTGGACAGCCACGCCCCCTCCGAGAGCGGCGGCCAGTCGCATGGCGTGCGGTGGGAGGAGCAGCAGAAGGTGCTGGTTCTGGAGCAGTTGTGCGGCGTTTTCAGGGTGGACCTGGGTCACATGCGGTCGCTGAGACTCTTCTTCTGGTCAGTGGGGAGTGCAAAGATCACAGGGAGGTCTTGAAGGGGCGTCACTCAGTCGATTTGTTTTATTATAATAAATGGAAAATGAGTTCTGAGCTATGATTAGAGAAAAGTTCAGTGAGGAGTGAAAAGAGGTTTACTCCTGCTTTAATAAACACATTCTTTGTGAATCTTAATTTCTTGTCTTTATCATTTCTTTATGTCGTTTAGCGATGAGGCGTGTACCAGTGGCCAGCTGGTGATTGCCAGCCGAGAGAGCCAATATAAGATTCTCAACTTCCACCATGCTGGCCTGGACAAGCTGGCTGAGGTCTTCCAACAGTGGAAGTGCTGCAGGGAAACTCAGCTTAAAGACCAGGTGGGGTTACAATCTAAAATCCTGTTTGGCATCTATAGTTTTATTGAGAAACAAAATACATTTTTCAGCTTTTCTTTCCCCCAAGTTTTCTACTTAAATGTTGGTTCTGTGCCCACAATTGATTCTCTTTCAGGTATCTGATGAGAAATCCTGCATGCAGTTTTCCATCCAGAGGCCCACCCTGCCGTCCGCTGAGACTCACCCAGAGGAGAAGCTTTATCGGCGACTTGATGTCACCACCTGGCTACGTCACCTCAACCACAACGGGCAGGTGGAGGAGGAATACAAGCTACGCAAGGTGTGCGTCTGCATGTTTTTACAATCCCGGTTTGAGATGTCTCACCTGCTGCTTTTCTACACATCTAACTTAAGCTTCACATTCTCTTACATCTGTTTCTCTCAATCACACATACTGAAAGTCATTTTGAAAGCGAAGCTCACAGTGTATAACTCTCAGTCTGAATCAGCACCTCCAGTATGTCAGAGGGTTGGCCTTGGGAATGTACCCCCCCCCCCCCCCCCTTGTGAATCATTCGAGTTCTCCGAGTTGACTCGGATGAAGGTTTACCATCTTACTGAAATGACTCAGTGGCAGTTAGAATGTGACCAAAAACATTTCCTCTGTAAACATGTAAATGTTTACAGAGGAACAGAAGAGCAGTGTTATACCAGACATGCAGATTATACAGTGTTTTTTTTTTTTAGGAATTCTGCAGCGTCATGCAACACTCATGAAACACTTTGTCTGCTGTAGTTCAGCAAGATGACGGTTGAGTGCAGGCTGTGTTCTCAGAGCAGAAGTGATCCCTCGCTGTGTGCCCCCTTGTTAGCCCTTTTGTGCTCACTGTGTTTGTTCACCTCCCACTTCCCGCCAGGCCATCTTCTTCGGCGGTATTGACCCATCCATCCGTGGCGAGGTGTGGCCCTTCCTGCTGCACTATTACAGCTACGACGACTCCTCTCAGGAGAGGGAGGCCTGGAGACTGCAAAAACGCTCCCACTATCATGACATCCAGCAGAGGAGGTGGGCAACAGGGAGAAAGAAGTAGACATGTGTGTTTGTTTGATTTCCTGGCCGCTGATAATATCTGTGCCATAAAATGAAAGTTATTTTGACGTTACGGAAATTAAATCGTTTTTAAAAAAAAAGACTGACCAAGACGCGGCAGACCGGCTTGTCGCGTGGCTGCGGTATCGGCTGCCGAGCGCTCAGTCAGTCAAACATTAAATCATATGTGAGTCTGTTGTGGTTCCGCATCGCAGGCGCTGAGCAATCAATAGGCACAATCAGGGAAGTGTTATGGGGAGGTGCCGGGTGTGAAATAAAAGGTCTCTGGAGAGAAAACATGTCAGTGGTTATCAGATCATACTCTCTCCTCAGAAAGAAAAAAAACACACACACCCACACACACACACAAGCACATCCCTCTTCATTTGTCTCCACCCCTTAACCAAGAGGTTGAGTGTGCACATATTTTCACACGTTCCACCCTTTGTCTGTAATGAATATGATAATTGGACATGTTTCAACCGTACGGCCTATTAACATTTTGAGTGCGTCAGAAGGTCTTATCGAAGTCGGGTAATTAGAGCCCTTGTTCTGACTCTGATGTGGATTCCTTTAAAGACCATTTGACAAGAGCAGCCTCCGGGGCCACTGGTTGATCATTAGGAGCGAGGATACACGTCTGTGGTTTGCTTCCTTGTCTCCTAACCCCGTGTCCTTCCCTCAGCTGTGATGGCTAGGCAGCTGCAAAGGGAAGCAATGCAGCTGTAACAACTGCAGATGTAGATCAACAGGTGAACAGAATGAGCGGAAAAAGTGACAGAGAAGATTCTTTTAGGATATTGTCATTGTGGAAAAACTGCTTCAAAATCACTGAACGACTGCCTTTAGATGAGATTACTTTTCTTTTTTCTTTAGCTCAATATATTTATTTGTTTTCTACAATGATTAAGAAGAACAGCTAAACAAAACGTACACATACACACATAGAAAACATAAGAACACATCTATTTAGTTCATGCTGTCACACAGAAGCTGGATCTCATCATCACATGGTACAGAGTTGGTTGGGTAATTACTTCAGGTAATACATGAAGAAAATCCATATTTTCTGACCTTTTTTGCACTCAAATACTGCTGGTTATGTTTATGTTTGCGAGTCAGGTTCTTGCTAGTATAACGCATTTTTAATTTGTCATGTAACAAGCTGCATGCTTAATACAAGAAGATGGTTCAAAGAGGAAGTGCTTATATTTACCACTGACTAGGTTTACATGAGCTCTATTTTGGATTCAGATTTGTGGAAGAAAAAAGGAAGTTCACTTCTCTCTGTCAGTAACGTTCACTTTGTTCATAGATGGACCTTCAGATATGTAGCCGGAGCCAGAAAATGTTTTATGGATTATCAAAATAATGAACTTTCTATTGATCGACTAATTGCTTAACTGTCTCAGGTTTAAGCATATTTCAAAGAGGAATCATGTGAATGAAATGGAGTCTGTTTTATGTTAGAAACATTGTGCCGTTGTTGGTATTTTGTACTGTTTTGTTTTTATTTCCTTGTTGGAGATTTGTGTATTTTCAAGGCCCTTCTAAGGTCGGACTAACTAAGTCTATGAATGCTGCGGTATGTGACGTTGGTCCATGCTGTAGTGAACATGAAATAACATCCAGGGCAGAGGTCTAAAGCGATCCTACTTTATATTTCTATGTAAACACAACTTTCTTTTTGCTTAACCATACCAGCCGCAGACATTTAAAGTGATGAAAACATGTGCTGAACTCTTGAGTAGCATCCTCGAGAGAGAGGAAGAAGACAAGAAAGGGGTCCAACCACAAAGGCACACGGCACTGAAACTAAACTGTTGCATGGCGTTGCATCAGGTGTGCGCTCACTATTCCTGGTGGGGCCACATGGAAAACAAACAGTGTTAATTAAATCCCCTCTGCTTGTTAGGACTTGGGTACATTAGTGCCACACAGAGTATATTGCTAATATACTCCCTAACATTTAGAGGGATAGATGGTGGTTTTATGGTTGTGGTATTATCCTCAGCGGAGCACTTGATGGTGAAATACCCCTTCAGTCCACTGCTTGCCCACCCCCACGTTTTTTTAATTGCAGCTAACCATTAGTGTTTTACACCAGAGTAACATTTGAGGTTAAGAGTATTTCATGACACTATATTTTTTTTAATCCTTCCTAATTACCTTCATTTCCTCAGAGATTGTTCCGAAAAACTTTCTTTTAAATCTGTCATGGTTGACTCTGGAAACTTATCTTGTTTAAGAAAACTTGTATCTCATTTTTTTCCATTTCCGCCTGGTGTTTGTGTGTATTCTTCAGGTTGTCCATGAGCCCAGAGGAGCACAGCGAGTTCTGGAGAAAGGTCCAGTTCACAGTGGATAAAGACGTGGTGAGAACCGACCGCAGCAACAACTTCTTCAGAGGAGAGAACAACCCAAATGTGGAGATCATGAGGTCAGACTGCTTTCTTCATTTCCCACTCGCGATCTCTGTCTCTGTCTCTTTCACCCTCACCTTCTCTCAATCCGTCCTTATCATTCCTCGTCCCTCAGCCCGACGCACAGGCGTACCGTTCTCATTTCATATTCTGAACCCTGAGGGAGCCGCAAATGAGTTTCATGCTTTATTGACTCTGACTAAGCCGTCGGAGCACTTTTGATGCATACTCGGAGCTAATGGCTTTCTAAACGAGGAGCAAGAGGATTTAAATAGCATATTAGTTTAGTGACTCTCATCGAGCCTTGTGGTATTTGTCAAGGTATTATGTCTTATGCTGCGTCTGGGACACGGTGATCCCAAAGCTGCACATGTCCAGATGCACAGAAACTCATCTCAAGCTTCTATTGTGCCCATGTGTCTCAAATAACTTTCTATGGGTCATTCGGTCTTAGTGTGCAATTTTATTATAAGATTATTTTTTATCTTTCGTTTACAAATTGCATAACCACTGCAAAACCCCCCCCGTTTGTTCCAAATTACATCTATTTCTGTTAATATTTCACTGATAACAATAAAAAAAAACAGTCCTCAGGGCTTTCCCTTTGTTTTACAATCCTCACGAATGCACGAGGACTGCCAGGGAAGTTTACTTCAAAGTAGAACCCAAATACAAGAAAGATCATTAATTAGCTCCCTGGTTACCAGAAGGGTTGGCATAGCAACTGCTTAAGCAGGGCTTGTGATTACCAGCGATGCTGAAACACATGTTGGATCATTCAGTGTTTGGGCGGGACCACACTTTTTGTGGTTTGGCTGGGCTGCAGAGTCGTGAACATTTCTATGTAGGAGACAAAATAACAAAAGCTGTTCATGACACTATCTTGCTTTTATGACATTAGATGTTTGTGTTTTCTGTTCGTGGCTGTTCTGGAACCCAGGCGGACTCTGCTCAACTATGCGGTGTTTAATCCAGACATGGGCTACTGCCAGGGCATGTCTGACCTGGTGGCCCCCCTGCTCACGGAGATCCAGGACGAAAGCGACACCTTCTGGTGCTTCGTCGGTCTCATGGAGAACACCATCTTCATCAGCTCGCCGCGGGATGAAGACATGGAGAGGCAGCTGGTATGATGTTTTTTGCGTGTTTTGCCTTTCGAGTCGGGCAAATGTCAGATTGTATCGTAGAAGTGGAAAAAATATGGAATTAGGCGGAGATGCACAAAAAAGCGGCAGTGTACTCCGATGGTCAAATAGCTCTGGATCAGCATCAAGAAGAGGAAAAGACAATACCTATGCCATATCTCTAGTCTCATCACGATATCGACATGATATCTATATATTGTCCAGCCCTATGTGTGCGTTAGTTTGCGAAGCCTGAGAATACTGAAATCTCCCTAGAATATGTTTGAATGTGTTTGTAAGACGGTGTGTACCCTCTCTGAACCGCCTCCAGATGTACCTGCGGGAGCTGCTGCGTCTCATGCTGCCTCGCTTCCACCAGCACCTGACCAGGCTGGGGGAGGACGGCCTCCAGCTGCTCTTCTGCCACCGCTGGATCCTGCTCTGCTTCAAACGAGAGTTCCCCGACACCGAGGCTCTGCGCATGTGGGAGGCCTGCTGGGCACACTATCAGGTCAGGCCAAAGTCTGAACGGCTCCTTTGCGTACACAAGTTTGTCAGAAACACGAGTGCAAAGAGGCGCTTGACTGTATTCTGTTTCACTACAGCACTCCATTTATGATGATTTTTCAGGGAGCATGCAGCGTTAACATTGTCTGCAATAAAAAGAAGAGTCCATGTTATCCCTTTAAAGCTCGTCACCACAGACTGTTGTAATCCTCCTAAGTACCTATAAAATGTCATATTACGTCCTGGTTTTGAAGGGGTTTAATGGCTTTTATTCATCAGTAATCCTTGTTAGTTAAGATTCAACATATAATAAAATCCCACATTTTGATTTAGTTCACTTTGAATTGATACATTTAAATACTTCCTAGAAGCATCACAGCTTTACAACGTAGATGGTACAAGTAATATGGTGTCGATACACATAGTCAAGTTTTTATTTAGCTTTTCTTGTTGAAACATGCCCTTAATTCACTTCCCTCTTTGAGCTTCAATTTCCAGATCCTACACCCTCATAATTAGCATTTCCCTTGACCCGGGTTTCACTGCGAATTTGCATTTTGTGCATCTCTGTTCTTTGTTCTGTGGTGACCTTCAAATTGTACCCTGCAGCAAGAGTGCAACTAAACACAGAGATCTGAGACCTTGTTGTCATCAGGTCCTCAAAAAACGGCTAATTTTCAAGTAAAAACCTGCTCACTTACCTCTTTCCCTCTCTGCATAGACGGACTACTTCCACCTGTTCCTGTGTGTGGCCATCATTGTTCTCTATGGGGAGGATGTGACGGAACAGCAGCTCGCCACAGACCAAATGTTGCTCCACTTCAGCAACCTCTCCATGCACATGAATGGAGAGCTGGTGCTACGCAAGGTACGCAACAGTAAATATTGCCCTTTATGTCACCTGTGTACACAACGAAGTGAATGACTATCCATTCATTTTAAAACATTTGAATAATTGTTGGTTTATGATCACGCTCGTAGCTGCCTCAGTACATTTAACTCTAATCGGTGTTGTGTTTGCGTCGAGTAGCCGTGCCCGATGCTGCAGCAAAGCAGCTCTGACATACTGTAACCGGCCCACAGAGGACCTGGTGTGCTAAATGGGATGCTGCCCTGCCATGCAGAGGATTTATGATCTGCATCCCTGCAACTGTGTTAGTCCTCATGTTTATGGATGCTGTGTTAGTACTGCTGCAACCACAGGCAGTGTGTTCACTTTAGCATGCAGCAGATGTAACGCCTTTTGTTGAGGTGTTTGTATCCGATGCACGCCGGCTTTTTAGCTTTAGGTCCCACACTGCAATGCTGACCTTGGCATTGTTTTGTTACCAGATTCGAGGGTATTCATTTATTATAATGTATTTATCCACTATACGTTTGATATCTGCAACAGACTATTTTGCATTCCCTGACTGTGTTTCTTGTCAATTCAAAGTTCCTTTCACTCCTTCCATATATTTTAGTTCATCTTGCCACTTTTGCCCTGCTCTTACAGGCCCGCAGCCTTCTCTACCAGTTCCGCCTGCTACCCAGAATCCCCTGCAGCCTACATGACCTTTGTAAACTGTGTGGCCCGGGGATGTGGGACAGCCGCTACATCCCCACCGTGGAGTGTTCTGGTGAACACCCAGACTCACAGAGCTGCCCCTATGGAGGCACCTCCACCCCCCAGCCCTCCTCACCCTCCCTGTCCTCCTCACCAAACCCCACCCCCACGCCTCCACCAGAGGGCAAGAAAGGCTCCAGAACCCGGGATATTTTCACCTTCCGGAAACAGTCCTGAGGAGAAGGCTATTGGGGAGCTTTGCTGGTCTTGGCTCACATTGGCAAAGGTTTTGAATCCATCTCCTGGATTCCTGAAATACTTGCCGCCCTCTGACTCCTCTCCCCAAAGTCCCTGCTTCTAGTTTCCCAATCTTGCTGAGGATGTTTGTCGGTTGATCCTTTTCATGAGGTGCAAAGAGGAACACTGCCTTACCAGAGTGATATTTGCAACGTTACAACATCACATGAATCCGCGATGAGGACGGTTTGCTGCTGGACGGGGCCAGAAGTCAAAAAAGCTGCTTCTCTCTTTGGGGCAGAATCACCAGGCGCTGTGTTGGTCTGGGGCTTCTTCAGGTTTGAGTCTGCTGCTGGCTTGGCACACTTCCAGGGGCTTTGTGGGCAGGGGTCACATCAGGGTCTGAGGCAACCCGGCCTGTAATCGTGCAGACTCTGACCGAGGGCCAAATGAAACTGGAGATTCATTCACAAGGACTTGAACTTGAACTTTTGCAAATGTTGCCGTGTTCTCACAATGGGATATTTGTGTGAATATCAAATTACATGCGCGTATCTCTGAGTCTGAGCAGTACACGTTAAACACGACATCCAAACCTTCTGTGTTAACAAAGAAGGGTTAACCTACAAACAGGATTATAACGAGTTACTGGTACTTTTTAAGTTTTGTTCAATTTCATTTTCAAACAAGTGAATGTTTGCGTTTATATCAGCAGTTACAAATATTTAGCAATACTATATCCTTGCATGAACGATTCTTGACATATAGAGGGCACGACTTGTTTGTTGGAAAACACTAAAAGCCCAAAACAGAAGTAAGAATGTTTACACAACAAACACTCGCATCATAGGGCTCTGCTTGTTTCCTCATTGGATTGCGGAAAAGGAGCGTTCTCGTAATTTGTCTCTGTTATAATGGTGTTTCCCGACAGGCGGTAGGAAGCCAGGCATATGTTTCCCTCTGATAAAAGTCCCACGAAAACACAAACGTTCATTTTACCTGTCGAGCAATAGGAGCTTAAACCATTTACGCAATACCGCCGTAAGATATCATTTAGTGTGAAGCATCGGATGGATATGACGGCGCTGTCTGCCAAAGAAAGTATCGATCATGTTTTTATCCTGACAGGAAAATTGACAGTCTGGTGTTTTACTTGAAGTTTTGTCTTTTTGTGTTGAACCATGTTTACACGGTTGTGAAAAATAGTCGGCACAGTGTTTTTTGTTGTTTTTTGTCTCCAGCGTTCTCTCCACTTTCTCCTTAAAATGGCAACAACGCACTATCAACACTAAGAATCAGTCCACATGAATGTATCTGTTTCTTTTGCTTCCTTTCACGTGTGTGTGTGTGTGTGTGTGTGTGTGTGTGTGTGTGTGTGTGTGTGTGTGTGTGTGTGTGTGTGTGTGTGTGTGTGTGTGTGTGTGTGTGTGTGTGTGTGTGTGTGTGTGTGTGTGTGTGTGTGTGTGTGTGTGTGTGTGTGTGTGTGTGTGTAAACTGGAGTGACCTCTCAACATCTGGTAATGAGTTGGAGAACAGCCATAGGGGGCCTCCACCCCCCCCCCCCCCTCTGACTAGTCTCTTTAATTATAGCAGTCATCATGGGGAGGAAAAGAGAAGGAAAGTAAAGCTGGCCCTGTGGAGAAAAAAAATAAATAATGGAGAGATGGAGAGAAATGTGTGATTTAAGCTTTGCACAGGAATCTATAGTGATCTGCATCTTGCCTCTGTGATTTACAAGTCCCAGAGTCAAAGACGGCCTCATCTCTGAGGCTTTTCCCTGAGAGCTTTTGAGTGACACTCCTGGGGCTTAAAACATCTTCAAATTGCTGCTGAAATGTAACATTAAGACCTTCAATCAGCCCCTCCTCCTCCTCTCTCGCTCTCTCTCTGTCTCTCTTGTGGTCTCTCGCTCTCTCACTCAGCAAGCAGTCTCTGCAAATGACATTCATAACTGCTCCTTTTCCCTATTAGTTATCATGTGCTTGCTGGAAATGCCCGCAGAGTTTTGAAGATTGGGTGGCTGCGTTAAAAAGAGCAAAGTCAGAGATGCATGATGGGAAAGTAATCAAAGTATGCGTGTGTGTGTGTGTGTGTGTGTGTGTGTGTGTGTGTGAATATTTTTCAAACCCTCATTGAAATCACATTGTCTACACAGGCACCGTATGTCACGAGCCTAATCAATGAGCACTCCTTTGTAAAGGGGCTCTGAGCAGTCATCACTGAATGTACAACGTTGCTATTGATCTCTGTGATATGTTGATGAATTACTGTACACACCTCAGAGAAAAAGAGACCGTTCTTACTCTTGGTGTAAATAAAAACACAGATGTATACTTTCAAAAAACAGCTCTTGAAAATGATTTACCGAACAACAAAACGTAGCAAGCATACAATTTATAAATGCCTTTCTGACAATGAATGACTTGTGATTGTGATCTGATACCAGGTAAAACAATGCTGGATTTACAGAACCACCACTGATATTTTTCATCATTAAACACTGTTTAAGTTACAGCATAAACTCTGTGTCTTGTTTTTTTTTTTATTTATGAAACACACGGGATATCAGGATTAATATAGAAAGATAATATATGAAACGAAATGCATTCATAACAATAATATTACCATAATACTACTAATAGTTCTGCAATCAGTTTGCTCTAACCTACTTTCTAGACATACATGAAGTTACCACCTAATCCTGCTTCCTAGTACCTGCATAGACTGAGGGCCCAGAGCTCCGCGCAGTGCAGGTCAGTCAAACTTGACTAAAATGGCCGCTGACTGGCGCCTCCCTGAGGCTCACCGAGTCTTCCCGCCTGCCCCAGGCGTCACTGCAGAACTGTAAGTAACTAACGCATGCCTAGGTGAACTATTTAGTCATGAACACAGATCTGTTGTCAGTGTAACTGTAAAATGTAGTGATGGCGAGATTAAGCGTCATGACGCATTGGAGCTCAGTATAGGGTTAATTTCTCAAGGCTCCACGTGCACACAAAACCACCTGTTGGCCAAAAGGTGAAACAGGCAAATCTATTACAGATTATTTTAACCATTTAATTTATGACATAGGCTAATGGATTTTTTGCCAGCAGGCTAATTATGCTGTGATTGCATCAAATCTTTTGGTCAATAATTGCATCCTGATATAATAATGGCAGGAGGGGCAATATCAGGGCAGTGAACGTGCTTCTGTGACTAGGAAAGTGAAGTAGAGGAGAGACTATTCCTTTGTTTTTTGTTTTATTCAGGAACAATCATTCCTCAACGTTGTTCGGCCTGGGTGTCATCAATGGCGTCACGATATTGAACATGGTAGGCCTACTGTACACTGACAAGAAAATTATCCCAGATCCTATGAACACAACTTCCTGTTATATTTACAAAGGCTATATTTTTATGATTGTTAAAATGCTAATGAAACATAGTTTAGACAACATACCGTTGGTTCCCGGATTATGAAAGCTGAACATCTTCCATCCTGATGTTTCGTAACGAATGTGGACCTCAAAGCATCAAGACTGAATGATCTTACGTTTCAGAGTTGGTCCAGGATTAGTTTTAAATATTCCACGTTGGTAATATCTTAAACGTGTCGGACCAGGAAGTCATGATTATGGAAGTTATATGGAGCAGCTGCAGGATTTGTCTCATGCCGATGACATCGAATAAGAGGCCTTATAACGTAGAAATTCAACCCTAGTTTGAACTCTCCGTTTAAATGAAGGCAACAATAGCATGCTTGTACTGCCTGATTGCCTTTGGTCTTGTTCTACCCGCTAAGTGGCTAGTATGTTAGCCTCTTCAAGATGTTGGCCTCTCAGCTGCTGAATGTGTGAAAACAGAGAATCTCTGTTTTTGTTTCTGAAATCAAGCTTTACCTTCATAAGTTTTACTAACACAAGTTGTAGTTACATGTGATACACAACACCTGACCAGCTTTGCTTCTTCCAGTCTGAAGCACTGACGCACATGTTGCCCAAAGCAGCGAGTACAAAAGAAGTTGTTGTTTGTAGTGTGTCTTCTTTTAACTCTGCAAAGATGAAAACTATGAGGTGTGATTTGTTCCTCACAGGGGATTTCCATTCCAGTTTTCTGACAAAAAAAAAATACAAGGCGCCTCCCATGAGAAAATGCAACAAAGCAGACGGTGTGCATCCCAGAGTTAAACCCACAGTCTTATCAGCCTCTGCTGTTTGTTGTGGCTGTTTGATTGTGTGTGTCTGTGTGTGTGTCTGTGTGTGTGTGTGTGTGTGTGAGATGGCTCAGGCATTCATTTGACAGCGATCAACTGACTGTCACAGACAGCTGTGGAGATAACATCAGATGCCGTCGTCAGGTGACTGGCTCCTTGGAAGAGAAAGGGAGACTCAGGGCTGACGGTCGTCTTTGGGGAACGGCTCTGGTCGGCAGCTATTCTGGTTTAGTCGCTCTGACTGTTTCCAGGAAAACACAATTTGAACCTTTTTTTTTTCCTCTGGAAGACCCAAACATACACATTATGGCTGTATTTTTTGGAAAATGCAGACTAAACAGTTGGGAGTATTGTTATTCCCAGTGACTGTTCTGAAACTCTGTGTTTTAACCCCTCACTGTAATAACCTGCACATCGACAGGATGAGTGTTATGGCTTTCAATGGGAAAAGGAGTTTGAAATGATGATAACCTGTGCCCCAAGATCACCCAGGGAGAATTGCTTCCAATGGACCTAATCCATTGGAAGCAATTCTCTACTGTACGTGTGATTATTCTGCTATCCGGAGACCCCGCTGCCTCTGATGCGGGGGTCTGCCTGCCTCCAATTACAACCCATTAGCCCCTGATTGATAGCATCACTGAGGGCTAATGCATCGCTATAGCAGAAAACAAGATAAAGAGAAAATTACAATAACTACATAAATGAATAAAACGCCACTTCTCATTACTCAAATCTGTACCTATGAGTCATTTGAGTGACTAATGCAGTGTCTATCTGCAGAAGGAATTAAATGGCCGTACATGTGGACGATGGAGCAACACGTGGATCCAGTGAACACCATAAAAACTATATCGCCCCGTTGTAAAGTCCACTGCTCGTTGGAGCCACTTTGCTTATTTCTACACGGCGTTAGATTAGAGCCTTTTTGTTTTTAGTAAGTCATTGTGACCGATAAGAGCTGCGGTTTAACAGTCGTTATAAAATGTATATGTGGAATGAAATGCCCGAGCTGTTGTCCACGGTGTGTTACAACGTCACACTGCATGAGCATCACAGACACGATCAGTAACCGTAACGGTAAGTCGAGCTCTCTGGAGGCTTAGTGTTGGAGTAAATACTCCTTCTCTGCTCGATCAGTCTTTACATGAGCATCACACACTAAAACTGGCCTATTTGTACAAGAAACCACCTCCTTTCCTCAAACCCCCTACCTTGTTGAATCATTGCCCTCCTCCCTAATTCTCTCGTTTCCTTTGCCCTGACTGACAGTGTGACGCCTGGCCACTCTCCTGTCACGGGGCCCGCATTGAACGCCGGGCTATTGCTCCGTAATTATCAATTACGGGGCTCTGCTTCCACACCTGGAGCAGGCCAGGCTGGGAATGAGCTCAGCCCATTAGGATGGACCTCCGGCTGGGTTGTTTATGGAGGGGGCTGGGCTCTACCCTCTGGAGGTGTTAATGGGCCTTCTAGGGGTATAGAGTCAGCTGGCTGATCCATCAGAGTGTCTGATAACATGCTGCACTGCTGTTGGGAATTTAATGCCTATTTCTGGTTTAGATACGTGTCGTTATTTAGCATTATATGTACAGATTTTACATCTTTTATGGTCCGTTTCAAAGCTTTAAACCTTTTAACTCTGACATGAATTTCAAGAGATCATTTCAGAATGAAACAGATTGCAATGAAAGGGCTCTGGTATATTGCATTACGTACATAGATCCGTGAGAGATGCAGTAAAGGAGCACCAGATTTTACCCATTAAAGTCTATTTAATAGTGGCGAGGAGGACTGCACATCCTGTGCAAATTGTTGTAAAATTGCGAATTGTACAACGTTTTCTGTGGCTCTCGGAGTGCTTTGTAAAGTCTGAGAAAATTTAAAAAAATGACATCACTTGAATATCTCGGCTTAGGCTTAGAGACAAATAGTACAAACTGTTAAATACAAATCCTGTGTTGCAAACTGGAGACATGGATGTGTTTTTTTAAGCTAGCTCCCTGGTGGGGATTGCTTTATTAATGATACTTTATCGCCATTTCACTGTAGCTGATGGGTGTTTGCATTGGAGACCTCACATAAAACATAAAACGCTGAAGACGTAAAACAAGGGGTTAGGACATAATGACCATATTCACACATTAAAAACGTAATTAAAAGCATTTAATGGTTGAATAGATAAATAAAATAAACAAACAAGCGTTCCCATAGGGATGCTATCTGCACCATAAACCCAGCATGTTGCCAGCACACATACCGTCACAGTGTCCTATGAGAATAGAACAGCAGTTGGGCTTTAGAAGTTAAGGAAATGAACAGATATGTGTTGTCTTTGTCTGCCTCCGTGCTGGCGAAGGCAAATTATGACAATTTCCCCCAAATGTCTAATAGGATAAAATGAAGTGATCACATTCTGTTCGGACATGGATAGGTTGACCGAGGCAAACAATCACGAAGCAGTAATTCTAGTTTTATAAAAAAATGAGGAAATTGAATAGCCATACACATGTTGTCAGTTGGCCCCCCTATCTGACCTCTCATACATTGATTTTGACCGTTCTTTGTAAAGAATCTGTCTATTGCGAGTCCCCTGACTTCATGGAAGTACAACACTACAATGCTGATACACTTCTCTATCTACTGAGAGGTCACAGTGTGCAGAGCAGGCTTTCGGATGAGAAATGTGGGGTCATCACCTATTGAATTTACTCAGAATGAACAAGTATGAGAACCATGTCCCTCCACAGCCCGGATTTGTAACGGCATCAAGAAAGAATCTGCTCTCTGAATTATTGCCTCATCGCTCTGCTTAAGTGTCAGACCTCGCAATATTCAAGGCAATATATTCAGAAAAGGTGCCGCATTGAAAGAATGTAGCATGTCATTTGCTTGTACCTATATCTTTATATGAAGTGATCAAGTATGACATGCATAGATCACTGCTTCTGTGTTGCGTCTGTACCCTCCACCTGCCTCCTCCTATTCATGTACGAAGACACAAAAATAGATCCACGTCTTTTCACCCTAGAATGCAAATGGATTGACTTGGCCTCTTATCATGACAATAGTCGCTCTTTGAAGCCCGTCTCGTCTGTGCTCTATTCAACTGTTGGCGGCGGTTAGGTGAAAGAGTCAGCTTATGTCAGCCATGTTCTATATCATGCAGAAGATTGAAATGAAAATGAGGCACTTCTCAGAATAGCTGCAGGCAAACGAGGGGGGGGGGGGGGTGTCTGGTAGTTGGAGGATTGAGGGTGACGGGGGTGAAGATATACGTTCTGACTTTCTGTGTATTCTAGAGCTCGCGGGTTGTTTTGAGTCTTTGCCAGGCTGAATGCTTCTGAGATATGTCACAGGTGTCGATGGATTGAAAAGCGTGGTATGCGCCGCATTAGCTTTGCAATTGGTTTACGCTGTGTGAGTGTGAGAGAGACACACAGAGCAGGTGTGTGTGTGTGTATGTGTGTGCGCTCGTGAATACAAACACCCATTTGTGTTATTGTGTGTATATTTTAGCCGCCCTCCCTCACCCCATCGGTCTGTCTGCTGTGTGTGTGTGTGTGTGTGTGTGTGTGTGTGTGTGTTTGCATATTTTGTTGGGAGGAAAACAAGGGAGGAAATGAATGACTAAGACTTAGCTTTGCATTTATGCTTTTATTATAGAAGCTCTCTGTTTCATAGAAGATTGAAAATATGCTTAATGCATTATAAATAAACTCCGCTTGTGAATGATATTTCATTTTTATGTACATAGCCTTTTATATTGCTGCCAAAAAATCCATTATCCCCAATGATGGCTTCTCGTAAGCATAATTTAACAGCATGAAATCAAAGGCTGTCGGCACAGTGCTTTGATCATCTACTGTAGTAATGCTCTGTGCTTTGCATTTCCACTCTATACTTTTGCTGCTTTTGCTCACAGTCTGACAGGGTTCTATATTTCTCGAAGTATCAACAAATTCCTTGAAAAGTCCAAAACCAACAATAAATCGATCCACTAACAAGTGCACCCAAATCCTGATCGATGTTATTCCTCTGTGCCATAGAGTGCATGCTTCATTGGGTGACGTGTTCCCTTATCATGAACAACATGGGTGTAGTTTCTTTTTCAGTTAGTCACACACACACACACACACACACACACACACACACACACACACACACACACACACACACACACACAGTCCTGCTGCTGTAAATAATTACTAGAGCAAACGTGTATCAATTGGCAGCTGAAAATAGTCCCCAACAAAGGCTCTATTTACTTCTGTTAGAGAGACATTTTCTAAAAACTATACAGTTCCCGGCTCTTTTAGAGAATTTGTCCCCCTTCTCTTAAATTTGAGCTTTATATTCATGTTTTTAAAGTTCTACCGGTTTAGGAACCACAGGGCTCAAGGCTGAGCGCAGACAAAATAGAAAAGTCAAAGAAATAACGAGAAATGCGCAAACAAATTGTTGTTTTCTTCTTCTTTTTATAAGCTTCGTTGATGTCAGCAAAACTGTAGAAAAGTTCAGGCGTATCCTCTTCAGAGCATGTGAAGTTGTATGTCACAGACAGCTGTAAATATGTGCAATAATTGAACCATTTCAGAAAATTACTGAGCCTTTTTTTGAAGAATCGCACTATATATATATTTCTGAGACATACTTAAGTTTTGTGTCTTCAGTACAGAAAAAAGATTGGGAAGCAGACTAAAATGTTGTGTTTCATCTTTTCATGGGATGTTTTGAAAATAAGAAACATTTAGAGTTACACCAGTCTTGTCCTTTGTCAATAACATATGTTTACAGCAAGATACAATTGAAACAAGAAAATGATGTTATAACAAGTAAAACTGACATAAGTGGAACTAGAAGTCATCCTGACAACCATTAGTGATGTTGCCGTGATGTGTCCACACACCCTCGGTGCATTAAGCCTCCCTGCTGTCCCCTGTTGTGCTTCACTGGGGCCGAGGGATATGTGCACTGACGCAAGCTCCAGTCTCTCTTGAGCAGCCATGCAGGTAAATAAACTGGTGATTGTGTGCTGAGGGAGGACATCACGTGCGCAGATGAAAAAGCCTGTTGATTACTGATCGTCTAGCCCACGCTAATAATGCTCCCTGTCCTGACTCTCAGCCTCCAGATGAGCTCTGGATCAATCTTTAATACGGTGACTGAAATACAAATTCTGTATTGACCTGCTGGAAAATCCTCCTCCGACCAGCATCATTTATTTGTATTTAATTGCATCCATGTACGCGCTTGGCAGCCAGTCATTGATTTCAATATAGGAGATGATGAAAATAGTCTTTCACCTTAATTACTGATCAATTTAAAAGAAATTGAAACTCTCCTGCTATTTAATATGTAACAACGTCTCTGCTCTCTGCTTGTGTTGTTGATGACTTATTGTTAGTTCGTGCCACCGAGTGAGTCTGTGGCTCTGACGCATCTTTTGCTTGGTCAGAAGAGCATGGTCACTTCCCTTAAGTTTGTTCCCTTATTACCGCCTGGGGAATCTTTGTGGCTTAGTAGATAGCTTGGTCGCTTTGTAGTCGCCCCAAACTGCGAACAACTCAGCTCAATGTGTTCTTAAACCTCATTTATTTGTGAAACATCTGCGTTGTTTGTTATTTGACTCAGGGCTGAACTATTCCGACGTCGGACATGTGTGGAAGAAAAGCTATGTGTCACAAAAGTGACTGTGTGAGATGACTTCTTTCTGGTTCTTTCATTCCTTGCTTGTGTATTAGCTGCACATATGTGTCTTCTAACACTTTGGGTTAAGGAAGGTTAAAGTGGGACCACACACACACACACACACACACACACACACACTCATTAAGACAATAGCTGTCATTTCCAACAATGCGCCAATTAGAGTGTATCCTGGGCTAACAGCGTGCTTCGTTGGGGGCTCATTCCCTCTCGTTCTTCAATCCAAATCTTTGTCAGCTCAAATGAAAAGCACTTGTAACATCACAAGGACCTATCCACCATTATCCCTCTTTACTATTATTCATCTCCAATAAGCGCCACAGCTCCCCTCAGGGCGACGAGGCGAGGCTTGGTGCAATTCAATCCTAATCAGACACTGTTTGCCTGTTTTTGAGTTGGCTGTTATGTTCTCTCACGATGTGAAAGGCACAGCGCCTCAGGCACAGCTGACTGCGACGGGGCCCCCACGAGGGACCCTATGGTCGCTCCATGGGGAGGAGTCCCTAATCCGGGATTATACTCCCAGACCCGCAGCCAGCTGGATTAGGAGATAGTCGGTGGAAAAGGGCACCGTCAGCACTCTTTCCTGAGCAGCTCAGTGGATTAGAGCCGCCGCAGACGCCGAGCTGCCTGCGAGGTGCAGAGAGCGAGAGGAAGGTCCCCTCGCAGCTACACTGCAGCACCATACATGGAGATGGAAAAAAGGGGATGGTTGAGTGCACACTCATGCACGACGAAGAGTTGGTTTTTCCATTCTTGACTTGAGGGTGTTCAAATATGGTGTCAGGAGATAATGGTGGGCTTTACGGGTGGTTGGTGCTCAACTAAATTGAGGGAAAAAGGAAATTTAAACAAAAACTGCATTCACACATTTGTAGATATTTCTGCAGTAAAATCCACATCTCCCGGCCCTGCGTGCGGGCCGTACTGTCCGACAGATGACAGCTTCCATACAGCTGCAACCTGCCATCCCTCATTAGAGAGATTATCTGCATTACAGTCTGTGTGGGTGTGCGTTTGTACATTGTGCAGTGTGTGTGTGTGTGTGTGTGTGTGTGTGTGTGTGTGCTGGTGAGAGAGAGAGAGAGAGAGAGAGACACTGTTTGAGAGCAGCAACTGGTTGCATTTGTATACTTTGTGTTCACTGTGGTCTGTGTGTGAAACCGAGTGCAAGATCGCAGCAGCAGAGCAGCGTCGGATACCCCAGCTAGTTTCTACAGCCGGTAATCAGCTACTATTGATTGTAAAGTAGTCAATGAGAGTAGAGTCTCAATGTGCCCTCAGAGCTGCCGCGGCCCGATCGATCACGGCCTGCTGCTGAGCCTTTGTGTGACCGGCATAATGGAATGTGCACTGCAATGTGAAGTGTTTGCTTTGCTTGATAAGAACAAAAGAACATCTTCTATTTTTAGAATTTGTGTCCGTTGTTGGTCATTTTTCTTCATCTGTTTTTTGTTCCGTCACCCACGCAGTCAAAAGCAATTTGTTAGTCACCTTGCAAACAAATGCGTGTGTTCATCCATGAGACTGATATGCATGCGACCACATTACCTCCCCATCACAACCACATCCTGTCAACTTAATGCAGAGAAAGAGGCCATATTGAAATTGCCAGGTGCCTAATTTGGTCTTTGTTGCACATAATTGAAACCACTCATCCCTCCCCCTACGGAAGGGGAGAAAGAGAGAGAGAGAAGAGAGAAAGCGAGAGATAATTGCCTTATAAGGCAGTAGGCTGTTATGAACGTGACGTCCCATTCCCAGCAGCGTGCTGGCAGATGATACGGTAAAGCCCACATCTCAAATCCATCTGAAGAAAGCTGGCTCTCACAGGCTTTGGTTTGATAGCTCCAGCTGTCTCGTTTAGGACTGCATGTGTGTGCATGTGTGTACACACACATACATATATATATATATATATATATATATATGTATGTATGTGTGTGTGTGTGTGTGCGTGTGTATAT
This sequence comes from Anarhichas minor, assembly GCF_050575085.1. Lineage (NCBI taxonomy): Eukaryota > Metazoa > Chordata > Actinopteri > Perciformes > Anarhichadidae > Anarhichas > Anarhichas minor. The sequence continues at coordinate 14,686,512 of NW_027466453.1, forward strand.
GTGTGTGCTTGAAGGGGGGATGGTGTCTGTGGGTGTGTGTGTTTTTGAGGGGTGCATGTATACCGTGTTATTGACTCCTGAATTACTTCTCTGCCGGGGGATTTTGCTGGAATTTTATGTGTGTGTGTGTGTGTGGCGGCGGGCAGGAGAACATAGTCGATGAATAGGTGTGTGTGTGTGTGTGTGTGTGTGTGTGTGTGTGTGTGTGTGTGTGTGGAGACAGTTGCTGAGTCAGGTGGGTGATTTACAGTGTAAGTATTGCAGTGCAGGTGTAGATGCGCACACACACACACACCCATGCCACATGTAATATATTTTCTTCTTTTATTTTTCTGCCAGCATCTTCCACGTCCTCCGATCCCGTCCTTCTTTCCCTTCCTCCCCTTCTTGTTGCAACCCTGTCTGTTGCTCCTCTCTCTCCCGTCTCCATCACTATCCCTCGCCGTTTCCCTGCATCTTGGCGTTCCCCTCCCCCAACCACGCAGCCGGCCTGGATGTATGTGTGTGCGTGGATGAGTGTGTGTGTGTGTGTGTGTGTGTGTGTGTGTGTGCGCGTGCTCGCATGCTCCCAGCTGGGGGCAGCAGTAGGGAGGGATGTTCTTTGGGGAAATGGAGGACGGTATGCAGTCTGCTCCTCTTGGAAAACTGTCAGAGTATCATCTCTCCTTCTCTCAATCCTTTGTCAACTGTGAATTTCTTCTTCTTGTCTTTTTTTAAACATATTTCTGTTTCACTGGATCAGATTTTTCTGCTAAAAACATTTCACTCTACCTGTCACCCCCCCCCCCCCCCCCCCCTCTCTCTACCTCCCTTCCCTGCCTTCCCCTGTTCTCTCCGTCTGATTTGCCAGGATTTCTTTCACTGTTGCTGGTGCCCTCTCAGCATGTGCTGCTGTCCCCCACAGTGAGGGTTTTCTCCTGTCACTACACACTCTTCCCAGGGCATCCTCTCACTACCAACAGTCTCTTTAAAGCCCGGCCCTCCATTTATCTCAGCTCCCTTCTTTTTTTTTTTTTTTATATCTCTCCTTCTCGCTTTTTTTTTATCTCCTTTCAATTATCTTCCCCTTCTTCTCAACGGTCGCTGGGAGACAGCTTTCCTGGGCAAATATTTGCTTTTCATGAATATGCCATCATTAAGCACCCTGCATAGGTGTGGGCGCAGCACAGACGAAATGTTAATTGTGGCTCGGCGAGGCCCTCTTGTGCATTCCTCCCCTTGCAGGAATCTGGCAGGAGCTCAGACAGTGAACAGACGTCTGGGTCAGGGCAGGCTCAGGCAGAGGGAGTGTGAGAGAGACAGAGAGGAAGAGGGAAGGAGGGAGAGCAAGCAGAGGGGAAGGGAAATGAGGAGTGTGAATGAGAGAAATAAGAGCTAAAGCGATATAAACATGACCAAAATAATATATTCTAAAACCTCCATTTGCCGCATCCGGTTGAGCGTCCAGTCTGACCACTCAGACCTCCAGGTCAAACATGAACATCAAGAGGGTTTTGACTTTCGGAAGAGCTGCTTTGTTCCTCTTGAACGCACTTTCCCGACCACCTGAAGGCACGTCAGCCACTGGACTTATTTATAGAAATCCTTTCTTTTTAAATTTATCGCAGTATTTCTAAGTTACTAAAGAGCCAATCGCAAATGTCCCTGTTGTTTCACCTGCTTTTAATTACATTGTGGCACTAGCCTCCTATTTCCCCTTTGAGATTTGCATTTAATGAAACGTGTTATTTATAAAAGGCGTTATCACTATAATTATTAAGGCAAGAGAAATTGAGAGCGTGTATGCCCGAGGGGAGTTCAGTCGACAATTCTAGTACAACTCGGCCAGCGTGAAAAGAGGGATTAGAGTCCGTTTCAACATGGAGCTGGTATCTGTAGCAAGATCGCCTTAATATGGTGAACAGCAACGGCTTTGTTTTAGGCGAGGAATGCAGCCGCTTCAGTTAAATTAGCGGCAGCCATTTCCGTTGGCATGAGGGTTCAGCTACGTTAGTAGAGCTTCTCGGGTTGGGGAGAATGTGGACATTGTAATGTGAAGTAAAGCAGTTGCGGGATCCAGCCAAAGAGGATAAAAGACAAATGATTGGGCAGAAATCATCAGACGTTTGGTTAGAACGATAACCTGCAGGTTCTTGGCAAAGCCAGAGCAAAGTCTCGGAACATTGGGTTTCCAGACCTCCTCACCTCAGGTGACACGGTATGAATGGTGACGGTGGTGGAAGAAGCGCTCAGATTATTTACTTCAGTAAAAGGACCGATACAACCATGTAAAATACTGTTGCAAGCAGTACATAAATATTATCAGAAACCGACGAACCGAAAGGAAGAAAGGTTGGCTTGTAGATTCCGGACGGACGGGGGATGTGGCTTGTGTGGTCAAAAATACATGATTCTGTATTTCTTGTTTCTCTTTTCAGTCACTTCTTCTGCTCTAAGATTGGAGCGTATAAATGCGTCTGAAATAGTCTGCATTGCTGTCATCTCATGACCTCAGTGTATTCTCATACACCTTTCACACTGAAACAGAGCTGACATGTGGATGTTTGTTTGTGTTTCCCCTTCTCATTCTGTTCTTGCTGGCAGTGCAGGTGCACGTGAATGGAAAGATGCTTCCACTTCCTCATTAACCTGCGTTAGATCTTTTTTGTTTCCACCCTAAAACCTCCTCCCCTCTTTCTCAGGGCTGTTTTTAGTTTGTTTCCACAGGTGAATTCTCCTGCGCCCTCCCTCCTTTGTCTCTCATCTACCACCCTCCCCCTCCCGCCTCTCCCTGCCTGCTGCTTTCTCAGAGAAGTCAACCTGTTATCGGCAGGGTCTATGAATAGCACAGGGTTGGAGCTGCGACCCACTCGCCCCCCTAACATAGCTCATGTCTTATGCATTGCTCCTGCATGCACAATCCCTCAAGCCCTATTTCCACATGTTACCCGGCTGTAGTTTCCAAAAAAATGCTGCGCAATACCAGAATATTTTTGAGCTCTACCTACCATATGATGTATTTAATAATGCTATGAATGTGCAGATTAAAGACACTATATCACAGTTCTCAAATGATGTGAACACATCTCTCAGTTCATTAACAGCAGACACACAGGTGCATCATCTTTCTGCTTCTCTTGAGATGAGAAAGATGATAAAAGGTGCGAAACTGCTAATATTTTGTTACACTCGTTTGCATTCTGAACACATATTTTCCCACTTGTCCTGCACCAGACACCAGCCCATCCTGTATATTCATCCAACGATGGCAGCTCAGCAGTCCGAGCTGCATACGCACGCAGATGCGGCGCAGAGATAAACCTCCGCTGCCGCCGACGCCATCATTCTTCCTGCGTTGCTTCTGGAAATTTGGTTGTGGCAAACGCCGAAAACGTGTTTACAAATGCAGTGAGTGGCGGCATCATCCTCCTAGTGTTTCTCCTCTATTCCACAGCTCCAATAATACACCAGGGACAAGGAGCTTAGCAGTGACAGCCCCAAATCCCTCTTTCCACAGCACTGATTTCTGGATTAAGGAGGGGAGATTTCCACACCTCTGAATTGTATTGTGTTACGGGGCTCACGCATCTTTTCATGCATCTTTTCTTCTGCGGTGTGCAACGAAATGGGAGCATTTCCTTATTTACACAGATTTGGAGCGATTCTGGATGGGGCATGGGCGGCTATAAATGAGGTTTGGAGCAGGGAAGAAGGTGGAGAATAAGAGTGATTATTGTGGTAAACCCCCTTTTATGGAGGGATTTTGGAGCTTCATTATAAACAGATCACCTAAACAGAGTGCTTGTGCATATTTTGGTTCTTGAAAAGCATGTTCACTCAATGCAGGGAGGATTTTTTTGTGTCTAAATTCAAGCTATATGCCTCAGATTTTGGACTCGGGGCTCTCCCACTGCTTTGACAGATTTCGATGCAACAAAAACGGTCATGGGAATATTTTCATTCCAGCCTGATAAAAAAAAAACCTCCCCACTTCATTCCACCTCCTTCTCCTCCTCCTCCACTTCTTGGCCACTCCTTGTTTCCTCTCCCTCGCTCCTGTCCTCTTGGACCTTCCTCACGCCCTTCGTCACTTTTTCCCCTCATTCCATTACCGAACTTTGTTATGACTTTCCAAGTTCCGCATTCCTCCGCACGGCATACCGACCTGCCTGTCGGACCGCTGGAAGAATTCCTGGCCTGTGATTATCCGCTCATATTTCATTTACACACACACACACGCACACACACACACACACACAGAGGACGCAATAAATTAATGGCATGGGGTGTACTCTTTTATTACCTCTGAAGAAAGGTTTATTGTTTCTTGTTGCAGGGGGTTTAATTGATTTACTGTTACATTCCAAAATGTCCAAATGCCATTGATTTGCTTTTTGAGTGATCAATCTGGAGAGTTTTGTGGTTGTTGTTTTTTAACAGATGATGTATGGCAAGCAGAGCGTGTGTGTGTGTGTGTGTGTTGCTGTAATTTTCTTCTTTGTGAGCCAAATTAAACACGGCTTTATTGCGTGTTTATTTTACATTTACTGAGAAATTAACTTCTGAGGAGCAATTAATTCGAAGCTGGAAATGATGAAAATGTAAATCAATCAAACTGAAATTTTCCTCATGGTGCATCTGCAGACATGTCTGTGATAATTACGGCAAAACAAACGTTTTGTCGAAAAATAACTGTAATTTGTGCCTGAATGAATAAACAAATTCAACTGGTTTATGTATCTGGAGCAGACACACGCATGCACAACATACCATACACACGCACACACACACACACACGCACAACCTACCAGTTGACAGTGGGTGTTAATTGTGTTGGGCCTCAGGGCAAAAATAACATTGCACCAAAGACGGAGAAACAGAATGTCTTCTGTCTTTCAGCAGCCTACGCCTTTCTATCAGGACAAAAGGACACAATCATTGTACGCATAAAACGACTATCTCCTTTATTCATGTTACTCATTATATATTAAATACATTACGGAAAAGATATTCATACCGTTTACTTTCTTTTCTCGTTTACAGCCTATATCCCCAGTGAATCCCAATAGACAGTGTTTTCATGACTATATGACTGTTAATTGCTAATTAGGCCGGTGTAGCAACAGACCCCTGTGTGGGGTGATAGCACTGTGTCGGTGTACACGGAATAATTACAATGAAAGGTGTTGCAGGAGCGTGTCAACATCTGCTCCCTGTGTGGCTGTAAGAAAAGAAATCTCTCACAAATGTGACGGGCTGTACTTATCGGCACGGCGGTGTTCAAATGTGCAAATCTTTCTGGGTCATTTGCTGCCGAACAGTTGATTTCGAGGTTTTAGAGCGAGAATGAGGGAACGTTTCATTGTGTGAACCTTTTCACACATACACTACATTTCCCGCCTTTGCATAGAAGCTTGCACAAAACTGTATGATTGAATTGTATCATTCAGCGTCTATACACACATTTGTTTTTTAGTATTTCTGTACTTATTTTTGCTACACTGTGTTTTATCTTTCAGGTCTTTAAAGGTCAAGGTGAAACAATGAACTAATCCAATGTTTGGTAAAACCCCATGACAGCATATGTGTACACACACATACACATTCCCAGCATGTCAGCGATGCAGTTTGAGTTAAAACAAAACAATAGAAAGCGCCAAAAATACCAGTCTGTGTCCGCTTCAGTCAATCTGATGTTCCTGGAACACAATGATATCCTTGTGCTGAAGAAATTCTCAATAACTGAAACAGCTTCCTGTTAATGCACTTTCAATGCGTCAGTGTCAGGAATTTTGAGAAGCTAAATGTCACAAGTAACCCGTAAAACAGGATTTAAAGATGAAGATCAAAACAGATCTGCTCATGACACAATTTCAACACACAGCTGTTGTATTGTAGCTCTCCTACAACACAGACACAAACACACACACACACACACACACACACATGTTCTTCTTTACTCGCTGTCGGTATTAAAGAAAACGCGTGTTTGAGGTTTGGGACTGCAGCTCGCTGAAAAGCTTGTCTGTGAGTAGAACTATTCTGAAAACACATGTTGGTCGAATGGATTTTAATATGGTTGTAAATTACAGTCGACAGAGTGCCGGAGCATCAGTCCCACTCGCATTGAAATGAGCACTACTTGAGAGCCTTTACACGCTGTATTCACAGCTTTATCAGCTGTGTGTGTGTGTGTGTGCGTGTGTGTGAGAGTGTGTGAGAGAGCAGCAACTTCATTGTCACACATCTTTCAGCGGACCAAGTTGAATAGTTATGTCTTTGGTTATTTCTTTTTCTTTCACATTTTTAAGACGACTCATACATTCCATGCCTCGCGTCATACAGATTCCATGGATTTCTTGCCAGTCTATGATTCATTTCATGCTTCAGTTGAATGGATTGTCTAATTATTCAGACAACTGCTTCACAAAAATTGCTTGCACAAACGCCATCTTTAAATATGAACAGCAGTTTTATTTCTCAATTCATAAGCTACAACAGTAACACACTTGAACTGTAATTCTCATGTGTAGGGCTTTGACGCAAGTGTGGATACATGCGTGTGTCCCGAGCATGCATAGGTGTTTGTTTCTGAGTGTGCGTGTGGGAATACGTGCGTATACGTGTGAGTCAGCGTGTACATATTTAAACTGTTGATCATGTGAATGGTGGGAGCATGCGGGCGGATTTTAACCTGCGCCGTTGCCTCATTAGGCTTGCCTCCGTTGCCATGGTTGTCTATTAGAGCAGCAGAGATTAAAGACTAATTTACATGTGAAAGAGGAGAGTGGTTAGAGAGAGAGAGGGAGAGAGACTACACTCTATTGCACTCCACTCACTTTAGTTTATTCTGCAGAAGAGGGTCAGATAGGGCGCAGGCAAATGTTTGCAGAAGCTTTGACCAACATTTTGACCATCTATATATATATATATATATGTGTGTGTGTGTGTGTGTGTGTGTGTGTGTGTTATCGACTTGCTTGAAGTATATCAAATTAAACATCTTGTCAGCTCTAGCATTGGTTACTCATACTTCTGAATTCTAAGGCAATTAAATACATTAGACCAGCCTCTAGCCATAGTTTGCCTGAAAAGATTCATGACTGGGCGTCCTTGTGTTTCGAGACGCACACCATCTCACACAACACGTGCATGTGATCTTTACTCTCTTCTCATGTTTCCTGTCTGTCTCAAGAATCCAATAAGGCTTTTAAAAAAGTATTTAAAGTAGTTTTTATTAATTACATTCAGGGGAGCACTGACAAAAGCCTACTGCTTTCTATTTAAATTTGTAGTTCTTCCTATTATTAAGTATTGTGTGTGTGCTCGCGTGTTTGTGTGAGACAGGTGAATGATTTGCATATTACATGTCGGTCAACATCTGGCATCCTGTCACACCTGATCCTCTAAGATAGAGAAAGAGAAATGAGATTTAACTTGGAGGTTAGTGTTTTACATTTAGTGTGGGGGGGAAAGAAACTAAACGGAGGCGACCCTGAGAGGAAAGGAAATACTGTAATATGTATGTAGACCAAGTCATTGTGCCACCTAACTGTTGTTTAGAGATCTGTAAGGTGGACTTAATGACTTTGAGCATGGTATTACTGAGGTGGATCATGGGAGGCATGAGTCACCTCCTTCTCTCTCACTGTAATGTTCATATGAACCAAAGCAGGAAAGGCAAAGTGGAGCACTCTGTTTCACTCTGACTCACTCCACCGAGGCGGCTTTGACCAAAACAAGCCACAAGATCAACCAAGTCAGTCTGTGAACTCACGCCGAGGCACTGAACCGTGAATGTGCTGCTGCTCAGCACAGGGCAACGAATTCACAACGGACCAATTATCCAAATAAAGTCTTTTACTAAAACTAAAGATACACAGATGGATGGAGTCATAACTTGGTTTGTTCCATGTGTAGTCCACACAGGCGGTCTATAAAAACCACAATAGCCTTTTCCAACAGAGAGTCTGCTCGCCACATTTTGGATTTCTAATAAGCCAAGTCTGTGGGCTACAGGCGGCAACAGACAGCAAGGAGAGAATCTTCTCTATGAATATTAATGTGTGGTACGGGAGGGGGGGAGGGGGGGGGGGGGGGGGGGGGGGGGATGACCAAAGCCTCCTCCAAATCCTTCGCAGATAAACTGAGAGGGGAAGAGAGATGATTACATGCATGGTTTTTCACAGGGCTCCCCCAAATCTCATTTTCTGTAGTGCATTTTAATGGGATCCTCACACACACCTCAGCCCAGTTAAGTCTCTGGATGCTGCCGTGAATTTGTTTTATGCATGGCCGTAGCATGTGTTTCTTTTCACGGTTCTAATGCGTGCAAAAAAAAAAAAAAAAAACGGGCCTTGTCGACCCTTTTTGTCTTTATAATGCGCCGTATGTATCACTGTCATTTAAATGCAGCCTCAGACAATGGAGAGCTGCGAGAGATGGATGAGACGAGGTGCTGAAATAGGAATCAAAGTCACTCTCCTCTGCAGATGATGGAAGAGGTCACCGCATACAGGCCCCGGAGGGAAAAAGATTTGGACATATGCGTGACATGAAAACATGAAGGAGAATTAGTTTATATGAAGAAGAATTTACCACGTTTAATAAAGTTATATGGTATTTGTAGGCTTTTAAGATTAAAGTCCCAGTATGCAAGATAACACACCAAAAAATCCTGCCAGGACGGACTTTAGCTCTCCATGATTTCATGTCACATGCTACGTATTCCTGTTTTGAAATCGGAGACTCAGACATTGATCTCAGTCCCCTCTCCTCTCCCTCCGTCTTGTGTTTATTGCTGATAACCATCAGGGTGACCTGAGCACACACGGGGGACTGTTTAATTACACACGCTTTCTCCACGTGTCCATCAATAATCCAACTGATGCTATCATTCATGTGGCCATTTCAATCAATACCTTCAAGGCTTCACGTTAGTTTTATGGCACCGTGACACCGTTCATTTTACTGTCTGGAGTTTACCGGCCACTTACTATCAATCTGTTGGTTAAAGGGACCATTCATTAGTTTTCACATCGGCAGCTTTGGAAAACGGGGAACAGGGTGAAACTTTGTAGAATAACTTGAATGAAAAGCCGGAACTTACTTTGTTTCATAAGCTGACAGAAGAACATCTTCAGTTATGATGATTCAAATATAAATTTCAGAACACGGCATTGGTCTTCGAATCTCGTCGATCCGACAAATGAGCTTACGCTTTTTGAGGACTGACTAGTTTCATAAAATGGAACTAATTCTCAAACAAACGTCTACACAAAAATGTTGCATTTCAATGTATTTCCAAGTACCCCAGTCTGTATTTTTGCATCTCTGGCCCAATTGCTTTTTTTTGTTTCTTGCAGTTTTCTACTCTCTTTCTAGTCTCCTTCCCAGAGGCGTACCTTCCATCTCATGCTCTTTAACAGTATCGTTATTCTGAAGCAGCCACATTAAGGGGGCTTCAGGGAGACATCTACAGAGCGGGTATTGTCTTGAGGAGGCTGTTTCACTGAGATATTGAACCTTGGCTGGAGGGGATGTGGAAATAATTATAATGTGTGCAGAATCATTATTTCCTGTCAACTGTGAAGCATCTATTGGTTTGGTGATCGGACAGCCTTTTGACTTTTCGTAGAGGACTGTAGCAAATGAACAGACTTGTGTATGTGGTGCTAAACAGCCTTGTTCCTGCCTTCAGCTTCAAACATGTGTTCATAACTCATGGTGTGTCTGTGTGTGTGTGTGTGTGTGTGTGTGTGTGTGTGTGTGTGTGTGTGTGTGTCTATGTGCTGAGCTGAGCTGGTCTACACAACACGATCTGGCAGTTCTGCAGAAATATGAGTGAGCAGATGACAAGTAGTGTGATAGAAGAGGATGGTGCGTGTGTGTTTACTGAGAGCTATTTGTCTGTGTTTGCACTGTGTATGCACGATAACCAGAAAGATTGTCTTAGTGTCTGTGGTGTGTTTGCAGGGGAATAAGTGATCTAGGGCCTGTCGAGGGTCCAGCCAATCTTTCGGGGGCCCCCAAGCATGAAGCCTTTTTATTCCATAGCCGGCCTGGTTGCGTCTCTGTAGCTGCATCCATGGTCCAACTGGATGTGTGAGCAGTTCAGTGTGATTTCTGCCTGGACCATGGAGCATTGTTTTTGTCCTCTCTATCCAATCAGTGAGCTGCATCCAGATACAACAAGAAGCTTGTCTCACTGTTTACATAAATTTGACTCTGTACATTTTTTTTTTTCCCTCAACCAGCGATTGCATGTTTTGCATGGCTGATATTATTGAAATCTAGCTTCAATTCTTTGTGATTAATGACATCCAGAGCAACAAAAAACGCTACGAACGGCCCTCTATCCGCATGACCTTGGTCATGCTGGGAAGATGTAAAGGTGTGTAGCTCAGCTACTGTGCTCACTCTCAAGCTCAAACGTGTTAGATTAACATCACACATCCCAGCCCTTCCTCCAGGCCCTCTCCCATCCACTGCTCTGATAGACTCAACGCAGGCAACACAGCATCTGCAGAAAAATGTGCGAGGGAAAAGCCTGTGAAACTGTGATCTCCTCCATAATTCACTTTTCACCGAAACACCGCTATCTGTGTGTGTGTGTGTGTGTGTGTGGTTTTGTAGGCATAGACACACACACCCACACAGTGCATGTGTGCAGTTTCTGCAAAGGTGTGAAAAGTGCCACAATGCTAAACTAACACTTCAGCTCTTCATCAGCCTCTTTTTTTTTTTTTTTTTTTTTTGCCTGAAGGAGGAAGGGTGAGGTTTATTTCCAGTTTATTGTTCGTGTGCAGACATGCTTTTGTTTTTTAACCATTTCCAGTCACACAGATCAATGAAAACATGAGGCTCATCCAGTTTGATTTCAGCGTGTTCACACTGTGAAAACTGGATCCCACTGACAGCTTGTTAATGATCCGCTCTTCTCAGGCTGCACAAACACAAAAGAGGCTCTTTGAAAGCGAGCCTCGACCCAAGGAGCTGGCCGGAGCTTCACACCGATGACGGCTCTCCAACTTGGGACACAAGGAAGACAACCTTCTCTTTGTCAGTGTGGGAGTGTGGGTAAAGCTGAACAGTCACAAACTGTTACTTCAGCTGTCACCATATCTGGATGGGAAGTTTTACCCTCTTATTTCCCCACCCACAGCATCCACATCCTTGCATGCCCAAAGGCTAGCGGTGGCGGTGGTGGCGGGAATGATTAAGCAGGATTTACTGTCGATCCTCTACCCCCCCCCCCCCCCCCCCCCCCTCCAGTAAAAAAAGGTTCACAGCACTTCAGAGAGTGGTGAGTCATTGAGGGATTGCCAGCCGTGTCAGAGATAAAGACGACAGAGGAGGCAGTGACTGGCAGAATGGAAAGTGTAAACACAGAAGACCTCCAGGCATCTTGCCTTTTGACATCTGTCTCTGCCTGGGTTTTTGTCCTTGCTGGTGGTCGGTGGAGATTTATTTCCATGTTGTTTTTCCCTCTCATCCTTTGCTTTTTTTTTTGGTGCAAAACCCTCCGCTGTGAAAAAAACCCCCCTCAGCATTCCTCTGTGTAACCATTCCTGTCTCCTTTGCCCAGTAGGAAACTGCTGTCCAATCCATAAGTCATGATAACAACCGTCTTCCTCCTTCCCTCCTACACACAGACACACACACACACACACACACACACACTGGTGGAAAACCTCCTCGCTCAGAGCATGATGTCAGACGTCTGCTCGCTGACAGGTCTTGCCATGGGAAAAACACGCATAAGTGTGTTTTAAGTGTGTGAGCTCACACCCACCACAGGGACCTTGCAGGCACATCAGCATACTCGTCCTCACGCTCCACATGTGTGTGAACACACACTAAATATACAGCTGTAATTGAGCAGCACGTACAAAAAAAAGGAAAGAAACCCCCTTGTTTTAAAATGAATTCATTCCTTGATTTCAGAAGGCAAAATCTCACCGTGTGACTTAAGGATTATGAGAAATTTTGCATTCAGCTCCATAAATGGCAAGAATGATTAAACATTTATTTATGTAATGTCGTTTTAAAATCCATCTATTCCTTTTTGCCAGAACTCCGCTCTAATTTGGCCTCCCATCGTTCAGGCCGAGGTATGAAATGCCCACTCTCCCCCGTATGGCCTGTGCTATTGATTTGCCATTATGTTGTATGTGGGAGAAAATCCATGGCTCTCCCTTTAAATAAGCATCACATGAAGACAAGAGAGATATATCATGGAGAAACCATATCGAATTTGAACACATGGGACGCCCGGTGTAAGCGAGGCAATCTTCTCTGTGTGTCTTATGTCTGACAAAGACCAAGCTGGTGAATTATGTTAAGCTTTGCTGAATCAGGCTTTTCTTGAGACCCTGATCGTGTGTGTGTTGTTGTTGTTGGGAGGGATTCCTCCTCACATGGAGGCTCCACCAATAAATCTGCATGTATTCATATCACTCTATAAGTATGGAGACGTCTGATTTGAAATTGTAGTTTGACAAAAAATATTCTGAATACGAAGTGCACTGACTGTCCTTTTTTTTTTAGTAATCACGTTAAATTTGGCTGAAAAGATTCTTAAATGTCCAGGTTACATTTAACTGTTGTTTTGTTGGGACCTGCTTCACTAAAGGATACATTCACATCTTTAACGGGATTTCAATGTCAGAATCTACATTTAAAAGTTCATCCAAATCTGGAATAAGGCTTCAGCAGTCTGACTTGGTCAAATGAAATGGTTGCTTCCAAAATGACTGTCTTCTGTCTTTGTGTTGCTATCCTTCCACCGAAGATCAGCAAGGAAACTCGGGGGGAAAAAAATATTTTTGCATGAGAAAGACTTTGAACTTTGGAAGATACCCATTTCATTTGTCTAACTGCTGAAGCTTTAGCTTTGGCTGAACTTCAGAATGCATTTTTGCACAGAATGAGGCCTGTGAGTTTTGTGAGGAAAGGATCTCTTTGGAGCTATGAAGAGGACAACTGCACCAACTAATTGCTCTTTCAATGTACATGACAGCATGTGAGGTTTGTTTTAAGATAGATTTGAAAGAATGGGAACCTATCCTCTAATGAAATGCTGATGAAACAGCTGTTATATGTGAGGTAGACATCTAAGAATTAGTTTTTAAACTAGAAGCATAGTCGTGTTATTGACCTGATGCCAATACTCACTATAGGTGTTGCTTAGTAAAAGATTGTATTTCCTGATTGTCTAATATATGACACTGTGTGCAGAGACAACAGGACCTCAGCAACAATACAGGACATGCAGCAGACAAAGGGCTGCCTGTGCTGTTGTGTTCAGGAAGTGGCCGGTTTCGCTCTGATGTGGCGAGCTGATGTACCTGTGACACACGCTGAGTTCCTGTGTTGAGTGTATGAATGCTGGTGACAGGCCGATTAAGAGACACACACACACACACACAGCCAGCTCTGCCTCTGTGAGTCCTGACAGGCTTGCCTTAGGACACCATCAGTGTGGGAGTGAGAGGTGATTATCAAGCCATGTGGGTATTATGACTTATTGTCTGGAAAGTTTTCCATAATGTGGGATATCTTTGAATTTGCAGGAGACGGGTAAACAGTCTGAGTTAGTAAGACAGTTTTATTTTTGAATATGGAGCCTGAGGGAGAAAAAAACCCCGGAATAAGACGTGAAATAGAAAACTATAGATAATGTTGAGCTGCAACCTCTTTGTTTATATTGTGATTTAAAACTGCTGTGGGTGGCGGTTTCTGAGTGATTGTCACCTTTTTTGCAGAAAATGGCAGGCGCTCCGCGGAGGCACGAATATCTGTGTAAATTTAACACAAATCTTAAATCCCTGTTGTGCTCTTTGCTCTAGTAAAGAAAGCTTGCTTTATCTCTCAGCTCCTCCTCTGTAGCTCCTTCTCTTTGCTCTACACGCAGCCAATCAAAACCCCAAAGTGAATTATGATAAAAAGAAGAAGAAAAAGCAGCAGCGGGGCGAACGCCTGCGCGGCTGAATTTCCATATAGATAGACGAGCACATTAAAGTTGTCTATCTGCAAGCTCACTGTCCACCCTTCCTCTTATTACATTTTGATGGAGAGATGGCCGCTTCATCTACATCATCAACTTGCAAACCCCCCCCCCAACCCTTTCCCTATGTGTCATGTTCCTATCTGCCCCGGACACTTGATTGTTTCTGAACCCGTGTTGACCCCATAAAGAGGAACTTGCGCCTGGTTTTCCTGCCCCGGTTTGGTCATTCAGGGTTCTTATTGCTCAATCTAGCCTCTTCGTCTTCCTGTAAAAGCTACAGTTCACCATTACTCAGTGGTGAGGAAAAAAGGGGGAAGAAGAAGAAGAAGGGGGGAAAACAGAAAGGCAGCTCCTCATCATGGTGCTTCCAGGCTTACATGTAAATTAAAACGCAATTAAAAACAGGCAAATAAGCTGTTCCCGGGAGATGGGGAGGGGAGGAGGGAGGGGAGGAAAGCGAGGAAAGGGCTCTCAGGATAAGGGCCTGCGTCACTCATCATTAGCATGGCATTAGACTGAAGGGAGCTAAATCTGAACACTGGGTCACAGGCACATTTAGAGGAGCTGTGTCTGCCACCGCAAGGTCTCCATGTCGATGAAAATAGCCACCCCATCCCGTGCAGAGGGAATCCTTTCTGCCTTAGATCAGACAGAAATCCACACAATTATTCAGTGGATTATTCCGCTTTTGTTCTCCGAGGCGTGCCATTGTGCGCTTACCATTGTGTTTTTCACGCAGAAAAGTCTATCGTTGATGGCAGTGAATAAATAATTTCAACATACAGTAACAAAGTGCTGCGTTCATGAGCAGAACGAGGCAGCTACACTCTCTCCCAGCAGTCAAACACCCATGCTGTCCTCCTCGCTGCAGCTCAATACCATATCGACAAGTCGTGCATTCAGCCGCATTCTGCCAGAATTCCACTGCACCACCTCCTTCCTTCCTCCGCCCCTGATCTCGGCCCTCACCCCTACCACCACCCTTGAAGGCTGGTGCTCTTTGTAGGCCCCCACCCCCTTCCTCTTCTCTCTCTCCCAGGCTCCCTGCAGCCCCCCCTGCCTCCTGCTCAGGCTCCTGGGTAGAGGGGGATCAATGGGGGAAGCTTATGTTGGTGGTGGTGGGGGTGGTGGGGGTGAACCCCACACGACGGCCGCCTTGCAGGCAAGCAGGCAGTAGGGGGAAGAGGAGGGAGGGAGGGAGAGCCCACCCTGGCAGAGGAGCACCCCTCTCCACAGACCTGTCGCCTCGGTGCAACAATGGCTGTGACAATGACACTGGAGGAGGAATTTCCGCTGCCCCCCCCCCCCCCCACCACCACCACACACACACCCACACACACCCACACACACACACACACACCTCCCCACCCCATCTTCATAGTGCATTAAAATCTGCAGCACCCAGATGAATGGCTTCCTAATAGCTTCCATTTGTTACAATTATCATAATTAAACATATGTCGGGGGCAGACAAAGGGAACGGGAGATTTCTGTGTTAGCACCTGAAGCAGAAAAAGGATAGCTATTGTTACAGCATAATTAGCCTGAACGTCGTATACAGCGTATTTACATTAAAGAGCTTCTATTGCGGTTATTCAGTCAGTGAGTTTCCATCTTGTTTTCAGCAACAGTGTAAACCTTAATTCTTCTGTCTTCTTGCCATTTGTGTGCATGTTTCCTCTGTATGTCCTTGCTACATCAGCCTGTTAGATAGTGGAGCTTAATGACCGCCCGCTGAGCGCCGTGAGAATGGCTGTAGGGCCCTCTCAACATTTTTGCAACAACCCCCTCCTTCGCCTCCTCTAAACCCTGTCCTTGCATTCTGTCCCTTAAACCAATCCACTCTTTTCTTTCTCGTCGCTGTGGAGCAATGAATCGGATGCTTGGCTATTGCCGACGCAGAGGTCTATCTCTCTTTCCTCTCTCCTGTCTCCTTTTTGTCCCTTCTTTTTCCTCTTCCCACCACACCTTTTTTTATTTTCCTTTCCCTCTGCGTCAATCACACTTTCCCAGCACCCCCTTCCCTTCCCTCCTCCACCGCTCTCCATTCCCTCAGTTGGCACTCCTGGCACCGTGGGTGGTTGGGTGCCAAGGAGGGGAGGCCTCCTGGCTTCCCCCCTGAGCCACCATTTTGTGGATTTCTTCTTGAGCGAGCCAGCTGTGTGCATGCAGAGTATTCGTGGACGACAGAGAGAAGGAGGATAGCGAAAGAAATCGGTGTTGCAATAGATTAAAAAAAAAAAAAGGTCACAAGGCTGAGCTGCTTGTGGTTCCTGCTGAGACCGGACCAGAGATCAGGACTCAACCTGACCCTGGCCCTCTTACAGGCACATTTACACCCCCATGAATACTCTCACAAACATTCTTACATGCGCAATGTTTCCACTCCTTTTCTCTGTAGAAATCACTATCAGAGAAAGACTCCTTTACAACTCATAACATTTTCTGTGAGTTTAATATTAACGTATTTCCTACTGCGTTGTCTCAAATAAATGTATTCTCAATGTCCAACATGTGACGATGTAAAGCTTTGACGCAAACTGAAATAAAAGGTTGTTTGAAGAGTCAGGAGATGAGACGCAGACGGGCTGACCCCGAGTTATCCTCATGTTTTAGATAACGCCTCATTTGACCTCGACGGTGCAGCAAGGACAAAATAAAAAACGAAAGGTTTTTTTCTTATTTTTTCTCCCGGAGACTTTTAAAACAAACAAGTCTACAAATTCCAAAAAGTATAAGACAGTCACAAAGTGAATATCCGTGTTTGTTGTTCATTTTGGGGCATTTTCACACCGCGGATAACGGCATACAAACGGGGAGACACACATCAGAAGCGTCTGTGCGTCGTTGCATTTTGGATTGAGCCTTTTTTCACAACTATTTCTCAACCAAATCACCTGATCAACGTCGGGGGATTGTGATCAGCGCCCTGGTCATTATTTTGTTTGTCCGTGTCTATTTATTTGCCTGCAGGGTTTGCGTTCATTTAGCTGTCGGCAATCGAAGCTCTCAGGAAAATAAAACTGGTTTGTTTCCAGTCAGCGGCTTTTATCAACACAATGCCAAAGTCGCAGATGAACAAGTGCAAAAAAAGGGACACGTGGTTACCTGAGCGCATTCCTAAGAGTGCGTGCAGACCAGGGATTACCGAACAATGTAGGCTATATATTCACATTTATAAAGAGGAAGATCAGATTATAGTGAAGACATGTCTTCGTGCTTCAAGGGATTTGGTCTAGATATGTTAACTTCCCGAGATGATCAGTCATTAAGGTGCTTCGGGCAGTATATGGATCTCTCGGCTGCAGAGGAAAACACTCACAACTCCTCAGCGAACCAATTTAAGAGGGATAAAAAAAAAATACTTTTAAATAACGAAAGGTTTCCAATTCCTCAAACCTTCACACCTGATGTGCAACCTGATCGCTTTAAATTAAGAAGCCATTCCGCGTGCTGGTGACGCTGTTTCACTTTAGACCTGCCAGGTGATCGAAGCGCATTTCCGATAAAGTCTATCGATTTATTTGTTTGTAAATATAACCGAATATATTTATATTACATCGAGCTGATGTGATCAGATCACAGACTCCGACAGGCTGAGTCGGAGGATTTTCTAAATGATTATCTCTGTCTTGACGCAGACTCCAGGCGTCATTCCCGTCAGTGCAAACACAAAATGACACATAATTTGTATTTTGGGTACCTGGTGAATAAACAGAGCTCACGCTGAATGCCTCCCAACCACAGAATTTCCTCTATAATGAGCTCAGACCTTTTGAATATGCATTTCGATTCGATGAGATCTGTTCAAAGACCAAAATAATGATTGAGGAAACATCAGTTCCTTGGTGCCATTTTATCAAGAGCTCGTTTGTTTGTCACAAACTTAAATTCTCTCTCTCTCTGTTTCTCCGCGTCTCTCTCTCTCTCTCTCTCTCTCTCTCTCTCTCTCTCTCTCTCTCTCTCTCTCTCTCTCTCTCTCTCCTTTCATGCTGTTGCTAGGGAAGCAGGGCGTATGCGCTCCCTGGCCGCGGCTGAAGGGCACAGGAAAAACACAGGAATAAGGCGAATACACGCAGTTTTAATCCAGCACGTTTTCTATATTTGAGTCTTAACCCCCTCCTGCACACATTTCAAGAGTGAAACTCGGGAATTAATGAGTGCAAAATGCCATATTTCGGAGCTTTTTTTCCATTGCCTTATATGGCAGGGCAGAGATATATCGTGCCTGCGTTTAATAGGCTGGCCGCTGCCGCTCTGCTTAGAGGCTTCATTTTAACCCTTGTGGTGCTGAATTATTTTTGGAGCAAGAAAAAGCATCGGGGTTTTTAGCTTGTTTGATTCTCTTTTGACGCCATCCATCCATGCCACTCAAACGAATTGCGCCTTTTTTGATGAAAATCATGCGCACAGATTGCAATTTGCGCACAAAAACGAGCGTTTGATGCACGAACGCGCGTTTTCTCTCATGTTTTCAATTAAGTCCCCATAAATCCTGTGACTTAATATTGCTGACATTTACAGCTCACATGACATACTCACTGGTGATGTGGTTTATGCCTTTGGATTTAAATTGTCAAGAAGCAGATAGACAAGCAATAATACAACCGATAACAGGCTGTAATGCTGATATTAGAAGGGAAACAAGCTGAGCTTTCTGGCACCATTAGAAAGTTGCCACAGGTAGGCTGCACGGCAACCCTCTGCTGTGTGTCAAATGTATGGCAGTTGAGCCCAGAGGACAAGGCACTGGTTTGACGATCAGTTTGTGTGACCTATATTTGCAGGGCGCTGTCAGCAGATCGAAGTGTAAGCCTCCGTCTGCACATCTACAACTGTGCTGCTTTAAGGGGATTGAAAATAAAAAGGGGAACTTCGTCAGTGCCTCAGCTTGAGTGATAAACACGCTTTGGTGACTCACTGCTGTCACCTTCAAGGCTAGAGGTCTCCTGCTAAAACAGAGGATTGGAGACGAAACTGTTTATTTCAGCTCCCTCAGGTGCAATTTTGCTGCATTACAAATGCCTGATGCAGTTATAACATAACTGTTGTGTGGATTTAAATTGACGCATCTATTGAAAAGTCACACTATTAATTAACATCCACACACCATATGCACTTGAATAAAACTCAACCACTCTTAAGTATTTTTCTCGTGTGAATAGTGTATCGGCCGTTGGAGGAGGGGTTCCCACGAGCCTTGCTATCGACAAGAATCGATACAACTGCGCGAGTAGATTTTATGCATTGGTGCTGTAACAGTAAGGTAGTGATTGATTTGAATTTCCAGATATCCCTCCCGCAGTCCAGCACGTACGGGATAAAACCCCAACCTCTGTGCAAGGTCTCGTCCTCCCCCTCCCATTCCTGACGTCATGCATCGAGCTGAAGCTATTGCACGAAAAGAGCTGCTCGCAGCCGCACTGTGAATATCTGTATGCTCATAGCTAGTGGACTGTGGATTGTGCAAAGGAGGGAGGGAGAGAGAGAGAGAGTGCGAGAGAGAGAGAGAGAGAGAGGAGGAGAGGTGGAGGGAATACAGTTGGATTTGGATACAACTGGAAAACTACCAAGCGCGCACAGCACGCACCGAGCGGAAGGCACATCGACGGTGCGTAGCCGACATTTCACCGACTCCCCCGCGATCGGATTCAGGCGAGAATGGAGCTCCCTGCCGCCGGAGAGCACGTCTTTGCGGTGGAGGGCATCGAAAAGAAGCGCATCCGCAAGGTAAGAGAGGGAGCATGTTTGCAAACGTTGAGCGTTGCAATGTTGCGTTTGACGCGAGCCTGACCAGATTTCCCTTCTCCACCATCACAGGGCAAGATCGAGTACCTGGTCAAGTGGCGAGGCTGGTCTCCCAAGTAAGTCTTAATGCAATTACCACTATCCTAAATAGCTCCACTGCGATCAGAAAAAAAATGCATCATTTTGCATCAAAATCGAGTGTTGTTACTTAAAAATGCCATTCATCAAGGGCGTGCGCGCACAGAGTGTGTGGTTGTTTGTGGCTGAGTGTGTCCCCGTGTGTGCGCGTGTGTGTGTGTGTGTGTGTGTGTGTGTGTGCGTGCGTGCGTGTGCGTAAGGAGAGCGCGGTCGGTATGTGTTTCAGTGTATCCGCGGATGCCTTCACTAATTTATGCGAGGGAAGGGGGGTAGGCACAGCCATGTAATCCCGTTTTAATTATTTCTGCTCTGCCAGCGAATTTACGAGACAGTGGTGCTAAAATGGCCGACTGTATGTTGGTGCTGGAGGACCGTTTTGGAGATCACATACAGACAATTCGTCTTTGACATGTTTGCTCTGCAGTTGCGTGTCCTCATGGTGGATCTGCTTTTGCGGGAATGTGACTTAATAGTTGTTGCACATATGAATTGAAATCCGCACCTTTTTTTCTGTTGAACTGAACGCCTGGCTCACCTGTCCACTCCGCACTGACTGCACACAATCACGGTGTTAGACGTGGGAATGTGTGTGACGGGACAGACGCTGAGGCCCATGTGTGTCAGTTAGAAAAAGCAAGTGTGCACGTGACAGCTCGCTGACAGTTGCTCTCTCTCTCTCTTCTCTACAGATACAACACATGGGAACCAGAGGAAAACATCCTTGACCCGCGCCTCCTCGTCGCGTTTCAACACAGGTGAGAGATGTGGACTTAGGACAGGCCGCGCAGGCTCCAGTTCAGCCATGACCATATACGGGCATGGGAGGAGGGGCGCTCCAGTAACTCTAGCACTGATCCCCCCCCCCCCCCCCCCCCCACACACACACACACACACACACACCCACCCACCCACACACCCCTCCTCCTCAGCACAGAACTGTCTCCTGGGAAAAAGGCTGGGGATGTGGTAGTGAGAATTCCTAAATCATACTAATGGGAAGATCGGACACGCGGAAATATACGCAGGGATGTAGGCGTAAATTGTAACAATTTATCATCTCATTATGTGATTTTGCGGCAGGAATCCGAGGGCTCAACAGCATGCCATGACAGAAAACTGAAGTAGGAGTATGGCTTTGGACGATGGAGCAATGAAAATGGAAAAGCAATGTTTCCCATCTGGATTAAACTACAAATATTTGATTATAATCGTATTTTTTACTAGTTTGCAACGGTAGAGTTTAAGAAGGGCAGGTGCTGAATTGGCAGCTGCACTCCAGAGCCTGACTGTTTTCATTTAGGGTGCAGGACACAAGTGCAGCAGTTTGTTGTGGTTTTCATGTGAGGGGGCCGAGCTGCTGCCTGATGGGATTCTCACCACTATACCAATCTGAGATCTGCCATCAGGCTGCTGAGCTGTGCTTTACTTCTGCAGGCGGATTTCGTACAACGTTTTCCACCCGAAAGAAAACCGTTCGACAACACTATAGCGCTGACGCGTCCCATGCAACTGCTGCCTTTATTTAGCTATTTAATGTTGTGGAAAGAGAATATCTCACCTTGGATGCATAAATCATCAACCTGCTTTCAATCGTGGGTCAAGAGTGGGCTTAATAGAGGCCTGTAGGTAATCAGAAACACATCAATGTCAATCTCAGAGGTTGAGATGCTAATGAATACAAATGATGCTGTCATTTTAGCCCTGTGGCGCGTGCACAACAACATCTTGTCTGGTTTGCTGGACTCATGAGGCCAGTGAGATTTACTCTCTCTATAGGCCACCAGGCCGCTTGTGGGACTGGGAAGACACGATGGCTGGGGAAAGGAATTTGAATTTTTGAAAAGGCTAATTGACACGCAGTGCTCTCCGGCGTTTCCAGTGTACGGCTCTCATATTCCCCCGCAGCCTGCCTGCCTGCCTGCCTCCCTGGCTGTGTGTGTGTGTGTGTGTGTGTGTCTGGCTCTTTGCTGATGGTCATGGAGTGCTGCCTCTGCGCCGTGTGTGTGGATTCCTCTCTGCTCCCAGAGGATGGGGGAGGGGATCCGACAAGGGAGGCTGTAATTGCCAAATCTTCTGTGAATAGGGGTCACCCCCGTTGGACGCTGTTTGAAATCGCACACATTATAGCATTAAAATGTAGACTGTTTATTGTGGCGGTTTTCTGGCAGCTCTGATAGTTTGAACATCTGCAGCGAGAGGCCAACAATAGGCTGGATTTACACATGCCGGGTGAAGCCTGTGAGCAGCCGGCCTTCACCCACCGCTGGTTATTTATGAGCCAATGATGAGTCAAGGTTTATATCGGGGAGTAATATTTCACAGATAAACCCAAAGTTCTCGGTCTAGTCAGTAAAACAACAACAACACGCTTCCCCTCTCTCCTCCCTCTACAAAAACAGTTCCAAGAGATGTTTCTTCCTTGTCAGATATTCATTCACCCTACATTTTGAGTGTAGGTGTAGTGTTGCACAAGGGTGGTGGTTTGCATGTTTTCAACAGCAGCACGTATCCCAGAAGTTCTGTTGTATTTATTCCATCTTATCCCTCATGACCCTAATTACAGATTCAGTGTAGAAGGAAGGGCGTGCTGCGGGAGGGAGGATGTTTGAAAGACAAGGGGAGATTTTTCCTGCTGTAGCCTTAATTGAATTTCTCCTGGATAATGAGAATATGGAATGGGCCTATTACCATGGAGAGCTATGCAAATAAGGACCATAATGCTTTGCAGCAGGTCACACGTGGGCATTCATTAGTCCTCCAAATCTAAATTCCACTTTTGACCTTGAATAGGGAGAAGAAAATGAACAAATACTCCAAATGTCAACCCTGTAATTTTCTTTGTGATATAATTTTGATTTTTTTTTTTTTAATACAGAAAGGTGGAAAACTGTCATTTAAATTAGATGTTGTAAAGAGAAGATAAATATGGTGCAAGAAAACGTAATTGCCTTTTTGTTTTCGCAGAGAGAGGCAGGAGCAGCTGTTGGGATATCGCAAACGGGGGCCAAAACCAAAACATCTTTTACTCCAGGTAATTATCTTCTTCATCGTTTACGATGTTTCTGAAGAAATGTGCTGCTCTTCTGAGCCTTCCTGTTAAGATTCGCTCTCAGAGGCCAAAAAGGGGGTTTGGGCCTGTCAGGTGTTTGAGAGCTGCAGTCATCGTGGTCGCGGTTATTAATAGAGTTCTTTGAGAGAGATGAAGTAAAGGGCAAAGAAAGGATGGGGTCCTACAGCTGGATTTGTTTGCTCACACATCATGAAACAGGGTTTGTTGCCTGAGGTTATGCGAGCGCCACATGAGTGCACTCATTTTATCTGCATATGCAAAGTAACAGCTTTAACGAGAGCGTGTTATTGTAGGGTCTTTTTGGACCAAGTGAATCTGTATCAGGAGAATGTATTCTTTCATTTCCCTGTTTGCAAAAGATGAAAATAGAAGGCTGAAAGTAGCACTTGTCTTGTGCTTTGACTATTTTACCTCTGTCCTCTTACAATGTGGTTATATATTTTGGGAGACTTGGAGCCAATTGTTATGCAGTGTCACTCCCGAAGAGGCATACCACGTTGCCAGAGTCACACGTGGCCAGCAATCAGGAATAAAGCGTGACATGTCTGGTGGCACTTCTCTGACCCGAGGTCACAGCCGGAGCGTCTTGAGTGTTCCGCTGCAGTTCCCCTTTGACAGCCCGAAGGGTCAGCCAGTACAGGAGGAGGGGGAGGGGACAAGATGGTGGGAGGGAGATTGTGAACTGAGCAATGATTGGAGAGTTAATTTCAATTTCCGAAAGGCTTCCGCATCTTGTAAACTCTCTCATTTTCAGCCTGTAGCTTTGCTTATTTTAGCTGCTGTTTGAACTCCCTTTGAAAGGGGCATTAAACCTCACGCGATATGCACAGTTTGTGAAAACAGTTGTATAATGGCTCCTGCTTTGCCAGGGAAGATAACACACAGTGAGGCGAGTGTTGCATTATGGGAAATGTAGGATCCGGTCTTCACAGAGCTTCATATACTGTATATACTTTTGTTAAACTGTTTCTTGTGAGACCCCACCAACAAGTGCACTAAGTTGGCCTATTTATTTTTAGTTATTACTTAAAGACATCCCAGAACTCCAATCCTCATTATTATTATTATTATTATTTGGCTCATTATATTCTTGAGTTTGCTGAAAACAGGGGAAATGTTAAACTTGGTGTCTTGTCTCTTTCTTCAAGGTACCCTCATTTGCCAGAAGATCCTGTATCCCTGCAGGTTTTGGAGAGTCATCTCAGGATGCAGAGGCTATCCTCAAGTCCGACCCCGTCCCGGTCCAGCGCCCCCAGCCTCAACAGTACCAGCTCAACAGCAAGAAGCACCATCAGTACCAGCCCAGCAGCCAGGAGCTCCCCACTGACCAGCCGACCAACGGCAAGAAGAAGTTCATCTACCAGCTCAACAGCAAAAAGCACCACCACTATGAGCCTGACCCGAGCATGTACGACGCACAGGCTTCCAGGCTCAAAGAGGTGGTCAAAGTTCAGGAACTGGCCAGTAAACCGGCAAATCCTGGCTGGAACTTACCGCTGGCCCTGCAGCAGAAATGGGTTCGAGACAAAGACACAGGCTGCTTGAGCAAAGTTAAAGAGCTGGCGGTGGAGGTGAGGAAACCCGCTGTTAAAGATGCTGAGAGCGAACATGCCCTTAAACCCAATCCTAAAGACGCAACCCTGCCTAGCGCTATTAGCAGCAAAATGAAGATAATCAAGAACAAAAACAAGAATGGACGTATTGTTATTGTCATGAGCAAATATATGGACAGCAACAAGGCTCATGGGGCTAAGGGTAAACACGGGGAATCTTCAAGCGAAGTGAAACCCCAAAGCACCAAACCGTCGGAGAACAATCCAGCACATACAACCAAAATGGTGGAGCACCCTGAGAACGGTATCCCAAAAGAGATCTGTAATGGCAGCTCCCTCCCTGCTGCAGAGCACCCTATAAAGTGTTCCCCAAAGGACAGACACTTCTCCAAACCTTCACCAAGCACAGCAGAGGAATACAACACCGAGGTGGCCCGTGGTCAGGCCGATTTACCGGACGATCTACCCCTTCAGCTGACTGCTAGCTCGCCCATGACGTCCTGGTCTGTTGACGTCAACATCCCGACCCCAACGTCCGTTGACCACATCAGGATCCCTTCTTTTCCCAACGACCGCAAGCGAAAGCTATCAGATCCCGCTGAGGACAGGAGCGCCTCCAAAACCTACGTGACTTCCAGAAGCTTCAGCGTCCCCAGCACTGTGGTCACGCCACCTCAGGACAAACCTATGGACCTCCACTGTAGCGGCCCCCGCCACAGCAGTACATTTACATATGAGGTTGTGGACTCTGGCAGCCAAGAGGAGCCGATGGATCTCAGCTGCCCAAAGAATAAGAATCAGGTGGAGACGGAGATACTGCCGGAGCCCGAGCCTGCCGTCACAAACGCAACTCGTGTGACAGAAGACGCACAGACATCCACAGAGAAATCTAAAGAAGCACCTCTTCAAAAAATCTCCCCTTTTATGGGAAATATCATAATCACTGACATCACAACAAACAGTCTGACCGTCACATTCAAGGAATTTGTTTCTTTCTAAGAAACCATTTTGTAAAATAGGACTACCAGTGACCGATTGGATGAATGCTGTTAATATGTACATATGTAAAAAAAAAAAAAAACATCAGAATTTTGTAAATGTTGAAATTTATAATTTATCATTCAAATTCAATATGTTTCTTAGAATGTTTTATACTGTAACTCCTCTGTGACGTTGTAGCCAAGAAAGTGCCCTCGAGACTTTGAGCGAATGCATTCAGGTGGATGTGTTCCACTTTTTAAAAAAACGGTTTATTTGTCATATGGAGCCGAATGGGATACTTTTGCTGTTGTTTCATACCTGCACCAAACTTATAACCTGATATGTATGAAGGCTTATACATATTTCTTATGAATAATATCACTTATTTTGGTCCTGATAGATGGTAGAGAGGATGTTGTTGAGTATATGGTGATCAAAGATCAAATTGAAAGCACTTAATTACATTTTCACATGTTGGTTTGTGTCATTACGAGGAGAGAAACAGCTGTTCTCTTGAAGTCTTATTTCACTTTTTACTCCAGACAGGTTCCCTTAGATGGATTTGGCATATTTTGTTAGATGTTTTGTTTGTGGCTTGTTTGAGAAAACATCATTAGCTATACCATGCAAATTTACAAAAGCAGGTATGTCAGAGTACAGTGGACACGCTCGGCTGTGTCAACAACCTTAAAGAAATGTCCCGGTCTTTTCAACAAAGCCGTCAGTGAATATACCGCTGCAACCCGATCTATTGCTATGTTGCACATCTCACCTTTAGCAAACATGTATGGATTGACATGTGACATCTCAAAGGTCTGTTACTATTTATCAAATGTGTGACTTCCCATTAAGACGACGTATTGATTCTTACCATAATTAGATCATGATTTATTAACTTATTGTTGACCTCACATATTGCTGGAGTTACTTTAAAATACATACGCTAGTCTCATTAGGACTCTCCTAATGTCACAGAGAGTGGCGATATTCATCTCATTTTGCTTCTGGAGCTCATTGTATTATCTGGAAAACACACGTTACTGTTATTAGCTTTCGAAAAAGAAAGCTACCAGGGTGATTTAATGAGTACGTTACACAGATTAAATGTGAGTCGCGAGGCTGCCTTCGTATACTGTTACATGCGAGCCAATGAGTGCAAGCTGTTTTGATTCTGCTGCTGAAAATTCAAATGTCAAAGCTGTTGGATGTAACCTACATTTGAGTCTAAATTGCCTTCCACGCACGTTCGATGCAAACCAGTAAGAATGCTATAATAATAATAATAAAAAATATAGCATATTTATTGATGTTTAACTTGTTGTAACAAAGATGCGCTCTGCATCAGAAGCTACACTTGATTCCATTGAACAGTTGAAAAGATGTTTTAAGTCTGTCGGCTCCTTTTTGTTCTCTATTTTGTGCATTGTTTTGTTCATTCTCGCACTTGGTTCGAAATCAAAATGATTGATATAAAGTATGTTCTACCAGGAGTTGGTAGACTTATTGCTGTTGGCACAGCTTATTGGATGGTATGTTTCACAATAAAGAGAGAGAAATAACCTCTTACATGTTTATGCATTTATATTTGATGGCTTGTTGATAAATTGGACGTACTATCGGCAAACTTCTCTATCGTTTTTTTTTTAGTGTTCGGTGAAAGATCTATGTATCGCTGTTCCTGCCCCGCAGTTCTGAAGCGTTTCTGCTGATACAGAGAACGAATGGAACAATAAACACAAGAAACACTAACTTGGTTGTGAACCATGAATAGAAAAACAGATCATGTTGCATAATCACAAACGATCCTGCACAAAGAGGCCCTCTGTATTGCATAACTGCACCGGCCACTTGTATTATTAAAACTTTAGCCGTGCATTATTCTTCTACTGCAGCTCGACCCCAAGCAGGAATGTAAACACACAACACGACGGCAGGGAAGGCTGTTATGTAACTCTTAGATTCCATCAAGAAGAAAGGCGTCATGGAGGCTATTTGTCCATTGTGTAAGAAGTGTGTGTGCCTTCCAGAACACAGTGCCTGTTAGGAACGTCGGTTTTATGACCTTTAATTAGCGTGTGCAACATGATCGTGGCAGTTCCGGTTCATTGTGTAACTTGTTGTTATAGGACTGCATTGTCTCGTAAAACGCTGTGTCACTATGACAGCAATTCTCCCTACATTATTATCACACAGTAAAGGACAAGTTCAGACCTATGAAGACTCGGATGTATGCAAAGCTTCAGATACACGTTGGCGCATACCTCAGCTGACCTTTCATGACATTGCCAAATGTGTGGGCCTCTCTCAGTCTTGTCTTGTCAGTATTGTCTATAAGTTAATGTAATTTTATTATGTTGGTAATTCTCTACACACTGCCTTTGTCTCCCTATTATCTTTGTTTCTTCTGAAGCGAGGGTAAAAGGACAGATGGTGCTGTACAGATTGTAGACCCCCCTTTTGAGGTAAATCTGTGATTTTGGGCTGATATAGTTAAAACTGACTTGACTTAAATAGAATCATTAAAAGCCCTCTAACCAGGACTTTGATCTGAAAATGTAAGCAGAAATTGTTGTCGTTATACTGGAATCTCAAGCTTGTAAACAGATTAACTCTTGAATGCTTTGAGTTATAGAAAGGCCCAGGAATGTGTGTGTGTGTGTGTGTGTGTGTGTGTGTGTGTGTGTGTGTGTGTGTGTGTGTGTGTGTGTGTGTGTGTGTGTGTGTTGTGTCTTCTTTAGTTTAGTCATGGGAGTTGCTTATTAAAGAATGTGACACAAACAAAGAACCCTTTAAGAACAGAAGCAAGAACAGAAACCACCTATGTTTTAAATGACTAGTCTTTCTCTCTGACCTTCCCTGATCCTGTTTTGTTGTCAGTTAACAGTCATCTCTCACAGTGGTTTTTCTGGCTTACAAGTGCGTTAAAATACGCATGGATCTCACAAGCGATCAGGGTCGAGAGGGGCTAGAAGTTCCCAAGAATGACTTCAACTTCAAATTTGATTCGTTTTCGACCTACAAACACATTTTCACTTAGATTAGAATAACCAGCTGAAGTGGGAACAGTAAGAGTTAATTACTTAGAGTCCAAACATGCTGTCAGTGTCAGTGGTCACTTTCAAATCAGAATAAATCTATTAACAAATAAATAACGTCCGCTGTTATTTGGGCTGTGTGAGCGATAAGAGCAAAAATATGACAACCAATCAATTACTCCTAACAGGCCCATATGGAACCATGGCAACCAAAGACACGCATGACACACTTCTCAGTTTCTAAACTCATATCAGTTGATATTAGCGGAGTTTCAAAACCCACGAACACACAGCTTCGCATCTCTCTCTCTCTCTCTCTCTCTCTCTCTCTCTCTCTGAAGGCTATCTCTATAGGCCGTGCATGGCTTTGAACCAGCTATGCAGTCAGTCATGCATCCGTAGGAAACTGAAACATCGTTGAGCAGGGGAACATATTTATAGACCAAGTGTGATGTTTCACATTCCCTCTTTATCATCGTACCCACCAGCACTCTGCACAGTGTCGGTTTCATCCCCGCACAGTGCAGCCTCACAGGATCATGTCGGCAGCAGGAGCGGTCGGATAATTTAAAGCCCAGTGTGTGACCTGAGAAGGCCTGTTGCTCAGTAAATGTAATAGATCTGAATAAAAAGATGACATTTTAAAACATACAAAATGGAAGGGTCGTTCATTAATTGTGGAATCGCTGTTGACTTCCAGTATTTTCTTTCCAAATACACAAAACAATGGAGAAAAAAAGCCTTAATGAATCTTTATTTTATTTCATTTTCATCCAGATAAAGCGGATGTAACCAGATGTAAGCTAAAAACCTCAAATAGTTATAGTGTGGGAAATGAGAGCTGGTGCTGTGGTGTGGTCTATCGGGCTGCTAAAGGGTGCTTTCTAATTCAAAGTATATGCGCTCAAATATGGCTTCGCAGTTTCTCGCTTCGTTGCTTTTGTGTGTGAGCCACCTTCAGCAGAAAATGTCGCCCGGTGAAGTAGGACAGTCAACAGCGAGCTGTGCGCAGCAGTTGCCCAGAAACCAGAGAGCCAATAATGTTCTCACAGAGCCAGCACTGTTTATTCATGTACGGCTGTCGCCATTGCGGCTCCCGCAGACTCACTTTTCACCGACTCACAGCCAAATATGGAGAACCGCAGCAGCGCAGCAGTCCCCGCTCTCTAACACGCACCAGCCGCCTTTCTCTCCGAACACAAACCGTGCAGGCTCTAGCCATTATAGTACCGACAGGAAATGTCGGTCTACAGGCTATGACTATCAAAATGGTGGTTCATATTTCTACGGCAGCCACAACGCATCTTTTGTCCGCGGCGCGCCCGCCTTTGTCTGCTCCACACCGGGGATCATTTAAACAGATAGCAGTAAATGTACATATATATATACATCGCCTATAGTTCAGTATGTTGAACGTGATCGAGAATGAAGACGGACAAACGACATACAGCCTCCCTTGCTTATGCTGCGATTTCATTTCACATATCTGCAGTAAATTATCCCACATCCAATTAACCTCACAAATGATTGCAATTGATTTAAAACCCAGCCTGTTTACTTTAATGTGCGTAATGTTACGAAAATAAGAGGTCGGGATTTCAGGGTTAATACAACATGATGAGCGCAGATCAAGAAGGAATGGAGAGCAATGCATTTGTTGGCAATATTTCTCAATAATACAAAGATTTCGCAGTCAATTTTTGTCAAATAACTGTGAATATTAATTTTTATAATATCACATATTAGCTGCATTCGCTTGTGAAAGCTGCAACGTCTTTTACAATCGCCACAGTGGCCAAATAATCTGTTGTCTGGCCCCCAGCATCAACACAAAGGCGTGGATGGTAGATACCTGATGCGGGGATTTTAGCCCTGCTATATTCATTTAATGAATAAACTCTTCTGCACAGGCTATTGTATGCATTTTAAATAGATAAACTGGAAAAGAGGAAGACAATCGAAGTAAAAATCTTAAAATGAAAACGATCCAGTATTGTGTCCAGGCTTTATTGTGTGTAGAGCATTTTCAATTAATTTGATTATTTTTTAAAGTGCAATTTGAACTCCCGTTTAGCTCAGTTGGATGGATAATGTGCATGACCCGGAGGCCTTGGCAGGTAGGAAGACTGCAAGATTAAGATACGCTGACGTGTCTCTTGGCACAATTTAAGACTTAGGACAAATTTGTAATTATTATTCTATTTTCTTATCATTTAAAATGAAAAGCTGATGATTGTAAAAAAGAAATGCACGTGAGGCCCACAGAAAAAGACGTTGCAGCTCCACCCTCCCCTTTTCCATGTTTGTGGTTAATTTGTGTGATTAATATTCCGAGTAAATGTTATCATCACGACCATATTAGTGGTTCAATATATTCCAGAAAAGCTGCAGCTGCTGGGCAAAAACCTACAACTATAATAATAATGATGATGATAATAGTAATAATACGTTGCTACTGAGTGCAGAAATACAAACATTTTATGTTTAATTAAATTATAAGTGCTTAGTTTTATTTGTGAGGTAACCCCAGAAATAATAGATAAAACACAATAATAACAATAAAAATAATGATTACAATAATGTTTCTGAACTCTGTTCATAATATTACCACTGCCGTCAATAACCAACATCTCAGTAACAACAGGCCCTCATGACGACATTTAGCCTATAAAAAGATTCAATTACATCTTCTCTCATATATATTTATTGTCAGTAAATGCACAAAGTATTCTTCCATTTATTGGCTCTCAATATTTTGTGGATTTTTTTTTTTACATGCAGAGACAGTTTAGTTGATATCATATAATTTAAATGCAGGTAAATCACACTCTGCCTGCTGGATGTAGTCCAGTTAAGCAAGTTACACCTTGACTCAAATCTTCCCGAGTCTCAAAACTCATCCAGGCCTTAAAATAATGTTATTAACCGCCCTCTGAATAAAAAGGCTTGTTTTTGAGTGACAAAAGCGGCTGTTTTGGGCCATATTTCCTCTTAATTGGTTCGTCTTCTAATATCATATAATAATGATTCTAAACAAACTGACGTCGCTTCATGTGAAAAAATACATAGCTTCTGGAATGATCATTAAAAACCAATAGTCTTTTTTGAAGGGTGTTTTTTCCCCACAGCGTGCGTAAAATCGTAATGCGCAAATGTCCAATTACGCGTGACATGGCATTACATTGTGGCACGTGGACTATTTTCTTTTGATATGCAGCACCTGAAAATCTGGGATTATAAATGAAACTGTATTGCAGTAGATTGTATAAACAAATTATTTTTTAACAATCAGTCATGAACCTTTAGATCACAACCAAAGCTTGTCTGAGGGTTACTCGAAAGGTTTTATCTTAAATGAGGCTGATATCTGACCATTTATGTTAATTTTGGCACATTTTAATGCAGGGATTTATATTGTAATGATATTGATTTGAATTGTT
Source organism: Anarhichas minor (assembly GCF_050575085.1). Lineage (NCBI taxonomy): Eukaryota > Metazoa > Chordata > Actinopteri > Perciformes > Anarhichadidae > Anarhichas > Anarhichas minor. The sequence continues at coordinate 14,718,467 of NW_027466453.1, forward strand.
GAAATATTAATGCTTTAACATATACAGACTGATATATACAGATAGATGTCTTGTGTAAATGTGTTCAGATTCAGATGTGTTGCGCCTGTGGATGAAACCTTGCAGTCATTCTCCTCTCTCTCTCTCTCTCTCTGATTTAATCTCTATTTTTTTTTTTAAAGAAGGTGAAATAAAAAAAAAACGTTTCTTTTGGTTTGGGCTCTATAGACTCCCCTCGGGGATCTCAGGGGGTCCGTGGATCTGCTCCGGGAGCCTGATTTTGCTTGTCCCACTGTGCCAGACATTCCTGTACAGCAGCCAGAGCAGCGGGACTCCTCCCCTTCACTCAGAAACCCGGAGCACGTAGCAACAACTGAGCCAATGTGCTCCACCGCGATCCGTCCTTCCGACTGCGGTGCCTGGCAACAGAAAAAGACGTGATGACGTCCTCTCCACATTGCGTATTATGGGATGTGCGGAATTAAAACAACCCGAAGAGGACACGGGGACGACTAAAATATTAAAAGAGACAGAAATAAACGAGGTGTGTGGTGAATCATGGAGCTCTCGGCTGTTGGTGAGAGCGTCTTCGCAGCAGAGTCCATCATTAAACGGCGAATCAGACGGGTATTTGCTTCTTTTTTCACCCACAGGCTGTCTGCACACCTATTACGCAACCATTTGTTTGAACGGCGCCAGTAGGCAATCCTAACCTGCATCTATTACGGATCTGTTTTGCAGGGTCGCTGGGAATATCTCGTGAAATGGAAGGGCTGGTCTCAGAAGTGAGTATTGTAGCCGAGGCTGTGAAGGACAGCGCTCCACTCTGGCCGCTCGAACAACTGCACCACCTCGGTTATTCCGCTCGTGGATGCTTGTTTTCAAATCATATCATCTGTTCTGTGTGCTGTGGTGCAGTCTACCATATGCCCGGAGGCTCGTGTGCACCCGGTGAAGGGTTGTGAATGTCTGAGCTTCAGCCCACCGGGATGTATTGAAGTCCTCACTAGCGTTAGCAATGGCTGGGTTCACCATGTGTCACTGTCCGCTAGTAGTCTGTAATCGCAGCGCAAGCCGCAAACTCGCTTTGATAAAAGTCTTCCACCCCGTGTGAGTGCGCGTTGACATGCTATTCGCCTAACGCATGGCAACAAACACCTCTCCTCCTTGTTGTTGGGACACAGGTACAGCACTTGGGAGCCGGAGGAAAACATTCTGGATGCACGTCTCTTCGCTGCCTTCGAGGAGAGGTGAGGGTTTGACAGCGCAGCAGTAGGCCTCTATGCAGAAACGACAGTACCGCGCATTGGGTGCCACAGTAACGTCCATCTGAATAACACATTGAGTCTACGTTTGAATCTTTCAAATCTTTAGTTTTCGCAAAGGAAGTGGTAACAAGTGTCAGTGGAGCGAGTTAAGTCTGTTTCCATATCACATAGTTGCAATGTGTGCTGCCATTTTCTTATCACGAACAGGTAATATGCTGTATTCTGACATTTATTCAAATAAAAAAATTCTAAAAAATAAACTAATATCACTCCAATACTGGCAGAGTATGACCTACTTGGAAAATTGTATTTTCTGATGTAATTATAGAATACATTTAAAAAAAATGTAAATGCCTGATGACTCTTACTGGTTTTCATTCATCAGGGAGCGCGAAAGGGAGCTGTTCGGGCCGAAGAAGAGGGGCCCCAAACCTGAGACATTTCTCCTGAAGGTGAGTGAATCTTTTGATGCGCATATCTCGGGGTTTCATTCAATCTTCTGGCCTTACTGAGGCGATACAGATGATGAGTAATTTCCAAGACATAACAAATACAGTCTGAATTATTTTTTTTAACTGTTGGACTTGAATTTAAAACAAACAAACTAGTGGAATGACAATTGATACCCAAATGAAAACCCGTCGTTTACCCAGTGTTTTTACAAGGTTACGTTTGGGACGGTGCTTGTCCATTTTTAAACACACAACATATTAGTTGTATGTGTCTAACATGCATTTAAATGCAAAGCAGTTTTAGGACGAAGCGTTGGACGTTCAGTGTAACGAGTCTGATCTGCAGCTGCTTCTCCTAAAACTTTAAATTTCCTCTGAAGACTTCAAATTTTCATCTCTGGGAAAGCTCCTCTCATAAACGGTATTTGCTCTGTCCTCAGGCCAAAGCCAAAGAAAAGGCGTATGAATTTAGACGAGAGGCTCCGAGGGGGATCCAGGTTTCCTATCCTGTCCCGGAGCTTGTCATAACACCGAGGGCCCGGGAGGGTTTACGCACCGTGGTTCCTACAATCTTCCCACCGAGCTCGGTCAACAGAGGGGAAAGTGTCCACATCCGACCAGCAGAGCTCGAGAGGAGGCCCAGGCCGACTCCACCAGCTCCTCCGACAGTCCAAGAAGCCGTTCGGTTCCCCAAAAAGAGAGGGCGCAAACCGAAGCTGCATTTAAATTACGATAACGATGACGGAGGCAGCTCAGTCGAGCCGGACACCAAACGGAGCAGGCCTCCGGAGGAGCCGGGGTCACACGATTTGTCCAACATGCCCCGACGCTTGCTCCAGCACGGAGAGACGTCAGATCAAAGCCTCCTCCAGCTGACCAGGAGGTTTCAAGAGGAGACCACGATAACACCCAAACACAGCAGCGTGCGGAGACACGCAGGTCTGTCTTACAGCTGCGCATTCAGTCCAGATGTGTGCGAAAGTGATCAGGGGATGCACAGGACTAAATGTTTGTCCAGGTTGTCTATTCCTCGGCCCAGCAGCTCCGCAGAACACCGGAAACACCAGGTGAAGGAGCGCTGTCTGCCCCGGGAACAACCTGCTGTCATCTCCACACAGTCCGAGTCCATCCAGGATCAGTCCGCGCGAGCAGCCTCGACCTGGACCCCCAGTTTCACCAGTCTGGACACTGTGACCGTGACAGATGTCACTATGAACTTGTTGACAGTCACCGTCAGAGAAAGCAACACCGAGAAAGGCTTTTTCAGGGAGAAAAGATAAGTAGGCCCATGTACTTCGGATGTAGGTCAGAGGAAGCTAATATATGCGTAAATAATTGTTTAACAAGCTACTAACTAACACGCCTACCGTAATACTATATTTTTTTCTATGTAACTGTCAAACGTGTACATACAAATATTTAATACGCTGCTGAGAAAATAAAAAAGTGAATGTGAGTTAATGTTTTTGTTCTCGGTCCTATCATTTTAAGATGATCCTTTTTTGTCTTTTTTTTTACAAACTTTTCAACCAGTCATTCATTATAAAAAGCCATATCCTATGATTTTTTTAAATAATCCCACAATGAGACTACACTAAAACGCATCCAACTATTGCTTGTGACAGTGTTCCCTCAAGGAAAAAGGATTTTAAAGTTACAAAGTTTGATCCGAGTTCCACCCAAAGTTATTCTGGGGTTTGAAGATGATTTCCAGTCATGTTTTAACTAAAAAGCCATGTGACATGGTTCTTAATTCCCAAACTTATTATTAATGTTTGTATGCATCAAACCATTGAAATAATCAATCTCACTTTGCAAGCAAATTAAACTCCAGCTTCAACATATTTATATGACTTAAATAAATGCCTTTAAATAAATACCTTTTTAGTTCCTAATCTAAAACTAGACGGTGGAATACAGTATTTTTGTGAAGGCTTTTTTTTTTGTTATACTTCCTGCTTAGCAAGATTTTATTTGTACGAAATACTCTTTACAACGATTTTGGGAACATATTTGAACACATGCAAAAGCTAAAATGTGCTAATTTGTCTTTATTAAAAAATAGCTTTTTTTTTTTTACAGTACTTTTGAAAGGGGAGCTTTGTGTCACACGAGACTATCTGTGATCACGCCGGTTCAAATCAAACCACGAGGGCCTGATGTCAAGTTGAAGAAGTCCTGTTATTAATTGGCATTCACGTTAATTTGAATTTCTTTTCCTTTTTTTGTTTTGCAAGTTGCAGTTGGAAAGCTATGAATCATATCCTATGCAAATATAAATAGCCCACATCTTAGAACTGTGAGGCGTTGGTGGACCTAAGTAAAATGTACACGCGTATTCTTCTTGTTTCATCGTCAGCACCATTGTCTTCATCATAACTGTCGCTCGGTAAGATTGCAGACGGTCAGACAGCAAAGGGCGAGTTAGGCCTTAAAGCTGATCGCGAGGCTATGAGTGAGTTAGTTTCGACAGTTTGATGATGATGATGACGTAATAGGATTACTTATTGAATGAGCCATTTGATTACTGTATGCACAGAGAGGCTGAATCACAGGAAGTGTTTCCCAAACTGTGACCTCGTGTCTGGTTAAATGATCGGAGGTGATTTTCTAATTTATTTTTTAATGCGTTAAACTGCAATTTTAAGATCACGTATAGGCCGTAATGTTTCCAATCAATGACGATGGTTTCTGTCAGCACACCAATGGGATCACCTTGATCCTTCAGGCCGTTACAATATATGAATGCTCCAGGATCCAGAGGCCACTTCTTTCAGGCACAAAGCCTCCATTCATTTGACTTTGCTTTGTCTCTCCGAGACACATGACCCAATCTGACCATCCGGTACTCCTGTGAGAACTGTCCGTCTGCTTTCTGTCTCACCGATGCTCATTTAAAAATGTGGCTTATAGGCCAATATCTCAATTCGGTGTTGTGGTTTAATGGAACATGGTGGTGAAGTGCAGTTTTCAGAAATGCATGTAATGCAAAATCATTTAAAAAAATGTTCTGCAACGTTGCCAGCTTTGCAGTGTCTAAAATGTATCGCATACATATTCTGTATTCATCTCAAAATGTTTTGTCAATATATTTCCAAAGTTGCGACGGATAAAATCACCCAAACTTCAGGATTTACTTTGAGCAGCGCAGGCTTTTCCTGCAGCTATGACAACATCTGGTCAAATTCTCCATATGAGTGTAATTTACTCAACGACATACCCATCAAGAACCTTCAGCCCTTTGATCTGATGCTGCCGGGAGCTATAAGCAAAACCTCGAGAGAGGCTGCAGCCACCAGCGCTCAGAGCGGCCTGCCATGGTCACGCTCCACAGACTTTACCTCCACAAGATGTCGCCACCAGCAGGACCTTGAAACGGTGCCAAATTATTTTTCGCACAAAGACCCTGCAAGTTAAAACGAAGTGAAACCACTCATCCATAGTGGATTAATCATTGCTGAAAGCTGGTTACGTTTGTACTCATCTACAATATTAGTGGTTGTTGAGTTACAGCCTCTGCCGGATGAAAGGCTGCAGCAGACTTTAGTCCTCCAGATGTGGGGGCTTTGTGCGTTGCATCATCCCGCCACTAGATGAAGCTCCAGCACAGATGCACACTGAATTTTTTTGTCTTTTTCTAGCTGGCCTATGGTAAATTCATAAAGATTAGATTAACTGTTCTTAAAGCAGGGTCTGCCACGTAATGTTTGACTCATGATTTTGGAGGAAGGGTGGTCAAATTAATCTCAATTTGATACATTTTTGTCATTTCATTGCCATTTAAATGTAGGCTATGAAATGCAAAGTAGCCTTTAACTTGTGTAAAAGTGAAATAATACGCGGACAGTCTCTCAGAGGTAAAGGAATTATTGTGCAGAAAGGTGTTCTGATGTTACCAGATGGCCCAAGGCTTTTTTTCAAACTCTCTCTCTCTCTCTCTCTCTCTCTCTCTCTCTCTCTCTCTCTCTCTCTCAGCTTCACTATAGAGCATCTAGTGAAGCTGAGAACGCGCGTACTCGATGACTTACGGACAAACTCTCTAGCCATGCACTACCGTCAACTTCTGTCTGAATTTGTATCTTTATGTGGGTGAGATGTTGCCTAGAGTGATTCTTTTGATCTTGGGTCTTCAGTTACGGAGCTGTGCAACTGATCTGTGCAACTGGACTGGAAGGTGAGGAGCTTATGTCATTACTGCAGGGTTTTTAGCTTTAAAAGAGGGACATTTTTATAACAATTTGAGACTTGATGATAAAAACAATTTTATTAATTAATTATTCACATGTACAACTGCATATATGATTAGATAGCAAAGAAGCATCTATTAATTCATTTCCATTTATAACTGCATTATTATAAAATAGAAAGGATAGTCCGCAGTTAATTAAATGTTCTGCAACCTACACTTTGTTCTTATTCGTGGCGTTTAACTATAATCTAAATAGCATCTGTATATCATTTATTAAGACTTGATAACGCCATTAGTATTAATGTAATACATGCCATAGGCTACATAGCAGTCATTTAAATTTCACATTGTTGAATTTTTAATTCCTCGGTTTTTCCCGCCGATCCAGCGGTTTCGCAGCTGGTGTGGACTCCAGGATTGTACTCCAGGTGCAGCTGCGCTGTACAGAGGGCTCAGTGCGCTGGATCTACCCGGGCCAGGCTCTCCGAGTGGTCCTGGAGCCCAACCTGTCCACCGCCAGGCGCACCACTGTCTGCATCAAACCATCGCCCTCTCTCCATGGAGCCAGCGTGTTCATCGAACGCGCCGGGGAGCTGGAGCTGTTGGTGATGGAGGGCGGGCGGCCCGAGCAGCAGGTCTTCTGTTTCCGGGCAGATGGTCCGCACAGGCCCGCTATCTACCTCCAGTCCAGCCCACAGAGTGTTGGATCCTGGAGCAGACGTACGATGGGCTTCAGATATGAGCTGCTGAGCAACAGGAGTGCTGCACCCAACGTTGGCCACACCGGGCTTCAGGGTGAGTGGACCCTCTTTCATTTTGCTTCATGAAGATCCAATAAATATGAATTATACATTCGCCCCTATTTAGGGTTTAGTATACAGTGTTAACAAATGGCATTATTAATGCTTAGTAAATCAGTAACTGAGTTACAAGGTATTTATAAGAGCAACGTTTGGGTTGCCAGGTTGTGAAAATTCCCTCTTTCCTGATGGGACCATATAACCACTTACCTTTTGGAGAAGGGCTGCAGAGGATCATGACCAAAATGTATTTATACAAAACTTACTAAGCATTTATTAATTTCACAACCTGGTAACCAAAAATATGACCATATTCATGATTTATAGTTTTATAAAGCATCAGTGCATATACAGTTAAGCCGTTAGTCACAACTTATAGGCCAAACCTTTTATAAACGGTGCCTTATTAGAAAGTGGTACCACAAATTCGGGTTCAATTTTAAAGCCATGTGTTGCATTACCTGTCGTTGAGTGTGCGGTACCGACCGGTCCTAATTCCTATGAGAAATAGTGGTAATTTGATTACAGTCCCTATCATGCTGAGTGGGGCATGCAGCTGCTGGTCAGTTGCGTGTTTTGTCTGGCTGTCTGGTTTCCATCGGGGAGACAAAGCAGCGAAGACAGAGCAGACCACAGGGCGGCTGAAGGGCACCGGGCCAAGGGGCCTGAACTGAGACCGCAAATACTTTGCAGATTCCACGAATGCCATTTCATTGTGCGTGTCTGTTTATTAGCATTTATCCATGTGTGAGGGCCTGTCCCCGCCGTGGTGATGTCATTCTATGTCCATAATAGACAGCTGCTTATCTTTTCTGAATTGCCAGACTGGCAGAGGTGTTTGACTCCTGCTGTCTCCTGCATTGGCAAAGGGTCATTCAATTAGGCAGATACAATAAGAGTCAAACACGGGGTCAAGACTAGTGAGGGTTTTTGATCTGGAGGCGCTGTGGTGGGCAGAGCACTTAAACATAGGAGCAACATTCCTTCATTGAACCCCTGGTTTCTTCTTTCTTTGATGTGAGGAGGGAGATGAATAAAGCTGGAATGTGCGTCAGATTTTAAGTCAGTGGAGGGGAGGGGAGGAGAAGGGACACCCATCAGTCAATGTCAGCCATAGAGCTTTGGGTCATGCATGGTTGGGGAGAGGGTGAACGATTCACAGATTGGATGCAAGTTTCATCATTAAATGATATTTTCTGTGCTGTTTTCTTTATTCACAGCTTCATGCCAACCCTGCAACAATACACAACTCCTCATGGCCATCTGCAACAGTGACTTTGGTGGGTACATAATAATCTCACTCTACAAACCCTGATCTGTTACTGTACCACTGACAGAACACCGTTCAATTCCCACTGATATACTGGAGCTATAGTAATGTAATGCAAGGTTTAGCCAGAGTTACAAAAATAAAAAACTGAATATAAATGAGATTTGGTCCGAGCAACCACTGTGAGATATCCAACTTGTAAATGTTGGATCTCATTAGCATGACAAATATACTGACATAAATACGAGTGGTACCATCAAATTACTTTTTATGACATACTATTCTATGACTTGTTTAGGACATACTATGACTAGGGGTGTTGCGATGTTGGGGGGGAGCTGCAGAATGTGAGAGACCTGTGCTTTAGAGCAGAAGTAATAGGCCCATTGGGCTTCATTTATGTTCCTTAATGTTCATTCTAAGAAGAGGGTTGGATGAGCAGCTACGGTGTAAATGTAGAAAAACAAGGATAGAAAAGAAAAAATATCACGAAGGAAACTTCTAAGAGTTCTATATCGAAAACAGGCTTGTTTTTCAGATTTTTCATTTCATTTCTTTTAAACATTTGTAGAAATTGTTCTGGTTTTTTGTTTCAGTGGTTCGAGGCTACATCAACAACGTCTCCCACGACTCTGAACGTCAGACGTCGCTGGTGGAGGTGTCAGCAGAGAGGGTTTACTGGCAGCGCAGTGGAGTGTTTGAGCAACAAGCGTCTGTCTCCGGATCTCCTCCTTCCGTGCCGTCTTGGCGTGGACACATCCACACACTCATGCAGTGCCACGTGAAGCCTGGGGATGGAGAGTTTCTCTTCACAGGGTCAGAACACTTTGGGGAAGCTTGGTTAGGGTGTGCCCCGCGATACAAAGACTTCCTGTCTGTCTACCAGACCGCCTGGGCAGCGCGTCAGAATTCCTGTGACTTCCCTTTGGACTGAGGAAGTTTGGTGTTTGAGCTCTACTATGGGATCCCTGTAATGTTGTCATGTGCCAGAAAGGTGGCATCTAGCATCACTAGCATGGACAAAGTCATTAAATTGCCGGTAAAAAAATTCACATTTAGAGGAGCAGCGCAAGGGCAAACAGCAGGGCCTCCTGCACTGGGGCTCAGATAGGGCATTCCTTTGTCTCCCTCCCATCACTGCCTTATTCCTGGGAGAGTGTGAAGGGGTTGGGTTGCTGCTCTCTCTTTGTGCTGCTCTCCACATCAACCGTTGTTCACTTTGCGGGCTCTGTGTGACAATTGCCCCCTGAACTGAGGTGGGAAGAAAGAATGAAGCACAGCCAAATGCCAGTTTGTTAGAGTGAATATAGGCTTGTACATATATGTTTGAGAAGTTATTTTTACTCATCTGTGCCTCAGTTTGAAATCCTCTTTGTTTTGTCTATTTATTTGTGTTGCACCCTACGCATGACCTTTGAATTACAGAAAATGTTTTTTGCATCTAATTCAGAATTGTTGTTGTTTATAATGCAAAATAAATTCTCAACTGTATTAGTGATCACTTTTGTTTTATTTATTCAAATGAGGATTTGCAACATTGACCAATCCAGGTAAGAATTGCATATTTCTTTTATTTTTAATAAGGAAAAAATATTTTTCACTTACATCTGTTCAATTTCCATATTGGCATCACAGTACAAACACTTTACAAAATTTTTGGTAAAAGTTTAGCTTAGCTTATCATTGACTGGACATAATAATTAAATAGGTCTGTAAGTCTCAGTTTTTGTCAGTAACATTCAATATTTTAATACAAAATGTCCAAGCACGCACGAAAAAGTGAACATCAAAACAAACATTTTCCCATTTTATTAACCCATTTATCTTGAGCACAGGCTGTTTTAATAAACTATACAAAAATTCAAATTTGTATATCTGCCCTACAACATGGTGATCCGTAACATTTCTTATCATCAGATAAAAATCTACAATTCACATTGTGTTTGTTTTTGCAACACAATAAATAAAAATAAAAAATCTAATTTCCAACATTGTAATTTGCAGATTTCTTTTTTATATTAACAGAGAATCCGGTCAGTTTATGTAGCTGTTCGCCTGATGAAGTGTTTATAAGTGAACAGAGCTCATGAACAGTGCATCAAAATCTAAATTTCATGAGGCCCTCTGGCTCACAATAATACTTTGGCCCCTTAAGGGACTGGGTAAAGGCTTAAATGAACTAACACCCCCATTTCCCATCATATGCTGCATAATTTCTGTTTTTTGAGGAGAGTGGGATTTAGAGCTGAAGTGTCCTACAAGCTTATTTAGCCCCTTTTCCTTCTGCATCCCATCTTTTCGCCTGTAATCAGATTCTTATGATAATAGGATAGCCCTAAAGTGAAATACAAAATCTCCTTAGATGGCGAAAAGCTCTGAGCAGATTGAATTGGAGTTTTCTTTTGAGTTGTGTGGCCTCTCCATGGCCGAGAAGACGAATGGACAGATGTGAGGCCCCAAAGCCCGGGGATCCTCCCCCTCGGCCCCTCCCAGAAGAGGGGAACAATTAATTGACTTTAAAAGCAACTGCTTTCTTTGCCTATTCCACACTTCTCCTTGGCTGAGCAGGGCTCACAAATTGGTGTGTTGAACTTTTTATGAGGACTAAATAGCTGCCAATGAAAGTGTAAATGACTGTGTGGTGAATGGGGACCACACAATGACCCTGCAGTGACAAGGCCTCCGGCAGACATAATGACCATTGTCACAGCTGCTGTCATCTAGAAACCATCAGGGATCATGAATCCAAGAAGCTGGAGGACGAATGAAAACTCCCTTTTTTTTCTGACTGCCTATTTGTCCTCTTGTATATTTCTGCTTTATATCTTATTTTATCTCAACCTTATATAGATATCTCACTTCTGACATTGATACCTCCGGCAGAGTTTTTTTAGATACATTTTTAAAATCACCGGTAACATTTTCGGTGTATGTATGTATGTAAGACATGGTAAAGATTGCAAAAACAAATTATTTTGATAAACGTTGCCCAAAATTCAAGCTTTCCAAAACTTGTTTCATGCTACAGGAGCCCAGTTTGCAGTCTCTCCACCCTCATTATTTTCCCAGGGTGCCTCCATGTCAAACTTCCAAGCGAAATATAGCCTCTCTGCAGGCTTTTGAGACCACACAATTCTGATCTCTGGGAATTCCAGCAGGCTCTCATGGGGAACGAGCCCAGGAGGGCTCGGCCCGGAGTTGCTGCGTGGTGTACCGGCAGGAGTCCACCCAGACTTGGGGGGGTAATTGGTTTATCCCACCGCCTGGCCTGCTTTCCCATGTGGGCCACTGCTGTGGGGAGGCCATGGGGTACAATATGGAAACAGCATGATACTCTCTAGTGCCGAACAGGCATTCACTGCTCTAGCTATAGAGACCAGGGAGAGAGTTCCCGGGACACAAAGCTGTAGAAGAGATGTCTCTTGGCTTTGAAAAGGTTGCCATTTGGTCTCCTTTTAACGTTGAGCAGCACTATTGGGTGAATATTTGAAGTAATTGAATTTTAGCACAAGCTTTTTTGTAAATCTTCTTCTCGAGTTTGAAAGTTTTTCTAGATCTCTACATATGAAAGCCATCACTCATGCACCTGGTTAAAAACTAGATTAACCTAATGTCCTTGTCTAAAAAAAATCATGAAAGTCATGGGATAGTATGTTGAAATAGTTATAGTACCGCATGTATAGAAAAGTGATAAAAAGTCATTGGAATGTCAATAAAAGTCATAGTATAATGTGCCAGCAAAAGTGATAAAAAAGTGACAGCATATATGTAAAAAATCATTGAGTATGTAAAATAAAAAAAGTCATAGTAAAGTATGTCAAAAAAGTGATTAAAATCATTGTATTGTATGTAAAAAATGTCAAAGTAAAGTAATAATTCAAAAAGTTGTGAGGAGGCTTATTATTTCATCATAGTATTTCTGTAAAATACTGGACTATTGTTTTTACACTTAGTGGCACATTTATTAACATTACATTCTAGCTTGCAAGCTTTGTTTTATAACCATTAAAACTCCGTCACTTGTACTTAGAGAATCAAGACTCAAGATGCACACTTAACTTGGCCGAAAACAAACACAAGTATCTTTAATTATCAGCAAAGAAAGCATATAATCGCACACAAACATCTCAGTAGAGAAGGGGTTGTATTGTAACAGTAGATGATTAACCCATCTCATGATTTATCCCACTAAAGTTCATGCACACGGGATCTTATTTCAGAATGAGTCGAATCTTCCTGTCTCCAAGGAGGAGTCTGCAAAAAAAGAAAAGGAAGTTGTACATTCAGTCAGTAATGACTCTTTAAACCAAATACAGGAACATTGGAATCCTTAAGTTTAAAGTACAATGTGTGAATGTTGTGTTGCACCTACCGAACCAGTGCAGCAGCTATTAGGCCCCCTGTGATGGGCCCCACCCAGTAGACCCAGTGATAATCCCAGTAGTTGCTCACTATGGCTGGACCGAAGGCTCTGGCTGGGTTCAGGCAGGTGCCAGATACATCTCCACTGACAAAACAAACAGGTATGAGATATTCAGATGACTTTCCCCGTTATTTAGAAAAGAACATTTATGTGAATTTGAATCCTCCCTCATTGTATATTTCTGCATTTTCATTACTGCTGCAGCATAAACATGACATATGTGAGGTGTAGCTAGACAAATGCAAATCAAATGGGATATCCTAAATTCTTTGGACAAACCTGTAAAATACCACGGATGCAGCCCCACATGATGTTAAGTCATAAAGGATTTTACTGCAAGATGTCCCTCATACTCTTCCACTTTATTGTAAAAATGTACTCTACTTATCTCACTTGACTCTAGATTCACAATTCTTTTTCCTCTCACTCATTTTTACTCACCCAGCCAAGATGGTGATGATAACAGTGCATCCCACCATAAATGGCACCATGGGGCTTCTGGTCTTGGCGTTGACAGCCCCCAGCAGCACCACCATGGTGACCAGGCAAGTCATGGCGACCTCTCCAAACACAGCTCCCCCTATTTCACTGTCTGGCTGCAGCAGAGCAAACGCAGCCCCGTGGGCTTTGGCGAAGTTCTCTCTTGAGGTCATTGCCTGTTGGCAACAGCAATGATTCAAGTCTACTTTATGCACACATAAGAGAGTCTGAGATGGATGTTTTCATGGCACAAAAATGAGACAGGATCACCTTCGCCATAGCAGCGCCAAGCACCCCTCCCACCAACTGGCTCGCAAGATACGGGGCCACCATATTCATCTCCATCCCCCCACATAGATAGATGGCTAGGGTGAATGGGGGGTTGAAATGGGCTCCACTGTAGAGACAAAAGTAAAGACAAAAAAAATGACGTTCTGCAGGTAAACTTCTGAGTTTTTGGGCAATGCTGTCTTTAGGCTAGCAACTTCTACAGGGATACAAAGTTCATAGTTTTGGGGCATTATTTACAGAGGATTAAACAGTTGAACACAGATGGAATTAATGAATGCATGGGTATACAGGACTGATTCATTCACACCGCTCTTTTCTATAACGTTCCAACTTTCCTGAAATGTGCAGAATAATGTGAAAGAATAATGCTTATTGTGCTGTTTTTTGTTATGTTTCAAAACAATTCATTACTAAAATAAGAATATTTGCACTCAAAGCCAGATTACATTTTTTGAAATCCTGTTTCTGATGAAAATGTGATTAGTTGTTCAGCATTCAGGAAATAATTCTATCCTAACTAAAAAAACAGTCATTATCCATGGTGCACAATAAACTTGATGCTCCTCACCTGATCTCAGCCATGCAAGCCACCATAACGGCTACAGCCAGACCGTGCACCAGAGCTGGCTGAAGCCTCCCTGTAGACTCCACATTCTCTATGACCGACACACACCCGATAAACACGAAGAAAGTAGTTCCCACCAGCTCGCCCAGACAGGGCTGAAATAGCCTCTCAAATTTGTTAGGAGGTCTGACTGGAGGCGGCTTAGACTCTGAAGACATGAGAGGCGCCCCGACTTCACCCATCTCCATCTTCTCATCAGCCATGAGTCTTAAGTGAGGTCTGGTTGTAAGAGCTGAGGATGTAACACTGAGCGTGCTGACCTGAGGTGTGCACACAAATATCTCTGTGCCTGCTAATCACACAGACCTTGGTGCTTAAGGTTAGAGTCTAGGTGGAGTTGCTCCACTGACCTGCTATGAGCTCAGTGACTCTCTTTCTCATTAATCCAGCGTTTGTTCATCATATGTGCTTTTGTTACAAGAGTGCACCTGCAAAAGTGAAAATTTCATGCATTTACTGACAAGTTTGGGATCTGTGCCACGAACTGTTTAAAAATCAACTCGTTTTTGTCAATGATTGGAACTTAATAATATACTGCAAAGTTACACAAGCATGTTTCAGATGCTGCATTTCCATTTCACACAACATTTATATATTATATGTTTGGCTTGTCTGATTTCTTGGTATTTTGATGCAGATGGGACTATACTGTTAAAGTCAAGTTGAATGATAAAACTGCCACAAAAACATAAGGCTAGATAAGGATACGAGCCAAAACACTTGATAAATGTTTACCCTAGAGCAAAGTCTGGTTTTAAATGGGAAAAAATATTACATAAAGTTAAGTTAAAAAGTATAATTTTAATGGTACAGCAGATTCCACTGACTAATGAATCATTTCCTACAAGATGATCACACATTAAGTGAAAGAGTAACTGTAGAGGTCCTGCAAACAGACTCTGGAAGTACACATTATAATAAACTGTCATTCTGATGCTTTGCTGTTCTCATTTGATGGTTTGTTTATATTTATAGGACGTCTACTAATAAAAAAAATGAACCTGAAGATGCGCTTATGGTCAGACAAGGATCATGTTTTTAAGATCCAATAGGTGGATACAGTATATCAGACAAAACAAAGTTTGGGTTGATTAAGTTTATATATCAGCTATTATACCAACTAAAACATACAGGAGCGTGTGAGAATACAAACGTGCGTACTACGGTGTCTCATAGAAATATCGCCCGTGCACTGACAGAAAAGGTAAAAGAGATTCTTAAGATGCAAACAGAATCCTTTTATTTGACACAATGTGTGAATGTTTTCGTCAGCATCACCTGAGTAAGTGTGAAATAAATGGATTGTTTTTTATTTTAAGAGACTGTTGATTTTGGAAATGTGCACCTCACACTATTTTTTTATAAGCCTTGATTCAAAAACCTAAATTCTAAATCTAAAAGTCCTACTTTTCTAAAACTGCTTTTGAAAGCAGCCCTGAAATACAATGTGACAGAAGAGCATAGCTAAACGAGGAATAGATACCCAGGACAACAGGAACTGACTAACCCTCATTTTATACACAAATGATTTTGTGAGGCTCTGAGCTCTAACTTGGCTTCACAGATATGAAACTACGCCGCTGGTTAAACAACAAACCAGGGTTAAAGTACCCTCAGCAAAGTTAAGACTTGCACAGAGGAATGAGCAGACCCCACACATTTCCTTCCATTTATTGGGATCATATAGTCATTATCAGTCCAATGACAAACAGTTCATAGGTCCCACGACATTGCTGCTGCTCAGATCGGAATGACTTTACCATGTATACAATGTTGACCCTGATAGGCTATATAAGGGAGATAAGGCAGAGGTGTGCCCTTCGTCTGAAAAGGCAAATAATGAGCCCTAATATTGTTAACTCGATAACAGGATCCACAGAGGGAATTCACTTTTACCAAAAATGCAGGGAGACTGACTTGATCATGGGAAACATTCAGCATGTGACAGAATGTATTTTGTGTGTTTTATTCTGATCACAACATTCATTATAGTGTACTTCTGTTCAAATAGAGAAACAACTGAACTGAATTGATTGTCAGAGGGTGCCCATATGGTGACAGAGCCACAGCCACGTGGTGGCAGCAGAGTGCTGATCCAGTGTTTGATGACAGAGCGACCATCAGTCCGGAGAAACACACCGGCCACCCCTGACGTAACTGCTGACAGCGTTTCCATGCGGAGTGTAGTGAAACGTTAGTGTGTCACGTGTCTCCAATTTGCCCAATTAGTTCAGCAATTTATTTTAAATAATCAGCCTAATTTAACACTATGACGCGATTCTCTATAATCTACTGCAGAAAACTACTTTCTGTAGTCAACCAGAAACAATGACTGTGACTTTGCCATGACAGACCGATAGCTGAGTCTATACTTTTTTTTTTTTTTTTTTTGTCTTGCAAAGGTATCACATGTCACATGGGCCGTGCAGCATACAGTAGGGAAGTAAAGGCACTTCCTCCTTCCTACCGCACTAGTTGCACTCAAACCAGGCAGTTTAATAGGAAGTCGGATAATCGTGGCAATGTGGATCCGGCAGTTTGTCGGCGGCTTTTTCAGCTGATTTCTCTGCGTTTCTGTTTACAAGCCAATGTCCCCGAGATTGAGCAGATACACCATCCAGTTGTAGTGCGTTAAAGTGGTGGCAGCGCAGCCCTTTCTGCCACAATGGCTGCGACGTAGCGCAACTTTTGGATCCACGGTGGATGAACGACAGCGCTCCGAGGCGCCGCTAACTTTTACACACTTACGGGAGACGCGGAGGACAGAAACATGAAGAAACAGTTTAATCGCATGAGGCAGCTTGCCAATCAGACTGTTGGAAGGTGAGTTGTTTGCTTTAACAACATGCATTGTTGCGAGTTGATGTCATACTGGCAAGGCCAACACTGTTGCTGATTCTCATGATTTGTGAATATTCACAGAACTGTTCTTCTATTGTCATGTGTGTAGTCTGAAGGGCTGGGCTGCGTTGTCATGCGTAATAAATACCTGGATAGTTTGCAGTTCATGTCATAAATAAACTAACCCTTCTCACATCTGACATGCACTTTGATTTCTAGAACAATACAAGGAGTTTGAAAAGCTAAATGGGTTTTAATCAAGTATTTGGCTTTCGTGTTCTCCTACTATCTATGTGGGGACTTCTAGCGTGTCTGTGGCAGTAATAAGTCAGTCAATTCATGGCATCTTCTATTAAATCTAAAAAGGAAAGTAAAACAATGTCCCATCATAGGTCCTGTGAGCCCAAGATGTCATCCTCAAATGTCTTTTTTGTTTGTCTCACCAACACTCTAAAACACAAAGATATCCATTTTTAAGTTAAATCAAACTGAGAAAAGCAGCAAACTTTCTCAATTTGGATGCTAGAAGTAGGAATATGTTTTGCTTGCGGGAGGAATATAAACAATTAATTGATGATCAAAATAGTTGACTACATATTTGCGTTCTAATTAGATTCATTTAATTCCCTCTGAATATATCCGAGTACACTTAAAGGCAGAAATTCTGGCCTCGCAGAAGAAAAGCAGCGTAGCCCCGTGGGCCCTCGTCCACTTTGGGCCCCTGTGATGTCACCACCTTCAGGAGATGTTGACACATTATAAGAACCTATTTTGGAGTTACTGATATTCTGCAGATGAAGCCTAGGGTGTGTACACAAACACATATTTCCTGATGTGTGGTGGTACTGGAAGTTAGTGAACACACACACACACACACACACGCACACACGCACACACACTATATCTATACCATCTCCTCCTATCCCTTCATCTCCGTCCCCACAGGGGTTTCCAGCCCTGTTCTCTATCAGCCGCCACCACTGAGACGATGTCTCCAGTTATTACTGCATTTGTGCAGATGATGCCCGAATGTCTCTTCAAAATGACTTTCCAAGCGATAGCCTGTAGCCACTGTGGCCTCGTATTCCTCCCATACATTCCTCCTTATGTTGTGTAAGAGCAGTAAAACTCGACTGAGCAAAATGACAACTTGCTTACTGAGAGGCAGAAATGTTTGCAAGCTTACACACACCCACTGTGGATTACTGCTGGATACCAGGAAATCCACTGGTGCCATTGGCAGCTTTCTCTAAAGCAAGGTGGGAGTTAAGGCATTATATGAATACATTGTTGAGATTAGCAGCGGCATGTTAAATATACAGGTTGGTCAAGTGAAACTATGCGGCCTTTAATCACTGCAAGCAACCACTGAGGTCAAATGTCAGAATGTTTTGTTCAAGTAGAACAAAATGCCAATTACAACTTCCCAGAGCCCCAGATGATGTCTGCAAACATCTTATTATGTTTGACCAAAAGTCCCAAATGCAAAAGTAAACAAGTTTACTATGAAAAATGACAAACTGAAGAAGCGAATCCTTCATTTTTCTTTCTTGATAACCGTTTACAAAAACGATTCATCGCTCATTAATGTAGTTATTTTCTTGTTGATCACCGAAGCGATTCATCAACCAAATCTTGCAGCTCTACATCAGTTTAAACGACACAAACTTAAAGAAAAAGTATAAAGTTTACGTCAAGCTGCCTTCAGAAGGATCTGATCCTCCACCGCTCTGGGAACAGTTTTTCTGTCTGTTACCATGAACGTAAAAAGTCACGCACCATCCGTCACACAGACGCATTCATGAACATGGACTTTAAACTGATTGCTTTTGTCATATCACAAACCAGTGAATTTGTGTCCCTCGTGCCAGTTTGTGATGATGTAGTTCTCTGTTTGGCACAGGAAGGGCTGGGCACGGAGGGTTTTTGTGGAGTAAGCGTTTCCACGGTTGTTGACGGGGACACAGTGAAGGGGACGTCACAGAGCCACAGGGGCGTTTTATTTATAAAAGCGGAAGCAGCTTGATTTACATGTAGCTGTTGCAGTGTGGTTTAAGATCGTAGGGAAGCAATGTTTATGAATATTATAATGCATGAAAACGAACGGGTTTTTAGAATCTGTGTGTTTCTATTCTTAGTACAAAACGCACAGTTACTGTTTCTGCTCTTTCTGCCTTTCTGTGTTGTTTTGCTCCAAGTCTTCTTTGAGGGCCTGGGCTCCAGCGTTGTGGGAGACTATTCTCAGAACAATAGCTGCTGGCCAGATTTAACCTGAACTCCAGTCAAATCAATGCTGATTCAATATTGATAGCAATCTAAAGCATTGCCCACATGGTAAGCCAGGAAAGCCTAATGTGTAATGCGATCACGTGGATCGGTGTGTGAGATATAAATCTATAGTGTAGGCCTGCCCTGGTAGAAGAAGGGA
The DNA here is from genome assembly GCF_050575085.1 of Anarhichas minor. NCBI lineage: Eukaryota > Metazoa > Chordata > Actinopteri > Perciformes > Anarhichadidae > Anarhichas > Anarhichas minor. Next base: position 14,737,513 of record NW_027466453.1, read on the forward strand.
AGAGGTCTTCAGGGACTTGTGTGTGTGTGTAGACGTGATGGGTGCACACGTTGGTGTGTGGTCGGTGTATTTGTTAGATATCGACAAGGTGAGCGATGAGCTCGTTTGCTGGTCTCACTAGCTCAGCAAGATTCCAAAATGGGTGAAGATCAGTGTTGAAGAAGACCTCGGGGGTGATTTGGGCATTTCGACATTTCCGAGACGTTTTGGAGTGACATCACTGTCCTGTTTTCTGCCGACTCTGCTACAGTGTGCAGTGTGTTTCAGACATCAACAGGCCACTTGGCAACTCCCACACACACACACACACACACACACACCTTCCCCTGTTGCCATAACAAACAAGGTGCAAGATGACACAAGAGGAAGTGTGTGTTCGGACAGAGTGAAGGAATCCAACAGGTCCATCATGGAAAACAGCCACAGGCTCTGGCTGGTGCCTGCATGCATACACATTGACTATGTGTGCACAAACGGCACCCAGTCGCTCACATATGCTTCTTGACAATCATGTGACATTTTATTGTGGGTTTAAGCATATTGTGCACTTTGTAACTTTGCTGCAGGCACAAACTGCCGACATGTTGGGCTGGAAAAACTCTTCTGCTTTAGTTTGATGGTCTCGTTTGCTGCGTGCTCGTCAGTTCATCTCAGTTTTAACAGCAAGTTACGAATTGTTTTGTTGAAATACAACTTGCGTTCATCAGCATAAAGTGAGACATGTTCAAATACTCTTACTTACATTCTTTACGCATTTCATTCAAAGTCAGTACTATGGGACAGGTGTGTCCCCTCAACTAAAATCCTCAGCATTGCATTGTGGTGTTCAGGTGTTGATGTGTCTTATCTCTGCATGTCAAATGTGTTTTTCTGTCTGTTTTTTATTTATCTATTTGTGGTCAGTATTTGACCTTTGCTTCATATTTTGTGTTTCCCTCAACAGGGCTGAGAAAACTGAGGTGCTGAGTGATGACCTCCTACAGGTGAATATGACATTCTTCTTCTCTATCAATGATATCGATATCTATATAAGTGACAACATCTGGGATTAAACAGGATTACCGACACAGGATTTAGGGATTACAGGAGTAATGGATGACTGTTTGTAGCACAGTATTTCACACTACAAAAACACAATGGTATGCATTGTTGAGTGACTAATGAACCTCAGTAATTGTCATTAACAGAGCAGTGTGGAGGTGGTATGTCTTTGCAATTCATACGTTTTTTTTAAACGCCGCTTCACATTGTAAGATGCAACTGAAGAGCAATATTCATCATATTTACTTCAGAAATGAAGTCTGAGGACATTCTCGTATAGATTTGTTGATTAAACAACCAACAGAATATAAAACAAAATTTGAAAATTGACAAAAATTTGATGGTTCCAGCTTCTCAAATATGAAGATTTAATGAATTACTCTGTCATGTGTGATAGTGAACTGAATGTATTTGGGTTTTGTACAACCCAATACAAAAATATAGAAAAAATATTCGTAAAATACCAAGAAGAAGTGAAACTCTCTGTGAAACCCGTTCATACAAACCATGCGTTAACTGTATTGTTGCACCCCGAGCATCCACTGTTCAAGTGACAGTCTGAAGTCATTCAGTATCTGTCACCCATGAAGGCTGTTATGTCCCGTTTACCGTCAAACCCACTTAACTGCTGTATCTCAGTGTAAAAACTGCAATTTAAGAAGTCCTTTTCTGGAAGAATAAAATGCAGGAGTTATCAAAAGACTAACAAGTTCTCCTCACATGCTCTGTTAAAGCCATCATGCCTGAGCATGCCTGTTGATGCAAAGTCTCGCTGCCGTCTCGGAGTAAAACTGCTGGCATTGAAATGTCACCGGGGACTCTTTCATTCACTTACACCTCGCCAGCTCAGGGGTTTTGCTCTGTAGGAAAAGTGCCTCATGGTTTTCCACTCAAGGCGAGCCCTGGCAATGTTCTGTTATCTTGAAATCATACTAGATGTACGCTGTCTGTGTCTGTCTGTGTGTGTAGTTGTGTGTGTGTGTTGGGGGATGGGAGTACTCTGGCATGTGAAACTGTGAGATCACTGCGAGGAAAAGAGTTTTGAAGAAATACAAGAGAGGCTGAAAAAGACGGAGCATGTTTACAGTAGAAAGGAGCTTTTGTGGAAGGTGAAGTCTGAAGCGTCTCATTCAATCATGAGAGTCAAAGTTTTATGACATGCAGTGAACTATGAACCTCATAGTTCCTCAAGCTCACAGTAACAAACAAGACAAACGCTTGGTGGTGGGAAAAGTGATTAATTTCTCTATAAGCAGATATACATTGTTGTTTTGCTGTAATCAAGACAACTTGTATTTTTGCTTTAACAGTGGTAATAGTTAAATTTAGACATATAAATATATATATATATATACACACACACCATTGTCTCAAGAACACAAACCGACCCAACCCTGCCTGAGAATGCTTTCTCTGGTCTTTGGTCCTCGTTCTGAACGACAGGAGCTTTGTGCCGCGTTAGACATTCCTTCAGCTCCAGCTCTCTGTGAGGAATGTGTCTGTGTCCAAGTGTCAGCATTGTCGGAAGTGGCTTGGATGTCGTCAGGCATAACAACTTGAGCTCCAAGTCAGAGTCTGCAACCTGATTACGATCATGCAGATAAAATGTGTAGTTCGCGGTTTACTGATTCGTAGACCAGTGAATCAGTATCGGCATTTAAATGAAATCACACTAGCTGGGAAAATGTTTCCCTCTTTCCAAACACGGGCAGAGAAAGAGTCGTTTTGTTTCTTTCCCACTCTCCAAAACGTTCCCACACCCCCTCCTCTCAACCGTCCAACTTGAAATTTGACTCTATGATTTACTAGGTCTCGAAGTAGTCTTTTCTTTTTTCATTTTTTTCAAATAGTCCTTTGCATTGGCCCAGGCATTTGTCATGTTTGGACGCGTAACTTGACTCTGCCCGAAGGTGATACAATCTGTCAACCAGCACCTCCAGAGCTTACTAATTAACATCTTATATATTGCTTGTTTAATCCGCACAAAAACCGAAGCGTAACATTGAAACGTTGCGATTTTACAGAATGTAATGTGCTGGACTATTTCTTGGCCGGTTGCAGTTAACTCTCTAAAATGGCAAATTGTTGTTTTTACATTTTGGTTTTTAAACGGATTAAGCAAATGAGATATAAAGTGCTATTTATTGAACCTCTTGCACACGACTTAAAGGAGCTGGAAGGCACATTGTGTCACCTTCAGACTGTGCCAGGCTAGCTGTTTTCCCCTTTTCCAGTTGTTATGCTATGCTATGCTAAGCTAAGCTAAGCTAACCAGTTGCAGGCCGCAGCTTCATATTTAACGGACAGACATGAGCGTGGTGTCAATCCGCTCATCTGACTCAACGGAGAATGAGTGTATTTCCCAAAAAGTTTAACCATTCCTTTAAGCAAGCATGACTCTTCAGGGATCCCGTTTCTGCTCTGTCATCAGTTAGCCGTCCTGCCAACAAGGTCAGCCAGCACATCAGTTCACCAGCTATCCAGACCACCAAAGCAACTCAAAAACAAAACTGTATCCACCCTCCCGGTTCCTCTGTGACTCACTAAACGTTTCACATTTTTTTGCTGTAGCAGGTCAGAGGTCGCCAGCTCGCTTTGTTCACTGTTTTCATTGCTGTGTGAAGACAAAAAAAGATGGTAGTAACTGTCCTGTAAAGCTTTGGACAGCTCCATAAACTGTAGAGGCAGCCGGAAGGGGATCGTGTGCGCTTGTCTGTGCCTATGATCTGGGAGTTTTCCTGCTCTGTGACTTCAGCGTGTGCGTGTGCGTGTGTGTGTGTGTGTGTGTGTGTGCGCGTGTGCGTGCGTCCAAAATTGAGTTTCTCCCCCGAGGCCAGATCTCTTCTTATGAGCTCAGTAAAGCCGGCTGAATGAGACGTTAAGAGGCAAGTTGAAAGTAAAGACTATTGTTGTCAAAATGTTAAAACAAGGTTGTAAGAATAACAGCGTAATAACGCTGTAGGTAAAAAGACGCAGACAATTAATTATTTGAGACATTTTAAATGTAAATGGTGCAAAACAGACCGCAATTCAACATCAGAGACATGATATTTTCAGCATCGGTGTGTGTCTCTTGGTGTACATTCATGGAAAACTCTGCAGAGACAATGCGATCAGCCATTGTATCCAGTCAGGCCTCTTTCTTTCCCTCTTGGCTTCGAGTGGTGGAGGTCTGGATCCAATCCATCTGGCACCAGATAGAGTCAGACATCCATGCATTAATCAGAGCTGAGGATCAGCTGAATGGTGAGCGAATCAATAGGATCAGGGCAAGGAAGCCAAATCCAGCTGTGGTCTGGCATGGAGCAACAGCTGCAGGAAAGAGGGAGGAGAGAGTAAAGGGAGAGGTAGGAGGAAAAGTGTGTGCGAGAGAGAGAAAGAGAGAGACTCTCATGCCATAAAGAGAACAGCAAATTAGCGAGGATAAAAGTAAAGGAAAAAGAGTGAGCGCTAGATGGGGATCAGACAGCAAATGAGGGGCCTCAGATGTAGTGACCCAGCTGGATGTTTACACAGAAACAGGAAGAGGAAGTGGATACTTAAAGACAAGTGTTTTGCGTGCTTTAGCGCACTGAATTTTGTCCACTCAACATTACTGCTGACCATTTTCCATAGCATACCGTAGTTATTAACCTTCCATTTAAACCTTCCATTCAGCCACTGGCTTCAGTTCATTTCAGTAACTTCACCAGCAGTTACTTGAGACTTGTCAGAGTTAAGTTATTATCACATGGTATTAAAGCTGCGAGCAGGAACTGAAAACTCTCGCATGTGGTACATTCAAGGACGCTCTGGTGTCTGGGATCACAGAGTTGTATGCCAAAAGAAACATTTTCATTGCAACAAAATTCAAAACATCAGAATTATTTGGTATTTTGGGATTGATTTTCAATCCCTTGGAAACAGTGTTTTTCAGCAGTAAACAGACTCTTTATTCTTATTTGATCTTAATTGTTTTATGAAGAACTTTATACGTTTCACCCACTCCTATTGTAATGCACAAGTTTTTGAAACATTCTACTTTACTGCTCATGAAGTACAGCCAATAGTTTAGGCCCGCAGTCAGAACGATTATCTGTTTTCCCTGATAATATCTCTGCATGGAGTCCTTGCATGTCAAGACAGCTCTCTCTGGTCTCTCACAGTGAAGACTACAATCCATCAGTCTGTGCTACTCATCTGCCATGATTCCCTCCATCTGGATGTCAGTGCTGCCTGTAGTAACACTGCACGCTGCAGAATAGAGCTAGAAAAAACAGCATCGACATCCCCCATCATCTTTCAAAAACAAGACCAGGATGGATAGTTTAAAGATGGATGTGTGCCTGTTTTGTTTGTTCTGATATTCTAACATTTTGTTTCTTATGTGCACGCACAGATCGAGCGGCGATTGGAGTTGGTGCGTTTGATGTCGCACAACACGCACAAGAGACTGGTGTCCTGTCTGCAGGGTCAACTGGGCACAGACACGGAGAAGAGACATGTAAGAAGCACTCGGTGTCTCTTGACTGTTCTTTCATTCAGCAGCTGCACTTTGTAGATACTAGCAACTTTGAGCAGGCCTGCCGTCACCTCATCTTATCATCTCAGCATGTTAGCAACATGCTACATAGTCAGGATCTCTATGTAAAGCTTTTCCATTTTGCTGTAAGAATCATTGTTGTTCATACAGAAATGAAATAAGGGTGGATCCCTCTGACATTGTTGTCAGTATTAGCAAGGCCCTGCTATCTTGTGCTATGAACACATCTTATGTAACACATTGATATGAGAGACACTCAGGGGAATAATATTCAGCACTGGCCTCTAGCCAGCTTCCCGATCACAGAATAACAAACCTACCTCCGCCACACACACACAATACAACTGGCAAAGTGGTTTATGTTACTTTGTCTTATTTTTTACATCACTTTTTTTCTTTTGACATGCTTGCAGCTAATAATTGGGTTATTGTTTGGGTATTTGGCTGTACTAAACTTTGTTTGCTGGTCTGCTTGCAGAAAAGGTTGCCGCTGACGATGCTGTCCCAGACCATGCAGGACGGGGGCAGTCAGCTGGGAGACGAGAGTCTGATTGGGTGAGATGCAAACGTTAACTACACTATGATTTTGTTAAATTAAGAGACCAGTTTCAGCAGACTTTAAACGTCCCATGTTGTAGAAAGTGAGATTTCCATGTCTGTTTTTGATCATAAAGCGGTTCTAGGTGGTTTATAAATACTGTGAAAGTCTCAAAACGCTCAATCCACAGAAAAATGCACACAGCCTATAATCAAAAACTGTGTCTTTCAACGCGTGTTTTCTTTAACATTGACATTTTTCCCCCTGTGAGAACAGAAGTGATAACAGGCCTATATGTATACATTCTTGTGTGTGTGCGTGTGAGCAGCAAGATGATGGATGTGTGTGGGGAGGCTGAGAGCAGGTTAGCTGCTGAACTGATGCAGCATGAAGTCCAGATTGAGAGAGACATCCTGGATCCTCTCAACCAGCTGGCTGAGGTAAAAACACTGCAGCTCTCTTCATACTGCCGTGATCACTTATGACCTACATGCATGTGTCTGTAATTCAGTTGTAAAGTTGCATTTAAAGACAAAGTACTCTTGACTGAAACACTCAGTACAGGATCTGTTAACATTGTGTGTTCTACTCATTCATTGTGCCAAATTCAACATGGCCTTTGGCATCTTTTTGTGTTATACTGCCGTTCTGCACGATTCAGATTGACAAAATGTTCTCACGGGAAAGGTGTTGGCCTCAGTGTTGACTATGAAGTGTGTGTGTGTGTGCACTCATGCTGATCCTCACCGTTTCTCTCACAGATTGAGATTCCCAATATACTAAAACAGAGAAAACAACTCGCCAAGCTGGTTCTGGACTATGACTCGGCCAAGACGAGGTACTCTAGCTCATCATCTTTATTTAGCGCCACTATTTTCAAATGTTAACTTTTAATTTCAAATTGTAAAAAAAGGAATTGTTTAAATCAAAAATGCTTATGCTTACTATAGCCATGCCTAAGTGTCTAAATAATGTCTTGGCCTGCAGGTGGTACCAGGCAACAAAGTCCAACAACCAGGCTATGGCCGCTAAGGTCGATTCACTCAAAGACGAGATGGCCGAGGCTCTCAACAAAGTAGAAATATGCAAGGTAGATCTTGATTCAAATCTTTCTTGCAATGCTTTATTTTCTGATTTATTACTCAAAGTAGGATTTATGTTGTTGTCACACAACAGCACAATGCTTTACCGACTGTGGTTTAGGTATGCTGTACTGTATATACGATATCTAATCTAATGGTTATACATTCCAGTCAGGGCCTCTTCATCAAGTTAGGATCATATCTTATGAACCGGCTGAACAAAGGAAGCCTTGTCACTGTAACAAACACGCTATGCACATCATTAGGACCACGTAATTAAAGGTCATTGCTTTGTCATCTGGAGTTCATCTGCGTTTTAATGAAAAGTTTCAGCGCAAAGTAAAGCAGAAGGTTTAAAGTTGCCATAATAATTGCCATGCATGGAAATATGTATATATATATTTTTTTCATCCTACAGGACCAACTCTCTGCAGACTTGTACAACTTTGCTTCCAAAGAGGGAGATTATGCACGCTATTATGTCTTGGTGGGTGCACTTCAGTTTGAATGACCTACAACTGAAATGGAAATGTGATGCAAATATGATCCCATCCACCATAACTGTATCACTTGGTTATGCAGTGTAAATGCTCTACCTTTTGGCTCTATGCCAAAGGTTTGTGTATATATGACCTGTGATTATGTTTGTGTATTTGTACCAGTTATTAGGGGCCCAGGCAGACTACCACAGGAAGTCGCTGGCAGCTCTGGAGGCAGCTATACCGACTATCCAATTACAGCAAGGTGAACATCGATTTCTTGGCTTTTAACTTTGTGCACGATAAAGACTTCAGACAGTGAAAGTATCACTGTGACACCAAGGCAGTTGGATGAAAGGAGAGATCATTACACCTCGCATTGTAACATATTCACCGTCAACTATAGACAAACTGTAGGAGAATAGCTGACCGACACGGAACAGAAATGCATTCGAGTGTAAAGACGCTGACTTTTTCCTCCTAGACTCCTGGATGGAGAAGCCGGCGTTCGGCACGGCTCTGGACGAGCACCTGAAGAAGAGTAACCGTGAGATCGCTCTGCCCATGGAGGCCTGCGTCATGATGCTGCTGGAGACCGGCATGAAGGAGGAGGTATGGATGCAGTGATGGCAGAAGAGCAGGAGAAGCTAAAATAGAGTGAAGTACAGCAAAGTTGAGGGTTAATTAACCAGAATTTGGACATCAATTTGTACAAATAAAACCTCCCCACTCCCCTCTGTGGGTCATAAGGACTACTCTACAAATGATGGCACGTACAGTCTGGAAACATCTGTGGCCAACTTGTGGTCAGTTAGCCTTGAAGTTATGGGAATTTGTGTGTGTGTGTGTGCATCTGTTCTGTGTAAGAATGTTTACTATTGCTCTCTTAAATTGTAACCATATCACCAGACTCCCCAAGGAGGAGATTTTTATTAACGGAAACAAAACTCTTGCTGCACGTCTGTCTGCTACTCATCCCGAAAGAGCCACATCTCTACTTGCTTTACTTCTCCTTTCCTGATACCCAGACTCACTTCTTTAATTTTGGGACTGAAACCAGTCACCTGTACCTGAACAAAGAGCCCTAATCAGTCGTTTCCCCTGCAGGGTCTCTTCAGAATAGCTGCCGGAGCTTCAAAACTGAAGAAGCTAAAAGCAGCGCTGGACTGCTCCACCTCGCAGCTCGAGGAGTTCTACTCTGATCCCCACGCCGTTGCCGGTACAACCTCTTATAAAAAAAAAAATCCACAAAAAGTGAGCCCATCTGGTCCAGATCATTTTCTCATAGCTTTTCTCCTCATACACAGGAGCCCTGAAGTCCTACCTCAGGGAACTTCCTGAGCCTCTAATGACTTTTGGCCTGTACGACGAGTGGACACAGGCCTCCAAGTAAGAAGACACACGGATATGGCTCTTTTAATATCCTGTAAAACCAACTCCCTCTGTTTTAATAAGCATTAAACACACACCTGAAGCAGTGTGTGCTCACATGTCGCTTTAGATTAGAGACTTGTGTAACAAGTAAATATTTTGTGTGTGTGTGATTTCAGTGTGTCTGACCCTGACAAGAGGCTTCAGGCCTTGTGGGTGACATGTGACCGTTTGCCAAAAACCCACAAGGCAAACCTCAGGTAAGAGCATCTTCAGCTATATTGTATTGTGTTCGCATGATGCAATCATAGTCCATGTTCGTATACAGCAGAGGTGTACGCTTCGTTTCTAAAAGTAGTCTTCATCAACAGAACTGAATGTATCGAGTTAACTTTGCTTCTGTTTTTCACTTTTATTCGTGACACTGCAGATTTTGAAAAGTAATTTGATGCCTTGTTAGACATATCAACAAACACTCACTTCTGGCGTCCAAAGAAAAACCTAAAGGGTTGAAAATGTTTTACAAAAAAATTGAAATGAAAAGTAAAAGAGAAAATGTATTCTTGTCACACAAAATTATCTTTATATTTTCTCTCTAATTTATGCTTTTTTAAATGGTTAAATACTGGTCGGTTTTTACCACTTCAGGCCTCTCTAAAGGTCAGACCCCAAATAAAACCCTTTAATGTGAAAAATGACTGGTTGAGATGCTCACAACTAGTATTCACACCAAGACTTTTACTTTGCTCTGGGAACTACTGGCTTGGAGTATTGGTTACCTAATAGCCTGTAAAACACGTTAGCAGTAGCTTAGAGGTTTTTAAAGCAATTTGAGTCTCTGTTTCAGGTATCTGGTGAAGTTTCTGGCTAAACTGGCTCAGGACAGTGAGGTTAATAAGATGACTGCCATCAACATCTCCATTGTCCTTGGGCCCAACCTGCTCTGGGCAAAGACTGAGGGGTGAGAACTGTGCACTGTTACCTCATATCTATGTCCAAGTACAAAGTGAAGCTGAGGCTGATGAAGCTTCCTCCTGTCCCTGTCTGCTTGTGGTTGTGTTCAGGACGCTGGCAGAGATGGCAGCGGCGACATCTATCCACGTGGTCGCCATCATTGAGCCCATTATCCAGCATGCTGATTGGTTCTTCCCTGAAGGTAAAGCATCTCTATTGCTGTATTTGCACCAGTGCTTCTCTCTGTCTTACCTAAAAGTGTTTGCTTCCCGCTGTGTTCCCTCCAGAGGTGGACTTCAATGTGTCGGGCATGTTCGCCATGCCCACCCACCCAGCGACCCCGGACCTCGACCCCGCCCTGGATAGGAAACGCCCCGGCAGCCTGGTGGGGCAGGACGGGGACAGTCACACCCCCCGTAAAGACAGGTACCTGCCTCGCCCCCACCTCAGCCTCAGCCTGCCCCTGATCCTCCCGTCTCGTCCTAAGACACTGAGCAGGCAGGAGTCGCGGGGCCCGGTCGTGTCGGCACTCTATATAGTGGCCAACGAGTCCATCACAGTCACAGAAACACCCACTGAAGATCTGCCCAGTCCAGACTTCAAAGCTGTGCCGCAGTCCAATGTAGCTCCCCTGAATCCAGTTACTGATAAGTAAAATAAGGGAATGATGCTTTGTGTGATTTTTGCACCACAGTTCTGTTATGTTTAGGTGATTTCAGCATAAGATAATCAGCTATGTTTTACTCAAGATTGGTACTGAACATGAAAAAGCAGTTCTCTTTCAGACATTTTCAATTTTCAGCCTCATTGGGATACCATTTTGTTTAGAGCTATAATTCTGGTGTGTTGCTCTTGTGTACTCTTGTGTTATCTTCTTTGTTTCCTAATTAAAGCTTAGGTCACTCTCTAGGTTACTGGTTTTATGTTTTGTGTGGGCTTCCTCTGTTGCATTTTGTTTGTATGGTGTGGCTTCTGTCTCTGCAGAGATGTCGCAGTTCAAAGTTCTATTTAAAGAGTTCACTCTCATGTGGTTTTGTGTTCTTTTTCGGTTCTTGTATCTGAACTGGTTTCATTGAACTCAGGAAGTGGCGTCTCTTTCTGTCTCCTGCACAATCTCTCTCGGTCTTTTGCTCTTTCGTTCTGTCTGATGGCGTGTGGTTTGCCTTCCTGAACTCTCTCCCCTCTCCCCCCTCCCTAGCACTGTTAACAAACAGCCGGAGCCCGCTCCACGTAGAGCCAGCACTGTTAATAGAAAGCAGCCACAGCTAACCTCACCCACCTTCCAACCCCCAATGCCCCTTCTGGAAGCCTGGGGTCCGGCCCAGCCTGAGCCCCAGCTTCTTTCCCCGGCTACAGAGGCTGAGCAGCCCGGCCTGAGTGGTGCTAGTACTGGTGGTGGTGTTGGTGGTGGTCTGGGTGGTGGGGTCCAGGTAGCGACAGCACAACCTCAGGTTGTAACCCAGCTCAGCGCAGAGGAGAACAGGTAAGGAGGAGCGAGCTGAGGTAGCAAAAATACTCCACCGCCTGCTCGCAGCCAATCAGCCAAATCCGGAGCTCACCCGCCCTTTATTTTGTTTGTCATGTGTTTGATTGGTCTTTGAGTTTCAGTTCCCATGTCGAATGTCCTAAAATATAAAATCATAAGAATAACAATGTCTGTTACGTCATTTTAACAAATTTAGAATGTAATGCAGCAAAGACGTGATGCTTTGATTACAGGCAACTTTGATCATCCATCCTGCTTGTTGTGATAAATCTATTTTTAAAGATCTACTCTCTCTTCTTCTTGCCTGCATGTCTGATTGTTTGACTTCTTCCTAGCAATGTCTGATTTTGCATGCAACACATTACTGAACGTTTGAACAAACTGATTTTGTATCCTCCTCACTACGCTTGTCTGTTTTGTGAGTTACTTGTGTGAAAACCTTCATCTAATGAAATTAGCAGTTTGTTTTGTATGTTGCTCGCATGAGTTCTTGCAGCACTTCCTTGTTAAAGTACAGATGACATGTTGATGGATTAACATTTGGATTCATTGTATTCCCACAGCCCAGCCCGTGAACTCATGTCCACCCCCCCGCCCCAGAGGAATGGTTCAGTCCATCTTGCAGTAGGAACCCCCCACTCTCAGGTCGGCTCCAGGGGGCCAAGTCCACACATGGTTCGCAGAGGTGGGATAATGTACTGATCATAATTCAGATTATGTAATACTATCAAGTCAATGTTGTTAATATCATGTTATAACTATGTTTTCCTCTGAAGGCACCAAGAAGCAGGCTCCAGCCCCGCCCAAACAGTTCAGCCCCTTTGCCTCCCAACCCAGTAACACCCAGACACCCGGCTCCCCTCATTACCCACCCATCACCCCCCGACGCCACCCCGGCAAAGACAGCCCAATCCATGCTCCGAGCCACCCGCCCCCGCATCCTCCTCAAGCCCACCAGGCCCAGGGGGAGTCGGAGCCCTCTCCACCCAGCACTCCCACTCCTCCGGACACTCCACCTCACGATGGGCCGCACTCCAACCCGCTGTCTTTCCACCACTCTGGATCTCTCCCTCGCCCCTCCAGGCCGGCTCCCAGGCCACGGCCCCGACCCAGCATGCCGCCGCCCCCCCAACCTGCAGCCAATGACAACGGTGATGACATCTGCGGCTCCGCCTCCAGGATCATAACAGGTAAACAACCTTTTCCCTGTGCCTCACAGATTTTTAGATGACATACTCCACTAAAAGTAGCAAAACCAAGATATAAAAGTACTCCATTACAGTCAAAATGACACTCGAGTGAAAGCACAGAAGTATTATATTCTTTTATAATTTAAGCACCATTTCAATGTTGTAGCTGGTTGAGTTGCTGCTAATTAACAAATTTATAATCTGTTGAGTTGTTTGTCATATTTTTTAAACTTGTGTTTACAATGCAAATTCATAATTTGCAAGATAAGTATATGTATACTACAGTTGTAAAATAAATGTAGTAGAGAAAAAGGTACATTTGCTTTACTCAAATGTTCAAATAAAAATCCTACATTTAAAGTTTTACTTAAGTAAAATTAGAAAAGTTTTTGTATCAAAAAGTAGTATATTATAAAACTGGATTATAATTATCGATGCAATAATGTGTTCATCACTTTTCATGGTTCAGCTGATTAAATTGAGCAAATTGTATTACTTTATATACTGTTAGGAATGTTTAACCTATAATGATGCATCGTATTTTATTGGTTGGTCATATTTTGTATTATCAATCTGGATCCGCAAAGTAACTCGTCACATATATAGTATTAAACATATAGTGGAATGAAAAGTATTTTGTGCCTGAATTGTGGTTGAGTAAAAGTATGAAGTAACATGAGACGTAAAGTACATTATACATAAGCTCAGTACTTGAGTTGGTTACATTCCAACAAGGAGGTAAGCCAAAGAATAAATAAGTTTACTGTTTATGCAGCATTTTAATGAAATTCTCTATATATAATTTCAGATGTAATTACACCTCTTTAGTGATGTTTAACGTGATTTCTTTTTCTGTGGAGACGTTGCAACGACGGAAATCACTCGCTGGTCTTCTGCTGATACTGTTTTCAGTATTGAGTGATTTCCGCTTCCTCTCAGGGCATTGCTGTATTTAGCTTTCTGGCTTTTGGTTTCACTGTCTCATAGTATGCTTCACATACTAAATGCAAATGTGGTGATCTGACGCATGACAGGAAATGTGTAAATATTACAGATGTCTGAGCTGCTGGTCTGCCTGTAAGATGAGCTTTGCAAGGCAGGTAATGGTATGGATCTAATTGGCTGATGTGTTAGCCTTGCTTCTGTGTCCACTGCATGTGTGTGTGTGTGTGTGTGTGTGTGTGTAGCTGTGCACATACTGTATACATACATATATGTATGTATATTAGTATTGTCCAGCATTTTAACCCTGCTGTCCAGCGAAACTAACATGCTTGTGATTCCCACACCGTTTCCGATGCGGAGGCCTTTTGTCTGCTGACAGTTTTCTGTGATAACTGACACGCTCTTAAACAAACTAAACACACTTTAAACTGACCGTGTGCTCTTGATCTGTATGTACATTTTCTTGAGCAGAGCTGTGTAGAAAATGTTGCATTTAACGATTAACAGACCAAGGATACTCTCCAATAACCACCTCTAAAAACGTCACTTAGCTGGTACTATAATTGCAATGTTGACTAAACTTAATAGAATCTTTGGTGTCTTACAAAGGTGGTGTGTGCGCGCTCCTCTGTTTGAAACTGTGTTTGTGTGTGTGTGTTGCTATTATGTTTGTTTCATTGCTTGAACTCAAGTTCAAGAAACAGATTAAAACCGATTTAGTTTGCTGATACGTCCTTCTAACTGTCCTGCACAGATGGAGGCCTGTTCCTGAAGGGGATTGGACGAGCCCTCATCCCTGAGGTGATTGCGGACCAACAAGGGGAGAGCTCTGCTGGTCAAGAGCCCACCACCACCACCACCCCAGCCTCGCAATTAGACCCTCAAATCCAGGCAGAGTTCACCGCTCTGTGAAGAATAGAGGGATCGCTGTGCTCCAAATGTAACAGATTTGAATGTTTTGAATCAAATATCAGACGGATAGCTCAAACACATCGGTTCACCCCAGCTCCTCACGCTCCATGCACATGATGCCAGACTGCTTCCTGGGAGAAACGGCTGCCTTTTCTTCTGATTTGCTGAGACTTACCTCAGAAAAACCTCAAAATCTTTGTCCAGCTGTTGGACTTCATATCAAACTTCCTTTGTTCCATTTCGCAGGGTATTTTAAGATTGGACTGCAGAGCCTTGCTAGCCTCGAGGCTAACGAGACTTAAATATATGTATAACCTGAACACATAGCTGAACTCATAGGGTGCTAAGCTTTCAAAGTTTTCATTTGTCTCCTCTGCTTTTTAAAAAAAATAAATCTAGCTATTGATAACACAGGTTCAATGCTATGAATGTTTTTGAAGACAAATCTGTGAATGTTGCTTTAACACCGCGTACACAACTAGTATTTTGTATTCAGTAGAGATGTGTGGAGATATGAGTGTTAGCCAGCCACTGATCATCTATTTATCATTTTCCAATTTGTCAGTTTCAACTGGCTGAATGTGATGTTCAGCTTTAAGGGCTTTTCAATAATTGTCACACTTCACACTAAACAGACCAAAACATGGATTATGGGCCAAAGGAAATTTATTGAAAATTGAGAGCTGCTCAGCTCCTATTAGGGTTGTTCATGACCAAATATTTTGTGCAATATAAAATACAGTTGTCTTCCAGTGGTGTCCTCTTCACTGTACACATGCTGTACGTTTTGGTATTTCAGTTTTCCTTCCATTAATCCAGTGGGGTAGACTTATTTTATTTCATTTGAATTGTATTTGTTTTCAAATGGCCTGATTTAATGAGCTCAAACTGGCTTTAGACCTCAGATTAGATTTCCTCATTAAAAGGGACAAATTGATTGTGTTAATTGTATTTTTAATACATAGCTTGTAATCGATCACGCACACTCGAGCTCAAAGCTATGAACAAATACAGCCAAATTATTCTGTGTATAGTATTTACTACGGCTGACAATCTTTTCCTTGTTGGGGTGTTTTTCAGCTCTTTGTTTTTTTTTTAAAATTTCTTAGCATTTTTATGTTGGCTTTTCTGCACATAATGCGTCATACAATGCATCATTACTCTTGATAATTAAAGGTTGTTCAACATTTTACGGTGTTGTCAGCTTCTTATCAGTTATTTGTCAAAATGTAATTGATCCTCAAACAAAGCCTGAAAAAGACTTCACCTGCATCAGTCATCGTAGTCGGTTTAAGTGTATTATTCAGCTGTAATTATTTTACAAAAAGATGAGCTTTTATCAAAATATGTGACATAAGCATTCTTTCAGGCATCAATGTTCTGAAATTGTACGAGAAATGAAACGGATTGTTAAACATGGCAAACAACCGTGTGTTTTGAAGGAAATAGCATCACTGTATGAAGATGTATAATTTTATTGTCAGTTTAGGACCAAAACTGAAAGAAAGAATTTCTTCTCATATTCTGTTTTACCCGCCCCGCATACCAAGTGTCCATCGAGAGTGTCATGATCTGCCTGTCAAGCCCAGTAGCCGATGATAAAGGCAGTTACAGAGAGGCAAATGATGAGGTTGATGTTAACAATGAGTCTTAGTCGCGGCTTTTCCTCCAGAGAACCGATAGCCGGTGCAGGACGCGGCGCAGGATTATCAACTCCCTCCTGCCGTCTCTCCATCCCACACATCCAGTAGATGGCAGAAATCAGCCTGGACTGGCTCTGGACGCTGGACACGGATGATGAGGAGTCTGGAGAGTTCAGAAGGGAGCAAGAAAACACTTGACTAGTGGAGAGGGTGTGTTCACCGGCAGGACTGACAAATGGAAAAGTGTAATGGCAACGCAGGACAGAGACCCACCTTTCCTTTGCTGACATGCTTTTCCGTTGCTGCTCTCCTGCTCTCTTCCTGTGACTTCCATGTCATGTATCTGACTAGGGATCACCTCTAAGCTCTCATTGCTCCGCTCCACTGAGAAGACCTGATCTTTGGGCTCCACTGGGTCAAACCTAGTAAACCAGGTGAGGCGGCTAATCTGTTCAAAGAAAAATATGCAAAAAAGTGAATTTTCAAAGATCTAAGAATATCTGATTTATTCTCCTGCAGTCATTAGACAGGGTATCAGTGTATATCTGTCTGGCACCTAAAGCTGTTTATATTATAAGTCAGGTGTGATTTACAGCAAAAATAGGCTGCGATGCTTATCTGAAGGACCCAAATGATGATCCAGGGTACAGTTTTTTCAGTTTTCCTAAAAGGTATCCTGCAGCATTATTGACCCCTTGTGGTGCAGTAGAGCGAAGTTGAAATGAGCAGTTCCATGTGTTTTTTTGTATTTTGTGCAGCAGCATTAATGGAAGAAGACTTAAAACACGTTTAAAAGAATTATGCATTTTATGTTTTTAGTTACGCACAAAATGTTTTGGGAAAGAAGCGCCGAATCTAAACCCTTTGGTCTGCTTACAATGAAAACTCAAAGTTAATTTCTACATCTGAATCAGTGGGCCGAGAAGGGGTCGTTCTTTTCCCCCATCAATGTGGGTGGCATATATTTGAATAGAATAATGGAGAAAATGAAAGTGAATAAGGGACTTCACCTGCTCTGGTTTGGGCTCCTCTGTAGTTAGGCTGACGACGACCACCACAACTAGTGTGATGAAGGACAGCAAGATGGAGAAGTACAAGTAATGGACATATTTCAACACCCCGGGCCTGTCGTCGTCCTCATAGCAGAGGGGCGCAGGATAAATGAAGTCCAACAACATGCGGATGCAGCCCACCGACAGGCCGACAACCAGGCCCCAGAATGCACCCTAAAAGACAGAGCGGTCTGAAGACGCAAAAAATATTTCTCACATTTCGCCTCATAAATATGAATGCATTATTTCTGATTATACACCTAATAAGTACGGTAACTAACATTGTGTAAAGCCTGTGATCTACAGTAAATGCGTTACATATACAACCATCTCAATGTAGAATATGACCCAACATTGATACTTATTTATTCATTTAGACAGTGAAGAGAAATAGAGCATAATATTCTTAATGAAAAGTTATTTGGTCAATCTTCCCATTGAGACACAACCTTACCTTCTCATTAGCCCTCTTCCAGAAGCAGCCTGCGAGGAAGATGATGGAGACTGGGGGCTGTAGGTAAGTGCTGATGGACTGGATGTAGATGAAAAGCTGCCCACCCTGACTGGCCTGGACCACAGGAATCCACATCACAGACACCACCACAAGCACGAGCACAAACACCCTGCAACACACACATGAAACGCAAGATCTGTGATTTTAACACAAAATAATTCAGTTCAGTCCTGCCAGGACGAGGTATACCGGAGATTAAATTACAGGACAGCTTGTAAGGAATAGAAAACTATGTATATTTGAACATCAGTGTTTGTTCGGTTGTGTGTGTGTGTGTGTGTGTTGGCTAGAAAGGAAAATCTGGTGAAGTCATTCCTTAAGAAAATGTGGAAAGAGGAGTTATGGTGTTATTGTTGCAGGCTGCGGTATACAGCATACATGCGGCAACCAGGTTCATATTTTGGGTTGCGGGATGATCCCTGCTTGTCCACAGGTGGTCACTTACCTGCCCACAATCATAAGTTCCCACTCAGATGCCCGGGATCGAAAAGTCTTCCATAGATCCATGGTGAAAATAGTGCTGGCGCTGTTGAAGATGGAGGTCAGAGAGGACATGAGGGCGGCAATCATTACCGCCATCATCAAACCTCGAAGCCCTGGGAAGGAAAACACGCAAAGATTGGCATAAAATATGTATATAGAAAGCAAAAGGCAGTATACCGGAGGTTTAACGAGGGAAAAGTATCTCACCTTCAGGCAGCAGCTCCATGACCAGTCTGGCGTAAGCTGTGTCTGTACAACCCACTGGGTTGCCACAAATCTGATCACACAGCTCAGGGTCTGCACACGCCACGTCATCTACACAATATCATGAAAACACACGACACTCAAACACTTTCAAACATTAAAACTCTCAACACATCAACATGACCTGAATGATTACTGAACCAGTCCCGATTAAGCCTTTAGTACATTTATAATGTTAAATAATATTTAACATAAGTCATGTATAGTTTCGCATTAAGCGTGTATCAAGAACATTTTCCCGGTTGCGGTCTTGATTAATTAAAACATGCATTTTATACTGTACCTGTGTAAAGTATCCTGCTGATCATGCCTGGCAACATGATGACAAAGAAAGGCAGAATCTTTAGATAAGCAGCCATGAGTGAGCCACCTTTTGCATGGGTCAGGGTCTTAGCAGCCAGGGAGCGCTGCACGATGACCTGCAGAAACCCACAGCTGACCCTCAGTTACACAGCAGTTTTTAAGTATATTTTAATAGAGCGCGTTCTAATCAGAACGGATACGGAAATCACATAGCTTGCAAACAAGAGTGAAAAGCACTAAACTACACTTTCATCTCTTATAGATGAAAGACCTTGTGACATTTTAAAAGTAAAATAAATAACCCATTTTTCATATCCATGTTGGCAACTCTAGGCCTCTATATTCTCTAATCAGCACATGATCTATAGTTAAATAATGATTGCTGCAGTAGTAATTCTTTATTCTTTCATTTGCTCTTATTTGTTAGAAAAAGTGCTAAATTTGTATTTCCGTACCTGGTCAGAACACCAGTACCACATGGAGGGAACGGACATGCCTATGATGACCCCGGGCCAAGGCAGGTCAGAGTTCACCGGGTCTCTGAAGATGTGGAAGGAGTCATCTCGAGGGATTCCACAGGTTGAGTTTGGCACACGTATCGAAGGGATGGCGTTGGGGTATCCATCCATCAGAGCATCCCAGCCTCCGACCTCGGCAAAGCCTCAACAGGGGGACAAGCAGGGTCAGATAAACTGGACCATAGAAGTGCTGGTGATGGGATGGTGTCACGTGTAGACAGATCTGACTTACTGAAGGCCATGAGGGTGAGAGCTCCGGCCAGCATGATGACGGTTTGAACAGCATCTGTGTAGATAACTGCAGCCAGACCGCCTAGGAAACAACATACAGTGACGCACGGAACAAGCAGTAAACAGCATCATGTCTAATTCCTAAGTGAGAGGTTTTTTAAAATGGCGAGGGAAGGCGAAAGGTCACCTGCTACAGTGTAGAGAGCAGTGATTGACAGCAGCATCAACACAGCTAAGTAGATGTTCCATTGTAATGCGAGCTGAATGAACAATGCACCAGCATACATGTCCACCTGGCAAGAAACACACACAGAGTGGTGGTTACAAGATGATACCAGCACAAAAGATTTTAACATACATGCACAAATACAAATATACCTATTTGTTACAGCGTAAAAACACGAGAGAATTATTGTGGATCATACCGATATCTTTGTAAAGATGTAAATAAATAAGGACAGGACAGCTATAAATAGCTGTGTTCTTCTACCACCAAAGCGCCTCTGCAAATATTCTGGCATGGTCATCACCTGGAGATGAAAGAGTTCAAAGAGGATTATATATAAAAGGAATAAATGAGCAAAATAATGCACAAGCATGTGTGATGTTTAGACGCCTCACCCCAGAGGCGATATAAATGGGCAGGAAGAGCCATCCCAGCAGCAGCACCATCAGTATACCCTGTCCAACACCAAATATGTACTTTAGAAACAGCTCAACATTTCATATTAAACTTGTTTTTATATTAAAATGGTTTGAGAGCATATATAAAATCTCTTACATTCCACTCGTATGCAATCGCCCCAATTCCTGCAGCAGCTCCCGACCCTGCCAGGCCGATGAAATGACCACTGCCAATGTTACTGGCAAACAGCGAGGCACCCACCTAAATAAAGACAACAGCCAAAATTAGAATCGCCTCAGAAGTTCACTTTGAACTGCAGAACATTTTGCCTTTAACCTTTTAAGCGTTAATATACTCTTGAGTTAGTGTGGCTTGTCTGGCAGTCTGTGAAAACAAAACAAAAAACACAGATTTGTTTGACTCACTGGCCACCAGGTCATGTTCTTCCCAGCCAAGAAGTATCCATCCACCGTGCTGCGCTTCGTCCTCCACATGGACTGGTAGAAGAAAAAAGGAAAATATGTCTTGAAGATACAATTCCAAGAGAACTGCATCAATGGTTGTTCATGTTGACCATTCAAAGCGTGTAAGAATGCTTAGTAAAGGTATTAGACATGTTTATTTCTTGTACTTACCCAGAAGCCAACAGCCAGAACCAGCAGAAAGTAGACTACCAGCACAACTATATCTACAGTGCCCAGGGCATCGCTGCTGCTTGGAGAGGGTGATGGAGACGGTGATAGAGACGGTGATAGAGACGGGGGCATGTTGATCTTTTGTCGGCCTTCTGTAATGTCAAAGGTCGTTTGTGGAATCAAAGAAATTAACAAATTCTGTCCCCAGCTGTGATAGTAAGTACAGTTATCAAAAGCAAAGACTAGTTAGTCTTGAATAGGTTCCAAAGTCATGAAAAAGTATCCGTGTGTCCCAACTAAAGTAAGTGCACTTGTGTGCAGCCCTTATGTACAATTTTGAGGTACGTTCTTTTTATATGCTACTTTCTACCTCTCCCACACAATTATTCGACTGATCGATACTTTGTATGTACAGACTTGACAAAACATATGAGTTTATTAAACACAATGCCTCGTTATTAATTGAAACAGGAAGATGATTCGTCTAACTCAGACCGCTCAAGTGTCAACATCAGATAAACACTTGAGTGACGACTGTGCATTTTATCCCCCATCATATATAGTTTTGAAGCGATTGCTTAATAGCGGGAAAGAACAGGAGGAACGTTTACACCAAGTTTAACAGTTTAAATCTACATATGTCCACCCGACTAGTGTATGAGGATACTAGTCGTCTTGAAAAGTTGTGAACCAAAACTGACCAGTAGAGTTGCGACACGCTGTATCTTACTCTAAACTCAAAGCCACAATTTTATAATACATTTATATAATATTTAAATGTCTCCGTTACTGGAGACATGTTCATCAAACTGGCTGTACTGTTGTCAAAGGCAATAAACGGTTGTTTTACGCTTCACATATTGAGATTTTCCAGCAATTCAGATCAATAACAACTACAACGTGGTCTCTTACCATCTTCAGGCTGTGTATTGGAGAGTACTATCCGGTTAATAAACTCACCTTTTAGTCAGTTGTCACACAGTGTTTCCTTGAGCCGAGTTGAGACAAACTACATGAGGATGATCCCAGGAATCTTGTGTTTGTTTCAACAGTTTCCTTCACTCACCAAAAGATCAAACTCCACGTTCACCTTGAAATGTAAATGATTTATTACTAAACAGAGCAATAAAAGGCTGCTGCTGCTGCTAATGGAAAACTAAATTGTTTGCTGAATGAGTTTTATTTTGGCATTAGATGTGTGCAGTGATATCGGGATATTAATACGGTAAAATGTGTGTGTGTTTGTGTACAGGCTTATCTCACAATCTCTCAAAAATATGTAATTAACAAGTGTTAATCTGGGATTTTGCCACAGCAGGACAGATAAACTGGTTGTAGCAATAGCAGGTGCGTCAGCAGCAGTAAAGACATGAGGAGACGGTAGTAGGAAGTGTAGCGTTGTGATTCCATTCTTAATCTTGTTTATTGTCCGGTCAATAATACACTTGTGCATACAGTATTATTTCTCTATACGATTTCCATAGTTTTTACATCAAAAATCTTAAAAACTAAGACATCCAGGCAAAAGTAGATTTTATTCCATTCGTTGTAGTTGTCAGCATTGTTAGGATACAATACAAAATACAGACAGAACACTTCTATAGGCCTTAAATGGACGGTAACGCTTTAGAGGTTTACATTCTGTAATTTAAGCAGAAAAAAACAACTTGGACTATTAGAAAACAAAGCTTTTACTAGCTGCACACATTATTATTATTATAACAATTTGCCTTACCATTTTAAAATATCACTTGGAGACTAAATGTATGTTTCACGGAGCACTGGCACATCTCATAAGCTGTATTAATAACTGTATGTAAAATGCTGCATCTGCTACACTATACTTAATGACTTTATGGTTGTTCCATATGACACGATCAATAAAATAAATATTTGGGTAACACGTGAAAGTAACAAAGTGCTTCATATATACTGTAGCATCTGCATCCGTTTCCTTTATATCCACTCTCATTCTGAACAATACAAACACAATATAGTTCTGTTAAAGTTTCATATAGTATAATAATATGTAGTATATCATCCAACACAGTTAAACATTCACATATTGCACACTGCCCGCTCCACATAATCCCACCTCTACTACCTATACTTTGCAGGTTAAAGACTGCAGACCAGATGAAGTTGACCCTTGGACCAGTTAAAATGTATAAAAACAAGTGGTAGGGTCCAACTTCCCACTGATGTTGTCTCATATATACACATGTTAATAACACTTTAAGTTAGAATAAGAAAAGAAGAAATCATATGGAAATCCGGTAACAGTGAGGAATAGATACAAAGCAGTTAATGAAATCATCCGGACAAAAGTATTTACTTGAGAAAATACGCTAAACTTAGTCAGTAGAGAATTTATGTTACATTCAGTGTGCCGGGTGGCTTAAAAAAAAAACATACAGAACACAAAAACAAACTGCTTTTGTGGTTTTCTTCGAAACCACCAAGAGAATGTGAATGTATTTTTAATTTAATATCTAGTTCAGGATAAAATGTATTTTTGTAAATCTATGTCTTAATGGTGGATATATAACAAAGATTTCATTGTAGAATTGTAATAGCACACATACACTCAGGCTTAGAGAAAGAAATATTTAACTACAGGATGTTACTGAGAAACTGTCTTTCAAATAGTCGAGATATGACGACGGCCTGACAAGGTTTTCTATGTAGCAGTTTTAGTCATTAAAGTTTTAGAAGGATATACAGTATGTACTATACCACTGGTATAAAGCTATTTTGGCCATCTTTGATGCAAAATACATTTATTCTTGCCTCATGTCAATGCTTCTCCTTTCCTTAATTTTACCAAAAACACATGGATACATAAAATCTATTTTTTGCCCAAAATTGTGCATTAAGGAAGTGTGTGTGTGTTTGTGCATGTAGAAACTGAATGTGTGAATGTGTCTGCGTCGTGTGTGTTTATGAACTATGTAGCCATCTCCATATGCATGTGTGTGTGTGTGTGTGTGTGTGTGTGTGTGTGTTACCAGGCCAGAGGGGAGGCCATTCGTGGACTTCTGGGGCTCTTCTGATTTTCTGCAGCTTGCTGATCACTGAGAGCTCTCTTTGGTAAAGAAACAACAGAGTTTGTAAGCTCACATAAATGTATTATTACTTTTTTTTTTTTTTAAATAGCTTTTGTGGAATATGCTGTTATGTTGCGTGTGTCTTTAGTTATGGTTAATTTATATATATATTATCTTTTGGGTCTTTAAGATGTTGGTATTATTCTATGAATAAATAAATCTGATCTTGAAAGTGATATTCATTGAGGCTGCATGGAAAACAATTTGTGCTCGTGTAAACCGGAGAGAACTGAATGTGAACTGCTCTGAACGTTGTGCTCATATTGAGCTGCTGAAATCCAACTTTTGTTTTCGAATAACTTGTTTCAAATTTGTTTCTTAAAATTCTTTGTTCGGATCTGGCCTCCCGAGGGGCCTGTCAGGCTGCAGCACAGTGCTGAATACTCAGTGTCAACATAATGATCCTGCTACTGCATGAAGCTCATTATTAGCACCGCAGCCTGGCAGACTCTCTCTCTACATCTTTGATGAAATCCACGCTGTGCTCATTTCTAATCACATTGCACGGGCCTTTTTCTAAAAACAAAACATTGGCAGAGTAGAACATCTTGGACGTAATGAGGTAATCATAAGAGTAATTTATCTGCAAGAAGTTTCATGTTTTATTGTTTGGTGGAAGGCTGAGAAAGAACTACAGAGGGCAACATGCATATCGTTTTGACTGTAACACTAGAGGTGGGACAGCAGGAATTATTTTAATAAATTAATACCTGAATCTTTCTTTCTCACCTCAAATTTGTCCATGAACTCAGCAAAGATACCAAAGAAGGCCTCAGTGTTTGTGGCTTTGCTGTCTTCTCCAAAGTAAGAAGCGGTTTTGCTGAATTCCTCCATAGCTCTCTGTTGCAGGGACTCCAGAGACTGGATTGCTGGATGACTGTTTTCCAGAAAGTTCTACGTATACTGGAGTAAAGGGGCATAACTGTTTCATCATCTCCTCTACTATACCCATTTCATTCTTCATCAGTGCTCCAAATATCGTAAAGGATACACTCATGACGACAGCAAAGCGGTCCTCGGCAGTCGCAGGCATCTTCTGACAAGCTGAGCGAATGTCCTGGATGGTTGTATGAAGGTCATTCAGATCCGATGTGATAGTCCTCAGGTTTACTGGCGACAGAAAAATAGAAGGAGAATGAAATCAAAAAACACAACAATAACCAATATTGAGCAAGTGCTCAGTCAATTTAAAATGTTATCGCTTTGGTGCAAAAGAAAATGTATCTACCTTTGACTGCAAGGGGAACCATAGTTAAATCTTTGGAAAAATCTAACACATCGGGGAAGTGGTGACATAACGACTTGACCAGAATATGTAAAAACGTCGACTTCCCATCCACTGTTTTAGTTGTGCTCAACTGCAGAGGACACAATGAAGTCATCAACTGTATAAACATAATACGATGAGAGAAAAAACACAGACTTCTTTGAAAAACATTTGGTCACACGGTTTGAATATGCATTAGTATGATGTACCTCTGTAAGGAAGTTGATCTTAAAGCCTGTCGTCTTGTTGGTTTTCGGCTGGCTGTTATTCAAGTAGTTCCCCATCGCCAACACAAACTGATGAGAGACAGAATGTAGCGAGCAGAAATGTAACTCTGTCAAACAACTACTTCATATACAAATGTTTGTAACAGTTTCAAATGTTTTTGATCTCTCATATGAACTCGTGGATAATGCATTTTTCATATATTTTTATTCTTGATGTCTTGCTTCACTTCAAAGTCAAAAATCCATAAAAATGGATTCAAGTTCAAGAAAAAAGAAAAGAAAATAAGTTTGTCAATGTACTTGACTGTTTATCTGATTAAAAACGTTTGTGCGGTGTGTCTATAAACAACATGTTCTTGTACTTAACAGCAGGCTACCTCTAGTATCTTAGCGAGCTTCTTGCTCGTCTTCAGCTCGATTGAAGCCTTATAGAGACAGTCGTACGCGCCCCTCAACTCCTCCGTCTTCTCCTGCAGACAGCACTTGAAGAGGAGGCACTGCAGGCGGGTCTTGTACTCTGGTACTGATAACAACTGATGGATAACACACAAAACAAGCAAAGAAGTGAGTGGCGATAAACGCAATAACGGCATATGGACAATGTAAGACACAGTAAAACCCACCCGTCCAAACCCTGCCAGGACTATACCTGCAACACAAACTGGTCTGGCTCACTGAGTTTGCTGGCGTCCTGTCTGTAACATTCATACTTTTTGACCTCTTCTGCATCAGGGGCATACAGCAGCAGCTGTTTGATGTGGGCCGGCTCCAGCCTATCAGTGACCATGTTCATCAGCACCTGGCGCAGCTCACCGGGAGACAGCTTCAGGTGGGCTATGAGGATGGCTTAATGTTGAAAGGACAATAAACAGAAATTGTGAATTCCTAATTCTGAACCATATATGAGAGCATTAATCTGGGTTCATGAATATTGGAAATATGTAATAATATACCATGTTATACTTACAGGCATTGTAGGCCTTCTTATGGGACAGGATTTCAATCACATCTTTCTTTCTGAACGTTTCTGTCAGCGATGGCTCTGGAACAGGCACTAAAAATGGGATCAGTGTGAGTAAAATGCCCCAGATGTTAGGAAGGCACAAACAGACAGTCGAGAGATAAATGGGAATAAAGATTTTGTGAACATCTTACATTTTTTTCAGCAGGTTTGGAGCAAATTACAAGGAGTACAAGTGCAGAATAACAAACTTAGATCCCACAATTACAGTCAAAAATGAGAAAAATTATAGGAAAAGTAATTTTAAAAAGAGCTGGGGATTCATGGGGTGTTGCCTTTTTTTTTTAGATCAGTCAGACAGAATTCAGCGGTGAAATACCGTATATTTAATGACTAAATAATCACACCCCAAGGAAGCAGAGATCCTAGAACTTGATAATGATGTGCTGCTAAGAAATAATGATGCATGTTGTCATTCTGATTAAAATACTGTATTTGTAGCACATGAGTAGGGCTTGATGATAATTCTGGAATGCTTTAATATAGTCTTATGATTTTCGGCAGTGCCTCCATTTAAAGCACTGCAGATATGCATACAGCCACTTGTACTCACAGGAGCTCTTCTGTGTCCCAAAGTGCAGCTCCAGATCCAGATACTTCACCATGTCATGCAGTTTGTCATAGTCAGAATTTGCTCCCAACTACCAAAGACATGCAAAAATGGTGAATTACAATTTCATGAATGTTAGATCATTTTTCATTTGGAATTAATGAGGCATCAGCTCCCCAAGTCCAAACCCCACAAAGCTCACCTGTCCCCAGATAGTCCCCTCTGAGTTTTCCACCTGCTCCCAGCGTAACCTCTTCACACTCATGTGGTTGGAGTCCATCCTGGAGAGCAAAGGCCTGGGCAACGGTGGAGGGGAGCAGGGCGGGGGCAACGGTGGAGGCGGAGGGGGCTCCAGGTGCTCTGAAGGGTCAGATAGCGAGTGCGGGAGGGACTGGGGCTGGTTTTGGCCATGGGATTGCTTATGGTGGGACTGGGATTGGGGCTGGTGTTGCTGCTGCAGCAGGTGATGCGAGGGCTGGGACTGCGAGCGGGTGGCTTGGGTGGAGGGCTGGACTTGGTGGTGTTGGGGCAGAGGCTGGAAAGAGGAGAGGGTGGGCTGGTGTGGCTGGAGCGGCTGAAAGGTGGAAAGAAGAGGCTGAGGCCTGTGGGGCTGCTGGGGAGGGTGGATTACATGAATCTGGTGTTGGTAGTCTTGCGGAGGTGGCTGTGGGGTCATATGGTGGATGTGGTGGATCTGAGGTGCACTGGAGTGGTGATGGGTCTGCTGGATAGAGTGGGGTCTTTGGGGAGAGGGTTTGGTGGGCTGGGGGTGATGGGTTTGGTGGATCTGCTGTTCTTCGTGTCTCCCTTGCGGTGACACTTGGGTCTGATGATGACCTTTAAGACTTTTCCGACTCTGATGGGAGTGGCTGTCCCGGTTTAGCTGAAAAGGGAGGGAGGCAGGCTCCTGCTGGGCTTCATGCAGAAGCTCTGTGGAGGAGTGGTGGGGCTTGGTTTGGTGCATCTGGTGGGCTTGATTGAGCAACTCTGTGGAGGAGTGGTGGGGCTTGGTTTGGTGCATCTGGTGGGCTTGATTGAGCAACTCTGTGGAGGAGTGGTGGGGCTTGGTTTGGTGCATCTGGTGGGCTTGATGGAGCAGCTCTGTGGAGGAGTGGTGGGCTTGGGGTTTGTGCATTTGATGGAGCAGCTCAGTGGATGAATGGTGTGGTTGTCCCTGATGCATCTGGTGCGCTTGATGGAGAACTTCGGACGAAGAGTGGTGGGGCTGCATTTGCTGCATCTGGTGACCTTGGTTCAGAACCTCTGTTGAGGAATGATGGGCCTTGGTTTTGTGCATTTGGTGGAGCATTTCCGATGACGAGAAGTGGGCATGGGATTGTTGCAACTGATGGAGCATCTCGGTAGAAGCGTGATGGGCTGGGGCTTGGTGCATCTGGTGAAGCATCTCCACAGAGGAATGGTGGGCCTGGGGTCTCGTGCCCTGATGACTTTGGTAGATGCCCTCAGCATATTGACCTTGTTGGCTTGGGTGGGCTGTTGGTTGGGGCGATGCCTGGTGTGGAGGTGGGGCTGAACGGGACTGACGTCGGTGGTGATGACTCTGGTGGGCCTGTTGCTGCTGTGCTTGATGCATCATATACAGCGGATGGTTAGCGTGCTGATGGGAGGAATCTGGAGAGGGGAGAGGGGGTAAGGACTGGTGGAGTTGTTGGGGAGGCAGCGGTGAGTGGGCTTTCTGCTGGGTTGGCTGGTTAGGCATCGAATGGTGGCTCTGGTAAATCTGTTGCTCTTGAAATGCTTGTTGCTTCTCGTAGGCCTGACGCTCCTCATATGCTTTAAGCTCTTCATAAGCTTTTTGCTCCTGGTAGGCTTCGAGCTCCTCAAGTGCTTTTTGCTCCTTGTAGGCTTGACGCTGTTCGAACTCTTTTTGTTCTTGGTAAGCTTGGCGCTGTTCATATGCTTGTCTTCCTTGGTAGACTTGTTGCGCCTCGTACATTTGTTGCTCTTCAAAAGCTTTTTGCTCCTCATACGCCTTCTGCTCTTCGTAAGCCTGTCTCTCCTTGAACATTTTCTCCTGAAAGGCCTGTTGTTCCTGGTAAGCCTGCTGCTCTTGGAACAGTTGTTGTTGTTGTTCTTCATAGGCTTTCTGCTCCTCATACGCCTGCCTCTCCTTATATGCTTGTTGTTGCTCCACATAGGCTTGTCTTTCCTGGTAGACTTGTTGCTCTTGGAAGGCTTTTAGCTCTTGTATGGTAGCATGGACCTGAAGGTCCTCTCTTGGGGGCAGCACTTTATGTAAGGAGTGCCGTTTAGGTAGTGGATTATTGCGGGGCGGAGGTGGGGGAGGGGGGCCAGATTTGCGGCGGATGGGCACATATGCTCTTGGGGAGTGTTCAGGGGTGTAGCTAAGCTGCTGCTGCTGCTGTTGCTGGTGCTGAGACTGAGTCTGTGCAGGTGTTGGAGGTGGAGGAGGCGGGTCATTGAACTGAACAGGCGGGGGTGGCGGAGGGGTCATCGGGGGTGGAGGGATGTGGTCGGAGGAGGAAGAGTAGGTTAGAGAGGAGGCATTCTCTTCTCCACTGCTGCTTTGAACATCACTCGGACTGCTGAGCTCTGGGGCCACAAATCCTCCATTTTCATCTTCGTCCACCGCCAACTCCTCTTCATTATCGTCGTCATCATCCTCATCTGGGAAGCCCATCTGCACAACATCCTGGCATTAACACCAATTACACTTCATTAGCCCTTCAAGGTCAAATTGGAACTTGTGAAATTCTTTTACACATAAATATGGTCATTTAAATAAACTGGGCAGGTTCTACAGGATCACCTGGCTATATTTATTTGCAAGAGCTGTACAAACATCGTTAGAACAGGAACATTTTTACCATACACTTATTGGGCAGACTTGACAGCTTTAGCTGTCATCAACTCAGTTCACTTAAAGGCTTCTCACATCAAAAGTAGTGATCAAGATGTCTTGGGGCAAATCATGTGTAAAAATAACTCATTTAGTTGGTGTGTGTTTGACCTGCCAAGGAATTTGTGACTTTCAGCAGGTTTTAATGGTTGGGTGTGTTTTAAATTTTGAACGTGGCGCTGCTCTTTTGTTTGCATTTGGATAACAGAATGTGTATTTAATGATTCTTTGAGGTCAAAGTGATGGACCGTAAAACTTACCTGAAACAAACTATACAGGGAAAGAATGTTGCATGTGAGTCTGTTTACATTGCAATTTTATTTTTGCAAAAGATTATTCTCTAAACCTAGTTTTACTCTAAATCTTAAGTTTCACTTTGTCTTATTTTACAGGAGAGTATGTTCTGTACCCGTTCTGTATGTGTATGTGTGTCAAGGGGTCTGTCCTATTTCACATTTGGACGCACAGCCTACATACCGTGGGGAATCAGTTCACCATGCAGAATTAACCCGCTATCACCAAAAATGATGGGAACATTGGTATTTTCACAAGAACTGTACAGCTGATAGATGACCCTATAGGTCTTTTTCTTTCTACACCAAACAATACGACCTATAAAATCATTTTCAACACACTGTTTGAGACTTCTCTACTGTTTTAGTTTCCTTTTGTAGAGTAGTAATTAAATAATTTGCAATGTGCAGCACAGATAAAACGATTCAGATTGTTGAACTGATAACATCCGACTACATGCACACGATTACTAAAATAAACATCAATAGTCAAATGATCAGCTAATTCTTTATAAATGTCTCTTCATATCGAGGCTACAGACTTCATATTCATTCATAACTCTTACTTTACCTCCTCATAGTCGTTCTCCGGTGTCAGAAAGTCATCAATGATGGCCACCCTCTGTCCCAGCTGCTCGCTCAGTGCATCCAGAAAGCGATCTGTGTCTTCTGAGCGAGGTGGTTGAGAGAAGGTGTAACGCCGCTTGTTGCTGCGGACGCCGGGGGGAGTAGATAGGTAGTCAGGGGGCTCTGGGGGTGATGGAGGGGGACTGTCTAGGCTGATGTAGGGGTTGGACTCCCCACTGGTCTGGCTTGTCAGCCCTGATGAATAGAACTGGGATTGGGGAGGGCTGGGGAGGGGCTCTGGCCAGCATGTAGGGGGTGGGGGGCCTTTTCGGCTACCTGAGATTAAGGACGAGACATTCAGTGTTATATAATGACGGCTAAATCTCTGAAGCATCATGTTAGGTGCAATGACTCTCTACTGTCTTTCAGATGTTTAAATAGAACAAATACATAAAGACTAAAAGTAAATAAATTCAGTAAAGTTTGGTTAAATTAGTAAACTGTTAAAAATTGTTGTTTTCCAACTAAATCTACAATAAACCACTAAAAATATCAACACACTTTCCCTTCTAGACAATCTGTAGAAGGTTTCCCAATCCCCCAGCCCCCCATTCGATTTTTAAAAAGCTCCAATAAATGTAAATGTAACAAATTGTTATTTAGTTAAAAGTAAAAAGAGGCTTTCTCTCTACAATGGAAAATGTGAAAGATTCTACACAAAAGGGTCAAACTTAAGACGTCTCTCAGAGGAGCTATACATTGCAGAAAACACTTTTTGGATTGAAAGGGGTCTTAAAATATGTGTTTTCTAGTTCCACTTCCACCATCACCATATCCTCTTTACTGTATGCGGTTCAATGTTGTCAATATGGATTAGATTAGACTCAACTTAAAAGTGCCTTCCTTCCACCTAACATGCCTGCAACCTGAGTAGATTGAATATGAGGGTATTCGTATCTCCCCCTCACATGTGAGCTCTACATCCATATCCCATGGTTAGACCAAATCAAGTCAAAGGAGGCAACTTGTTAAAAAAATAGTGCTATATCAAGGTGTGTGATGTCAGCTCTGACCTTTCCTACACAAGTCCTAATCTAACAAGCTCAATTTTAACTAATTGCAACACCCAGGCTGAGAAAATCTCCTCTATTCTGTGTATTTATGTACACAAAGTCACAAATATTCTTTCAATGCAAAATTTAAGGATATTCAGTTGAGTCAGAAATGGGTTGGCTACCTTTGGATTTAACATTTTGTTATCCTCCTTCTCTTCCATCAAAAACACAAACAGTACACACTTTCGCACACAATATATCCGCAAGGTATTCATTTTTTTTACAGCGAGTTAAATATAATTCCAGCTGCTAAGAGTTGACTGTGTGTATACTTTAAGCTACCTGTGTTAGCATGTATTGTAGGGGAGGCTGTGCGCGAGGGAGGCTCCAGATCCAGCAAACTCTCGGGAGTGGGAGGAGGACGACTCTTCAGAGACTTGGACCTCTTGGATGAATACATGTTCTCCAGTTCAGCGTACACTGCTGACAGCTTGTATGGTGGAAATGTACAAAGAAACCAGAGTAAGAGTTGCCCTAATGATGAAGTGAATGGTGAATCCTACGTTGATATTTACTGTATGTTTTTTCCCATGAGGACTTTGGTACGTACATTGGTGAGGTTGTTGGGAGTCTCAGGAAGGGAAGTACCATCTCCTGACTGTCTCTCTCCTGGAGCCAACCTCATACCCGTCTCCAGCACTGTCTCTACACGGAGGCCTGAAGCAACCAGGTAACCGAGTTAGCTCTGGCTCATATACGGTGGCCAAGTTTGGCCAGGTGTTAGGAGGTAGCTGATTTGGGCTGACAGTTATCTCCGCCTATCTTTGGGCCACCAACCAAACTATAACTATTATTAAGTATATAAAATCTTAAAACCGTATGAACTAAACTAGTGTGAGCAACACTTGCCACGTAAAAGAAATTGGAAGCTGGAAACAAAAAGCTGTGTTTATGCTCTCAATGAGGATAATGTGAATGCTGAAAATAATAGCAATGGTGGTGATAAGAATCAAGGGTGTCATGGTGGCGCACACAATAATTCTGCATGGCGTTGCTGTTGCTATGGATTATAATGAAGATAATGAAGTTCTGTACCCATGCCCAAGTGTGTGCCAATGACCAGGTCATCAGAGCTACGTCCCCTCACACTGCTCCTGTACGTGGTCCCTGTCACCCTCATGGAGCTGCTACGTCGATGGGGCTCGGAGACAACCTCGGGCTCCGGAGGAGGGGGAGGAGGTGGTGGTGGTGGAACTGGAACACACACACATATTGGCAATGCAGAGGAAGAGGCAAAGGTGTATGAAGGGCTGGAGCACCCCAAGCTGATTGCACTTCAAAAAATAACTCAAAACGTGGGCACACACCTGGCGCTTTGTATCCAAGAAAGCGTGAGATCTTGCTCTGGCAGTGCTCCTGCTCCTCATACGTCAGCAGCTGGTAAACAAACTGCCAGATCACCTGTTTGGCTGGAGTATCCAGCACCGGGAACACATCCACGATCAGAGTGTCAACATTCCTGTTGCCATGGAAACACAGGCAAGGTGACAGAGATCGCCTGGCTTTCCAATCAGAGGTCAAAAGTTGAGCTCGTGGAAATGGTCTCCCACGGGTGTGGCAAACTAGACACGAGATTAATTCTGTGTATTCCAATAGAAGCCCATTTTGTTTCCTGATTCCTGTGTTAAATTGTGACACTTAACCACCTTATTTTGATATATGTTTACCTCCAGAACTCATTTTTTTTACTGTAATTTACATGCCAATTATGGTTGAATATAAAACACATACCAGCCCCAACACTACAACAATATAATCATATTCAGTTATAGCTCTCAATAAGTTTTGTCCCCCTCCCCTTTTCCTTTTTCTGCACATCACTTCGTGTCCATCTATCTCATCCCACTCCCCCTTCTCCTCCCCCTTAGCCTTTGCTCACCTGTGCTGGAAGAAGTTCTCCAGAGCCTTGCAGATGGTGTACCTCTCCTGGATGGTCAGCAGGTGTTCCAGCTGCTGTCCGAAGGTGCGGCCCTGAACCCGGATGCTGGGCGGAAGAATCTCTGCCACCCACTGCAGGGAGCTGAACACAGGGGAGCGGGCACGCTCTGTGGGAACGCCGCCCCCCGCCAGGTCCTGCTCCGCCAGGGTGAAAGTAGGCGGACCATCCTCCACTACCAGAGTGGGCATGGCGCCACTGCCCTGGAGCATCGACACCACCTTCTCATGGGAGGACGTCCTACAGGCAGACACATGGTAACGCATGGAAACACATGAACACACACTGCGACAAGCTTTTAACTGCATCTGCAAACTATGCTTTTAGAAAGAAGCTCAATCCCCCAATTTAAATTAGTTTGGCATTTATATTAAAAGCTTTTTGTATTCTGCAGATAACATGATATATCCTGTAATATAAAGAAAGTTTTACATTCTCAGGGGAGCTTCTTTATCATCGTTTGTCTTTTCAAGAAACTGGTCTACCAAATCTTTCCAAAATGAGATTTCCACTCAATTCAACAACTGCGTGAGCTCTACAAACAACAAAATATCTCTAACAGGGGAAATATATCACCACATTTACCTGTGAATATAATCATTTTCTATTAAATTAGATTTAGAAACTGCACGTTTTTTTATTGAACTTGTGCACAAATTTGCAAAGAATTGATAAAATGAATGCGGGTGAGAGCTCAACCTCATGTCCAGTCCATTGAGAAACAGAATGCGGTCTCCTGGTTTAAGACCTGCCTTGTCTGCTGGGCTTCCTGCAGAACAGAAAATGAGGAAGAGATATCTGATTTGATCATTTCCTCATTACACGGACAGTATAGTGGAAGCTTTATGAAGAAAAAAAACTGTTAAAAAGGTACAAAGTTATTACAGCGTGATAACTAAAAGTACTCTCACACGACAACAGCTTGATAATTTATACATACACACAAATAATCATAATGAGTGAAATACACACACATTTTTTTTTACTTACCAGGGATGACAGAGTCAATCCACACTGGAGCATGGCCTCTTAGAGTGAAGCCAAAACTGGCGTTACCCTTACACACTCTCACTGTCCTAAAGAGAGAAATGTGAGCTTTGATTAATGACAGGACAGAGGAATAAACAGAGGCTGCATAAATTAAAAGAAAAGCAGGTTTTCACAAATATATATATATATATACGTATATATACACACTAATATAAAAATGATTAAAATACCAATAATAATTTTCCTACAGTTAAATAATACATGGGCTACCATATAGAAACCCTGCTAGACTTAAGTAATATGACACAAAGGACACAAACTGTGCTTAAATAAGGGTGGTAGAATCCATGTATCACTATAGCTCATTGCACACAGTGCAGGGGCTGTGATCTGTTAAAAAAGTTATCTGCAATGAGACAAATGATGCAGTCTAATCTGGAGTCCAACTGCAGATTTCCATATTCAGTAGACTGCTTTAAATTCCCATGCTGCATGAAAAACCAAACTTAAATATGGACAGTATATCCCAGGGGAAATGTATAACATCCTCATAAATCAACCATAGAAGAGATAAGGGTCATTTTATTCTTACCCTTTCAAGAGATAGTGAAAGGATGTTTGTACTTATGTTGTTTACCATCATTTAATACTGATGTGATCAGGATTTTGTTATCAGAGAACAAACTGTCATCAGTTCATAAAGACACAACAAGAAACAATGTCACAGCAGATGAAGAGAGCAAGAGGAGAGGCATGACTGTCTAAATAGGTTTATGTTCCCATTGGCTTAATCTCTAAAAGGGTCTGTTTTTCACTTAACTCCCACTCATCTTAATTCACATAAATTCCATGCTACACAGGAAGACCTGTCACACCAGTCCTCATGTAGAATGGTTATAAATTTGATCAGACGTAAGAAAAGAGGAGATGCTATTTTAGGACAACGGGTTTTCTTTGAAAGCTAAAATGACATGGCACTGTGTAGCTGGTGTGAAAATGGGATGACGATGATGATGATGATGACGATGATGATGATGACGATGATGATGGGACTCCTGCTGAGAAAAGGTCAAAACACGCAGGAACTATAAAAAAAAAGACAGGATGAGCGAAGAAAATACTGTTGAATAAAAATCTGCAATATGACACTTCATACAGACCTGCAGTTGGTGGTGGTGCCACTGGAGTGACCAGCTATGAGTGAGGTGGTCTTGCGCATGCCGCGGGCAGGGGGGACCACGCCTTCCTCTGCGTGGGTGCGTGGCACTGAACTGGCGCGGGTGGACACCAAAAGGCGTTCGGAGTGATCCTCACTCCGACTGCGGCGAAGGTGGTTGCGGCTAGGGTCACTGAAGCTCCGCCCTTTGATCCGGCTCATCAGGCTCTGGGACACCACCTCATCAAAACGCTCCCGGTGCTTCTTGGGAATGAAGATCCTGGCGAACATTGTGGGATCAGACACAAACTCAGAAATAGGCTTTACTGAAAATCTTGACATCCAACAAAATCATATCAGAGAAGCATTCAGCCAAAAACCCCCACAAAATCTAAAGTTATTCATCCTGATCTCTCAAAGCATCCATCGTCCAATGTATCCAAGAAAAAAACAGAGGGATTCTTGCTCCGACTACATATTGTTCCAGCTGCAGGATCCACTTAATTGGTTCAAAAATAGTTCAGTGCATATCGTCTCATGGGAGGGCCGAGGTAGGTAGAAGGGATTGGTCCAACATTAGTTTTTGTGTGTTTTTGTGGGTGTATGCATGTGTGTGAGAGAATGAAAGAGATAAAAGATGAGCTTTGTCTGTGTGGTCCTGTCACAGCAGCAGCTGCAGGTAAGAGTGTTCAGTATCAGTGACAGTTCTCTGCTAATACGCAGGAAAAAAAAAGGAAGCTCAAAGCCAGAGCCACCTCTGTGAGAAAGTGCTCCTCTCCCCCTATCAGTGTTACTTTCCCCTCCCATAATCGACTCCTTATGCAGTTATCCTCTTAAGGAAAAACCCACCCTCGGATACTCTGAGATATCCGTTTGTGAGATTTAGGGTGTTCCAGGGCTGGGTTTGTAAGCGTAGTGCACCCACTTTCCTGCAGTCTGTTTTGAGTGCCGCATTAGAAAAGAAAGTGTCCAGTCAATAAAAAGAAGATTGTAGTGTTGGCATCAAACTTGTCAAATAGGGCTTGTATTTAAGCTGCCTGAGACTTGGTCTAAAAATGGTATCGCTGCCTCTTCTATGACAGAACATCAGCAAAACAATTTTATGACACTTACCACTGATGTTTTGTTCCGCTTTAAATGTCTACTCCTATTAAACCCCCTGTTTATATTAGGCCAATTATCTGCAAGAACAACACAGATACATAACAACAGATATGACCCAGATATGGAAGAATCATTGCCAATAACTGTTGTGAAATATGTTTCAGGCTACGATTTTCCTATAAATATAGAAATA
This sequence comes from Anarhichas minor, assembly GCF_050575085.1. Taxonomy (NCBI): domain Eukaryota; kingdom Metazoa; phylum Chordata; class Actinopteri; order Perciformes; family Anarhichadidae; genus Anarhichas; species Anarhichas minor. The sequence goes on from NW_027466453.1 coordinate 14,774,708, forward strand.
TAGGGCACCTTTTTTCTTTCTCTTTAATCTGATGGCTCTGCATACACATACACGATCAAACCGCCGTCTCACACCCATGTACACACACCTCATTTGTCCCTTTTCTATTTTGCATACAAAATGATGCTGCCTCCATCCTCAACACAAGCCTCTCTCTATCTCTCTCACTTCGTCATAAATCTCCAGGGTACTTCCACTGTGCTAAGGAAAAACGAGTGCTTTGGTTTTTCAGAGTGCACCAGTTCCAACGTGCATGCAGACACACAGCACAACTCTTCGCTCCAACGCTACTTTTGAGAATAAGGCTTAGTGGTACAGTTTGGTTTTCAAAGCTGTCACAGTCCTTTTGCAGGTACATTTGGGAAACATTGTTAAGAGGCAAGGATTAGATGATTTGGTAGTTTTATAAAAACATACAGAAAGTACTGGGTCTGAATTAAGAGTATTGCATAAGCTGAGCTGCTTCTTTTCAATATCTTACAATCCAAAACTGAGGGAAGCCAACAAATATTTCCCCTCTGGAGAGTTTGTACCTAAACAACAATCAAATTCACTAAAGTTCACAGCCTTTTGCAAGACTGCTCACACACATCAAAAAGTACGCCTGTAATTACAGCTATCAAAAAAACCCTGGGACCATATCCAAATTACATCAGTGTGCAAGTCTAACAAAACACTAACTTTACAACTTTCATAAACCAGGTCATAAACTCTAAAGCTGAAAATCCAACAGCCCATGCTCGTCGCACATAAAGATGATGAATTGAATCGGCTACATTTAATCATATAAAGAGTAAATCACAAGGCAGACTTTCTGCTTCGCAATCAATGCGTCAGTCTTGTGTCCAATTGACACACTTTCACCTTATTTATGGCTGTATTTTGAAAGTGACATTGTCCCAAACAGCTTTAAGTGAATAGCACTTCAGCAACAGTACAGTTGGTACCATCCACAACTTGTCTTGGTCTGATACCTTGTGGAGCCATGCACACACATGCAGTCACAAAATGGGAATACGGAGTTAACTGCTGATCACTGAGTTTGAGTTTGTGTGTGCCATCTGATAAGCGCACACGGTTTATTGTGAGTTAACCAATCTGTGGAAACACTGCTTGTGTCATAAGCAAGCTATATAAAAACAGCAACGACGGTGGCAGGCTATATCACAGAAAAAAAGTAAAATAATGCAATCAATTATGCTTTAAAAGTGTTTTTAAGCTGTTTTTAAGCTTATCTTCAATAAGCACAATCAACAGAAGCAGATGCTTCTGATCCCAGTATCTGTCGTCTTAACTCAACACTTACTTGCAATATCTCAACACAGAAAGAACAGACCTAAAAGATCTGTGCATCCTTGTGTTTCTTGATCTCACCACCACAATCAAAACTGTCAATCACACCATTTTATGACTGGAAAAGTGACTTTGACTCCTTGGCAGTATGTTACATTGTATTAACAACTATCTATATGTGTCAAAAAAAAAGTTAATCCATTATATGGTGTTCCACAGGGATCAATCGTGGGTCCCCTTTTGTTTTACCTCCATCTACAACATTAACCCATCACACAGGCTGCATTATAACCACAATGATGATGATATACAATCATATCTCTTATGGATGATCTTGGTCCTATCAGTACACTCAACAGTATTGTGGATGTGATGCCAGGGTGAAAAACTAAACATGAAGGCTCATCTTGAAAGGATAATCACTTCCATTGATACAATTTCATCTGATCACTATGAAACCATTCATATAAATAAAAGCCAAGGGAAGTGGTATAGATGGGTGACAGTGATAAAGTACTGCGTGTTTTTTTGCAGCAAAATGTCAAAACTTCCCCAGGGGGCTGAAATGTGCTCGTCTGTGTCTCCAGGCTATAGCAAGGGCCAGTTTTGTGTAGAACTACAACAACTCAAGTTAGAGACATAACACAACAACATAAATTGGTACAATCAGTAAAATAAAAAGGCGGAGTGGGTGACGAAGAAAGAAATTGGTTAAAAAAGAAAGTCATGAGTCAATATGAAGAATGGAAGAATAAAAATTGCAGGTCACCAGGAGTAAAATATGACAAAGTTGGAAACAAGGAAAGAGAGAAAGTGGAGAACTAGAGCTCTTTCTAGGCCAGGGTCATGCTACTATTGGGAATGAAGCAGGCAAGTATGTGCTTACAGGCGATGTAGGCCACAGAACTTTCCCAAACTACACTCATACGTCACAGTTGCTCAGACAAATGGCGGACAGAGAAAACTAAACTGAATGGGGCCATTTATTATGTATTTATGACAGTCACAAGGCCTGGCTCTATTGATTTCCAATAACTTTATCACCTCCATCACCTCTTCGTCATGCTAAGATCTCAGCCAAAGAATATTTCATTTGTCAAATCGGCCAAAATAAGTGAACAGAAACTTTACAGCTTTCCTCTGTTGAAGTTGGATGTAGGCCTTGGGATGCCCTGAATTATAAGGAGGGTGAGAGGAGTTTATAATTAGGCCTGAAGGAGGACACAGTACACAGAGGGATGAATGACAATTGCAATCAGCTGGAAAACTGATCGCCAGAACCATTATTATCAGACCCACTTCTGATCAGCTAATTTCACAGCTGAGCCAGTCGTTAATTTGCAAACACAAAACGTAGATGTAGACACAGAATTAAATTAAAAAGCCACAGACGGGAAAATCAAGAAAAACAGTATTTGTCAAACTCTTGAGTTTTGCAAGAATCTTGCAGTTTTCTCATCATATTTCACAGTTTCACATGCCAACGAAAAAGTGTAAAATAATCACCAATACAAACTTCAGAACAAACACACAGAAAATAGTTGCAAAACAATACTTCAGCAACTTCAGATACAAGTCAGCACAAACAACAGAAAGCACAGTGAGTGCTGCTGAGATCAAAAGAAAAGTGCCATACCGAAAGTGTCTGGAAAGGCTTCTATCCCTTCCCATGGCTCTTCGGGGCTTTGAGGAAGCGCCTGTGCTCAGTTAAGCAATGCAAATGCTTCTCCTCTATCTCAGTGAGTCCCCATCTAGTCTGAACGAACAAACTCTCCCGGACAAAGGGAAAGAAGAGAAAGATGATAAAAGGAAGGTGTCCTGGATCTCAAAAGCGTTTGCTGCAGGCTCGAAAAGCAGCCAGAGGAAGAAAGAGACAGAACGAGAACGAGGGAGTGAGCAAACTGTGAGAGTGGATGTGGTTCACATCCCTCCGCACCTCCAAAACATCCTCAGGTAGCATCATCAGCTGTTTGGGGCTGCACTCTTTCTTTGTGCCTATCTTTTGTCCCCTTTTTCCTCCAAAGAAGCCAGGGTCAAGTCAGGTCACCGCAGGGAAGTCTGCTCGGTCACAGTTAAAAGGATAATCCTCGTCACCGAGTCGTCCTTCATTTTGCAGTAAGAGGTAGTGAGTGACACATTTTCTCTTCCCTCAGTGGAGGAGGAAGGAAATAATGAGATGAACAAAGGAGTAAGTGAGGAGGGAGAGATGAGAGAAGTGGAGAGGAGAGCCCCAGCGGAATTTCATAGGCAGGTCAGCACAATGGCTGTGTGAGTCTGTGTGTGTGTGTGTGTGTGTGTGTGTGTGTGTACAGAAACTTTGTCACGTCTATCAAAATGTCTCCAGACATTTCCAGCCCAAAACAACTTGACTGACTCGTAAAACATTTGTAAGACAGAAACATTCTGGTATTCAAATATTAATGACAAAAAAAAGAAAACACTGCACTGCTCATGGGTTGAGAATGCATCAGTCTAATAAATTCATGTCTTTGTAGTCTATATACAGATTGAATATGAGGCAAAAGGCCTTCAGTTCACTATAATTACATTCAATTACCATAACACAACAGGACCGCAAGAACACAACAGCGACTAGATGTTCCAATATTGACTCTAATGATACTCCAGATACATCATCTTTTGCAGAGCTTTCAAGTGTTCAAGCACTTGCTAACCCCTGGGTGTCAGAGCCGTTTAAATCAACACTGGCAAATGTGTCAGAAACCTAAGAGAGAATTTATTAAAAGAAGTAGGCTGCTTAAAAATAGAACACATCCTGTGGGAGGGCGAGGCAAATCGGCGAGGGGACAGAGACAGACAGGCAGAGCACGGCCCAGCTGGTCAAGTTTTACAAGAAAATACAGAAGAAACAACTCGGTAAACTGTTAAGCACACCTCACATCCTCTGACCACTCACGGACTGAAGTGGGGTGGGTGGAGAGTTTTCCTATGCGAGTGTGACTGTCACCAGAAGTGACAGTGATTGAGGTGGAAGGAGAGAGACTGACAGATAGGCAGATAGAAATAGGGGGAGGAGACAGCGGATTAATGAAAGAGGGAGATTCAGCCTCAGTGGCAGACACATCGATTCTCCACACCTCAAACTACAACAATGGCATCCAGCTCATGATGAACAACTTTGGTGTCCCTTTTGTAATGTATTTATGCATGTTTGTTGTATTGCATTGTAATGTGTTGCATTGTGCTGTAAAATAGTGCTTGCTGAAGCATTGTATTGATAATATTAGGCCATTCATTTGTAATAACCTGCTCGCGGACTACAGACAAAAATGAGCTCTCTTGCCAACTGTGGCACATTTCTTTGAAATATAAACTGAAATATTGATTAATGCGCATTGTCCCTGGTAAATAAATAAATACTGGTGTTCCTGCTGGTAGGTTGGATGCACAACTGTTAGCATGGCAGAGACTAAAAAAAGCTGCCTTGAAGCACGTCTATCAAAAATATAATCAGCAACACATGTCCCCCAACAACAGCGAACTCCAACATTACATTTCTTCCCCAGGTGTCTGAGACATTTCATTGTCAGCAGCAGCCATTAACACCAACACCACCCTGCGGCCTGGCTCATGGACAACCTGGGAGCAAAACTCCCTCAGGCTCCGACCACAGAAACATGTTCACCAGATAGAAGCGCCGTTTCAAACCTGGAATATAAGATAAGGATAAGGACTTTCACAGCCTAATTGGCATAAACGAACATATTGCTGCACAAAACAGCACTGATAATGACAACACAATGACGCAGCAGGCAGAGGAAGGGAAGATGGAAAAACTTTGCATATCAAAGCATGTCAAGATTACAGTGCACCTGATCTTGACACAACAAAATTGAAGTATGGGTGCTACAGCTATCTGAAGTAAATATATATAATCTAAAGACAGACTCAGGCTCCTATTGGGAGAGTAACTGTACTTTTCTCAGTGGCTAGAGGTGAGGGAAGCAGCAAAAACAGTTAGTCCTCTATGGATACAGCTAATGCATATTTAATGAGCCTCCTGTGCAATACAAAGCATTTTCACAGGCAGCTTATTAAGGAAGGAAATGTGCTATCAAAGCTGTGACAGAGACAGCTGTGTCGGAGGAAACTGAGATGGCTGGACAACCGCTTTGTCGTTTGGCTGGAAGGAGAACGAATTACTCCCCAAAAACCAGTCACCAGAAAAACTCAACGCGAGTTGATTTTTACAAGACTGATACCATAGAGCGCTTTAAAAACACTGCAGGTTACTTCATGATCGATCAAACATCTTATATAAACTTGATGAGCAGTTACATGCTACAAAATCTGCAACTGTACAATGCCAAAGTATTTCTAAGTACTCACCTGAGGCAGCAATTCATCATTTCCTCCCACATAGACCTTCAGTGCAATGACTGCATGCATGTGTGTGAGAGAAGCAGTGCTGTGGGCACCCAGTCTAAGCATCTGCATGTTTTTCTGTTTTGGTATGTGTGCATATCTCAACCAGCAGCAGCAGCAAACTGGCTGTTGCAGCTAAGAGCTGTATGCAGAGGAGGGAATAAAGAGCATCCAATGATGTGATCCACAAAAGAAAAATGGTGCGTGCATCAAAGAGTGTATCACAGCTGACAGGGAGAAATGGGAAAGAAAGAGACCAACAGGGAGAAAGTCAAAGTGAGAGGAGGTGGGGACTGAAAGAAGAAAAAAAAAAACGCAAGTGTATGCAGAGGTATTGAGTTTTGGGTTTTGATTTTCCAATCAATGCTGATGAGGAAGAAATGCAATATTCTGAAGTGAATTTCTAACCATATTGTACCTGAGAGGGGCGACACAGAACAATTCTAGCACCCAAGGGCAGCAGTCAGTGCTTGACATCAGGGCAGTTATTCATATGTGCTCCTGATGTACACCTCTACCGCATTTCACAGCAAAATGCTGAGAGGGGGAGTTCCTAAATAATTGATTTCATAAGGTAAGTAAGGCGCTTTCGCTTCGTCTCTGTGCCCTTATTGTTGTGTAAAGTCCGTGCAGTGAATCCTTTACACACAACAGAATAGCAGTCTCCCGAGTGCACTTTTACAAGCGTTCTCAAAAACAATAATTGTGAGAAAACAATTTGAAATGTACAACACAGCTAGGACGTTATCTGCATGGGGATTTCAGTTAGCCTTGTTGAATATTATTTTCCACAAGCCACGAAATATAATAAATCATAGATGGCCGATTGAGTTGCGTCTTTGCGTTTCAAAAAAAGTTAACCATTAATTGAGACGCACAGTTTGGATTAGTTAAAATGTCTTGCTGGGCTGTTAATAAACTGTGCTCCTATGTTTTGTTGACGTTTTACAATGAAGTAGTTGGTCAAATCCATGTTTTTAGCAAAGCCTATTTAACCATGTAGAATGCAAACAAAACAAATCTAAGAAGAGTTTTGGTTTCAGACAGTAACATCCCCTACAAGTTAACATCTCAGTTACTTCCCCACAAGCTGAACTACAATGCAACTCTCAGATTTTTATTTTGCAGAGGAGTCTGTTTTAGTGCGGGGGGGGAGAGAAGGTCCAGTTTTAAGAAATTCTCTTGTGTCTGACAAGGCTTCTTTGATCACTGCATGAGAAGGACTAAAAAGACTGGATAGCCACGCAGACTCTAAACAAGACACACAACAACACGCACACAGACATGTTTGACGTTAAGTCTGTCAGAGCAACTGATACCTGACATTGTCGATCAGTTGTTGATGCTCCTCTGTGATCAAGATGTCGGGCAGGGCCTCAGCCAGACTGTCCACATCCCTCTCGGCAGCGTACTGCTTGAGCACATCAAACAGCTGTTCCTTCACATCTGGCTCCTCTCCTAGCACTTCCTCCACCTGATGGGTAAACAAACGCATGGACATTAATAAATGCACAAAATACAAATGAACACGAACACAAAATTACAAACACCTATTTCAGACGCACTCTCTTATTGAACTCCATGGCCTTGTGGGCGCGACTCTCCCTGATGCTGTCCCCGCTCTGCGACAACACCCTCATGCTGCTGCTCAGTCGCTTGGGCCGCCGGGCCATACTGAGCACGCCCAGACGCAGAGGCCGACCCTGAGCTGCTTTGATCATGGCTGCTGCTGTTTCGTGATGCTTCACTGGGATGCCGTTGACCTCAATGACGTAGTCCCCGGCCTTGAGGCCATTGCGACCAGCGGGACTGTTGGGCATGCAGTCCTCCACCATCAGAGGGCTGTCTCCAATGATGGTGAAGCCAAAACGGCCATCGGGGCCGGGAGCGACGTCAATCTGAGGAGGGGAAAAGCATGGATGTTTTCATCTGAATGTTTTTTCCCACCAATAAAAAAACCCCACTAAATATGGAGCACTGGGTGTCAGTTTACTTGTTCGATCCGTGACACCACTCCGATGCTGGGTGGCACAGTCTTGAGGGTCTGAGCCAGAGCGACCAGTGCTGGTGTGCTGAGGTTGGTCACATCCTGGCCCTCGATGTCCACCACCTGGTCCCCCGGCTGCAGGCCAGCCAGGTAGGCACTACTGCCCTCCACCACTGACAGGATGTAGCTGGGCCCAGTGCCACCTAGTCGGAAGCCGAACGCCTCAGGCCAGTTCTGATTGGTGGCTGGGAGGCCGAGGTCTGGAGGATGGACAGAAGACGAAACTTGGAAAAAGGCCCAAGTACATCGGTTTTAGACTTTAACAGGTTTTTAATCGGGAGCTGAAATGTTTTACTGCTTGTAGGATATGTATGTTGTATTAGCATGTAGGAACATTGCTAATCTGGTGCAAGCTGCTCATACAAAGAAGCAGGTGGTGAGCTGTAAAATGGAGGTCAAGCGGTGCGTTGGTTTAAATAGGGCATCTCAGTGATGGAGCTGTAGCAGTAGGAACACGAGTGTACCTAATGAAGCCACACATGAAGACACAGAAGTCAAGTCAAAAAGCACGTTTAGATAGATAGATTTATTTTTCTGTACATTGAATGACAGTAAAAGGAAAGAATAAAGTGAAGCAGGTTATTTCTGACTGTTGGTATCTAGTCCACATGAACTGCTGGCCTTCCCCTGGTCACTGGCCTCATTCTACTGCAGCAGAGAATGTCCCAACAGGCTGACTTTACTTTATCTCCGCTCATCTAGATATGTTAAAGACATGATATTACAGGGACCCACTTTATGATAGGATATTGTGGATCACAAAATGAAAATCTACACAACCTTTGTGCTTGTGGATATTTTTGTTTAATTTTGTTTAGTTATTATTTCTTTGCATTTTTTTTTTTTTTTTAACATTTGTATTAAAAGGATACTTACAGTTAAAAGGGCAAAATTAGAAACTTCACCGGATACGATTTCAGTGTAAAAGCAGAAAACACCTGAATATGTTATTTTATGAAATATGTTTGCCTCAAGTCAAGGCAGCACTGCCACTCCCATCAAGAAGGATTTTAATTGAGTCTCAACATAAGACAAAGTGTCTCCACGGTGCAAATTTGGAAGGGAAAATTTGACATGGGAAAATATAACGGAGCACATTTTTGTGAGATACATTATAAAACTGCAGATACACAAACAATTGTGTAGAGTCATCCATCAAACCAGCAGCACCAAACTGCTCCGTCTCCATCTTTCTATGCCTCTGATCATTACAAAAAGAAAAACAGAGGAAAAGTGAGACAGCCGGAGAAACACTAAATTAGAGACGGGAAGAAAGAAAAGTAACAAACAAGTGCGACAAAAGTGCGAAAAAAATTAAGTCTGTAGCAGACTTTGTAAAGAAATGTAGAAATGTCTGATCGGCTTCAATGCAAAATAAAAAGACAAATGAGATTTCACTGGAGCACAGGGCTTAATATTCATGGTGAGATGTGGCTGAGTGAATAAAACATACATCACATCCAAAGACTCACAGAGAGCCACAGAATGTGGTGTCAGCTCGCTGAGAGGAAACATCAAACTGCAGCTGATTACTGATCTAAAATAGATTGACATGGAAGCTGTGGATCATAATCTTTTCACTCAAGAGGATTGTCAAGACTTCTTTCTGCAACCCAGTTACACAATGTCAGCTTTCGCTCTTCTCTTCATCTTACCTCCAGCAGATGAAACAGTTCAGGAGCATCACGTAAAAAAAATAAAAGACTACTATTCAGAGAAAGAGACTTACAGAAATCTTTGGAGGCACTCCGGGTTCCAGACTTGCTCTGGCGCAGGGAGAAGCGGCCCTTCCTGCTCAGGAAACGCCTCATTCTCGCCCGGCTTGCGGCGGGGCACGTTCCAGCCAGCCTCTCTTCGCCCCCGGCCTGGAGGTCGATGCAACCAAAGGGTGGCCTCGGACACCTTTGTGCTGCTACTCAGCTGAGCTCACTGCCACCAAAAGCCCTCTTACCCAGCTCGGCAAATCAAGTGTACCTAAAAAGGTCACATCTGTAGGGTATCTGGGCCAATGCCTCCCTCTGTTCTCAATCGGAGAAGCAGCGGTCTGCAGCTGAGGAGAGGGAGGCCGGGGGAGAGCGTCTCAAAGTCAGGCTCTCCATCGTGGGTGAGGCGGTCCAGCCTCAGCCCAAACCCTGTGGCTGAGCGATGATCAGAAAACTGGGACACGCTCACTTGGTCCTGAAATGGTTCTTTGCAAGAAAAGGTACTGCGAAGCCCCATTTTTCTATAAATACCTTTCCCTCTCTCTCTCTCTCCCAGCCTCACTCGTCCTTGGTTGCTCATGTAGATGGGGCCCTCTCAGAGGGCTGAGGAGTGACCCAGAAACCAGTGTGTGGCGTACCTGCCAGGGGACACTTCTCTGATTATAGCGGCTACGTTAACCTCAAGGTTACCTGTGATATTTAAGCTATGGCGACTTTAGTGTTGGACTGCAAATGCGAATGCAAAGTTGACAGCATGACATCGGTCGGCACAAGCCCCGTGGAGTGTACGTGTGTCCCAGAGGATGCTCCGCTTTACCTGGCAGGTGCGTGTGGTTTCAAAGCAGGCGGTATTCCCATGATGTGACATTCACTCTACAGCCACACACTTCTAAAAACAAAGAGAAAGGAAACAACACTGCTACACAGGATGATAATAATACAATGATACTGCATGGTTTTAGTACATCATAGTGATCAACGCAGGCAGGAAATGGGCTGATGTTCAGGTGTTTTTCATTAAAGTTAGGGAGACTTTGGGGAAGCACAACTATGAATGAGGCAATCTTCTCACTCAATGAGAAAAACAGGATATCGAACGAAGATAAACGGAAGCAAAGTGTATCACAAAATAGCATTTATTTGATGTAAACTCTGCTTCAGTAAACTGATCACATCTTAATGTCTGGTGTATCCGTCGTGCTTAAATAAGCATTATGATTAAGCACTGTACCACGGGAAGTCTATACTCTCCTTGAATGGCCTTAAACAGGCAGGCACGAACGCACAGTTTGGGAATCGGTCGGTCTTTAAAAAGGGAAACCCAAGACTTCCAAAACTTTACTGTAGAGGTGGAAACTGCGATGGAATGATGCCGTTTTAGGTAGTAAAAAAAAAAGAGTAAGAAGGAATTTCACTTTGACTGCAGCAAAGAACCGAGACCTACAACAAGAGATATACGTTCAGTCTGTACCACCTTAAGGAAAGATGCACGGGGTCAGGCTAGTTTAAAGTTACACTTGGTAATCTGTTTTTGTTATATTGGTTGAAATTATCTTTACATCCCGTCATCAATCAATAAATCAAATGCTCTGACGGAAAAATAAAAGACGCATGATAATAAGCCCATCCAATCGTTTTATTCATTCGGCCTGAATGAACTGATTGGATGGCCTTGCCAGCCTGCCAGCGTGCACTCATTGCATACCAGTCTTCCTCAAACTGCTAGCTTAACAACTGTGGGTGCTAACGACGGCCATGTTCGTCGTTTATGTTCGTAGTGATCATGTTGGGAGGCCTAAAGGGTCAGTGCTGCAGACTTGGTGACTTTCTCCCCAGATTCAGGGACTTTTAAGGCTACATTGGAAAAAGAGTTGGAAATACTGGGCTGGGTTTTAGTTTAGAAAAACTATAATACTAGTTTATCAAGATTACCTATCTTAAAGCTGTATGCACCTAAATATTCTGAAATTAGCAGGAATACTGAATAAATATTCATATAAGTGCTTCATTTTAGTAAATCAATCAACAGAAGATTCATGATAGAAGTAGTCCTCATGCACACTCACTCGTTACGCTCCACACAGACACGTCTATTTGTGGAACTATAAACCTTTTAAACACTTTGGCCTTTGTTTTGTGATCAAATCTCAGACGATGCTCATATAAACTACAGTAATCAGCTACGAAAAGTTCAGTCCGGCAAAAATTCATCAGTCCATAGTCAGCATCCTCTTCCATCATACAATGACAGTCTGAATCTCCACCTCCTCTGGGGAGGTGATGACATATTCCTCTTGCTGCACCATCTGTATTCCCTCCTCCTCCACCTCCACCTCCTCCTCCACCGCTTCCTCTGTCGTAACCATCGTAACTGTTCCGCCCGCCATCTCCACGGTGCCCGCCGTGGCCAGTAGCGTGCCGTCACTGATGGCGGAGGCCAGCGTCAAGGCCACCTGCTCCGTCAGGCTCTCGGGTGTAGCGATGGTGATCGTGTCGCCGCAGTCCGAGATGGATGCGCTCTCCTCGTTCATCGCCATGTTGCGCACGATGATCTGGTGGCTGCCCGTGCCGCCGGCGCCGTGCGACTGGCTGACGATTTGCTGCACCACTTTCATGATCTGGTTTCCCATCTGGCAGGATTCAGTAGAAGAAAAAGGGAGGAGGAGAGTTATAAAAGAATGTAAAATGTGTTATTTCTTTAGTAAGTAGTCGTGTACTAAGCGGGATAATGTACAGTGAGCGGGTCATCATTGCTCACCTGTCGGGGTTCATTTCTCAGTAATGATCGGCTCGCTGCACATTATCCCTTACTCATCAGATCCTTTGGTGCGGCACTTACAAATATGTGTTTATCAACCCAATTTTAGAAACGGTGAGATTCTCCCACACACCGCTACTGCTCATGATTGTCCTTATTTGTGCGAGTGTGTATTTGTGTGTACGGACCTCATTTTGGCTGTCTTGAATGAATGTAACCGCTTCTTCCTGCACCTCCTCCTCCGTTTGAGTCTAGACGTGGATATGAGAGAAGCAGAGCAAATAAACATGACAGAATCTAGCCATAAGAAACATAGCTCTACGTTGTTCAACGCATGCTGTTTAAATAAAAGTTGAACTTGCTGTGCTGAAGACTTGTTATGCATGTCACCTACATAGCCTCTTTCACGATCAATAAACCTTCAACCCCATGGTTTCCTGCAGCCATCAATCCGACCCCTTACCCGGAACATTTATCTTTACAGTCAGAGTTGTTATTTTAAAAGATGTTAAGTGCTTTGTGATATCCATTCATTTCTTTCATTTTTACAGTGGACTAATAATTTGCAAGAACAAGAAGTGCGTGCAAATTCAGTTGCTGCTCTCTACAGTCCCACGGCGGCTCCTAGAGATTTATAGAAGTACGTTAATCCAAAGGTTTAGAAGTAGTGTCGTCTTTCGTAAGCCTTTCCAGCCTTGACCCACAGATGTTGAAATGTCTTCAATAAAAAAAAGCATATTATTTTTTATGCGTCTTTAACTTGTGTTTCTATGATAAAGAGCATAATGGAGAACCATTCATTTCAGATATTCTTAGTCAGAGGTCTCCGCACTTGGCGGAGGAAAGTGTTGAGTGATTGGTTCTAACCAGAAAATCCATCAATTTACACATTGATGTATCAGCATGTATTCTAATATTCATTGGAAATAAAAAACAACACTTGCCGTGACAACACTGATTGCGACAGAGGTGCTTGAACAAGATCCCAATAAAATTCTACGTATGATTTCCCCTTAAATGCACCTTGAAGCTGTGATGTAAGGCCTGCGTCTCACCTTGATGATGTACTCCTGTGTGTCTGCCACCACCGAGGAGAACTCCACCAGGACGGCATGAGGGTCCTCTGAGATCATGGCTGCTGTAGCGAGGCCGTCCACTGACGCCTTCTCCTCCGTTATCACATCCGGATGCTCGCTGGAATCATCCTTCTGGCAACCTCCTGGTCGAAATCACAGTTTGTGTTAATGATGTTCATCTTCATCACTGCTGCAAATGCTCGTTATTCTTTAAGTGTGTCAATGACACAGACCTTTCGCACGCATATGCCGATTGAGAGTCCCGTGCTCAGCAAAGCCGCGCCCACACTTCGGGCACTTGAAAGGCTTCTCCCCGGTGTGATGGCGGATGTGTCGCACCAGAGAACCTTTCTCCCTGAAGCCTCTCAAGCAGAACTGACACACGTACGGTTTATCGTCATCGTGGGTCCGCTGATGCACCTGCAAGGCATTCTAAGCAAGACAAAAGAGATATGTTAGAGATGGCACAAACTAAACTATGAAATATAAGCTTAGACTTATACGACAAAGACTTCTATCTCTAAATATCACCTTAGTCTTATATCCCTTGCTGCATCTGGCACAGCGGTAAGGTCTCTCATCCGAGTGCGCCCTCATGTGCTCTCGTACATGCCCGATGGTTTTGTACAGCTTGCCACACTCGCCACACTTGTACCTCCTCTCACTGAGATGGATTTCCATGTGCTTCTTCAGCAGGTAACCAGTCAGAAACTCCTTATGGCACAGTGTGCACTTAAAGGGCTTGTAACCTGCACAAAGAGAAAGTAAACACAGAGAAGAATTACATATTTATCCACCAACAAAAAGTCCATAAATTCCAAAATAATATTTTTCTGAATTCAGTCAGTGTCCAATCAACTGCTTTCTTTTGATAAAAGTCAATAAAAAAAGATTATAAGAGGGAAGCATAGAGTGATGCTGCGAGTCTTCATTAATAGCTATGGACTTACCCAAGTGGCCTTTGACATGAAAGCGGAAGTAATTCAGTCCCTTGAAGGAACGATTACAGTGTGGACATGTGTACAATTTAAATGTTTGATCAAGTCCATCACCTGCTTCCTGCTGAAGAAACACAGACAATAAGGCATCAGACACATAAACATTTGAGTGCAAATAATGATTGTAACAGGAAAGCAATTCACGCTAAGAGCCAGTTCAAATGTTTCCAGAACTGATCAGTCGATGCTGAAATAAAACTTTCTTCGCAAGCTGCACTGACTACAACAGGAAAGCCCTGCAGCGCATAGTGAAGACAGCTGGAAGGATCATTGGTGCCTCACTCCCCTCACTCCACCTCCCTGCAGGACATATATGACACCCGCCTCACTCGCAAAGTCACCATGATTGTGCGCGACTCCAGCCACCCCTCACACAGTCTCTTCAGCCTCCTGCCCTCTGGGAGAAGATACCGGAGCCTCCGTGTTTTGAGCAGTCAGTTCTAGTACTTTTAGAGTAATGTCAAACTAATATTTAAAAAGGACAAACTGCAGAAAGCAATACAGTAAACGTACTGGTCATTACTAATTACTGTCATCTTTACCTCCGTCTCCATCTCCACAAACTCTTCCTTCACCTGGATCTCAGTGACACTCTCATCAACATCAGGACAGTCAGAAACCTCTTTTTCTATTTCCTCAGTTTCCGCCGAGGTCTCCTCAACCACGGCTTCCTCTGTCCCCAGTGCGAAGCCAGAATTGATGATGGCCTCGCAGACGAGGTTGTCGCTTGCTGCTGCAGCAGCAGCCAGGGCTTCCGCCTGAGACTGCTCTACCACAACCTGGTCAGATTCAGAGCAACAGGAAGACAGAAAAAGGGTCGCATTAGAGTTACAAGCAGAACCATCTCATACTGAAACACTCAACTCCACTTTTCCTTTATCATTACAAAAATGTAGCACCCTTTCTGTACTCACCTGTTGCTCCTGTGTCGTTCCATTCACCTCCATTGTGAAGTGAACCTGATGGAGAACCTCTTGGGAATCGGCCTCTACCACACTGACGACAGCAGTCTGAGCTTCGACCATCTCCTGC